>NC_141464.1:20062500-21312500 GCF_015680905.1 Coptis chinensis
ACCTCTTATATACCACGGTGTTGCATAAAACAGTGGTATTAGGATTTCCAAACTGTGGTTAATAGTCCGAAAAGTCTGCTCTATTCGATGTGAACCGTGGGAAATAGTGATGATATATACGACGGTTGGATACAAATCGTGGGTTATATAAATTGATTATACCTCGGTTCTTATCAAATCGTTGTTTATAGTCATTACAAACCGTGGGTTATATAAATTGCTTATACCTCAGTTCTTATCAAACCGTGGTTTATAGTCATTTATTTTTAAAAATAAAAGCCCCTAATTATTTGATTCTAATCATATTCATTCAACCTGCAACCTGCCCATTTTCACCATATATATCCACACTGGATTTAAACACACATTGCTCAAATAAACAATTCATTGTGTAACACAAACAAAAGAAATAAATTTAGACATCCAACACGAAGACATTGAATTGCAAAAAGAGTTTTGAACTTTTTTGAGTCATCAATAATGAAAGAAACATCCAAATTTACTTGTTCTATCAAAATAATAATGACCTAACTTGTTGTATCAATCAAAAAAGCAATCTATTTGTTCTATCTAAAATATCAAAAAAAAAAATGGTGAGACCAAGCACCACATCTTAACTAGAATGGGTCAAAACCTAGCTAAGACTCAACGCTGGGCTCGAACGCTCCATTATGCTGGATGAATCTAAGAATTTCAGGTCGAGCAACATCAAGTTCCTCTTGTGTGTATGTATCTTTGAGGGATAGATTTGTTATTTGCACGATCAAAGATCAAAAAGTATATAATAACTAAATAATGAAGAGTAACACAAAATAGAGAATGCTAGTGTATGACGAATTATACCTTATTTTCAAAAGAATTATCTGAACAAGCTTCCATTATTTCTCTCATAAACTTATTCATTACGTAATACCCACACTCTTTACTACCAGGTTGGTACGGGCCCTAAGTATAAACATAGAAAATATTCAAAAGCATATATTTTTACAAACACATAGTATGTATGCATAAGAATTTGTTTATTACCGTAATCTTCTCCCACTTCACTAGACCTTTACTTCCTTTCCCTTCAAGTCTTTCTATTTTCACGACCGCAATTCAAAATAAGATCAATGTAAAACCTAATTAGCAAGTAAAATATAAGCTCGTAATGATCTAATTATTTCATATACATACACACTCATGACAAACCTGTTAAAATAGATATCCATATCATTAGATGGTAGATTATGCATCGAATCCAACCAATTAAAAGTCATCCGTGATAAATTAATGGCAATCAAAACTCAATGTCCACTACAAAAAGATCAGAGGCATGTGTGGTTAAAAAAGAAAAATTAGACATTAAAACTACAATATACATTCCAATGAAAATGATAAAACATGGATAGTATTAAAAATATAAGACAATATCCTTACCCTGGATTATAAGGGATAAGAACAACTCTTTTTCCACTTGTATTCTGCAAGCTCTCCACAATAATTTGAGTTTTCTCATGCCCATTAGCTCTTTTGAATGATAAAGGGTTTACAAATCCGACGACATCACAACAACTCACAAATTCATCATAAAGAATCCTAGATAAAGAAAAATAAAACAATCATAATTACTAAAACTAGATATGAATATCTAAGATTTACGATAACACCAACAATGAAATTTTGTAGATATTCTAACCTCATGTATACCACCAAAATAGCAGCATCTGACCAACCCATGTTACATACATCCATTATATCTCTTTTCTCCATAATGAAACTACCCATATTATCTCCAAACAATTCTCCTCCTACTGGAAAATGTATCGAACCTTAGTCCCCTGGAAGCGCCATATTGAGGAATCCCACAAACAAATCTATTGCACCTTGATTATGACTATCACTAGTTTGATTTTTACTTCCCTAAATTAAAAATTCAGAACAACCAATTATTAAAAGAGAAGCCAAATTCATGAATCAATCATTTAACTTCATATAAAAGAATCTTGTTATTTACCTTAATGTCCTCTTTATAATAGACATGGTCCTTTGGCCAGGGAACTTGTGTGCCAAGAGCATTTGTGACATATCTAAGCTCCTCATTCACTTGTATAGGAAGAGCAAGAGGGCCAGCTTCTTCGGAAACAAGCAATACAACTACAACACGAACATTATTGAGTCCCAAAGGGTAACCGTGAATTTCTTTTCGTTTATTTCCCTCGTATGCCAAGCCTTTAGCAACAATATTTGATCGGCCAACCACAGCCAAATAACATTCTTTTTCCTATATAAATGTCTAAGTATCATAATAAGCACACGACATTATATTTAATAACATATTACGTGTAAACAACAATTTACCTCCCCTAGACCAAATGTTTGACCCCATGTTTTCTTATTTTCCTTGTTCACATGATCAAATTGAGCCAAATTACACTCTAGGCCGTACAATTGAAGTATAAATCTTAGAACCATTTTGAAATTATATATATAATGTGTAAAATACTACTTACCTCTCCTAGACCAAATGTTGGACCCTGAAATGGTGTTTGACCGCGTGTTTTATTCTTATTTGCCTTGTTCACACGATCAGATTGAGCCAAATTACACTCTAGGCCCTACAATTGAATTATAAATCTTAGAACCACGCAACATTATTAAAATTATATATATCACGTGTAAAATGCTACTTGCTTGTCCTAGACCAGATATTGGCCTCAAAAATGGTGTTTGACCTTCTTGTGTTTTCTTATTTGCTTTGTTACCATGATCTGCTTTGGGCTTTGATGGAGGCTGGGCTGCCTTCCCAAATTTTTTCAGCTATTAGTCAGAAAAATAAAATTTGTAGTTAGAAGGTCAAAATGAATAAAATGGTTGGGTCAAACTATTGTTTCACAAACACTAGATGCAACGATGAAGGATGCACAAATAGATGGCAGGTTACCAATAAAAAAAAAAAAAAAAACATTCACAACAGTAACTTACTTGCTGAGCATTTTTTACTAGTCTACCAAATTGATGTTTGCTAGATGAGTGTATCGTATGATCAATATTGACACTCATATTGCTGTTTGAAGAGATTTTTTCAGATGGTAAGGAATTATCTTTGTCCCCCAACCTTCTGACTCTACCCAACAACAACCTAACGTCTTCCTGAAGATGGTAGTTTTGGTCCCGTTGCCCTTGAATTGTTGATTCCAACTTCGTAACATGTTCCTTTGAGCCACGTTTGTTAACATGGAAATATGTGGTGGGGGTGATCCCCTTTCCAACTACTCGAGTGCGACCAGGATGCTCGGGTGTGCCCAATGCTAGAGTTAATATGTCCTTACTTCCTTCAATAACTACCTTTCCCTCCTCCACTTCCTTAGTCAGCACATCCTTCAATTAAGTTTTGAAGTAGACAAGGATTTAGGAAATCCAAATCACAACAAGCATTCATGTATAACATTAAAACATAATAATAAATGACTAGAAAACTTACAATCTTTTCAGCCACTCTTTCCGTAGCTACTTCAATATATTTTCCTTTTTTTGAGTAAGCTCTTTTCAATATTGAAGGCCTTTGATTTTTTCTATTAAAGGATGGTCCTAACTTTTTTTTCTATGGTTAAAAATAATCTCGCAAATGACAGGGTTAATACGATGCATGTCTTCGAAACTCTTGGTTGGAGGTTTATCATACCTAAACAAATTAACAAAGTGCCTACGTGTATAAATGTCGAGACAGACAATGTACTCACCAATTGTTCTCCAATATCAACAAATCCCGTCTTGCCCGTCCTGTGGTTATATACTTTTGTTGCTTGCCGCTGTGAATTAAGTTTGCTAATTTCCTGGAAAACATGAAATTAGTCGTCTTTAGGAATAAAAAACAATATATGGGTTTAATGGAGAACACCGAATAGTAGAAGTTATGCTTCAGAAATGAGTGGCATGAGTAAAGAGATTTGTGAAATCCATCCTCCCCGCACACTCCTTCAAATGCTAATGTCATGCTGGAAGCAAGCAGTAAACTGCTGAATACTGGCACTACTAGAAGTTGTATTGAATGGTAAGCATTGCGACGAAGCCTCTCTTGCCAAATAAAGTGATTTTTTTTTCTTAACATGAAAAAAATGATAAAATTATAACAAAGTAAACCAAAACATTTTCAGATAAAGATGAGTTTGATCAATCTGAGTCTCTCTCAACTCGAGAAGTGGCCTGAATGGATGAATGAAGACCTGCACAATGTGTATGAGTCGACTGTCACTCCCTTTGGAAGCTCGAGCTCGTAACTATTAACTCTCGGAAAATTAGCTACTATGCAAATAACCGATGCAGGAACTTTCCTTAGTGGCTTCCTTATAAGAGGGGAACTTCCCATTTGGTAGTTTCTGATTTGATGTCACTGTTAAGATTTTTTCTCGGGTAAGACCCGGAAAAGACAAGAAAGAAAGAACACATAATTAGAATAAAAGGCAGCAAATTAGCCTATATAGTCTGACCAGTTTGATTAATGGAGAAATCAGATTATAAGGGAGACTTAGCTCAATAACTACGACTTAGCTAACCTTAGCAGCAGGAACTAAGTCGATCGGGAAGTCACTACTTAGCACTAGCAATGAGAACTAGCCGCAGGTGGTTCTATTTACACAGCGGTAGTAGCTACCCTACAAGGAATGCATATAGAAAGATAGCAGTCACTATCCATAGCTCCAACTCTAGCTCGTCACTCAAGCTCTGACAAGACCTCGGCTTTAACTCTGTTATCCTTGTTCCGAACATTTTCTGAAAGTCACTACAAGTTATAAATCATAGGGGGAAGGCAGGTGAAGTCCTTTCCTCTGAAAATGGCAATGCCCTGGATTTCATCGGAACTAGAAGGAGAATCATAAGTAAGCCCAAGCTTTCCACATAACGTCACAACCTGTTCCCTATAAGCCATAGCTCCTCACTCTTCACTGATGCAATTATAGCTCCTAACTCTCCTTTGCCTAGCTCCAACTCTCACTCCTTGTTGATCTAAGTAAGTGTCTCTTTTGTTTCGGTAAGGTAGTGTTTCACGTTAAGTCGAATCCCTCCCGCTTCTTGAGTTCTCCCCCATTGATAGCACTAGTGTTCAGTGTTGAAGTAAGTTGTTTGTTTCTGTCAATCTCTTTTTAGTGAGTTCAATATATGGGCGAAACTCTTTATTTACCATAAACAAGATTTTCCTAATATTTTATTTTTTATTTTTTTTTTTTTTTTCTGTTGATCTTTTCCTTTGGGATTCTTTCAAGTGTTATAAGGAAAATGAAGGATGGCAAGGGCAGATGGATTTCTGTCTTACGTTATTCAGTGGCTGGTATTGAAAGTGGCCTAGCCACAAATCTCACCACTGCCTAAGCAATACCTAAGCAAGAAATCCACTTTTCAAGGACTGAAGACAGAACAGAAATACCTAAGCAAGGATTAGAGAATAAGAATACCTAAGCAAGAATCGAAATCCACTTTTCAAGCCAAGCAAGCTCGGGTAAATGGCCTAGAAATAAGAAAAGACCACTGAAAAATAGCGGTACTAAGGGTTGCTTTCCTCTGGGTAGGCTATCTTTGAAAATACTTATCATGAAATAAAATAAGAATGCAATTAGAAATGCCCACTTCGTGCACCTTGATAAGCTCATAAAGATGATGCAGGCCCTCGACAATAGGGCGGCTAGCTTTAGTGGATGCATGAAATAGAAATCTTCATAGTAGAATAATCCAAAGAGAAATTGAAAAATGAGCAACAAAATAAAGGACAAACAACATTTCTTAGGAGTCAAACTTGACTGTTCTCTTTCCAAAAGGAATGAGAGTGCATAATGGCCAACTTGCTGAAAAACCAGGTAGAACCCCTACTTAACTAGCCCTTGATCAAGGAAGTATCCACAAAAGATGCTTAAATGGGCATAATCTAAAGGAAAGAAGAATATTATAATAAGAACTAAAAATAGAACTAACGAAAGGATTTCCCAATCTATCCCTTGCAAGTAAATACTACTGAGAAGGCTTAGAAAAAAACACTGAAGAAGAAGGTGTCTTACCCTTGCAGGTAAACACTGAAGAAGGTGTCTTACCCTTGCAGGTAAACACTGAAGAAGAAGGTATCTTCGGAAAAGCCATGTCTTCTTAATCCATTCTTTTTCGTTCTTTTCATATACTAATGCGTAATCTCTACATAGATAGATAGATAAATGAATAACCAATAGATAGCACCAAATAGGTTAAAACAAAGAATGTCAAGCAAATCCAAAGACCATATTGCTCCCGCCAAAGCAAGAATAGCTGATCCAGCCCCGTCTTCTTTCTTGAGCAACTCCGGAATAGTAGGTCAGATGCGGAATCTATTATATTTGGAACAGAGGGACAACATATAAAAACTACTAATCATTAGTATGAAAATGAGAATGAAAAAAGCAAAAATGAATATGACATAATGGGCGGCTTCTTGGTTCCTATGTAGGAAACAAATAAATAGTGCATTAATAAGATAGAAAAGAGAATAAGGGAACGAAAGCCCTAGAAGCACATCTAGTTAGGAAAACCTCCTTAACTAGCAACGCCTGATTTAGATAGGAAGTAGCAGCTGCTATCTAGCAAGCGTCTAGACTCGTGAGACTTGCCCCCAGACTATGACTAAAGAGACTACCAAATTACTACCCACACCCGCACCCGGTAGAAAATCCATCAGAAAGTAAGAGCACATGGGCTGAGGTTTTAGGGAAGAAGGCAGTAAGAAGTATCAGAAGATAGAATGCTTGTTAATCGAAATGAATCTGAGTTATCCAAAACCAATCAAACTAACAAAAATAAGTTATCCTAACCTGAAATTTTGGTGTCGGGTCTTGACTTCACAAATCTTTCCCAATCTTCTGTCTAATATTTTTCTCGTGGTTTTTTGGCGGCTTCAAAAGCTTTTCTGGTTGGTCTTTGTAGGGAGTGATATTGTACCTAGTCAATCGACTCTTGAATTCTTTCCATTTATCACCAATATCTGAGACAACACCCTTCTTTTTGTCTTCTGTCAAGTTGAATTTGGCCTATAAAATAAGAATAAGCTATAAAGTTACAATAAAGTAAGACTAATTAGACAATTAATAGTACAACTGAAGCTATTTACCTTTATAGTATCCCATAACAAGTCTCTCACTTCATCTCCGACAACATGCCAATTTTCATAATCAACAATAGAGATTCGGGACTCCACTAACAAACCTGAGTAGCTTGCCAAATCCTTTCCGCCTTCCCCTATACGTTGACCATCTTCATTGTATTGAACATTCAATAGTTAACCCTCTCTCATTTTTGTTATCCTTTTGCATTGAACTGCTCCTCTTCCCGCCCTTTCTACACTTGAATCTTGTGTATTGTTAACTTCCATTGGTGTATCGGAAGTCTCGTCAACTCCATATATCTGAATCGGAATCAGAATTCTCTCACGGATCCATTTGATTTCCTATATACCGAGTATAGACATGAAGACTTGAACCAATATAACAACATATGAAATAAGCTAGGTATCAATAACTTTGACAATATTAATTAAACAATAATAAGACAAATGATCCTCCATAACATGAATTAAAGTATTAAGGCAAATATAAATATCAAAGTAGGTACGAATTCACATTTAATAACAATATTCAATAGTCAAATAATAAAGGAACAAACTTGTTCAAACATCCCCATAGAAAGAAAAAAATCATAACATGCTCTAACTTAATCGTTAGAGGTAGGGTCGACATAAGTCCCCTCACAATCTACACGCGCATAAGATGATACTGATGCACCTGAACTAAGGGAGTCGACATCTGGAAATACTTTACTACTTGTATGATCTAGCTCATCCTCATTCACTTCCTCAAGGTAGTCTCTTTCAGGAGTCCTCAAAGATATTGACCATTTTGGATCGAGTTGATCAGGTACATAAAATACTTGCTTGGCCTAAGAGGCCATCACAAAAGGATCTTCCTTATGTCCAATTCTACCAAGGTCAATAGAAGTGAAACCCAAATCGTCTACTTTGATGCCATTTCTGTTGTCAACCCAGTCACACTTAAATACTGGGACTTTGAGTACCGGATAGTCGAGCAGCCATATCTCAGTTATAACACCGTAGTAACCCATTTCTAAAACAACAGGATTCTTATCTTTGGCACTAGAAATTTGCACTGTTGTCGCCATTAAACCCACACCATTGTTTTGGTTTACTAGTGAAGCTTCATGATCCTTCGTATGAAAATAGTATCCACCAATAACATAGCCTAAACACTTTAGAATGTCTCAATGAGGTCCTTGAGCTATAACTTTCAGGGTGTTTAAAAGTTTGCTACCGGTAACTGCTGCCTCCTCCTTAACCTAATTATCCAAGTTATCCAAGAATCTTAGTCGAATTTAGCAAAGTTGTATTAGATGTAAAATAATTTCAGATAATCTTACCCTTTGTGAATCAATAAATGAATGTGCGAGTGTGCTCATCTTGATACCATTTGGTGACTTACGAGGATAAGTAAGCTTTATGTGTTCCATATGCTTCCTATCAAGTTAGAAAAAAGCTTGGTCACCATTATCTGTCTAGGTGAAATAAAGGAAATCAAAATTCTATACTAGCGTACTTTCGATATAATGTTGAGCGTCATTAGTGTTTGCCAAAACACATTGATGAGCTTGCTCCCAAGTCTTCTCGTCGACTTCAACAACATTCATACCACCAAGAGGCTTTCCTTAGAAATTGTATTTTCTTTCTCCGTATCATTAGTATCCATGTTTCTAACTAATGGAACTCCCACGCTGCATTCACTCGGATAAGTACTAAGCTAAGAAACTCAACGACTTCTTCAAGGATATAATTTTTAGCAATGCATCCTTCTAGGCGATTTCGATTCATACGTAGTAGCCCTTTAGTATTTTCATGAACCTAATATTCAAAAAAGTGACAAAAGAAGAGAAAATACAAACAAACAAACAGTCAAATTGATGAAGCTTTACTAAATTATTGAAAGTAGTTAATTTAATTTTCTGTGTACTTGCCTCTCAAATGGATACATCCAATGAAAGAATACTGGCCCACAAAGCTCAACCTCCCTTATAAGATGAGCGGATAGATGCACCATGATGTTAAAGAACGATGGTGGAAAGTACATTTCCAGTAGACATAAAGTGAGGACAAAATTGTCTTGAATTTCCTTTAATTAGGACACATCCACTACTTTGGTGCAAAGAGAGTTGAAAAAGAAACACAACCAAGTGATGGTATACCTTACGTGCTTTGGCAACACTGATCGTATTGCCACAGGAAGAAGTTGTTGCATCAATATGTGATAGTCATGAGACTTGAAACCATACACTTTTAGATCATGCATCGACACACGGTGTCTAAAATGTGAAGAATATCCATCTGGCACTTTGAGTTCATGCAACGTGTTGCAAACTGTTACTTTCTCAGCTCTAGACAACGTATGACATGCTAGTGGAAGATAAGTCCTATTTCCCCTTTTCTCTGGTGCTAGTTCCTTCCTCATGTCCATTTCTAAGAGGTCAAGGAGACATTTACTTTGTAACATCAGGAGTAATGACGAATCATCAAGATAGCACAAAATATGAATCTACACTTAACAACGGCCTGGAGCAAATAAGGAAGGTCAGCTCAAACATCTATAAGTAAAGAGAGATCAACTACGTAAGGCTTAATTCAAGTTTACCCAAGGAACTTGATACATAGGCAACTCTTGTCCAAAGAAAGAGTGCAGCCATTCTCTACCAACCAGAACATCAGGTCGTAGACCCAAAATATTACACCTCTACATTGGCGCCGTCTACCGGTTCGTTCCCTTGAGAAAAACACACACACTATTTTCTCAAGCCCACGAAGCTGGTCAGAAAACAACCATGGAAGCACAACTTCAAGCTCTAGTAGATCAAGTCAAGTTCCTCCATGAGTCATTCACCACGCTCCAGCAAGAGAACCAAGCTATGCACGAGCAAAGCACTTCCAACACCAACAACGTGACTCTAGACGCCATCGACAACAATGTAGTCACAACCCTCACAACAACCACTAATAAATGCCTCGACAACCTTACCCAATGACTGGACAAAACAGGCGAAAAAGCCAACGTAGCCCAGATCGTTCAGAAGATGCCTCAATCATACAAGGCGTCACCATTCACCATAGAAGTCAGGGATAAGCAGCCTCCCACTGACTTCATCCAACCAAAGTTCTCGTTGTACAACGGTAGCTCATGTCCAGGCCAGCACATAGCTTGTTTTAGCTAGATCCTTACACTTTACAATGCTCCAGACTATGACTATCTAAAGTGCAAACTCTTTCCAGCCAGCTAGAAGGATGGAGCATTAGACTGGTTATACACGCTCACTCCTGATTCAATCAACAACTTCGACAAGCTGGCCGAAACATTGGCAGCAAAGTTTGTCACAATAGGAAGAAACAGGGCGACCTAGACTCGTTGTTCCAGCTGAAGCAGGCACACGGTGAAACTATCCGCGCTTTCCTAAGACATTTCAAGAAAGAACTCCTATCAATGGAGCCAGGCCTCAAGGACAGCTACGCAACTTCTATAATCACCAACGCTCTCCTAGACGACTCCGATCTAGCAGGTGGATTCACAAGATCCAAGTCGTTCCATCAACCTTACACTAAGTCCTACGGTTCCCCGGAACCCAAGGCATCATGGAGCTCATAAGCAACCAACTAGAAGCTCATCGATGCAATCAAGTCAGCGCAACAATCACTGCCAAAACTCAGGTCGTCCAAACAAAAGAAATCCCAAAGCCACAAGATCCTTAAGCTTCCAGCCCTCCAGCATCAGCAACAGACAAGCTCAAGGAGAAACAAGTGCAAATCGAACCGGGAGAAAAAGTCAAATTAGGCACAAATGATGATCCAAAATTTGTTTATGTAGGGGCTGATTTAGACCTCAAGCTCAAGGAGCAACTTGTAAAATTTCTATCTCTCAATAAAGATGTTTTTTCTTGGTCGTATATCGATATGCCAGGAATCGACCCTCAGGTCGCTTGCCACAAATTAAATGTAGATCCAACTGTAAAGCATATCAAACAACGACCTAGGAAACTACCACTCAAATTTCAAAAAGCCATCAACGAAGAGATAGAAAAGCTAAAAAATGTTGGATTCATCTGAAAAGTCGAGTACCCGACCTGGCTAGCTAACATTGTAACTGTTCCTAAGAAAAATGGCCAGGTATGACTCTACATAAACTTCACCAACGTCAACAAGCATTGCCCGAAAGACAGCTCCCCCTACCAAGGATTGACATACTGGTAGATCAAACTTGCTAACATGAGCTTCTATCATTTATGGACGATATAGTGGGTACAATCGGATACCACTTTCGAGGAGGAAGACCGGGCAAAATGTCCTTCCTAACCAAACAAAGGAGCGTTACGCTAAAACGTCCTACCATTCGGTTTGAAGAACGCCGGTGTGACTTACCAAAGACTTGTCACAAAGATGTTCAAAGACTTGCTGGGAGAAACTATGGAAGTCTACATAGACGATATGGTAGACAAAAGCGAAAAAGTTGGCGATCACATTTCTCACCTGCAAGAAGCCTTTGAAAGATGGCGCTAAAACAAGATGAAGCAAAACCCAGCAAAATGTGTATTTGGGGTAGCCTCAGAGAAATTCCTAGGATACCTCGTCTTACAAAGACGCATAGAAGCAAACTCATAGCAAATACAAGCTCTCCTTGAAATGCCATAACCAACTTCCAAGCAACAAATTCACAAACTGTTTGGCATGGTTTTCAGCCCTCAACAGATTTATCTCACGTGCATCTGACAAATGCAGACCATTCCTGCAAATACTCAAGAAGGGTGCAACATTCATACAGACGGACGAATGCTACAAAGCTTTCCACGACCTGAAGGCTTACCTATCAACTCTACCCATCCTGTCCAAACCAAATAAAGGAGAAACACTGGGGCTTTACCTTGTAACTACCGACTTCGCCATCAGCTCGGTCCTCTTTCGCGAAAGCAAGGGAATCGAAAAACCAGTCTATTTCACCAGTAAGACATTGGCAGATTCAAAAAAGCATTACTCTATAATTGAGAAAGCAATGCTATCTTTGTTATACACTACTCACATATTTCGACCTTACTTGCAGGCTCACAGCATGAAGGTCATAACAGATGTACCCATCAAGCAGGTTTTGAGTTCTAACAACAAAACAGTCATCATCGCCAAATGGGCTGAAGAACTTGGAGAGCATGATATCGACTTTGTTCCCGGGCGTCATGAAAGGTCGGTCGTTGCTGATTTCCTTCTTGACTTCCCCGTCAAAGATGTCAACTGGGAACCCGAGCCCATCACTTCACTCTACCAACTAACCACCCCAGACACATGGCACCTCTACATAGATGGAGCATGCAACAACAGCGGTAGTGGTCTGGGGGCTCTGTTAACTTCACCAGAAGGAACATAGTTACAAAAGTCAATCAAAATTGATTTCGCAACATCCAACAACGAAGCAGAATATGAAGCATTAATCGAGGGCCTCATGTGGCACAACAAATACAAGTCCAAAAGCTCAAAGCTTATAGTGACTCACAACTAATCGTCAAATAGATAAGCAAAGAATATGTGACAAATGGAGCAAACTTAGCCAAATATGCATAGGTATGCAGACAGCCTGGCTTTCTTAGCCTCAAAAATGCAAGATGCATGTCCCAACACAGTCTACATTGACATCCTAGAGAGGCCGTTTATCAACAAAGCGTCAATGACCTCACTCGCGGACTTCGCCCTCATCTGAAGAAGAGATCACTCAATCTTGGATAGGCTCATTCTTGAAATTTATCCTACATAGCGAGCGCCCAGCTGAGGTAAGGAATGATTGTGCCATACAATTTTGAGCCCCTAGATACACCGTGATCAACGAACGATTGTTCCATAAATCCATAGGAGCCACCTAAGGTGCATAACTTCACGCGAAGGCCAACTCATCTTCGATGAGATTCACAAAGGCGAATGTGGCAACCATGCAAGAGCATGATCCCTGGCCTATAAATCAATCACCCAAGGGTATTATTGGTTGGGCATGCACATCAAAGCAAAGAAGTATGTCCTTAAATGCCACCAATGTCAAACATTTGGCCACAACCATCTAAGTCCAGCACGGGAGTTGATCAACATAGCCATTCCCTGGCCTTTCCATATGTAGGGGCTACACATCATGGGACCATTTATCCTACAAAAGAAAATAGGACTCAAATACGTCCTTGCAGCCACAGATTACTTCACCAAATGGGTTGAAGTAATACCACTCATTCAAGTTAAGAAAATCCACGTCATCAACTTCATATGGACCAATATCATCACAAAATTTGGTCTACCCCACACCCTCGTCAAGGACAACGGAACCCACTTTGCTAGCATACAAGTCAAGGCATTCCTATAAAAATGGTGCATCACTCAAGAATTTTCTACACCTAGATATACACAAATCAATGGCTAGCGGAGGCTATAAACAAATCCATTAAAGAAAATCTCCAAAAGAAATTAGAGAGCAAGAAAAGTCGATGGCGAACAACTTCGAGAACATCTTATGGACATATAGAACAACAGCCCGAGCCAATACCTACGAGTCTCCTTTCACACTTTGCTTCGGAACAGAAGCAGTCATACCATCAGAACTTACAATCACAACTACAAGTTATGACATCATCGAATAAGGAGAAAATGACAAAATTTTAGCCAAAGAAATCGACCTCCTAGAGGAGCGAAGAGAAACTATTACAATATCTCTAGCTCGGTACCACCAAACAATCCAGCGATCTTACAACAAAAGGTCGTCCCAAAGTCTTTCAAAAGCTGGCGACCTAGCCACAAAAAGACTTTAGCACCGATAAACGACCTGACTTGGGAAGGCCCATACATAGTTCACAAAGTCGTTGGAAATGGAGCTTCTTGGATCAAAACTTATCTCGGTGATATGCTTCCCCGACCTTGGAATACAGCTCTACTCAAGTATTTTTACCCGGTAATTTGTCTCGGATGTATCAATCAATATGAATAAAATTCCATCGATGAGTTCGGCGTATAAATGTTATCCTTACATCATATGAGAACCGAAAGCATCTTTACTTTCTACCCGATCACGGGACATCAAAGTATCGGTCGTACACCAATCACCGAGTTTAAACCGCGACTAAACTATAGTTACCCGCGCAATGGTTAATTATCAATCAAATCAATCCACCGTCCCCCAAAAGGACCACAAATTAACTTAACACCAATGCGAGGTTAAGCATGATTCAACTATAATTGTCCGCCAAGGCCATTTTATCGGTCAAATACAAACCCAAGGACCACCAAAAGGACCCCGAAGTCAACTTAAGGCCTTTGAAAGGGTTAAGTTTGACTCGACTATAATTACCACTCAAAGGCTAATTATAAGTCAAGAATCAATAAGAAGTTCCTAAAAGGAACCACTCTATCAATACACACACCTAAGGGCACAAAGGAAACCTAGGTGCCAACTTCTGGCGCAACTATTAGGGTCGTTACCACGGACAACTACGACCTACAAGTATCAAACGAGCTAACAAAGTTCAACAGGTCATCAAGCGCACTACTATGCATCACAGGTCATCAAATAACAAATCAAAAAGTATGGAAACAATCACATTCAAACACAATCCCAATTCAAAATAAGTAAGTAATTTAAATATTTTTTACTTCTTATAAATTTGGTTAGATGCTAGAGGCCCCCAGGTTATCCTAAGAAAAAGACCTCAACATCCCCATCAAAAATAAAAAGTATCAGTATCAACAGCAAAAAGAAAATATTGTTCAAACACTTCATCTATCATCACAATTACAAGAGGAGTACAATCAATTGACGCAAGGAAAATTCTTCACATTCAAGGGGTCCAGTTGGCAGCCCTCCTCATCAACAGAGCTACCAGCAGGATCACCACTGCATTCAGCACTTCTGTGGCAGCATCGTCAATGGGCTGAGCATGAGGAGCAGCACCCAGGTCGGCTTGTAGATCAGATCGTCTACTAGCATCTGCAATAGTATTTTCCCCAGTTACTGTTGCAGCCCATTTTCAACCGATCTCTTGAGGGTTTTGTACTTACGTTCTAACTCCATGTAATCATCTACCAGAATGTAGACATCACCAATCTCTACCAAGTCGACCAGGTCGTTGTATTCATTCTGAGCTCACTTAGCAATGGCCTGCAAATTTTTGCACTCAGCAACCCAATGCCCTACCTCCACCTTTGAAGTGTCAAGAGACGACGACAACAAGGCCACCCTCCTAGCCAACTCCCCGACTATAGCCCCGGCCATTTTACTTCCAGCCCGTTCAACTCTTGTATGCTGACAACTTGTCATAGGCCTCCTTGGCAACTTCCAGCTCCTTCTTGTACATATAAGAGATAGTTGCCATCTCCCTCAACTTCCTGTACATGGCCAAGACCTGACAACCAACACAATAAGTCAAAAAGCAATAGATCATAGCACAAAACAAAAGCTCAGATCGGAAGAACACTTACAAAGCAGATGAAGCTATCCATATCTTTCAGGTTCGCTTCCAAATCTTTCTCAGTCTCCAGCTGGTGCCTATCATCATCCAGGGCAATACTCTCTAGTAGCTCATTCACAACTAGTGAAGACTTGAAACTGCAGTCCCTATTCTTCACTAACTTCATCAACCTACTAACGGGTTCGTAGTAGGTGACCGTTTTGTCCAGAACGTCAAAATCACCACTCTTGTCACCTAGGGCCGCACTCCCTGACCCTTTTCACTTACGGGCGGTAAAACCGGTCTTACTAGCCTTCTTCTTGCCCGGGGCATCAGCCATCAACATCCACGGCCCGGCAACTTCAAGTTCATCCTCTTCAAAGGGCCGGCGATGAGGAGCGACCTTTCTTCGAAATAGGTCGTTCCTCGGACTCAAGCTCTGAGTCCTCTTAGCCCCTCGGACTTAACCACCTCGGGCGCCTCTTCGGTTGAGGCATATGAAAGGAAGCGGGGGCATCACCAACTCCCCCAACACTCCCATGACCCCTATCACTTTCACCCCCCTCGGTCGTTGGGACCGGGAATGACTACTAGAGCCTCCCACAACCGTTCTCACTCCAGAAATAGGTTCTCTCCTTTGGCTCTCTCTCTCTCCATCTATATGTCCAAGCTAGAATCAGAGATATCAAACACTAACTTTAAGGCCCTCTTCTTTTGCTCAACTTTCTTCCGGTTGATCTTCTCTCCTCCGCGCTTCTTGAAGTAATGTCTTAACCTCCCCAAGATAGCTTCGTTTCTCCTCCCAACTTAAACAAGCAAAACCTTCGATAACCCCGGTCTTTGTACGCCCACAAATAGTAACCTCTGCAAAAACAAAATAAATATTTATCAGAACGTTCAAATTATCAACTACCTTACATACAATACGACCTATAAAAATCGGCCTACCATCCCGGCTTTATACTCACGATTATCAACTCCGGTCGGAAGGACTATAATTACCCACAACCAATAGCGGCCTATGCCCCAATCCTCCTTACTCGCCCCACAATCCGCGGCCAGATTTCCCGCTTCACAACACGCAAACTAAAGTTCATTATAGGCGACCTCTTCACGAGAAATGCTCTAGCATATATGATAAGCGGATGTTATAACCCCTCTCATTCAACAAATCCAACACATGGAAAACCCTCCAACTATTCCTACTGGCCCGACAAGGGGCTTTTCCACAAAATTCAAAACCTCCGCGATGAAGTCGGAGAGCGGCAACATTAGCCCGACTTTCAACTGACCATAACAAACCTGACACCCCATCCGAGGAACATAATCCAAGCCAAACACATTCCTCTCTCCACCCCGGTCATTATCACGGTCAAGTTGGAGTCCACCCATCAAACTCTTCCCTCAGCCTTGGCGACAATCACGACCCTAGGCACCGCCTCCTCAACCATCGTCTCCAACAAGGAAGATGATGACACCTCACCTCTACTACGAGCCCTACCACCATCATCTCCATCACTTACACTTCTCTCTCTCCACTGATCCAACTCAACTTCCCCACTCAAACTATCACTGGCAACAGACATTACAAAAGCAAAAAGGAAACAAAATATCAAATTTTTTAGATTGAAAAAACGCACCTGAAGATGAAAGGATGAGAAGTTTTTGGTTTTCTTTTTCTCAACTTTTTCCACTTGTGTTGATAGAATGAGAAATGAGAAGACTTCACTGCGCCAAAACTCTTGAGTTACCGCGGATCTCCAAAACAAACAAGGCGTTTCACGCCCGCAAAAAAAAAAAAAAAAAACCGATCATAACCTCCCCCACAACCACCCAATTTGGGCCCATGGACCAATTCCAATAGTTCCCGCATATTTTCCAAAACCATTCAAATGAACCAACTATAGGACACATGTTTGAAAGATTTACTTTATCTTTTCTTTTCACACCCCAGCTGTCCAAAGAATAAATAAAAGGGTTAGTTAGACTTACCCCCCTATTACTAGTTGCAATTAGTGTTACCCCCCCATTTTCAAAAATATTAGTGATATCCCCCCATTTGAGTGATCCAACGGTCAGATTTTTTCATCTGGAAAAAAAATTTCATCTCGTAACCGTTGGATCTTGCAATTGGGGGTATCCTAATATTTTGAACGAGAGGGGTAACATAATTACAACTAATAATGGGGGGGTAAGTTTAACTAACCCTAAATAAAATAAAGGGGTTGTGTAAGAACCCTCCGTTCTACATTCATATCACTACAACACATGTCTCCACACACCAGGTCGTACTTTACCAGCTCATACCAAGCCATCAAGACGTAACAATGACCCAAACTCAAGTCGTCCCAAATATCAGATACAACCATATATGGAAGCAAATGATCTACCACGATCCACGAAGCTTCGGTCGATGCACTATCAAAGGAGACATTTACTTTGTAATATCAGGAGTAATGACAAATCATCAATATAGTACAAAATATGGATTTACACTTAACAACGGTCTAGAACAAATAAGGATGGTCAGCTCAAATATCTATAAGTAGAGAGAGATGAACTAATATACGTAAGATTTAATTTAAGTTTACCCAAGGAACTTAATATGTAGGCAACTCTTGTCCGAAGAAAGAGTGCATCCATTCTCTACCAACCAGAACATCAGGTCGTAGACCCAAAATATTACACCTCTACATAATATATTATATATGTTAGTTTTTATTTTATTTATTGTTTTTTAAAATATGAAATATTGATGGTTAATTGGTTATTGGCTTTGGTTTTTTTTTATTGTGTTTTTAAAATATGAAATGTGGATTTTGACGCCTGCAAGACCCGTAAAATAACATTAAAGTAGTTTTGCTTTTTAAATAGATTTGTAGTCGAACTTCACCATATATTTTGATGAATTAGTATATATATTTGGCTACTTGTGAATTCTGGTGTTTCAGTTGTTTCTTTGAAATGTGTCTATTATTTTTTTTTGTTTAGGACTTTGGCTATCGTTTTTTAGCCCGAAGATAATTGAAATGCTGGGTAGGACCCATGCTCTCAAGGTATTGCTTGTTACCTGATAAGAGCCTAAAACTGTAGTTTTAACCCCTTAACAATAATATTTTTAGACAAATTATGCAAGTAATAAATAAGAGTTAATGCTGATTACGTGTTTTTATGTATTTCAGATATTGAAGTCAATTATGTGTAGAAATGTGTCACTTTGGCGAGATAAAGGAGCAAAGGTTGGTTGCTAAGAAGTTCTGTGATTAAAGGACAAGATTCAAAGAGAAAAAGCCTTTGCAAAGCCCGGTCAAAACTGAAAAGTCAAAGTCAGCGGGTGAGAAACATCACACAAAAGTCGGTAGAACTTTTCGAAGACCGTATCTTTTGACTCGGACCCGAATTGGACCTACCTTATGTCAAAGCGACCATCGCTCGAAAGCGTTTTCCAATGGTCCAAGCCTTGACCTAATCAGAAGAGAAAAAGTGGACAAAAAGTCTAAGGAAGTAAAATCCAACTAAAAAAAGCTCTATGGACTGAAGAGATTGGGTTTTGGGCTCGATTTTCCGGCCCAAAACATGGCTCCTCAGCCCATGCACAAAAATATGGATCTGGTCTCCTCCATTTCAACACACAAGACTTAGCTCTTAAGATATACTTAGTTTAAGTAGAAGGTAGCCATTAGAGCATAGTTCTAGATCTAGTTTTTATATTAATTATTTAGTTTTTATACTTATTTTAAATTAAGTATTGAATGATTGTTATTTCTATTCCTTAGATCAATAAAGTTAATTAGTTCTTCATAAATTAGTTTCATTTTCCATTAATTATTTAGCTTCAATTCATAGATTTACTTATTTGTCATTATTAGTTTCAATCAAATCTTGCATTAGTAGTTTCCATTTTGAATTCAAATAAGCAAAGTTAGACTCTTTATACCATGTCTTGTTTAATTTCATTGGGAAATAATAGCATAATGATTCTAGGCTAAACCTCCATTAGGGGGTTGAAGAAGCCTTGATGAAGCTTGATTTGTGTTAAGCGTAGAGTAGTCATAATTTCCATTCCATTCTAGAAAATGATTAGTTCACCATGATAATGGGTTTGATTATTTCACATGCTAGATGTTAGTTGTTAGAGATTACAATGAATAACTAGGGATTAGGAAGAACCAATTGTTATGCGAAAGCAGTGCAATTCGGATTACGATGATTCTTCATTAGTAAATTATATCGAGTTAAGGTGGAATCAATCCCCCCTAATTCCTTATTATATAGTCAAGTTTATTATTCTGTAGTCAAATTATCATATCTTGTTAGTATAATTTCCATCGTAGTATAATTTACGTAAAGCTCTCATTGACTTTGGATAGATTGATAATCTTAGGAAACGCTAATGCTAAAGAAGTAGGAGTGGAACTAATCTTTTACTCCAACTCTATTTCGATAAAATCGAGAGTAGAAAACTTTGATAAAACACTAAGTCAAGTTTAGTTTTAGTTTTACTTGCGTTTGAATTTTATCATTTATTCGTAAGTAAAACTATACATTTTGCGTTTATCAAATGGCGCCGCTGCCATCTTAGTTCCATTTTCAATTGTTTTCGTTAGTATAATTAGTCTTTCCCAAGTTCCATTAAACCCATCCACCCTTGTTTGATTCTAACTATGGCTGTTGGTTTCAGAACTGAGTTTTTCCTCGCAGGAATACACAAAGCGCGACCGCGCCCTTGGTAGGCAAAGTTCGAGTGTGACACGCGCCTAAATCACTAGACATCAGTGAAGTAAGGAGCGCGCCTGCGCCTCAGTGGAGCACCACCCACGCCCAAATCACTGGACATCAGTGAAATACGAAGCGCGTCTGCGCCTCAGTGGAGCGCCACCCGTGCCCTCCCAAGGGTGAACCAAAGCGCGACCCGCGCCCTACTCTTAAACGCTCGATTTCCACAGGTTAGTCCAAACTTCCATTTCTTCAAGTATTCAGTGTTTCTAACTTGTTATATACACTGAGCTTGCGTAAACAAGACACTATTCATAAGTGAAGCAAGGAGGCTTTCAGGTACTTCTTTCTTCTACACCTCGCATCTCATGTTAGAGGTTCATACTAGCATATCAGGATTGTTTGAGTGTTGTTGTGTTTAGTTAAGATTGGTCTTAGCCTTGCATGAGATTAAGGTCAGGCAGAAAAAAAAATACCTAACGTAATCAACCGGCAACGTCAGCACACACGCCTATCTAGTTTACCAATCACTACACCTCTAACTAGTATTATGCACACAACACCTGAAATAATGGCTGAAGAAAGAGAGTCTCCTCTCTCTGACTTTTACAAAGCCTTGAATGATAGCCCAAAATCTTGCATCGTTCTATCAGACCCAGTGGGGGATTTCCGAATCCCCCCAAATATATTTAATTTGTTACCCATTTTTCATGGGTTAGACCATGAAAAACCTTATCAGCACATGCGTAGGGCCTACATTCCACCATCCTATGGTTGGTGCTGAACAAATTAAACTGAGGGTATTCCCCTTCACTTTAGCCGATAAAGCGTCTTGGTTAAGTGCCCTGGCCTAATTCTGTGGACTCATGGGCCAAACTTGTTCAACTATTTATGGAACATTTTTACACACCCCTGAAGACTGATGAAATGCTTTCCAAGATTCATTTCTTTCAACAGAATCCTCATTAATCATTTTCAGAGGCTTGGAATCGTTTCACCGATCTTCTTATACAGTGTCCACACCATAACCTTGTGAAAGACACGTTAGTTCGTGCCTTTTTCAAGGGACTGTTAGACCACCACAAAAAGGTGCTTGACATAATGAATGGAGGTAGTTTCCTAAGTAAAGGAGCTTCAGAGGCTTATAAATTTTTAGAAGATCAAACAAAGTGTAATAATAACTAGGGGGTAGTGACGATATCTCCCGTTCCGCTAGTTCTTCTTCAACAGTTAAGGCCGCCGGTATGTTTAAGATGAAACCAAATCCTGAACTTAAAAATTTAATCGAATCTCTCACTAAAAGATAGAGGCTATTTTTGTTCAACAAAAGCTTATCCCCGTCATGAATGTCAACTCAAATCCATGTAATTTCTGTTTGAGTCCTGAGCATCCCGACTCCTATTGTCCTCTAGCCTATGAACAACAACAATCACAACAAGATAATGTTTGTTCCATTAATAGCGAACCTAACGTAACTTGGCAACAAAACCCCAACTTCAGTTGGCGAAATAATTAACAACCTCCAAGGTTGTTTAACCCAGATGTTAGGCAAACAAATAATTATAACCAAGCTCCACTGAGGCAAGGACAAGGTCAGGGTAATTATAATTATAACAACCAAGCTCAACCACGACAAGGACAAGGTTAAGCACAAGGTTAGGGTAATTATAATAATTATAACAATAATAATTATAATGCTAATAGAGGTATCGTTATGGTAAATAATAACTATCAAAATCCACCCATTAATAATGAACGTGACATGGTTCCTATTACACAACCGAATCATTTTGAGGCCTTTATGCAAACCCAACAACAGATTTTACAAGCTATCCAACTTTCCTTACAGCAGATAGCACAAGAGAAGGTACAAATAAAAGGTGTGTTTCCAGGACAAGCGATATCTAATCCTAAAACAACAAACACAGCCTTTGAGGTGAACGGTAGTACTAGTAAGGACAATGAAAACGTAAGTGGGCTAAATTCCATCACCACTCTCCGTTCAGGCAGAGTGGTTGCTAACAAAGTAATAATGCCTATAGTTACCCCACCAGTAGTCCCTACACCAGATATTGAATTAGATACCAAAATAGAAATTGAAGATCCTACCCCTGTAGAGGTATCAGTTAAACCACAACCTAAGAAATAGAAAGCCAACATTAAACATCATGTTGATCCATATGCTAAATATAGAGAGAAACCACCATTTCCTCAAATATTAGCTATGTTAAACAAAGATACAAATTTTGACGAGATTAGGAAAGTTTTTAAAAATCTAACGATAAACTTACCTTTTCTTGAAGCAATTAAAAGTTACATCACCATGCTAAGTTTCTCAAAGAGTTGTGCACTACTAGGCGAAGACAAATATTCCTAAAGGCGCTTTTTAACTTAACGGTTTCCAACTTTAGCGAACACAATGGAATCATTAAGTAAAAGGACCACGGTAGATCTATTGTACAATGCACTTTAGGGGATACTCACACGACCACTGCTTTATTAGACCTAGGGGCGAGTGTTAACTTACTCACTTATTACAGGAAATGCAACCTACAACAATGACATTGCAATTAGCTGATATGTCTATCAAGTATCTTAAGGGTGTAGTGGAAAACGTGCTTGTTAAGGTTCAAGATTTCTACTATCCTGCTGATTTTGTTATCCTTGATACAGAAGTCGCTAACGACTCTGTTTCGATCATTTTAGGGCTCCCTTTCTTGGCAACTACCAACACGCTTATAAACTGTCGCGATGGTTCGATGTCTTTGTCCTTTGGTCATCTTTCTGTTGAGGTCAATGTTTTTAAAATGATGAAACAATTACCTGATATGACTATCGATAGAGAGGTTAGCATGATAGAAAGCTTAGCTCAAGAGTATTTTAACAACACGTTTCCTGAAAATCACATGCACCAATTCATTTCCTTTGGAAGTTCTACTTTCAACAAGGACTCCTTGAACATAGATGAAATTGAGGAAGATTTCCTTCAACTCTTTTGCAACTCTTCTTTGCCACCTCGCGAGTCCCCACTTATCAATATCCATTCATCCCTTTGGCTATGAAGACTAATTTTTCACCCTCTATCCCAGTGATTCTTTTGACCCACCTATTGAGGAATGTCTTGCATATCTCAAGGCTTCTAATGATCTAGACCTGAGAGCTCTAGCTGACACTCATTTATCTTCCATCACCAATTTTCCCCACTTTCCACCTTTTCAAAGGAACCTGGAGTTTGCGCTTGACCCTCTTACTTCTTTTGTGCTTAATGATTTTATAAATCCTCTTCATACATAAATAATTCCCACATTCTCATTTCTTCCATTTCTTACGTCTGAAATTCATCCATATCAACGATATCTTCCACAAACATCCATTCTCTCACGATCATTCACTTAGACACCCTCTCGTTCAAAGATGAAGAAAAAGGTGCATGCTCGGTTACATTCTAGATCGATCAGACCTTGCTTTCATTTCACTAAGTTGCATCGTAAAAAAATTTGGTGCTTGCTTCTGTTTGAGGGTGCATTCCATGGTAATTATTTATGGAATGATCCACAACTATTTCGGTTGTTGAGTTATGGTAAACTGCATGTCAAGTATATATATATATATATGTTTTAAATATAGTCTTGAGTATCTGACTATAAAAGACTTATTTTGTTGTTGGTGTACTTCCTTTCACTTCCATAGATTGGCAAGTGCACCATCTAGGTAACCGGGCCCTCCTTATGGAGTGTGTGGCTGTAAGTACCGGATCCTAAGTCCACTGTTAGCATAATTCACGTTTTCCACTCTTGCATGTTTTCTCGATTTTTGAGTCATGTTCCTCTATGGTGTGAATTATGTCCTTATTGCTTTTCATTTTTCTTATAGTAAACACCATGCATAAAAATTAAAAAATTATAATTCATAAAAATAGTAATTTAGGAAATCTCGGGAATCTGACTTTAAAAGACCCACATTTAAAACAAATTTTCTAAACTCTGTTGTCAAAAATTTGTTTAGGGGTGGGGTGTTCAGGTTTCTATCCTTGATTGTTCAACTTTCCATTTGTGTTGTTTAGGCAGTTTAATTGTATTTTAATTCGGGTTGACATTATCTATAAATTTAGATTTCATTAATTTCAGATAACTTCGCCATGCACACACTTTGAGGCATTTTCCATGTTCTTATATGTCACCCATGGTTGAAATACAGTGTTTTATGGATCATTGAATTGGAAATTCTCTCTTGATCGTTTCCATATCTCATTCGCATAAATCGGATCGGTGACGGCGGCAATTTTAGTTTGAAGTTGCTTGAAAAAATTGACAAATTTCAAAAATTGAATTGGGCTTGGGCCCAATCTCGCACGCACGTGCATCCCTTTCATCCCAAACCAAAATAGTCGTGAGTTAAGCTTCACTTCCACCATTACCAAGTTTCAAAACCCTAACCAAAAATTTAAAAAAAAAAAAAAAACTAAATACACTAAATACGCCCCAAAGTTCCAAACCCACAAATCCTATCAAAATTACAATGGCTCAAAGACGGAAAATTTTGCCGGAACAAGCTTTTATGGCCGACCGCTTCGCGCTGTTTTATGGTGACGAGATAATTAAGAGAGATTGGAATAGGTTGTGGTATTCGGCTAATGATTTCTACCACCCCGATTTGGTCGAACAATTCTATAAGAAGAGGGAGTTGGATGGGAATAAAATTTTTGTTAAGGTGGTTGGGATGAGGAGAGAAATATCGAGAGAGTTCTTGGCCAAGATTTTAGGCATCACGCCGGAATGCCACCTCGACACCACCTTGCATGAATCCCAGTATACTGGAGTTCCTGCATTGCTGAAAGACACTGTCATGGAGGGTCAGTACAATCCTAATTCTCATTACGTTCGACAGTCGTCTCTGCGAACCAACCAACTGGTTGTAGCTCAGTGGATTGGTAAGAATGTCATGGGAAGGACAAAGTCAGTGACATCGGTCTGACATGCTTGCACGTTCTCTGGATATTGCAGACGAAGAGTTATAATTTCTACATCATTGAATTTATATTTAATGTGATTAGAGGAGTTGGAAAGAGCTTTGCGCCCCTTCCGGTATTGATCACTAAGATTATGCTGTCTTTTAGAGCTGTCACAAAATCTGTTCGTATTATGATAAAATTGCATTCAAATGCAATTATTTATACGAAGTGTATCCAAAAGACTTAGAAGTTGCCAGAAGATAGTGTGGTTGATTCGGATGAGGAAATGGAGGACATGACATGTTTGGATGAAAATGCCTTGGATAGGTGTACTTCTGATTTAGAGCGCGATGCAAGTGCTTCTGAGTGGCTGCGTTGCGTTTATGGTATTTGTGAAGATATCTGAGATAGGCAGATTATAATTCAAAATAAACAAAAGACCTTCTTGACCGAGTTTTGAAGTGCTCGACAAGAGCCAGGCAGATCTCCATTATAACATAGACACAGTCTTCCAGCGTCAGGTTGCGCATTATACAAAGATGAAGGTCGAGATAGAAGCACAGCGCAAGTTCAGAGAAGATATGCTTGAACGCTTCCCACCCCACGGGGGTTCTTCTGAGGAGGAGGCATCTGTGAGGCACGAGCGTTGTCACCGCAGGACGGATGGCTCTGGCCCATCGGGAGCTCAAGAGTCATCTCCTTCTCATGTGCCATCCACTACTAGCAGCGCGTTGTTTAGGGATCTTATGAGTTGATGTTATTTCGTATTTGTTTTTATTTTGTTGAATGTTATTTTTTTTTAAAATTCCATAGTTAAATTTAAATTGGGTAGTTAAATGTTGTTTGAATTTCAATTTTAATATAATGTGGTTCTTTTCAAATTGTGCGTTGTTGTTATTGTTAATCCTACCTTTCCGAATTGTTTGGGGGTGGTATTATTAAATATGGCATGATTTTTATAGGAACCTCAATTTTAGAAATTGTTTTGGACTGATTGTTGGGAATATTGCCAATATTGGCAGGCTATGAATAGATATAGTAGTAGGATGAAATCTAAACGAGTTTAGAAGTTACTATTCTAAATTCAGTATAAAGATATTAGGGTTGTTTTAGAATCAAGAATATGGGTTATTTCCATTTTCGGTTTTGAAATTTTTTGTTTCCGGCCATTGCCTTAAAACTTTTTGGCAACTTCCCGATTCTTTTTGGAAACCCAAAACCTATATAAACTTCATTCATTCTCCACACAAAACTCACATCTCTCACATTCATCTTTCCCTTTTCACTCCCAAGTTTTCCTTCTTTTTTCTTCTCACTTCAGCATTTCAGCAGCTCGGAGCGCGCCTACGCCTCAATGGAGGGCCACCCGTGCCCAAATCACTGTAAGTCCAGTTTTTCCTTGAGCGTGACCGCGCCCTCCCAAGACCAAACTTGAGCGCGACTATAACACCCCGTCTTTTATTTTGCTTTTCCTATAATAATAATAATATTAATAATAATAATAGATAATAGACAATAGATAAAATAGAATATGATAAGTGTTAGTGGAAATAGGAGACGTGGTTTATGGGATAAACCTTGTTCCCTATTTCAGGGGTTTTGTTTTTAACAGAAAGAAAACAGAATAGGGTTGGGCAAAACAAAAAAAAAATACAGCGAGGGTTTTAGAAAAAAAAAATGGGAGTTTGGCTGAAAGAAGAAAATGAAGAGTTCTTCGGATAGCTAGCTGACAGTCGACTTCGATCTTTCGGGGTATCGCTTTCGGGAAGCTGTTCGGTTTTAAAAAAAAACTGTGAGTAGATATTTTATATTTGTTTTATTTCTTGTCTACTGTAGATTTCATGATACGAGGTACTGTTCGCATGATGTTGGTTTAGTCAGTACGATATACTACTGTGTAGTGTTAACTGCATATATTCCTTTAAATAAACCTATATATGAAAAAATGATGATAGTAAATTGATTGCTGGTTATAACCCAACTGGATGTTTTAGGTATTCTGTTTTGGTTGGATGGAGAGTGTGGGTTCGGGAGGTTGTCGAAGCCTTGAAACTGGGTTTTTTTTCTGGCGTCAATCCTCAGAACCACCGGACGTCCTATTAAATTTTTTGTTTGACTGATTGTTTTGCTAGAAATTATGGTTGTACTGTTAGTTAGTGTTGATGTCGGTTTGGTTGTTTGAGTGTTGTGGAAGCTTGCACCGGCGTTAATGGAGGCGACAACCATAGAAATCGGTACTGTTAAAGTTTTGAATCTTTAAATGTTATGATGTGGTGGTTATGGGTTAGGTTATGTTTAGTGGCTAGTGTAGTGTGTGTGAGGGCAGCGAATGGTGGTAGTGGAAGCTTGAAACAGGTTGTTAATGGCGATTTGAACCAGATCTAGTTTTGATGATGGGTTATCGATTTAGGGAATTGAGCTTTTGCTTTTATTAATGTTATATGGTTTTTAACAAGGGTTCAAACCGCTAGGATGAGGGTGGAAGAAGATCGGAATTGGTGGCGAGCTGGTGGTGGTGGTGGTGGTGGAGAAGATGAACAGTGAATTTCGGTTGGGCCTTGGGCCGAAATCGGTTTTGGTTTTTGGGCCTTAGCTAGGTTAAGTTGTTGGGCTTAGCTAGTTTAAGTGTTTGGGGCCAAACTAAATAGAGTGTTGGGCCAGGTTCTATTTTATTTTGGGCCGACCCATTTGACTTAAAATGGGTTAAGGTGAGCCTTTAAGGATTTAGACTTTTGGGCCTTGATTTCGGGCCTTGGTTTTTGGGGCTGGTGATAAGAGCCCAAAACTGTAGTTTTAACCCCTTAATAATCATACTGTTAGACCAATTATGTGAATAATAAGTAAGAGTTAACACTGATTACGCGTTTTTATGCATTTCAGGGCTTCAAAGTCCATTATGTGCGAGAAATGTACCACTTTAGCGAGATCTGAGGAGCAAAAGTCGTGAGAACTTCGAAGCCGTATCTTTGGACTCAGACCTCGAATTGGGCATACCTTATGTCAAAACGACCGGCTCGGAAAGAGTTTTGTAATGGTCAAGCCTTGACCCAATCAGAGGAGCAGAAGTGGACGAAAAGTCTGTGGAAGTCAACTGCAGCTGAAGAGGCCTTTTGAATTTGAAAGAATTGGGTTTTGGGCACGATTCTCGGCCCAAACCATGGCTCCAAGCCCATGCACGATTTTTGGATCTGAATGTATAAGAACAAAAGCTTAAGTCTTTGTTAATGGTAGATTAATTAGTGGAGAATTAGGGTTCATAGCTTAGAATAGAAAGTAGCCATTAAAATAGCTTCTAGATCTAGATTTAATTGTTTTCTTTAATTAGTTTCAAATCCCTTATTAGATTAAACCTTTGAATCTTGTTCTTCATTTGATTAGATCAATAAAGTAGTATTCTTTATCCATTTCGATTTTGTCAATTCAATCCTAGATCTAATTTCAATTCATGTCCTTAGTTCAATTTAGTCATTAAATTAGATTTCATTATTGTTTAATTAAATAAATTTCAATGCTTTATATTATGTTTAGTTTTAATATAAATGGAAATGATTGCGGAATGATTCAAGGCTAAACCTCCATTAGAGGGTTGTGAAGCCTTGATGAAAGCTTGATTCGATTATCATTAGAATCGTCGTATTTTCTATTCCACTCTAGAAATGATTAGTTCACCATGAGAATGGGTTTAATTGTTCACATGCTAGTTATGAATTGGTAGAAATGCCATGTATAATTAGGGATTAGGAATAACCAATTGTTCTGTTGAAGCGATTCAATTCGGATTCTGACGATTCGTCGTTAGTGGATTAAGTTGAGTTAAGGTGGAATCAATCCCCCTCTAACTCCTTATCATAGAATCAACGTAGCATTCCCTTAGTATTCCGATAACCGACTAGTTGCATCTTGTGGGTAGTTGCATCGTAGTATAATTCCCTTCGTAAAACTCTCATAGACTTAAAAACGACTAGTTAGATTAGAAAACATCCATGCTAGAGCACTAGGAGTGGAACGAATCTATCTACTCCCCTATATCTCATAGAATTGAGAGTAGAATAATCTTTGATAAACCACTTATTAGATTAAGTTTAGTTTTACTTGCGTTGTGAATTCATCGTTCATCTATCTCGTATTTTGGTAAAGTAGTCATTTTAGTTTTATCAAATGGCGCCGCTGCCATCTTAGTTGCACTTTAGCATTGTTTTCATAATAGAATTAGTAATTTTTAAGTCCCATTTCGCCCACCCACCCTTGTTTGATTCATCTTTGTGGTTTGCCGTTTGAGTTTTGGAAAAATTCTGAGAAAACGCGATATAAAAGGCCATACAAAAGAGAGCGACCTTTGGCTATCTTCTTGGAGCTTCGACTTTGCCTTGGCTCGACTTTGCCTTGGCTTCAATATAGGCGCCCAGCGCCTCCTCTGAAATTCGGGATTTCCACGGTTTGATTTGAACTTCGAGTTGTCAAGTTTTTCGGTGTTCTATTCTCTTATATACGAACACGCGTAAACAAGGCGCTATTCATAAAGCGAAGCAGGGGCTTTAATCAGGTATTCCTTTCTTCCACACCTCGCATCTCCCTGTTAGAGGTTTATACTAGTATATCATAATTGTTTGGAGTGTTGCATGTGTAGTTAAGCTCGACTTAGTCTTGCATGAGATTAAGGTGCGGGTCGTACAAAACACCGAGCGTAAATACACAACAACATCAACAATCAAGTCTATCTAGTATACCACACACTACACCTCTAGCTACTATTCCACACACACCACCACCGATATAATGGGGAAGAAAGAGAGACTCCTCTCTCGGACTTCTACAAAGCCTTGGCGATAGCCCCAAATCTTGCATCGTTCTAGCAAAACCCGGTGGGGATTTGAGAATCCCTCCAAATATTTTTAATTTGTTACCCGTTTTTCATGGTTTAGACCATGAAAAACCTTACCGGCTATCGTAGGATTGAACAAGTCCTAACAACATTCCACCATCCTACGGTTGGTTGAACAAATTAAATTAAGGGTATTCCCTTTCACCTTACCCGATAAAGCGGCGTCTTGGTTAACCCAAAAGCGCTAATTACGTGGACTCGTGGGCTAAACTTGTTCATTTGTTTATGGAACATTTTACCCACCCCTAAAACGGATGAGATGCTTTCCAAGATTCATTTCTTTTCGACAAAATCCTCATGAATCATTTTGGAGGCTTGGAATCGCGTTTCACCCGATCTGCTTATAGAGTGTCCACACCATAACCTAGCAAAAGACCGTTAGTTCGTTGTGCCTTTTCAAAGGACTTCAACATCACCATAAAGAAGTCCTTGACATTATGAATGGGGGTAGTTTCTTAAGTAAAGGAGCCTCGGAGGCTTATAAATTTTTAGAAGACCAAACTAAAAAGCGAAATAATAATTGGGGGTAGCGATGATATCCCCGCTCGCTAGTTCTTCTTCCACGATTAAAAGGCTACGGTATGTTTGAGGTTAAATCGGATCGAGCTTAAAACTCTAATTGAATCCCTCACTAAAAAGGTAGATGCCATTTTACGTACAACAAAAGCCAATCCCGTTATGAATGTAAATTCAAATCCATGTAGTTTACGTTGGAGTCCCGAGCATCCGAATCCCAACTTTGTCCTATAGCCTATGAGCGGGCTTGTTCCATTAATAGTGAACCTAACGCCCTTGGAGACAAAATCCCAACCGGTTGGAGGAATAACCAAACCGTCACACCTCAAAGGGTACAATAATCAATATGTTAGGCCCTCTGAAAGCTTTAACCAAGCCCCACTACGACAAAGGACTAAATCGGGGTAATTTTAATAATTATAACAACCAAGTGCAACCTCGACAAGGTCAAGCACAAGGTCAAGGTAATTATAATAATTATAATGCTAATAGAGGTATCGTTAGGTAAATAATAACTATCAAAATCCACCAATAAATAATTCACGGAAATAGTTCGAATAACACCACCCGTGACTACTACACCCACCTGACGGATCGTCTTGACACCTTTATACAAGTGAGCCAAAACTTTTTCAAACCATGGCTCAATCTAACCAACGGCTTCTACAATCCGTAAATAATTTAACCCAACGGTTGGCTCAAGATAAAGCCCAACCCAAAGGTGTGTTTCAGTAACGCAATACCTAATCCTAAAACAACAAACCACGACCTTTGAGGTAGCGGATAATACTAGTAATGAATTTGAAAATGTAGGTGAGATAAATGCCATCACCACTCTCCGTTACGGCAGAGTGGTTGATAACAAAGTAACTATGCCTATAGTTACCCACCGATAGCCCCTACACCTGCTATTTTACTAGATACGAAATAGAAACTGAAGAGCCTACCCCTTTGTAGAGGTACCGGTTACAACCACAACCTAAGAAGCAGAAAGAAAGCGGTTAAACATCCATTTGCTACCATTGCTAAATATATAGCGAAACCACCGTTTCCACAAAAATTAGCCATGTTAACTAAGGATACAAATTATGAGGAGATTAGGGATGTTTTAAGAATCTAACTATAAACCTTCCCTTCCTCGAAGCTATTAAAAGCTACCACATCATGCTAAGTTTCTTAAGGAATTGTGTACTACTAGGCGTAAGACAAATATACCAAAAGGCGCCTTTTAACGAAACAATTCCCAATTATCGAACATAATGGAATTGTTAAGTACAAAGGACCACAATTAGATCCTCTTTTGTACAATGCACCTTAGGAGATTCCTATACGACGACCGCGTTATTAGACCTGGGGGCTAGTGTTAACTTACTCCCATTTTATTTGTATAGACAAATAGGTCTAGACAAAATGCAACCCACTAAAATGACGTTGCAATTAGCTGATCGGTCTATTAAGTATCCTAAGGGTGTAGTCGAAAATGTGTTGGTAAAAGTTCAGGATTTCTACTATCCGGCTGATTTTGTAGTCCTCGATACAGAAGTCGCTAACGACTCTGTCCCGATCATTTTAGGGCGTCCTTTCTTGGCATTTGCCAATGCGGCTCATTAATTGCCGTGATGGTTCAATGTCCATGTCTTTTGGCCATCTTCTTGCTGTTGAAGTCAATGTTTTTAAAACAAAGACACGAGTTACCCGATTAGATCTACATGGATGGAGAGGTTAGCATGATCGAGAGCTTTGCTTTCGAGATTATTTCAACAACACGTTCCACGATAGTCATATGCGAAAATTCTTTCCTTTGGAAAAGTCGGACTCAACATTTTCATTCCTACACTAGTCGATACACATATTATTGATGAGGGCCGGGATAGATAACTTTCTCAAAGATGTAGAGGACTACCATAGTAATGTGGATATGACCAATCTTGATGAGAATTTGATAAGTTTCTTCGGTAGGATACAATTCACCCTATCAAGAACTAACTTGCACAAGAACCACCTCGATTCCCCTCCTTCCACCCTTTCAAAGGAATCTCGAGTTTGCACTTTCGATCCTGTTGTTTCTTACGTGCTTCATAATTTTTTAAATCCTCTAGCAAAGCGGATGCTGAGGAAGGACAAACTATTTGACACCTTCATTTTCAGAATTGAGGCAGTCCCTACACACACACAATTAATGAGTTGATGCAAAACCACATCCTCATTTGTGTACGGGCTGTCTTTCTAAAACTTATCCATATCCACCATATCCTCCACAACCATTCACTTTTCCACACTTCATTTACTAAAACACCCACTCATTCAAAAATGAAAAAGAAGGTGCGATAGGTTACACAATAGGGTTATCCGACTTCGTTTGGATTCCACTAGGCGTGGTCGTAGGAAATCTTGGTGTTTCATTGTGTTTGGATATGTTTCCTGTGATATTTATTTATGGAATGATCCACAACTATTTAGGTTGTTGATATATGATCAACTGCATGTTCATACATATGTTTTAGATAAAGTCTTGAGTATCGACTATAAAAGCGACTCAAATTTCTGTGTTGGTGCATTTCCTTTCATACCGATATATTGGTGAGTCCACCATTAAGGTAACCGGCCCTCCCTATGGGTGTGTGGCTGTAAGTACCGGATCCTAAGTCCACGGTTCACATAGTTCACGTTTTCCACTCTTGCATGTTTTTTCGGATTTTTGAGTCATGTTTCTCTATGGTGTGAATTATGTCTTTATTGCTTATTGTTTTTCCTTCTAAAACTAAAATAAAAAATAAAAAATAAAATAAACATAGTAATCTATGAAGTCTGGGAATCGACTTTAAAAGACCATTTGCTAAAACAAATTTTCTAAGCCGTTGTAAAAAATTTGTTTGGGGTCAAGTGTTTGTCATTTCTGTACTAAAATGTTTTATGTCCCATTAGAGTTGCTTAGGCGTTTTATTGAATTACGATTCGGATTGACATGATCTATTCATTTAGATTTCATTCGTTAAGCACAACTTACGTCATGCACGCGACCGAGGCGTTTTCCACTATCTCGTATGTCATCCGAAGTCGGAATAGAGTGTTTTATGGATCATTGGATAGGAAATTCTCTCCTGATCATTTCCATATATCATTCGCAAAAATCGGACGATAGTGGCGGGAATTTTGATTTGAAATTGAAAAAAAAAAAATCGAAAAATCGAAAATTTCGATTTTGGGCTTAGGCCCAACTTCAGCCCACCGCCCATGGAGGCCTCGGCGCTCTTACCTTCTCACGAACAGTTTCGGCGTTCTTCATCTTCCAAACCTAAAAAATCAAAATTAAAAAATAATACCATAAACCCAGCGCCAAAAATCAAACCCAAACCCCAAATCAACTTCAAACACCAATCAAAACAAAATCCACCAATTTAACCCAACAAAAGCGACCAAAATTTCAAAAATTTGTTGCTCGCCGCCACCATAACACCACCACAACTTTTCCTTAGGTCGGTCAAGTTAATCCACCACCACCACATCATATTTAGACCCTCACTCCATTCCAAACACTAGATGGCTCAGCGCCGAATTATTCGAACAAGTGTTCGCTGCCCGACCATTTCGCGCCCGTTTCACGGTGACGAAATGGCTAGTAAACTGGAGTAGTCGTGGGGTTTCGACCGAGGACTTCTATCCGAAGACTTGGTGGGGCGGTTCTATAACACCGGGGAGTTGGAGGGGAGTAAGATTTTTGTGTTGGTGAGGAAGAAGAGGAGGAGTTGACTACGGGATTTGTTGGTGAGATTCTAGGCATTCGCCTAGAATCCATCTGGAACCGTTTCTACAGGGATCCCGGTTTGACGGGTTGAGCCGTTGATAAGGCGTTCTTGTCATCAATGGGAGCTACAATCCAAACTCCCATTGTGTGCGCCGGGCATCCACGAGGACCAACCTAACCGCTACGGCCCGATGGATTGGTCGGAATGTCTAGGCAAGGACAAGGTCGATTGACATCGGTCGACCTGCCTCCGCGTCCTATGGATACTCGGGGAGGCGGAATGCACGATTTCTGTATCACAGGTTTTCTTTGAACATGATCGGGGAGGTTCGGACGGTCGTTGGCACCTCTTCCCGTGCTTATCACTAAGATCATGTTGAAGATGAAGGCAACTCCGACTACGAGAGGATTTACATTACCACCTTGCGGGAACCAGCGTATCTATAGGGAGTGTGTCCAACAAGTCTGGAAATTGCCGAGGATAGGGAGAAAGGCTGAGGAGGAGGGCGGAGGGTAGATGAGGATGAGTCGGAGGAGGATGAGGAGGATGGCACCTGCTTTGATCGGATGCCTTCGGAGGTGTTGGTCGATCTTTGGCGCATGGCTATGCTTCATAGGGGCATCGTTCACTCAACACTCTACGTGCAGACCTCCGGACTCGACGGCGACCATTCATCACAACCGAGATCCGCACCCGGAGGAGGATGAGAGATGGAGGCGGCGAGGGCTGAGATAGAAGCCCGGCCACTTCAGAGTAGAGATGCTAGCGCTTCCCACCTCATACCGGACTCGCCTCACGAGGACACAGCTACTAGGCATGAGCGTCGTCGACGAAGGACGACTGCTGCTGGACCTTCTGGAGCCCAGGAGCCACCACTCGAGTCTGTGCCCTCCGCCACCAGTGGCGAGGTGTTCAGAGAGGATGAGGAGTGATAGTCCTGTTATTTTTGTTTTATAAGTTGTTGTTTTATTTACTTTTGTTGTCTTTATTGTAATGTAACTTTTATTTCAGTAATGTGAATCTTGTAGTGATACTCCGAATGACATTTTAATATAAGGGTTTATTTTCACTTTGAGTGCTTGTGTCATATTGACCACACCTTCCAAACTTGTTTGGGGGTGGTTTGATTATTTCAAAGTTGTATTTTTTATAAAAACCCTAGTGTTAGAATTTCTTTAGCGGAGTAAAAGGTGAAAAATATGGCGTATAGGCATATCTATGATTGAGAATCATTGTAGGATGAAATCTAGATTAAATAGGTACATTCAGTCATAATATCAAATAAGAGATAATGGGTTTGAATTAGAATCCGGGATATGAGTTGTTTCCGTTTCGAGTTTGGAAATTTTAGGATTCAGGAGCTGCCGAAATTAGTTTTGGCAACTTTCCGATCCATTCTAGCAACTTTAAGCCTATATAAACTTGATACAATCTATCCTCACAACTCACACTACACCTAAACTCCATCACTCACCCTTCAAACCCGCGATTCCCGCGTTTCGACTTCATTTTCGCAATTACGCAACTTCGGAGATGGCGCCCCAGCGCCTAGTCGAGCGACCAGCGCTAAGTTACTTGGAAATCAAAATACAAAAGCCAGCATGCTAGTCGGCGACCAGCTAAGTTCTGGAAATCAAAAATACAAAAGCGCCCAGCGCTAAGTTAATGGCGCCAGCGCGACTTCTTCTGGACCAGAAATTTTCCGGTTTTTCGAGGGTAGTTTCCGGATCATTCGTAGCTATTCCAAAGCGTAATTTTGAGATGACATCTCAATATTGATACCGGAACAGTCTTTGAAGATTTGTTCAAAAGCACTACTTACGGTGCTTGGTTTTGTGAGGTGATCACATATGTTGGTGGGAACCTCTTATGGTAAGACCGGTGAACTTTATTCTCGGACTTGCATCTTATTTTTATAATAACTGCATTTTCTTTGAGAGACGGACGGAGAACAAGTGTTCTCCATCAACATTGACGATGAACCAATGGAGATTACCGGGTTCTTGCTAGCATTTGTTCTTGGACTTGCTATGCATTGAGATACAAGACCCGTGGTGCTATTAGATTCGATAATATGCATGTCTACACCTATGAGTCTTTGCACGAGGCTTATGGGGCAGGCATTTTTCGTATTGAGGACCAAAGGGGACTATAGCGTTGCCCTTGGTGCTTTGTCCATGAACATAGGAACTGTTATGTTTTGGATAATGCTAAACATTTTAGGGAATGGCGTTTTTTCTTACGTGAATGGCGCCACTTGCGGCGCGTTTTCCTTGCTTTAGCCAATGGGCGCCGATTCTATGACCTTCCCGAACTTTGATGTCTAGTTTAGCACGAGCCTATACCATGAGGCATAAGTACCTTCTTATGCCTGTTTTAATTTCCGTATTATGCTATGTTTCTTTCCTTTTTTTGTACACGCGTTTCGCGGATTGGATTAAGGTAGACCGCGGTCGCGACCCACCAATAGTATTATCCGATCTTTCCGTGCAATGACTTGGCATGGGTGGCGGATACAACCTCACCGGGCACCACCACCCCATCGGACCAAGTGGCACTTCATAGGTTAGCAACCATAGATGATAAATGGCGTGAAGCACGGCAAATTATCATAGCATGGCGGGGGCCGAAGGAACCTCACTTCTTTATAGAAGTAGAGGATGGCGAAGATGACGAATAACAACGAAGTGGAGGTAAGTTTTAGTTTACGTTAGTATGCGCTTATGTCCCAAGCAATTTAATTAGGTTAACCCCATAATGGGTGGAACTCTTATAGTGTTGCGTCGGTTTTATTTCCTATATTAGAATGCGTTCTAACATTGTTTTGCGGATGTTTACGAATTTCCAGCGTTTCAATGGTATTTTTCCTACCCTCTTTATTTAAGCGCTTTGAGGACAAAGCATGCTTTTTGTTTGGGGGCATAGAAACACGTGTAATTAAGACATCTGTTAGGATATAGATATGTATAATATGCACTTGTTTTCTAGTTAAAATTTCAAAAATTCAAAAAATATAAATAAAAGTATGCTATACACTTAGGAATATTGGTATTGTTTTCTTTCTCCATGCTCTTAACAATCTAGAAGTCTCACGTAAATTTGTTGCATCGAAGAATAATTGTTAGAAACTTAGGTTAATATGTAGGTAATAATCTTTGCATCTATCTATAAATTTATTACATGAGTATCTATGATTGTTAGTGATGAAGTTTCGAAATCTAGGCTAGAGTACTTATTCTACAAAATCTGTGAGAATATAGCCTAAAGCCTTATATGAGTGAAACATTTGAGAAATGACACAAGGGAGAAGTAAAATCCGGATAGAGAAATCACCGTCCACTTGCTTGATCACTATACCATATCCTAAGTGAGAATTTAGGCCATTTCTTTGGATCGATATAGCCAAGAAATTCAAACCTATGAATTATTTTCCGCTAGTCGCCACTCTGAGCCTTTCATTAGCCCTTCCATAAACCACAATTCCTTTACCCTGTTACAAAAACAAAAACAAAATAAAAAAAAAAAAAAAAAGAATAAATCAACCTACCCAATTTAGAATAAGTCTGAGAATAGAATGAGTGAAGAAAGAAGAAGAGAAAAAAACCTGTGTAAACAAAAAAAATTGTTAGTTGCTTCAGAAAATAAAGAAAAGAAGTTTCCATCCAAAGAAAAGAAAAATAGAAATAAAATAAAAACTCCAAAAAAATAGAATAAAAGGGAGTCAAAAAGCCAAAAAAAAAAAAAAAAAATATGGCTAAGGATGGAAACAAAGTGTAGAAGCAAAAGAAAATAACAAGGTTTTCTCTAAGTTACATATCTGAAGACTCTATTATCTCGGACTTGTCCTTTTGAATATCCATTTCCTTCCTTCTTAAACCACCTCCTAATCCCGTAACACCTAATAAAGACCTCTAGCTCAATTAGGAATAGGTTAGTGTGATAGTAAGTGGCGGATGTGTTTGATCGACCCGGCTTCCTTGTTGTCATTGAGATTGTAAGGTAAAGTGTGCAATCCATTAATTTGGAGTGTGAAAACTTGAGTGCAAAAATCAGAGTGTTGTTTCTTGACTATTATTGTGAGAACCTATTTAAGGGCGCTATTCGAAGTTCTCGAGAAACAAACGCTAAACATTTGATAGTACTACTCATTGTATATATGTTTATTGTAGATGATTGATTATTATGCATATATTAACTTAGGGTTTTGATTTGGTTATTCTTATGTAATTGCTAGAGAGATGTATAGATAGTTGAGCATGAATAAGGAAACAATAGTTTTATTTTCTTAGTCGTTGTAGTATAGATGAAGTTTGTGAGTACCTTCTTTGGAAAACTCTCACGAGGCTATAACTTCGTCCACTAGGGAATTCCTAGTGGTTTAAGGCCTTGTTGCATATGGTCAATGCAATCGCACTCAACGACGAGAGTAGTTAGAACTCCATTTTTGGTCACTTATTCTAATTTCTCATATTTGCTTGAGGACAAGCAAAATCTTTGTTTTGGGGGTGGTTTGATAAGAGCCCAAAACTGTAGTTTTAACCCTTAATAATCATCTTTGTTAGACCAATTATGTGAATAATAAGTAAGAGTTAACACGATTCGCAGCGTTTTTATGCATTTAGGGCTTCAAAGTCCATTATGTGCTTGAAATGTACCACTTTAGCGAGATCTGAGAGCAAAAGTCGCCAGAACTTCAAAAGCCGTATCTTTGGACTCGGACCACCGAATTGGGCATACCTTATGTCAAAACGACCGGCTCGGAAAGAGTTTTGTAATGGTCCAAGCCTTGACCCAATCAGAGGAGCAGAAGTGGACGAAAAGTCTGTGGAAGTCAACTGCAGCTGAAGAGGCCTTTTTGGACTGAAAGAATTGGGTTTTGGGCCTGATTCTCTGGCCCAAACCATGGCTCCAAGCCCATGCACGATTTTTGGATCTGAATGTATAAGAACAAAAGCTTAAGTCTTTGTTAATGGTAGATTAATTAGTGGAGAATTAGGGTTCATAGCTTAGAATAGAAAGTAGCCATTAAAATAGCTTCAGATCTAGATTTAATTGTTTTCTTTAATTAGTTTCAAATCCCTTATTAGATTAAACCTTTGAATCTTGTTCTTCATTTGATTAGATCAATAAAGTAGTATTCTTTATCCATTTCGATTTTGTCAATTCCAATTCTAGATCTAATTTCAATTCATGTCCTTAGTTCAATTTAGTCATTAAATTAGATTTCATTATTGTTTAATTAAATAAATTTCAATGCTTTATATTATGTTTAGTTTTAATATAAATGGAAATGATTGCGGAATGATTCAAGGCTAAACCTCCATTAGAGGGGTTGTGAAGCCTTGATGAAAGTTTGATTCGATTATCGTAGAAGATAAAATTATTTTCTATTCCACTCTAGAAATGATTAGTTCACCATGAGAATGGGTTTAATTGTTCACATGCTAGTTATGAATTGGTAGAAATGCCATGTATAATTAGGGATTAGGAATAACCAATTTTGCGAAGCGATTTAATTCGGATTCTGACGATTCGTCGTTAGTGGATTAAGTTGAGTTAAGGTGGAATCAATCCCCTCTAACTCCTTATCATAGAATCAACGTAGCATTCCTTAGTATTCCGATAACCGACTAGTTGCATCTTGTGGGTAGTTGCATCGTAGTATAATTCCTTAAGTAAAACTCTCATAGACTTAAAAGCGACTAGTTAGATTAGAAAACATCCATGCTAGAGCACTAGGAGTGGAGCGAATCTATCTACTCCCTATATCTCATAGAATTGAGAGTAGAATAATCTTTGATAAACCACTTATTAGATTAAGTTTAGTTTTACAAACAACATTTCTTAGGAGTCAAACTTGACTGTTCTCTTTCAAAAGGAATGAGAGTGCATAATGGCCAACTTGCTGAAAAACCAGGTAGAACCCCTACTTAACTAGCCCTTGATCAAGGAAGTATCCACAAAAGATGCTTAAATGGGCATAATCTAAAGGAAAGAAGAATATTATAATAAGAACTAAAAATAGAACTAACGAAAGGATTTCCCAATCTATCCCTTGCAAGTAAATACTACTGAGAAGGCTTAGAAAAAAACACTGAAGAAGAAGGTGTCTTACCCTTGCAGGTAAACACTGAAGAAGGTGTCTTACCCTTGCAGGTAAACACTGAAGAAGAAGGTATCTTCCAGAAAAGCCATGTCTTCTTAATCCATTCTTTCGTTCTTTCATATACCCCCCACGTAATCTCTACATAGATAGATAGATAAATGAATAACCAATAGATAGCACCAAATAGGTTAAAACAAAGAATGTCAAGCAAATCCAAAGACCATATTGCTCCTTGTGAAGCAAGAATAGTTGATCCAAACTCGTCTTCTTTCTTGAGCAACTCCGAATAGTAGGTCGATCACGAATCTATTATATTTGGAAATGAGGGACAACATATAAAAACTACTAATCATTAGTATGAAAATGAGAATGAAAAAAGCAAAAATGAATATGACATAATGGGCGGCTTCTTGGTTCCTATGTAGGAAAACAAATAAATAGTGCATTAATAAGATAGAAAAGAGAATAAGGGAACGAAAGCCCTAGAAGCACATCTAGTTAGGAAAACCTCCTTAACTAGCAACGCCTGATTTAGATAGGAAGTAGCAGCTGCTATCTAGCAAGCGTCTAGACTCGTGAGACTTGCCCCCAGACTATGACTAAAGAGACTACCAAATTACTACCCACACCCGCACCCGGTAGAAAATCCATCAGAAAGTAAGAGCACATGGGCTGAGGTTTTAGGGAAGAAGGCAGTAAGAAGTATCAGAAGATAGAATGCTTGTTAATCAGAAATGAATACAGTTATCCAAAACCAATCAAACTAACAAAAATAAGTTATCCTAACCTGAAATTTTGGTGTCAGTCTTGACTTCACAAATCTTTCCCAATCTTCCTGTCTAATATTTTTCTCGTGGTTTTTTGGCGGCTTCAAAAGCTTTTCTGGTTGGTCTTTGTAGGGAGTGATATTGTACCTAGTCAATCGACTCTTGAATTCTTTCCATTTATCACCAATATCTGAGACAACACCCTTCTTTTTGTCTTCTGTCAAGTTGAATTTGGCCTATAAAATAAGAATAAGCTATAAAGTTACAATAAAGTAAGACTAATTAGACAATTAATAGTACAACTGAAGCTATTTACCTTTATAGTATCCCATAACAAGTCTCTCACTTCATCTCCGACAACATGCCAATTTTCATAATCAACAATAGAGATTCGGGACTCCACTAACAAACCTGAGTAGCTTGCCAAATCCTTTCCGCCTTCCCCTATACGTTGACCATCTTCATTGTATTGAACATTCAATAGTTAACCCTCTCTCATTTTTGTTATCCTTTTGCATTGAACTGCTCCTCTTCCCGCCCTTTCTACACTTGAATCTTGTGTATTGTTAACTTCCATTGGTGTATCGGAAGTCTCGTCAACTCCATATATCTGAATCGGAATCAGAATTCTCTCCTGGATCCATGCTGATTTCCTATATACCGAGTATAGACATGAAGACTTGAACCAATATAACAACATATGAAATAAGCTAGGTATCAATAACTTTGACAATATTAATTAAACAATAATAAGACAAATGATCCTCCATAACATGAATTAAAGTATTAAGGCAAATATAAATATCAAAGTAGGTACGAATTCACATTTAATAACAATATTCAATAGTCAAATAATAAAGGAACAAACTTGTTCAAACATCCCCATAGAAAGAAAAAAAAATCATAACATGCTCTAACTTAATCGTTAGAGGTAGGGGTACATAAGTCCCCTCACAATCTACTACACGCAAGATAAGATGATAATGATGCACCCGAACTAAGGGAGTCGACATCCGGAAATACTTTACTACTTGTATGATCTAGCTCATCCTCATTCACTTCCTCAAGGTAGTCTCTTTCGTGAGTCCTCAAAGATATTGACCATTTTGGATCGAGTTGATCGGTACATAAAATACTTGCTTGGCCTAAGAGGCCATCACAAAAGGATCTTCCTTATGTCCAATTCTACCAAGGTCAACAGAAGTGAAACCCAAATCGTCTACTTTGATGCCATTTCTGTTGTCAACCCAAGTCATACTTAAATCTTTGACTTTGAGTAAATGGATAGTCGAAAGCAACCATATCTCAGTTATAACACCGTAGTAACCCATTTCTAAAACAACAGGATTCTTATCTTTGGCACTAGAAATTTGCACTGTTGTCGCCATTAAACCCACACCATTGTTTTGGTTTACTAGTGAAGCTTCATGATCCTTCGTATGAAAATAGTATCCACCAATAACATAGCCTAAACACTTTAGAATGTCTCAATGAGGTCCTTGAGCTATAACTTTCAGGGTGTTTAAAAGTTTGCTACCTGTAACTGCTGCCTCCTCCTTAACCTAATTATCCAAGTTATCCAAGAATCTTAGTCGAATTTAGCAAAGTTGTATTAGATGTAAAATAATTTCAGATAATCTTACCCTTTGACGAATCCAATAAATGAATGTGCGAGTGTGCTCATCTTGATACCATTTGGCTGACTTACGAGGATAAGTAAGCTTTATGTGTTCCATATGCTTCCTATCAAGTTAGAAAAAAAGCTTGGTCACCATTATCTGTCTAGGTGAAATAAGGAAATCAAAATTCTATACTAACGTACTCGATATAATGTTGAACGTCATTAGTGTTTGCCAAAACACATTGATGAGCTTGCTCCCAAGTCTTCTCGTCGACTTCAACAACATTCATACCACCAAGAGGCTTTCCCTTAGAAATTGTATTTTCTTTCTCCGTATCATTAGTATCCATGTTTCTAACTAATGGAACTCCCACTGCATTCACTCCAGATAAGTACTCGCTAAGAAACTCAACAGCTTCTTCAAGGATATAATTTTTAGCAATGCATCCTTCTAGACGATTTCGATTCCGCACGTAGCCCTTTAGTATTTTCATGAACCTAATATTCAAAAAGTGACAAAAGAAGAGAAAATACAAACAAACAAATAGTCAAATTGATGAAGCTTTACTAAATTATTGAAAGTAGTTAATTTAATTTTCTGTGTACTTGCCTCTCAAATGGATACATCCAATGAAAGAATACTGGCCCACAAAGCTCAACCTCCCTTATAAGATGAACAGATAGATGCACCATGATGTTAAAGAACGATGGTGGAAAGTACATTTCCAGTAGACATAAAGTGAGGACAAAATTGTCTTGAATTTCCTTTAATTAGGACACATCCACTACTTTGGTGCAAAGAGAGTTGAAAAAGAAACACAACCAAGTGATGGTATACCTTACGTGCTTTGGCAACACTGATCGTATTGCCACAGGAAGAAGTTGTTGCATCAATATGTGATAGTCATGAGACTTGAAACCATACACTTTTAGATCATGCATCGACACACGGTGTCTAAAATGTGAAGAATATCCATCTGGCACTTTGAGTTCATGCAACGTGTTGCAAACCTCTACTACTTTCAGCTTCTAGACAACGTATGACATGCTAGTGGAAGATAAGTCCTATTTCCCCTTTTCTCTGGTGCTAGTTCCTTCCTCATGTCCATTTCTAAGAGGTCAAGGAGACATTTACTTTGTAACATCAGGAGTAATGACGAATCATCAAGATAGCACAAAATATGAATCTACACTTAACAACGGCCTGGAGCAAATAAGGAAGGTCAGCTCAAACATCTATAAGTAAAGAGAGATCAACTACGTAAGGCTTAATTCAAGTTTACCCAAGGAACTTGATACATAGGCAACTCTTGTCCAAAGAAAGAGTGCAGCCATTCTCTACCAACTGTAACATCGTCGTGACCAAAATATTACACCTCTACATTGGCGCCGTTTCACGGTTCGTTCCTTGAGAAAACACACACACTATTTTCTCAAGCCCACGTTGGTCGGGTCGAAAACAACCATGGAAGCACAACTTCAAGCTCTAGTAGATCAAGTCAAGTTCCTCCATGAGTCATTCACCACGCTCCAGCAAGAGAACCAAGCTATGCACGAGCAAAGCACTTCCAACACCAACAACGTGACTCTAGACGCCATCGACAACAATGTAGTCACAACCCTCACAACAACCACTAATAAATGCCTCGACAACCTTACCCAATGACTGGACAAAACAGCGAAAAGCCAACGTGAGCCCGTGATCGCCTCGTAAGATGCCTCAATCATACAAGGCGTCACCATTCACCATAGAAGTCAGGGATAAGCAGCCTCCCACTGACTTCATCCAACCAAAGTTCTCGTTGTACAACGGTAGCTCATGTCCAGGCCAGCACATAGCTTGTTTTAGCTAGATCCTTACACTTTACAATGCTCCGGACTATGACTATCTAAAGTGCAAACTCTTTCCAGCCTAGAAGGATGGAGCATTAGACCGGTTATACACGCCACTCGATTCAATCAACAACTCGACAAGTCGTCGGCCGAAAACATTGGCAAAGAAAGTTTGTCACAACAGAAGAAACAGGGCGACCTAGACTCGTTGTTCCAAATTTAAGTGGCATACGGTGAAACTATCCGCTTTCCTAAGACATTTTCAAGAAAGAACTCCTATCAATGGAGCCAGCCTCGCAGGACGATACGCAACTTCTATAATCACCAACGCCTCCCTAGACGACTCGATCTAGCGGTGGATTCACAAGATCCAAGTCGCTCCATCAACCTTACACTAAGTCCCACGGTTCCCGGAACCCAAGGCATCATGGAGCTCATAAGCAACCAACTAGAAGCTCATCGATGCAATCAAGTCACCGCTAGAATCACCGCCAAAACTCGTGTCGCCCAAACAAAAGAAATCCCAAAGCCACAAGATCCTTAAGCTTCCAAAATTCCAAAGATCGCCGAGAATGACAAGCTCAAGGAGAAACAAGTGCAAATCGAACCGAGAAAAGTCAAATTAGGCACAAATGATGATCCAAAATTTGTTTATGTAGGGGGCCGATTAGACCTCAAGCTCAAGGAGCAACTTGTAAAATTTCTATCTCTCAATAAAGATGTTTTTTCTTGGTCGTATATCGATATGCCAGGAATCGACCCTCAGGTCACTTGCCACAAATTAAATGTAGATCCAACTGTAAAGCATATCAAACAACGACCTAGGAAACTACCACTCAAATTTCAAAAAGCCATCAACGAAGAGATAGAAAAGCTAAAAAATGTTGGATTCATCTGAAAAGTCGAGTACCCGACCTGGCTAGCTAACATTGTAACTGTTCCTAAGAAAAATGGCCAGGTATGACTCTACATAAACTTCACCAACGTCAACAAGCATTGCCCGAAAGACAGCTCCCCCTACCAAGGATTGACATACTGGTAGATCAAACTTGCTGACATGAGCTTCTATCATTTATGGACGCATATAGTGGGTACAATCAGATACCACTTGCAGAGGAAGACCAGGCAAAAATGTCCTTCCTAACCAAACAAGGAACGTTCTGCTAAAACGTCCTACCATTCGGTTTGAAGAACGCCGGTGTGACTTACCAAAGACTTGTCACAAAGATGTTCAAAGACTTGCTGGGAGAAACTATGGAAGTCTACATAGACGATATGGTAGACAAAAGCGAAAAAGTTGGCGATCACATTTCTCACCTGCAAGAAGCCTTTGAAAGATGGCGCTAAAACAAGATGAAGCAAAACCCAGCAAAATGTGTATTTGGGGTAGCCTCGTGAGAAATTCCTAGGATACCTCGCCTTTACAAAGACGATGTAAGCAAACTCATAGCAAATACAAGCTCTCCTTGAAATGCCATAACCAACTTCCAAGCAACAAATTCACAAACTGTTTGGCATGGTTTTCAGCCCTCAACAGATTTATCTCACGTGCATCTGACAAATGCAGACCATTCCTGCAAATACTCAAGAAGGGTGCAACATTCATACAGACGGACGAATGCTACAAAGCTTTCCACGACCTGAAGGCTTACCTATCAACTCTACCCATCCTGTCCAAACCAAATAAAGGAGAAACACTGGGGCTTTACCTTGTAACTACCGACTTCGCCATCAGCTCGGTCCTCTTTCGCGAAAGCAAGGGAATCGAAAAACCAGTCTATTTCACCAGTAAGACATTGGCAGATTCAAAAAAGCATTACTCTATAATTGAGAAAGCAATGCTATCTTTGTTATACACTACTCACATATTTCGACCTTACTTGCAGGCTCACAGCATGAAGGTCATAACAGATGTACCCATCAAGCAGGTTTTGAGTTCTAACAACAAAACAGTCATCATCGCCAAATGGGCTGAAGAACTTGGAGAGCATGATATCGACTTTGTTCCCAGAGCGTCTCGCAAAGGTCAGGTCGTTGCTGATTTCCTTACTGACTTCCCCGTCAAAGATGTCAACTGGGAACCCGAGCCCATCACTTCACTCTACCAACTAACCACCCCAGACACATGGCACCTCTACATAGATGGAGCATGCAACAACAGCGGTAGTGGTCTGGGGGCTCTGTTAACTTCACCAGAAGGAACATAGTTACAAAAGTCAATCAAAATTGATTTCGCAACATCCAACAACGAAGCAGAATATGAAGCATTAATCACAGGCCTCCGCATGGCACAACAAATACAAGTCCAAAAGCTCAAAGCTTATAGTGACTCACAACTAATCGTCAAATAGATAAGCAAAGAATATGTGACAAATGGAGCAAACTTAGCCAAATATGCATAGGTATGCAGACAGCCTGGCTTTCTTAGCCTAAAAATGCAAGATGCATGTCCCAACACAGTCTACATTGACATCCTAGAGAGGCCCGTTTATCAACAAGAAAACGTCAACAGCCTCACAGACTTCCAGCCCTCATCTGAAGAAGAGATCACTCAATCTTGGATAGGCTCATTCTTGAAATTTATCCTACATAGCGAGCGCCCAGCTGAGGTAAGGAATGATTGTGCCATACAATTTTGAGCCCCTAGATACACCGCGGATCAACGAATCCATTGTTCCATAAATCCATAGGAGCCACCTAAGGTGCATAACTTCACGCGAAGGCCAACTCATCTTCGATGAGATTCACAAAGGCGAATGTGGCAACCATGCAAGAGCATGATCCCTGGCCTATAAATCAATCACCCAAGGGTATTATTGGTTGGGCATGCACATCAAAGCAAAGAAGTATGTCCTTAAATGCCACCAATGTCAAACATTTGGCCACAACCATCTAAGTCCAGCACGGGAGTTGATCAACATAGCCATTCCCCGCCTTTCCATATGTAGGGCTACACATCATGGGACCATTTATCCTACAAAAGAAAATAGGACTCAAATACGTCCTTGCAGCCACAGATTACTTCACCAAATGGGTTGAAGTAATACCACTCATTCAAGTTAAGAAAATCCACGTCATCAACTTCATATGGACCAATATCATCACAAAATTTGGTCTACCCCACACCCTCGTCAAGGACAACGGAACCCACTTTGCTAGCATACAAGTCAAGGCATTCCTATAAAAATGGTGCATCACTCAAGAATTTTCTACACCTAGATATACACAAATCAATGGCTAAGCAGAGGCTATAAACAAATCCATTAAAGAAAATCTCCAAAAGAAATTAGAGAGCAAGAAAAGTCAATGGCCAGAACAACTCGAGAACATCTTATGGACATATAGAACAACAGCCCGAGCCAATACCTACGAGTCTCCTTTCACACTTTGCTTCGGAACAGAAGCAGTCATACCATCAGAACTTACAATCACAACTACAAGTTATGACATCATCGAATAAGGAGAAAATGACAAAATTTTAGCCAAAGAAATCGACCTCCTAGAGGAGCGAAGAGAAACTATTACAATATCTCTAGCTCGGTACCACCAAACAATCCAACGATCTTACAACAAAAAGGTCGTCCCAAAGTCTTTCCAAGCTGGCGACCTAGCCCTCAAAAAGACTTTAGCACCAGCCAAACCTGACCCAACTTGGGAAGGCCCATACATAGTTCACAAAGTCGTTGGAAATGGAGCTTACTGGATCAAAACTTATCTCGGTGATATGCTTCCCCGACCTTGGAATACAGCTCTACTCAAGTATTTTTACCAGTAATTTGTCTCCAGATGTATCAATCAATATGAATAAAATTCCATCAGTAGTTCGCGTATAAATGTTATCCTTACATCATATGAGAACCGCGCATCTTGCACTCACTACCCGATCTGGGACATCAAAGTATCAGGTCGTACACCAATGCCAGAGTTAAACACGACTAAACTATAGTTACCACGCAATGGTTAATTATCAATCAAATCCAATCCACCGTCCCCCAAAAGGACCACAAATTAACTTAACACCAATGCCAGGGTTAAGCATGATTCAACTATAATTGTCACGCAAAGGCCATTTATCAGTCAAATACAAACCCAAGGACCACCAAAAGGACCCCAAGTCAACTTAAGGCCTTTGAAAGGGTTAAGTTTGACTCAACTATAATTACCACTCAAAGGCTAATTATAAGTCAAGAATCAATAAGAAGTTCCCTAAAAAGGAACCACTCTATCAATACACACACCTAAGGGCACAAGGAAACCTAGGTGCCAACTACGCGCAACTATCAGGTCGTACACAGACACTTACGGCCTACAAGTATCAAACGAGCTAACAAAGTTCAACAGGTCATCAAGCGCACTACTATGCATCACAGGTCATCAAATAACAAATCAAAAAGTATGGAAACAATCACATTCATACATAATTCAAACACAATCCCAATTCAAAATAAGTAAGTAATTTAAATATTTTTTACTTCTTATAAATTTGGTTAGATGCTAGAGGCCCCCAGGTTATCCTAAGAAAAAGACCTCAACATCCCCATCAAAAATAAAAAGTATCAGTATCAACAGCAAAAAGAAAATATTGTTCAAACACTTCATCTATCATCACAATTACAAGAGGAGTACAATCAATTGACGCAAGGAAAATTCTTCACATTCAAGGGGTCCAAATAAGTACTCCCTCATCATCAACAGAGCTACCAAAGATCACCACTGCAGATTCAAGACTTCGTGGCAAAGATCGCCAATGGGTCGAGCATGAGGAGCAAAGACCCGTGTCGGCTTGTAGATCGATCGCCTACTAGCATCCGCAATAGTATTTTCCCCGCCATCATGGTGTTCCATTTTCAACCGATCTCTTGAGGGTTTTGTACTTACGTTCTAACTCCATGTAATCATCTACCAGAATGTAGACATCACCAATCTCTACCAAGTCGACCAGGTCGTTGTATTCATTCTGAGCTCACTTAGCAATGGCCTGCAAATTTTTGCACTCAGCAACCCAATGCCCTACCTCCACCTTTGAAGTGTCAAGAGACGACGACAACAAGGCCACCCTCCTAGCCAACTCCCCGACTATAGCCCTCAGCCCCCCTACTTCAGCCCGTTCCAACTCTTGTACAGCCAGCAACTTGTCATAGGCCTCCTTGGCAATTTCCAGCTCCTTCTTGTACATATAAGAGATAGTTGCCATCTCCCTCAACTTCCTGTACATGGCCAAGACCTGACAACCAACACAATAAGTCAAAAAGCAATAGATCATAGCACAAAACAAAAGCTCAGATCGGAAGAACACTTACAAAGCAGATGAAGCTATCCATATCTTTCAGGTTCGCTTCCAAATCTTTCTCAGTCTCCAGCTGGTGCCTATCATCATCCAGGGCAATACTCTCTAGTAGCTCATTCACAACTAGTGAAGACTTGAAACTGCAGTCCCTATTCTTCACTAACTTCATCAACCTACTAACGGGTTCGTAGTAGGTGACCGTTTTGTCCAGAACGTCAAAATCACCACTCTTGTCACCTGGGGCCGCACTCCCTGACCCTTTTCACTTCTGGGCAGCTGGCTCAGTCTTACTAGCCTTCTTCTTGCCCAGGGCATCAGCCATCCCAACATCCACAGCCAGCAACTTCAAGTTCATCCTCTTCAAAGGAGCCCGACCTGATGAGGAACGACCTTCCACTGAAATAGGTCGTTCCTCAGACTCAGCACGAGTCCTCTTCGCCCCCTCAGACTTAACCACCTCAGAGCGCCTCTTCAGTTGAGGCATATGAAAAGGAGCAGGAGCATCACCAACTCCCCCAACACTCCCATGACCCCCTATCACTTTCACCCCCCTCAGGTCGTTGGGACACAGGACGGCTACTAGAGCCTCCCACAACCGTTCTCACTCCAGAAATAGGTTCTCTCCTTTGGCTCTCTCTCTCTCCATCTATATGTCCAAGCTAGAATCAGAGATATCAAACACTAACTTTAAGGCCCTCTTCTTTTGCTCAACTTTCTTCCGGTTGATCTTCTCTCCTCCACGCTTCTTGAAGTAATACGCAACCTCCCCCAAGATAGCTCGTTTCTCCTCCCAACTTAAACAAGCAAAACCTTCGATAACCCCGGTCTTTGTACGCCCACGAATAGTAACCTCTGCAAAAACAAAATAAATATTTATCAGAACGTTCAAATTATCAACTACCTTACATACAATACGACCTATAAAAATACGGCCTACCATCCCACTTTATACTACGATTATCCAACTCCCAGTCAGAAGGACTATAATTACCCACAACCAATAACGGCCTATGCCCCCAATCCTCCTTACTCACCCCCACAATCACAGCAGATTTCCCCTTCACAACCTGCAAACTAAAGTTCATTATAGACGACCTCTTCACAGAGAAATGCTCTAGCATATATGATAAACAGATGTTATAACCCCTCTCATTCAACAAATCCAACACATGGAAAACCCTCCAACTATTCCCTACGAACTGACAAGGGGCTTTTCCACAAAAATTCAAAACCTCCACAGTAAGTCGGGAGAACGGCAACATTAGCCCAGCTTTCAACTGACCATAACAAACCACAACACCCCCATCCCGAGGAACATAATCCAAGCCAAACACATTCCTCTCTCCACCCAGGTCGTATACAGTCAAGTTGGAGTCCACCCATCCAAACTCTTCCCTCAACGCAGCAGTACAATCTACTGACCTAGGCACCGCCTCCTCAACCATCGTCTCCAACAAGGAAGATGATGACACCTCACCTCTACTACGAGCCCTACCACCATCATCTCCATCACTTACACTTCTCTCTCTCCACTGATCCAACTCAACTTCCCCACTCAAACTATCACTGGCAACAGACATTACAAAAGCAAAAAGGAAACAAAATATCAAATTTTTTAGATTGAAAAAACGCACCTGAAGATGAAAGGACGAGAAGTTTTTGGTTTTCTTTTTCTCAACTTTTTCCACTTGTGTTGATAGAATGAGAAATGAGAAGACTTCACACGCCAAAACTCTTCAGTTGCACAGATCTCCAAAACAAACAAGACGTTTCACCTTCGCAAAAAAAAAAAAAAAAAACCGATCATAACCTCCCCCACAACCACCCAATTTGGGCCCATGGACCAATTCCAATAGTTCCCGCATATTTTCCAAAACCATTCAAATGAACCAACTATAGGACACATGTTTGAAAGATTTACTTTATCTTTTCTTTTCACACCCCAGCTGTCCAAAGAATAAATAAAAGGGTTAGTTAGACTTACCCCCCTATTACTAGTTGCAATTAGTGTTACCCCCCCATTTTCAAAAATATTAGTGATATCCCCCCATTTGAGTGATCCAACGGTCAGATTTTTTCATCTGAAAAAAAAATTCATCTCGTAACCGTTGGATCTTGCAATTGGGGGGGTATCACTAATATTTTTGAAAACAGGGGGGTAACACTAATTGCAACTAGTAATGGGGGGTAAGTTTAACTAACCCTAAATAAAATAAAGGGGGTTGTGTAAGAACCCTCCGTTCTACATTCATATCACTACAACACATGTCTCCACACACCAGGTCGTACTTTACCAGCTCATACCAAGCCATCAAGACGTAACAATGACCCAAACTCAAGTCGTCCCAAATATCAGATACAACCATATATGGAAGCAAATGATCTACCACGATCCTGAAGCTCAGTCAATGCACCTATCAAGGAGACATTTACTTTGTAATATCAGGAGTAATGACAAATCATCAATATAGTACAAAATATGGATTTACACTTAACAACGGTCTAGAACAAATAATGATGGTCAGCTCAAATATCTATAAGTAGAGAGAGATGAACTAATATACGTAAGATTTAATTTAAGTTTACCCAAGGAACTTAATATGTAGGCAACTCTTGTCCGAAGAAAGAGTGCATCCATTCTCTACCAACTGTAACATCGTCAGAGAGACCCAAAAATATTACACCTCTACATAATATATTATATATGTTAGTTTTTATTTTATTTATTGTTTTTTAAAATATGAAATATTGATGGTTAATTGGTTATTGGCTTTGGTTTTTTTTTATTGTGTTTTTAAAATATGAAATGTGGATTTTGACGCCTGCAAGACCCGTAAAATAACATTAAAGTAGTTTTGCTTTTAAATAGATTTGTAGCCTAACTTCACCATATATTTTGATGAATTAGTATATATATTTGGCTACTTGTGAATTCTGGTGTTTCAGTTGTTTCTTTGAAATGTGTCTATTATTTTTTTTTGTTTAGGACTTTGGCTATCGCTTTTTTAGCCCGAAGATAATTGAAATGCTGGGTAGGACCCATGCTCTCAGGGTATTGCTTGTTACCTGATAAGAGCCTAAAACTGTAGTTTTAACCCCTTAACAATAATATTTTTAGACAAATTATGCAAGTAATAAATAAGAGTTAATGCTGATTACGTGTTTTTATGTATTTCAGATATTGAAGTCAATTATGTGTAGAAATGTGTCACTTTGGCGAGATAAAGGAGCAAAGGTTGGTTGCTAAGAAGTTCTGTGATTAAAGGACAAGATTCAAAGAGAAAAAGCCTTTGCAAAGCCCGGTCAAAGCTGAAAAGTCAAAGTCAACGCGGGTAGAAACATCACACAAAAGTCAGTAGAACTTTCGAAGACCGTATCTTTTGACTCAGACCTCGGAATTGGACCTACCTTATGTCAAAACGACCGGCTCGGAAAGAGTTTTCCAATGGTCCAAGCCTTGACCTAATCAGAAGAGAAAAAGTGGACAAAAAGTCTAAGGAAGTAAAATCCAACTAAAAAAAGCTCTATGGACTGAAGAGATTGGGTTTTGGGCTTGATTTTCCGGCCCAAAACATGGCTCCTCAGCCCATGCACGAAAATATGGATCTGGTCTCCTCCATTTCAACACACAAGACTTAGCTCTTAAGATATACTTAGTTTAAGTAGAAGGTAGCCATTAGAGCATAGTTCTAGATCTAGTTTTTATATTAATTATTTAGTTTTTATACTTATTTTAAATTAAGTATTGAATGATTGTTATTTCTATTCCTTAGATCAATAAAGTTAATTAGTTCTTCATAAATTAGTTTCATTTTCCATTAATTATTTAGCTTCAATTCATAGATTTACTTATTTGTCATTATTAGTTTCAATCAAATCTTGCATTAGTAGTTTCCATTTTGAATTCAAATAAGCAAAGTTAGACTCTTTATACCATGTCTTGTTTAATTTCATTGGGAAATAATAGCATAATGATTCTAGGCTAAACCTCCATTAGAGGGGGTTGAAGAAGCCTTGATGAAGCTTGATTTGTGTTAGCGTAGAGTAGTCATAATTTCCATTCCATTCTAGAAAATGATTAGTTCACCATGATAATGGGTTTGATTATTTCACATGCTAGATGTTAGTTGTTAGAGATTACAATGAATAACTAGGGATTAGGAAGAACCAATTGTTATGCGAAAGCAGTGCAATTCGGATTACGATGATTCTTCATTAGTAAATTATATCGAGTTAAGGTGGAATCAATCCCCCCTAATTCCTTATTATATAGTCAAGTTTATTATTCTCAGAGTCAAATTATCATATCTTGTTAGTATAATTTCCATCGTAGTATAATTTTACGAAAGCTCTCATCGACTTTGGATAGATTGATAATCTTAGGAAACGCTAATTCTAAAGAAGTAGGAGTGGAACTAATCTTTTACTCCAACTCTATTTCGATAAAATCGAGAGTAGAAAACTTTGATAAAACACTAAGTCAAGTTTAGTTTTAGTTTTACTTCATGGCGTTTGAATTTTATCATTTATTCGTAAGTAAAACTATACATTTTATGCTTATCAAATGGCCACCGCCATCTTAGTTCCATTTTCAATTGTTTTCGTTAGTATAATTAGTCTTTCCCAAGTTCCATTAAACCCATCCACCCTTGTTTGATTCTAACTATGGTCGCTGGTTTCAACCGAGTTTTTCCTCGCAGAAATACACAAAGCCGACCGCCCCTTTGTAGGCAAAGTTCGAGTGTGACACGCCTAAATCACCGGACATCAAGAAGTAAGGAGCCCACATACTTCAAACCGAGCACAACCCACGCCCAAAATCACTGACATCGTGAAATACTGGCCGCTGTCTCGCTTCGGGAGCCACCCGCGTCTCCTCCCAAGGGTGAACCAAAGCGCGACCCGCGCCCTACTCTTAAACGCTCGATTTCCACAGGTTAGTCCAAACTTCCATTTCTTCAAGTATTCAGTGTTTCTAACTTGTTATATACACTGAGCTTGCGTAAACAAGACACTATTCATAAGTGAAGCAAGGAGGCTTTCAGGTACTTCTTTCTTCTACACCTCGCATCTCATGTTAGAGGTTCATACTAGCATATCAGGATTGTTTGAGTGTTGTTGTGTTTAGTTAAGATTGGTCTTAGCCTTGCATGAGATTAAGGTCAGGCAGAAAAAAAAATGCCTAACGTAATCAACCGGCAACGTCAGCACACACGCCTATCTAGTTTACCAATCACTACACCTCTAACTAGTATTATGCACACAACACCTGAAATAATGGCTGAAGAAAGAGAGTCTCCTCTCTCTGACTTTTACAAAGCCTTGAATGATAGCCCAAAATCTTGCATCGTTCTATCAGACCCACTGGGGGATTTCCGAATCCCCCCAAATATATTTAATTTGTTACCCACTTTTCATGGGTTAGACCATGAAAAACCTTATCAGCACATGCGTAGGGCCTACATTCCACCATCCTATGGTTGGTGCTGAACAAATTAAACTGAGGGTATTCCCCTTCACTTTAGCCGATAAAGCGGCGTCTTGGTTAAGTGCCCAAGCTCCTAATTCTGTGGACTCATGGGCCAAACTTGTTCAACTATTTATGGAACATTTTTACACACCCCTGAAGACTGATGAAATGCTTTCCAAGATTCATTTCTTTCAACAGAATCCTCATTAATCATTTTCAGAGGCTTGGAATCGTTTCACCGATCTTCTTATACAAAGTTCACACCATAACCTTGTGAAAGACACGCTTAGTTCGCGGCCTTTTTCAAGGGACTGTTAGACCACCACAAAAAGGTGCTTGACATAATGAATGGAGGTAGTTTCCTAAGTAAAGGAGCTTCAGAGGCTTATAAATTTTTAGAAGATCAAACAAAGTGTAATAATTAACTAGGGTAGTGACGATATCTCCGCTCCGCTAGTTCTTCTTCAACAGCTTAAGGCCGCGGTATGTTTAAGATGAAACCAAATCCTGAACTTAAAAATTTAATCAATCTCTCACTAAAAGATAGAGGCTATTTTGTTCAACAAAAGCTTATCCCCGTCATGAATGTCAACTCAAATCCATGTAATTTCGTTTGAGTCCCGAGCATCCCGACTTCCTATTGTCCTCTAGCCTATGAACAACAACAATCACAACAAGATAATGTTTGTTCCATTAATAGCTTAACCTAACGTAACTTATAACAAAACCCCAACTTCAGTTGGCCATGAATAATTAACAACCTCCAAGGTTGTTTAACCCAGATGTTAGGCAAACAAATAATTATAACCAAGCTCCACTGAGGCAAGGACAAGGTCAGGGTAATTATAATTATAACAACCAAGCTCAACCACGACAAGGACAAGGTTAAGCATTGTTGTTAGTGGTAATTATAATAATTATAACAATAATAATTATAATGCTAATAGAGGTATCGTTATGGTAAATAATAACTATCAAAATCCACCCATTAATAATGAACGTGACATGGTTCCTATTACACAACCGAATCATTTTGAGGCCTTTATGCAAACCCAACAACAGATTTTACAAGCTATCCAACTTTCCTTACAGCAGATAGCACAAGAGAAGGTACAAATAAAAGGTGTGTTTCCAGGACAAGCGATATCTAATCCTAAAACAACAAACACAGCCTTTGAGGTGAACGGTAGTACTAGTAAGGACAATGAAAACGTAAGTGGGCTAAATTCCATCACCACTCTCCGTTCAGGCAGAGTGGTTGCTAACAAAGTAATAATGCCTATAGTTACCCCACCAGTAGTCCCTACACCAGATATTGAATTAGATACCAAAATAGAAATTGAAGATCCTACCCCTGTAGAGGTATCAGTTAAACCACAACCTAAGAAATAGAAAGCCAACATTAAACATCATGTTGATCCATATGCTAAATATAGAGAGAAACCACCATTTCCTCAAATATTAGCTATGTTAAACAAAGATACAAATTTTGACGAGATTAGGAAAGTTTTTAAAAATCTAACGATAAACTTACCTTTTCTTGAAGCAATTAAAAAGTTACATCACCATGCTAAGTTTCTCAAAGAGTTGTGCACTACTAGGCGTAAGACAAATATTCCTAAAGACGCTTTTTTAACTTAACAGTTTCCAACTTTAACGGAACACAATGGAATCATTAAGTAAAAGGACCCTGGTCGTCCTATTGTACAATGCACTTTAGGGGATACTCACACGACCACTGCTTTATTAGACCTAGGGGCGAGTGTTAACTTACTCACTTATTACAGGAAATGCAACCTATAACAATGACATTGCAATTAGCTGATATGTCTATCAAGTATCTTAAGGGTGTAGTGGAAAACGTGCTTGTTAAGGTTCAAGATTTCTACTATCCCGCGCTGATTTTGTTATCCTTGATACGTAAGTCGCTAAACGACTGCTTCATCATTTTAGAGCTCCCTTTCTTGGCAACTGCCAACACGCTTATAAACTGTCGCGATGGTTCGATGTCTTTGTCCTTTGGTCATCTTTCTGTTGAGGTCAATGTTTTTAAAATGATGAAACAATTACCTGATATGACTATCGATAGAGAGGTTAGCATGATAGAAAGCTTAGCTCAAGAGTATTTTAACAACACGTTTCCTGAAAATCACATGCACCAATTCATTTCCTTTGGAAGTTCTACTTTCAACAAGGACTCCTTGAACATAGATGAAATTGAGGAAGATTTCCTTCAACTCTTTTGCAACTCTTCTTTGCCACCTCGCGAGTCCCCACTTATCAATATCCATTCATCCCTTGACGCTATGACAGAAGACTAATTTTTCACCCTCTATCCCAGTGATTCTTTTGACCCACCTATTGAGGAATGTCTTGCATATCTCAAGGCTTCTAATGATCTAGACCTGAGAGCTCTAGCTGACACTCATTTATCTTCCATCACCAATTTTCCCCACTTTCCACCTTTTCAAAGGAACCCGAGTTTGCTACACCCTCTTTACTTCTTTTTGTGCTTAATGATTTTCTAAATCCTCTTAATACATAAATAATTCCCACATTCTCATTTCTTCCATTCCTTACGTCTGAAATTCATCCATATCAACGATATCTTCCACAAACATCCATTCTCTCACGATCATTCACTTAGACACCCTCTCGCTCAAAGATGAAGAAAAAGGTGCATGCTCGGTTACATTCTAGATCGATCGACCTTGCTTTCATTTCACTAAGTTGCATCGTAAAAAAAATTTGGTGCTTGCTTCGTTTGAGGGTGCATTCCATGGTAATTATTTATGGAATGATCCACAACTATTTCGGTTGTTGAAGTTATGGTAAACCGCATGTCAAGTATATATATATATATATATGTTTTAAATATAGTCTTGAGTATCCGACTATAAAAGACTTATTTTGTTGTTGGTGTACTTCCTTTCACTTCCATAGATTGGCAAGTGCACCATCTAGGTAACCGGCCCTCCTTATGGAGTGTGTGGTCAAAGTACCGGATCCTAAGTCCACCATTAGCATAATTCACGCTTTCCACTCTTGCATGTTTTCTCAATTTTTGAGTCATGTTCCTCTATGGTGTGAATTATGTCCTTATTGCTTTTCATTTTTCTTATAGTAAACACCATGCATAAAAATTAAAAAATTATAATTCATAAAAATAGTAATTTAGGAAATCTCGGGAATCTGACTTTAAAAGACCCACATTTAAAACAAATTTTCTAAACTCTGTTGTCAAAAATTTGTTTGGGGGTGGGGTGTTCAGGTTTCTATCCTTGATTGTTCAACTTTCCATTTGTGTTGTTTAGGCAGTTTAATTGTATTTTAATTCGGGTTGACATTATCTATAAATTTAGATTTCATTCGCTCGCATAACTTACGCCATGCACACACTTTGAGGCATTTTCCATGTTCTTATATGTCACCCATGGTTGAAATACAGTGTTTTATGGATCATTGAATTGGAAATTCTCTCTTGATCGTTTCCATATCTCATTCGCATAAATCGGATCGGTGACGAAGCGGCAATTTTAGTTTGAAGTTGCGCAAAAAATTGACAAATTTCAAAAAATTGAATTGGGCTTGGGCCCAATCTCGCACGCACGTGCGTCCCTTTCATCCCAAACCAAAATAGTCATGAGTTAAGCTTCACTTCCACCATTACCAAGTTTCAAAACCCTAACCAAAAATTAAAAAAAAAAAAAAAAAACTAAATACACCCACGCCCAAAGTTCAAACCCACAAATCCTATCAAAATTACAATGGCTCAAAGACGGAAAATTTTGCCGGAACAAGCTTTTATGGCCGACCGCTTCGCGCTGTTTTATGGTGACGAGATAGTTAAGAGAGATTGGAATAGGTTGTGGTATTCGGCTGATGATTTCTACCACCCCGATTTGGTCGAACAATTCTATAAGAAGAGGGAGTTGGATGGGAATAAAATTTTTGTTAAGGTGGTTGGGATGAGGAGAGAAATATCGAGAGAGTTCTTGGCCAAGATTTTAGGCATCACGCCGGAATGCCACCTCGACACCACCTTGCATGAATCCCAGTATACTGGAGTTCCTGCATTGCTGAAAGACACTGTCATGGAGGGTCAGTACAATCCTAATTCTCATTACGTTCGACAATCGTTTCTGAACCAACCAACTGGTTGTAGCTCAGTGGATTGGTAAGAATGTCATGGGAAGGACAAAGTCAGTGACATCGGTCTGACATGCTTGCACGTTCTCTGGATATTGCAGACGAAGAGTTATAATTTCTACATCATTGAATTTATATTTAATGTGATTAGAGGAGTTGGAAAGAGCTTTGCGCCCCTTCCGGTATTGATCACTAAGATTATGCTGTCTTTTAGAGCTGTCACAAAATCTGTTCGTATTATGATAAAATTGCATTCAAATGCAATTATTTATACGAAGTGTATCCAAAAGACTTAGAAGTTGCCAGAAGATAGTGTGGTTGATTCGGATGAGGAAATGGAGGACATGACATGTTTGGATGAAAATGCCTTGGATAGGTGTACTTCTGATTTAGAACGCATGCAAGTGCTACAGAGTGGCTTGCGTTGCGTTTATGGTATTTGTGAAGATATACGAGATAGGCAGATTATAATTCAAAATAAACAAAAGACCCTTCAGACGAGTTTTGAAGTGCTCGACAAGAGCCAGGCAGATCTCCATTATAACATAGACACAATCTTCCAGCGTCAGGTTGTGCATTATACAAAGATGAAGGCCGAGATAGAAGCACAGCGCAAGTTCAGAGAAGATATGCTTGAACGCTTCCCACCCCATGGGGGTTCTTCTGAGGAGGAGGCATCTGTGAGGCACGAGCGTTGTCACCGCAGGACGGATGGCTCTGGCCCATCGGGAGCTCAAGAGTCATCTCCTTCTCATGTGCCATCCACTACTAGCAGCGCGTTGTTTAGGGATCTTATGAGTTGATGTTATTTCGTGATTTGTTTTATTTTTTGTTGAATGTTATTTTTTTAAAATTCCATAGTTAAATTTAAATTGGGTAGTTAAATGTTGTTTGAATTTCAATTTTAATATAATGTGGTTCTTTTCAAATTGTGTCGTTGTTGTTATTGTTAATCCTACCTTTCGAATTGTTTGGGGTGGTATTATTAAATATGGCATGATTTTTATAGGAACCTCAATTTTAGAAATTGTTTTGGACTGATTGTTGGGAATATTGCCGATATTGGCAGGCTATGAATAGATATAGTAGTAGGATGAAATCTAAAAGAGTTTAGAAGTTACTATTCTAAATTCAGTATAAAGATATTAGGGTTGTTTTAGAATCAAGAATATGGGTTGTTTCCATTTTCGGTTTTGAAATTTTTTGTTTCCGGCCATTGCCTTAAAACTTTTTGGCAACTTCCCGATTCTTTTTGGAAACCCAAAACCTATATAAACTTCATTCATTCTCCACACAAAACTCACATCTCTCACATTCATCTTTCCCTTTTCACTCCCAAGTTTTCCTTTTTTTTTTTCTCACTTCAAGATTTCAAAGAAATGAGCGCCGCTTACGCCTCAATGGAGGGCCACCCGTGCCCAAATCACTGTAAGTCCAGTTTTTCCTTGAGCGTGACCGCGCCCTCCCAAGACCAAACTTGAGCTCGACTATAACACCCCGTCTTTTATTTTGCTTTTCCTATAATAATAATAATATTAATAATAATAATAGATAATAGACAATAGATAAAATAGAATATGATAAGTGTTAGTGGAAATAGGAGACGTGGTTTATGGGATAAACCTTGTTCCCTATTTCAGGGGTTTTGTTTTTAACAGAAAGAAAACAGAATAGGGTTGGGCAAAACAAAAAAAATAAAAAATGAGGGTTTTAGAAAAAAAAAATGGAGTTTAATGAAAAGAAGAAAATGAAGAGTTCTTCGGATAGCTAGTCGACAAATCGACTTCGATCTTTCGGGGTATCGCTTTTCGAAGCTGTTCGGTTTTTAAAAACTGTGAGTAGATATTTTATATTTGTTTTATTTCTTGTCTACTGTAGATTTCATGATACGAGGTACTGTTCGCATGATGTTGGTTTAGTCAGTACGATATACTACTGTGTAGTGTTAACTGCATATATTCCTTTAAATAAACCTATATATGAAAAAATGATGATAGTAAATTGATTGCTGGTTATAACCCAACTGGATGTTTTAGGTATTCTGTTTTGGTTGGATGGAGAGTGTGGGTTCGGGAGGTTGTCGAAGCCTTGAAACTGGGTTTTTTTTTCAAGGCCAATCCTCAGAACCACCGGACGTCCTATTAAATTTTTTGTTTGACTGATTGTTTTGCTAGAAATTATGGTTGTACTGTTAGTTAGTGTTGATGTCGGTTTGGTTGTTTGAGTGTTGTGGAAGCTTGCACCGGCGTTAATGGAGGCGACAACCATAGAAATCGGTACTGTTAAAGTTTTGAATCTTTAAATGTTATGATGTGGTGGTTATGGGTTAGGTTATGTTTAGTGGCTAGTGTAGTGTGTGTGAGGGCAGCGAATGGTGGTAGTGGAAGCTTGAAACAGGTTGTTAATGGCGATTTGAACCAGATCTAGTTTTGATGATGGGTTATCGATTTAGGGAATTGAGCTTTTGCTTTTATTAATGTTATATGGTTTTTAACAAGGGTTCAAACCGCTAGGATGAGGGTGGAAGAAGATCGGAATTGGTGGCGAGCTGGTGGTGGTGGTAACTGGTGGAGAAGATGAACAGTGAATTTCGGTTGGGCCTTGGGCCGAAATCGGTTTTGGTTTTTGGGCCTTAGCTAGGTTAAGTTGTTGGGCTTAGCTAGTTTAAGTGTTTGGGGCCAAACTAAATAGAGTGTTGGGCCAGGTTCTATTTTATTTTGGGCCGACCCATTTGACTTAAAATGGGTTAAGGTGAGCCTTTAAGGATTTAGACTTTTGGGCCTTGATTTCGGGCCTTGGTTTTTGGGGCTGGTCCATAGTATTTTAAGTGGATCTTCAAGTTGGGCCAAACCAGTTTATGGGCCGGGTTAAGGCTTAAGTTATTGAACCTGGTCAGCTTAGATAAATCGGTTTAGGACCAGAGTTGACTTTTGACCAGGGTTGACTTTGACCAATTGACCCAATTTGACTTTTTAACTCGGATTATGATTTGGGCTATTAAGATAGGTCTAGGGCTATTAGGATGTTTGGCTTTAGGCTAAGACCTTTATGTATAAGTGTGTATGTGTATTAACTACTATGTGATGTTTCAGTTTTATATACAACGTTATGACACTTAGACATCGGGATATTAATAACGCGTAAACAAAAAATACATGAATCAAGGTACTCCTACGTTCTTTGAAATAATATATGCAATAAGGTTCAATAATGCGTAAACAAATTTACCACCTCTTTTAGAACTCTCCACGCCTAAAGTTTTGGATTTAATTTTATGACTGTTGATGTCATATGTTAGGTGGGCATTTATTGAATGTGCCATAAATGGCCCGTTAGCGTTATATAGGGGTATTCATTGAATGTGCCATGAATGACCAGATTCTTTGGACTGCCCTAGAAAGGAACTAAGGTATTCGCCTTGCGGGTTAGTTGTATTGTTTGATTATGCGAGTGTTTGGGTTTACTTTCGAATACATAATATAATATCTACATAGGTTATATAGAAGTTCTAACTTTCTTTTGCAGGAGGGTAGGACTTAATAACATTTTGTGCAGGGACGCGGTCCTACCCTTATACAGTGGCGGACATCGGTAAGTGCAATTCAATTATTTAGATATTAAAAGGAGTTATTAGAATGAGTTAATAAAATGGAAGTTTTGCTTGGGAAGAAACTATGCCGGTTGAGATGACGGAACTACTTGTCTTCCAAGCTGAGAATGATTAGGTTATGATAGATTTAAAGTGTTAGTTGGATAAGTAAAGTTTGAAATGTTTATATGTATTTAGTCTACTCATACCAGCAAATTCAATTTGCTGACCCATGTTTGCTTTGTTTTGGCAACGTGGGTGTGTTCTTGGGAACATAGGTGGAAGGCAGTGGAACCGCGGCGTTTGATGTGGGATTCTTGCCTGGAGCAGTCCGTTAGTTTTCTTTTAGGTCTGATTCTTATTGGAAGGATGTAATAACGTAGCTTTCTTTTCATATGACATGAGAATATGATGTTGATGACCTGTTATTCTTAGAATGTTATATTGATGATTTTTGATGGAAGATAGACTTGCATAAAGTAATAAAGAGAATTTTTGGAGATTATATTTGTGGTTAAGATTGTTTATGATGTGGGTTTTAGGTTTTGACATGTGTTGTATCCACCCCGTCATAGCCTGGGTTTTTAGACAATTGAACCAAGTGATGTTTGAGATATTGATATTTCAAATATTCATTTTTTTTATTGTTTAGAAATTCGGGTCGTGACAGTGACCCGCGCCCAAAACACTGTAAGTCAAATTTCTCCGTAGCGCGCCTGTACCTCAGTAGAGCGCCCCCGCGCCCTGACCTCTGTAAACACGAAAAATTCCAATTTTTTTGTGGGTTGTTCTTGGATCGTTGCAGCTATTCTAGAGAGTAGTTTTGTGATGACATCTCCTACAGTTATACCTGAACAATCTTTCGACGACTTGTCGGGAAGCGAGTCTTATAGACATTGGTTCTGCGATAGGATCTTGCAGTTAGGATGGCGGCATCTACTGGTAAGTGAAGATGACTCGTATTCACCTAAGCTTACTGAATATTTTTACAATAATGTTAGTTTCTATTGTAACCTGGATGGAGAACAAGAATTCTCCGTCATGGTTGATGACACGCCACTAGAATTCAATAAGTATTTGGTACCGTTAGTTTCCGGATTGCCTTTGCCTGACCCTATACACACGTGGGGATATATGACCGATAATGCATACCTCTATGACTATACATACTTTCATGAGTATTATGGGGGAGGGGTGTTTCATGTAATGGACCACGGGCGATATAGTATAACCCTTGGTAGCCTATCCCTGAATGTAGGCATAACCATGTTATTCATTATGATGAATATTTTAGGGTAGTGGCAATTTACTTCTGCAAGTAGCACCGCTGGTGACGTTTTCCTTGCTTTAGCTGAGGGATGTCGCCGCTATGACATTCCCCGAGTATTAGTGTCTAGTCTTTAGAGAGCCCAAGGCATGAGGCATAAGTATCTTTTTATGCCTGTTTTGGTTTGTCGCGTCATGCGTGCTTGTTTACCTATATTATGTACCCAGTTCACAGATTGGAAAACAGTTGAAGTTATGAGACCCACCAATTGGGTGGTTCATTCATTACGAGTTATGACTTGGCCTGGATGGCAGGTGCAGCCTCATTTGGTTGCCCCTTACACCCCATCAGACATAGTAACACTCGACAGGTTAGCACAAGTTGATGACACACGGCGGCGAGCTTGGCAAATTATCATGGCGTGGCAGGATGCGAAGGAACCTCACCTCTTTGGAGAGGAGGATGAGGATGACGATTAAACAGGAGTTAAGGTAAGTTTTTAGTTTCAGTTAGTGTCTTCTTATGTCCCAAGAAATTTGATTCTTGTTAACCCCATAACGAGTGGAACTCATATAGAGTTGCGTCTGTTCAACTTTTTCTATATTAGTATGTTTTAACCTTGTTTTGCAGATGTTCCGAAATTTCACGCGTTTCTATGGTATTTCTCTACCCTATTTATTTAAATACTTTGAGGACAAAGCATGCTTCTTGTTTGGGGGGCATAGAAACACGTGTAATTAAGGCATCTGTTAGGATATAGATATGTATAATATGCACTTGTTTTCTAGTAAAAATTCAAAAAATTCAAAAACAAAAAAAAAAAGTTTATGCTATACACTTAGGAATATTGGTATTGTTTTCTTTCTCTATGCTATCAATAATCTAGAAGTCTCATGTAGCTTTTGTATTAGAATAGTTTTTAGAAACTTAGGTTAATATGTAGGTAATAATATTTGCATCTATTTATAAATATGTTACATGAGTATCTATGATTGTTGGCAGTAAGTTTCTGAAATCTAGGCTAGAGTACTTATTCTACAAATCCTGTGAGAATATAGCCTAAAGCCTTATATGAGTGAAACATTTGAAAAATGACACAAGGAAAAAGTAAAATCCGGATAGAGAAATCACACGTCGACTTGCTTGATCACTATATCATATCCTAAGTGAGAATTTAGGCATTCTTTGGATCGATATAGCCAAAAATTCAAACCTATGAAATTATTTTTCGCTAGTCTCCCCTCTGAGCTTTTCTTTAGCCTTTCATAAACCGCAAATCCTTTAACCTGTTACAAAGCAAAATAAAAATAAAAATTAGCATACCCATTCTTTAAATGAGTCTGAGAATAGAGATGAAGAATAGAAAAGAGAAAGACCTTTGAAATCAAGAATTTGTTAGTCGCTTCAAATAAGAAAAGAAAGTTTTCATCCAAATAAAAAAATATATATAAATAAATAAATAAAAGAAAATAAAGAGTTAGAACTCCAAAAATAGAATCAAATAAGTCAAACACCAAAGAAAAAGAAAAATATGGCTAAGGATGGAAACAAAGTGTAGAAGCAAAAGTAAAGAGCAAGGTTTTCTCTAGTTATATAACTTGAAGACTCTATTATCTCAGACTTGTCCTTTTTGAATATCCATTTCCTTCCTTCTTAAACCATCTCCTAATCCCCGCAATACCTAATAAAGACATCTAGCTCAATTAGGAATAAGTTAGTGTGATAGTAAGTGGTAGATGTGTTTGATCGACTCTGGCTTCCTTGTGTGTCATTGAGATTATAAGATAAAGTGTGCCCACTGCACACTGGAGTAGCGAAACTTGAGCGGAAAAATCATAGTGGTTTTTGTCTTGACATTTATGTGAGGACCTACTTAAAGACGTTATTCCGAGTTTTCAGAAATAGACCTGCTAGTGCATTTCATAGTATTACTCATTGTATATATGTTTATTCGTAGATGATTGATTATTATGCATATATTAGTTTAGGTTTTGACTTGATTATTTTGTATTCATTGCTAGTGAGATGTATAGATAATTGGGAGCATAAGTAAGGAAACAATAGTTTTATTTCTTAGTCGTTGTAGTATAGATGAAGTTTGTGAGTACCTTCACTGGAAAACTCTCACGATGCTATAACTCGTCCACTAGGGAATTCCTAGTGGTTTAAGGCCTTGTTGCATATAGTCAATGCAATCACACTCGGCGAAACGAGAGTAGTTAGAACTCCATTTTTGGTCACTTATTCTAATTTCTCATATTTGCTTGAGGACAAGCAGAATACTGTTTGGGGGTGGTTTGATAAGAGCTTAAAACTGTAGTTTTAACCCCTTAACAATAATACTTTTAGACCAATTATGCGAGTAATAAATAAGAGTTAATGTTGATTACATGCTTTTATGTATTTCAGGCATTGAAGTCAATTATGTGTAGAAATGTGTCACTTTGGCGAGATAAAGAAGCAAGGGTTGGTTGCTAAGAAGTTCTATGATTAAAGGCCAAGATTCAAGGAGAAAAAGCCTTTGGAAAGCCCGGTCAAAACTGAAAAGTCAAAGTCAACGCGGGCAGAAACATCAAACAAAAATCAGCAGAACTTCCGAAGACCGTATCTTTTAACTCAGACCTCAGAATTGAGCTTACCTTATGTCAAAACGACCGGCTCGGAAAGAGTTTTCCAATGGTCCAAGCCCTGACCAAATCAGAGGAGCAAAAGTGGACTAAAAGTCTAAGGAAGTCAAATCCAACTAAATAGGGCTCTGTGGACTGAAGAGATTGAGTTTTGGGCTCGATTTTCCATCCCAAAACATGGCTCCTCAGCCCATGCAAGAAAATATGGATCTGGTCTCCTCCATTTCAACACACAAGACTTAGCTCTTAAAATATACTTAGTTTAGGTAGAAGGTAGCCATTAGAGCATAGTTCTAGATCTAGTTTTTACATTAATTAATTAGTTTTTATTCTTGTTTTAAATTCAGTACTGAATGATTGTTATTGTTATTCCTTAGATCAATAAAGTTAATTAGTTCTTCATAAATTAGTTTCATTTTCTATTAATTATTTAGTTTCAATTCATGGATTTACTTATTTGTCATTATTAGTTTCAATCAAATCTTACATGAGTAGTTTCCATTTTGAATTCAAATAAGCAAAGTTAGACTCTTTATATCATGACTTGTTTAATTTCATTGGGAAATAATAGCATAATGATTCTAGGCTAAACCTCCATTAGAGGGGGTTGAAGAAGCCTTGATGAAGCTTGATTTTTATTAGCGTAGAGTAGTCGTAATTTCGATTCCATTCTAGAAAACGATTAGTTCACCATGAGAATGGATTTTATTGTTTCACATGCAAGATGTTAGTTGGTAGAGATTACCATGAACAACTAGGAATTAGTAATAACCAATTGTTATGCGAAAACAGTTCAATTCGGATTACGACGATTCTTCGTTAGTAAATTAAGTAGAGTTAAGGTGGAATCAATCCCCCCTAATTCTTTATCATATAGTCAAGTTTAGTATTCCATAGTCGAATTATCATATCTTGTTAGTATAATTTTCATCGTAGTATAAATTACGTAAAACTCTCATTGACTTTGGATAGATTGATAATCTTAGAAAACGCTAATTCTAAAGAACTAGGAGTAGAACAAATCTTTTACTCCAACTCTATTTCGATAGAATCGAGAGAAGAAAACTTTGATAAAACACTTAGTCAAGTTTAGTTTTAGTTTTACTTACGTTTGAATTTCATCATTTATTCGTAGGTAAAACTATACATTTTACGTTTATCATTACCCACATGAGTAGTGGTTGAAGATACAATGAATGCATCAGTTGTCATTGTTGAAAATCAGAGATCTATTATATTTCACTCATTGTTGAAAATCAGAGATCTATTATATTTCACTCATTGTTGAAAATCAGAGATCTATTATATTTCACTCTAGAAGCGTGAAACAACCAAAACTAGAAGACAACCTCACAACCTCGGTGGCGGTTTTCTCTTAAAGAGTTTGATATATATCAACCTCATATCAACAATACAATCTTACACAGGGAAAATCTTCGTCGCTCTTCGGGTGAAGTGTTGGGCTTTTGAGCAAATTTCCTGTTGTGATGGAAAATGGATTGGGTTTAGTGGGTGGGCCTTTAGACGGACTTTTGTGTTTTTCTGGTCTAATTCCTTTTCTTTTCTTTTGCGATGTTCTAATGTTCTATTTCTAATTTCTAAACGTCTCCTGTGCTTTGGGATGGTTACATTTGACTCACCACAATGGTTCGATTTATCAATTAGGTTTCTCCTATGTCCTAGGGCGTAAGTGACAATAGTCACCTTGCATAGTTGCATTAGGAACGGTCTAAGGGAGCCCAGTCTGCCGACTTTACCATGCTCGATCAACAGACAGACACTACAGTTGAGGGAGGTATGCAAGAATGAAATTATCTTGTATAGGATTTATCCAGAGTCAATCAGGAAATTTGAAATGTGAATGGTAATAGCAGGCAGGGATGGATGAGCACTGACAAGTCCCGAATTAAGTCAGAATGATGAGTTAGTAGTTGAGAAGGAAGAATAAGAAAAAGAAGATAAGTGTGACAATGATGAGGAAGCAAAATTGCGCCCTATCAAAAAAGGATACTACGGACCAAATTCGAAATCATAAAAGATGACTTAGGTGACATTAATGTTGGTGAAAGGATGTCTCCTTGCAATGATAAATTTGACTTCGTAGTTGGCAGGTTAAGACATGCGAAGCTTATGCATTGCATGATAATGTAAGAAAATGAACAATGGTTTTAACCTTTTAGGAGTCATGCATCTTCGTCAGATTTCATAATTTTGGCGTAGCTAGACCAAGTTACTTTGGGTAAAATCATACCACATTGCTACACTGAAACAATTTTATTCTTACCTTGTCTCGTCATGGGCGAGGCTTCAATACATTTCAGGTCAACAACTCGATCAATCATGCACAAAGTACAAAAGTAAAATGTCTTCAAATGTAAATGCTATTTCATGTACCCTCATGAGTTATCCATCAACACCCCCTGAATAAGAAGGGTGCTTCAATTCCAGTATACTGTAGTGTTACACTTAGGACTACATATCAGTTGCCCCCAGCAGTTGAAACCACGCTGATTGCTATGGCTAACAAACCAATCATAAAAATTGACATGCTCGCATTTATTGAGAAAATAGTACAGAAGAAATTTACAGACTAGATCAAAAATTGCACCACCATCTTGCTACAGGCCCTTCAGACTTCATTAATCACCCCATCAATTTAACATCATGAAAAGGGACTATAATCGTAGCCATTGGTCACCGTTAATAAAGTTCCGGTCCAGAAATGGTCTTGCTTCCTCATCTTTGAATGACTTGGCCCATGGCACTCGCCTCCTTAAATCGGCTCCTCTTCCCCTGCATTTGTACTCCCCAAACCACACAGTCCTGTAGATTTTAAGGGAGATTAGTTCTAAATGAAAAGATTTTCTAAACGAATTCTGGGAAAAAATATAGGGTTATATACTCCTGGAAGTTTATTTGGGGGAGGATCATTACCCTCTCCTCGAAGGGTCTCCCCAGTCCGTCCAGCCCGAGGGGTTTATAATGCCATCCAAGTCACAAAAGGAATAGACCACTCTTGAAAATCTACCCCAAGCTCTTCCCAAGTATATTGTCCCAGTCCCGTTTATTGTACACTTAACAAAAGAAAATCCTGTGTTCTCCACAGCCGAACTCCTATGCGAAGCTGCGATTGCTCCTGATCCTGTAGCTGTTGAATGAAGTGTGCACTCCTGATTCCAGAAACCACCTTCTATATCAAAAAATTGCGAGAAAAAACTGAAAAACAGCAGCAAGCAGAATTGCAGAAACTAGTACATTTTTCAAAGAGTTTGGGACCTTACCTCATAGAGTGATCTTGCATTACCAAAAATGAAATCAATTGATCCTTGAATGTAACACTGGTAGAAGTAATGTGCTCCACTCAAGTCTAACAAAGTGTCCTGTGAACCTACAATGTTAACCCTATAAAACATGGATCTTTCACCAGCTATTCTTAATGCAACTGCTTGCATCCCTTTTCCTCCCGGTACTGCTTCTACCGTATTCTGCAAAACAGAACATTGGCATTACATTCTCGGACTGAAGAACACTTAAAAGAAGTGAAATGTTCCAATAAATTTACCTCGACAGTTATCCCAGTGGCACAGAAGTAATCAGACTCTATATCAACAGTAGCTGTATTGAACGTCCCCGTCTCTCGCCCATCCGAAGTTCTATCTGAAGCTTTACTATGCCAAGAAATCACAGTTTCTGTGCTTTGATTTCCAATGAACGAAATATATGGCTTCGTTTTCGGCACAGTTACCCTTTCACTAGAAACAATTAAAAACATCCCGCATAACTAATCACATAATTTATAACCAAAAGCAGTACTATCAAATGCGAGAAAGCAGGACACATTTTCAAGAATTGGCATAAATAACTATATACACTCATACCCTAACGAGCAGTTACTATATTTTGTCAAGTTCAAGTACTGACCTGTAAACACCAGGAAGTATAAAGATCTTCACCCTACGTGTATTTTGATGCGGAATCAAATCGATGGCGCCTTGAATGGTAACAGAATCCCCTGTCCCATCTTTCACTACAATGATAACGCGACTATTATTCTCATTCTCATTCATCAACTTCCCCATTTGGTTCCCAATTCTCATATCTTGCCACGTAATATAATTCTGGTTTGCACAACATAACCCCAACTTCGCAGTCGTAATGGCAAACAAAATCAAGAAAAAGGAACGAAAACCCATTGTGTTTTTGGAGTTACGTTGTACGTACGTGGAAGTTGCTTAGAAGAGAAAGGAGTACGTTACTTGAAAGGGTTAATGAGAAAGAGGTGACAGCAATAAATGAGGGGAGCGTGTAATAGTATAAGATGAAAGGGTGAGAAGAGAAGGAGAAGGAGAAGCAGCATGATAAAGAGTACGTGCGTGAGAGGAATTAATTGACGAGGGAAGGGATTAAAATGGAAATGATTGATTTTAGTTCATTCAAAGAGAGGGAGGGAAAGAGGAAGTGATTGTTTTTTGTTTGGTTTTTGGTGCTGTGGAGGGAAAGAGGTTTTAGTCATGACTCATGACAAGTGTACCAATTGAAATTTAAGGAATTGAGTAGTGGAACTTGAGTGAGAGGTAGTTGTTGTTGCCTTGTTGGTAAGTAGTTAAAGCTCAAATAACGGTTATGTTTCAGGATTTTTGGCTTTTTTTAGCTGAAACTGAAACCCCGCCGTTTGGCATATATATATGAAGAATTTTGAGCTCCATATTGTTTTGGAACCCAACTTTTAAACCCATATCCGGCCCATTCAGAAGCAGTTTGGGGACCGGCGTCAAAATGCGAACCTTTGAATTCTCAGTTTTTATCGCTTAGGTCCAAATCTTTCACAATCTTTTTTTTTTTTTTTTTTTTTTTTTTTTTATAAACTGCCCTGATTGTATTAATTTGTACGTAAATTCTTACAATCATAACAATTAACATCAACCTGAAAACAAGAAAAGAAAAAAAGAAATTAAAAACGGTTGAAACCAACAACGTAGTCAGAATATATGGTAGTCGCGACATAGACTCCACCAGCTCCAAGCAACTACCGGCGACACCCCGACCACATTGGAAACCCCATCCTTTATACTTCTAAAATAGTTAATGGCAATTTGTTGTTGGTGGATGAACATTGTTTGGCAATGTGTCCAGACTCAAAATTTCTCTCTCTCATTGTTTAGATACCAGCGGTTCAGTTTGGTTGGAAAACCTAGAACCCGACCTAGTCCGGTTTGAAAACCGATAAAAGCCAACCTAAATCGACTTTATGACATAATAATATGACTTATGTTCGTAGTCCTTAGATCTCAAGATCTAACGGTCACATCATCACATATAAAAAAAATAGTAACCCTAAACTTAAAGTTTTCTAAGTTTCTAACTCCCTCACACTCACCCGCCGCCTCTCCACTTCGCCTCTCTCAAATAACAATTTCCTTATCCCCTCTGTTTCTCAATTATCCATCTCTTATTACGTCCAATTGTTTTCCCCTCTCTCACTCTCACTTTCTCTTTACTTCACCAAAGTGATTTACCTTCTCTCTCACTTTTTAATTTTGAAGAACTAATTTGTAATAATTTGTAATGATTAATCATTGAAGGTTTAGTGGAGATGGTTTGGATAAGAATTTGAAAGGATGATAACAAAATGGATGGATTTACTTTCACTATTAAAAAATTGACATTTACTGAAGAATCCAAAATAGATATGCCTACGGATCGAGTCCATATTTCTATTTCTGATACACAATATCCGTCGGCAAAAAAGCCTAGGCCCGTCACAACCAACTTTTTACATATTCCAACCTAGTGACGGTTTTCTTGGGGATTTAATCTGCAACAAAATTCAACCCTAACATCCCAAATTTCTTCTCGGTGGCTCTATTGTTATTTAGGCAATAAAAAATTTCAGTAAGCCGTCGGCTTACATTTAGGCACCAAGGTGAAAATCTCCCCCCAAAAGTTTTGTACTAAAAGAAAAGAAAGTTTTTTAAGACGGCGGTTCCTTTCAAAGCTTGAAGACGGTATTTTTCAAAGCTTCAATCTCAAACACAAACTTTCCTTTTTGTTTGTAATTTGGTTTTGCCATTCTAATATTCTGCAACTTATTTTCTGTCTAGGTTCGAGTGATTATTCAATTGACCAGGACCTTCTCTCTCTGCAATTGTGGTAACCTTCTCAGTTCTTAATTTGGTTTAGTATAATAAAATTGATTATTTGTTTATCCTTGGCATGTTTTAATTTATTGCTTCAGTTATAATCTATGTGCTTGATTTTATTGGTTTCTTTCTGTTGATTTTAGTGGTTTCTTTCCCTTTAATAATGGTTCAGAATTTTGTGTTTCTCAAGTCTTGCTTTTCTAAGGAAATAAAGGGATGAGTATTTCCTTAGCTTCAAATAACAAACCATGTGTAAGCCAAGTAAACAAAAGGTAAAGATTTTTAAAGCATCCCCTTCACATGAAAACCTTTGAAGGCCTCAATAATGTATTTTGTTTCTCTTATATATCAAATTTAGAACATAAATAACCGAAAAAAATGAGGTGTAGAAACAGACCGTTTATCAAACTAATGTTGGATTCTTTAGCGTTGATGTTGTAAATATCACCTTCGTAACGGATTTCAGACTTTAATGTTATACTAATTAAACATCCTATATAAGACTTTGCTGAATCAACATCAGATTTAGGTGAGTCTATTGCCATGCTTGTTGTTTTATGAATCTCTGCAGTTTTTTTGTTTAGGCAGAAAAGAGTACAAGTCTATTTCTTTTTCTTTGAAGTTTGAACAAGCTTCTTGGCTCTAGTTTTTTATTTTGGATTTTGACCCATACTTAAATAGTTTTTTATAATGAAATGTAAGTTTGTCATAACAACTCCTATAGACCTCTAAGTTAGCTAGATTGACTTCATAAACCTATAGTTAAGGATGTTGGGATAACTTAATATATTGCTCAAGTCTATTAATATATAATAAGAGTAACTTAATATTTTCTAAAGCTTGTTTTTGTTGCAAATAAGCTAGTCTCGTGATTTTCGTCTATATAAATTGATTTTTAGCAACTGATTCATCTGATTTTCTTGTGAATGTTCCTAGAAATTTTAATATATTTGAATTGATTTTTTACCTTTGTATTAATTGCTTGGTTTTCTTGCAACTGGTTTCTTTGATGGTGTTTGACAAATGGTTTTATTAGGATTTGATTTATCTACAAATGGTTCTTAGTTTTAGGTTCAGTTCATTAACTATATTCAGTTATATATGTATGTTGTCCATGAGGCAAGTTGAAGCCAAACAGAATAGAGATTATCATGTAGACTAGCACTACTACAAAACTACTCATTTACCATGGTAGGTGAGAAGTTTTATACCACTATTTTGCCAAACACAGTGACAAAAACTTGTATACCACGGTAGAAATTTCTATTGTTATTTGTTTATTAATGTATGCCACGGTTTCATAAAAACTGTGGGATCTAGTTCGCCATATGCCACAGTTTCAATTATTTATGTTTTTTAAACTAGAGTACCCCATTGTTTCCTCAAACAGTGGTTTATAACTTTTTTTTATTTTATATTTTGCCAGAAAAAGTCTTATCTACCGTGGCCTTTGAAATTTTACGCCAAAAGCCCTCACTCTATCAGGAGGAAAAAGGGTCCATGAACTGACTCAAACCGTCTCGTGTTATTTGCTCTTGAACTTCTTCACAACCCTGTGAGCTTCTCGGTTCATATTTTAATTCAGGTAAGGGTTTCTCGTTTCCAATTTTAGAAGCAAGATTTATCAATATGGTTTGATTTGTTCGATTTTCACTATGCTTCCTATGAGGGTTTTCAAGTTACCGAAATGAGGACCGAAATTGAATGAGTTTGTAGATTATTCACAAAAATTGAACAATTACGAGAAATCTGGTGTGCCAAAAGGTGCTGGGACTAATTCAGATGATGGGTTTGATTTGGGGAGAATGAATGGTTTGCTGGAAAGGCTTGGAAACCCTCAGTCCAAATTCAAGGTTTGAGCTCATTTTAAAGTATTTCTTTTTACACATTTTTTTGTTTTTCATTAAATTTGAGTTGGGAACTTTAAAGTGATACACTTATTGTTTGATGAAAGTTCCAAGTGAGTGGTATTCTGTTGGTTATGGGACCAAAAGGAAACTTTTGTTGGAGCATTCTGAAGGTCATGTATTTGAATATAGTGTAGAAGGGAAATTTCAAATGGAGCTTGTTAACGTTCACGCCAACGTGAAGGAAACTGCTACTGTGGAGCCTGCTGAAAATAAGGTACTTCTTTTTGGGGTACCCTTCTTTTTGAGCTGATATTTAGAAATGTGAAAATGTTTTACTCTCTGAATGTTGATTGATTCTTAAAGTTAAAAGTAATATGCTTTAACATGCATTGCCAAGGTTTTTTTTAGTTTTGATTGAAATTAATAATCTTAATAATAACTCCGGTGTTAAGGATCACCTACGAAACACACAACCAAAGCCCTTTAAACACCATTGTTTCACTCTGTTGTTTTCCAGTATCTTTTCTACAAAGCGGTCAAGAGGTCAAGAGGACTCTCAATTTTAACACAAAGTGGAATGGTTTTCACACTCATTTGTAAATGTTTGCGGGACATCATTTATAAATCATTTGAGTAGCCATATTGTTCCATAATTGAAGTCACTCTCTTTGTATGCAGTCTCATATTGTTCCGTTTTTTCTCTTCATATATGTTTTCAATCTTCATGGTTCATTTGTATGATTTTTTCCTGTGCATTACACTTGAATGCTTAAGTGGTTCTCCATGCTAATATATTATCTCCTTTAAGATGTTTACTTTCATGTCTGCAATGTCGTGGTATAATTTAATGTTTTCATGCAATTCATCACCTTATCTTTAGTACAGACCTTTTATCATTATTGTTGCCACCCCTGGCTGTTTTTTATTTTTAAATGCTTCTGAGGGGGCCTGTTGTGCTATGAAATATTTTGCTGTTTTGTTGTGTTTCTATGTAGATTATGAAGATAAACATGTGGGTGATGAAAACTATTCCTTTAGAAGTGATGGAATCTGACACAATACGGAAACTGAAAGCGAACTTTTCATAAACAGAATTATACTAGGTATGATCAATGATGTCTTCTTCTTTTGCAAGAAAGCTACATGGTTTGTTGACATAATAAATTTGGGTTGTTTTATAATTAGATAGCAGCTTTGGAGTATACGAGAACAAATTTAATTAGGAAGAGAGGGAAATAGTCTAACCTGAGGCATTGAGTTGCCTTTTTCATCAAGTTAAGAACACTTGTTGATGAGGCAAGGAAATTTAATGCTAAGGAATTTTCAGTTGGTGTATGCTTAGTATCTTTGCACTTTTGAGAACTTACGTTATTTTTCTTTTTGTGAATTTGTTGAAGGGTTTACTTAGGTTATAACTTGCCTAGTAGTGGCCTGGTGGTGACCTGTAGTAGCCTGGTAGTGGCCTGGCGATGACCTTTAGTGCCCTGGCATGGCTGTAACAAGCGAGACATGCACACTCCCATTCGCTTGTATTAGGTAAGGTATTTGTTTTACGGTTTTTCTTAGTGGCTTAAAAAAAAATTTACTGAAGGAATAAGATATGGAGACTGCACATAAATCGGCTTTAGAAGTTTAGTCACTTACGCTTTAAGATACGAGCGTTCATTAAGTAAAAGAATCAAAAGGGGAAAATCTAGATGAATATGTGAGAGTAATCCGACAAGGGATTTAAAAATGAAATTTCATTAGTTTCGGCTCAATGTCTTGACTTATTTTTTTTAGCGAGCACATGAATACATGAATGGCATACATATTCACCATGACTGATGTCATAATTCTTTGTTACTATGTTTCTTGTCTGACGCTTGTTTTTACATAACAATGTGTACAAGGCAACGCTATTCCTCCATAGTGTTGGGCTTGGATGCACAAGGCAAGTATAGATCAATGCCATGACATAAGAGTTATGTTTATTTTTATGTTCTTTCTTTGCTAATTTAATTGAAATTTATGAAGGAAGAAAAACCAAAAGCATATATGCTACTTATTTTGTCAAAACTTGGTTACTGGTTGGATTTAAGCAAATATTTTTATATACAGAAACCTCTATTCTATTTTTTCTGCATTCAAGTTTAATTGTTAAAAGTGTTTGCTTAGGTGCTTAGGAAAGTGTTTGTTTCTTACGTATGAGTTTTCACTCAGTTTTCTTCTCTCTTGGACATTTTTTGCATCCCTCGACTCTGAATAGCAAGGTTGTGGGAATGGGTGGAAGCGACTCTCTTAGTCCCCCAAACTTTTATCTCTTCCCTTTCTTTTGTAGCTTACTCTCCTCCAAACACTCAATTTTAAGTTCTTTCTCATCTGTCTAGCATGTTTTCACCATTCCACAAGCTTTTGACCGTAGCCCCTCACTACTTAGCATCTATTTTATTAGATTAATTATGATGAATTTCATACTCATTTTCTGTAAGCAAGTTTAGTATTCATTTTGACTTCATAGAATATATTAGAGTTTATTAGTAACATTGTTTCTTTTCTTTCCTTTTTTTGTGTAGACTTGAGTAGACCCTAAAGAGATATAATATATGTGAATGGGAATCAAATTTCTAAGAAGCTACCTCCAAAGGTGTATTTGGCCTTGAATAAACCAAAAGGTTTGTACTCATTGTACTGATGCTTGATTTATTTAGCCTTTATTTGACAAATGGTTTTTGTACTCAGTGCTCTAGAATGGTTTCTAACACTTAACATTAATTGTGCATGTACATATGTTCAAGTGGGGAGAAAGAGAACAAGTTTGTTATGTCACTACTTGATGATTATTTAAAGAGGTGGGTATGTACTTTCAATAAATTTTACTGAAGTAAATAGGATCCTATATAGGCTTATAGCACTACACCATATTTTTAGCTTTTTTCTTATTTGGCATATAATATTTACATTGATACCAAAAGGTGCTACTTAAAAAAGAGATAGGTGGCAACTCACTGTTTGTTGGTTCCCTTAGAGAATATGATGTGTCCTACCAAATAGCGAGAGACTGTCTAAAGTTATTTCACTCATCAATATGGTTAATGTCATAGGGCTAGGTTTTGCACTGAGTTTTCTGCCCCTATGATACCACTAAGTCACTCTTAGTCTGAGACAAGATCACGAAAACAAGTACTTACATTCCAGCAAACATACACACGACTATATGAGTACTTGCTTTATAGCGCGCACACACACAAGAACACTAGAGAATTAATGGGATGTACTCACACTAGTTTGCTTAGAATTTAAAAAAGTTGTGTGCACTTGAGGCTTAAGCCTTACGCCTCCCGTTGTGTTTTTGCTTTCCAAACATTGAGTAGTTTCCTTGACAAAAACTATGTTTCAAGTGAGGTGAATACTTTTCTTCCTTTCTTTTTTGGCTTGGTATTTTTCTTCATATTGCTTGATTTGTAAAACAAGAGTAGTACATGTGTTGGAAACTTTTGTTATACCCGACTGATAAGCATCCAAAACTGTAATATTAAACCCCAAGAGACATAGCATTTTGGTCGATTCTGTGTTTAATAATCATGTAATAATTATATTTTCGTACTTTTGCAGGTTTTCGCATTTAAAATGAATATAATGATAAAACATGCATCGAAGTACGGGAATACTGGAATATTTGAAGTTTCCCACTCAACCCCAGTGAAGCCCAACAAAGCCTGACTAGAACCGAAGTTTCTAAAAGAGCAAAACTAGTGCAGAACGGGTCCACATATAAAGAAGCAACAAACTTCCGAAGCTCACATCTGATAAATCTAGATGCCGACGTTGGCTAGTGAAATTGCCATAGGGACCCGGGCGACGAACTCTACGCAAAGACAGAAAGTCATAAAAACGCCAAAATCAGCGCCGCCACTGGACACACTAAGAGGACCCACTCTTTGGGCCCAAAAGGCATGACGAGTCAGCATAGGCAGGTGGCAAGTGATGGTTTTAATTTGGTGCCACCTCGCAATATGGAAGACACATACCAATTCAAAGCAGGTGGTTTGAATTGAAATTGGCTAAAAGATGAAACTTTAATAAGGTAAAAGACAAGACAAATAAGTAAAGACAAAACTTTGATTTTCAAAGTTTTGATTGTCTAAATTTACTACATGACAAAACCAATTAATCTTTCTCCAGCCATCCAACCTATATATATGAAGGGGGGGTCTTCATTATTCGGTCTTCATCATTTTCATGCTCTAGCATCCGCTTAGCAGTTAGTTAGTTTTATTTCAGCACTTACATTCCGTCATTTTCATTCCAGCAACTTAAATACTGTAAGTCATTTTACCCTTAATAACAGTCATTTCTTTTCTAGTTTAATTCATGTCCTGCATTTATTTACTTAATGTATACAGCAAGTTTTATTATTCCTTCAATGGCCATGAGCTAATCTCCCCCCCTCAGGAGGAGGGTTATGCTGCTCGTGTGAGAATCCAGATTGACTCTTTAATATTCTGGAATCACTGCTTAGGAATTAGGCATGGATTAGACATCCGGTCCCAAAATGACTGAGATTGTACAAATTTGGAGTGCTGATGCTCCGTATCAGTCCTCGCGCGCCCCTAAAATGTCTCGCGCGCGACTCTATAGTGTCAGACAGCTCTCCAATTTGTCCAGCTGATCTAGAATCGAGCCAGGAGCTACAATGATATTCCAGAGATGAAATATTAGTTCAATTCCTTATGCTAGTGTGATGCGGCTCAGAGATGTGGGCATGCGCTAGGGATTAATACTCGACGTCGTCTCCGAACACGAGATGAATTAGAGATGTAGTGATATGTTAATATAAACTGTTGAAAAATGATTCTTGCATGAGTATGATTAACCTTCTTCCTGTTTCTCTATCTTTGTTTACCTACATCAAAATCACCGAATCAATTTACATTATTTGCATTACCGTTAAATTAATTAAACCAACTAAAAAATCTAAAATCCTACACACCAAAAGTTGTAATTCCAGTTGTAAACCTTTCCGAGCCCTAAGGTTTGGACGATCCCTTACTCGACCTATCCTACCAAACCCACGTGAGTAAGGTAACTTGACTAAAACGGACGACTATACGGACTTTGGACTTTGGACTTTGGTCTTCGGACTTCGGACTGTGGACCTCGGACTTAAGAAACTTAATCAAGAAAACCAATAAACGTTCAATTAAACGTTTTTATCAAATGGCGCCGCTGCCGGGGAAGGACTCTGGACTTAACGTAATAATTGGAACACATCACGTAAAACCCCCTCCCCTACCTCTTCATTTTTTTAATTTCCATTTCTTTTACGATACTAACGTGTTACGTAACTGTTTATCTTAACTTTTTCTACTAACAAATATCTATGAACCAAGTCTTGTTTATTTTCATTAGCACAGTTTAAGTATTCCGTAGGAACTTGAAGTACTGAACTGACAAAAGAGTCTCGGACGAGACTAAATTAGTAGTAGCCATGAGACTAACCTGGAGAGTATCAACACTCCGGTTTTCAGGTACAGGCCACTTTCCTTTTCAATACTCTTTTAGACTTTCTTGTCCAGTATATCCAGTAAGTTCACGAGCTCGGGAGTTAGTTCGATCGTGTATGAGGAATCGCGGGACGCCAGGTTTCAAATTCTTAAACTCCTCAAACTTTGTCGAGGACATTATTTGGTTGTTACTATAACCTGTTTTACCTTGCATGTTTGTATGTTGGCATAAGAACTCTTTGCATATAAATGTGGTTCGTCATTACATCTTCACGTTAACACGATTAATATGATTCGAATATATTTGGATGTATGTGTAGTTTCAAACCACCTGCTTAGAATATTTTTGTATGTGTATGTTATATCAATTCACGTACGCGGTCTTCATTTGTATGAGTTCGTTCTTGACATTCCCCTAGCTCACATTTAAGTTGCAGGTATCAATAGCTATAGATTATTGCATGCGTAGGACACATTTCTATTCACATAGATTTGCATATGTAGACTTTCTGTGTAAAACTAGCATGTGTTAATTGTATGTTTAGTTTCTATTTTGACATCTAACGTTTTTAATTGCATGTTTCGTAATCACGTCTCCATAATACATTAATTACGTAAAATTAAAAAAAAAATCCTAATAATTAAAATTTCATCTTAATCATCTTAATAACACCCCGCATAATACACCATCATAAATCATCATCCTATTCCATCGATTACCTAAAACTTGAAAAATTGAGGTTGCCTAATTAAGGAACGTGCTAGCACGAACAACCTCCCTCAATTTTCTCGAGTGTGACTGGCTGCTGGAATATTCACACGCTATCCTAGCTTACCTTTCAAGTTAGCAAATTTCCAGAAGACGTGGTTCACCTCCCTTTTTCCTTAATTCTAAAACCTCTAGTCATAATTGCTTCCTTATGAGCCTTAAATTAAAATTTATATTTGTATGAGACTACGGTCCGGTAAACATAAGGAATTAGAACTTACATATCGTCGTCGAAAAATACAAAAACAATCACAGATGCTATCTCCTAGACATAGTTCCTCCTCCGTAAATCAACCTCGTCAAACGTCTCTGTTGCCATCATCTCCTTTAATTATGGCCCAGGAAAATCCCACAGTCGAGAAACCCCTTTTGGATTTCTATACTGCCTTACAAGAAGGACCTGCTGCCTGCATTAAACTCGATGCTATTGTAGGTGATTTTTGAATTCCGCCAAACATTTTCGGTTTGTTACCTATTTACCATGGTCTAGACCATGAAAAAATGTATAATCACCATCGTCGGATGCAACAAGTAGTCACCACTTTCTGCCATCCGACTGTTACCAATGAACAAGTCTTGCTTAGGTTGTTTCCCTTCACTTTAGCTGATAAAGCTTCAGTTTGGCTCACAGGCGAAGCACCGCAATCCATTGACACATGGGCCAAACTCGTACAAGAATTCATGATAAAGTTCTATACTCAGAAGAAAACTACATAAATGCTTCAAAAGATTCAATTCTTTCGCCAGCACCCCCAGGAATCCTTTTCGGAAGCATGGAGCATATTTACTGATTTGCTTCTCGAATGTCCCCATCATCAACTCAACACTGCTGTATTAGTCCGTTCATTCTTTAATGGTCTCTCTGACCATCAAAAGGAAACCTTAGATATCATGAATGGCGGTTGTTTCATGGACAAGGGCGCTATTGAAGCATACAATTTTCTTGAGAAACAGGCTTCACGAAGCACCCATTGGGGAAACACTGATTCTTCCAGATCTTCTAAAGACACTCCTACCAAAGTTACGTCTATGTTCGAGGTCAAACCCGATCCAGAATTAAAAACCCTAATCGAGTCCCTAAACAAAAAGGTCGATGCTCTTTCGGTACAAGTAAATGATCAAAACCCAAATAGGTCATGGTCGCCAACGCTTCCCCATGTCCTCTTTTTGCTAAGTCCCGAAAGCACGCCGATTCTTATTGTCCTTTGGTATACGAGTGCCCTTCCCAACCTTTTGAAGAGGCTTGTGCTTTCAACATCCCTAATGAACCTTGGCGACAACATCCGAATTTAGCTTGGACACCCCCTGCCCAACAACAAGCTCCTCCGAGTGTCAACAACGTTCCTCTATGACCACCCGCGAACTATAATTCCTATCGTCAAGGAAATCCTCCGCAATTCCAGCAAGGGCAAAGTAATTTTCCCAACAATGCAAATATAGGGTACCAAAACAACTGCAACCTTGTTCCCGCTAATCAAGGATATGGCTACTAAAATTAACCCGTAAAATAATAACCGCGGAACTAGTTCCTGCCGCTCATTTACAATCCATCCGGTATAAAACAAATTAAACTTTTCTCGACATACATGAATCAACGAATCAAATCCTAGTTTCTATCCAATGATCTCTTTGGCTGTTAGCTCGGAAAAAGTCAAAGGGTGTTCCCCGCCAAGCAGCAGTTCAAACCCTAAGCCTACAAACACTGCCTTTGAACTCAACAATGCACCAGTATCTAGTAATCCAAGCCAGGGTGAGGTAAATGCCATTACCACTCTTCGTTCTGGCCGAACCATCGACAATAAAATACGTATGCCATTACCACTCCTACCTCGCAACCTATAACGGACGAAGTTGTGCCTTCCAATTCTACACCCACGTCCCTAGGGAAAGATGTCACTACAACGTCGCAGGACTCCTGGTTCTTCTTCTGCAACCCCCGAGGATTCTTCTGCAGCTCCTGAGGATCATCAGTAGCAAGTTTATTTTTCTAGTCTTGTATAATATTTATGTCAGATATTTGATTTACGTGTTTGCATTTCCAGCTTAATAGTAGGTTATTTCCTAAAAATTTCTGCCTGGATATATTAGTTATATATAATATTATATTATATAGGTAAGAACATATATAATAATATTAGTAATAATAATTTATATACATATATATAAATATATATACATATATATTTTAGATGTCACACTTAACAACAAACTTTACCGTAAACTAACATTTTATTAAACGGTCAGAAAACGGTCATGAAAACGCACAAAAAACGGTCATGAAATCGCATCTAAAAACGGTTAGGAAACGACAATTTTCTTTCTATAAATAAGTTCAACACTTCCTCCACATTCACTCATTTCATATTCTTCCCTCTACACTTCTTATTCTAAAAATTGTTTTTAGTCCGCTCCAAATTTCAAGCTTCATGGATGCACTAGAAAAGTTTGAGCAGCGGCAAATTGAATATGCTACTCAAGTCTTCATGCTTGTTTGTTTCATTATAGTAATGTTGCTAATGTGGCATATAGTTCTATCTAATATTTAGGTTTGTATTTCATTCCCCGTATCATTATGTTGTGTTTCCATACCGTTGTACGTTCTTACATCTTATTGTGATAGTATATCTACATTTTCCTTGTCCTTCTACTTACGCTATTTACGTCAAAAAAAAAAAAAAAAAGGGGCACTCCTTGTCACATGCCCCATTCTTCTCATCCACACTACATCCACTTTTGCGCATATCTTAGAAGATACAAGTGGTCTAACTACCCTGTGACACCTCGATCCGTATCTTTTACATTTTCGGATTGGTGCCTACTTATAACAAGGATAGACACCTCAAAAATCTAACTTCCCTTTTTCCAAATTTTTTTTTCTTCACCACTCCATCTTTAATGGCCCTCACTTGAAGTTTCTTGCTCGAGCAAAATTTTATGGAAAAGTTCAAAATGGTCTTTTTCATCCCTTTTTTGACACAGAAATACTACGTCGAGGATGGTACCCTCTTTTACATCATAAACAGGCATTTTATTCCAGAGAATTGGTCTTGTTGTTCTATAAAAGCGGTTATTTCCAAAACGGGCAATTCTTTTGTCCGTGCTAACGGATCTTGAAGCGTGAATTGACTATGGAAATCATCTCTCGAGGTACTTCAAATTCCTATTACAAACCAAGGAGTACACCTTCAGATTTACCTTTTGACAATATCGGACATCCGATGTTTGCAACTATCCTTACGGGCCGAATACAACCGAAAAACCGTATTGTTTATCAACGATCTTTGCAAAAGAACCAATTATCCGTGATCCAATGGGTAGCTCATAATGTGCTCGGAACGTCTAAGACTTCCGAAATAACCAAACCCGTCCTCCATCTACTCTGGGTCTTACAGAGTAACTGCAATGATTTTTGCATTATTAAATTTCTCTGGAGCGATCGCGACGCGCGTGAAAAAAGGCGCCCTTTACCAACTATTGTGACACTTATCATGATACGTTGGGGTTTTTCTAGTACTTCTCCTCATATACCTCTTCGAATAGCTAACATTCTTACCATTCACTCAGTGTGTAGGAACGGATTTTGGAACCCCGACATTGCAAAGAACCATGTCGGTGCAGAAACCGACGAAGCTTGTTCCGCTGATAACATCTTCAATGAAAATGCATTATGCAACATATTTAATCCCATGGAAGGCCTTCGTTTAATGCAACAAGGACTGATGATATTATTCAAACGTCAGAACATTATCATCACCAGTCTTCTTGAATTTCAGGACCTGCGGACAATAATCGAAGAGGAACAAGCACAATTCTTGCACAGCCACAACCAGTTCTTGGCAAATCACACTCTCATAATGGAGAACCACGCCAAGATTTACCAGATAGAAAGCAAAATGTTGCAACGGTCTGTTGTACGGATTTACAGCATAGAAAATCTTATAAATGGATCCCTCCCACAAAAGGATCCTCGCCGTTACTTGGGCCAATGACACCATTTAAAATTTTGCAATTTTATGTTCTTTGTCATTTTCTTTTTAGTTTTTAATTATAGTGAAATTTTCCTATGGTAATTTGTTTTTACTTAATCATTCTCATCTTATTCTAATATTTATTAATATTTGTCTACAGGTGGCATCTTTCTTTGTACGTCTTCTACTATAGCAGCCCCAAGGATAATTCCAGAACAATCCTTCCATTCGTTGCTGAATTCTCCTGCATATGGACATCTCTTCAGAGATTTCATCACACGAGTTGGTTGGAACTCCCTTATTCTACACCCGGAGCAAACATATTCCCCAGGTTTGGCAACTTATTTTTATGATCACATGGAAGATCTACCTGCTATACAGGGTTTCCCTTTGAATGGATTTCAATCCATATTTGTAACACCCGACACTCTTTTTACGAGCCAACAGTTGCTATGGCTCTAGACCTTCCTCCTCTTCAGCTAGACCTCCCCATTCAATACATGATAGAGAATGACTTTAATGACTATTCTAGGGAAGATTTTGCTGCCCGGTATGGCGATGGCCTTGCTCATGTTAGTGAACGTGCCGAAGCTGGCCGATGGTCAGACTTCAGTATTCCACTTGCCAGTCTGATCATGAATGTTGGAACTGCCATGTTATTTATTCTTCTGAATATCATGGGGGATTGGCATTTTTCCACTGCATCAAAGTCAGCTTGTAAGACATTCCATGCCTTGGCCCAGCAACATACCGCCTTTGACATTACAGACCTAGTAATTGAGAATCTTAAGAGGGCTCGGTCTTTTCGGCAGCACTATATCACCCTGCCAGTTATAGCATGCAGGATAGTGAGGACGTACTTCCCGCAGTTTGTGGCCACCTTTCAGGACTGGGTAAAGGTCGACTCTATGTGTCGAACAAACAAGATAATTCGTTCTTTGTGATTTCGGACATGGCAATGCCCTGCAAGGTATCTAAAGAAAGTTTGTTCTTTCCCTAATGATGATAAAATGATAGCTCATCTGGATAATGCAAAGAAGAGGAAGTGGAGCGAAGTCTGGAAAGCTATGATAGATTGGCGTGATGCAAAGGAATGACATTTCTACAGAGACGAAGCAAGGATGGACCATCCCCTAGTTCAAGGTTGGGGCAATATGAGTTGATGCATGTACATATTTGTTTTACGTTTTGATGTGAAATAAATAAATAATCTAACAGTGTGCTTCTACTTTTATGATGTATAATATATAGTGTGTTACAATAAATTTATGTGGAAGATGTCAGCTATATTTTGCTCAAGCCTCTCATGTATACTCTTTCTTCCTCTTAACACTTTAAGGACACAGCGTTCGACTGTTTGGGGGTGGTGAGATCCTTTCGCAAAAATTAGGCATGCATAGTTGTATATAGTTTACTTGATGTCTAAATAAATGTTTTTAGTGACAATTCTCGTTTCCCTTTCTATGCAAAAATTAGGCATGCATAGTTGTATATAGTTTACTTAATGTCTAAATAAACGTATTCAGTGACAAATTCTTGTTTCCCTTTCTATGGTGAAAAATATTTAGAAATCTCACCCTAGCATCAGAATTAGGACTTGTTCTTAGAAACTTAATTTAATACGTATGCAATAGTTTTTACATCTTTTCATGAGCATTCATGCACTGACTATTATTAAATGTACACAGCAGTAAGCTTATGGGACCCACGGTTAGACAACTTAGTTTCCATATCTTGTAAAAATCTAACCAAAAGCCTCAAAATGTGTGATATATGAGTAATGACACAGAGGAGTAGTTCTTCCGAATAGAGAAGTTCACACGTCTACTTACTTGATCACTACCCAAATCCTAGGCGAGAATTTAGGCCTTCTTTGGATCGATATAGCCAAAAATTCACACCTGTAAAAAAAATTTACCGCTAGTCGCCCCACTGAACCTTTCATTAATCCTTTCTACTTCACCAAAAAAATCATTACTCATCTATTAACCACAAATAAATAAGCCTACCTAGATGATGAGTATGAGAAATAGGATGAAGTGCAGAAAAATGAAGAGAAAAACCTTGTCACAAATCAAAATTAGTTACCTATTTCAGAAGAAAAGAAAAAGAAAAAAAAAATAGAAATATGTTTCCAAAAATCAAAAGAAATATCAAGGTTAGAATTCCCCCCAAAAATCAAATCAAAAGGGAATACAAAAGCTTGAAAAATCCAAGTATGGAAACCCATGTTAGAAGCAGGAAAGAAAATAAGGATTCTCTAGTATAAATATCTCAAAGACCTTATTATCTCATACTTATCATTTTTGAATTTTTCATTCCAGTTTCTTCTACACTACCTCCTAAGCCCCATAACACCTAATAAAGACCTCTAGCTTAATTAGGAGTAGGATAGTGTGCTAATAAGTAGTAGTTGTGACTTCTCGACCTCGGCTCCTCTGACTGTCATTGAGTATGTGAGGAAACGTGTGCCCACCGCATTAATCGAGATAGCAAAACTTGAGTGGAAAAATAAGAGAGAAATTGTGTTTCGACACATACCTGTGAGAACCTATTTAAGAACGTTATCCAAAGGATCCAGAAACGGCCCTGCTCATACATTTCATTATAAGATCACTGCATGCATGCTCATACGTAGATGTTTTGATTATTGTATGTACATTAACTTGAAATTCGAAAGAATTAAATACTTGTTTCCCCCGCTAGTGAGATGTCTAGATACCTGAGATTAATTAAGGAAACAAGCCTTTGATACTGAGTCGTTGTAGTATAAATGAAGTTTGTGAGTATCTTCTCTGGAAAACTCTCACGAGGCTATAACTCGTCCACTAGGGAATTCCTAGTGGTTCAAGGCCTTGTTGCATACGGTCAATGCAACCGCACTCTGCGAAATGAGATTTAGCTTAGGACAACACATTTTTTACCACTTATCATTTTAATGTCTCTTCTTTGCTTGAGGACAAGCAAAATGCTGTTTGGGGGTGGTGTGATAAGCACCCAAAACTGTAATATTAAACCCCGAGAGACATAGCATTTTGGTCGATTATGTGTTTAATAATCATGTAATAATTATATTTTCATACTTTTGCAGGTTTCCGCATTTAAAATGAATATAATGATAAAACATGCATTGAAGTACGGGAATACTGGAATATTTGAAGTTTCCCACTAAACCCCAGTGAAGCCCAACAAAGCCTGACTAGAACCGAAGTTTCCAAAAGAACAAAACTAGTACAGAACGGGTTCACATATAAATAAGCAACAAACTTCCGAAGCTCACATCTGATAAATCTGGATGCCGATGTTGGCTAGTGAAACTCCTAGAGTGACCCGGGCGACGAACTCTAAGCAAAGACAGAAAGTCGTAAAAACACCAAAATCGGCGCCGCCACTAGACACACTAAGAGGACCCACTCTGCGGGCCCAAAAGGCATGACGAGTCAGCATAGGCAGGTAGCAAGTGATGGTTTTAATTTGGTGCCACCTCGCAATATGGAAGACACGTACCAATTCAAAGCAGGTGGTATTGAAATTGGCTAAAAGACGAAACTGTAATAAAGTAAAAGACAAGAGAAATAAGTAAAGACAAAACTTTGATTTTCAAAGTTTTGATCGTCTAAATTTACTACAGGACAAATCCAATTAATCTTTCTCCAGCCATCCAACCTATATATGAAGGGGGTCTTCATTATTCAGTCTGCAGCATTTTCATGCTCTAGCATCCGCTTAACAGTTAGTTAGTTTTATTTCAGCACTTACATTCCGTCATTTTCATTCCAGCAGCTTAAATACTGTAAGTCATTTTACCCTTAATAACAGTCATTTCTTTTCTAGTTTAATTCCTATCCTGCATTTATTTACTTAATGTATACTGCAAGTTTTATTATTCCTTTAATGACCATGAGCTAATCCCCTTCAGGGGGAGGGTTATGCTGCTCGTGTGAGAATCCGGATTGACTCTTTAATATTCTAGAATCATTTCTTAGGAATTAGGCATAGATTAGACATCTGGTCCCAAAATGACTCGACTGCACAAATTTGGAGGCCGATGCTCGGGGAATAGTCTAGTCTCGCGACCCCAAAATGTCTCATGAAATTACTTTATGGTGTCAGACAGCTCTCCAGTTTGTCCAGCTGATGTGGAATCAAGCCAGGAGCTGAAATGATATTCTAGAGATGAAATATTAGTTCAATTCCTTATGCTAGTGCGATGCGGCTCAGAGATGTGGGCATGTGCTAGGAATCAATACTCGACGTCGTCTCTGAACATGAGACGAATTAGAGATGTAGTGATATGTTAATATAAACTGTTGAAAAATGATTCTTGCATGAGTATGATTAACCCTCTTCCTGTTTCTCTATCTTTGTTTACCTACATCAAAATCACCGTATCAATTTACATTATTTGCATTACCATTAAATTAATTAAACCAACTAAAAAACCTAAAATCCTACTCACCAAAAGTTGTAATTCCAGTTGTGAACCTTTCCGAGCCCTAAGGTTTGGACGATCCCTTACTCGACCTATCCTACCAAACCCACGTGAGTAAGGTAACTTGACTAAAATGGACGACTATACGGACTTTGGACTTTGGTCTTCGGACTTCAGACTGTGGACCTCGGACTTAAGAAACTTAATCAAGAAAACCAATAAACGTTCAATTAAACGTTTTTATCACCGACCTATTAGATAATGCTTCTGATTTGTATGTCCCTCTTGGTAGTATTAATTTGTTTGTAGTATCTAAGTTGACAGTTGACTCATATCAGATAGGTACATGTATTTGAGGTACATGTATTTGTCCCAGTCTCATGCAGGTGTGGCGAGTGAGAAAAAAAAATAGTAGTCAGGAATGAAGACTAGATGTGTATGCATGTTGTATTGATTCAACTGAAACTTTATATAATTACAGTTAATTTGTTTGATGTGAGAACAATGTATCTATGTAGGTGAGAATATTTGATTGGTTCACACGAACCCATTATTGGATACGTACTAACTGAATTTCGGTCAACTTGTGGAGATAAGATGGTTACACTTTTTAAGAAGTACTTTTGACTCTGTATTTTTATAAAGGTTTGGAAATTATTTATTTCCTAAAATGTATTAAAGTTGTAAAGAGTAACTCTAATTCTACTTTCTTAAATCATAAATGCAACCTCATCTAAATATAGGATTGATTAAAGAATGAGAGCTTCTTGTTTTTATATAATGTTTTTGATTGTTTCTATTTCTTATTTATATATTTTTCACAGGACGCTTCTTCTTCACGAGTAAGTAACAGTGGCGTCGCAACCGACTAATAATACTTTACGAATCTTAAAGAACCAATTACTTAACAAGGTATCTCAAGTGGTTATAGTTATACAATTTCTTAACTGTTTTACTTCTACTTTGTTTCTTTTTTTTAATCACAATTATTTCTTACATAGGGTGATCAAACTTTGCTTATTCTTGGGACGAGAATGCCAATGCAAAAGAGAATGTTCTTGGTGAATTATATAGATTTAGATTTTTTTCTTTTCTTTTGTTATTCTTTCATTGCAATGCAATTTGGAATATAGAACAAGATTGAATAAGTTGGTTTGGAGGTTCTTTATTATATATATTTGGATTTTCGATAGGGAATTGATTATAGTGTTTTGAGTTTGTGATATGCATAATTATTTTATGAAGTTGGTATGTGGGGTGATTAGAATATTTAAATAACCAGGGATTTTTTTTTAAATAAAAAAAATTATATACCACGGTTTTGGAAGAACAATGGCAAATATGGTGACTTTATACCATGATTTATGCAAAATACCAGTACTTCGTATGGTCATATACCAAGGTTTTGAAAACTTTATTACCACGGTTATAGGATAAACCGTGGTAAATAAGTACAAGTTTATACCATGGTTTTATTAAAAGTATTTACCATCCCAGCTGATACCATGGTTTAAAAACAGTGGTTAAAGGCCTTTTACCACTCTAAAAAATAGTGGTATATGACCTTTTCTGTAGTAGTGTAGTAATAACAGATAATAAACAGAGAAGAACACAAGAGATTTACCCTAAACAGAAAAATGTCTCTAATGTCTATTAAAGTTTAATAAAAGCAAGAATGATCTAATATAGCTATAAAATATTCTAAATCCAAATATTATTCCTACTAAAATTAACTAGATAATAACAGAAGTAATTTACCAAAAATCTAGCCCAAATCAGACTCATATTTACTTTCGAAATGGTAAAAAAGAAAGAAAATCTAAAAATGATGAATTTAAAAGGGAAAATAGTGGATTTTGACCTAAAAAACGGCTACCACAAAGCATAGCTTAGTGGTGACAGCGTGCATGCCACCGAGATCTTTCCGAATTGGGGTTATACGCGTGATTCTGATAACTGTAGCCATAGTTATGGCTAAAATATCAAAACACATCCCAACTTACCCCAATTAGAAAAAGATCACAATTACTTTCTATCTTTACGCTGATCTGCCAACTCATGATACTTTAGTGCCATCAATGTGCAATATGTCAACTTAGCATCATCTGACTTGGATCCTCCTGCATCACAAGTTTAGATATAGCTAGACAAGTTATAGATGTCTTATCTTAATCTGCACTAGGTTTGGCTACAATTAATCGAAAGGATTGGCCAATGCTTTGTCACTGCAAGGTTGGATTTTGATTGGGTAAAAATCCAACCTTTGGTTTACTCTAATTGTCAATATTTGTATTAACTAGTTAAACATGTCATGTAGTTAGCTAACCTTGTACCAGTGAGAGTTTTCTTCTGAAGGAGATCTTTGATGACCAGTAATTTGATATAGAAATAATTTTATTTATTTATTGTTACTTATGAATTAGGATGCTTGCAATTGTTAACTCATTCTTCTTTCGCTTCAACTTTAGAAAATAGATTAGTCAATACTAGTTATCTTTTTTCATGATATTGATTATTGATATAGATGTGACTTTAGTAGTCACGCTTAAACCTTCAACTTTACTATGCTATTCAACAAGTCCATTTTTAACTAAATGTAGGCATGTCTATAGATTAACATTCCCACTGAGCTCGATAATTTCTGTGTTACATGCTATGTCTTCCTGGTTTTTTATTTTTTTTTAGATTGTTGTTGGAAAATGAAGCTATTCTAGTTCTCAATCTATTGAATTCTTAGCATGGATGCATTGCATTGTATGGTAAGGTGCTTAGTATTGCATTCTAGAATGCTAAATCATGGATTCATTTGATGCCTAATTATCTGATTTCGTTGATGCGTTTTACATACTAGCTTTTCTTTGTTATATATAGTGGTATGGATGCTTTCACTTCATCAATAGATAAGAGTTAGATTTCTTTAAAATATCCAGATAAGTGTTTTGTACCTGGTTTAGAGAAATTTGTGGAGTTCATGAAGATACACCATCGTAATAAAAAGGTCATACCCTATCCATGTGGAAAATGCCTAAACCAAGGCCCAGCCTAGACCCATGATGACGTCAAAGTAGATTGTTTTAGGCATGACTTTGACGAAACATATAATGTGTGGTTCATGCATGGTGAAGTAGCACAAAATCAGCATGTTGAACAAGGATCAGGTTTTCGTGATAATGCATATAATGAAATGGACATGGCTAATGCTCGTAACATTGTGGTGGGGGAACTTGGTGTTGATAATTTGGACATGCTAATGGGAGAACATAGTGAACAAAATGACTTATTTGAAGATGTTAAGTTTAGTTCTAATTTGCATAAGGCGATGAGTGAATTGTATGCTGGAAATAAGGACTTCACTGTTCTTAGATTTGTAGTGAAATTATTTAATTTGAAGATCACACATGGGTAGAGTGACCAAAGTTTTACTGCATTGCTTCAACTATTCCAGTTGGTGTTTCCAAGTGGGAATAACACACCGAAAAATATGTATCATGTGGATAAGATAATCAAAGATTTAGGATTAAAGTATGATGAAATCGATGCGTGAAGAAATGATTGTATGTTATACTGGGGAGACTACAAATCTAAGGTTTCTTGTCATATTTGTGGGGTCTCGGGGTTTGAAACTTTAAGCATTGAGGAAAGAAAGAAAGGGGTCAGGTCTGGTGCTGCGAAGATCTTACGATATTTTCCACTAGCAGATAGGTTAAAGAGATTATATATAGTCGATTGGGTAGCAAAGGCTATGCGTTGGCATTCAACCGGAAAGTCCCTTCCAGGTACTTTGGGGCATCCAGTTGACTTTGGGGTGTGGAAGCTAATTGATACACAATACCCAGATTTTGTTGTTGTGCCTCGAAATGTCCATTTGGGGCTAAGAACTGATGGCTTCAATCGTTTTGGGTCATTAAGTTCATTGCATAGTTTGTGGCCTGTGATATGTGTGACTTACAACCTTCCACCTTGGTTGTGCATGAAACCCCAATTCACTATGTTCACAGCACTCATCGAAGGTCCAAAACAACTAGGTAAAGATATTCATGTGTTTTTGCAACCATTGATCAAGAAGTTGAATAACTTGTGGCATGAAGGGGTAATGGTAAAAGATGCATCAAAAGGAGATGTGTTTAAAATGCGGGCTGTTTTGATGTGGACAATACATGACCTTCCAGCTTATGGAAATATCTCTGGTTGTAAGACTAAAGGAAAACTTGGTTGTCCATCTTGTGGTCCAAATACTGCTTCTTTTTGGCTTCACAATGGAGGTAAGTATGTGTACATGAGAAGCAGACGTTGATTGCCTTTGTTAGATGAAGCCAGAAATGATACAAGAGAAAGCACCTATGATAAAACTCTTGAGCTAGAGGAGCCACCAGCAAGGCTAATTGGGATCGAGGTTGATACTATGATAAAGAACTTAAAAGCAAAAGTTGGGAAAGGCAAATAGAAACATAATGTTACCGAGTGCGATGATGACCGAGAAAATGAAGGTGAATCGTGTTTTACCAATAGGTAGGGATTCTTTGGGTTGGGTTATTGGATATACATTCCAGTCCCTCATAACTTTGATGTCATGCATATTGAGAAGAATTTTTGTGAAATCTTGATTGTAATGATGCTTAATTCGAAAGAGAAGACAAAGGATAATGACAAGGCATCCAAAGACTTGAATCTTTCGAAAATTAAAAGGAGGTATTTGTTATCCCAAGTGAATAGTAAAATTGTTATGAAGCCGGGAATTTTTTGGCTTAACAAAGTGGAGAAGAAATGATTTCTTGATACATTGCGCAATCTGAGTGTGCCTGTTGGTTTTATTAGTAATTGGTCCAATATTGTCAAGGCTGATTCAGTAGATTTAATGGGATTGAAGTCACATGACTATCACATTTTAATGCAACACTTGCTCCCGGTAGCAATTCAACATGCCTATAGAGATGGCAGCAGAAAGGAAGCTCGATCCATCATAAAAAACATTTGTACTTTTTTTGGTGGTTTATGTGCTAGAACAATAGATGTCAAAACACTCAATGTACTCGAAAGAAATATGATTAAGACATTATGCGCACTTGAGAGACATTGCCCTCCATCACTTTTTGTTATCATGATGCATTTGCCTATTCACCTTGCTCAGGAGGCTCGCGAATGTGGTCCTGTTTGGGCGTGATGGCTGTATACATTCGTAAGATATTAGTTTTGTATTTTTTAAAAAATAAAAGCTGGGGTTAGGCGGACCCCGACCTATAATATATTACTCATTAACCATTTCGTACATAAATTTGTCCACTCGCATCATCATTTACAATACATTGTAATCTCTCTGATCTAATGGGGGAACAGATTGCAATACAAAATCAGTTGCATCATGAAGGGACATTAGGTAGTCTCCAGCTCGATTCACTTCTCTAAACGCGTGAGAGAAGGATATGAAATTGAAGTCACTCCGCTTCATATCAATAGCTTTGAGTATATTGATAAGAGCCCAAAACTGTAGTTTTAACCCTGTAACAGTCAAACTTTTAGACCAATTATGTGAGTAATAATTAAGAGTTAATCTCGATTCACGTGTTTTATCGCGTTCGGGCTTCAAAGTCAATTATGTGCAGAAATGTGCCACTTTGATGAGATAAAGGAGAAATGGTTGGTTGCTAAGGAGTTCTGTGATTAAAGGCCAAGATTCAAGAAGACAAAGCCTTTCTAAAGCCCGGTCAAAGCTGAAAAGTCAAAGTCAACGCGGGCAGAAACAGCACACAAAGTTAGCAGAACTTCCGAAGGCCGTATCTTTGGACTCAAACCTCGGAATTGGGTCTACCTTATGTCAAAACGACCGGCTCGGAAAGAGCTTTCCAATGGTCCAAGCCTTGTCCCAGTCAGAGGAGCAGAAGTAGATGAAAAGTCTATCGACGCCAACTGTAGCTGAAGAGGCCTTTTTGGACTGAAAGAATTGGGTTTTGGGCCTGATTCTCTTGCCCAAAACATGGCTCCAAGCCCATGCACGATTTTTGGATCTGAAACATATAAAAACAAAAGCTTAGCTCTTTGTTAATGGTAGCTAGTTAGACCTAAAACTATAGATAATTCTAGATCTAGTTTTCATTAAATAAAATTAAGTTTAGTTCATTTCAATTCTTGTTTTAGATTAATCTTTAGAATCATTGTTCTTCATTAGTTTGATAAATAAAATAGCTAGTTTGTCAATTTCGATTTTGTCATTTCAATTTATAGATCTAATTTTAATTCTTGTTGAGTATCATTTCTGAGTTGTTAAATTAGATTGAAGTATTGTTAGTTAAATTAGTCAAGTTAGAATTTTGGTATGATGTTTAGTTATAATTCAATGAGAAATAATGGTTTGATGAATCAAGGCTAAAACCTCCATTAGAGGGTTTGATGAAGCCTTGATGAAAACTTAGTTGTATAGTGTAGAGTCGTTATAGAGTCTATTCCATTCTAGAAGGTCGTGTTTCTCCATGAGAATGGGTGGACGACCTCACATGCTAGTTATAATTGGCAGAAATGCCATGCTAATTAGGGATTAGAACGAGCAATTCTTACCGTAAGAATGTAATAATTGGGTTACAACAGTCTATGCTAGGTGATTAAGTTGGATTCGAGGTGGATTCACTTCCCCTCTAATTCTTTATCTAGATTCACATTTAAGTATTCCGTAGCATTCCGTTATTCGTAACTTGTCAATTGAATCCACCCCGTAGTATAGAATTCCCCTCGTAAATCTCTCACTAGACTTAAGACCGATTAGTTAAGTAAGAAATCATTCTATGCTAAAGAACTAGGAATGGAATGAATTTGTTACTCAACTCTATTTCGATAGAATTGAGAGTAGAAAACTTGATAGCAATTAGTAAAAATTAAGTTTTAGTTTACTTACGTTTTGAGTTTCATCGTTCATTTCGTAGCTAAACTTTATCTTTTTACGTTTATCATATATCCCGGCAGTACCATGGAGGTTTTTCCATTTTGTTGATTGCATTCACCGCTATCAAAGAGTCAGATTCCAGCTCCACCTCCTTGTAATCCTCCGCTATACATCGATGTAAGCATATGTCTATAGCCTTAAGCTCTTGGAATAGAACCGAAGCCAAACCTCCACTCCCACTAAAGCAAGCAAGCACCTGTCCATCCTTGTCTCGTATTACCCCACCATGGCGGCACCATTATTGCTCCACAAACCGCCACAAGATTAGCTTTTACTCTTTCTCCTATTGGTGGATTCCAAACAACGCCAGTTTGCTTTGAAATTTTATACCTTGTGTCAATGTGAAGTCTGTTAAACAGATTTATGGCCTTGATCATATCCTTGACCTCAGGTCTAAGAACTTGCGGGTAATTTTTAGTATCCCTGACCATCTTCTCAAAAATGCTTTTTGTGGTCTCGCTGGTATTCTAAAACCTCCGAGCATTTCTCTCCTTCCAAATATAATCGACTAATACACAGAAGAATACTATATATATATATCTCCTACGTCTGACTCTTTGCAAATCCGAAGAATCGATGACCATTCTCTATTCACTGAGCGATTATTAGTGACAATGCCAAGCATGTGCTTGAGTCTTGTGATGATTTCCTTAGAGAATTGGCACTCGAAAGACAGGTGTTCAGAAAATTCTTGACTGTTATTGCATAAGCAGCACGCAGAAGAGAGGATAATTTTTCTTTGCACTAACCTGTCTTGTGTCGGTATGCTCTGTGAGAACAATTGCCATGTCGTGAAGGAATGTCTTGGTAAGACCCACTTTCCCCAAACCAAGTGATGCCATTTCTTCCTTTCTTTTGCCTGTGTCAGAGCCTCATACACACTGTGGGACGTAAACTATCCACTCTGGTGCGGAGTCCAAACAATTTGGTCTCTAGAGAGGTGTCAGTTAATCTCCACTGCTCTAACAACCTCTCTCAATGATTGTGGTAGCATCAGGAGTATATCATCATTCCATTTACCATTCGAAATGATGGCATTAACTTTTGAATTCAGTGGAAAGTCCCATGCTGCTCTTGCTTCTACATCCTCAATCAGTGGAGACTGTGAGCACCAGATGTCATGCCACAGTAGTGTCTCTTCTCCATTAGCAATGGAGTATTTTATAAACTTTTTGGCCATGCTTCTAGTGTTCAGGATTCTTCTTCACGTCTAGGAACAGTCATTCGGTACCTTTATACTCCATAAATAATTAGACTTGATATGCTGCTTCCACATCTAGTCAAACTAAATGGTATCTTCTCAAGTCACCAGCTTATAAATCAACCCACAATATGTGCCAAGGTTCCATCTGTGAACATTCATGATTCCCAAGCCTCCTTCCTCCTTTGGTTGGTATACAGTATTCCAACTTGCTTGGTGCAGCCCCTTCCTTGTAGTTGTACCATTTCATAGGAATTGAGCACACGTGCTTTCTACTTGTTCGAGCACCATTTTGGGTAGAATAAATGTTCTTGCCTAGTATATGTGGAAAGAAAGAAGCACTGAGTTGATTACTTGAAGTCTACCTGCATGAGAGAGCACTCGTGCTTTCCAGTTCGTGATCTTGTGAGTTATCTTTTCTACCAAAGGTTGACATTCCTTAATTCCCAACCGAGCAGAGTTGAGAGGAAGTCTAAGATATTTCACTGGAGGTTTAACTAACTCTACATTTAAAATCCTAGTAAATGTAGATAAAGGTACATTTAAAAGCTGGTTTAACTCGATTAGAGGGGAATTGAATCTACCCTTACTTGAAGTCTATCCTAGTTTGAATCTAGATAAAGGATTAGAGGGGAATTGAATCCACCTCGAATCCAACTTAATATCCTAGTATAGATTCTTGTATCTCGATTCTCACGTTCTTACGGCAAGAAATTCGAGTTCTAATCCCTAGTGTTCATGGCATTTCTACCGAGTACTAACTAGCATGTGAGGTCGTCCACCCATTCTCATGGCGAAACACGACCTTCTAGAGTGGAATAGAATCTACAAACAATTCTATACTAACAACTAAGTTTTCATCAAGGCTTCATCAACCCCTCTAACAGAGGTTTTAGCCTTGATTCATCAAACTAACATTTCCCATTGAATCTAAACTAAACATGATATAAAGAATTGAAATTTACTAATCTAATTTAAACAATAATTAAAATCTACTTACTAACTAATAATTGAATGACAAGCAATAAATGAAATCAGATCTAACACAAATGTAAATGACAAGAATCTAAATTTAACAACTAGCTATTTTATTAATCAAACTAATTAAGAGTAATGATTCTAATAGTTTAATCTAAACAAGAATTGGATTTGAAATTAAACTTAATTAAAACAATCAAATCTAGATCTAGAAGCTATTCTAATGGCTACTTTCTATTCTAAGCTATGAACCCTAATTCTCTACTAATTAATCTACCATTAACAAAGAGCTAAGCTTTTGTTTTTATACATCCAGATCCAAAAATCGTGCATGGGCTTGGAGCCATGTTTTGGGCCAGAGAATCAGGCCCAAAACCCAATTCTTTCAGTCCAAAAAGGCCTCTTCGGTTAGATTCGGCTTCAACAGACTTTTCGTCCACTTCTGCTCCTCTGATTGGGTCAAGGCTTGGATCATTGCAAAGCTCTTTCCGAGCCGGTCGTTTTGACATAAGGTAGGCCCAATTCCGAGGTTTGAGTCCAAAGATATGACATTCGAAGTTCTCACGACTTTTGCTCATTTATCTCGCTAAAGTGGCACATTTCTGCACATAATGGACTTTGAAGCCTGAAATGCATAAAAACACGTAATCAGTATTAACTCTTACTTATTATTCACATAATTTGTCTAACAGTATGATTATTAAGGGGTTAAAACTACAGCCTGAAACTCCGAGTTGCAAATTTGCGAAAATGGAGACGAAACGTGGGAATCGCGGGTGTGAAGGGTGCGTGATGGAAGTTAGATGTAGTGTGAGTTGTGAGTGTAGAATGTATGAAGTTTATATAGGTTTTAAGTTGCTAAAACGGATCGGGAAGTTGCCAAAAAGTATTTACGGCAGTTTCCGGAAATCCTAAAATTTCCAAACCCGAAAACGAAAACAACTCATTTTCTTGATTCTAATTCAAACCCAGTATCTTGTAGGTTGATTTTATGATTGAATGTACCTATTTAATCTAGATTTCATCCTACAATGATTCTCAATCATAGATATGCCTAAACGGCCATATTTTCACCTTACTCCGCAATAAATTCTAACACTAGGGTTATATAAAAATAAAGTTTGAATTGATAAAACCACCCCCAAACAAGTTGGGAAGGTGGGGTCAATATGAAATAACCACACATACTGAAAATAACCCCTTATATTAAAATTTTCATTCGGAGTACCTTTCACTACAAAATTCAAATTACGAAAATAAAAGTTACATTACAATAAAAACAACAAAAATAAATAAAACAACAACCACTATCAATCCTCGGACTCTCTAAAACACCTTGCCATCGGTGGCGGAGGGCACACTCTCTAGTGGTGGCTCATGGGCTCCCGAAGGTCCAAAGCAGCAGTCGTCCTTCGTCGGCGGCGACTTCATGCCTGCCTAGTAGTCGTGTCCTCGGCGAGTCCGTATGAGGTGGGAAGCGTGCAAGCATATCCACTCTAAACGGGCGGGCTTCCATCTCACCCTCGCCGTTCCCATCTCTCATCCTCTCTCTAGGTGCGGATCTCGAAGTTGTGATGAATAGTCGCCTGTCGAGTCCGGAGGTCTGCACAGATAGTGTTTAGTGAACGCATGCCCCTATGAAGCACAACCATGCGTTCTGCATCAGACCAACACCTCTGGAAGGCATCCGTATCAAAGCAAGTCACGTCCTCCTCATCCTCCTCCGAATCATCCTCATCCTCCTCCTCTATCTCATCCTGTTCCCTATCCGCGGGCAATATCCAGCGTTGTTGGACACACTCCCTATAGATACGCGGGTTACGGTGCAGGGTAATGTAAATCCTATCGACGGAATCGCTTTCATCTTCAAAGATGATCTTGGTAATTAACACGAAGAAGAGGTGCCAAAGACTTTCCGACCCCCTAATCATGCTTCGGCAAAAACTCCAAGATACAGAAATTGTACTTCGCTCCTCGAGTACCCATAAGATGTGGAGGCAGGGCGGTCGATGTCACCGACCTTGTCCTTCCCTAGGACATTCCGACCAATCCATCGAGTCAGAAATAGCCACCGGTTGGTCCCGAGGGATGCCCGGCGAACACAATGGGAGTTTGTATTGTAGCTCCCATTGATGACATCCCACGCCCATCAAAGGCTCTACCCCGTCAAACCGGGCTCTGTAAAGTGGCATCAGATGGATTCTAGGCGGAATGCCTAGAATCTCACCAACAAATCAAAGAGGGCAACTCCTTCCTCTTCTTCCTTACCAACACAAAATCCTACTCCCTCCAACTCCCCGGTGTTGTAGAACCGTCGGACCAAGTCTTCGTGGTAGAAGGCTTCGGGTCGAAAGTACCATAAACTACTCCAGTCTCTACTAGCCATTTCATCACCGTAAAACGGCACGAAGTGGTCGGCAGTGAAAACTTGCTCCGGTAAAATTCGGCGTTGTTGAGCCATCTAGTGTTTGGAATGGAGTGAGGGTTGAAATGTGATGTGGTGGTGGGATTTTAATAGGCCGGTTGAAGCAACAGTGGTGGTGGTGGAGTGGTGGCGGCGCAGCACCAAATTTTGATTTTTTCGGTGGTTTTTGGTGGTTTGAATTGGTGGTGTTTGTGGTGGGTGGAGTTTGGAGAAGATTTGGGGTTAGGATTTGATTTTGGGCGTGGGTTTATTGTATTTTCTTTTTAATTTTTATTTTGTTTTAGGTTTTGGAGCTTTGTTAATGGCGGAATGGAGGAAGAAGAAACGAACTGTAGGTGAAGGTAAAGGTAAAAGGCTACCGTCCGTGGAAGGTTGGTTGGACTGAGCCCAAAATCGAAATTTTTGATTTTTTCGATTTTTCGCTAACTTCAAATCAAAATTGCCGCCGTTACGGGTCCGATTTTTGCGAATGAGATATGGAAATGATCAGGAGAGAATTTCCTATCCAATGATCCATAAAACACTCTATTCCGACTTCAGAAGATATACGAGATAGTGGAAAACGCCTCGAAGTGCCTGCACATGACGTAAGTTATCTTAACGAATGAACTCTAAATTAATAGATTATGTCAATCCGAATCGTAATACAATAAAACGGCCTAAACAACTCTAATGGGACATAAAACATTTTAGTACGGAAACCACACTTCACCCCCACCCCAAACAAATTTTTACAACGGCTTAGAAAATTTGTTTTAGCGAAAGGTCTTTTAAAGTCAGATTCCCGAGACTTCCTAGATTACTGTGTTTATTTTTATTTTTTATTTATTTATTTATTTTATTTTATTTTTTATTTTTTATTTATTTATTATTTATTATTATTATTTTTTATTTATTATTTATTATTTTTAGAAGGAAAAACAATAAGCAATAAAGACATAATTCACACCATAGAGAAACATGACTCAAAAATCCGAGAAAAACATGCAAGAGTGGAAAACGTGAATTATGTGAACCGTGGACTTAGGATCCGGTACTTACAGCCACACACACTCCATAGGGAGGGCCGGTTACCTTTAATGGTGCACTCACCAATATATTAAAGTGAAAGGAAGTGCACCAAACACGAAATTGAGTCGCTTTATAGTCGATACTTTCGAGACTTTATCTAAAACATATGTATGAATATGCAGTTGATCATATATCAACAACCGAAATAGTTGTGGATCATTCCATATATAAATATCACAGAAAACATATCCAAACACAATCAAGCACCAAGATTTCCTACGACGCAGCCTAGTGGAATCCAAACGAAGTTGGATAACCCTATTGTGTAACCTATCATGCACATTCTTTTTAATTTTTGAATGCGTGGGTGTTTTAGTAAATAAGTGTGGAAAAGTGAATGGTTGTGGAGAATATTGTGGATATGGATAAGTTGTAGAAAGACAGCCTGTACACAATGAGGATGTGGTTTTAGCACCGAACTCATTCATTGGTGTGTGTAGGACTGCCTCAATTCTGAAAATGAAGGTGTCAAATAGTTTGTCCTTCAAGTATCCGTTTGCTAGGAGGATTTAAAAAATTATGAAGCCACGGGAGAAACAAAAAAGATCGAGTGCAAACTCGAGATTCCTTTGAAAATGTGGAAGGAGGGGAGTCGAGGTGGATGTTGTGCAAGTTAGTTCTTGATAGGGTGAATTGTCACCTACTCGAAGAAACTCATCGAATTCCTCATCTAGATTGGTCATATCCACATTACTATGGTAGTCCTCTACATCTTTGAGAAAGTCATCTATCCCGGCCCCTCATCAATAATATGTGTATCGACTAGTGTAGGGATGAAAATGTTGGAGTCTGACTTTCCAAAGGAAAGAATTTTGGGCATATGACTATCAGGGAACGTGTTGTTGAAATAATCTCGAGCGAAGCTCTCGATCATGCTAACCTCTTCCTCCATAGATGAATCGGGTAACTGTGTCCTTGTTTTAAAAACATTGACTTCAACAGCAAGATGGCCAAAAAGACATGGACATTGAACCATCACGGCAATTAATGAGCGCATTGGCGGTTGCCGAGGAAAGGACGCCCTAAAATGATCGGACAGAGTCGTTAGCGACTTACTCAGATCGAGGACTACAAAAAATCAGCCGGATAGTAGAAATCTCGAACTTTTACCAAGACATTTTCGACTACACCCTTAAGATACTTAATAGACCGATCAACTAATTGCAACGCCATTTTAGTGGGTTGCATCTTGTCTAGACCTATTTGTCTATACAAATAAAATGGGAGTAAGTTAACACTAGCCCCCGTGTCTAATAACGCGGTCGTCAGATAGGAATCTCCTAAGGTGCATTATGCGATGGGGATCTACCGTGGTCCTTGTACTTAACAATTCCATTATGTTCGGATAAGGTTGGGAATTGTTCTCGTTAAAAAGCGCCTTTTGGTATATTTGTCTTACGCCTAGTAGTACACAATTCCTTAAGAAACTTAGCATGATGTGGTCGCTTTTAATAGCTTCGAGGAAGGGAAGGTTTATAGTTAGATTCTTAAAAACGTCCCTAATCTCCTCGTAATTTGTATCCCTAGTTAACATGGCTAATTTTTTGTGGAAACGGTGGTTTCGCCTATATTTAGCAATGGTATCACCTGAATGTTTAACCGTGGCTTTCTATTTCTTAGGTTGTGTTGTAATCGGTACCTCTACAAAGGGTAGGCTCTTCAGTTTCTATTTCGTATCTAGTAAAATAGTAGGTGTAGGGACTCTTGGTGGGGTAACCATAGGCATAGTTACCTTGTTATCAACCACTCTGCCAGAACGGAGAGTGGTGATGGCATTTATCTCACATACATTTTCATATTCATTACTAGTATTATCGGTTACCTCAAAGGCTGTGTTTGTTGTTTTAGGATTAGGTATTGCGTGACCTAGCAACACACCTTTGGTTTGGGCTTTATCTTGAGCCAACTGTTGGGTTAAATTATTAACGGATTGTAGAAGCGGTTGGTTAGATTGAGCCATGGTTTGGAAAAGTTTTTGGCTCACTTGTATGAAGGTGTCAAAGCGATCCGGTTGTGTGGGTGTAGTAGTCACGGGTGGTGTGGATCGAACTATTTCACGTGAATTATTTATGGGTGGATTTTGATAATTATTATTGACCGAACGATACCTCTATTAGCATTATAATTATTATAATTACCTTGACCTTGTGCTTGACCTTGTCGAGGTTGCACTTGGTTGTTATAATTATTAAAATTACCCCGACCACGCCCTTGTCGTGAGTGGAGCTTGCTTAAAGTCGCGTTGGCCTAACATATTGATTATTGTACCGCTTGAGGTGTGACTTGTTGGTTATTTCTCCAACCGGAGTTGGGATTTTGTCTCCAAGGGCGTTAGGTTCACTATTAATGGAACAAGCCCTGTTCATAGGCTATATAGACGATGGAGTCGGGATGCTCGGGACTCCAACAGAAACTACATGGGTTTGAATTTACATTCATGACGAGGATAGGCTTTTGTTGTACAGAAATGGCCTCTACCTTTTAGTGAGTGATTCGATTAGAGTTTTAAGCTCGAATCGTGTTTAATTTCAAACATACCGCGCCTTAAGCGTATTAGTAGAACTAGCGGAGCGGAGTAATCGTCACTACCCCCAATTATTATTTCGCTTAGTTTGGTCCTCTAAAAATTTATAAGCCTCCGAGGCTCCTTTGCTTAAGAAACTACCCCCATTCATTATGTCAAGGACTTCTTTATGGTGGTGTAGAAGTCCTTTGAAAAAGGCACGAACTAACGTGTCTTTTCGCTAAGTTATGATGTGGACACTCTATAAGGAGATCGGTGAAACGATTCCAAGCCTCTGAAAATGATTCATGAGGATTTTGTCGAAAAAATGAATCTTGGAAAGCATCTCATCCGTCTTTTAGGGGTGGGTAAAAATGTTCCATAAACAAATTGAACAAGTTTAGCCCACGAGTCCACGAATTAGGCGCTTTGGGCGTTAACCAAGACGCCTTTATCGGCTAAGGTGAAAGGGAATACCCTTAATTTAATTTGTTCCGCACCAACCGTAGGATGGTGGAATGTTGTTAGGACTTGTTCAATCCTACGCGCGTGTGTTGATAAAGGTTTTTCATGGTCTAAACCATGAAAAATGGGTAACAAATTAAAAATATTTGGAGGGATTCTCAAATCCCACTGGTCTGCTAGAACGATGCAAGATTTGGGGCTATCGCTCAAGGCTTTGTAGAAGTCCGAGAGAGAGTCTCTTTTCTTCCCCATTATATCGTGGTGTGTGTGAAATAGTAGTTAGAGGTGTAGTGGATGGTATACTAGATAGATTTGATTGTTGATGTTGTTGTGTATTTACGTTCGGTGTTTTTGTTCGGCCGGACCTTAATCTCATGCAAGAGTAAGTCGAACTTAACTAAACATGCAACACTCCAAACAATTCTGATATACTAGTAGAAACCTCTAACTGGAGATGCGAGGTGTGGAAGAAAGGAATACCTGATTGCGTCTTTGCTTCGCTTATGAATAGCGTCTTGTTTACGCTTGTTCAGTGTATAGAGCAGGTTAGAACACTGAAAAATATGAAAGATCAAAGTTCGAATCAAAACTGTCGAAATCCGAAAAATTTAACATTGGTAGCTTCGCTTCAGCGCCAGATGATGCCGGTCGCTCCGAAATTTTCAAATTACAGTGTTTTAAAAGCGGGTCGCGCCCACATGGGGCTGGTCGCTTTCGGTGTAAATTCAATTACAGTGTTTGAGCGCTTTGCGGTATGTATGGCGCTGGCGCTGGTAGACGAAATTCCAGTAACTTAGCGCGGGTCGCGCTCTCCTTGCGGCGCCGCCCGCGTATTTTTTCGAATTTGTCAAAGCTGAAATGGGCAACCACAGTATGAAACAAACAAGGGTGGGTGGGTTTAATGGGACTTAAAAATGACTACTTCTACTATGAAAACAATGCTAAAGTGCAACTAAGATGGCAGCGGCGCCATTTGATAAAAGTAAAATGAATAATTTACCTACGAAATGAACGATGAATTCAATCCGTAAGTAAACTAAAACTGGTCTTTTACGAGTCTCTATTATCAAAGCTTCTACTCTCGTCACGGTTGCACTAAGTGGAGTAGGAAGTTCGTTCCACTCCTAGTTCCCTAGCATGGATTGTTTTCTAAGTCTAAGAAATCAGTCTTAAGTCAATGAGAGCTTTACGAAATGTTATGCTACGATGCAATATGAAATTGATTATTTGAATTTAAACTATGAATGCTATGGAAATATGATTGGTTTTGAATCTAGATAAAGGATTAGAGGGGAATTGAATCCACCTCGAATCCAACTTAATATCCTAGTATAGATTCTTGTATCTCGATTCTCACGTTCTTACGGCAAGAAATTCGAGTTCTAATCCCTAGTGTTCATAGCATTTCTACCGAGTACTAACTAGCATGTGAGGTCGTCCACCCATTCTCATGGCGAAACACGACCTTCTAGAGTGGAATAGAATCTACAAACAATTCTATACTAACAACTAAGTTTTCATCAAGGCTTCATCAACCCCTCTAACAAAGGTTTTAGCCTTGATTCATCAAACTAACATTTCCCATTGAATCTAAACTAAACATGATATAAAGAATTGAAATTTACTAATCTAATTTAAACAATAATTAAAATCTACTTACTAACTAATAATTGAATGACAAGCAATAAATAAAATCAGATCTAACACAAATGTAAATGACAAGAATCTAAATTTAACAACTAGCTATTTTATTAATCAAACTAATTAAGAGTAATGATTTTAATAGTTTAATCTAAACAAGAATTGGATTTGAAATTAAACTTAATTAAAACAATCAAATCTAGATCTAGAAGCTATTCTAATGGCTACTTTCTATTCTAAGCTATGAACCCTAATTCTCTACTAATTAATCTACCATTAACAAAGAGCTAAGCTTTTGTTTTTATACATCCAGATCCAAAAATCGTGCATGGGCTTGGAGCCATGTTTTGGGCTAGAGAATCAGGCCCAAAACCCAATTCTTTCAGTCCAAAAAGGCCTCTTCGGTTATATTCGGCTTCAACAGACTTTTCGTCCACTTCTGCTCCTCTGATTGGGTCAAGGCTTAGACCATTGCAAAGCTCTTTCCGAGCCGGTCTTTTTGACATAAGGTAGGCCCAATTTCGAGGTCTGAGTCCAAAGATATGGCATTCGGAAGTTCTGCTGACTTTTGCTCCTTTATCTCGCTAAAGTGGCACATTTCTGCACATAATGGACTTTGAAGCCTGAAATGCATAAAAATACGTAATCAGTATTAACTCTTACTTATTATTCACATAATTGGTCTAACAGTATGATTATTAAGGGGTTAAAACTACAGTTTTGGGCTCTTATCAGGGGCTCCATTGATCATTGCAGAATACGAAGGAGAGGAGATGCACATATCAATTCATTGAGGCATTTTATCTGGAAAACCATAGGTCCTGATCATTGTCATGAAAGACTCCCAACTAACCATGTCATATGCCTTCTTTATGTCCAACTTGATAGTACATCTAGGAGTTCCATGCTTCCTGTCGTATCCATGAAGAAGCTCATGAGATAGCAGGATGTTATCATGAATAGATCTGCCAGGAATGAAAGTTGATTGATTAGTCTACACTAAATCATCAATCACTAACTTAATCCTATTTGCAATAATTTTAGATATACATTTGTAAATGGTGTTACATAATGCTATAAGCCTAAATTCCTCCACCTTTGTGGGATTGTTGATTTTCGGAATGAGACATAAAAATGTAGCATTAACACCTCTAGGGAATTTGCAAAATTTAAAAGCATTAAGTATAGCAGAAGTGAAATCATAACCAACTAGATCCCATCATTTCTTGAAGAAAATGGGAGTGAAACCATCTTGCCCTGGAGCTGCGTTCTCTTTCATCTCAAATAGAGCAGTTTTAACTTCCTCAGCAGAAATGTCCGCTTCAAGCAAAGGCTTCACATGTTCCGAGATAGTGTTTCTTACTTGAAGGTTAGCAAAAAACTCCTCTCCGCATAATTCACCCACCTTAGTTCCCAGCATATCCGAGTAGTAGTCAATGATAGCTCTGTTGACTTCCGCTTGTCCTGTGATAATGTTCCCTTGGCTATTCTGGAGAGTCCATATTCCTGTTCTGGCCTTCTTTTCCTCTAGGGTTTTGAAAAAGAATGTCGTACACTTGTCACCTTCTAGCATCCACTCCCCATCTTGCTTACTTTTGATTTCAGACATTTCAATTCTTGCCAGTTCACTATATCTTTGTAATGCTTCATGCTCCCTTTGTCCCAGGAAAGGGTCTGTAGGATTAGCTTGCAGCTGCCTTTGTATATCATATAGCTCCTCTCTGGCTTGTTGCACTCTCCCATGTATGTCTGAGAAGTTGTTCCTAGCCCACGACTTTATTCTCTCCTTCAAAAGCTTTAACTTTTGCATAAGAACATACATCGGATTAGAGAAAATCTCCAATTTCCAAACATCTTGAAGAATGATATGAAACTGAGGCTAGTCTAGCCAGAAGTTCTTGAATCTAAAAGGTGCTGCCTTACACTCGAAATCCTTCCAGAAAAGTAAGATAGGCGAATGATCGGAGACACCATAAGGAAGAAATTCCGCCTTCAAGTTAACATACTGTGCCTCCCATAGGCTATTTACCAGACATCTATCTATCTTGGTCATGATCCTACCTTTCCCTTCCACTTTATTGTTCTAGGTATAGAAGAAGCCATTGAATCTCAAGTCTGTTAATCCAGATTTATGCAGACAATCTACAAATTCCTCTGCTTCTCTTGGGTGAATGGGACTCCTTCCCATTCTCTCTTCAGCTTTGGTTATATTGTTGAAATCCCCAGTTGTACACCATGGCAGGTTCACTGTACTTTGAATGGTAAGCAAGTTTCTCCATAAGTTTAGTCGAATATTCTTATTGTTTCGAGCATACACTACTATTAACGGAAACTCTTCGTCAGAGGCTTTGAATCTCCCTTTGCAATGGATATATTGATAAGATTTTACCACTTTATAGATTTCCAGAATGAAAGGATTCTAACAAACCCATATGCGCCCAGAAGGGTCTTTGCTGTAGTTGTTAGTATGCTCCCATTGTGGACAGCAAGTATTCCGGATGAAATCATACTTATGTTGTTTTACTTTGGTTTCAAGAAGACAAAATAAACTGAGCTTCTTCTCTATTCTAACCTTGTTTATTTCTCGCGCTTTCTCAACTTCATTTGCCCCTCTCACATTCCAAAGGCACATGGATGTATTCATCTATAATTCTTAGTTTTGGAGCCTTTAGGTCTTCCCTTGCTCTTCTTCCTACTGTTATTCATTGATGCAGAATCTTTCTGTTTGTTATCATTAGACCTCCCTCCACACTGTTTACTTGACCACATCGTGACACCGGTTTGGGTCCTCACTATTTGTGTAGAAAGTTCATTTATACCAACATCAGGTATTTGGACACGATCATGGAAGTGTATTGTCTCTTCTTCAGAAATAAAAGACTCCTCTAACTCATTATCCACATCCAACAAGAAGTATCTTCCTGCTTCTATATTAAACAAATTTCACTCTTATGCTTCCCAAATCAAGTTAAGAGGTTCTGACTGATATGCCTCATGTAAGACTACAGCTTGCGCATTCTCTACCCTTCTGAGATCTTGTTGCACAGGGCTTACTAGCTGGGCTTGATTTGGAATATTGATATTCTCATATACATTAGCGCAAAGAGCGAATACTTCATGGACAGCATAAAGGTTAGGAGCCTCATGGCCATCAGCACAAGTATCAGGAGCCTCATGGACAACGCAAGGGTCAGGAGCCTCATAGCCAACAACGCAAGGATCAGGAGCCACATGGACAGCGCAATGGTCAACTGATTCTACTTGTGCATTCCCGGCATCCTGAGTCAGTCCATTGCATGCCTCAATTATTATTGTCACTTGCATTGTCTTTGGTCGCTATTCCTGTTCTCTATTCCTTCTTTTCAACCTTCGTTTTTTACTCTTAGATAGTCTAACTCCTTCCATGTGTGTCTCTTGTACTACTGTCTCTTTTCCTTTATCATTTGCCTGAGGAGCACTGTCTTCATCTGATTGTGGCATCGATACTTTTCTTTTGCTGCATTCCTGCACTTAGACACTAAGTGTCCAACATACTTGCAATGATTGCAAAACTTCGGAATTGGGCCAAACTTGATTTTTTGCCAAAATTCAATTCCTCTTCCAAGCACTTCAACATGTATTTGATTCGGAATATCTTGAGCCAAATCTATATCTACCAGCACACTTGCGTAGTATCCATTCGTTCTTTCCAGCGAGTTCATGTCAACTCGGATTGGACATCCAAGACCTCTACCCAGACTCATCATTATTTCAACTTCCCAATATTCTAACGACAATCTTGGAAATTTAACCCAAACAAAAGCAGAGGTTTGTCTGTGAGTTTCAATATTTAAGTTAGGAATCCACTTAGTGAATCTTACAAGTTGGCCTTGCAAGTACAACAGTCCACCAAAGTATATCTTGTTATAATCTTCCTCATTTGATAATCGAAACATCACATAACCTTTCCCCATTGGAGAAAGCTTGAACGAAGCAGTAAGACCCCACTCAGTGCTGATGACCGATTTGTTGGTGTCCAAGTTCAAGATTTTAGCATCCAATCTGGAGATTAAAGCATACTTTCACGCTTCAATACCTTTATCTACTGCAGACACTGGAATTTTGATGGCTGGTTTGTCTCCTTTACGAGTTGGGATCGACAGAGAAGAAATATCCACTGTTTGCTTCATTCTTCCACTCGCCTTATCTGTATACGATTCTGTTTGATTGGATTCTCTATTTCTGCTCTCTCCTTGTCTCGAAGACTCCCCTACACTCCGAGTTGGAAATGAGGTCTGATGTCTACCCACTCCAAAACCAAGAGGGAGTGTCATCTCATAGCACATTGAAGCTGCAACATTGCTAACCGAATTATTCAAATGATAAGAAAAAGATTGTGCTTCATTATCAGTGCTTCTGGGATTTTCGAACTCATAAAGGTCCATCTTTTTCCTTTCAGAACTCTCTCTGTAATTCAAAGAAGGATTTTACCTGAAAGGAAAAGAGACATGAAGAAAGAACCAAACTTTTCAGAGCTCCCGCTGTTCAACAATGGTGGATACTCGAAAAGGAAAGAACCAAACTTTTCAGAGCTCCCGCTGTTCAACAATGGTGGATACCCAAAAAGGAAAGAACCAAACTTTTCAGAGCTCCCGCTGTTCAACAATGGTGGATACCCGAAAAGGAAATAACCAAACTTTTTAGAGCTCCCGCTGTTCAACAATGGTGGATACCCGAAAAGGAAAGAACCAAACTTTTCAGAGATCCCGCTGTACAACAATGGTGGATTACCCGAAAACGAAAATTCCAGAAAAGATCATAGCCACAAACCCCACAACAGCAAGATGGAGTCGGAGACCAAGAGATGAACCTAGAGAGGATGTATAGTAAAAACTTGTTCAGAGCTTTTCTGAACTAGTCACTATGCACAGTGGAGGGTTTTACCAGAAAAGCCCACACACAAGCCCAATAACACTAAGAAAGAAATAGAGACCAGCGAAGCTGAGACCAGAGATGGTCGAGTTGCCAGCTTCACTCGATATCCTTGCTGAATGTTCTTCCTTTGACAAGAATCTTGAATTGAAAGTTTCTATAAGAGGTAACTATCTAGTAGATAAGATTATCTACCTACTTTAACTTACTCAGAAAGGAAATCTTTGGGAACATGGGATCAATAAAGCTGATTAGGCTAAGTTACACCCATTCTCCCACTAAAGGTCCCCATTGTAGATACTAACTTCATACTGGCGAGAGAGTAGAACTTTGTAATTGTTATTACTGTAATAACTTGATATTAGTTTTGTAATTGTTGTCTTGCAAATTATGTTTCCTATTACTGTTATTCCTCTAATGCATTCCTTGTCGTTTAAAGGATGACGAAGACTTATAAGGGATCTGTCTCAAGCAAAGCACGTCCCGAGGGCTATATTGCGGAGCACTACTTGAAAGAAGAGACCCTCATTCATTGTTCAGGCTATAAAGGAGGAGTGGTATTCTAGAGAAACTTGATAGGATGGCTGAAAATGAAGCTCCACTTGTACCTGATTCGTTTGATAAGATTCGTGATCATACTGTCAAGGAGGTTGGGGCAATTGGTGTGGGTCATGGTTATGGGTTAGAAGGTGTTGAGTATGAGTAGGCACGTAATTCGGTATTAAAAATCCATGCCAAATATGATTATTGGTAGGAGTAAGTGTGTATTCACATTATTGTTTGGAATTGCATGCTAGTTTAATCAAATGCAATTTCTAACATGTTAAATAATGTGTAGGAAGTACACCAAATTTCTTAAGGACCGGAGAAGAACCGAGAGGAAGAGAGCAGGCCAGTTAAGGATACCTTTGTGTGATAATTTCACATCATGGTTGAAAACACAGGTTGAGTACATAGAGTCAAATGATGTCCAGTTCAAAGATATTATGAGAGGACCTAGAGGTTTTGCAACAACATACACAAAGTATTGTGTAAATGGTTTTCTCTTTGTCACCAAGGATCATGAACGAGCACGAAGGAACCAAAACAGCAGTATTAGTACAAGATGCATGACTACTTTTTGGTCTACCGCTAAGGGCAAAAATCCAGTTGAAGACTATGTCGAATACTATAGTGTTCTTTGGAAAATTGTCTAGTTATAGTATCGAGAGGGGTACAAGCCTGTTTTGTTCAATTGTGATTGGGTAAAATGCTCCCAAACTGGTGTGAAAATGGATCTAGAAGCAAACCTCAAATTGGTGAATCTGTCTAACCTAATGAGTTCAGACCGCATGGCTGATGAATCATTTATTTTCGCAGAGCGTGCTGCATAGGTTTTTTATTCGAGCAATCTAATGGATCCTGATTGGCATGTAGTCATAGAGGTTCCAAAAAAGTTGTATTATGATCATGATGAAGTGTGTCTGACCATGACTTGGTCGTTGTCTTTTTTTATTTTATTTTTTGGACTATTTTGTTTCCATGCTATATATTTTGTTGGTTGCAATGACTTGTGTATTTCTTTGTTGGTTATTGCATTATAAAAAATTAAACTATTTGGTTATGTCCTTATGGAATTGGTTATGCTATTTTGTTTGTTAATCTATATGTGATGCTTATTATAATTGATTGTGAAGTGTCACCATGGGAGTAGAAAATCAACACAAGTGTAGGATTAATAACTTCTTTTTCCCTATGTTATGTTATTAGAATCTTATTTGGTTGTATGCTCTCTTTGAAATATCATTGTTTTCTTTATTTTCTTTTGCTCTTTGCTCCATGAAATTCCATATTTTATTTAGTGACACGGATTCTCACTACTCACCTGGTGGTTCAAACTTACTGGATGATGATCAGCTCAATGAAGACATGGGTAATGAATTTCAGTTTAACATTAAAGATTTCTTTTAATAATTATGATATGGTACAAGCTTAATTGTGGCATGCTGTTTGTTCCTGCAGGTGATGATGCCACAAACATTCTAGGTTCATCTGCATTTGCAGCTTCTAAAAAAAGAGGCCATTCAATTGGCATCGAAGAAATTGAGGGTCAACCACATTCGAAACTTATAATGCAGACTAACCGTAAAGGCCAACCAGTCACACCCATAAACGTTGTTAGTGAATTTGGCACAAGATTGGGATACATTGCTCGTCGAGACATTCCAATATGCTATGAGAATTGGCGACATATTGTTAAGGGTCTCAAAGACAAAGTTGTTAAAACTTTGGGACGCCAATTTGTGTTTGAATATGAGAAGATGATAGATACTGACTACACAAGGCAAAAACTGAATGAAGCATGGAGGACTACAAGCACACGTTGTACAAAACTTTTGTCGAAGATGAAGATCCTTCCTTTGTGAAAGAAGTTGCGTCGCGTAATATTCCCTTGGAGGATTGGCACAAATTTGTTGAATATTGCAATACAGATAAGTTTAAGGTATGTGCCAATGTTTTAATAGATAGTGTTTCATGTTAGTTTGATTTGACATTGCTTTAAATATGTAGGCCATGAGTGAAAGGAACAAAATGACTCACGAGCAACAGATCATGCCTTCATCTCTTGGCAGAACTTCAGTTGCTATAGCTCGAAACGAGCTAGCTTTGGAGAAAGGTATTCCTAAATCGGAGATTACAAGGGCAGACTTCATTCACAAACCAAAGGACACTGTTCATAAAGCCAGGAAGTATTGGTTAGTGTTTTAGTATGTATTTAGCTTATATATACATCTTTAATTTGAAATGAATGACTTTCATCTTATTTTTTTAATTTTAACAGAATTTGATTAAGAATCACATCTCAGCGCATCCAGAGTCGCAATATGATTTATCTCAAGACGCAATTGCTACGGTATAGTTTTTTCAATATCATGATAAATATTTATTTTAGTTTTTGTACTTGCTATAAATTGCTCAATGAAAATAGGTGGTTGGGCAAGATAAAAGAGGTCGTTTCTAAGCTCTAGGTACAGGGTTCTGTAAAACTGTAATGCGAAAGGGAGACTCTTTGATGAAAAAGAATGATGGCTTGATGGAGGCAAATACTCTCCTTGAGAGGAAGATCGAGACAATGAAGGCGAATATGGATGCTAAAATGTCGAGGCACATGGAAGAGGGTAAAGGCTTGTTTATGAGCCAAAGGGGAACATTCAACGACAATGTTCCATCACCACATTCTCATGCCAGTCAACATAGTACTGCTCCAATAACTATCAAGTTGCTTTTCATTTTAGTTAATAACTTTCTAGAGTTTTAGTTAGTTAATTTAATAACTTTCTCCTTTTATAGACAATATCATTGCCCTTCTGTTTCTTTGTCTTTCTATAGCCTTGTTCTTTACTCTTTCATTTTTGTTTCTTTTGATCCCTTTATGTTGTTTATTAACTCATGCACAAAGTTCCGGCAGGCAGTGAGAGTCCTATATGATAGGGTTATATACTAAAAGCATTACTTTTATATTAACTATACTTTTTTACATTTTGAATGAGAATCATGTGGGCAAATGTTATGCATATTATATATGTACATGTTATTAGTTATATGCATGCATCTAATACTTTATGTTGTAGATAATATGGTATGTGGTGACACACAGAAGATCATATCATCAGTACCTTATAAAGTATAAGTAAATGTTCACAACCTAGATAGATTTGGACAAACCATTGGTACGGTTGTAGTATAATCTGGTATTAGTCTATCTTGACTATAGGATTACACTAGTACACTTTGTGTGTATTAAACAGGACCAAGTGAGGTTGTTTATCTTTATACTGACTATATAAGAGAACAAACACCTCTGTTATTATGGATGTTTGTTCTCTTAATCCGGATATAATAACGAACACTTACGTGCATTATACATTGCTTTAAATCATCAATGAGTGAGATTCATTTGTGAATCAACAAACTCGATGGATTGGATAATGACATTGTATGTAAGGTGTGCCGTTGATTATAGAAAGAATCCATGACCCGCAGGAAGTCGGGTTGATGATGTCCCCTTGAGGAGCTCATAAGGATTGTCATGTAAACCCTGCAGGTGGATTTAATCCAACATGACAATGAGGTTGAGTGGTACTACTCAAGGACATAAGAAGTTAATTAATGTAGTTGTCGGTAACTTGAATTAATCAACGGGCATTCGATATCTTAAACACGGGGAGATCAACAAGCATATAATATGGAGCACATAAACATAATACACATAATTTGGGATTAGGGCGTTAGTGCAACAATGGCCTTTAGTGGAATAAGCCATTTGTTGACGGACTTGGGCCATGTGTTCTGGGCGAACATGGGATGCCCAAGCTCGTCAGGAGACCTAACTCTAATTTCTCCTCATGGTCCCTATTATAGCCTATAAAAAGAAACCCTTCTTCTTTGGCCAATTTACTAAGTGTTTTCTCAAGAAAGACAAGTTCCAAATTCGGTTCTTTTTTTGTGAGTGAGAGAGGCCAAGAGAGAAAAAAGGGGCTGGAAGATTATTGCCCACACAACGTCCATTCTAAATATAGGAATACAACAGAATATCAAGAGGTTGCTGATTCTCAGAGATATCACAACTGATCAAAGGTTTGAATTCTAAACAAAATCGTGAGAACTTTTATTCCGCTGCGCATGGTTTTCACGGTTGAGAAAATAACCATTTAGTACCACGATCTTTCGTTTTTTTTACTAAATGGTACTCGAACTTTGTTTCTTGCCTATTCGTACAACGAAGTTTCAATTTATCTCAATTTAGTACATCAATTAATTTTCCATCCAATTCCGTCCAATTTTACTAACGGCGTTAGCACTATTCATACAACACTATTCACGTGAACAGTGTTTTTTTCAAAAATTCAAATTTTGAAAAAAAAAAAAAAACACTATTCACGTAAACAGTTTTTTTTTAAAGAATTTTTAATCAATCTTAAAAATTAATTCTTTAATGAAAAATAATTAAAGATACCATTCACGTAAACAATGTTTTTACTATTCACGTTAACAGTGTTTTTTTTTAAAAAAAAAAGAATTTTTAATCAATCTTAAAAATTAATTCTTTAATGAAAAATAATTAAAAAATACTATTCATGTGAACAGTGTTTTTAAAAAAAAAAGAAAATGTTGTATATATATATATGTATGTAATAATCTAATTTTTAAGATTGATTAAAGATTATTACAAAAAAAAAAAAAAAAAAAAAAATGTGAATAGTAAAACATTGTTCACATGAATAGTGTTTTTTTAATTATTTTTCATTAAAGAATTAATTTTTAAGATTGATGAAAAATTCTTTAAAAAAAAATTGTTCGCGTGGATAGTGAAAACACTGTTAACATGAATAGTGTTTTTTTGTTTGTCAAATTTGAATTTTTGAAAAAATACTCTTCATGTGAATAGTGAAAACACTGTCCACGTGAATAGTAGTGTGCGAATAGTGCTAACGTGAATAGTAGTGCTAATGTCATTAGTGAAATTGGATGGAAAATTAACTGGTGTACTAAATTGAAATAAATTGAAACTTCGTGGTACAAATAGGTGAGAAATAAAGTTTGGGTACCATTTAGTAAAAAAAACGAAAGTTTGTGGTACCAAATGGTTATAAACTCTTCACAGTTTGTTAAATGTGATCATAACGATTCCTACAATTGGTATCAGAGCATGTAGATCTGTTGGTAGATGTAGAACTGCTCTAAATTGGTTTTGCAGGCATCTAGATCAACTGTTATGGTCAGAATGTATGAAAAGATGATCAATTTTGTTTTTATGAAAAGTGATCGGTTTTACAGTATTTGTTTATTGGTGGATGTAATTTAAATTATGGTATGTATTGTGTTGTTTTTTTTATCCATGATGTAATCTTCTGTAAGATCAAAAGATCAAAAGTTGGATTGGTCGAGATCCGATGATGTGTTCTTTTTGGTGGAGCGCAGGGCGCACTTAAGCTCCTGGAAGTTGCAAAAGGCATGGCGTGGAATTCGGCCGATGCTTGGAAGTTGTCATAGGCATGAGCGCACCAGCCTTTGTACAGCATAAAAGGAGAGCGGGCGTTGCTCCCTAACATTTAAAAGAGAGATTTTTTTTTCTTTACAAGGTGAAAACTGTTTGCTGTTCGGGGGTCTATGCAGTGATTTCGTGAGGTTTCCAGTGAAGGAAATAGGCCACGATTTCTAAATAAAAAATAAAAAATCGGGGCGCTGCCCTAAACACCGCGACCTGACCGGGCAGTACGAACTCTGCGGACTATGCGAAGGCAACTAAAAGAGTTCGGCGAACAGGATGGAGTAATGAATATGCCCATAACAGTTGGGAATTTATGTTTCCATTTTATTGTTCATATTTGCTTATTCTATATGCATATTTTTATTTGTGGATGTTTGCTAAAAACTAAGCCCACATGAATAATAGATAACATGAACATAGGCCTGACCAGTAAACAGAAAGATCCTCAGTTCTAAATAACTAAGTGGGAGCGGGAATTTTGTTTCGTATAAATCCAACGGTCTCCATTACGCGTTTGTTGGTAATGTAATTATACTTGCGCGTCGGTTTTAGTGCCTTCCTCCATATCGGATGAGTCTAATTACGGATTACCAGAACAAACTTCTAAAGGACAACTATATGAAATTATTAATGAATGGATTCACTTCTCCATTTGAAGGGATTCATTACAAAATAATGGACTTAGTGTTGACTAATGGTATACACTTAATTGCAAGTAATGGTATCTTCCCCATCGGAGTCACTGCTATTATTTTTAAGACCAAAGAAAAGTCAGTAAATTAGTTTTACTTGTCTAGACAACATGTGTCCACTCTAACAAGTGGTGTGCTATTAAGTTGACGAGAAGTAGAACTAATAGGAAAAATCTCTCTACACAAATGTAGATATGGTAAACGTCCACACTATCTTGGCTTACTACTTCTCGGTGTGTAGGGTGCTGACGGGTTAATTAATTAATTTTTAAGTTAACTCCAAACGTATTTCCACGAATGTAGAATGGTAAACATCCACACTATCGTGGCTTGCTACTTCTCGGTGTTAGGGTGCTGACGGGTTGATTAATTAATTAATTTTTGTTATTAACTCAAAAAGTTTTTGCCCTACATAATAGTTATTTTATGTGATTCTCAACTTTTCAAAATGTTTACTTTCAACCCACTAGCAACTATTCTTAAGGAAAACAAACTCCTTGGCCCTAATTACATAGATAGGAAACGCAACTTGGATATCGTGTTGACTGTTGAAGAGTACAAATTTGTACTCAATGAGGAATGCCCACCTAAGCCTAAAAATGATGCTGGAGAAGAGGAGAAAGGAACATATAAGAAGTGGATCAAGGCAGATGAGATGTTGCGGTGTTACATTTTGGGATCTATGTCAGGTGTGCTGCAACATTAGCATCAGGCCATGACCACAGCTTATGATATGATGATCAATCTCACGGAACTCTTCGAACACCAGAATAGGGCTGCTAGGCAAACTTCCATGAAAAAATTGATGACCACAACTATGACTAAATGGACTCCTATAAGGGATCATATACTCAGGATGATGGATTATCTAAATGAGTTGGAGATCCTTGGAGCTGATATCAATGCGGAAATACAAGTCGATATCATTCTCATGACGCTACCTGAGAGATTTGAACCATTTCGCCTTAACTACAACATGAACAAAAGGTTGTATTCTTTGGTGGAACTTATGACAGAACTTCAGTCAGCTGAGAGTCTCTTTAAGCATAGTTATGTTCAGGTTTATGCTACTGAGAAGGTTTCTACTTCTACGCCTAATGGCGGTAAGAAGAAGAATAATGTTTAGAAGCATAAGAATATGGCAAAGAAGAGCATGGGACCTCAAAGAGCTGTGAAAAAGTCTAAGGGCAAGTGCTTCAAGTGCAAGCAGTCAGAACACTGGAAGCCAGATTGTCCTCTTCTCAACCAAGAGAATAATGGAGGTATGTCTCATGCACTAGTCGTTTAAACATGTTTAGCGGTGTTATCTACTAGTACCTGGTGTGTAGATACAGAAGCCACTAACCATGTCTGCATTTCATTGCAGAGGTTCCAGGAAAACAGAAAACTTAATGTTGGAGAGATTACCATATCTTTGGGGGATGCTATGAAAGTAGTAGCTGTTGCAGTGGGAGATGTTTATTTATCTTTTGGTAGAAATAAGACTATGGTGTTAAAAGAATTGTCTTTATGTGCCTAATTTTAGAAAGAACTTGTTTTCAGTTTCTATGTTAATTAAGGATGGGTATCCTGTTTCTTTTTTAAATGACAATATCATCATTAAGAAAAATAAACATTTTATCTGTTCAGGTGCATTAGAAGGAAATTTATACATCATTACTCTTATTCCACCCATAGTGCATTAAAATATTACCTTGAGTAGTATTATTCTAGAAGTATTAAGAGGAGGTACATTAAACTACTTCAGTACCAATAGTACAAGAACAGGAACTACAACGTGTCACTAATGACGTACAAGAACAAGAGGTGCGTAGTGGGAGGGTTGTTATACAATCTGATATGTGTATTAGTTTGGGAATGTCTTCAGACATAACCACTGATAACCACGTTCCTGATCCCTGGACCTATAATGAAGCACTCCAAGATAGAGATGAAGAATCTTGGCAAAAGGTAATGATTTCTGAGATGGAATCTATGGATTCTAATAAGGTCTGGGAGCTTGTAGAGCCACCCAATGGTGTAAAACCCATTGGATGCAAAATGGTCTATCAAATGGATGTCAAGACAACTTTCCTTAATGGAAGTCTTGAGGAAACCATCTATATAAAGCAACCAGAAGGATTCATTGAAAAAAGTCAATAGCATCTTGTTTGTAAGCTTAAACGATCCATTTATGGACTTAAACAAGCTTCTAGATCTTGGAACATTCGTTTTGATGAGGGAATCCAATCTTATGGATTTGGTCAAACCCCAAACGAATCTTGTGTGTACAAGAAATTTGATAGAAACGAAGAGGTATTTATTGTGCGGTATGGTTATCAAAGTAATTTGATATGAAGGACTTGGGAAAAGCAGGTCACATCCTTGGGATCAAAATTATAAGAGATCGCAAGAAAAGGATGTTGTGCTTATCTCAGGCTACCTATATTGATACTGTGTTGACTTTTTTTAACATGCAAAACTCCAAGAAAGGTTTCTTGCCTTTCAGGCATGAAGTTCCTTTATCAAAGGATATGTGTCCCAAGACACCAAAAGAGATAGAGGACATGAAAGCGGTTCCTTATGTTTCGGCTGTAGGAAGCTTAATGTACGTCATGCTATGCACGAGGCCAGACATCTGCTTTGCCGTTGGCATGGTTAGCAGATATCAAAATAACCCAGGACAAGGGCACCAGACTGCGGTAAAACATATTCTAAAGTACCTGAAAAGGACTAAAGATTATATGTTTGTATACCATGCAGATAGTTTGGTTCCCTTAGGGTATACAGATTCTGATTTTCAGTCAGATAAGTACAAAAGTAAGTCTACCTCAGGTTGTGTGTTTACCTTGTTGGACTTGACAGTGGTACTTGGTTTACCTATGTGTATCACACTTTATTGTGATAACACTGGTGCGGTATCTAACTCGAAGGAACCACAAGTCCATAAAGCAAGTAAACACATTGAGCACAAGTACCACCTAATACGATAAATCGTAAAAAGAGGAGATGTTACTGTTACCAAGATAGCATAAGTAGACACCCTAGCTGACCCCTTTACAAAGTGCTTACCGGCTAAGTTTTTAGGCAAGCATGTTGAGGGGATGGGAATCAAATGCTTGGTATCATAGCTTTAAGTATAAGTGGGAGATTTGTTAGTAGTATACTAAAAAGCAATGTTTTGAGTATAAGTGGGAGATTGATAGGGTTATATACTAAAAGCATTACTTTTGTATTAACTCTAATTCTTTATATTTTGAATGAGAATCATATGGGCAAATGTTATGCATATTATATATGTTATTAGTTATATACATACGTCTAATACTTTATGTTGTAGATAATATGGTGTGTGGTGACACACAGAAGATCATATCATCAGTACCTTATAAAGTATAAGTAAACGTTCACAACCTAGATGGATTTGGACAAACCATTGGTACAGTTGTAGTATAATCTGGTATTAGTCTATCTTGACTACAGGATTACACTAGTACACTTTGTGTTTATTGAACAGGACCAAGTGAGGTTGTTTCTCTTTAAACTGACTATATAAGAGAACAAACACCTCTGTTATTATGGATGTTTGTTCTCTTAATCCAGATATAATAACGGGCACTTATGAGCATTGTACATTGCTTTAAATCATTAATGAGTGAGATTCATTTGTGAATCAACAAACTCGATTTATTGGGTAATGACTTTGTATGTAAGGTATGCTGTTGATTATAGAAGGAATTCGTGACCCGCAGGAAGTCGAGTTGATGATGTCCCCTTGAGGAGCTCATAAGGATTGTCATGTAAACCCTGCTGGTGGATTTAATCCAACATGACAATGAGGTTGAGTGATACTACTCAAGGACATAAGAAGTCGATTAATGTAGTTGTTAGTAACTTGACTTAATCAATGGGCATTCGATATCTTAAACACGGGGAGATCAACGAGCATATAATATGGAGACCATAAACGTAATACACGTAATTTGGGATTAGGGCGGTAGTGCAACAATGACCTTTAGTGGAATAAGCCATTTATTGATGGACTTGGGCCATATGTTCTAGGCGAACATGGGAAGCCCATGCCCGTCAGGAGACCTAGCCCTAATTTCTCCTCATGGTCCCTATTGTAGCCTATAAAAAGAAACCCTTCTTCTTTGGCCGATTTACTAAGTGTTTTCTTAAGAAAGACAAGTTCCAAATTCGGTTCTTTTTTTGTGAGTGAGAGAGGCCAAGAGAGAAAAAATGGGTTGGAAGATTGTTGCCCACAGAACGTCCATTCTAAGGATAGGAATATAACAGAAGATCAAGAGGTTGCTGATTCTCAGAGATATCATCATTGATCAAATGTATGAATTCTAAACAAAATCGTGAAAACCTTTATTCCGCTGCGCATGGTTTTCACGGTTTGTAAACTACAACCATAACGGTCCCTACACTATAATAGTCCTAACTTAATGGATATAAGACTATTGTTTTATTAATAGGTTTATGTTAGGAAGATTAAAGGGGTTGTTTGCTTTTTTGTTTTCTGACTTAGGTTTTCAATTGGCAACTTATTTTTTTGTTTTTGTGAGTTGGGTTATGTGGAGATTTGGGTTTTGTAGAGTGTAGCTAGGCATTATTTGATTTTGTTTGGTGTAATGTTACATTAACTATTAACTTCCCTTATAAGGTCACTGACATTTTTAGATTCTGACATAAGTTGACTTTTTCAAATAATAATGAAGAATGACACTGGTTGAGGTGGTCGGGTCGTGTTTGGTTATCGGAAATCTTATTGTTGAAAATAGGTAGTGACATGAGTTGATCTGTTGATCTGAAAAACCATTGAACTATTAGGATTAGATTTATAGAAGGTTTGTTTGTGCATTGATTTTAATGGAGTATTGATAATCCGTAAAATAACAACGACTGGCTAGATATTTCTCTAACTTATTATTACGTTATCAATTATTTATTTCCTACTCTCACATATATATTCATGCAATATATAGAGTACGGAATCGTTCCACTATTAACTTTCTAGACTTAACGAATTCAACTAATCAAACACAAGGAAACAATGGTGAGAGCAATATTTATGGATGTGAATTTATACTACGAAACTAAATATATTAATTTAACTTATACTAATTTAATTAAAACAATTGAATATGACTTGAATAAAATATGGAGAAGAATAGAGAGAGATTGAAATCCATTTTTAATTTCTTAACATGCTAGCATAGATTTGTATAGAAAACCCTAGTCTAGATATTCTCACACAAGGGTTAAAATATAAAGACTAGACCTTTAATGATCCACTTTATACTATCTCTTGTCATAAACTAATTAGTATGAGAGAAAGCTTGTTCCCATTCTCATGGCAAACTCACTATTCTCTAGTTTAGGTTAAACTCTTCTTATCTCTAAGTGAAGAAAAATCTAACCTTGAAACCCTAAACAACAAATCTATACTAACAAATTAAGTCCTCTCAAAGTTTTATTCAAACTCCCCCTAATGGGAGTTTAGCTTTGATTTATGGGAATATCATGAACAAAAGAATGAAAAAAAGATATAATAGAAAGAGAAACAATTGAATTGAATAATAATAATAACTGCAGATGCTGACTAGCAAAGTCGATAAAACCTTTGGGTGATGATACCAGAGGTCTGGGGCTCGAACCCTGCCAGCATCAAAGAGTTACTGATCTCATTTAAAACAGGCTTGCCAACCAAAAAAAAAAATAATAATAATAATAACTTGAAGGTATTTTAATGGAGGTTTTATGGAGGCTACTAAACTAAATAAAAGGGAGATAGAGAGAAAGAGAACCCTAATTTACAACTAAACTAAAAAGGGGAGTAGCCAAGTTTTGTTTAGCCTTAACCCTCTTTATATAGGAGAGGGTTAAGTTTACAATTTCATGTATTGGCTTCGGAGCTGTGTTTTGGGCCACTAAATCAAGCCCAAAACCTAATTACTCAAATCCAAAAAATGTTTCTCGATGGGAATTTACTATAATACCTTTTTCGTCCACTTTTACTAGTCTTATTGGATCAAGAATTAAACCATTAGAAAGCTCTTTCCGTGCCGGTCATTTTGACATATAATAGGCCCAATTCCAAGATATGAGTCCAAAGATAAGGCCTGCGGAAGTTCTATTGACCTTTCTGCTCTTTTTTACCCACATTGACTTTGACTTTTCAGCTTTGACTAGGCTTTTTCTCCTTGAAACTTGGGCTTTAATCATATAATTTCTCTAACAAGCAATTTGACTCCTTTCTCTTGTAAAAGTGACGTATTTCTTCACATAATTGATTCCAAGACCTGAAATACACAAAAACACGTAAACATTACTAACTATTATTTATTATAAACATAATTGGCCTAAATATAATACTATTAAGGGGTTGAAAATACAGTTTTAGGCTCTTATCAAACCACCCCCAAATAGCATTGCTTGTCCTCAAGCAAATATGTGAAATTAAAATAAGTGACCAAAAATATATTCCTAACTACTTTCGTTTCGCTGAGTGCGACTGCATTCACCATATGCAATAACACCTTAAACCACTAAGAATTCCCTAGTGGACGAGTTATAGCCTCATGAGAGTTTTCTAGAGAAGGTACTCACAAACTTCATTTATACTACAATGACTTAAGAAATAAAATTAATGTTTTCTTATTTATTCTCAGATATCTATACATCTCACTAGCAATGAATAAAGAATATTAAATTGGAAACCTAAGCTAATACGTACATAATTATCAATCATCCACATATAAATATATATATATATATATATATAATGAACTATGTTATGAATGCAATAACAGATCCATTTCTGAAACTTTGGAATAGCGTCCTTAAGTAGGTCCTCACAAATATGTCAAGACAAAAATACCCTGATTTTCCACTCAAGTTTCACTCACTCCAGTGTGCAGTGGGCACACTTTTCCTCTCAATTTCATTGACATACAAAGGAGCCGAGGTCGATCAAACATATATGTCACTTACTATCACACCAACTTATTTCTAATTGAGCTAGAGGTCTTTATTAGGTGTTGTGGGGATTAGGTGATGGTTTAAGAAGGAAGGAAATGGATATTCAAAAGGACAAGTTTGAGAAAATAGGGTCTTCATATTATGTAACTAGAGAAAACCTTGCTTTTAACTTGCTTCTACACTTTGTTTCAATTCTTAGCCATTTTTTTCCCTTTTCTTTGGCTTTTGACTCATTTGATTCTGTTTTTGGAGTTCTAACTTTTTTTTTTTCTTTTCTTATTTGAAACAACTAACAAATTCTTGGTTTTCCACAGGACTTTCTCTTTTATTTATTCCATTTCATCCTACTTCTCAGACTCATTCAAAAATGGGTAAGCTGATTTTCTTTTTATTTTGTTTTTATAAAAGGGTAAATGATTTGTGAATTATGAAAAGGCTAAAGAAAGGCTCAGAGGGGCGACTAGCTGAAAATAATTTAACATAGGTTTGAATTTTTGGCTATATCGATCCAAAAATGGCATAAATTCTCGCTTAGGATATGATATAGTGATTAAGCAAGTGGATATGTGATTTCTCTATTTAGAATTTACTTCTCCCTTATGTCATTACTCAAATATTTCACTCATATAAAGCTTTTAGGCTATATTCTCACAGGTTTTGTACAATAAGAATACTAGCCTAGATTTCAGAAACTTATTGCCAATACAAACATAGATGCTTATGCAATATATTTATGGAAAGATGCAATGACTATTACCTACATATTAACCTAAGTTTCTAAAAACTATTCTAATTTTAGAGCTAACATGAAACTTCTAGACTATTATCAACACAGAAAAAGAAATCATACCAATATTCCTAAGTGTATAGTATAAATACTTTTTAATTATATTTTTAAAATTTTCTACTAGAAAGCAAGTGCATATATATATATATATATATATCATAATAGGAGCCTTAAATTACGCGTCTTTCTATGCCACCCCCAAACAAAAACATACTTTATCCTCAAAGTATAGAAATAAGAAGGATAGAAAATACCATGGAAATGCGTGAAAATTTTAGAGCATCTGCAAAACAAATTTAGATCATACTAATACAAGAAAAGAAAAAAAGACGCAACTCATATATGAGTTCCACCAGTTATGGGGATAACATGAAATAATAAATAGCGCTTGGGACATAAGCGGACTCTAACAAAAATAAAATAATATCATACATTCACAAATCAAGCATGCGCCTATCGTGGCTCTTATCGGATTAGCTTCCGAAATTATGTGAAATAGTGAATTTCACGAAATTAAGGTACCTAATTACATTATGAATCCCAATAAAACCAACAAGGCCTATGGATTCTATATTTCGATATTTATACATGCAATTTTAATATGTGAACGTACACTGTGCTAAAATTAAATATACCACCCCCAAACAATTTGGGAGAAAGGAGTTCATGAAATAATTTAATAGCACAATTAAATTATGTAACTAACCAATTTTTATGATTTTTAACATTTTATAAATAAAAGTGCGTAATTTACATACTAAAACTGCCTAATTTTTGCAAATGTTTCTATCCCACTCCAAAACAATCGAACGCTTTTTCCTCAAAGTGTAAAGGGATAATGAAAGAATTCACCATAGAAACGTGGCAAAAATTGGCAGCACCTGTAACAGAAATATTATAAAGATGATATGATAACATGAAACACAATTAAACTGTTATGTACTAACTAACAAGGACTCTACTAGAGTAAACATGACAGATAAAGGGTGGCAAAAAGATTTAAAATAAAATACCAAAATATGCCACCCCCAAACAAAATTTGAAAACTCTTTTTAAGTTTGAAAATTTTTGTGGCCTATACTCCAGAAAGGTGGTATTTTACAAAAACTTGGGTCTTTTAAAGTTAGATACTTGAGACTTTATCTAATATATATGTACAATGCTCTTACAATATATCAACAACCAAAAAGGTTCTGGGTCTTTCCATAAATAATTAATATGGAATGCACCCCCAAATAGAATCAAGCACTAAGACTTTCTACTTTCTACAATGCAACTTAGCAGAATGAGAGTGAGATCTGATGGACCTAGAACCTAATCGAGCGTGTACTCTTTTTTTCTTCTTTCAATGAAAGGGTGTCCAAGTGAATGATCGTGAGAAAATGGATAGTTGTGGCAAATATGTGGGATGTGGATAAGTTTTAAATGGAAGGAATGGAAAAAATGATAGCGTGGGTTTACCATAAAAGTTATTGGTAGCGTGAGTTCGTATTATCACACATCTGAAAAATGAAGGTATCAGGTGGTTCTTTAGGTAGTTCTTGAGAGGGTGGATCATCACAGACTCTTAGAAACTCGTCGAATTCTTCATCTAGGTTGTTCGCATCGACATAATTATGGTATTCATCTCCATCTTTGAGGAATTCATCTATCTCGTCTATTGTGAGATTGACTCCATCTCTCACAGGGTCGAAAGACAGGGTGGAAAATTCTTTCTCTATTTTAGTTATGTTCAAGGAGTCAAAATTATGATCTTTGTCTTTTCTATAAGAGGGGTATCTATTGGTGTGGGGACGAGATCGTTAGAAGCACTAATGTGATATACAAAGCTCTCAATGAACTTCACTTCTCCTTCTACAAGCAAACCTAGTTATCTTTGCTTTTGTCTAAATATGTTAACTTACCACTACAACAGATCAGAGTTTTAGCGACGAAAAAAAGTGTCGGTAAAAGTAATAAAAACGTCGGTAATTGTTATTAGCGACGTTTATATGGTCGTCGCTCGATCGTCGCAAGAGGTACAGTCGCTAAAGATCGGAAACTACAAAAAAAAAAGCTTCGGTGAATGGACAATATCAACGACATTTTAAAATGTCGGTAGTGCCCAAAATAATGTCGGTATATATATTTTTATTTGATTATTTAAAACGTGGCAAAAACTCTATTCTGGCGATGATTTAAAAAAACGTTGGTAATGAGGAGCACCACCGACGTTTTATATCGTGGCAAGAACACCTATTTTTCGTTATTAAAATTAGTATTACGACGTTATATATCGTTGCTAAAGATAGATTACTAGCGATGTTTTCTAAATCGTCGGTCATATTCAATACTACCGACGTTCTATTTCGTGGCAAGAACACCAATTTTTCGTTACTTTAATTACTATTGCGACGTTATTTACCGTTGCTAAAGATTAACTTGTAGCGACGTTGTATATCTCGTCGTTGTAATCTTATACTACCGACGTTTTGTTTCGTGGCAAAATCACCAAATTTTTGGTTGCTAAATCCATATAGCGACAATATTTACCGTCGCTGAAAATAAACCTGTAGCGACGCTTTTTAAATTTGTCGCAAATTATATGCTTATAGGAACGCTTGTTTTCACACTATAAATTTATTTTTAGCGACACTAACAAAGCGTCGATTTTTTTTTTTTAATCCTATTTTTGTTCAATTACATATTTACATTACTTTGTTTCTTTCAATCACAAAACCTAAAAGAATCATATAAATAACTTCAATTCAACCACATTAAATTTAACCAATAACATTCCCAAAAGTAATTTATAAAGATCGCTCTCTCTATGTTTAAGAGTAATATGATTCATTATATATATATATATATATACAATAGTCTTATAAACAACAAAACATCAAAAGAAATTGTTTGAACATCAAACATCAATCGCATAATACTTTATATCCCGAAAGAAGAATGCCCAAACAAACCCATATAAATTGTTTCTTCCAAACTGCATGAGAACCTGCTGTAAACAAAATATGACAACATTTAGTTCATATCCACTGAAATATGTCAAACCAAGATATGGCAACATGTATTTAAAGATAATCCAAATAATCCAACACTAGACATGTAATCTAAATAACAAACTATACCCCTCATTGGCTCCTAGAATTCACATACACATAATTAAAATCTAAGAATTAATCAGTTATAATGATATTTATTTAACGTAGAAATATGGAATATGTTAGTATGTACAACGATAAAAAAAATGAGATACTAATTAGTGTTTTACTCTCCATTTTAGTATAATTTAACTCGTAGGTTGCTATAGGCCATCCCCCAGGCCACTGACAGGCCATCTTCTGACATATCTTTGGCTAGCTATAACACCCCCCTTTACTCCATAGTTTGTTATAAAAAATTTAGCACAAATAAGCAGCAAGCATATCCACCTCCAACACTGCTACAAGCTAAAAATATCTCCATTCACCAAACTAAAAGAATTTCTTACTAATTCAGCAAGGTAACTCCATTATTGCACCCTCTCCCTTAATTCTTCAAGCCATTACTTATCTTATACTATAGCGCCCCAATTTCTCAGACAATTGAATATTCAAATAAAAGAGCTCGATCCAAATATTCAACAATCTAATAAACCAAAACGTGAGCGGGTTTGACTCACATGAGTCCAAACTAGAACTAAAATATAAAACAACCTCTGCACATCGCATTCTAAAAAAAAATTGGCAGAGTTTCCTTTGTATTTCTAACATTTCATAAATTTAAAACCTGTCCTAACCTGAAATTCAAATAATATACTTCCATTTAATATAAAAAATACCTCAGCCATAAACCCGACTACTAAAAGATACATTGATTCGTGGAACCGGCTACTTAATCATCTCAACAAGTGCCAGTTAAATCAAGTAGCTACAGCGCCACGAAACCGATCTTTTACCCAATATCTCTGAATGCTAAATATCGTCATCACTTCTAAATAATGAATGCAGTATAATAGTGTTTCATAATTCAATAATGTGAAAAAATAGCTAAATTATTACAAAACAAGTTAAAAAGAATCAATTTGAACTAAAGAATGAAGGTTCCTTATCCTAGCGGAAGCTACGGTTATGGTGACGAAGCTTGCATGGTTGATACTTATCAAACAAACTTGTACGTCTCTGTCATTTATTCTCAAATGACCAACGTTAGTCACTTAGTCAATGCATGTATATAATAATTAAACAAGGTTAATTACTTGGTGCTTGCATTGTATTAGTCTAGCAACCTATATTCTAGTTCTCTATGTAGAACGGTAGGTACTTGTTCATCCTCTTTCAGCTACTTGACAATTCTTATTACATTTTGTTTATATAAATCTTTTTACAGATAACGATTAACGAAGTTTCAAAATAAACACGTTAGCAACACGCAATATAATCAATATTATCAAAGGATTTAGATCATGTTTAACACGTTCGAAAACATAATTAACCAAAATTTATCAATAATAAAACATGTTAAACACTCGACTTCCTTGTACAAGGGGTAGGGGTTTTCCTATGGAGCGGCTGAGTCGTGTAGTTGCCTACGTACCCATTTAGGGATTAAGCCAATTATAGTTCTTCTATTGATAGGGTGTTTCTATACGAATGGATTAAGTCATTTCCGATGAGGAAGGCGGTATAGGTTCCTCACTCATGTTCTAATTATGTAACGCCACTAATTAACCAATTCCCAACCTCGAATCTATATTCCACATGGTATTTCACTTCACTTCTACTCATTCAAGGTTATTCCCGAATCTCAAGCAAACGAACAAAAATCTCAATACCAATAAGAGAAGATTAATTCATTACTAATCTAAGTAACATATATAGCTATGGGTGAGAAAAATCAAACGATAACTAATTAACTAGATAAGAGAATAGAATGGTGGTTTGGCACGTGGCCTATAACTGCTAGAGTCGACCTGACGCGTCTAAGCAAATGGCCTGCATGGCCCGGAGACAATTTATCCCTCTTAAAACTCATCCACAGCTATATCTTTGAGACAACTAACGTACAATATCTTAAGAAAAAAGCTATACAAGGAGGACCATCTCTCCATATACTTGTTTTTTTTTTTGAGAAATCCCAGCTGAAATCTAAAACCAAAGGCCTTTTCTACACAACTGGGGTCGGTGAAGTTAACTAATAAGAAAAAGAAGGTATCATATTACTTAGCTAGTTATTGAGGTGGAAATAGTAAAATGAAGCTGTGTCTGTTTTTTTGTCTGTCGGAACAAAAATAATGTTGTCTTTTTGTAGATGCAAAGACATATATAACAAGTGGGTACCTTTTTCTACTGCTGTGAAGGCATCTATGGCAATGGTGTCGCAGTAATAAGGTGCAGACCCACCACCAAGTGAGAGTGAAAGCACATCAACACCGTCTAATATTTCACGATCCATCCCAGCAAGTATATCAGACCCAAAACACCCAATTTTCCAACACACTTTATATGCAGCAATTCTGGCCTAGATGGCCATACCATGAGCCGTACCTCTGGTATATCCCAAAAGGCATGCATTGGCCACGTGTGATCCTGCGGCCGTACTTGCTGTATGCATCCCGTGACCGTCTTGGTCACAGGGCGACTCATTTTCTTCTAATGGTTTCTTTGTAGTGCTTCCACTACTTGCCATTTTGAATCCTTTAGAGAAACTATGAGCACCAATTAGTTTCTCGTTAGAAAGTGAGGAACTAAAATCAGGCCCCGACTCACATTCTCTTTTCCAATGACTCGGTACAGGTTCCATTTTTGAATCGTCAAAACTTTTCAATTCAGGCCAAACGCCAGTGTCGAGCACCCCAATAATCACATCCATTGACGCCTGATCGAAATCTTTTGATCGGTCAATTGTTGGTAAACCCATATTTGTTTCAAGGCCAAGGAACTGAGGGGTACGAGTAGTATGGAGAGTGTAAATGGTGTCTTCATAGATGCCGAAAACTGAGTCAGATCGACGAAGGGACTCGACTTGTTCAGAGTCAAGTGAAGCGGCATAGCCATGGTAGGCATTAGTGTAAGTGTAGAGAATAGAAGTTGTGAGATCTTAAGAGGTAGTTGTTAGGGACTGAAGGTGTGCAATGTACCAGTCATGGTTGGTGGCATAGGATAAGGGCTTATAGTGATGGTTCATATGCACTATGTAAGTTTGTTTTGCAAAGACATTGTAAGTAGGAAGAAGAAGAAGAACATGGAAGCAGAACCAGAACAGAGAAGCCATGACTTCTGTTGCTTGAGACACGAGACCACATATCTAACTTCTTTATATGCTTTTTCTTAACTGAAAAGTAGTTAGTAATAAGTGGGTGCCACTCACATTGAATTTTGAAATTTAATACGTAATAAGACTGTTGGCTTGTAAAACTACATTGAGGCAAACTAATTAACTGTATCAATCTACTTTAGAGACTAGAGTAAAGTACATTGAAGCTACACTGCTTCAAAATATATACTCAATTTTTTTTTCCCCATAATGACTTTAATATACTCTAGATGTCTTAGAGCTTTCTTTCTTCAATGTAAACATGACAAGAGTACGATTCTATACTATCCTCCCTAAGATGATTTCTATGGACTAATTTCTAAAGCAATTCGGTGTACAAACAGAATATACTTCAATACTTTATTTGCTTGCCCAATCAAGCACCCATAAGCAAATTTATTGTAGTGATACTTCTAGGGGTGAGGTTGCAGAGGCAGCTACTTATTAGTTAGCATTCGTTCAATTCTAGCTAGTAGTCTATAGTGTGAAACTTTGACCAAATCACCGAATGATGCTTTATTTTCACAACCTCTCATAAAAGAGTAAAAATCCAAACTATTATTGAATAGACCCAAATGTTATGTCCCCATCATATGTGCGCACGACTGACGTAGTAGCACCTGACTACCACAAAGAAGCGCAATTGATGGCAGGGGTGGATCTAGAATTGCCACTCAAGGGGGGCTGCTACTAGTAACATACACTTATAGGGATAAATAGAGTTCTCTCTTCTTTGAACAACCAAGAGACTGAACTAGTATTTCTTTTGCAACAATCTAAATTGGGAAATGATAGACTATTTTTCCAAACTAATCTATATCACCTTGTCTTTGCAAACGGCACAGTGCCTCGTAGATACACTCTTCAAAGTGAATTTCTTAGTCTCTAGACAATTAAGTCATCTCACTAAATGTATAAAGTCGATAATCTCAGTAAATTGTCTCCTATTTTCTAGACATGGTATCAAAGAGGATCAGATCCATCTCTGCTTTTCTGTTCCCCAAAATATAGGTGATTACCTAGATGAGATAAAATTTGTTCTTGGGCTCATTTCCCAATACTAACATAACATGTGAAGTCTTAATCTCCAATAACATTTTGTCTCCCGCATTCGACTCTTTTTGATTGTTGAAGTATCAAAGGCCCATGTATAAGAACTTTGGTTTAAGTACCTAACATGTACGCATAAAATTGACGTGCAGACACTATGAAACACATACACCGAAACAGGACATGGATAAGCCCTGACACGGGTATGCGAATACGACACTTTTCAAACAGTAAGATACGGCAATTCAAACAGATTAAGCAATAAGCAGCATAACTTCAGTTGGATCCAATTCGACCTACTGTTTTGTTTTAAACGAGTGCATCCCTATTCTTAGTGAAAAAATATCAAAAAACGAATAAAAATACACAAATAGTGCCATGTGCATGTCACAGGCATGTCCTTAGTGTGTCCCAAGCGTTCCCAAAGTTGTAAAAATATTCAAAGATTGGATACTTCAACCGGAGTATCGGATACATGTCGGAGGCAAATCGGGGAGTATCGATATCCAATACGTGTAGGACAAAGATAGTTTGCCTCTGAAGAAGTAGCTGTGCTTCATAGTGCAAAAGTAGCACACATATTGGTGACAGAGACACCAAGTACAATGCTTCCATTACCAAGAACAGAAACAATGGTGGATGTATTCTAGATCCAAAAAGACATAGTGGAACAGCTTGTGATCTTTGGGGTCAATGTTTGTCCCAGTAGAATGCTCCTTGCCCAATAAACATCTTTGTTGCTCTGCCTAAGTTTGTATCTCTCTCAACTATGATACGTCACAAGCATAGAAGAATATCTCTTTTTTTCTCCATGAGTCAAATAAATTTATTACATTAATATCACCAAATTTGGTTCTTTGTGGTTTGTACATATTACTCCTCAAAATCCCGACTGTAAAAACTGAGTACTTAACCTAGAATCTGAACACTCCACCAAGATTCCAATGCCTATGGAAAGCTTGAGAAGTCTATTTTCAGGAACAACAACCGGTTTGTAAAACAAAGGAATGAGCAGAAAGTTATGTACAATCTACTAACGCATGGCAGAACCAACTAACCTAAACAATTGAAGGCATGAAAGAAAAATCCAATAAAACAACGAGGAAACATGGAGAGTTATTCAAAATCATGGCAGCAGGAAAACTAATTTCAAATGATAAAGGGAGCAAAAGTTGTTCGTACCATAATTAAGGAGCATTCTGGAACTTTGACATAAGGAAGTCCAATGCGCGTTGTTGCTCATCGATTCTTACCTTTCGGGCATCCATTTCCTGCTGTTGGGCATTCATTCTCTCTTGTGTCGAATTACGCAACTCCTCAAGCTGGCTCTCCGCATCTGCTGCCCTCCTCCTCAGCTGAACTACGCAATTACGCAATTTAAATGAACTAATGCAAGGCATCTACCAATTAGTTAGTAAGCAATAATCTCACTCTCATAATTAACTCATTTGAAAAACATACCACATTTAAGCTCTTGAAATAGTAGTAATATAATAAACTCGCAAAGCTAAGAGATGAAATGCAATAATTAATATGTATTACTCATTTACCAAAACTTTTTCATGAAGAAGCGTTCTTGCATCATCATCCACATCCTTCCACTTATGGGCAAAAGGGGGCATGTCATCCTTAGCTATCATGCCAAACTCATTAATCCATTTTTGGCCCCAATCACCTATAGGCCTCGCTTTCCCAGGAAGAATCTCTATTCTTGGTTTCCCGCCACCCCGCTTGATGTGTTTTGTAAGATATTTATTTTTTGCCCTTCCTCTAACCCTTTTACGATTGGCTGCAGAAGCTATTTAGAACACAAAAAAAGAAAAATAGTCACAAGGAAGGTTAGGTATTTGTACGTAATAAAAAAGTAAAACAAATTAAAATAATGAGTTTATCTCCCATACAAGAACCACCCTGACTGGATTGAGGCTGCTCACTAGCATATGGGCATCGAGGACGACCAGGTGCCATAACTACACAAGAGACATGAAGGGTTAATCACAAATAATAAAACCACAATGTTAAATAGAACAAAAAGTTAGGGCGAGAAATATAGATTAGTTCAATAAGTGTCAGTAATGCAATCCCATAACATCAATAAGCAATAAATTGATGGGTTAGATAGACTTAACCCCATTTGTAAGATCCAACGGTCAGATTTCTTCATCTGAAAAAAAAAAATCATCTCGTAGCCGTTGGATCTTGCAATTGGGGGAGTATCACTAATATTTTTGAAAATGGGGGGGTAACACTAATTGCAACTATTAATGGGGGTAAGTCTAACTAACCCTAAATTGACAAATAACAATGATATACATTCAAAATGGATAATTATTTATTGAAAACCATAAATGGTAAATAAAAAGAAGAATAACTAAAAGAAAATTAATATTAGAAGAAAACTTAGAAGTGATATTATACTCATTCATGATTTATAATGTTATTACATGAACTTCTAATCAATGTCGGTATCACTATCACTAGAAGCATTCCCTTCTTCTTAAGTGTAATAGTCTAGTAATGTATCATCTTCTTCAACCTCAGAATCATCATCAATGAAGTCATTGCCTACAACCATCAGATTTTGATTTACCACATTCTCATCAACTTCATCAGGCTCCACATCCTCCTTGTTTAATTGTACAAGTGTAACATCTTCGCTTTGGATTTCTTCCCTTCTAAGCTGCTCTTCTTGTTGATAAGCCTCATCATTATTATCTGGAGTAGTCACTTCATCTTTCTCTAGAACGTCATACACATTTCGATGAGTTACCTTTTGCACAACTTGCCAAGTACCACGCAATTTGGTATCTTCAAAATAGAAAACTTGAGTTGCTTGGGTCCCCAACACAAATGAGTCATCACTATACCACTTCTTTGAGACATTAACACTAGTGAAACTATCATCTATATTTATTCCCATCCTATTTCCAACATCCCACCAGTCACACTTGAAAAGAAAAACTCGGTTTCCAAATAGGTAATTTAGCTTTAAAACATCTGTTAGGACATCATAAAAGTCCATTTCTTTTGACTGGTGTTCTCCATTTACAACCACGCAACTATTCTGGGTTCGGAGTGTTGCCTCGCGGTCCTTGGTATGAAATCTAACTCCGTTAACAATGCAGCCACTATACCGAGTCACACGACGATCATGCCTACATGCTAATGAATGCAGTTCGTCGCTTGCTTCAGAAGATTTCTCTCTACGCATTACTTGCATCTATATTGATAAAAAAAAATTTAATGCAAATACAAAATTCTCAAACTCAAGTAAAGGAACTACTTGAAAAACTCAACCAATACTTACGCATTTTTTAAACCATTCAGCAAAGTGTCGTTCTTGCCTTTCGTCTAATTCATGCGGACTTTGTCTTTTAAGCTCAACCATATGTTGACTGTGTATTTAAAATAAAATATTAGATATATGTTCATATATAATAAATACAATGTCGAAGAACTAAGTTGGGGACTTACTCAAAATGTGAAGATATTTCTTCTAAATTATTCAACACATAGTATTGAGCCTTATTGAAATCCTTCGCACTAAGGTAGATAATTTAGGGAGCTCCTAATGGTCGAACCTTCTGTGTGAAAACATGCAACCCTTTGACTTGTTTAGAACGATCACCATCATAATTCCGCTCTTCACGATTGAAACGTGTTTCAATTCCTTCTAGATACATTGAGCAGAATGTGAGACATTCAGTGTCAATGTAGGCTTCAGCAATGGATCCTTCTGGGTGTGCTTTATTACGAACATATTTGTTGAGAGTTTTCAAAAACCTATTTAGACTTTAAACAAGTGAATTCCAAGTAGAAATATATAAGTGCAAACAAATTAAATTATAGCTAGCAAACATTGACCTCTCAATTGGATACATCCACCGATACTGAACTGGTCCTCCAAGTATCGCCTCATATGGCAAGTGCACTGCTAAGTGGACCATGACATCAAAGAATGCTGGCGGAAATATTAACTCAAGCTTACAAAGTATCACAGCAATATCCTTTTCTAATCTCTCGAGCATTTCCAGTTTTAATGTCTTGCAACATAGTTCTTGAAAAAACAAATCCAACTCGGTTAATGCACTTGATACATCACTAGCCAAGAAACCACGAAGTGCAACTGGGAGAATTCGTTGTAAAAGAACATGGAAATCATGACTCTTCATTCCAGATACTTTGCATTCTTTAACATTGACACATAGAGAAATGTTTGATGCATAACCATCCGGAAATTTTACCGTCTTCAACCATTCGCAGAAGCTCTTTCTCTCGGCAGGTGACAACGTATAACAAGAAGGGGGTATAACAAACTTATTACCCCTAGGAATCAGATGTAACTCTGGTCTAATACCCAATACTTCCAAGTCTATTCGAGCTTTCACTGAATCCTTTGTTTTTTCTAGGTGTAACAACGTTTCCATAACACTCTCACAAACGTTCTTTTCAATGTACATAACATCGAGGTTGTGCCGCAGATTAAGGCTTCGCCAATAAGGTAAACGAAAAAAAATGCTTCTCTTTGTCCAATTATACTCAGCCTCAGTACGCTTTCTCTTCTTGTTATTTGGATGTTTTCCAAATGTTTGTTCTTCGACATGCAGAAGTTGTAACCTCACATCTTCCCCACTTAATTTCTTTGGTTCAGACTTGCTACCACTAATTCCACCAGGTAATTGCTTGAGACGCTTTCTCAAAGGATGTCTTGGCCGCAAAAATCGGTCGTGGTTCATGTAACATTACTTATGCCCGTTCTTCCAGTCCAAAGAGAATGTATCCTTGTTACAATTCGGGCAAGCCACCTTACCTTTGGTGAACCAACCAGACAAATTTCCGTATGCAGGAAAGTCATTTATTGTCCACAATACTGCTGCATGCATTACAAACATTTTATTTGTCGCCGCATCAAATGTCTCCACCCCATTTTGCCACAAGTCCAATAATTCTTCTATCAACGGTTGCATGTAAACATCAATATCATTTCCAGGTGCTTTGCGCCCAGGTATAAGTAGATACATGAAAAGGAATGGTTCTTTCATACATTTCCAAGGCGGCAAATTATACGGCATAAGCATTATAGGCCACATGCTGTAAGTACTGCTCATGTCACCAAAAGGGTTAAACCCATCACTTGCAAGACCAAGCCGAACATTGTGAGGATCAGCAGCAAACCACGGATGTTCCTTGTCAAGGTCCTCCCAAACTTTTGAATCTGCCAGATGCCTAAGTACATTGCCCTCCCGAACTCGTTTGTCTTTGTGCCATCTCATGTCTTCAGCAGTCATTCTAGACATAAACAATCTCTGAAGCCTTGGTTTTAGTGGAAAGTGCCTCAAGACTTTCTGTGGTATCTTTTTACATTTCCCTTGATTAATTTTGTACCTTGGTTCACCACAAATTGAACAACTTTCAAGATCTTGGTCTTCCTTCCAAAAGAGCATACAATCATTGATGCAAGCATGTATACAAACATAACCAAGTCCTAAGCCTCGCAATAACGTCTTGGCCTCGTAATGGGACTTCGGGAGTGTTTCACCATCTGGTAATGCATCCTTAAATAACTTGAGAACCATGTCAAACGATTTATTGCTCCAACGGTTAATTATCTTCAGATGAAATAACTTTACGAGAAAATCCAACGTACTATATTTCTTGCAACCAGGAAACAAAGGCTTTTGAGCTTCATGCAAAAGTTTAGCAAATGGTTCTGGATTTCCATCTCTTGTAGTAGGAACATCAAATGCTTCTGAATGTTGCACTCTAGGCTCCAAAAATATCCCTAGGAATCGGTGCTACATCTGCAAGCAAGTCGTCCAACCCATGAAAATGTCCAACCGAACGATCATCATCATCATCACTCATTACTTGAAAAGGTTCACCATGATGCACCCATCGAGTGTAATCTTTGTCGATACCCGAATCAAATAAATGATCTTTTACTACATCGATGTGCAGGTAATACCTATTCTTGCACTTCTTGCATGGACACCGGCATCTATGTTTTTTGTCTAAATGATTGGTGGTAAGCGTAATAAAATCTTTAAGACCTTGAAAGTATTCAGGCCTATGCGGCATATTCATCCAACTTTTATCCATATCTGTTCCTATGCACAAAAGGTATTAAAACAAATTAATTAATGAGTTAAGTAGAAAATTGAGTACGTACTCCGCCAAGGAAAGTGAACCCAAAATCCAAATTGTGTAGAAACTAAAAAGCAGCTACTCACTTCCCATGGAATCTGAACTCCATGAAGGTAGCCCAACTTATTGCTTAACTAACCTATATACTTTCCAAATATTCAGCTACCACTTTAAACAACCACGCAAAAACTCATTTACTACTAGCTCAGGAAATAATAAATTGATATATGCTCTAAATAGCCAGTAAGCAAAAATAACATGATAAAAAAGAAAATATTCATAGGCCCAACAAGCAAAAAAAAATACCTGAACTGAAGCTAGCAAAAATGAAGTATATTCACAGAGTCCAATAAGTGACCGAATGTTATTAGGTTTTATGGATACCAAAAGAGAGACATAATTGCTTGGATGTGTATGATTGCGTCATTAAAGCATTGTTAGGTAGAGGAGTGCAGGACTAGTGAACTAACTACTCATTATTATTGATATTAATAATCCTTTAGTTTAAGAAACAAACAAAGACAGATCTGTACCAAAAAGTTAATTGACGTGGGATGACATTTTATATCAAACTGATGTTAGTATAAATGTATAATAACAACTTCCCATGGAATGAATGAAAATATCCCAACAGCTTGCTTGTTAGTTGTTCTTACAGACTTACAACTATCATAAAATATATGATCCTTATGATCTCACTACGAAAAAGAATATTACAATTTCATTCCTCAAATGAATGCTTAGAAGGATAGTCTTACTATGCTACCTATAAAAAAAAAATAGTCTTACTATGCTCTACAATAAATTCACCAATAATGTTCTAATCTAAACAACCTTGACGTGAGGTTCCCTTGTAGATAGCAAATTCTTGTAGTACAGTACAATAAAACCAATGTTTATCTTCTAACAAAATTTATGCACTTTCACGCATTTGTTCATAATATTGCTTCCTAATACCAGAAAAAAGTTGCTTCTTTAATTTCTACAAACAAGTTTGATTAAAAATTCTTGATTCCAAACAAAAACAGCTTCAACGTTGTAGAAACAAAAAGAAAAATCATAGCTTTCATCGATTTTATCGGTAAACAAGTTCAAAGAATAATTTTTGCTTCATAACTTACCAGAAATTTGACTTGCTTTCTCTCAATGAAGGATGAAGGAGAAGGCAAAACCGAACCGGAAATAAAGGGCCTACAACAAAAGAGTTGAACTTGCAACAATTACAGAAGGTAGGAAGAGAAAGGGGGGTAAGAACAATCACAAAAATTTAAGAAAGGAGTACCTGGAAAGTAAATTGGAATTCGGAAGTGAGGAGAGAAGCTATGAGGTCTCCATCTTTTGTTCTTTTGTTTCCTTTAGTTTAGGGTTCTTTCCTCACTAATTATTTTTCCCGAAAGTTTCTTCCCTCTTTTTTTTTTGTGAAAAATCAAAGTATTTGGCGCTGGTTTTTACCGAACTTGCGCGCAAACGAAAACACAATTTCTGACGGTATACAATGTCGGTATAAACTACCAATTCCCACGATAGTTTGAAATATCGCTACTTTGATATCAGTACCGACGAAATAAATCATCGCCCTATGTAGAAACCTATTTCCGACGTTTTTATCATCGGCACTACACAGTTTCAACTCTATAAAAATAAATTATTTTTAAAAAAATCACGAGAACACAATTTCCGAAGAAAAAAATGTCGCAAAAACTAATTTTCCCAGCTGAAACCAACAGACTATTAGGGACGATGTAAACGTGCCAAAAGGTGCATTTCAGGGACGAAATAAAAATGTCAGTAAAAATTTTGTTGCTAAAAAACCTGTTTGTTGTGGTGTACACATAAAGATTTCCAAAAGAAAGAGTCATTGAGCCATCTCGACAATTGATTTGGGCATTGGCAGTTGCCAAGAAAGGACACCCTAAGATGATGAGAATGGAATCATGAGCAACTTCTGTGTTGAGAATAACGAAGTTGGCTGGATAGTAAAAGTCTTGAACTTTAACGAGAATATTTTCAACTATGCCCTTGGAGTACTTAATAGAATGATCGGCTAACTGCAAAGTCATTTTGGTTGGTTGAAGTTTTGTTATACCTAGTTGTTTATATAAATAAAAAGGAAGTAAGTTAACACTCGCCCTAGGTCTAATAAAGCAGTTGTTATGAAGTAATCTCCCAAGGTGTATTGTACTGTAGGACGACCAAGGTCTTTGTACTTAATAATTCCATTATGTTCAGATAAGGAGGGATATTGTTAAGTTAATAAGGCTTCGTTGGGTATGTTGGTTTACCTTTTCTTAGTGCACAACTCTTTTAGAAACTTAGTGTGTCTAAGTAGACTTTTTATAGCATCTAGAAAAGGTAGGTTTATGGTCAGATTTTTAAACATTTCCCTAATCTCATCAAAACTTGAATGGTAATTTCCTGGTAGAGTTGGTCTGTGATGGATGGTGGAGTGGAATATGAATTTGATATAGATGGTGATGTGAATGGTAATGGGCTTTGGGTGAAACCATGCTCTGACTAACCATATAGATATTAGAATGGTGGTTGACTATTTGTAGTGGAACTCCATGAATTGTCAGCATGATTAGAAAAATCTTGAGTGTATGGGGTACTAGGGAAGTTTGAAAATTGAAAATTGAAGTTCGTAATCGTATGGATAATCAGTGTTTGCATTGTAATTCTATGATGGTTGCGATACATATTAATAAGACATGAATGCTCAATCAATGATGATGCGAAACGGTAGAAATTCATTTTTTTTTTTGAAAATATTTGCTTTTGGTCTATATTTTACTAAGCCCTATTCAGAGGAACAATTGGGCGCGAGACTAGGATGGTTGTACTACACATCTTAGAAGAGTAGGCAATCACTTCACGAAGTGGTGTGCTACCAAGAATCCCACTCACAATGAATCTGGGGGAGGGGAGTGAGGAAGGTAGTTGGTCCACCAGAATCTAGTAACTGATTACCCTAAATGCTCGTGGTTATATTTTTGTGCTTTTCTAGACGAGAGTGACTACTTTGGGCTCTAGTTGATTGATTTTAATTAATTAATTTTTTTGGTCTAGGGCATTCAAGAATCAAACAACATCCAATTTACCGACATTGTGTAATGACTTCCTAATGGTTTTTATGGCTCAGGTTTAACCTTATGCGCAAATATAAATTGCAATGTTGAAAGTAAATTTCAAACAATCACGTAAGCATGCTTGAACACACAAGTATCCTCTTACTTGGGCTTCGAAGAGGTTTAAAATTTACCTATCAAGTTGTGCTTACACGTTGCTTGAGGAGAAGACGACGTCGGTTGGCTCGTGATCTGAGAATCAGGCCCAACCTTTTGAGCTTTACTGAGAAGAGCCCAAAACTGTAGTTTTAACCCCTTAACAATATTGCTTTTTGACCAATTATGTGATTAATAAGTAAGAGTTAGTACTGTTATCGTGTTCTTATGTATTCCAGGCATTGGAGTCGAATATGTGTAGAAATGCGTCCCTTTTGCGAGATAAAGGAGCAAAGGTTGGTTGCTAAGAAGTTCTATGATTAAAGGCCAATATTTAAGGAGAAAAAATCTTTTTAAAGCCCGGTCAATGCTGAAAAGTCAAAGTTAATGCAGGCAAAAATAGCGCACAAAAGTCAGTAGAACTTCCGAAGGCCGTATCATTGGACTTAGACCTTGGAATTAGGCCTACCTTATGTTAAAACGACCGATCAGGAAAGAGATTTCTAATGGTCCAAGCCTTGACCCAATCAGAGGAGCAGAAGTGGACGAAAAGGCTATTGAAGTCATTTGCAGCTGAAAACCCCTTTGTGGATTGAAGTAATGAGGTTTTTGGCTTGATTTTCCAGCCCAAAACATGGCTCCTCAACCCATGCACGAAATTGTGGATGTAGTCTCTTCAATATAAAGAGACTAAGGCTTAGCTCTTAACTTACTTAGTTAATTATCCAAATACTTAGTTTTACTTCATCAAATTAGTTTTTATATAGATTAATCTAGTTAGTTGTCAAGAAATTAGTTGTTAGAACAAGATTTGAGTTTTTAGAATAAAATACTTAGTTTATATTTCAAGTTTTAGTTTCTAATTCAATACTTCATCATTCATAGATTTAGTTTGTCTTAAATTGATAATTAGTTATTCATAATCCTAGTTTTAAATTCAATATTAAATCTTTCAAATCATTAGACTATTGTTCAATTATATTTATAAAGTTTAAATTAAATAATGACTTGTTCTTATTGTTGTTGTTTTAGAAATGATAGTATAATGAATCAAGGCTAAAACCTCCATTAGAGGGGTTTGAAGAAGCCTTGATGATGACTTGATTTTTGTTAGCATAGATAAAGTTATAATGTTCTATTCTACTCTAGAAAGTAATTAGTTCACCATGAGAATGAGTTCGATTGCTTCACATGCTAGTTATTAGTTGGTAGAGATTACCATGAATAATTAGGGATTAGAAATACCCAACCTTTACGTGAAAATGTAAAGATTAGGATTACAACGTATTCTATGCTAGTTTATCAAGTCGAATTAAGGTGGAATCAAATCCCCCTAATTCCTCCTCATATTGTCAATTTAGTATTTTCGTAGTTTGATTTATATCATCTTGATTGTTGATTCACCATCGTAGTTAAAATTCAATTCCATTACTCTCACGACTTTGTTAGCTTACACGAACTAGGAAACATTACATCTAAACGACTAGGAGTGGAACGAAATATCTACTCTAAACATATTGCATTGATAACGAGAGTAGATAAACTTTGATATATAAGCACGAAAATAGTTTTAGTTTTACTTACATTTGAGTTTCATCGCTTATTCATAGGTAAAACTATCGTTTTCCTTATTATCATTTACCCTGTTTTAAGTTACAATAAAGGCCCACTTAAAAAGCCTAAAAGTTGGGTTTTGACAATTTATACAACTTTGCCTTCAAGGGCTCAAACTTAAAACTAAACTAAGATTATACTAATCTAATTAACTAGTTTTAGATTAATCACCTATATTAACTAGAGTCAATTGGACTTAGAGTGTTGATTACAAAGTTGATTCAAAGTGTGTGAGCTATGATCCACAACTTGCCTAACACACTTAAACTTCCTAATGCAATTAAAACTCTAATCCCTTGGTAAGTATTAAACTTAAACAAAGTTTAACTCATGTTCATCATAATAAACCAATCTAAAACCATTTTTGTTTAACTAACCTGTGTGTGAGCTATGATCCCGTTGAATCTTGCAATTGGGCCGGGGTAACACTAATTGCAAATATTAATGGGGGGATATGTCTAACTAAACCTTCTTTTTATCACTAACTATTACAAACAAGTTCCACTATTTTCTCCTACTCTATTACAAAATTCGGGCATGGAGTACAACTGTTCATCACAAATCAAATGGGATACCAAAAAATCAGACACACTGACAGGGGAGGTCAGCCTCGCCCTCGCCACGCCCGCGCGGTTGCCCGTTGGCGCCAGTGAACGGCTGTCGTCTTTTGCCCGTGTATTCAACTCCTCTCCAGCTTTGTTGTATGATAAAATGTTGATTGACATTTTTGGTTTTATACTAAAGTCCGAGGTCCACAATCCGAAGTCCGAAGACCAAAGTCCAAAGTCCAAAGTCCGTATAGTCATCCGTTTAGTCAAGTTACCTTACTCACGTGGGTTTGGTAGGATAGGTCGAGTAAGGGATCGTCCAAACCTTAGGGCTTGGCAAGGTTCACAACTGGAATTACAACTTTTGGTGAGTAGGATTTTAGGTTTTTTAGTTGGTTTATTTAAATAAACGGTAATGTAAATAATGTAAATTACTAACGGTGAATTTGATGTAAATAAACAAAGATAGAGAAACAGGGAGAGAATTAATCATACTCATGCAAGAATCATTTTTTAACAGTTTATATTACCACATCACTACAGCTCTAATTCGTCTTTAGTTCATAGACAAACCCGAGACGACGTCGAGTATTGATCCCTAGCGAAATGCCCACATCTCTGAGTCGCATCGCACTAGCATAAGGAGTTGAACTAATATTTCATCTCTGTAATATCATTTCAGCTCCTAGTTCTATTCTACATCAGCTGGACAAATTGGAGAGCTGTCTGACACCATAGAGTCGCGCGCGAGACATTTTGGGTCTCTCGCGAGACTGTTCTGAGGCATCAGCACTCCAAATTTGTACAGTCTCAATCATTTTGGGACCGGATGTATAATATATACCTAATTCCTAAGTAGTGATTCTAGAATATTGAAGTGTCAATCCGGATTCTCACACGAGTAGCATAACCCTCCCGGGGGGATTAGCTCATGGTCATTGGAGGAATAATTAAACTTGTTGTATACAATAAATAAGTAAATGCAGGATAGGAATTAAACTTGAAAAGAAATGACTTTAATTAAGAAGAAATAACTTACAGTATTGAAATTGCTGGAAGAGAAAATGACGGAATGTTAAGTGCTGGAATGAAACTACAGACGATAACTTAATCTTAACAAACTAATGAACAAATGCTAAAGCATAAAATGCAGGAGGAATATTGAAGACCCCCCCCCCCCTGGAGACCCTTGTGAAGCCTTTAAATTAGTTTGGTCTTTTTGTTAATTGAGACATTCAAAACTTTGAAATACAAAGTTTTGGCTTTACCTGGTTGAATTTGCTTTTTATCTTTTCCTTATTAATGTTTTGTCTTCAGCCAAATTCAATTCAAACTACCTGCTTTGAATTGGTACGTGTCTTCTCCTATTGCAAGGTGGCACCAAATTGTGACCATCACTTGCCACCTGCCTATGCTGACTCGTCATGCCTTTTAGGCATGCAGAGTGGGTCCACGTGGTGTGTCTAGTGGCGGCGCCGATTTTGGCTTTTTTACAACTTTCTGTCTTTGCATAGAGTTTGTCGCCCTGGTCGCTCTGGCAGTTCACTAGCCAACGTCGGCATCCAGATTTATAAGATGTGAGCTTCGGAGTTTGCTGCTTCTTTATATGTGGACCCGTTCTGCACTGGTTTTGTTCCTTTGGAAACTTCAGCTCTAGTCAGGCTTTGTTGGGCTTCACTCAGTTGAGTGGGAAGACTTTAGATATTCCAGTATTCCCGTACTTTGATGCATGTTTTATCATTATATTCATGTTAACTGCGGAAACCTGCAAAAGTATGAAAATATAATTATTACATGATTATTAAACACATAATCGACCAAAATGCTATGTCTCTCGGGGTTTAATATTATAGTTTTGGGTGCTTATCACACCACCCCAAAACAGCACTTTGCTTGTCCTCAAGCAAAGAAGAGACATTAAAATGATAAGTGGCCAAAAATGTGTTGTCCTAAGCTAAGTCTCATTTCGCAGAGTGCGGTTGCATTGACCGTATGCAACAAGTCCTTGAATCACTAGGAATTCCCTAGTGGACGAGTTATAGCCTCGTGAGAGTTTTCCAGAGAAGATACTCACAAACTTCATTTATACTACAACGACTCAGTAACAAAGGCATGTTTCCTTAATTAATCTCAGATATCTAGACATCTCACTAGTGGGGGAAACAAGAATTAATTTTTTTGAAATTCAAGTTAATATACATACAATAATCAAAACATCTACATATGAGCATGCATGCAGTGATCTTTGTAATGAAATGTACGAGCAGGGCCGTTTCTGGATCCTTTAGATAGCGTCCTTAAGTAGGTTCTTACAGGTATGTGTCGAAACACAATTTCTCTCTTATTTTTCCACTCAAGTTTTGCTATCTCCAGTGTGTAGTGGGCACACATTTCCTCACATACTCAATGACAATCAGAGGAGCCGAGGTCGAGAATTCACATATACTACTTATTATCACACCACCCTACTCCTAATTGAGCTAGAGGTCTTTATTAGGTTTTATGGGGCTTAGGTGGTCATGTAGAAGAAATTGGAATGGAAAATTCAAGAATGATAAATATGAGAGAATAAGGTCTTCGAGATATTTATACTAGAGAAATCCTTATTTTCTTTCCTACTTCTAACATGGTTTTCCATAATTGGCTTTTTTCAGCTTTTCTATTCCCTTTTGATTTGATTTGGGGGAAATTCTACCTTTGATATTTCTTTTGATTTTTGGAAATATATTTCTATTTTTATTTATCTTTTCTTCTGAAACTGGTAACTGATTTTGATTTGTGACAAGTTTTTCTCTTCATTTTCCGCACTTCATCCTATTTCCCATACTCATCATATAGGTAGGCTTATTTATTTGTGGTTAATAGATCGGTAATGAATTTTTGGTGAAATAGAAAGGGTTAATGAAAGGTTCAGTGGGGTGACTAGCGGTAAAAATATTTACAGATGTGAATTTTTGGCTATTTAGATCCAAAGAAGGCCTAAATTCTCACCTAGGATTTGGGTAGTTATCAAGTAAGTAGACGTGTAAACTTCTCTATTCGGAAAAACTACTCCTCTTTGTCAATACTCACATATCACACATTTTGAGGCTTTTTGGTTAGATTCTTACAGGATATGGAAACTAAGTTATCTAACCATGGGTCCTAGAAACCTACTGTTGTATACATTTAATGATAGTCAGTGCATGAATGCTCATGAAAAGATGTAAAAACTATTGCATACGTATTAAATTAAGTTTCTAAGAACAAGTCCTAATTCTAATGCTAGGGTGAGATTTCTAAATATTTTTCATCACAGAAAAGGAAACAAGAATTTGTCACTAAATACGTTTATTTAGACATAAAATAAAATTATATACAACTATGCATGCTTAATTTTTGCGAAAGGTTCTCACCACCCCCAAACAGTCGGACATTGTGTCCTCAAAGTGTTAAGAGGAAGAAAGAATATACCTGAGAGGCTTTGAGCAAAAATATAGCTGACATCTTCCACATAAACTTATTGTAACACACTATATATATTATACATCATAAAAGTGAAAGCACACTGTTAGGTTATTTATTTTTTTATATCAAAACGTAAAACAAATATGTACATTAACTCACATTGCCCCAGTTACGAACTGGGGGATGGTCCATCCTTGCTTCGTCTCTGTAGAAATGACATTCCTTTGCGTCACGCCAATCTATCATAGCTTTCCAGACTTCGCTCCATTTCCTCTTCTTTGAAGTGTCTAGATGAGCTATCATTTTATCGTCATCAGAGAAGGAACGAACTTTCCTTAGATACCTTGACGGGCACCGCCATGTCTGAAATTGCAAGGAATGAATTACCTTGTTTGTTGGACACATAGAGTCTACCTTCACCCAGTCATGAAACATTGCCGCAAATTGTGGGAAGTACGTCTTCATTATCTTGCATGCTGTGACTGGCAAAGTGATATAGTGTTGTCGAAAGGACCAAGCCCTCTTAAGGTTCTCAATTACTAGGTCTGTGATGTCGAAGGCGGTATGTTGCTGGGCCAGTGCATGGAACGTCTTACAAGCTGATTTTGAGGTAGTGGAAAAATGCCAATCCCCTATGTTGTTCAGAAGAATAAATAACATGGCAGTTCCAACATTCATGGTCATACTGGCTAGTGGAATAGTGATGTCTAGCCATCGGCCAGCTTCTGCACGTTCAATGACCTGGGCAAGGCCATCGCCATAACGGGAGACACATTTTTCCCAAGAATAGTTGTTAAAGTTGTTTTCTGTCATGTATTGAATTGGGATGTCTGGCTGAAAAGGAGGAAGGTTTAGAGCTATAGCAATTGTTGGCTTGTAAAAAGGGTGGTTGGTGTTACCAATACGGATTGCAAATCCGTTCGGCACGATACCAACAGCAGGTAGATCCTCCATATGACTGTAAAAGTAAGTTGCCAAACCTAGGGAGTATGTTTGCTCGGGGTGTAGTATCAAGGAGTTCCAACTAACTCGAGTGATGAAGTCTCTGAAAAGATGTCCATATGCAGGAGAATTCAGCAACAAATGGAAAGATTGTTTTGGAATCAACTTTGGAGATGCCATCTTAGAAGACGTGTGAAGAAAGATACCACCCGTAGACAAAGATAAACAAAAATGAGAATACGATGGAAATGACTAATTAAAACAAATTACATTTATTTATCATATGAAAATTGCACTATATTTAAAAACTAAAAAGAAAATGACAAAGAATATAAAATTGCAAAATTTAAATTGGGTCATGGGCCCAAGTAACGGCGAGGATCCTTTTGTGAGAGGAATCCATTTATAAGATTTTTGATGTCGTCAATTCGTGCAATAGCTCGTTACAACATTTCCCTCTGTGTCTGATAAATCTCTGCCTGGTTCTCCATTATGAGAGTGTGATTTGTCGAGAACAGGTTGTGGCTGTGCAAGAATTGTGCTTGTTCTTCTTCTTGTATTGTCCGCAGGTCTGTGAAATTCAAGGAGACTGGTGATGATAATGTTCTGACGTTTGTATAATGTCATCAGTCCTTGTTGAATTAAACGAAGGCCTTCCATGGGATTAAATACATTGCTTAATGCATTTTCAGTGAAGATGTTGTCAGCGGAACAAGCTTCTTCGGTTTCTGTACTGACATGGTTCTTTGCATCGTCGGGATTCCAGAAACCGTTCCTACAAACTGAGTGAATGGTAAGAATGTTAGTTTTCCTGAGAGGTGTATTAGGAGAAGTACTAGAAAAACCCCAACGCATCACGATAAGTGTCACAATGGTTGGCAAAGGAGCTGCCTTTTTCCTGGCACGTGCGATAGCGTTCCAGAGAAATTTAATAATACAAAAATCATTACAGTTAGTCTGCAAGACCCAGAGTAGATGGAGGAGGGTTTTGTTATTTCAGAAGTTTTAGATGTGCCGAGCACATTATGAGCTAGCCATTGGATCACAAATAATTGGTTTCTTTGCAAGGATTGCTAATAAACAACACGGTTTTTCCGGTTGTATTCGGCATGAAGGATAGTTGCAAGCATCAGATGCCTAATATTGTCGAATGGTGAATCCTGAAGGTGTACCCCTTGGTTTGTAATGGGAATTTGAAGTACCTTGGAGATAATTTCCATAGTCAATTCACGCTCCCATCCGTTTGCACGGACAAAGAATTGCCCGTTTTGGAAATAACCGTGTTTATAGAACAACAGAACCAATTCTCTGGAAAAAAATGCCTACTTATGATGTAAAAGAGGGTACCATCCTCGACGTAAAATTTCTGTGTCAAAAAATGGATGAAAAAGACCATTTTGGAAATTTTCCATAAAATTTTGCTCGGGTACGAAAATTCGAGTGAGGGCCATTAAAGATGGAGTGGTGAAGAAAATTCAGCGAAAAAAGGGAAGTTGGTGTTTAGAGGTGTCTATCCTTGTTATAAATAGGCACCAATCCGAAGATGTAGAAAATACGGATCAAGGTGTCACAGGGTAGTTAGTACACGTGTATCTTCTAAAATATGGCGCAAACGTTGATGTAGATTGGATGAGAAGAATGGGGCATGTGACAAGGAGTACATTTTTTTTTTTTTTTTTTACGTAAATAGCGTAAGTAGAAGGACAAGTAAGATGTAGATATAATATCACAATAAGATGTAACAACGTATAGAGATGTGAAAACACACCATAATGACATGGGAAATAAAATACAAACTTAAATATTAGATAGAACTATATGCCAAATTAACAACAGTACTATAATAAAACAACCGAGCATGAAGACTTGAGTAGCATATTCAATCTGCTGTTGCTCAAACTTTTCTAGTGCATCCATGAATCTTGAAACTTGGAGCGATCTAAAAATGATTTCTAAAATAAGAAGTGTATAGGGGAGAAGATGAAAGGAGTGAAATGTGAAGAATGTGTTGAACTTATTTATAGAAGAAAATTGAGACGTTTTCTGACCGTTTTCTGATGCGATTTCATGACTATTTTCTAACCATTTTTTTTTTTTTTTTGTGCGTTTTCATGACTGTTTTCCGTCCGTTTTGTAAAATGTTAGTTTACGGTAAAATTTGCCGTTAAGTGTGACATCTAAAATATATATGTATATATATTATTATTACTAATATTATTATATATGTTTCTACCTATATAATATAATATTGGAGATACCTAATATACTATTTAACAAGACAGAAATTTTGGAGAATGTAGGAATTAACAGACGTCCCAGGTTCAAAAATAAAAATGCAAACATGTAAATAAAATATCTGACATAAATAATATTCAAGAACGGTGAAAATAAACTATCTACTGAGAATCCTCGGGGGCTGCAGGAGAATCCTTAGGGGCTGTAGAAGAAGAACCAGGAGTCCTGCGATGGCGTGCAGGACGAGCTCCTATGGAGGCTAACTGCTCCTGGGTATCACCTAGAGTATCCATCACTTGAGCTTGAAACTGATGCTGGTTCACCATGAGCATTCACTGGAACTTGTTCTGGTGAGTAGTCATTTGGTCCTGAAATACATTCATGGAAGCTCGCATTTCCTGCTGAAATTCGCCCATGCTGGTTGTCAGCGAGTGGTCATATCTGTCCTTAACTCACCCAAGGCATGTTTCATCGATACCTGGCGAGTGTACATGTCTCTCATGCCACTATTCATAGAACGTAAGACATCCATAGGGTGGCTCATCTTACTCATAGTAGTCTCATCAAAGAAGGGTGGGTGAGATGGGCCTACGTTAGCGTGCACAGCTGCCATTGGTGCTATGGGTTCCCAAGGGGCCAGTATACATTTCTTGAAAACAAGCATATTCTCATATAAAGGTATAGGGAGTAACGGGGTAGCAGACAGGAAACCCAAATTAACCATAACTTGTGTTACAAGAATGGAAAGAGGGGCTGACCTGAAAGTGGCATGCGTAATAATATCAAAAAGAAAAGTAACTATGCAGAAGTTATCCTTGCACTCCTGGAGGATCCAGAGAAGGTGGAGGAAAGTCTTGTTGATGTCCGAAGGCTTTGAGGTGCCAATGACGTTCTGTCCCAGCCATTGAGTCACAGCCAGCTGTATCTGTCGCACCGAGCGCTGATATACGCATTTCCCATCTATGTTGTACTCGCCCTTGATTAGCGTGTTGAGCATTAGGTTGTAAGTTCGTGGGTACACGGAGTGCTGCTGAGTCAGCACGTGGTCGACTAGAGGAATTCCTGTGATCTCGGAGATCAAAACCAGTGTGACTTCGTGGCACACACCGTCGACGGTAACGCAAAAAATGGTCACCATTAAAGCTCCCATTGTCGTAAAATTTCATCACCAAATCCTTAAAATATAGCCCGCCATTAGCATACAACAAGTACTCCCATCCTCTAGAGTGTATTTCATTATCAAAGAATGGTGCAGACATCCCATTTTCGAATAGAGCTCCAAAAATTTTCTCCACCGAAATTCGCTTGTTTCCGGCCATTAGTGTTCGTAGGAAGAGGCTGCCATTGATTTGAGCTGAGGGGGAGAAATGGGAGTTGCTGAAGAAAGGGAATTGGATTCGGAGTTGTAGGGGTCGTGCGCGAGACCTGGATATAACGTGGGCCTGTCTCGTGCGAGACTAAAACGGAGGGGGACTAGATCCGAATTTTGGGGAAGTCGAAGGTTGTAAGGGTGACACGTGTGGTGGGTTGTCTTGGGTTTAAATGGACCGAGAATATGAGATTTGGTTGGGCCCAAAAAATTTCCCAAGCCCAAATCGAGCCTAAAGCCCGAAATAAGCCTAAAAATGTAAACGCTCACATAGGACTCGTTCGGACTCCGAATTGGATGAATGAGCTATCGAAATGATCGACACAAAAAATTCTATCCAATTATATAAGTCATTCTCAAAGGTCATAAAAGTTTTTGAAAAGAAGGAGGGGTGTTTTATTTATAAACAGAGTTTTTATTTATATACAAAGGAGATTTACGTGAAAAACACTGGATGTCCAGAAGAGTTACCATCTAATTTCATAGGCAACTGTCATGTCGGCTCTGGAGTGAACCCAATTCAGCCAGACTGTGGCTTTACCTTTATATATTATGGGGTTAGGGGCAGGACGGTACCATCCTAGACCGTGCGCGCTATGGTCTAATAATATTGCCCTTATTACATACGGCTATCCTCAAACCGCCCCAAAGGGAACTCAAAGTAACCAATTCTAGGGGTTGGTCTGGTGTAATCCATTGCCCGTACGTGTTCCAAGTATGCAACATCCGAGGTTGAACACGAATCTTCTATGTGCACAACTTAATGCACGGGGAATTTTGAAAAGGTAACAATATATACATATCTACAAGGTGAGTCTTTTAACATCAGATCCTCAAGACGAATTGAGTCTTTTAATGTCAGATTCTCAAGATGTTTGTGAGTCTTTTAACGTCAGATTCTCAAGTCGATTCCCAACCAGTGGGAGAAACAACGCGGCGACGAAGATTATCCTGCGCAGCTGGAGTCAGACAAAAGTATACCTTAAACTAGCTAGTATCGGATAGGAAGTCAAGACCTAGACATAAGGGTGTTTGACAATGCATACACCATCCCATCTTTCGCGCACATCGTTTACGAGCAAAAGTACTACGACCATTCCCTATTCGTGATGAGTGAGACTTACACTAAATGATTAGCTGAAGTTCGCGAGGTAGAGAGTAGAAAAGGGAAGAGAAGGAAGGAAGTGAAATTTTAGGTACCCATCGTTTACCGACAGACACGTTTGCTCGTGTTGTAGAAGGCATTTATACTCAATTATGAAATAGAGTTTTCGTGGACTAAGGTTCTGGCACTTGCAACCACACACTTCAAAGAACTTTTGAGATCATAAAATAGAAGATGGCCCGGCTACCAAAATAACGTACCCTCCATAGAAACAAGATTGAGTACACCAAACGAAACATCTAGTCTATGTAGACCGGATCCTAAAGAAGAGTCTGTTCAACATCTGGGGAGCGTAATTCGTGGTAATGTTTGAGGCGTTGTCTATTGACTTGAAATTCGTTGTTATCTTGTAGATTAAGCAAAGAGATTGCCCCATAATGGGTCACAGCTGACACAATGAAAGTGACCAGACCATCGTGTTTTCAATTTACCTGGAAAAATGTGTAATCTGGAGTTGTATAGTAAAACTTTTTGGCCAATTTTGAAATCTTTACGCAAAATGTGCTTGTCATGCACTCTTTTCATATTAGCTTTGTAGGATTTCGATAGATCATAAGCATCACTCCGAATCTCCTCAAGCTTATTTAATTGCAATTTTCGCTTCTCACCTGCCTCGTTGATATTGTAATTGAGGATTTTGATGGCCCAAAGGGCACGATGCTCAAGTTCAACTGGCAGATGACAAGGTTTTCCAAAAACAATATGGTAAGGAGACATCCCAATAGGTGTCTTAAATCTTGTTCGGTATGCCCACAAGGCATCCGATAAGTAGAGAGACCAGTCCTTTCTTGATGGATTGATAGTTTTCTCGAAAATGGACTTATCTTTCTGTTGGAGACTTCCACTCGGCCACTCGTTTGTGGGTGATATGGAGTAGCAACCTTGTGAGTAAGTCCATATTTCTTCATTAAAAACCCTAAAATTTTATTACAAAAATGTGTACCCCCATCACTGATGATAGCTTTGGGGACACCAAAACGAGAGAAAATGTTTTCTTTTACAAATTTCATGACAGTCTTATGGTCATTTGAGCGATATGCGAGTGCCTCAATCCATTTGGACACATAGTCCACAACAACTAGAATGTAGAGAAAACCTTGAGAAATTGGGAAGGGTCCCATAAAATTAATGCCCCAAACATCAAAAATTTCCACAATCAAGATAGGATTTAGGGGCATCATATTGCGTTTTGTAATTCGACCTAGGTGCTGACAATGAATGCAAGCTATGCAATGTTTGTGTGCATTGCAAAAAAAGGCCAGTAAAAACCACATTGTAACACTTTGGTCGCAGTTTTCTTTCCACTGAAATGACCTCCGCAAGATTGTTCATGGCAAAAGGATAATACGTCGGTGTGCTCCCACTTAGGAAAGCAGCGACGAATGAGTTGGTCGGAACAATACTTAAAGAGATAGGGGTCATCCCAGAAATAATATTTTACAGTGGATAAGAACTTTTTACGATCAGGACGTGACCAAGAGGAAGGAAGTTCCTCAATAACTAGGTTGTTAACAATATCCGCGTACCATGGAGAGGAGAAAATATAGTACAAATATTCGTCTGGGAAGGAATCACAGATGGCTTCAGAATCACTATCAATGTCACCAACCAGTCTTGATAAATGGTCGGCCATGACATTTTTGGTTCCTTTCTTGTCTTTGATTTCTAGGGTGAATTCTTGCAAGAGAAGGATCCAGCAGAACCATCGCTGTTTCACGTCCTTTTTCGCGAGTAAGTAGCGAAGTGTGGCATGGTCAGTATATACGATAGTGGATGATCTAATTAGGTAAGGGCGAAACTTATCCAAAGCATAGAGAACAGCTAGAAACTCCTTCTCAGTTGTTGTGTAATTATGTTGAGTGTCATTAAGAGTTTTACTAGTGTAGTAAATGACAATGGGTTTGTCATCACGTCATTGGCCTAGTACAGCGCCAATAGCAAAGTCGCTAGCGTCACACATCAGTTCGAATGGTTGAGACCAATCAGGGGGTTGAATGATAGGAGTAGTTGTCAGGGTGGTTTTTAGAGTTTCAAAAGACTGTTTGCAATTGTAATTGAAGTTGAATACCGCATCCTTAAGTGGGAGATTGGTTTAGGGTCGAACAACTTCAGAGAAATCCTGAATGAATCGCCTGTAAAACCCAGCGTGGCCTAAAAAGGCACGGATATCACGAACTGTACGTGGGAAAGGTAGCGAAGCAATTTTAACAATTTTAGCTTTATCAACCTCTATCTCGTCTTTCGAAGCAATATGACCTAGAACAAGGCCTTTGGTAACCATGAAATGACACTTCTCCTAATTAAGTACCAGATTTTTCTCTTCGCAATGCGTTAACACTTTAGAAAAGGTTGGATAGGCAGTCGTCAAAGGAATTTCCATAAATGGAAAAGTCATCCACGAAGACTTCCATATAACGTTCCACCATATCACTAAAATGTGAAGCATGCAGCGTTAGAAGGTGCTTGGGGCATTGCAAAGACCAAAAGGCATTCGTCTGTATGCAAAGGTTCCAAAGGGACATGTGAAAGTTGTCTTTTCTTGATCGGCGGGATCAATGACAATTTGGAAGTAGCCGGAATAGCCATCAAGAAAATAGTAGTAAGCATGACCAGCTAAACGTTCTAGCATCTGGTCAATGAATGGGAAAGGGAAGTGATCTTTACGTGTTCTGGCATTAAGTTTGTGATAGTCAATGCAAATTCTCCATTTTAAGGGAATGCGAAGGGAGATGCATTCACCATTTTCATTTTGTACAACTTGAATGCCAGACTTTTTAGGAACAACGTGGACCGGACTAACCCATTCACTATCAGAGATAGGGTATATGATACCCGCATCAAGTAAACATAAAACTTCCTCTCTCACCACCTCTTTCATGGTGGTGTTAAGGCGACGTTGCGGTTCTCACGATGTCTTTGAGCCGTCATCCAGATGTATGCGATGCGTGCATACACTAGGGTCTATTCCTTTGATATCATCTAAAGACCATCCGATAGCGGAGCGGTGTTCACGAATGACAAGAATCAAATGTGTTTCTTTGTCGGTAGTTAAATGAGAAGAAATTATTATAGAGTGACTACCAATGGGATTGAGGTGTACGCATTTTAAATCAGAGGGTAGAGGTCTTAAATATGGAGTTGGAGGAGTGGGGATCAAGGATTCGTGAGGGGCCGTCTCTTCAATAGAAAAGAGCAAGTCCAGTTCTTCTGAATCAGATGGCAACGTAGTAGTAAGGTCAAATAGTGGTACTGACTCTAATAATTTGTGGACATCCTTAATGTACGAGTCATCGTCAAACTCAGGATTATCAAAAGAAAGAAATTGGTGTACCTCGTCTTCGGGAAATGAGTTTGTGAAATAATCCTGTGCCTGACTATCAACCAAGCTAATCTCACCCTCCATTATAGGATCGGAAAATTATTTCATTAATTTGAACACGTTGACTTCGACAGAAAGGTTCCCGAAAGACAATGTCATTGAACTGTCCCGACAATTAATGAGAGCGATAGCAGTTGTAAGAAATGGACGTCCCAAAATGATAGGGATGGAGTCACATGTTTTTTCGGTATCTAGAATGACAAAATCAACTGGGTAGTAAAAGTCTTAGACCTTGACTATGACATTTTCTACTATGCCCTTTGGGTACTTGATGGATAGATCCATGAGTTGTAGAGTCATATTGGTAGGTTTTAATTTATGAAGAATACTTGTCACCCAACATGCATGGTACAGTTGGTCGACCTGGGTCTTTGTATTTAACCACACCATTGGTAGTTGTAATCGAGGGAAACTACTCAGTGAGGAACGCTTGTTGATGAACATTCATACGTCGTTTGGTGGTGCACATGTCCTTTAAAAACTTGGCATGCTTGGGCAAATGCTTAAGTGCATCTAGAAAAGGTAGGTTTATGGTCAAATTTTTGAAGGTTTCATGGATCTCATCGAAATGTTCGTGAGGTTTGTTCTTTGCCAAACGGGCAGGGAATGTAGCTTTTGGGAGGAATCACGCATAAGGATCAGTGGCGTATTTCCCTAGGGATGTGGGTGTAGATTTGGAAGAAACAACTTCGTCCGCTATAGGTTGCGAGGTAGGAGTTAGAAGGACGTCAGCCGTGGCTTTCGTCGATTCGACTTCTAGCATACGTATGTGATTGTCGATGGTTCGGCCAGAACGAAGAGTGGTAATGGCATTTACCTCACCCTGGCTTGGATTACTAGATCCTGGTGCATTGTTGAGTTCAAAGGCAGTGTTTGTAGGCTTAGGGTTTGGAACTGCTTGGCTAGGGAATACGTCCTTTTGACTTTTATCTTGTGCTAACAAATGAAGAGACCATTGGATAGATGCTAAGATTTGATTCTGTTGATTCATGTAAGTCAAACAAGTTTCAGCTGTTTTATCGATAGCGGATTGTACCAGTGGAGCAGTAGGAACAAGTTCACAGTTATTGTTTACGGGTTAATTTTGGTAGTCATATCCTTGATTAGCGGGAACAAAGTTGTGGTTGTTTTGGTACCCTATATTTGCATTGTTGGAAAAATTACTTTGCCCTTGCTGGAATTGTAGAGGATTTCCTTGATGGTAGGAATTGTAGTTCGCGGGTGGTCGTACAGGAGCGTTGTTGACACCCGGAGCAGCTTGTTGTTGGGAAGGGGGTGCCCAAGCCAAATTCGGATGTTGTCACCAAGATGCATTAGGGATGTTAAAAGCACAAGCCTCTTCAGAAGATTGGGGAGGGCACTCGTATACCAAAGGATAATAAGAATCGGCGTGCTCGGGACTTAAGCAAAGATGACATGGAAAGCGTTAGCAGCCATGACCTGTTTGGGTTTCTGATCATTTACTTGAACCGAAAGAGCATCGACCTTTTTGTTTAGGGACTCGATCAGAGTTTTTAATTCCAGATCGGGTTTGACCTAGAACATAGACGTAACTTTGGTAGGAGTGTCTTTAGAAGATCTGGAAGAATCAGTGTTTCCCCAATGGGTGCTTCGTGAAGCCTGTTTCTCAAGGAAAGTGTACGCTTTAGTAGCGCCTTTGTCCATGAAACAACCGTTGTTCATAATATCTAATGTTTCCTTTTGATGGTCAGAGAGACCATTAAAGAATGAACGGACTAATACAACGGTGTCGAGTTGATGATAGGGACATTCGAGAAGCAGATCAATAAATCTGCTCCATGCTTCCGAAAAGGATTCCTGGGGATTTTGGCGAAAGAATTGAATCTTCTGAAGCATTTCTATAGTTTTCTTCTGAGTATAGAATTTTATCATGAATGCTTGTACGAGCTTGGCCCATGTGTCAAGGGATTGCGGCGCTTCGCCTGCGAGCCAACCTGAAGCTTTATCAGCTAAGGTGAAGGGAAAAAACTTAAGCGAAACTTGTTCGTTAGTAACGGTCGGATGGCGGAAAGTGGTGACTACTTGCTGCATCCGACGAAGGTGATTGTATGGTTTTTCGTTGTCTAAACTATGGTAAACAGGTAACAAACCGAAAATATTTGGCGGAATGCGAAAATCACCTACAATCACATCGAGTTTAATACAGGAAGCAGGTCCTTCCTGTAAGGCAGTATAGAAATCCGAAAGGGGTTTCTCAACTGTGGGATTTTCCTGGGCCATAATTAAGGGAGGTAATGGCAACTGAGATATTTTACGAGGTTGGTTTATAGAGGAGGAACTATGTCTAGGAGATAGCATAAGCAGTTGTTTATTGTATTATATGTAAGTTCTAATTCCTTATTAGTACCAGACCGTAGTCTCATACAAATACGAGTTTTAATTCTAGGCTCATAAGGAACAATTTATGATAGGAGGCTTTAGAATTACGGAAAGAGGGAGGTGTTGCATGTCTTCCTGAGCTGTTGCTAACTTGAGCAGGTAAGCTAGGATAACGTGTGAATATTCCAGCAGCCAGGTCACCTGAGAGAATTGAGGGAGGTTGTTCGTGCTAGCACATTCCTTAATTAGGCAACTTCAACTTTTCAAGTTTCCTAGACACTGATGGAATAGGATGATGATTTATGATGGTGTATTATGTGGGGTATTATTAAGATGATTATGATGAAATTTTAGGATTTTAGGATTTTTTTATTTTTTTTATTTTTTTATTATTATTATATTTTTTTTTGTTTTATTTTTTTTGTTTTATTTTTAATTTACGTAATTAATGTATTATGGAGACGTGATTACCGAACATGCAATTAAAAATGATAGATGCCAAAATAGAAACTAAACAGATACAATTAACACATACTAGTTTTACACAGGAAGTCTACACATGCAACTATATATTACTTATACGTGAATAGAATTTTGTCCTACGCATGCAATAATCAATAGCCACCGATACGTGCAACTATATATGAGCTAGGGGAATGTCGAGAACGAACTCATGCAAATGAATACCGCGTACGTGAATTGATGTAACATACACATACAAAAATATTTTAAGCAGGTGGTTTGAAATTACGCATACATCCAAATATATTCGAATCATATTAATCGTACTAACGTGAAGATATAATGACGAACCACATTTACATGCAAAGAGTTCTCATGCCAACACACAAACATGCGAGGTAAAACAGGTTATAGCAAACAACCAAATAATATCCTTGACAAAGTTTGAGGAGTTTAAGAATTCAAAACCTGGCGTCCTGCGATTCCTCGTACAACGATCGAATTAACTCCAGAGCTTGCGAACTTACTAGATGGTGTATAAACAAGACTAGAGAGTCCAAAAGAGTACTGAAAAGGAAAGTGGCCTGTACCTAAAAATCGGAGTGTTGATACTTCATGTTAGTCTCGCGCGCTACTAATATAATCTCGTCCAAGACATTTTGTCAGTTCAGTACTTCAAGTTCCTACGGAATACTTAGACTGTGCTAATAAAAATAAACAAGATTTGGTTCATATATCTGTTAGTAGAAAAAGTTGGGGCAACAGGTACGTAACACGTTAGTATTACAAAACAAATGGAAATAAAAAAGATGAGGGGGTAGGGGAGGGGGTTTATGTTTGATGTATTCCAGTTATTACGTTAAATGTCCAGAGTCCTTCGGCGTTCAGCGGCGCCATTTGATAAAACGTTGATTGACGTTTTTCGTTTTATACTTAAGTCCGAGGTCCACAGTCCAAAGTCTGAAGACCAAAGTCCAAAGTCCAAAGTCCATATAGTCGTCCGTTTAGTCAAGTTACCTTACTCACGTGGGTTTGGTAGGATAGGTTGAGTAAGGGATCGTCCAAACCTTAGGGCTCGGCAAGGTTCACAACTGGAATTACAACTTTTGGTGAATAGGATTTTAGGTTTTTTAGTTGGTTTAATTAAATTAACGGTAATGCAAATAATGTAAATTACTAACGATGATTTCAACGTAAATAAACAAAGATAGAGAAACAGGGAGAGGGTTAATCATACTCATACAAGAATCATTTTTTAACAGTTTATATTACTAATTCGTCTCGAGTTTATAGACAAACCCTAGACGACGTCGAGTATTGATCCCTAGCGAACTGCCCACATCTCTGAGTTGCATCGCACTAACATAAGGAGTTGGACTAATATTTCATCTCTAGAATATCATTTTAGCTCCTAGTTCGATTCTACATCAGCTGGACAAATTGGAGAGCTGTCTGACACCATAGAGTTGCGCACGAGACATTTTGGGTCTCTCACGAGACTATTCTGGGGCATCAGCACTCCAAATTTGTACAGTCTCAATCATTTTGGGACCGGATGTATAATCTACACCTAATTCCTATATAGTGATTCTAGAATATTGAAGTGTCAATCTGAATTCTCACACGAGCAGCATAACCCTCCCCCTGAGGGGGGGGGGATTAGCTCATGGTCATTGGAGGAATAATTAAACTTTCTATATACAATAAATAAGTAAATGCAGGATAGGAATTAAACTTGAAAAGAAATGACTTTAATTAAGAAGAAATTGCTGGAAGAGAAAATGACGGAATGTAAAGTGCTGGAATGAAACTACAGACGATAACTTAAGCTTAACAAACTAATGAACAAATGCTAAAGCATAAAATGCTGAATGAGGAATATTGAAGACCCCCCCCCCCCCTCATATATATATATATATGGAGACCCCACCGTGAAGCCTTTAAATTGGTTTTGTCTTTTTGTTAATTGAGACATTCAAAACTTTGAAATACAAAGTTTTGGCTTTACCTGGTTTAATTTGTTTTTTTGTCTTTTTCCCTTATTAATGTTTTGTCTACTGGCACCAAATTCAATCTCCACATCACTTGCCACCTGCTAACTTGTCATGCCTTTTGGGCCCAAAAGTGGGTCCACGTGGTGTGTCTAGTGGCCGCATCGATTTTGACATTTTTACAACTTTCTGCCTTTATGTAGAGTTTGTGCCTTGAATTGGTATCCATCATTTATAAGATGTGAGCTTGAAGTTTGTCTTTTTGTTCTTTTTGGAAACTTCCTAGTCGCTTTTTGTTGGGCTTCATCTGCTGAGAGCAAGGTGGCATGTTTTATCATTATATTCATGTTAACTCGGAAACCTGCAAAAAATATAATTATTACATGATTATTAAACACATAATTGCCAAAATGTTATGTCTTTTCGGGTTTAATATTATTACGTTTTGGGTGTTTATCATTGTCCCAAACTTGATTTGTAAAAAAGAATATCAATATAGAGAAACAATAAAATGAAATGACAAAAATTGAAAAAAAAAAATAAGAAATCATGCCTTTTATGATCTTAGTTTTTTCTCTCATCCTTGCTTGAGGACAAACAAGATGTTATTTGGGAGTGGTGATCAGCTCCCAAATGTGCATTTTATTACCCGTATATTGTCTTACCCCTTAGAAAAACAACTCATAGCTTTTATTGCCTTTTTCAGGTTCAAGAGTATTTCAGACCACTTTTCATAAAAGTTGTGTCTTAGCACCGAAAGAAGCCCTAATCACACTTCTTATGAAGACCAATAGCTGCTATAGAAAAGTGTTGAAAAAGTCAAAGTCAACCGGTTAAAGTCAACAGTCAAAGTCCTCAAATCAGAAGACCAAAGATAGAGGCCCTTATCTCAAATTATGAAGACTTTCTTCCTAAACCTACCTTGGTCATGAAGAAACCAGAAAAAGTAAAAGCAAAAACAAAAACAAAAACAAAAGCAAAAGTGAGTGGTGAGGTGTCTAGTGTGTAATGGAGAAGGGCAAATCTGTAAAAGGCAAAAGTAGGAGTATATAAGTAAAAAGTAAAGGAGAGACAACCCATTCATTGTCTTAGGATCCAAACCATTTGATTTGTTTAATTCTCGTCTTGTTTTTCAATTTATGTTTTTATTTTTCTAGTTGTTTTAATTTATTTTAATCAACTTGTTATTTCCTTGTTCTTTATTTCAATCAACTTGTTATTTACTTGTCTTTGTTTCAATCTTCAAACTTATTTTCTTGCTTTCATTTCAATACTTTAATCAATCTTCCCCTTCATGTTTTTAAGTCATTTTAATACAAATTTCAAGTTTTCAATTGCTTAAATAATTTCAAGATGAATCTCCCTCACTCAAACTTTAAATAATTTAGGATGAACCGCAACTTCTAATCTAAACTCTTTTGAAGTATACACACCACTACTAAAACTTCAAATGGCACCACTGCTGGGGATTGAAGAATCTAAAGCTTCAAATTTCGCTGCTGTCATGGATTGAAAGAGTGAGAGTGAATTGTTTTCATCTCTCCATTTTTGTTTTTTTTTCAATTTTTCATCATTTCATTTTATTGTTTCTCTGTACTGATCTACTTTTTTACAAATCAGGTTGATGGACAACAAAGCTGGAGAGGAGCTGAAGACACAAGCAAAAGACGACAGCCGTTCACCGGCACCGGTGGGCGACTGTGACCTCACCTTTAGTGAAGTGTATCCGATTTTTTGGTATCCCAGTTGATTTGTGACGAATAGTTGTACTCTGAGCCCGGATTTTGTAATAGAGTAGGAGAAAATAGTGGAACTTGTTTGTAATAGTTAGTGATAAAGAGAAAAACGAAAAAAATAAATAAAATAAAAATTGGTTTTTGATTGATTTCTTATGATGAACATGAGTTAAACTTAGTTTAATTTTAATACTTACCAAGGGATTAGAGTTTTAATTGCCTTGGGAAGTTCAAGTTTGCGAGGCAAAGTTGTTGATCATAGTTCACACACTTCAAATCAACTTGGTAATCAACAATTTAAGTCCAATTGACTCTAGTTAATCTACGCAATTAATTTAAAACTAGTTAACTAGAATAGTATGATCTTAGTTTAGTTTTAAGTTTGAGCCCTTGAAGGCAAAGTTGTATAAATTGTTAAAAACCCAACTTAAGGGCTTTTTAAGTGGGCCTTTATTGTAACTTAAAACAGGGTAAAGCTCGAAAGGTTGGGCTTGATTATCAGATCAAGTGCCAATTGGCTCCGTCTTATCCTCAAGCAACGTGTAAACACGGCTTGAGAGGTAAATTATAAACCTCTTTGAAGCCCAAGTAAGAGGATACTTGTGTGTTCAAGCATGTTTAAGTGATTGTTTGAAATTTACTTTCTGTACTGCAATTTACATTTGCGCATAAGGCTGAACCTGAGCCATAACAACCATCGGGAAGTCATTACCCAATGTAGGTAATTTGGGCATTGCTTGATTCTTGAAAGCCCTAGACCAAAAAACAAATTATTAAAATCAATCAACTATAGCCCAAAGTAGCCACGCTCCTCTAGAAAATGACAAAAATATAGCCACGAGGATTTAGAGTAATTAGTTACCAGATTCCGATAGACCAACTACCTTCCTCACTCCCCTCCCCCAGATTCATCGTGAGTGAGATTCTTGGTAGCACACCACTTAGTGAAGTGACTGCCTACTCTTCTGAGACGTATAGTAGAGCCATCCTAGTCTCACGCCCAATTGTTCCCTTGAATAGGGCATAATAAATTATAGACCAAAGCAAATATTTTCAAAAATCCAAAAAAATGAATTTCTACTACTTGTGCATCATCATTGATTGAGCATTCATGTCTTATCAATATGCATCGCAACCATCGTGGAATTACAATGCAAACCCAGAACCTTGTCCTTTTTGAGGTAGTCCTTATCACTAGTTATCTCATTGTCCATCATATACCAAATTTGAGTCTACTACTGGAAATCTTTTCGATTACGAACCTCAATTTTCAAGTTTCCCTAGTACTCCATACACTCAAAAGTTTTCTAGTCATGTCTACAATTTATGGAGTTCTACCACAAATAGTCAACCACCATTCATATATCCACCTGGTTAGTCAGAGTATGGTTTCACCCAAAACCCATTACAATTTATGTCACCATCCACACCAAATTCATATTTTACTCCACCATCTATCACAAACCAACTTTACTAGGAAATGGCCAAGCAAACAATACTAATGCAGCAAATAGCAACATTTTTATGTTTTCTCCAATCCGATTCAAATAATGCCACATCTGAGACTATTATTCTTTCCACCAGTCCAAAACCCATCCAATAAGAGAAACAATGTGTTATTATAAAAAAGCCAATTGCTAAAGCCAATCCTGATACTCATGACCAGTAAAAAACCCATCATCTTGCACCTGACTATTGCGTGAATTCCAAATCTTATGATGATTATATGCCTGAAGTCACAATTTCTCTCACATGCTTTAATGCATCATCACCCATAAATGAGAAAACTCCGGCAAGAGAAACTCAAAAGTATATATTGGACTTGACACATTTGGAAAATGGCATTGAAAAAATTTATGAAGATCCAGGTAGAGAAGATAAAGAAAATGAAGTGCTAGGAAAAGAGGGAGTAAAATCTATGGTGGAAAGTGGATTTCAATTTAGTTTGCCCATTAAAGACTTATTGATGGAACAAATTTGTGACATCCTTACTATTGCAGATATGAACCAAAATCTTGTGGAAACGCCAAAACTAGATGAAGAATTCTCTGAGTCCTCGAGATCATGCGAAGAACCACCACCTAACCATCACAATCCCAATTTAACACCTCTTGAAATTCAACCTCCAGTCATAAAAAATCCTCCAAATTCTGAGGACTGCACCATGAAACCATTTCAAAGAAACCTTAAATTCACACTTAAGCCAATTGCCTTTGAGATCATTCATAATTTTCTAAACCTTCCTAGTAAAGAGATTTTGCCCAATATATAAACACAAGAGTCCATCATTTTAGTAGTTGAGAAACCTGGTATGTCATATTCTCCATCATCTGAGCCTCATGAAGGATATATACTACCAACCTCTCACTCTTTTGGATAATTCAAACATGACGGGTTATTGCATAAGTTCCATGATGGGTTACACAAATATCCTGTTATCATTCAACATCTTACACTCTAAATACATCATTTCATTCTATTTGGGGGTGTATGCTTTTATATGTTTTTCTATAAAGATCCCCAACTATTTAGATTATTAGTATATAGTTAATAGCATATCATCCATCACATGCATAGTCTTGGGGAATCTGACTTAAAACAACCCCACATATAGTCTTGAATATCTAACTATAAAGGATTCATGTTATGTTTTCTCGATGCATTCCATGGGAGTGCATCCTTAAGGTAACCGAACCACTCCACTTGGAGTGTGTGGTTGTAATTGCTGGATCCTTAGTCCACGTATATCTCGCATTTTCTTTGTAAAACACTTTTTACTTGTCGTTGGAGTAAGTGTGATCCTATGGAGCGAGTATACAATTTTCCTCTTTTTTATTTTACATTTCTTTGTCAAAATAGTTGTTTTTCTCCGTTCTCATTATAAAAGGTTCTCGATACATCAATTGTGATGTGATTTTCCAAAAACAAAACGGGCAATGGATTCCACATAGACCAATCTTTAGATGTACGCAATCTCCATTCTTCTAAGGGCGGCTTGAGGATCAGTTATGTGTTACTAAGGGTCGCTCATATCACCATGCACTTTTTGTCTCATCTTAAACTGTACCATATAAATACCAATTGTCCCTTGCTCACCAATATCACGTCAACTATCAAATACATTCAGACAAGGACAAGGTACCTACAACAGTCATAACAGAGGATTGGTTCCCATCCCATTTTAACCAGAACTAGTAAAATCCACCAAAGAGACCTAGTTCCTGATAGGGTTATATACTAAAAGTATTACTTTTGTATTAACTCTAATTCTTTATATTTTGAATGAGAATCATATGGGCAAATGTTATGCATATTATATATGTTATTATTTATATGCATATGTCTAATACTTTATGTTGTAAATGATATGGTGTGGACACACAGAAGATCATATCATCAGTACCTTATAAAGTATAAGTAATCGTTCACAACCTAGATGGATTTGGACAAACCATTGGTACGGTTGTAGTATAATCTGGTATTAGTCTATCTTGACTATATGATTACACTAGTACACTTTGTGTGTACTGAACAGGACCAAGTGAGGTTGTTTCTCTTTATACTGACTATATAAGAGAACAAACACCTCTATTATTATGGATGTTTTCCATCTTAATCCAGATATAATAACGGGCACTTACATGCATTGTACATTGCTTTAAATCATCAATGAGTGAGATTCATTTGTGAATCAACAAACTCGATGGATTGGGTAATGACATTGTGTGTAAGGTGTGCTGTTGATTATAGAAGGAATCCGTGACCCGCAGGAAGTCGGGTTGATGATGTCTCCTTGAGGAGCTCAAAAAGATTGTCATGTAAACCCTACAGGTGGATTTATTCCGACATGACAATGAAGTTGAGTGGTACTACTCAAGGACATAAGAAGTTGATTAATGTAGTTGTCAATAACTTGACTTAATCAACGGGCATTCGATATCTTAAACACGGGGAGATCAACGAGCATATAATATGGAGCCCATAAACGCTGACACGTAATTTGGGATTAGGGTGGTAGTGCAACAATGGCCTTTAGTGGAATAAGTCATTTGTTGACGGACTTGGATCGTGTGTTTTGGGCGAACATGGGAAGCCCAAGCCTGTCAAGAGGTCCAACCCTAATTTCTCCTCATGGTCCCTGTTGTAGCCTATAAATAAAATCCCTTCTCTCCTGGCCATTTTTTACTATTCATCTGGATTGAAAAGAGAGGCAAGGAAAGATAGATCCAAAATCGGTTCTAGCTTTGTGAGAGAGAAGGGGGTTGGTAGATCGTTGCCCATACAACGTCCAATCTATTGAAAGGAATACAACAGAAGATCAAAGGGTTGATTTTGGATTTTATAAAGCTTGGATTCTCAAAGTTATCTAAGCCGGATTTACAGGTATGTTTTCCAATCCAAAATCGTGAGAACCATTAATTCCGCTGCGCATGGTTTTCACGATTTGTAGAAATATTCATTCTGAAATACCGGTTCCTATAGTTCCACCACCACTAGTGTCCAATCAGTTAAACCCTTCTATTATGTCTTACGCAGTAAATCTCCCAACACACGTAACTAAAGCCACAATCTGACTGGATTGGGTTCAATAAAGAGCCGACACGAAAGTTGCCTGAGATCACCTTATTGTTTGTTTTAAAAAAAAACTTGAATTAAGAACCACGGCTTTTGAGTACGAGTATTTTAATAACATCTCTACATAGTTTTGAAAACCTGAGGATATAAAAATGAAAATTATACGCCCCGGAGTAATTAAAATGATACCGGATCAACGTATAATTTTATTCTCTTGTCAAAACTGCTATATGGTTAGAAATATCTTTAGATTGAGAAAAAAAATTACTTTCAAAACACACACACACACATTTCATATGTGTCTATATAGATAGTTTTTTACATACATTACATTTCTAACTTTTAGTGTAATCATGCATGCATGTTAGATTTTCTACATTTCATGTTTTTAAATAAATACAAAAACCCAAAAAGATTTTATAGTAGAATAAATATCCCTAGTATAATAAACCATGTATTTCTGGTTCTATATCAAACAACTAACACCCCAAACTTATTTGGGGGTAGCGTATTTTCATCTTGAAGAACAGAATACAGGTGTATTGCCATTTTTGCTCATGTTCCTATGGTAATCTCTTTCCTTATCTTTTCATACCTTGAGGACAAGCATAATTCTATGTGGTATAGTAACATTTTGCAAAAACTAGGTATTTTCTATATATTATATCTAATAGTATATTTCTTCCTTTCTAAAAACTATTTTTTTCGAAAAAGAAAAAAAAAAATTTTTCCATTTAGTATTAAAAAGTCTCGTTTCTTTTTTCTATGATGAATAAAAAGTTTAGAAGTCTCATTATAGCAATAGAGTACAGACTTGTTCTTCGTACTTAGACTAATATACGTATAATAGTTTCTGCATCTTTTTATGAATGGCATACATCAACACTTATTTGTATATAGCAGTGAGTTTTCGAAGCCAAGGTTAGAACAATTAAGTTCTATATCATGTGAGAATCTAGCCAAAAGCCTCATCTGAATGATTACTGAGTGATGACACAAAGGATGTTCGAATAAAAAGACCACACGTCCACTTGCTTGATCACCACGCCATATCCTATGAGAGAATGTAGGCCCTTTTTGGATCGATATAGCCAAATAAACATTAACAACTCAAAAATATAGTTTTCCTCTAGTTAACCATCTTGAGCATTCACCCTTTCTAAATGCCTTTTTATTCTTTACCAAAGATTCCTAACCCGTTACAACACATAATAAAAAGTTTAGCTAGCTGATGAGTTGAGAACTGGATAGATATCAGAGAAAGAGAAGAGAAGACCTTGTACAAAAACAGAATAGTTATTTGCTTCAAAAAGAAAAGAAAAGAAAGAAAAGAAAAGAAAAACCCATCAAAAACCAAAAGTCCAAAAAAATCGAATCTCCCAAAAGATCAAAATCAAAAGGAGATTATATCAGAAATAAAAATAATCAAAACCAAAGTTAGAACTCCCAAAATTTAAAATCATATGGAGTCACAAAGCTAAATGGCTAAAAGAATGTATCACAATTCGGAAGCAAAACAACAAAATGAGGTTCTTCTCTGGTTATACGTATCTTGAAGGCCCAGTTTCTCGACTTATTAGATTTTGTTTTTCCCTTCCTTTTTCTTTCTAAACCATCATCCTAGCCCCATAATTCCTAATAAAAGACCTCTAGCTCGATTAGAAATAGGATGGTGTGGTAGTAAGTGGCAAGCGTGATCAATCGACCACGATTTCTTTGGACGTCATTTGAGTATGTGAGGAATATAAGTGCCCACTACACTTGAGAGAACAAACCTTGAGTGAATCTATCAGAGAGTTATGATTGCAACACAACCCTGTGAGAACCCACCTTGAGGAAGCTCTCTAAAAGCGTCAAAAACAACTCTGCTTTTGCATTTTATTGCTCATGTTTTGCACATTTATCTTTAGATGACTAAATTAATGTATATATCTTATTCTAAGTTCAAAGGAGCTTGTCCTTATTCCCCGCTAATGAGATGTATGAATTTCTCAGAATGAATAAGGAAACAAGACCCTATGTACTAAACAGAAGAAATTTGTGAGTACCTTTACTAGAAAACTCTTCCGAGACTTAAAGCTTGTCCACTAGGGAATTCCTAGTGGTTTAAGGCCTTGTTGCATATGGTCAATGCAATCACACTCTGTGAAACGAGATTAGTATAACTGATAATAAATCACTCATTTATTATCTTAATTTTTTATCTCATCCTTGCTTAAGGACAAGCAAGATGCTATTTGGGGGTGGTGATCAGCTCCTAAATGTCCATTTTATTACCTGTATATTACTGTATTACAGTCCCTCTTACGCTTAACAAAAAGACAACTCATGGATTTTACTACCTTTTTCATATTAAGAAGTATTCCAAACCACTTATCATAAAAGCTGCATCTTAGCACCAAAATGAGCCTTAATCAAGCTTATTATAAAGACCAGTAGCTGCTGTGGAAAAGTGATGAAAAAGTCAAAGTCAAACAATCAAAGTCGACATTCAAAGTCCTCAAATCAGAAGACCAAAGATGGAGGCCCTTATCTCAAATTATGAAGACTTTCTCCCTAAACCTACCTTGGTCATGAAGAAACCAAAAAGCAAAAGTAAAAGAAAAAGTGAAACGATGAGGTGTCTAGTTTGTAATGGAGAAAGGCAAATCTGTAAAGGTCAAAGTAGGGGTATATAAGCTAAAAACAAGGGAGAGAGAAACCCATCCATTGTCGTAGGATTCAAACCATTTGGTCTGTTTAATTCTTGTCTTGTTTTTCAATTTATGTTTTTATTTTTCTTGTTGTTTTAATTTATTTTAATCAACTTGTTATTTCCTTGTTCTACACTTTGAATTGGCACTGATTCTTTTCAAATGCAAGTCTTGGTAAAGAAGTGTACTCAAGATCTCCATGACAAGTACAAATAAATACGGGGAAACTGGATCACTCTACTGAAGTCCTCTTTTTCCTTCAAAATATCCTTCAGGCATCCCATTCACTAGCACTGAATATGTGGGAGATGCATAACCCATTTTTACCCATTCTATGAACAAGAGAGGAAACTTAAACTTGTGAAAAATGGCTTTAATAGCTTGCCAAGATACTGAATCATAGGCTTTCTTGATATCAATCTTTATAGCACATCTCTTATGCCCATGCTTTCTCGAATACCCCCTTAGTAACTCATGAGCTAAAAGGAGGTTGTCTTGAATAGACCTTCCAGGAATAAAGGCTGATTGGAAGCTTGATATTAGCCCAGAAATATAATTCTTCATCCTGTTGGTTAGTACTTTTGACACACATTTATATATAATGTTCCAACAAGCTATGGGTCTAAAAGAGGCAACTGAAGATGCATTTTTCATTTTTGGGATGAGACAGAGGAAAGTGGAATTTATACCTCCTATTAATTTTCTATGGAGAAAGATGTACTTGATAGCTTCGGTGAAACCAGCTTCAATATTATCGAAGCTTTCTTTAAAGAAGCATGCATTATAACCATCAGGGCCTGGTGATTTATTATCCTCCATACCAAATAAGGCTTCCTTGATCTCTAGTTCAGTAATAGAGGAGGTAAGAAAGTTTCTTGTATTTTGGTCAATCTCCTCCACTTGTATGTTATTAAGGAACCTAGAGTCACAATGTGCATCAGAGGACACCCCCAAGAGATCATAGTAGAATTGGAGAAAGCATCAGCTACTTGATCTTTACCTTCTCTTTTTGTGCCTTATGCATCTGTTATGACCCAAACAAAGTTTCTAGCTTTCTTCTCCTTTAGCACATTAAAAAAATATGCACTACACTTATCCCTAAAGCAGAGCAAGTCAATATCTATTTTGTGGAAAATATTGGCTTCCTTCATTTTAATCAAGCTACATAGCTTTTCTCTCAACTCGAACTCCTGAGCACTAAGAAAGCAATCCAGCGTATTCTGGTGTAGCATTTCTTGAACTGTCTGGAGTTGCATTTTTGTTTCTGTAACCAGCATCTGAGTGTCATTGCAAAAGGATCTTGCCCAACCTTTTAGCACTACCTTTAGACTTTTCAGCTTTCGCTCCATCACTATTCCAAGTATAGAAATAACCTGAAGCATTATGATCAAAAAGCCCTGCTACATTCATACAACTTGCAAATGGCTGAGTTTCCCTGGGATGTACAGCCCTGTCTCTAATTCTTTCATGGGAGAATAACACATTGTTAAAGTCTCCCATTACACACCAAAGACTCTGAATACCTACACTTAGAGCCTTTAGTTCCTCCCACAGAATCTGTCTATCTTGATACTTATTGTTTGCGTACACAATAGTTAAGGAGAAACTAAACCCATACTGCAAAATGGTAGCCTTACAGTGCACAAATTGTACCCCTTCCACCTCCTTTTGAACATCCAAAATACTTGTATCCCAACTCATTCAAATTCTGCTATATTCATCACTAGTATAATTGTGCTCCATTGCCCATTGTGGACATACTACATTTTTTATGTTTACCATTTTCTCCATTCTAATCTTTGTTCCCAGCAAACCCATACAACTAATCTTATTCTTAGTTATAAACTTATTCAACTACTTTGCTTTCATGCAGTCATTTATTCCCCTAACATTCCAACTACTTACTCTTATCATTGAGAAGTTTTAACGACCTTTCTTTTTACCACTTCCTTTTGGCCTCCTCTTACCTATCTTTCTTGACTGAGACTACTACTATTGCACAGCGATAAGAGCCCAAAACTGTAGTTTTAACCCCTTAACAATATTGCTTTTAGACCAATTATGTGATTAATAAATAAGAGTTAGTGTTGTTTACGTACTTTTATGTATTTTAGGCATTGGAGTCAATTATGTGGACAAATGTGTCCCTTTTGTGTGATAAAGGAGCAAATGTTGGTTGCTAAGAAGTTCTAAGATGAAAGGCCAAGATTCAAGGAGAAAAAGCCTTTTTAAAGCTCGGTCAAAGTTGGAAAGTCACTCAACGTGGGCAGAAATAGCGCATAAAAGTTAGCAGAACTTATGAAGGTTGTATCTTTGGACTAAGACCTCAGAATTTGGCCTACCATATGTCAAAACGACTAACTCGGAAAGAGCTTTCTAATGGTCTAAGCCTTGAACCAATCAGAAGAGCAGAATTAGAAAAAAAGGCTATTACAGTAATTTTCAGCAGAGAAACCATTTTTGGACCGAACTGATCAAGTTTTGCGCTCAATTTTATGGCCCAAAACATGGCTCCAAGCCAATGCATGAATTTGTAGTAGCCTCTTCTATATAAAGAGGAGTAAGGCCAAACTCTTAAAGATACTTAGTTAGTTTTAATTAGACTCTTAGATTAGATTCATAATATAAATTAGTCATAATTAATTAGTTAGTACTTAGTTTTTAATACAGTTTTGAATTAGTAGACTCTTTTACATTAGATTAATAAAGTAATTTTACATTTCTTCAAGGATGTCTTCTTCTTATTCATTTATTAATGATAGTTTGATGAATCAAGGCTAAAACCTCTATTAGAGGGATTTGAGAAAGTTTTGATGAAAACTTGATTGTGTTAGCGTAGAAGTAGTTGTAATAATCTATTCCACTCTAAAATATAGTTAATTCGCCATGAGAATGGGTTTAAATTGCCTCACATGCTAATTATTAGTTGGTAGAGATTGCCATGAATAATTAGGGATTAGAAAGACCCAATCTTTATGTGAAAATATAAAGATTAGAATTACAACAAATATACGCTAGTTTATTAAGTTGAACTCAAGGTGGAATCAAATCCCTCTAATTCCTTCCCATATTCACATCGTAGCATTGAATTGCCATAGTATAAATTACATCAATTCTATTAGTATTCAATCACCACATTAGTATATTTTCATTTAATTACTCTCATCAATTTTATTAGAATTACATAAACTAGGAAATCTTTACATCTAATGAGCTAGGAGTGGAACAAATTCTCTACTCCAATTATATTCTGATTCACGAGAGTAGAACTTTGATCATAGCATTGTATTAGCATTTAGTTTTACTTATTCATAGCCTAACTAGTTAAGAGTAGGTAAAACTGCCGTTTTTACGTTTATCAAATGGCACCGCTACCATCTTAGTTTTGTTTAGCTTCATTTCCTTTAGTAGTGTTAATCCTACCAAAATCCTATTAAACCTACCCACCCTTGTTTCGTTCTAACTGTGTTTGTTTGGTTCAGAAACTGATTTTTTTGCAAAAATACATTGAGTGTGCTCCACGCCCTTTTAGCCTATTTTTGAAGCGCGCCCCGCACCAAAGTGCCTGGACATCATCCAAGGCAAGAGTGTGTCTCATGCCCTTCATAGGCAAATTCCAAGCGCGCCCCGCGCCGAAGCGCCTGGACTTCAAGTCAAGCAAGAGCGCGACCCATGCCCTCATTAGGCTAATTACCAGCGCGCCACGCGCCCTCTTCTGAATATGCTTGATTTCACAGGTTAATTCAAACTTTTACTTTTTTCAAGGTATTCAGTGTTGCTATCTGCTTGAATACACTAAAATCGCGTATACAAGACGTTATTCAAACACGAAGCAAGGAGACATTTAGGTACTCTTTCTTCCACTCCTCACCTCTACTGTTAGAGGATTTATTCTAGCATATCAGGGTTGTTTTGACTGTTGTCATGTTTCTTTAACTTTGGACTTAGCCTTGCATAAGATTAAAGTCAGGTAAGGAAAAAATGTCTAACGTGATCTATCGTGAGCGTCAATGCACACACCTATCTAGTATACCACACACTACACCTGAATCAATGGCTGAAGAAAGAGAGACTCCTCTCTCTGACTTTTATAAAGCCCTGAACGATAGCCCTAAGTCTTGCATCGTTATTGTAGACCTAGTGGGGGATTTCCAAATCCCCCCAAATATATTTAATTTGTTACCAGTTTTTCATGGGTTAGACCATGAGAAACCTTATCAGCATATGGGTAGGATTGAGCAAATTCTTACCACATTCCATCATCCTATGGTAGGTGCAAAACAAATTAAACTGAGGGTGTTTCCTTTTACCCTAGCCAATAAGGTGGCATCTTGGTTAATTGCCCAAACACCTAATTATATGGACTTATTGGCCAAACTTGTTCAATTGTTTATGGAACAGTTTTAGCCACCACTGAAGACAGATGAAATGCTTTACAAGATTTATTTTTTCTATCAGAATTCTCATGAATCCTTTTCAGAGGCCTGGAATCGTTTCACTTATCTTTTTATAGAGTGCCCATATCATAACCTTGTGAAAGACATGTTAGGTCGTGCCTTTTTCAAGGGGCTTTTACACCATTATAAAGATGTTCTTGATATAATGACTGGGGGTAGTTTCCTCAGTAAAGGAGCCTCAGAGGCTTATAGGATTTTAGAAGATCAAACTAAGCGTAATAATAATTGGGGGGTAGTGACGATATCCCCTGCTCCGCTAGTTCTTCTTCAATAGTTAAGGCTACCAATATAATTGAGGTTAAATCTAATCTTGGGCTTACAACTCTAATTGAATCCCTTACTAAAAAGGTAGAAGCCATTTTTGTTCAACAAAAACCTACCCCTGTCATGAATGTCAACTCTATTCCATGTAATTTCTGTTTGAGTCCTGAGCATCCCGACTCCTATTATCTCCTCTCCTATGAACAACAACCATCACAACCAGATAATGTTTGCTCCATTAATAGCTATCCTATTCCTAACGCCCCTTGGAGACAAAATCCAAACTTCAGTTAGAGAAATAATCAATAAGTTACACCTCCAGGGTATAATAATCAAAATATTAGGCCAGCAAACAATTACAACCAAGCTCCACCACAACAAGGACAAGGTAATTATAATAATTATAACAATAATAATTATAATGCTAATAGAGGTATCGTTCCAGTAAATAATAACTATCAAAACCCACCCATTAATAATCAACGAGAGATAGTTCCTGTCACACCACCTGTAACAGCAACACCTCCACAACCGGATCATTTTGACACCTTCATGCAAACCCAACAACAGATTTTACAGTCCATCCAACATTTCTTACAACAGTTAATCCAAAAGAAAGTACAACCAAAAAGTGTGTTTCCAGGTTAAGCTATATATAATCCTAAAACACCAAACACAGCCTTTGAGGTAAACGATAATACTAGTAATGAAAATGGAAACGTAGGTGAGTTAAATGCTATCACCACTCTCCTTTCTGGCAAAGTGGTTGATAACACCGTAACTATGCCCGTTGTTACACCACCAGTAGTCATAACAAATGAAAACTTACTAGATACCGAAATAGAAACTAAAGATTCTACCCTTGTAGAGGTACCAGTTAAACCACAACCTAAGAAACAAAAGGCCAAGGTTAAACATCTTGTTGATCCATATGCTAAATATAGAGAGAAACCATTGTTTCCCCAGAGATTAGCCATGTTAACCAAGGATACGAATTTTGATGAGATTAGGGAAGTTTTTAAAAATGTAACGATAAACCTACCTTTTCTTGAAGCGATTAAAAAGTTACCACACCATGCTAAGTTTCTCAAAGAGTTGTGCACTACTAGGCGTAAAACAAATATTCCTAAAGACGCCTTCTTAACTTAACAGTTTCCAACTTTATCCGAACATAATGGAATCGTTAAGTACAAGGACCCTGATCGTCCTACTATATAATGCACCTTAGGGGATACCCATATGAAGACTGCGCTATTAGACCTGGGGGAGAGTGTTAACTTACTCCTTTATTATTTATATAAACAAATAGGTCTACAAAAGATGCAACCAACTAAAATGACGTTGCAATTAGCTGATCGGTCTATTAAATATCTTAAGGGTGTGGTTGAAAACGTGCTTGTTAAGGTTCAGAATTTCTACTATTCGACTGATTTCATTATCCTCGATACAGAAGTCGCTAACGACTATGTTCCTATCATTTTAGGGCGTACTTTCTTGGCAACTGCCAACGCACTTATAAACTACCGCGATGGTTCGATGTCCATATCTTTTGGCCATCTTTCTGTTGAGATAAATATTTTTAAAATGATGTAACAGTTACCTGATACGACTATCAATGGGGAGATTAGCATGATCGAGAGCTTAGCTCAAGATTATTTCAATAACACGTTTCCAGAAAATCAGATACATAAATTCCTTTCTTTTGGAAGTTTAGATTTTGAAGATGACTCCTACGTAGAGGAAGTCAACGCTCTTTTTGAGTCTACACCTATTTTAGATCCTTATAAAGCTCCATCAACCGAGTTTGAAAATCTTCTACCTAAACAAGTCTTCACTATTCACGATGAGGAACCTCCAGAAGCCTTTATCGACATTCCTCCCACCATTGTGCTTAAACCTCTTCCTTCTGAGTTGAAGTATATTCAACTTGATCCAGATGGTAGTCATCCGGTAATTATATCTTCTCTATTGTCTACGGATGAAGAGGTACATTTGATTAAGGTGATTAGGGAACATCGTTTTGAGATTGGTTGGTCCCTAGATGACATTAAGGGGATTGACCGTAACGTATGCACACATCGTATCCATTTGGAGGATAATTCAAAGACTTCTTAAAAACCTCAGCGTCACTCGAACCCTACCATGAAAGAGGTGGTCAAGAAAGAAATCTTACAGTTACTCAATACGGGTATCATATATCCCATCTCTGATAGCGAATAGGTAAGTTCCATTCATGTAGTTCCTAAGAAATCGGTGGTTACCATGGTGTGTAATGCTAAGGGTGAAAATATTTCCACACGAGTCCCAATAAAATGGAGGATATGTATTGACTACAGACGTTTAAATGCAATGACATGAAAAGATCATTTTCCTTTACCCTTTATAGATCAGATGCTCGAACGTCTAGCTAGTCATGCTTATTATTGTTTTTTAGATGGCTACTCTGGCTATTTTTAGACTATTATCGATATTGATGACCAAGAAAAGACTACATTCACATGTCCTTTTGGAACATATGCCTATAAATGAATGCCTTTTGGCCTTTATAATGCTCCTGGTACCTTCCAGCGGTGTATGCTTCATATCTTTAGTGACATGGTAGATCACTTCATGAAAGTTTTCATGGATGATTTTTCTATCTATGGAGACTCTTTCAGTGACTGCCTATCTAAGGTTTTGACACGATGTGAGGAGAAGAGTCTGGTTTTAAATTGCGAAAAATGTCATTTTATGGTTGAAAAAGGAATAGTACTAGGTCATATTGTATCTAGTGATGGCATAAAAGTAGATAATGCCAAATTAGATAAGATAATGTCTCTACCACTATCCGTGATATTAGAGCCTTTTTAGGCCATGCAGGTTTTTATAGGCATTTTATCAAGGATTTTTCAAAAATAGCTATGCCTTTAACTAATTTGCTTTTAAAGGATGCCATCTTTGATTTCAATTATAACTGCAAACAGTCTTTTGAAACTTTAAAAGTAGCTTTAACATCTACACCGATTATACAGCCTCCCGATTGGTCTAACCCTTTTGAACTTACATGTGATACTAGTGATTATGTTATTGGTGTTGTGTTAGGACAAAAAGTATATGATAAGTCCAATGTTATTTATTATGCTAATAAAACTTTAAATGATGCTCAACGAAACTATACAATTATGGAAAAAGAATTTTTAGCTGTAGTTTATGCTTTAGATAAGTTTCGTCCCTATTTGATTGGTACTAAGACTTTAGTTTACATAGACCATGCAGCCCTTTGGTACCTTCTCGGAAAGAAGGATGCTAAATAGAGATTGATCCGATGGATTCTTCTTCTGCAAGAGTCCTTTTCCTATTTCCCACGGTTTTATTTATATTCTTGTTGCCGTTGACTACGTGTTTAAATGGATAGAGGCCCATCGCTTGTCGTAGCAACGACCATAAGACAGTTGTGTTTTTTGTTAAGGAATACATTTTCTGTCTATTTGTCATTCCTAAAGCCATCATTAGTGATGACGGAACACATTTTTGCAACAAAGTTGTTGCTTCTTTAGTTAAAAAGTACGGAGTTACCCACAAGATGGCAACTCCTTATCATCCACAAACTAGTGGCCAAGTAGAAGTCTCTAATAGGGAAATTAAAAAAATATTAGAAACAACAGTAAATCCTGATAGGAAAGATTGGTCTAAGCGTCTAATTGATGCATTATGGGCATATATGACTGCTTTTAAAACTCTTATAGGTATGTCTCCTTTTAAACTTGTGTTTGGAAAACCTTGCCATTTTCCCGTTGAATTGGAGCACCGTGCTATGTGGGCTATAAAAAGCCTTAACTTCAATTTTTATGAGGTGGGTGTCAAGCGTAAATTGTAATTTAATGAGCTTGAAGAAATTCGTAGCGATTTTTATGATCTCGCAAAGGATTATAAAGTTAACATGAAACGTGTTCATGATAAACAAATTTTGCATAAAGAGTTTGTAGTTGGTCAAAAGATCTTGCTTTACAACTCCCGTTTGCATATTTTCCCTGGGAAATTAAAAATCTGTTGGTCTGGTCCTTCTCTGGTTACTGAAGTCACCCATTACGGGGCAATCAGCTTGGTAAATCCCAAGGACAATAGTACCTTTCAAGTCAATGGCTAATGGTTGAAATATTTTCTCGAGTTAATGTCCCTTGATGTGGAGGATGTCCTTTTACAGGACCCTATCTATGAGGACTGACCTTTGATGTTTGGTGTGCCTCCTTTCACTTCCATATATTGGTAAGTGCACCATTAAGGTAACCGGGCCCTCCTATTGGAGTGTGTGGCTATAAGTACCGGATTCTAAGTCCACGTTTCACATAATTCACGTTTTCCACTCTTGCATATTTTCTCGGTTTTTTAGTCATATTTATCTATGGTGTGAATTATGTCTTTATGTCTTTATTATTTTCCCTTATATTAAACTGTATTTATAAAAAGTAAAAAATAAAGAAAACCATCAAAATAGTAATCTAGCAAGTCTAAGGAATCTGACTTTAAAATACCCACGTTTTTAAACAAATTTTTTAAATTATATTTTCTAAAATTTGTTTCGGGATGGGGTGTTGGTCTTTCCTTTTCTAGATCTCTCAACTTCCTATTCTTGTTGTTTATGCCATTTAGTCGTACTTTAATTCGGATTGACAATATCTATAAATTTAGATTTCATTTGATCACATAACTTATGTCATGCACGCACTTCGAGGCATTTTCTATTTTCTTATATATCAACCACGGTTAGAATTGAGTTTTTTATAGATCATTGGATTGTACTATCTTTGCTAATCGTTGTCATAGCTCATTCGCAAAAATCAGACTATTAACGAATCGAGAATTTCAATTTAAAGTTTGCACGCATAAGGACAGAATGGGCATCTTTTCGAATTTGTTTGGGCTTGGGCCCAAAACCACGCAGTCACGTGCCTCGCAAGTGAGTCTCCAAAACAACCCAAAATGCTTCGCGATCATCTTCTCTACTTCACACCTCCATCAGTTCGAGTGAAACCAAAATAAAAAGAAAAAGAAAAAAAGAAATCGCGCGCCCACTCCACTCAACCCAAAATTTAATTCCTTGTTTAATTACCTCTCCCCCACCTTACCCTAACCCCGTTTTTCGAATTCAAAAACCTCAATGGATGCTATCAATCGTAAAATTCTTCCCGAACAAATTTTCACTTTCGACCAATTTTCCCCCTTTTATGTTGATGAGATGAGGCGTAGGAGATGGCAGATGTTGTGGTATATGAAGAATGATTTTTACCATCCGGATTTGGTTTTGAATTTTTACAAGAAGAAGGAAATCGAAGGTCAGAAGTTTTTCATGAAAGTGAATAGTATGAGGAGGGAAGTGTGTACAGGGATGTTGTCTAGGTTGTTAGGAGTTGAGCCAAAAAACCCCCCCATAGTTACATTGTACACAATGCGAGGCATCGATGAGAGAGACTATATTGGAGGGAAAGTACAATACAAAATCGCATTGTGTTCGACAGTCGTCCCTGAGAACCAACCAACTGGCTGTAGCTCAGTGGTTTGGTAAGAACATCATTGGCACCTCGAAGGTCATCGACATCGGCTCGTCTTGTCTGCACGTTCTTTGGATTCTTCAGGAGAAGAGGTATCAGTTTTTCATCCTCGACTTTTTGATTTCTGAGCTTAGAGGCGTTGGAAAATATTTTGCACCTTTCCCTATTTTGATTACTAAGATCATGTTACAATTTGGAGCTATTCTGAAAATTGATCGGATTATGTTGAAAGTGCATTCAAATGCAAAAATTTATTCGAAATGTATTCAGAAGACTTGGCGGTTACCTGAGGATAGGGTTGTTGATTCGAATGATGATGAGGAAGATACGGCTTGTTTTGAGGCCAATGCCTTAGAAAAGGCTACTTCTGATGTAGAACGCATGGCATTGCTTCATCGTGACATGTGTTCTCTTAATACCATTTGTGTGGATGTGTGAACTAGGCAGGTTAACATCCATCAGAATTTTGAGGAGCTCAGTGCTAGTAACTGAGAGCTCCAGGCTACCATGGAGACCCTAGTCTAGTATGATAAGGAGCGTGAGGAATCCATGAATGCATATCTAAAGAGTCAGCAGAAGTTCCAAGTGGAAGCTCTATGATGCTTGCCACCCTATCAGAGTTCTACTTCTGACGAGTCTGAGAGGCATGAGTGTCGTCGACGCTGGACTGATGACTCGGAACCATCCTCATCTCGTGGCTCGTAGTTTAGTTGTTTTGTGTTTAGGAAATTTTCCTGTTTTTAGTAGAAGTTTATTTTTAGTTGTTTAGTTAAGTAGTTCATTTTTAATTATGTAATTGTTGTCAAATATTTGGTTGTTAGTATAATTTTAAGTTTAATTAAATTTTTGTCCAAGCATGCTATTGTTTTTCATGAACCCTACCTTCCCGATTTGTTTGGAGGTGGCATTAATTGTTCAGCATTGTTCTGTTTACTCTATCCACCGTTTTGGAAGCATTTGTTGCAAATTTTGTGAGAATATGATTATGTGAGAATGTTACTAATTTGGTGTAGCTAGGTTTAGCTAATGTTGTAGTGGTGAAAATTTTAAGGAATGGAATTGGAAGGTTACTATTTTAAATTCAAACCATTAAGCTATTAGGGTTATTTTTGGAATAATGAATCTGGTATGTTTCTGTTTTGGTTTTAATAATATTTTGTTTCCATCAAGTTACCTTAACAATCTGGGCAAGTTATGGAATTAGATTAAGAAACTAAACTTCTATAAATCCTTGGTTCACTCTACACTCCACACCACACCTCTCACCTTGCACCTCTCATTGTTATCTCTCACTTTTCTTTTTCACTTTTCAAGTCAGAGCACTCAAGGTACACAGAGTGCGCCCCGCGTGCTAAATTGTCTGGAAGTCGAGCAAGGCAAGAGCGCACCCCACGCCCTTCATAGGCAAATCCTGAGCGCGCCCTGCGCTAAAGTGCCTGGAAGTTGAGTAAAACAAGAGCGCGCCCCGCGCCTTGCCCTTTGTAGCACTTCAACTTCTGATTTTTATTTCTTGATTCTTCCGAAGTTGTTTCTAGGGTAGAGTGTATTGTTTGATATGAAGTCCCCTACACTCATACCGGAGCAGTCTTTTAAAGATTTGTTCTCGAGTGACACGTACAGAGCTTGGTTTCGCAAAGTGATCATACAAGCAGGATGGTAGTCTCTAATGGTAGGTTCTGATGGACTTTACTCTCCTGCACTTACTTCGTATTTTTATGAACATTATAAATTCTTTTATCAGATAGATGGAGAACACGTGTTCTCTATCACCATTGATGATGAAACAATGGAAATAACCAAGTTCTTGTTGGCCTTTGTTGTTGACCTACCTAGCCTGCTGAAATCATGGACTCATGGGCCTATTTAGTTGATAACTTATATGCCTACAACTATTAGTTTTTGCATGAGACCTATGGGGCCGGAATTTTCTGTGTAGAGGACCAGGGGAAATATAACGTAGCCCTTGGTAGCTTGTCCCTTAATGTGGGCACGGTGATGTTCTTTATCTTGTTAAACATCTTAGGGGAGGCGTTTTTCTTTTGCGAATGACGCCACTTGCGACGTTTTCCTTGCTCTAGCTGAGGGACGTCTGCTATACGACCTTCTCAAGACATTAATGTCTAGTTTAGCACGAGCCCAATGTATGAGGCATAAGTATTTTCTTATGCCTGTCTTAGTTTGTCGAATCATGCAATGTTTCTTTCCCGCTTTTTGTGCCAATTTCACGGATTGGGTTGGGGTCGACATTGTGCGACACACCAACTGCATTATACGCTCATTCCATGCAATGACTTTGTAGGAACCGTTATTTTCATAATCAATATTTCTACAAACCGCGAGAACTACGCGCAGTGGAATTAATGGGTTCTCACGATTTGTGATTTGAAAACATACCTTTGAGAATCGGTTTAGATAACTCTGAGAATCCAAGCTTTATGAAATCCAAAATCAACCTCTTGATCTTCTGTTGTATTCCTTTAGAATAGATTGGACGTTGTGTGGACAACAATCTACCAACCCCCTTCTTTCTCTCAAGATCAAAAACGAATTCAAATCTACTTTTCTTGCCTCTTTTTCAGAACAATGAATAGTGAATTTCGGCCAGAGAGAGATTATTCTATTTGTAAGCTACAACATGGACCATGAGGAGAAATTAGGGTTGGGCCTCCTGACGGGCTTGGGCTTCCCATGTTCGCCCAGAACACACGGCCCAAGTCCGTCAACAAATGGCTTGTTCCACTAAAGGCTATTGTTGCACTACCGCCCTAATCCCAAATTACGTGTCAGCGTTTATGGGCTCCATATTATATGCTCATTGATCTCCCCGTGTTTAAGATATCGAATGTCCATTGATTAAGTCAAGTTACTAACAACTACATTAATCAATTTCTTATGTCCTTGAGTAGTACCACTCAACCTCATTTTCATGTTGGAATAAATCCACCTGCAAGATTTACATGACAATCTCTTTGAGCTCCTCAAGGAGACATCATCAACCCGACTTCTTGCGGGACACGGATTCCTTCTATAATCAACAGCACACCTTACATACAATGTCATTACCCAATCCATCGAGTTTGTTAATTCACAAATGAATCTCACTCATTGATGATTTAAAGCAATGTACAATGCATGTAAGTGCCCGTTATTATATCCGGATTATGAGGACAAGCATCCATAATAACAGAGGCGTTTGTTCTCTTACACAGTCAGTATAAAGAGAAACAACCTCACTTGGTCCTGTTCAATACTCACAAAGTGTACTAGTGTAATCCTATAGTCAAGATAGACTAATACCAGATTATACTACAACCGTACTAATGGTTTGTCCAAATCCATCTAGGTTGTGAACGATTACTTATACTTTATGAGGTACTGATGATATGATCTTCTATGTGTTCACACCATATCATCTACAATATAAAGTATTAGACACATGCATATAACTAATAACATATATAATATGCATAACATTTGCCCATATGATTCTCATTCAAAATATAAAGAATTAGAGTTAATACAAAAGTAATGTTTTTAGTATATAACCCTATCAGACTTAGCAGGAGTGGAGGCTACAAAGTAATTAGGTTGCCCCTTACACCCCATCCGACCAAGTGGCGCTTAACAGGCTAGCGATTGTAGATGATAAATGGCGTTAGGCTTGGCAAATCATCATCGCATGGCAGGATGTGAAGGAACCTCATTTCTTTATAGAAGAGGTTGACAACACCTAAATGCTAGATAGGAGGTAAGTTTTACTTTTTGTTAGTGTCTAGTTACGTCCCAAGCAATTTGATTTTTGTAACCCCATAATGGGTGGAACTTATATAGAGTTGCGTCTATTTTTATTTATCTATATTAGTATGTTTTAACTTTGTTTTATAGATGTTACAAAATTTCACGCGTTTCCATGGTATTTTCCTACCCTTCTTATTTCTATACTTTAAGGACAAAGCATGCTTTTGTTTGGGGGGTGGCATAGAAACACGCGTAATTTAAGACACCTGTTAGGATATAGATATGTATAATATGCACTTATTTTCTAGTAAAAAATTCAAAAAAATTAAAATAAAATATATAAATAAAAAGTTTATGATATACACTTAGGAATATTGGTATTGTTTCTTCTCTATGATGATAATAGTCTAGAAGTTTCACATTAGCTTTTGCATTAGAATAGTTTTTAGAAACTTAGGTTAGTATGTAGGTAATAATATTTTCATCTTTCTATAAATATATTGCATGAGCATCTAGGCTAGTATACTTATTCTACAAATCCGGTGAGAATATAGCCTAAAGCCTTATATGAGTAAAATATTTGAGAAATGACACAAGGGAGAAGTATATTCTAAATAAAGAAATCACACATCCACTTGCTTGATCACTATACCATATCCTAAGCGAGAATTTAGGCCCTCTTTGGATCGATATAGCCAGAAATTCAAACCTTATGAAATTATTTTTCGCTAGTCGCCCCTTTGAGCCTTTCTTTAGCCTTTCATAAACAGCAAATCCTTTACCCTTTTCCAAAAGAAAATAAAAATAAAAATCAGCCTACCCATCTTTGAAAGAGTCTGAGAATAGAGATGAAATGAAGAATAGGAAAGAAAAAAACCTATGAAACCAAGAATTTGTTAGTTGCTTCAAATAAGAAAAGGAAGTTTCCATCCAAAGAAAAAAAAAAGTTAGAACTCCAAAAATAGAATCAAAGGAGTCAAAAGCCAAAAGAAAAATAAAAAATGGCTAAGGATGGAAACAAAGTGTAGAAGCAAAGTAAGAATAAAGTTTTCTCTAGTTACATAATATGAAGACTCTATTATCTCATACTGGTTCTTTTTGAATATCCATTTCCTTCATTCTTAAACTATCTCCTAATCCCCGCAACACCTAATAAAGACCTCTAGCTCAATTAGGAATAGGTTAGTGTGATAGTAAGTGATAGATGTGTTTGATCAACTTTAACTTCCTTGTGTGTCATTGAGATAGTAAGGTAAAGTGTGCCCACTGCGCACTAGAGTGAGCGAAACTTGAGTGGAAAAATCAGAGTGATTTTTGTCTTGACATATATGTGAGGACCTACTTAAGGACGTTATTCCAAAGTTTCAGAAATGGACCTGTTAGTACATTACATAGCATAGTTCATTATATATTTGTTTATCCGCAGATGATTGATTATTATGCACATATTAGCTTAGGTTTCGACTTGATTATTCTGTATTCATTGCTAGTGAGATGTATAGATATTTAAGAATAAATAAGGAAACAGTAGTTATATTTCTTAGTCGTTGTAGTATAGATGAAGTTTGTGAGTACCTTCACTGGAAAACTCTCACGAGGCTATAGCTCGTCCACTAGGGAATTCCTAATGGTTTAAAGCTTTATTGCATATGGTCAATGCAATCGCACTCGGCGAAATGAGATTAGTTAGAACTCCATTTTTAGTCACTTATTTTAATTTCTCATATTTCCTTGAGGACAAGCAAAATGTTGTTTGGAGGTGGTTTGATAAGAGTCCAAAACTGTAATTTTAACCCCTTAACAATATTGTTTTTAAAACCAATTATGTGATTAATAAATAAGAGTTAGTGCTGTTTACGTGTTTTTATGTATTTTAGGCATTGGAGTCAATTATATAGAGAAATATGGCCCTTTTGTGAGATAAAGGAGCAAAGGTTACTTGTTAATAAGTTCTATGATTAATGGCCAAGATTCAAGGAGAAAAAGTCTTTTTAAAGCCCGGTTAAAGCTGAAAAGTCAAAGTCAACGCAGGCAGAAATAGCGCATAAAAGTCAGCAGAACTTCCAAAGGCCGTATCTTTAGACTCATACCTCAGAATTTGGCCTACCATATGTCAAAACGACCGGATCAAAAAGATCTTTCTAATGGTACAAGCATTGACCCAAACAAAGGAGTAAAAGTGGATGACAAAGCTGTTGCAGTAATTCCAGCACCTTTTTGGACCGAAGTGATCAAATTTTGGGCTCGATTTTATGGCCCAAACCATGGCTCCAAGCCCATGCACGAATTTGTAGACCTAGCCTCTTCTATATAAAGAGGACTAAGGCCAAACTCTTAGAGATACTTATTTAGTTTTAATTAGACTCTTAGATTAGATTCATAATATAGATTAGTTTTAATTAATTAGTCAGTACTTAGTTTTTAATACAGTTTTGAATCATTAGACTCTTTTTTATTAGATTAATAAAGTAATTTTACATTTCTTTAAGAATGTCTTCTTCTTATTCATTTATTATTGATAGTTTGATGAATCAAGGCTAAAACCTCCATTAGAGGGGTTTGAGGAAGCTTTGATGAAAACTTGATTGTGTTCGCGTAGAAGTAGTTATAATAATATATTCCACTCTAGAAGGTAGTTAATTCGCCATGAGAATGGGTTTAAATTGCCTCACATGCTAATTATTAGTGTGTAGAGCTATGAATAATTAGGGATTAGAAATACCCAATCTTTATGTGAAAATATAAAGATTAGAATTACAACATCGTAATATTGAATTGCAGTAGTATAAATTACCACTCTAGAAGATTAGAAAACACTAGTTTATTAAGTTGAACTCAAGGTGGAATCAAATCCCCCTAATTCCTTCCCATATTCACATCGTAATATTGAATTGCAGTATTATAAATTACATCATTTCTATTAGTATTCAATCATCACATTAGTGTATTTTCGTTTTATTACTCCCATCGATTTTGTTAGAATTACATAAACTAGGAAATCTTTACGTCTAAATGAGCTAGGAGTGGAACGAATTCTCTACTCCGATTATATTCTGATTCACGAGAGTAGAAGTTTGATCAGAGCATTGTATAAGCATTTAGTCTTACTTATTCATAACCTAACTAGTTAAGAGTAGGTAAAACTGTCGTTTTTACATTTATCACACAGCCTTTTGCATTTGAGCTCTTGTTTGCACTGCAGATCTCTCCCCTACGTCTGGTTTTAGTCTAGGCGTGGCCTCTTTGTCCTCAAACAATTTAGGCTCAGCATCAGAAAGATCATCATCTTCCAAGTCTGCCAATTCCTCAAAAATATTTCTCTCTGCACAAAATAAGTTTGCTTCAGGGTATGTAACTCTTATTTGTTGAATAGGAGTTTGTATAGCTACTAGAGACTGATCCTCAGTAGGATGGTCTTCAAAGTTACTCTTTACTCATCCAGGAGAGACTAAGTTTATATTACTTAATGAGTGGATCTCACTGTGGCTCTGTTGGGCCTGAAGCCCATCGTCTTCCATGCTACAGAGACTTTTCACTCGGAGTTCTGTAATCCTAGGCTCCAACCTTTGATCTAAGCTTACAATAATAAGTGCTAGTGACCCTGTTCGTTCTCTTTGATTCTCTTGCTCAGTTACATGTTATTTCCTTCTTGACTCAGTGTATCGCCTCCTGTTCTGTCAGTTGTTGTTGTTTCAACACCATTTCTCTGTACTACCCTTTGTCTCCATACCCTAGTTGTTCTACCAGAGCACTGGTCTGATGAATGCCCAAACTTGTTATAGTTTGTCCATGACTTCAGTTTCCATGGATATTCCAGAGGTATTACCACCTCTCGGTTCCCAGCTTTCACTGCTATAACTTCTTTATAGTCATAGTTTATAGGGAATTCAATACAAAATCTTGGAAAAGATAATCTTTTCCTTTTTGCTGTGGCATCATCCATAAACATAGGCGTGCCTCCCACTAAGCTTGCAAGATACGAGAGGCCATCAAAATTCCACATTTCTTTCAGTACATCCATAAGCTTTACCCATAGAGGAATGGAAGCCACCTTGTTCTTGTAATTATCAACCTTTACTGTCCATGGTTTAACTACAAACACACGGCCCGCAATAAAAATAGGACCTTCATCTAGAACCATTTGTCGATCTTTTGAGCTCGTAAAACTCATATAGCAAAGTTCCTTGTCTGTGGTGATGTCAAAAGAACCTTTCAATTTCCACTTTTTTCTATAACCACCTTTACTGTAAGGAAAGACAGTCTTTTATCCAAAAAATAACCCACCAAATAATCATCCCATTCTTTTATACCTTGTCCAAGTAAATCCGACGGAAATTGAGCCACTCCATCTACGTAGATGGGAGAAAATGACTTAAAAGCAACTGTGGACTCTAATGACACAGACCAACCAAATAGAGAACTCCATGAGGTGCCTCAAGAGTCCATAGCACTATTGGGGTTGCTTGAGGAAACCATGTAGAGAAGAAAAGTGCTACTTGTCTTGAGCGAACTCGCACTGAAACTCAATGAAGGATTTTACCAACTAAAGACAACTAAGCAGGAAAAAGTCTTTCCCAAACTCACACTCTCAGATAGTGTAGGATGTCACCGGGAATAAGATGAACAAACAACACAAACGATAAGGAGAGAAGCTTGTTTTCCTTTGCAATCTCAACACTGGTAGCAATGGAGTTTTTGCATGAAAAAAGAGGGAACCAAAATGTTGAAAGGATAAGATCTGTTCACCAAACTAAATTTGCTAAAAGCGGTAAAAAAAAAAGAGCACTGGATCACCATATTAGGTTAGGTTATCTCACTCCCGTTCACCCCTATTTTGGTCCCCATTGTTAACAACATAGTTCACCCCTATTTTAAGAAGTTATTTTGGTCCCCATCGATAGGTACTTAAGTGATCGCATGAATATGGTTTTATTTGCTAAACTGAATTTGATCTCTTTTAAGTTCAGGATGTGAACTTATTTTGTAAGTTGAAGATGAGAATTGAATTGAACATCTTTTTTGTGTTATGAACACAAGTTATATATATATGTATATTGATGCCCATGAGTTCATGCTAGATAGTTGTGTATGGATTCAAGTGTAGGATTTTGGTAAACATTGATTGAATTAGCAAAATATGAGCATTTAAAAACAAATAATAGAAAAAAAAAATCCAACGGACACAATCCCTAGTTGACATCAAGTGTGGTTTATACTATTCCGTCACCATAGGTACCATACAACGACAGATAAAATCTCACACACAATCGTCGCCAAAGGTGACCTATAACGACAGATTAAATCCCACACATAACCGTCACCTAAGGTCACCTACAATGACGGATCCAATCCCACACAAAACCGTCAGCATAGATAATCTATACCGACGGTCTTTTCCGACGGATTTTGTCCATAACTAAAGCAATAAGCAAATTAGGACGGCCTACGGACAGTTTTTATTCGTTGGGATAGGTCTACCACGACAGTTTTTGTCCGTCGGCATATGTCGATTATTTTGTAGTGTTTTATTCCTCATCAACTATTCATTCTTCTTTGATTTAGTTTTATTTTGTTTGAAATAAATATTTTTCTCACTGCTAATTGTAAAACCGAAAAAACCGACATAATTGCACCAAAATATCGGGTCGGTTCTAGATCGGGTTCGTAGTTTGTTTGGATCGGTTCGGTTTCTCATGTTAGATACCCAAGCACTTCGGTTCGGTGGTTGGTTTCGTGTCAAAACCGACATGAACCAACCCGTGCACACCCCTACTTTATCTTCTTTCTTTTCACTTGTGTTATGGAAAATCTCCTAAGGATTTTTAGTGCGAAAACTTTGGAGAATAAGAAATTTGGAATTAAACAAGTTTCTAGAACCTGCATTGCTATTAATAATTATTTGTAGATTATTCCCTTATTTTTTAAGAGGTGATTTTGAATCTGCTCTTGAAATTAAAGTAATCCTTGATTGCTTCGTTCCATTCAATATCACAAACTAGGATTAACTTTGAAAAATAATCAATAATCCCATTTAGTCTAAGGTTCCCACCATCACATAAACTATGATGTCGAGAATTCTTCAAATTCCTAGAGACAAACACTGTGGTAAATATCTTAGCACTCCATTGTAAATGAATACCTAATGTGTGATAAAATTGTGAATGCACAAAAAACAAATCCTAAATGCACTAATTAAATTCTAACTTAACAATATATGCAAACACCTTACTCTCTAATAATATGTCATGTGATATAAGAGAATAAGGATATTGAGTCCACCTTCTAACAAGGGAAAGTTAAAAACCAAGTAATAGAAAAAGGAGAAGAAACAATGAGAGGGAAGGATTTCTGATGATCCTAAATCTAAACTACTAAAGGAACGAACTTTAAGAAGATTTGTACAAAGATAATGGAGAGGAAAACTCAACCGTCCGAGATTTCTTCATTAGTAAACTAATTGAAAACCATTTGCAAAATAATTGTTCAACCACAAATTATTGTTTTATTACCAATTTAAGAACAAAGCTTTTCTATCAAATCCCTTAGTTTCAAATATATATCTCTATGTCAAATGAAACTAGACATATAGAGCAATTACAAATTTTATCCCTATGTAGTGCACTGTTGCGTAGAGCTCGTCATCCTGATTGTTTTGATATGTCACACGTCTCAAATTGAGTTACAACTTAAAAGATACAAAATTTAGAAGATTCGTGTACATTTCCGACCCAGTTTGACCTCGCATATGACCAAACTTTTTTAGGGTTGAATTTGAACTTCTTAGGCTTTTCTTGGCCAAGAAACTCTATTGGCCTATATCATTTACCTTCCTAAAATACCATTTTTATGGGAATTGAATAATGCATTTTAAGCATCAAAACCTACAAAAACAAGGAAATAGAGTTTATTCATGATATTTACTAATTTTATTGGCCTAAATAATATAATATTTTATTACTACAATTTGTGGAACACTTATCACCCCCCCCCCCCCCCCAAACCATAACTTTGGTTGTCCCCAAGCAAATAGTCGAGAAAAGTAAAATAAGAGACCAAAATTAATGTCCAAGCAAGGTGTTATTTATTGGTACATTTTTTGTTACTCATTACACAACCCCCAAACAGCACTTTGCTTGTCGTCATGCAAAGATAAGAAAAAATAAAGATTAGTGGCAAAAAATGTGTACTAATTAACTCAATCTGCATAGTGCGATCGCATTTACCACATGCATCATGACCTTGAACTACTATCTTGGAATTCCTTAATGGACGAGTTGAGAATACCCATAAACTTCTGAGAGTCTATACTACAATGACTATATAATTTCGGCTTTTTCCTATTTATTCTCAGAGATCATTCCATCTCTATTGGCTAAAAGAAATCATACTCTATTCATTAGAAATGAAAACTAAAGAGAACGTAATAAACTACGCATCTAACCATGAATCTTACAACACAATCAAACTATGTAGGGTGCAAGTAATTTCACTTCTGGCGTTCTTTGGAGTGACTCCTTAACTAGGGTTCTCACTTGTTTGGACAAGAAATTCTCAAACACGGTTAGGTTGTGAAGAATGGATGGATTTGTGGAGAAGATGAAACTAAACCCTTGAGGGCTGCCTACGACCTACATACCTAAGTCCGGAATGGGATAAAGTCTCAGCACTGTTGCTGGCGTAGTTCTGAAAGTGAGAGCAGACTCTCTTATGGAAAAAAATCCAGATTTTACTAACCACTGAATCCCTGAAGATTTCGTTCATGTGTATCTCCTCATTGAGATATCGTTTCCTAATTTTCTTACACTACAAAAAAAAAGGACTTAACGAGTCACTTTTAAAGTGTCTTAAAAAGTGCTTTGTGTCACTTTTTTTGGTTACTATCAAGCGTCGTATCTGTCGGTGTCACTAAAAGTTCGCAAAACCATCTCAAGAAATGTATTTGTTGTGTCAGTTTTTGATACCAAAGTGACACAAAAAAAATAGGTTACTTGTGTCACTTTATACCAAGTAGTGACATGGAAATAACTTAAAAGCGTCACTAGAAGATGACTTTGTTTTGTCACTTTTCAAAAGCATTATCAAGAAGCTATATTTTTCGGGCTATAAGTGACACAAAAGTCATCGATCAGTTGTGACGTATTTCATAGAAGCGAGATACCATCCATTATTTTTAAAAGAAAATAATATATACAATATTACTAATAATCTGTTGCAGTATGGATACACTTGCAAATGACAATGAGCATAATCTACAATATGATCATCACTAAACCTGCCTTACAAAAGATGCAAAACAATATAGGTAGCAACATTCAATAAGAACCATTTCATTAAATGGAAATTAATCACCATTCACATTAAGGAGCGTACTTGCTCGTTCACTAAATCAAGCAAGCTATTCAAAAACACAAAACACAATCAATTTGAATCCATCCATAAACCTAGACCCCGTTAACCTTCGAATTCGTAACCGAAATGTCATGACATAATCCAAAACCTTCACAAAAGCACAAAATCGGCATCAGCAAAAAAGTGTCACATAAAACTCATCACATAATAACCACATACAATCTCGTCTCCTTGTTGTGGGCATTGTGGAATGTCATAAATGTCATATAGACAAATGGTAATAGTAACAAACCTTGCATCGTCATTGCATAAATAGGCAAGTATGCTTACCATCACGTACTCCCAATCTGGGTTTGGGTTTAATCTTCTATTTCCACAAGACAAAATTGATGTTTTAATTTCTCTAAAAATCACAAGAAATTATCATCAAGGAAAATAAAATATATAAACGAAGGGGAAAAAAATAAGAGAGATACTTTACGTGTTCAACTCAAATTTAAAAGATGGATCTGGCCTCTGTCCTAATGAATCCAACCAATAGACTTGCATTTCTTGTAAGTCAATGATGACCAAAACCCAATTCCCACTATAGGCAATCAAGTGAAAAAACAGCTTATGTTAATATATTTGATTAATTGTACTGAAGTAAAATAGTGTATAATAAATAAATATGTAGAGCACTTACCCTATGTTGTAAGGAATTACAAGAGTTCTGTCACCATGTTCCTTTGCCAAGTACTGGATGTATCGACCCTTATCATCTTCCTTTGTATGACGATTAAAGCTTGCTGGATTTCAAAATGCATACTTTGCTCGACCAATGCAATAGGTTACATACAAGTATCTGATGTATGTGATGATGCAACTTGCATTTAATTCTCTCTTGTAACAAACATCTAACAACTTATCTCTTTAGACTCTTATAGCATCAATCTCCTCCACAAACAGAGTTCCAATCATTGGAACAATTATAACCACGTTCTTTCCCATCCGTTTTTTCACAGATTTAGCAAAACTTGAACACTGACTATTATTACTGACATAATAATCAAGTAGATCATTGTGTTCCTATAACATATGAAGCTAACAAAGTAAAGTAAGACAATGCTCATTATATTGCAAGACTATATATATGAATGTAAAACAATATTATTGTTTCTACAAGTTACCTCATCATCCTCGAGAATAATGAATTTCTTAGGCCAAGCTACAAATGAATTGATAGCATCTTTAACATAAACCAACCCAGCATTGTTATTTGGAATGGGGAGATGAGCATCATGACATGTAGTTGTACTGATAGAGACACACACATTTGACTCCCCTAAAGGCACGTTGTCAAGTGATTCTTCTATCCCATTCCTTGGATGAAGATTACCTTCAACAACAATGCTATCTATAGACTGCAGCGCTAACTTACAACGTTGGGTCTATAACACACAATAAAATGAAAGCTTGTAAGGGATTTGTTAGTTACATAGGTTATTTACCACTTAAGTTGGATCATTAACAAAGATATACCTTTCCATCTTTAGATTTAAGTGTTAACGTTGTGAGAATGCCTTTCCCTTTATCAACTTTCTTTGTCTTTTGTTTTGGAGCTGGCACAATCCCTTTCTTTTCTTTAGGTTTTGAAGATACCACCGTCTATTTTGAAGTCAATGACAAAACAATGTGCTCAAAGAACATATAAAATTGGGAACACCAAATAAGGAATAGAAAATTACTACCTGTGTTCCACATGATCTATGTTCTTCAGAAGTCATTATTACGCGCTCGCCGTTATCACTCTTAGCAGTATTAAACGCCACATTTTCCAATGGTCATGACCTTTCCATTCCTTGTTGCCTAAGAAGCTCAATTATGGTTTCATTCAGTGGTGAGCCACTTGATGCTTGTTGTTTAAGCAACTCTATTACTTCTACTTTCAGTGTTTGATTATCTGCTTCCAACTTCTGAGTATGTTTCCTTGATCCACGTCTAGGGAGATCGAAGTATGTAGTTGGAGTGTGGTACATACTAGCCACCCTAACACGACCACTTTGCTCTGGAGTTCCCAAGGACATTGTAAGTATGGCATTGCTTCCTTCCGAAATCAAAGTTCCTTCTTCTTTCTTTCTTTTTTTCAGCTCATCTTGTGATACAATTGAACAATAAAAATAAAATTGAACAATTGAACAATATAAGCAAAGAAAATGAAAATAGAACCTTGATACTGGTATACAGAACTATGGTCTTAAACACTAAACCCAAACTTACTATCTTTCCAGACATCTCTCTCAAAGAATCATCTACATATTGTCCATTTTTATCTTGTCGAGCTAACTGCCAAAACTGATATCTGTCTATTTCTTCAATGGCTATCCCTGCCGCTCTTTATGTTCAATCAAAACCAAATAAACAGATAATAATAAACTAGTTACTGTGTATGGATATTTTAATAAAAATCATATAAAAAAACTTATAAAAATTTACTACCAGTTTATCTTCAAGGCCAACATACCCTAACTTTCCTAGTCAATGGTTGTATAAGTTCATCATCCTTCTTGCTAGTTGAACCTTGCTAAATTCCTAATGGTTCCATAAGAATAGTACATACTAGTTAGCCATGCATTAAATTCGAGTGGTTCCAAAAAAGAACTAGTTAGCCATGCATAATCAGTTCAATAATTCAAGTGAGTTTATCAACTATCATCTAAAATCTTCTACAGAAACCATACTCGAAAGGTAAGTTTTCAGTTCTAACATCTTACAACAAAATCATTTAAAATGCTAAAAAAAAAAGAAACAACAGGTACAACACATATACCTGGAATTCTTTTGATAACCTTATCTGCACAAACTTTTCCCAATCTGGTTGCTTGATATCGGGATACATTTCAGGTGATTTTACTAGCTTTTTAGGTTCGTTTATGAAAGGTCTAATAAACTCCCTTGTCAGATAATTCTTAAACTTCCTCCATATTTTACCACATTGTTTAAGAGCCGCATTCCTAAATTTCGGATCTATAATAAACCTCGCTTACAAATAAAATGTAGTCAAACTTTGACTTACAAGTAAGAGAACACAAAACATTTTAAACTATAAAGAAATGAAAGTTTAAGCATTACCAGTAAGCCCACCCATACATCGACTTTTATTCTCTTATAAACTTTTGGCCAAGTTGGCCATTCATCAAGTGGAACATTAGATTTCACTTGAGCGCCTGCCCAAATAGCAAAGTCTTTTCGTACCTTTTCATTTATTGGGACACTGTGTTCATCTAACTCAACTTCAACTCTCACACCGTTCCAATCCCTATTGTATGAATGTTTCACTGTTTGACCTTTAATGTTAGGCTCCTCGTCATTGGCAAATTTCTTCATTTTATGTCTCCTCTTTCTTTCCTTAGGTGCTTGGACATCCCTTTCTTGATCCATAGAAAACTGTTACAAAGGGCAAACACATTAATACATAAGGTTAGAAAGATTGATATTTCAAATAAATAATAAAAAGAAAAGCATGACTTAAACTTACCTATCATAAACAAACCAAAACAAACATTACTCACTTGACTTAAATGTTCTTGAGATTGATAGAACATCAATGCATACAACTAAAGTAGACTAAACAATATTGGCAAAGCAAGCAAAACTGAGTAAGCAAAAATGAGTTTGTAGAACTATCAAATATATCAAAATGATAACGCAAATAATTAATAAGTCAAAGCTTTCATTATAACAAAGTACTAGAAAACAATGAAACTCAAGATTTATTGTTGGCAACCCAAATTCCCTCCTCATAATCTACTCGCATGTACGCTGAATGAGATGCATCCATTGCATCAAAAGATTCGATATTTGGCAATTCTTCCACACAAGTGTTTTGTTCTATGTTGCCCTCAATAAGGTCGTCATCGTTGTCATGATAAAACTTTAGAGGAGATTCTTCAACAACTGACCAATCGGGATCTAGTTGATCAGCCACATAGAAAACTGGCTTTGCTTGAGATGCTAAAATAAAGGAATCAGACTTATGGCCAACTCTATTAAAATCAACCAAGGTGAAACCCATATCATCTGTCCTGATGCCATTCTTACTTTCAACCCAATCACACTTGAACACTGAAACCTTGAAATTAGTATAGTCTAGCAGCCATATTTCATCAATTAACCCCATGCTGGAAAATACAAGATTTTGGTCCTTCGATTTTGAAAATTGGGGGGTTGTCTCCATGAAACTCACTCCACTGTTTTGATTAACTTGCGAAGCATCACATTCTCGTGTGTAAAAACGATGACCTTTAATTACATAGGTAGAATATTTCATAACACGTGGCAAAGGTCCCTTATATGTCCACCTCAAGCGTCTAACACGTTGTTATTAGTATTGTTCCACTCATGTAGAACCTATATTGTTTAAGAAGGTTAGTCAAATTTCTTTGGGGGCATACAATACATAAAAGACATATGGTAATCATATACCCTTCTTTTGAGCCAATCATTAAAAGAGTGATTATGCTCTTCCTGTAACCATGTTGGATTTTTGGCCTTGCGAGGATTGTGTTCCTTTAGGGAGTTCATGTGCTCCCTATTATATATTAGTACGAAATCACATTGTTAGCTATCAAAACCCAACAATATATTATTTGTTTATTTAAAGAACCAAAAATCCTTACTCAATATAAGGTTGAACAACTCTTGTGTTTTGCAAGAATAGTAATGTGCCTACTCCAAGGCTTTGCTGTCAGGTGCAATGAGTTCACCACCTAATGGATGCTTCCCATTTTCTACCAGATCAGTGGTAATAATTTCCAAGAAGGTAGGAACTCCTACTGCATCTAACCCAGGTAATAATTCACTCATAAACTCAATTGCTACTTCAGCAATATAGTTTTTAGCTATACAAGCTTCTAGTCGAGTTGGGCTTCGAACATAACTCTTTAACACCCTCATGTACCTAAATGGTTACAAAAGAATAAAGTGATAAAGTACACATACTTTTCATTCAGAGTAGCAATGACTAGATATGGAAATCAACGTACCTCTCAAATGCGTACATCCATCTGAAGAAAACAGGACCACCAACTTCAACCTCTCTAACAAGATGAATTGGTAAGTGAACCATGATATCGAAAAAAGATTGTGGGAAATACTTTTCCAGCAAACATAATGTGATCATGATATCATTCTTAATTTTAGGCAGCTTTTTCACATCTACTACTTTCACACAAAAAGCTTTGAAGAATCGACACAACCTAATAATTGCATTTTTCACATGACTTGGCAAGATAGATCGTATTGCCACAGGATGTAGTTGTTGCATCAGCATATGACAGTCATGTGACTTCAGACCATGCAATTTCAGATCTTGCATTGAAACAAGGGGCTTGAAATTTGAAGAGTATCCTTCGGGGAATTTCAACTCGTGGAAGGTTTTGCATACTCTAGTTTTTTCAGCTTTAGATAATGTGTAACATGCCGGGAGTAAGTAGGTTCGCTTCTCACCAACCTTTGGGGCCAACTCCATCCTTAAACCCATCTCCTGAAGATCAAGACAACTTTTAAGGTGGTATTTTGTCTTGTTTGGAATGTTGAGTAGAGTACCAATGACATTATCGTATACGTTCTTCTCGATGTGCATGACGTCAAAGTTATGTGGGAGAAGCAAGTACTCCCAATATGGAAGATAAAAAAAGATGGACTTCTTGTTCCAGCATTTTGTAACATCATTATTGCCTTTATCAACTTCTTGTGCTGATTTCTTTTTCCCCCACAAGACTTTAATCCCTTCAACTTTGATTCGTACTTGCTGACAATCCAGTTGTTCAGGAGCCTTCCTCAACTTCTTCTTACCATTAAAGGCCTTTTGTTGCTTCTAATACGGATGATGCCGAGATAGAAATCTTCTAGTGGATGTGTAGATATTTTTTCTACAATGTTTCTACAATTTTTCATCAACCAATCACTCATTGGCAATGACTTTGCTGTTTCCACAGACTGAAACATCTTCCTAAATCTTGCAATAGGTGGAAAGTACCACAAAACTTTAGCAGGAACACCTTTAGTTTGGTCGGTACTCTTTTTATTTTCCTTGTATCTTGATACTCCACAAGTTGGGCAAGTAGTTCTATTCTTATTCTCATCACCCCTGTAAAGCATACAGTCATTGGAACAAGCATGGATTTTTTCATATTTCATCCCATAAATTGACAACGTCTTCCTGACTACATGCACGCTAGAAGGCATCAAATTACCTTCGGGAAGCATCTCTCCTAAGGCTTTCAACAAATTCGTAAAACTTGTGTCACTCCAACCACCTTTCGCTTTCAAATTAAACAACATAACAATAGCTGATAGCTTCGTAATCTTTGTACAACCTTCATACAAAGGAGTCTCAGCATCTTCAAGAAGTTCTTGAAATTTTCCAGGATCAACCTTATACTATTTATCTATAGCCTCTACCATTTCCTTCATGTGTGTAGCATCAAGGGGGTTTCAACGAAGGGGATTTCATCGCATAGAGTCTCCGTACTATAGGGTCCATGGGTGTTTTCATGTGTATGAACAGTTGAAAAATCATAAGCAAGATGCCTTTCCCCATGATATCTCCACATAACATAAGTTGTGTCGATACCACCTCTAAAAAGATGAAATCTGACTTCTTGCATTGGTTAACTCATGGAGATTCCCACAGTCTTTGGATGGGCAGCGTATATAAGTTTCATCATTCTTTGCAAAACTAAGAAGACTTTTAACCCCTTCAATGTATTCATTCGAATTTCTAAGCTTGGAAATCCAAGTCTTGTCCATTCCAAATTAAGAAAGATCCTGAAATCCTAAAACGCCAAAATTTTCAAAAAAATCATAGACATAATTTTTCTTAAGATTTAAGATATAAAACTTCTAGTGTTTCTTGTGTGATGTGAGGTTTAGTCTAAAGCTTCTAAGTTACCCGGGAGTGTGAATTACTTAACAAAAACAAAATAAAAACCCACTATGTTAATCTAACAAAAGAATATTAAAAATTAAATTAATAAAAATCTTACCTTTTGATGGGTTAATTACTGTTGATAAAAGAAAGATGAAAAGAACCCTAAACATCGATGGGTTAAACATTAATGATGAAAGAAGAAATTTTCAACACCAAAATTTTAACAATTTAAAGCACCAAATTTTCGACAATTTAAAGCACCAAATATTTTACAATTTAAAGCCTAAAAAATAGAAACAAACTTATCAATATAATACCTTGCTACTGAATAATCCTAAGCGTGAGAGAAAATTGATTGGAAGTGGAGTGTGAGAGATAAAGAGAAGCGAATACGAAAAGTTGAGTGGAGTGTGAGAGATAGAGATAAGAGATTGACAGAGATATTGAGCGCGTGATCGAGAGCGTGAGGGATAGAGGGAAGAGAATGACATAGCAAAGGGCGTGCTATTTGTTTCAGGTGGTTTTTTTGGAGGCACCAAATTCAAAAAATTTACTTGCCGAGCAAATTCTTGTGTCACTTTTTTTTTTTTTTTTTTTTTTTTTTTTTCCTGAAACTCTGAAAGAAAAGAATAATAAAATTCATGTGTCACTTTTGTTTAGTGGGGAAAACCATATATACAGTATTTAGTCCCTGTTAATATAAAAGTGACACACAAATTTGCAATGCTAGTGGCACTTTAAGAATAAAATGACATATAAACCTGATTTTTGTGTCACGTTTTTAGAAAAGTAAAACAATATCTGTAAAAGTGACACAACAAACCTCTTCCACTTCTAAAGCGACACATTATGCCATATTGTGTCACTTTGTGGTCAAAGTGACACAAAGCCTCAAATAAAAAGCGAGACTAAACACTACAAGAATACTGAGCATTTGCCATGGTCATAAACCGTGGCTAAAGCCTTTTACCACAGTTTATAGCTATTGCACGACCGTTGCCAATGCGCCTGTGGCTAACCTTTTGCCACGGCTATTGGCTGTAGCCAAAGCTTGGTTTTTGCCCACGGTTCTGGGCCATTTCATAGGCCGTGGCAGATAACCCTTTTGCCACAGTTGTTAACCGTGGCCAATGCTTAGATGAACCGTGGGGATTGTATTTTTTTTAACTAGATCAATAGTTTAGCCACAGTTCTAAGCCGTGGCAAATGTTTTGAATTAGGTAAAAAAAAAGTAGGATTCCAGCGCATTTATACAACACCTGCAATTCATACAAAGATATACAATTCCATTCAAACCCACAAAAATCATAATTCTTCACAATTTAACATTTCATACACAACGTGTACTTGACATGAACGTTTTTACATCATAGATTCCATTTGAAATCCAAACTAACATAGAGAAAAAAAAAATAGTATTTTTTTTAAAAAATTGAAATATTATTAGGACTCCCCCAAACAAAATGAAAACATCACTAGATATAGTGCCCAAACTTGATATACTATATTCCTAACCATCTAAAACAGCACCTCAACTTCTTTGGATCAAAGTTTGCATATTCCGATTCGCTTGCTTGTACCTCATCATGTTGGACAGTAGGCCAGACATTGAAGATATAGCTAAAACCATATAAAATCAATCATTAGAACTTGAACTACACACATTTTCACAGAAAAATTAAGTCAATATGTAAGATTCAGTCATCATCAAATAGAAAGATTAATAGTACAAAATCGCTAATAAATATTTATTTATTAAGAATTAAGTATCACAATCACAGAAGTTAGTTTGTTGGTTTCTCTAGATAAACAACGGAGCATACATCTGAACACCATTTTTGAATTATGAAAGATTACCTGATTGAGTAGTTTCGAATATGATATACCCTCGACTCCAATTGATGATGGAAAAGACGGCATGTGTTCATCTATTCCTCATACTACCTGCAAGAGAGAAAACAACTAGAGTTACATACCTCTACAAGGATTAATTTCATAGACCAGTCACACCCATACCACTATTAGACATACAGATCTAGTTGATTGTACTCCACATTAATTATCATTGTCCTCCCCAAAAATCCAATTGAAACTAAAGATGAATGTTGTGGAAAATATGGAACCTTAACACAAGTTAATGGTCTTATACTGGCTGATAAGACACACATTTAAGGACAAAAGAGAATGGTATAATCAGAGAAGTTATCATCATAACAGTACCATCAGCATGAGTAAGCTTTGTGATTCCCCCTATAGCTTTTTTGGCTTTGCGAGGAACTGCAAGAGAATTAACATGGTATTGCTTGGTGGAACTAATTCCTAGGGATGTTGGTATTGCCTGTGTTTATACACAAGAAAAAAAAATCAAAAGATAATCATTCAAGTCAAATACGTCATGATAAAAATCAACCATTTAACAAAATTCTTCAAGTAGTCAAATATGTCATGACAACACATTCATCTAACCTTGAAGAGTAATCCATTCGTATCTTGGAAAAAGAGAACCCACTTCAATCTTGCATCATGCCTAAGACAGTAATGAAACTTGTCATATTATAGGCAACTCAGGAAAAATACCATATAAAAATGGAGCATAATACTAGTATGAATCTAAACATCATCAATCAACACAATAAGGTTAATACATTATTAATAGGAAAAATAACTTCTAACATCAAAAAAAAAAAATCCGAACTGTTCTACGAAAGGCAACGTGTACCAGGTATGTAGAAGACCACTAGAGTAAAGAAGCAAATGGACATCACCATGGCCATGAGGTTTAGTCTATCAAAAGCAGATAACAAGAAAACAAAATAGTAAGATTAAAGAAAATTACTTAATATATCCCAAAGCAATTGTAAAGGTCTGGGGTCAGAGTTCTCTCCCTTGGATCCTAGCTGTTCCCATGGCTTATGCTGGACTCACTTTCGTTATTGCCTTTGTCAAGACCTTTAGAAAGTTCAATTCACCCAAGGCCAAGAGACACAAACTGGTAAACAAAAATGCTTTCTAATGCAAAACCATAGACGACTTACTCCTCAAAGGATGAAATCAAGTTCAGAATCAAGCTCTATTGGAACTTGTGCAGCAGATAGGATTTGGCATGGAAGAAGTTTTACGCAAGTACATTCGCTATGCAATGAATGAAAAACCCTTCAACCCAGACATGTTGGCAGACTTGATCCAACTCAGAAAAGCTTCTATGCTGAATGATGCCTAGGTTGTTGAAATTCTAAACAAGATATCAAGACGAATTGTAAGGGACAAAGGTCTAGTTGTCATGGATATTTTAGGATACTCATAGAAGGGTTTTAAGAGAAAACTTGTTGTGCAGGCACTCTTTGGGAAGATATTTTATCTATCTGAGTTGCCAGAATTCTAAATTATGTTCAAGGGAGAGATCCTTAATCATCAAGGAGATATTGGGAGTTACAGACGAGGATGTAGTTACTCTTCGAACAAACACACACTCTGAAACTGGGGATGTTGATTCAATTCAGAAGATGGTTGGCATTTCAGATTCAGAACAATCTGAAGATGAGTCTTTTGTTGCTTCTCAAGAATGATGTGTCCCATGGTTAGAATTATGGTGTGAGTCAGAGTGGGATTGTATCCCCATCGAGCAATTTTGATGAATTTGTCGGAAATTAATGATCTTTAGTACTTTGGAGATTATAAGCGAGAGAGACTCGGTCAATTATATATTCACCCTTTTCATATGAAGGAACTTGTGTACTTTTCTCAATTACATTTTGTAATGTTAATTGGTGTTAAAAAAAACATACTTCTCTTACAAAAATTAAAATCAAAGAACCCTAAATTAGAAACTAACATCAAAATAAGTAAAAAAAAAAAACAAATATAAGAGTGCAATCGAACCTGGTCCTCGTGACTCGAAGTGTGAGAGAGTGTGTGAGGAGAAAAAACATTGATGCTTTTCCTTGATCTTCAACCTGGGTGAGAGAGGGGGGAGAGAGAGAAAGGAAAGCTCTGTTAGATTGAATAAAAGAGAAGTATTGTTTATAGAGGAGAGAGAGAAGGAAGCCAAATCTTGTTGTTGCTTAAATATCGAGTTTTCTTTTAAACAACTCGAGTCTTCTTCTTTGATTTTCACGAGGGTTTCATGAGATCTTAACGGACATCAAAATCCAAGTCTGATCCAACGGTGGACGAAACAAATGGATACGGCCATGGCCAAAATGGGAACTAAAACTCAACTACCCAAACAATACCCCACGACCACTTAAAAACTTGGCCACGGCTGTGGGCCGTTGGACCCTGGCAACAGCTGATGATTGTGGCTAAAACAAGGTTGTACTTGTGGCAAAAGCTGACATACTATTGATAAAAGAAAGATGAAAAGACCCCTAAACATCGATGGGTTAAACATTAATGATGGAAGAAGAAATTTTCAACACCAAAATTTTAACAATTTAAAGCACCAAAATTTCGACAATTTAAAGCACCAAATATTTTACAATTTAAAGCCTAAAAAACAGAAACAAACTTATCAATATAATACCTTGCTACTGAATAATCCCAAACGTGAGAGAAAATTGATTGGAAGTGGAGTGTGAGAGATAAAGAGAAGCGAATACGAAAGGTTGAGTGGAGTGTGAGAGATAGAGATAAGAGATTGACAGAGATATTGAGCGCGTGATCGAGAGCGTGAGGGATAAAGGGAAGAGAATGACATAGCAAAGGGCATGCTATTTGTTTCGGTGGTTTTTTGGAGGCGCCATATTCAAAAAATTTACTTGCCGGGCAAATTCTTGTGTCACTTTTTCTTTTCTTTTTTTCTATTGGGTGAAACTCTGAAAGAAAAGAATAATAAAATTCATGTGTCACTTTTGTTTAGTGAGGAAAACCATATATACAGTATTTAGTCTCTGTTAATATAAAAGTGACACATAAATTTGCAATGCTAGTGGCACTTTAAGAATAAAATGACACATAAACCTGATGTTTGTGTCACGTTTTTAGAAAAGTGAAACAATATCTGTAAAAGTGATACAACAAACCTCTTCCACTTCTAAAGCGACACATTAGGCCATATTGTGTCACTTTGTGGTAAAAGTGACACAAAGCCTCAAATAAAAAGCGAGACTAAAATTCTTTATTTTACTAGTGTTATATTCCTATTGACCAGAATTGTATTCCCTTTGATTAAACAATTTGATTTGTCAGAGCATGAGCCCATGGATCTGGGCTAAGGTCAACAACATGTTGGGACGGATTCGAACAAGTGTAAGACCAAATTTGGAAAGGTGTTGGGCTAGAGTCCAAGTCTAGGAACACACCAAAGTTGGGTCCCAAACATCGCCCCCTCTTTGTCATATGAGTGAAGCCCATGTGACAAAGAAATAAGTAAAGTGAAATTTAAGTACCAAAACTGTTAAAGGTTTTAAAATAAAACCATAAACACCAAAATCATCATATCAATAAAGGTGGTGATAATGAAATATTGATTAGACTACCTGAATGAGTCCAGATTTGTGCAAGTAGTAGTACTTGGCGTAACAAGCGCGCGTTAGGAAACACTTCAATTAGTTGTGCCTGAAACAAAATTGTTTTGCAAGTGCCTGCACTTGGCATTTAAGTGAGTGATCTGCTCCCAAATATGCGTTTTATTACCTTTACATTACTGCATTACATCCCTTCTTACGTTTAATGAAAAGACAACTTATAGCTTTTATTGTCTTTTTCAAGTTACAGAGAAATTCATACCACTTATCATAAAAGCTGCGTCTTAGCACCAAAAGGAACCTTAATCACGCTTATTATGAAGCCCAGAAGCTGCTATGAATTAGTGATGAAAAAGTTAAAGTCAAAGGTCAAAGTCCTCAACTCAGAAGACTAGAGATGGAGGTCCTTATCACCAAATATGGCATTCTCCAAAACCTATCTTGATCAAGAAGGAATCAAAAAGCAAAAGGAAAAGAAAAAGTATAAAGTAAAATGTGAGGTGTCTCAAATGTAATGGAGAAGAGCAAACCAGTAAGAGCATTTGCAATGCAGGTGATAGTTTTCACCCCCTCTATCACCGCCACCTCCTCACTTTTCTTCTCAACCAACCCGGTGATAAACAAGGTGAAGCATTCAAAGGTGATAAAAATATCTCTGTTGGATTCTTAAAAATTGAAAAAACACTCGGACGGAATGAAACATCCCGCCTGAAATTTAAAAAATCTAAAAAAACCGAAAATCATGCAATCTAACATCCCGGAAAAAAAAACCATTTTTTTAAAAACACGAAAAAATCCAACATCCCGTCCGGTTAAAAGTCGTGAAAACTGTGGAAGGTTTCACCTTGTTTTGAACTCAAAAGTTTATCACCCCAAAGATTGCACAAGACTTTTAAGGAAAGTAGGTGATAGTTATCACTTCCCCCTCATCAACCATTGCAAATGCTCTAAAAGGCATAAAGTAGGGGTATATAAACTAAAAGTTAAAGAAAGATATCAATGCACCTAGACTTAATCTAGTGTCATGTATGATTTATTTTTCTACTCCATTTTCATTCAAGTCATTTTACTTTATTGTTCTTTATTTCAATCTTGTTATTTGTTTTGTTATTCAATCTATCAATCTTCTTTCTAGTTGTTATTTCTTTCAATATTTCATTTCAATCATTCCTTTCAAGTTCATGTTATTTAATCTTCAACAACTTAATCTTTCAATGTTCTTCATTCAACTTGAAACTAAACAATTCCTAAACTAAAGTCTACCTTTCTTCTTCTAAAACTCACAATCATTTAACTCTAAACAATCTATGGTGAACCTCATTTCTAATCTTTTGAAGATACTTCCTAATACCACTACTTTAGTGGGCGTTAGCAAACACTTAGATTAGTTCTGTCTAGAAACCAAACTACTTTAATTTGCAAGTGTCTGCACTTGGATTTTTAAGTGTGCGTTAGCAAACACTTAGATTAGTTCTGTCCAGAAACAAAACTACTTTAAAAGTGTATGCACTTGGCTTTTTAAGTGCGCGTTAGCAAACACTTAGGTTAGTTATGTCCAGAAACAAAACTATTTTGGGCAAGTGTCTGACTAGGCTAACTCATGACTTAGCTTGTTCATCTCAATGAGTTTAGATTTGTGCAAGTGTCAGCACTTGGCTTTACAAGTACGCGTTGGCTATAGGGGTGGAATTTAGGTCGGGTTAGCCCAAGCCCGATAAACTAAAACCCGACTTTTGTTGGTCTTGGGCTAACATGTCAGATCCGTGGTCCGGGCTTGGTCAAAAACCAACTCGGTTTTGGGTTGGGCTCGAGTTAGAATATCAAAAAACTGAAAAACTCGAGCCCGTGTGCATATATGTACGTATATCTTTCAATCATTTTTTTTTTGTAAAAAATAAGATTAATAATCTCTATTTTAGAGAGAATAATATAATAAACAAGGTTAGTTTCCCTTTCAAACAATTAAATCTCTTTGACTTCATTAGAAGATTTCAATTTTGGTGTTTTTTATCTCATAATTCCAAAAAAAATCCAAGAAGTTTGACCAACCCGACATAACCCGACCTACCCCAAATTGGTCGGGTTAGAGATTGGGCTGAAAATTTAAGAACCGACTAGGGCTTTATCCTGACCTCGGGTTGAAGCATTTGAAAGTTGGGTTGGGCTCAAGTTATGCTTCAACCCGACCCAACCCGCCCGAGTTCCACCCCTAGTTGGCTAACACTTTATCAAACCATTTGATTGATTACAAAATTGTGCAAATGGCTACACTTGGCTAACAAAAGATCTGTGTATGTGAATGACTTTGGGTCTATGCAAATGGCTAGCACAATACTGTATGTGAATTGGTCCTAATTGAATATATACTTCAACTCCTTGACCAGACTGCACAAATGTTCTAAGATGAGTATAATACTTGTAGTGTTAAACCCAGCATCAAGTTCAACATTTTGAGCAACCATAAATCTATATTTATAGCTACTGAACTGAATTTTCTTGGCAGAAAAAAAAGAATAATAACTAGATATGCGGACATCTGTCTCATCTTTAGGTAGTATACGCCTCTGAACTGATTAGTAAGTAACTTGAAGTCGCTGAAAATGGCAATGTCAGTCACCCCTAAGTCAATAGTTGTTATGGCGCAAATTGTTGCTTCATACTCTGTTTCATTATAAGACGTTTTTAAATTCTTGCCTCCGAAATTATTTGATGTGCAAACATCCAATTCTGGACTGATTCCAAGAATCATCAGTGTATATTTCCAAGAAATTCTTTTTGAGGAGTAGTCACTGCCCCCAAGAGATGTTTCTTCAGTTTGAACAGTAATTGGAGTCTTCCATACTTGGTTTGTAATGAAAGTCAAGGAAATATTAAAGATGCCAGTGCGTGTCCATTTTCTACACGACGTGGGTCATAATTGATCTCATATCAAAGAGATAGGACTGCCAAAGTGTAAGTCTGCTTGTTTCGTTAGCATTAGTGCCCAAGAGCTTTCCGAAGTGGGTACTCTATATGAACGTAGATGATCCTATCCTTTTCATCGACTTTTAGCTTTTTTTCAAGTGACATGCGCCTATTGGTTTTTGTCTGACAGGTTTTATTGTAGATACCAGATCTAGATGATGACATGTTATGCCTGGACCGATTCCAGTCATGTCATCCACGCCCCATGCAAAAGTTATGAGGTTTTCATTAAACTTTTTGCATGTCATTGTTCTCAACTTCTGAATGTTTAGTAGAAATGAAGGTAGTATGTTCTAGACTGAATCCAATATGAACTTCCTCAAGTTTATCTACAGTGTGAAGCTCTTTTTGTTTTGTGCTCAACATAGTGCGCATAGAGAGTAAAATAGAGATAGAGAGTAAAATCCTTTGACTTTAGCTCTACTTTGTTGATTTTAGCTCTACTTTATTGACTTTTAGCTCTATTTTGTTGATTTTAGCTCTACTTTATTGACTTTAACACTACTTTTAGAGGGATAGAGAGCCATTGGACTCAGCCTAAAACGAATCTAAATTTGTCCCTTCGTACATACGCCGGAGTCATGTTTGTGCGGTCCGGATTGAGATATTAAGAAATATTATCAACTAGACTTCAGTTTTTAGCTGTGTATGTGTAGTTGGCCGGAGATTTCCAGACTTTAGTTGATAGTTGGATGTTCCTCTAGTTAATGTGATATGTATCATTGTGTATGCAGGTAATCTTCTTATGTGCTTATTGGGATGTGTGGGAAAATAAAGAGAATGCACGGGTCGCACCTTCCGCAAGACTAATTGGAGCGCGGGGCGCGCCATAGTCGGTTTTGACAGAGATTTGTTAGATTCGTATGTTTTCTATAAAAGAAAGTCTACAATCCTTTTGGAAACTATAGACACAAATATGCACTCATGCTGTACTATATAAACACCTCTGTAACACAAAAACCATATCAATCAAGCAATATAAAATCTTTCTTCTCCCATGGACGTAAGTCGCCGCATTGACACCGAACCACTATAAATCATTGTGTTTTGTCTCTTTAATTAGGTGTTTAATTCTACATGGTATCAGAGCGGAGCGCTTAATCTCTCTCTAAGTCAATCTAAATAAACACAATACACTATGTCAGATCCAAAACCAAACCCAAAATCTGCTATTACAACAGAGACTGATTCTAATCCTGGTTGGAAGCTGTCATCAGTTCTCTTGAATGGAACGAACTATATACCTTGGTCTAGGACTGTTTCGCTATTGCTTGGTGGAAAGAGAAAATTAGGGGTCATTAATGGTGCAAAGTTGTGTTCTGCCATTGATGATGCTGAATATGAGAATTGGGTTTCTAATGATCAGCTTGTTCGATTCTCTGATTTTGCGAAGGAGATGTGGGATTCAATTGAAGATTTATACGGAAACCAGAATAATTATGCCCGTGTGTTTGGACTTCAACTCGCAATCGGTGCTTTGCAACAAGGTGAGAAAACGTTTAGAGAACACCTTGGAAATTTGAAGAAATTATGGGATGAGTTAAACATATATCGTCCACACACCACTGATGCGAAGACTCTGTTGAAATGGGCTGAAGATGATAAAATCTTCACAGTATTTCGTAGTCTTAATCCAAAATATGAAAATATGGAAAGCAACATTCTAATGGAAAGCACTCTTCCATCACTTGCTGCTGTTTGTGCAACTATTCAGAGGGAGGAAACAAGGAAGAAAACCATGAACTCCGAGGTAAAGTCCTCAATCTCTGAATCTACTGTATTACTTACAGAAAACGATTTTAGAAAGAAGTCACAGGGATTTGAAAAAGGTAAAGGAAAAATAGAACCGTCTCACTGTGATCATTATGGAAAGAACTGGCACACTAAGGATCGTTGTTGGGAATTATATCTACATCTTAAGAAGGAAAAGGAACTGTCCAAGAAAGAGCATGTTGCTGTTGTCGTGACATCAATGTCCAACTCAGATATTAGTCATCAGTTGAGTTAAATTCTCCAACAACTCACTAAGTCCATGTCTTCTAGCAAAGGTCAGTTTGCCTCAACTCATGTATCAGGTAATTTACATGCCTATTTTACCATGCCAAAAAACAGTAACTCATGGATAATTGATTCAGGGGCTACTGATCATATGGCTAATTGCCCTGCCTCTGTCCATAATTTTGTGTCCAAAACTGAAAATCCACTACAAGAAAATAGGTTTTACGCCACGGTCCAAAACCGTATGAAAAGGGCTTTTCCCACGGTTTTGGACCGTGGGCTTTTTGTGCGTCGGAAATGGTCTGGTGACAGTCATGACCGTCGGTAAAGACCACCAATAGCGATGGTCTTTGCGACGGTAATTGCCATCGGTATTGCCACGGCATAAAACCGTAGGGAAGGCCGTTGGAAAAGGTCAATATTTCCCACGGTGTTAGTCTGTGGGGAAAAATTAGTTTTCCCGACGGTTATGGTCCGTGGGATAAGATATTTCCTACGGTCTTGGTTCGTGGGATTTGCTGTTTGCGTAGTGAATTTTGGTTTTGGCTGATGTTATTTGACCGTGGGTAAAGTGAATGTCGTGGGAAGAAGTGCTTTTGCGACGGCTATGGACCGTGGCAGAGTTATTTAATTTTTTTTAAAAAAATATTTATATTTTAATTCCTGGGTCATTTCACCTACAATCAACAAAGACCTACCAAAACTCCCCTAACCATCCTACACCTCAAAATCAATCAATTAACGTAACTTTTCCACATACATTTTTAGAAGATACCCGACTTCGATTATCGACATAAATCAACAGTGCAATCCATAAATCAACAGTGCAAAACAAGATAGACTAATTTAGCAGGCCATAAATCCATCAATTAATGTAACTTTTCCACAGACGCACACAAGCTATCGAACGATACTAGAACATCCGATAATAAAATAAGATGGAAGCAAAGCATGCTTCATCACCATGATTCAACAGAAACCAAGAGTCTGATGGAAAAATTAAAAAAATAACACAACTCCAAAACCTAATCTTCATGGGAGAAATAAAAAATTGACCATTTGGTTTAGCAGTTCGTGTGGCAAGGCGAGCCACGAGCATATTAGCAACAACCCCTGCACTAGGAGTGCCTCCTGTAGCTTCAAATATCTCCTGTCTGATTACAGAAGCTGTATGTTTAGCATCTTCATCCACTCGGTCCGTTACAATTATATTATTAATAAATTTATAAAAACAGTGTCAAGGGCTCAAGGCACCAGATAAAACATGAAAGATTGAATTATAAGCAGAAAACTCTACAAAAAAGCAATCGTAGTCTCGAGCAGGGTAATTTGTAGACGAAATTTCATCTGTTCATCTTGGGTTGTTTGAATGGCACACGACTCTGAGGCTTGCCTCCATAATTGGACGATTTAAGAAATTACTGACACAAAAAAGCAGTCCTGGAAAAGCACATGGTTATCACCCCTAAAAGATGTATTTACAAATTTTATAAATAACATGTGACAGAGAATTTCTCCTCGAGTGTCCCCTTCCACGTTTTTTCTTTAATTTGTATAGGGAATAACTATATATCGATAAGCGAACACCACCCCACACACACACACACACACACACACATAATTTGTATAGGGAATAACCGTATATCGGATAAAGCGTAACCCCCACCCCCACACACACACAAAAACCCTAAATACATAGACAACAATACCACAACAATACCAATTGTAATGCATCAGATCAAGTGAAGAGGTAGAAACTCAAGACTCTAATGGGTCATTCAGTATATTGCATGTAACATTGACACTCCATATTTTCAAATAAAATATGTGTCGGATACACCGGTATGTATCCATGTGTGTTACGAGAAACCGACATAATGAAGGACATATTGGGTTACAATATGCATTACTCTATATTGTAAATTTGTAATGCATCAAATCAGTAATATGATACACAAAATTACCCTGTCAATATGGATAACAGAAGTTCCTTGGCCAACATTAGAAGCATCAACAGTGGGATTTTCATGTTTAAACCCACAAATTGGGAAAAACGCTTTTTACGATAACGATTCCTCCAAGTTCCAATGAAATGCAGCCTTGAGTTCTACAAAATTCAAAATTCTGGATGAATTGTAATGCAAAATTTTCTTCACCGGAAAATTTCATAAATAAAACACAAACAGTATTATGCCAAATAGAGAACCGTACTGCTTAAGATGTTTCTATTTTTTGTATCCTAGCTCACTAAAAAGCATTTTAACAATGCAACATTGTTAAAGAGTTCTAATGATTAAAGATTGCTAATAAGAAAACAATATAACAAGTCAACTAGCTCTTGTCATATATACGGTATACCCGTCAGATACGAATATACATACGATTATGCATTTCTACCCAAAGATGATCCAATGGTGATTAATTTTGAATTATAAAAATTTATACAAAGTGTCATTATGATGATAGTGCAAGCCGAAATGTCTTATGCCATCATCCAATAATCCTATATGAAAAGTTCGGCTACCTAAACCAATTGGTCATTTTTTAGTAGTATCCACTAACAATACATTAAGCAAAAATAGGGATACAAAATAATAATAATAAACATAAAACTAAGAGAGTGGTTCATAACAAACTTACAACAACTATAAGCTATTATGAATCTCTAGAGTGGTTCATAATTGATCATAGTTCTTTCTTTTGCTTGTATATTAGCATCCATATTGGCCATTCACTGCAGTGACTCAGGAACAAATTCCGCAATTTTCTCAAGAAGACTCTGGATTATATAGAAAAAGGAGGGGAGGGGAGGTTAACACACAATAATAATTTGCATAAAATAGTCCTAAAGAAAGTTCACCAGACAAAATCACATAAAATTGCATCAGCTGGAAATGCACATACCCTATCAAAATCGCTTGTGGTTCGCACATAACCATCTCCAGTAACCACCCCAGCACCTGACAAATTCCTGGGTTCCTTATAATATTTTCTCAATTCAGCCAAGGAAGAATCATCATCGCCAAGATACCATTTGGAAAAGGGACCATAGCCATAAAACGACCAGTCCAGCTCCCATTCTTCAGTAGCAAAATCATCACCAAACAAACCTTTTAGATACTTCGCTTCGCTCTTCCCGAACAAAGTAAGTCTACCATTTGGGTGAGTGAACATGACAAAGTCCTGCTCGCTGATACAAAAATAAAGAGGAGTACCTGAAACCCACTGTCCCCAACTTACCCAAATCTACAAATTTATACAGCAGCTTAAAACCCCAACAGTGACAAATCCAATTAGCTATTCAAACACCAAAATTCCAACCTTACTTCACCAATTATCTATTATACACATATGGAAACACAGTAATTAACACAATAAACCCCAAAAAAACTGGAAAGGCAAAGGTACAATCTTTAAATAGAAGAGTAAAATAAATGAATATGAAAACCCTTGAAGAAACTAAACTGACCTGGGTTTTGGTCAGCAACGATTCCAAGTTGAGACGTTGAAGGAAAAAAAACATGTCTTTGTGTAATGAAGAGAAACAAAGCTTGTAAACACTGAGAAAATTAAACTTGAAAAAATTTGTCAAATAAAACCCTAGAAAAAAAAATCGATGTTTGAAATAATTTTTTTGATTTCATTACCATTTTCAGATGTGAGAAGTAGAAAAAAGAAAAAAAAAATAGATAAAAAGGTAAGTGGTTAATTGTGCGGGGTGAAGCTAAGCGGTGGTGGGGATTGGGGAAGGAGAAAATAGCTTTAAATCCCTTTCCCATAGTAAATCCTAAGAAAATTAAAGTTGAAATACGATTTTTGCTTCAGTACCTTGTTGAGATGGAAAAAAAAATGGGGTTGAGTGGTGGTGGGGGACGAAGGCTATGTGGGTGGAGGAAGAAATACCCTGTCTTTTTTGTTTTTTTCTAAGTGTTTTTAGCCCTAACCCCACGGTCAAAACGCGAAGAACAACCGTCCTGGTTAAAAATATTGTACCCGACAGTTTCGACTGTCGCTCCACCCACGACCAATTAAACAGTTAAACCGTGGCTAAAGGTATTAAAGCTACGAAATGAGGAAAAACTTATTTGCTACGGTCAAAATTTGTAGGAAACTATGCAAGGGTTTATGACCCTGGCTAAAAATACCGGGAATCCGTGGGAAAAAGTCGATTTTCTTGTAGTGATCATAATATTTCCATAGCAAATGGTTCCACCGTTCCCATTCTAGGTAGTGGTCAAGTGAATTTTTTTGATCAAAAACTCAAGAGTGATGCACTAGTTGTTCCTTCATTCCCTGTTCAACTTCTATCTGTTGGAAAACTTACCAATTCTTTAAATTGTGATGTCATTTTTTCTCCTAACTCTGTCGTCTTTCAGGATCGAAAGTCAAAGAGGACGATTGGTGAAGGAATTTATTCCAATGGACTCTATTTGTTGAAGTCGCATAAGAAGGCGTGTCAAACTAGTGATTTACTTGAGAGTCGTATTTTGCATAAAAGACTTGGGCATCCATCTAGTCATGTCCTGTCAAATTTGTTTCCACATGTTTCTTTAAACTCTGATGATGTTTGTGATGTTTGTCAATTTTCTAAACAAACTCGTTTATCATTTCCAAACTCGAATTATGTGTCAAATAAGTTGTTTGAGTTAATTCATTCTAATTTATGGGGACCTGCTCCTATTAATTCTTATGATGGCTATAAGTATTTTGTGTTGTTCATTGATGATAAATCTCGTGCTACATGGTTATACTTATTGAAATTGAAAACTGAGGTTGTGACTGTATTCAAGGATTTTCATACTATGATTACTAACCAGTTTGGTGCTAATGTCAGGACATTTAGATCTACCAATGGCACTGAGTTTTGTAAAGGTATGTTACCTGAGTATCTTCGTAGCCAGGGGATAATTCATCAAACTAGCTGTGTTGGCACACCTCAGCAGAATGGCATGGCTGGAAGAAAGAACAAAAACCTTTTGGAGACCACTCGTGCTCTTATGTTGAGTATGAATGTTCCTAAGCACTACTGGTCTCATAGCGTCTTAACTGCTGCCTATTTGATTAATCGTCTTCCCAGTCGGGTTCTTGGTTTTAAATCCCCATTGGAAGTGCTCAAAGCTAGGCCGCTAGATCTCTCTCAAAGCTGGCTACTCGATGTGTGTTTGTTGGTTATTCTACCACACAGAAAGGCTACATATGTTACAATCCTACGACAAGGAAACTAGTTGTCTCTCGTGATGTCTGATTTGTGGAATCTAAAGTTTTCTTCCACGATTCAGCTGTGCCTGGGAATCGGTCCCAGGGGGAGTGTTTGGCAGATTTGGCACCTCTCCCAGCTGTTATTACTGCTGATTTGGCTCTTCTCCCAGCAGTTGGTGAAGGCATTATGCCTGTCCAAATGGTTGGTCAAGGTATAGTTCCTGCCACTAAAGAATTGGGCTCTACCGAAGCGAAGGCGCGGGCACGCTCATAAACTGAGTATATTGAGGGCAGGGCGCGCTCTGGTGATCCACGACATCTAGTAGATGGGGCGCGGGCACGCTCCCAAGATGAGCAAACTGAGGGCGGGGCGCGCTCTGGTGCTTCTAGCTCCTCCAGCTCCTCCAGTTTCTAGACAATCTGAACGAGAGAGACGACCTCCAGTAACTCTCAAGGATTACTACAAATCTGATAGCAAACGACATCCTCCAGTGACTCGCAGGAATTTTTATTCTTTGCATGATGTTACATATCCTCTACAGGAGTATATAACGTATGCAAATATCACTTCATCTCATCATGCTTTCTTAAGTACAGTCGATGACGTGCAAGAACCCAAGAACTTTAGAGAAGCTAACTCTCGTTCAGTTTAGAGAAAGGCGATGCAAGAAGAACTTCGTGCACTAGACAAAAATAACACTTGGGATATTGTTATGCTTCCGTATGGAAAGAAAACTATTGATTGTCAAGTTCAACAGTGATGGTTCCTTAGAAAGGTCTAAAGCTTGATTTGTTGTAAGGGGATTCACCCAAACTTATGGTCAGGACTACAAGGAGACTTTTGCACCAGTTGCAAAGATGAATATGTTTAGAATTCTTGTATCTCTAGCTGTGAATCAAGACTGGAAATTATTTCAGATGGATGTAAAAAATGCATTCTTACATGGAGATCTTAAAAAAGAAGTGTATATGAGCATCCCACCTAGACATCCGAAAGAGACTAAGGTCGGATTAGTATGCAAATTAAAAAAGCTTATCTATGGACTTAAACAATCTCCACGACCGTGGTATGCCAAGCTCAGTTCTGTTCTAGCTATGACCGGCCTTAAGCAAAGTGATGCTGATCCTTCCTTATTTGTTAAATATAGCAGGTCAGGCTTGGTTATTGTTCTTATTTATGTTGATGACATAGTTATCACAGGTGATGACCTTATCGAGATTTCTAAGCTCAAGGAGTTACTGCACAAGAAGTTTGTCATCAAGGATCTGGGTATTATGAAGTACTTTCTTGGGATCGAAATTGCTTATTCAAAAAAGGATATATTTCTAAATCAAAGAAAGTATGTGGTGGATATTTTGAGTGAAGCAGAAAAGTTGGGGGTAAAACCATCTGATTCTCCAACTGACAGTGGAGCCAAGTTGGACAACACTAGTGATCTTCTTACTGACATTGGTCAGTATCAGCGATTAGTTGGTAAACTAATATATTTAACTATTACCCAACCAAATATTTCTTATGCAGTGAACTTGGTTAGTCGTTTTATGCATGCTCCAAGGACTCCACATATGAATGCAATTCCTAGAATGCTGCAGTATCTGAAATAGTCACCAGGAAGAGGTATTTGGATGCGAAAAAATGGGCATACATCTATTATTGCTTACACAGATGCTGATTGGGTAGGATGTCCAGTTGATCGAAGGTCCACTTCCGGTTATTGTACCTTTGTGGGAGGTAATTTAGTCACTTGGAAGAGCAAGAAATAGAATGTAGTGGCTCGTTCTAGTGCAGAAGCTGAGTACAGGGCTATGGCTTCCACCACTAGTAAAATCATATGGCTTCGCGCTCTTATGAAGGATTTGTGTTTTGGGTTGCATCTGCCAACTACACTTTACTGTGATAATCAAGCTGCTATGCACATTGTTGCAAATCCGGTGTTTCATGAGAGAACTAAGCATATCGAAATTGACTGTCACTTTGTGCGTGAAAAAGTACAGTCTAACATTGTCACTACCTTCTTTATTCGAAGTGACCAACAACTTGCAGACATTTTTACCAAGGGACTTCCAGCTTCCAAGTTCCATGATATTCTTTCCAAGTTGGGTTCGCTGGATATCTTCGCACCAACTTGAGGGGGAGTGTGGGAGAAGAAAGAGAAGGCGTGGGTCGCGCTGAAGGTACTGGAGGTCGACCAAGGCAAGAGCGCGGGTCGCTCCTTCCGCAAGATTAATTGGAGCGTGGGGCGCGTCCTAGTCGGTTTTGACAGAGATTTGTCAGCTTCGTATGTTTTCTATAAAGGAAAGTCTCCAATCCTTTTGGAAACTATAGGCACCAATATGCACTCATGTTGTGGTATATAAACACCTCTGTAACACAAAAACCATATCAATCAAGCAATATAAAACATTTTTTCTCCCGTGGACATAGGTCGCCGCATTGACACTGAACCACTATAAATTATTGTGTTTTGTCTCTTTAATTAGATGTTTAATTCTACCGGATGCTTGACCAGGATGTGTTGTTTTCTGAAATAGTTACTTTTAGTCTTCCGAAAGATCAGATTTGTACTCTTCTGAAAGAATACTCTGTCCAACAGAACAACTTTTTGGATGATTACGATCGAGAAGTTGTTGCTCAATTTTATAGAAGAATGAAGACGTATTTAGCCCTCAAATCTCTGCATTACACTGTCGATACTGAATCCAGTTATTGCACAGTGACAAAACTAGCTAGGTCAGCAAGGCAGAAAGGGCAAGGTCTATTTAAAATAATGAATTTGCTTATAAACATATTTAAACCGATAACAGTCAGGTCACATGGGTGCCGATCAGACTAATTTATAGAATCTAACTTTGTGAAAAAGTGAGCTAAAAAAGAACAAGCATGGTAAACATTACCATTCTTTGGTATAGATGCTATTTTGATTTATTCTGCATACGAGAGACATAAGTTCATTTGACCTCAAACTAGGTCCGAATGACCATTTTAGAGGTTCGGGTAACCATATTACGGTTTGGAGTACCTTTGTACAAAAATGAATCCGAAGGACTAAAGTGCATATCATATGTTTAATATGTTGTCAAGCTCATAACATACATGCTTGATGGTCTGTACCCTTTCATGAGTTGTGCATGCATGAACAAAGTTGAGGTATTAGTTTTCCATGCATGATCACTAAAAAATCCTCTTAGTTGAGATGCGAGGATGTTAAGAAGTTACCTCCCCAAGTCGTTTTCAAGTACTTGGCGAAACAGGAATAAAATACTAGGGTGAAACTTCACTTGTTAAAGTTTTTGAGTTAAGATCAAGGCGTATATAGAGAATTGTACAGTGATCAGTATCATATCAAGTATGAACTATAAGCCAAAGTCAATATAATGATAATTTTTTTTTTTTGGTAAAACCAATATATATATATATATATGCACTAAAGTGCGGTATCTAAATATTACATGTCATATGATTCTCCTGCAAATGTCCTAGTAACCAAGTGGGTGCTTCCATCTCCCAAAAACAGTCTATGAGATGATGAGTACTGGTCGCTAGCAGATGTACAACCTTATTGCACCGATACAATGATAAATGGACAGTCAAATTGCTTTCTAACACTGTGCTAATGGTGGCATATTAATATGCCACAACAACATACTCTGCCAATATCTTACAGTAATATCTCCGCAAAGAAATTTAAGGTCCACCTTTTAGATTATGAATGTGATATATTAGCATGGTGCATATTAAAAGGCCCAACTAAAAATCCCTAGTGTCATAGAGTAAATAGCCAAATCACACAAGTCCGGATAAGTGTATTATATCTAGTGTCAGGACGACATAATCCATATATCCAGAGTACGGATAACTGTATTGGAACTATAGGTATAAACATTTGAGTTCGGGCAAAACAAAAGTATTTGTGAGTCTAGACTCTGGAATTTAAGGTTCCTACTAATAACCTTAATGTATTAAAGTAAAAAGCATTGTATATAAATACTTAGCTCTCATATGTTGATGAGATAATAATAACACTGAGTAGCTCTGGAATTTGTAGAAGATGGGCAAATGTTTGGGCCAGAGGAGTTGTTTGCAGTAACAGTAATTTGTAGCCTTCTGAACAATTTTTTGATGATTGCGATCAAGAATTTGTGATTCTGGTCATGAACAGTATTTGAGTCCTGAAGTTCGGAATTCATATAAGATGCGTACTAATGACCGAATTGTAGGATTCAAATTTCAGGCTGATGTGACGCTAGACTGATCTCGTTTCTTCTTCGCTTTCTTCACGGGAGATTTGGATATGATGTGGCTTCTAAATAGGATGTGGTATATTCAAAAAAAAATCCATACACGATGCCAAATGTTTGGACAAAAAATTCTCAAATACAAGTTAGGTTGTGAAGAATGGTTGGATTGGTTGAGAAGATGAGACTGAACGCTTAAGGGATGCCTACTTACCCAAGTCCGGAATTGGATCAAGTCTCAGCCTTGTTCTTGGCGTAGTTTTGAAAGTGAGAGCAGACTCTCTTATGGGAAAGATCCGGACCACTGAGTTCTTGAAGATTTGGTTCATGTATATCTCCTCATTGAGATATCCTTTCCTACTCATATTATATTCCTATTGACCAGAGCTGTATTCCCTTTTATTAAAGGACTAGCATTTCGCCCGGCCCATGGCCGGGATTGTTTCATTGTTATGTTTAAAACGTTTGGGCTTTACAAAATTCTTAGAGTCAACTACTAAACTGGCGTGGTCCATTTTAAAGTGGGCTGTTTTTAGTTTGATACGTGTCCTTCATTTTGTAACGTGTTCTCACGTATCAACATGTTGAGGGATCGGGTAAGTCGTCATTCAAAAAACAAAAAACATGTTGAGTAGGTGTGATCAGGTAAATGTTCGAATAGTTTATCAGTTTATCCGAAGTCATTTGTTCTTCATCCCCAAACCAAACGGCTCCATATGAGCTTACATACCATAGTCAATGACATCAATCTAGACATATTCCATCCCACTCAATAGATTTCAATATAACAACACTCAATTTTTTTCTTTAGTTTTGTTCAGTTGTTAAATTCTTTTTTCTAGATTCAATTTAATGTGGAAAACACTACTTTTGGGTGCAACAGCATTAGTGTAATATATAGGGTACCTTATAAAATAAGTCGTTTCATTAAGATTTATACAATATAATCATGTGATTTATTTGGTAAGAGGAGATGGAGTCTCCAGAATTTGATAAAAGTAACCGTCATAGCACAAACCACCTTTTGGGTATCCCGACTATTTGTTCACAGGCTTGTTATATCCGTCAAATGTTTCTGGCCGAAATTCTTTAAGAGAATAAGAGGTGAGGTTATGTCTTCAGATGAAAGAAAGAACCGAAGTACACGTTTAATTTAGTACTTTGGGCCATTCCTATCAATCGAAAGAAACCCAAATAGACATAATTTAGTACTTTCCTATGGCTTATAGAACCTATCTGATACATTGAAATGAAAAGAAATACAACTGATGTATACACCTGCTTCAAAACATATATGAGACGTAGAAATTACATAAAAGAACTATAAAGTCTAAAGTGGTGGTTATGCCATCATTCTTGATCCTAAAGTTTCCTAGAAAATCTTGAAATGCCAAAGCCACCAATTCATCGCTGGGTAACCACACAAATTGAGTCGTATATTTCTTCAAAATAGTCTGAGAAACTATCAAATAGAGGAAGAGACGTTGCATATATAGAAATGCAGATCTGCAAGAATGAGTGAGTTTGAGAATTCTCAGATACTTGATATGCGTAGAACTGTAGAGAGATGTTGCGAGATCACAAAGCCTTTCAACAACATGCACTCGCAGATGAGAATAGAAACACGTGTATTCACATGCGAAAATGGAAGCGACCCCTTCAAACGATTTAAGGATGGAATTTGCCGCTAGTTGTGTGGCATACTGTGGTGCAGATTTAAAAGCCCTATGCATTGAAGCTCATTCAAAATCAAGGCAATAAGTAGTCATATAGTTACTAATCGAAGTTTCTAAAACCTCTAAACAAATTAAAATGCATGAACATTCCTAATAAAACTTAGCATAATGATAACTCTTTAAATAACTAATAATTCCATGTAACACTATTCTATTCATCATCTCTAATGTTGATTATGTCAAAATCTTCACCAGTTGTCACGTGTTTCGACCAAATATGATCAAAACACCAAGTGTTGATGAAAAAAGATGAATAACGTAGAAAAGTAATTAGAAAAATGATGGTGATCGGGGGAATGATGAGACTGTACCTTGCGGTTGCCTACGTACCCAAATTATCAGTTGGATCAAGTCTCAAGAACGTAGTTCTCAATGAAAAATAGTTTGGCATTTATATAGGTAGAGTAGAGAATCCTTGTAGCTCAAGTATTCTTGTAGCTTGAGTCATTGTGATAGAATATAACTCTCAACTGATAATTATCTCTTTGATAAGAAATGAATCTGGACATAAATCAATGTACATTAGTGGCAAGCCATGTGGCTAAGGTTCACCCTTAGACGCGTAAGTTAATAGGCACTGTACATTGATCCATGGTACTTACAAATTGGGCTTTAGCCCCGTCAATTAAAACAAATAAAGTGGAGATTCCTACCAATGGGCGTTAAGCCCGTAGGTGGGGGTCGAAACACCGCCCTCTTTGGCATGCGAACAAAGTTCATATGGCAAAGAAGAAAGAAAAATGAGCGGAATGTAGAACGAAGTGTCGTGCGAAAAGAAATAATTGGAAAATTGACTGTCGAAAAAAATTCGTGAATTATCGGGAACGAAATAATGTCAAACTAACGTATACGGGACGCAATTTAGTTAAATAAAAGATGGCCGAAAATGCACAGAAAAAAATAAAATATGCACAGAAATAAAATTGCAAAAAAAAAAATTGATTGGCGAAATGTAGACCAACGTCACGTAATAATACGAAATTTGAATTCGACGATGCGTGCCAACGGAATAGCGATACTTGGATTATACCGTTGAAAATTAAACATAGGGGCAGTTTAGTAATAATAGTAATAAAAGGAAGTTAAATACGAATTGGATTCGAAGGTGAAGATTTTAGCGACTAAAACTGGATGCCAACTTCGGATTAGATAAGAATTCGGATTAGATAAGAGTTATAAGAGTTAGAGTTCGGATTAGATAAGAGTTCAACCAGCAATGGAAAACTAGATCGAAGAAATATTATATAAACAGTGGCTAAGCTCTATAAACTGCGAAGACGTTTATGCATAGACAACGAAATGGTTAGTACAAGTGGTGAAGCCGATGCATGTAGGGTAATCTCTTTTCTCTTGTTCGTATTTGCCTCTTCTCCCAGTAGCTTGGCAAGATACAAATGAACCAAGAATTAATGCCTGTCATCTATTCAGAATATCACAAGATCACTATTTTAGGCGTTAAAAATACTCAAAGGTTTAACATAATTCATACGGTCATACCATATTTGTTTTCGGCTAAAGAACTCATACTATACTAAATATATACAACAAATCTGAATAAGCATGGTGCACATGACTATGACTTCATTGGTCGGCATGAACATGGGGGTTACTTGGGTTTCATACCTCATCGATTAATTATCACATCAGAGATAGAGAAAAAATAGGGCTAATTTTGGCTATCTTTTTTCTCGCTGCACCTGTTCTCTTCAATAACTTCCAGTATTCAAGCTTTATCTTTCAAGAACGAATCTAAAGCAAGAAAGAGATTAGATCTTTAGAAGATGAATTGTATCCATCTAGTGGAGCTGTTTTATCTATTTTATATGTATTTTTCCTTATATGGTGCATATATTGTTTACTCTTAGCTAATGTCTATGTGTTGCGTGACTTTCCAATTCTTTCTATTAGAGATTGACACTTAATACGATGTAAAGTTCATCTAGCTCTTTAGGATATTTAGATTAGCACTCTTAGCTAATGTCACTTGTTCAAGTTTGGTTTTTCAGTTTGTTACTTCGCATGATCATCGCTTTCAGATAACTATAGTCATGTTCAAGGAAGCACTAGAATAACAACAGTCACTCACTTGCTCTGTCTTTGCACTGAACAGGAAGATGGTGGGCACTAGATAACTGATGAAAAGTTTTTTTTTTTTTTTTTCGCAGGTAGAAACGACTGTATTACACGGGCGAAAGATAATCAAGAATAGTAAGAATCGATGACGATTGTAGACTTGGTGAGGTGGAAAAAAAAAGTGACAGATATAGTGAATATACGAGGCCGCGGCGATGGTCACTTAAAGAACTACGGAAAATACTAGTACTCGAGGGATTTGAGATGGACGAAGTGTATGCATTTGAAACGATAGTCGAAGAAGATGAAGTAGTAACGGCTTACTCACAATTAAGTTGCGGGAGTGCAATTCCGTTAAACAAAGAAATTGCGCAATTATTGAGTTATTTTGGCCTGCCGAAGAAGACGGAGAAAAGTTCGGAGAATATGACAAAGCGGTGGCAAAAAAATTCGACAACATGAAACAGGTATGTCAATATTTTTTTCCATTTAGCTACAAATTTTGGTTAAGTCTGAAAGACTAACAAAAAGATTTGTATTTTCTTCGCAGGTTGAAACGGCGGAATTACGAGCAAAAGATATTGACGAAAAATTTCGAACGGAATGATCACAATGTCGTAGAGAAATAAATAAATAAGCTGAATAAAGTTTTCGCTTACAAAGTTAACGTAAAACGAATTTTTGCCGCACAGAGAAACGACGGTTGTACGAGCCTCGGAAAGTTTCGCTCAGAAAGTTCGGCTTAATGCCTTAGAAAAAATAATGAAGCTGTCAAAAATTTTCACTTGGTAAATTTGTCGTAGAAAGATCGGCAGAATGCCTTAGAAAAAATAATGACGCTGACAAAAATTTTCGCTCGGAAAATTTTTCGTAGAAAGATTGGCATAATTCCTTAGAAAAAAGAATGACTGCGGAAAATAGTTAACCGAAAGCGTTAAGCGAAGCGAATGCAGATTTCGAAGAAGAAAATGAAGATTTAATCGAACAACCGTAAGACAATTGACAGAGACAATTGATTAGGTAATTGTGTGAATGTAATACCATAGAGCTAAAACTTCTTTTGATGAAAAATAAAAATAAAGTATGTTTTGGCAATTGAATATAGTTGCGATGTCTGATAACATACCTGTAAAACTGACAATGTTGTTGATTTATATAGATGACACGAAATAGAATGAAACGCCCCCAATACTAACTTTAAGCTTGCAAAATTAGATTGAGCGAAAAACGCCCGATGCGTAACCCATTTAAATGAAACGGGTAATCTTCATCGATGTTGACATAAGCGCCAAACCGACCGACTAAGCGAGCGTAACATCATTCAACTTAGACTGCCGAAATTAAACGTGGTAATTTGGTCAGATTTTGTCGGAGCGATAGTAACGATTAAGCGAGCGTAAAAGCTTTCAAACTTAGACTAACGAAGCTAAACGCGGTAACTTCGTCAGATTTTGTCGTAGTGATAGTAACGACTAAGCGAGCGTAAAAGCGTTCAACTTAGACTTACGAAATTAAACGTGGTAATTTCGTCAGATTTTATCGTAGCGATAATAACGAACTAAGCAAGCGTAACAGCGTTCAACTTAGACTGACGAAGTTAAACGCGGTAACTTCATCAGATTATGTCGTAGCGATAGTAACGAACTAAGCGAGCGTAAAAGCGTTCAAACTTAGACTGACGAAGCTAAACGCGATAACTTCGTCAGATTTTGTCGTAGCGATAACAACTAAGCGAGCGTAAAAGCGTTCAAACTTAGACTGACGAAGCTAAATGCGGTAACTTCGTCGGATTATGTCGTAGCGATAGTAACGACTAAGCGGCGTTAAAACGTTCAGCTTAGACTGACGAAATTAAACGTGGTAATTTCGTCAGATTTTGTCGTAGCGATAATAACGAACTAAGCGAGCGTAACAACGTTCAATTTAGACTGACGAAGCTAAACGCGGTAACTTCGTCAGATTTTGTCGTAGCGATAATAACGACTAAGCGAGCATAAAAGCGTTCAACTTAGACTGATGAAATTAAACGTGGTAATTTCGCCAGATTTTGTTGTAGCGATAGTAACGACTAAGCGAGCGAAAAAGCGTTCAACTTAGACTGACGAAATTAAACGTAGTAATTTCGTCAGATTTTGTCGGAGCGATAGTAACGACTAAGCGAGCGAAAAAGCGTTCAACTTAGACTGACGAAATTAAACGTGGTAATTTCGTCAGATTTTGTCGGAGCGATACTAACGACTAAGCGAGCATAAAAGCGTTCAACTTAGACTGACGAAATTAAACGTGGTAATTTTGCCAGATTTTGTTGTAGTGATAGTAACGACTAAGCGAGCGTAAAAACGTTCAACTTAGACTGACAAAATTAAACGTGGTAATTTCGCCAGATTTTGTTGTAGTGATAGTAACGACTAAGGGCGTAAAAGCGTTCAACTTAGGCCCGAGAAAAATTAAACGTGGTAATTTAAGCCATATTTTGTTGTAGTGATAGTAACGCGACTAAGCGGCGTAAAAGCGTTCAACTTAGACCTAACGAAAATTAAACGTGGTAATTTCGTCGATTTTTGTCGAACAATTATAAGGTTCGCTAAAACCAAAATCATATCATTGGAACTGAAGTGAAAGAATTGCTTTTTTATTGATTACCGAGTCTTGAAAAATGCAAAGATAATAACGGAAAAGAAACTATTGAACTAGAAACAGACTAACAAATTTTTGTCCGGTTTTTCGTTCAACTTGTCTATTTTGTCCGCTCACTTAGTAAAATAATTTGTTGCGACGAGCAAGAAACAAACACTGCCAGGGGCTGGCGAAAATAAACCAACAATGTCAAGGCCCCATTTCGTAAATGACCAAGGTTTATGGATTGGATGACGCTTTATCGCGGAAAGTTTGACCCATATCATATATCATGTTTTTGACAAGGCACACACTTCTCGGACAAACACGTACATCCTTTGGCGTGTATGGCCACCAATATCATTGAGTCATTGCTATGTGAGCGAGACTTCGCCCCCGGAAATTCCTGAGCATCGTCAGCTGCATGATCGTCGTCGGTGAGATCTGAGACATTATCGATTGCCAAGCTCGTTGGAATCATCTGACAGCATAAGTGGTTAATCCAGTGTTGTCGTTACAGTGACGACTTGATTTTTCACGGATAAGTATGCGATAGAATCAGGATGCCTTACATCATAACGCGGATACTGTACAATACTGATAGATATAAAATTTCATGCAATTCGTTGAACGAAGTCCAAATAAACGCTCATTCTATCATTGGGAGCCGCATATTATCATTCAAAGTGGCTAACGACTAATTTAGAATAATTAATCGTAACTTAGTCGCCCCCAGCTGAAGAGTTGTGCGTATACCGCAAATGACAGTTTCGTACTCGGCCATATAATGTGAAGCGTTAAAAACTCAAACATAGAGACCTCGCAATTATATCTTCATTCACCTTCAAGATGACAAAAACAAGACCGGAGGAAGACTTATTATGCGAACTATCGGTGTAAATCTAGCAAGTAGCTGATATATCCGATAAATATGTCAAGTCATCGCCCCCGGGAGGTAATGACAATTAGAGATTGATGTTTTCCTCATCGAGTAATGCTTTTGACATAGGAATATCATAAATAAGAAAATCAGTCATTAGCAACACCAAAGTTTGTCTCTGTTTAATTGTATGAGTGTCAGAGACAATGTTGTAAACGCTAAGGTAACTTTTCCATTCTGCGACTCGATCCGTAGACGTTGCGAAAAAACTTACGCAGTGGATATTCGACAAGTATAAACTTTGACTATTCCTTCTTTGAAATAAGCTTAAGACGTCTGACAGCATGAAACAAGGCCAATGTAATATTTTTAATACAAGAATGCCTCGAGACATATGACGGACATTATCCACAACAGATGACGAAGAATCGTCAGAGGCAATAACTTCGTGCTGAATAATTTGGCGTATTGGTGGAACGGTAGCCGGGTCGTATGCAATCGGATGTTGAAAAGGAATAGGAGGGAGTAGTTCGATACCGCCAGGTTGACCTGGAACCGCACATTTGCGATGATCGTCAGTAAGTGCATCGAGAACTTAGGCTTGTTGAGTATTCGTCATAACTTTTGTAGAACGTGATCGTCGGTTTTGCATAAGAACCGCAGACGGCGCCAATTATGTTTCGACCAAATATGATCAAAACACCAAGTGTTGATGAAAAAAGATGAATAACGTAGAAAAGTAATTAGAAAAATGATGGTGATCGGGGGAATGATGAGACTGTACCTTGCGGTTGCCTACGTACCCAAATTATCAGTTGGATCAAGTCTCAAGAACGTAGTTCTCAATGAAAAATAGTTTGGTATTTATATAGGTAGAGTAGAGAATCCTTGTAGCTCAAGTATTCTTGTAGCTTGAGTCATTGTGATAGAATATAACTCTCAACTGATAATTATCTCTTTGATAAGAAATGAATCTGGACATAAATCAATGTACATTAGTGGCAAGCCATGTGGCTAAGGTTCAGCCTTAGACGCATAAGTTAATAGGCCTGTACATTGATCCATGGTACTGCAAATTGGGCTTTAGCCCTGTCAATTAAACAAATAAAGTGGAGATTCCTACCAATGGACGTTCGCCACGTAGGTGGGGGTCGAAACATCGCGTCTATTTGTTTGTCTTCATCATCACTTATGTTGATTGTTTCAACATTAGTAATTGATGTTCGCAATTCTCTGTTTTCTGTTTCAACATTAGTAAGTGTTGTTCGCAATTCTCTATTTTCTTGTCCAATGTGCATGATATCAACATGTAGGCCTCAATTTATTTCATGAAATTGTTCATTGGCTTGTTGAAGATGTTTGATTTCCTTTGTAGCTTCTTCATGAATCTGACGTAGATGATTGATTTCGCTCCTTGCTTCTTTAAGTTCTGTGAAGTTGAAATCTTTGATTTGGAATTTGTACCATTGACATAGTGATGTGAGAGCGGCTTGTGCAGCTTCATTCTCGGCTTTATTCTGTGTTTCTTCAAGAGTTCCATAGGATGTTTGCAGGGTTGAATCTTCCTCTTCATCATATTAGTCCACGTCTTCTTTAAATATTCCTTTCAGAATAGGAACATCTATTGTTACGGTTGATCCAAATTTGTCACCCTTCACTTTTGTTGTGTAAACCGGTGGTTTATAAATATTGATTTCCATCAGGATTTGAATCAATATTGCTTTCCTTGAAATAGAAAAGATTGTATTATGATCCATATTGCTGCATATAAATTTAAAAAAAATTAGTATGTTATCTTATGAATAAGTTACAAATTTGAATGTAGCTAATGTGTTAAGATGATAAATCATGCTCACATATGATGATTGATACCAATCTATGTGATAGTGGTGTAGTTCAATTCAGTTAAGTGATATATGTACTAAATATTACAATAAATTTATAACAGAACAATAATCAAGAATTCATAAAACAATAAATTTATATGTAACTTTGAAAGTTTAGTAGTTTACCTAGGTGTTGAAGATGGGAGATGAAAGTCTACAGGTTGTTTGAATGTGTTATTGATTGATTCTCTAGTATTTATAAGTTAAATTGTTTTGTTTATTTAGAATACTACTACTTTGAGTGTTTTATACGGTGTAAAGTTATTGTTTTAGTGTGCTTCTTTATTGGTTATGGTTTATCCAAATAATAAATTTAGGTGGCTTGAACTTTTGGGCGTGGGTTATTGATGGTGATTTTTTTTTTTTTGGTTTATCCATGTGGAGTCGCAATAGTCTCGGAGTAGAGCGCTTTCCTTGTCTGTGAACCTAGCATTTGTGCTCAATGACCAGAATGGCTTGACAACAACTTGGTCCTAAGTATGTTTCACCATTCAGAAAGAACATAACTACCTCACCAGTGCATGCTCGAAGCTCCATTAAAGATTTCCAACATTGGTTTTGTTCCTCGAGTTCTAGTCGAGCAGTTAGAGTTGAACCGGAGGCCAATGGTCGTGCTTGCACAGTCATGGACACTACAATAGTCCATGTTAGTAACACTGCTGCAAAGAAGAAATTCACTTGCTTGGAACAAAATATTCACTTCCTAAATCTTAGTTTCACTGTCAAAATATTCATGAACCCTCTATTGTAACATCACTATCATACATCCGCGAACCGCTTTTACAGGTAATTGGAGTGTGCTTGATAGTAGTATCACCTGTTACATGTAGTCTGATGAAGTTTTATAATTTCATTTTTCAAAATTTCAATTCTACATTACCTTCGAAGGAGTATTAAAGATGCAAAGGACCTTTGGAATGGTGTACATCATGTGTTGTGACATGTATGGACAATTTTCTGCATCTCTCAGTGTCAAGTATGTGTTAAAAAAAGAGGAAAGAGAAAAACATTGTTGTTCTTTGAAATTTGTTTTCAGTAGAGAAAATGGTCATGGAAGTTTGTGAAATTTGGTATGCCTATGGTTTCTATATTTAAGCTCATTCAGTACTTTATAGGTGGATCCAAAATGTTCCCCGATCCGGGTCGAAAAATTGGATCAGGAAATCACTTACCGATTGCATGCTTTGATTAATTACTTGAGCTATGTGGTAGAATTTTGTCAATATGACTGTTTAGGGAAGGTTTTTTTTGGCATTTTTAGGGAGTTTTTGTATGATTCACAGATGCTAAACTATCCCACACAATTTGGGAATTTTTATTTGTGCATTTTCCAGCGCTATCAAACAGAGCCTATAGTTAATTACATTATGGGTTTACTTGTCTTAAATCTACTTTTTTTTTTTGGTAAAAGTCTTAAATCTACTTGTTCAGAGAAAATTATATGCTCAGTAGTCAGTACATTAGGATTTCACACCCAAAGAATAAGTTAGAGTGGTGATACTTCACATTACGTGGGCTGACTGCAGCCTTCAATTCATTGTATGTTTACAACACTGCGAATCATTTGGAATGTCATAATTGAAAGATCCTTTATTTTTTCAATTGCAGCAATAACGTTATAAGAATGTCCACATAATCTTTTCAATAACATGTAAATCATCCATTTTCTCAGTGCTATCCTCTAATCCATTCATAGAGATATTCAAATTCACCTTGTAAATTCTGCAACCTTACACTGCTCAAGAAAGTGTTGGATATGCTATGCTCTCTGCTAAATTATATATTTATATTATATAAAATCATCATCATTCTAAAAGTCACGGGCTAAATTCTCTTTGAGCATTTATATCAAAGTATATTCAAAGGGAAATGCAGATGCTCCTCTCTCACCCAAAGAGGGTTTATAAAGTACCACACTTTAGTGTGGTGTTCTCACACATCACCATGTATATAAAGACGCCCGATTCACGGTTGAAAGCTGCCTCGATATCAATAAACCCAAAGATCAATCCTCCTCCTCAATGCTCTTGCTTTCGAAGTCTTCCCTTAGAGAAAATAGGAAAGTTATATTTTGCTTGTGAGGAAACCTATGAAAAGCTCTTGAGTATACTATTGAAGAATGTAAAGCATATGCAGGCCACATATCCAACTATAAAGCAAACAGAACATAGATCCATGAAAATACATCTTCAGCATATTAGAAAGATCGGACTCACAGAGGAGTTATGCTCAATGCAAACAGACCTGCTTGGTTCATTGAATGGTGATCGTAATTCGGGTGCAGGTATAATGCCAGCAAGCATCGCAGATTCTCCTAAAGTAAGAACTGTGGGGTGCTTCCCAAAGTAAAAATTGGATGCTGACTCAATCCCATAAACACCATGTCCCCAGTAAATTTGTATCATGGCTATCATCACATTTCCCGTTAAACATTCCAATGAAAGATTCATAATAGAGATGTGAAAAAAAAAATACATCGCTTGCCTTGCTCAAATAGGAAGTGTTTCTTGAGATATGGTATTAGTGTATTACTCATTCAGTAACTGCAACTGGTAATGAGTAAAACTCAATTTGTGAGACTTCAGAATGTAGTCATACCCAGACACTAAGCAGATCACAATAAACGCATGACTGGATGAAGAAATGTGGGTAGCACATTGTAGATTGTTTCAAAGCAACATAATGAACAACCTAGTTAGAGATTGTGACGGCCTACTTGGGTGATCAATTTCTTATTCTTCACTGCGACAGGATTCTAGTCCAAGTCACAAACACAGTGTATTGTGAGTAATACAGTATGTGCACCAATATTGAAAAATATTAGTTTCATAATGAAAAGTATTAGTTTCATAGGAAATAAAGTCAAAACAAACACCTGATTCCCTCAAATGAGGTGGCCTAATTATTACTTGGAAGTGAATATATATATTAGAAGAAAGAGTACTGTTCGATAAAGATGAAATAGTATTAGTTCACCAACAGAGTTGTAAAAGTACGTTAAAGAAATGGTCATCCACCATAGAGGCCTTTGCCTAGGCGCGCTTACACTTTCCTCTGCTTCAAGCAAAGTCCGCTTCTTTCAGTTTTGGTAAAGGCGATCTAATGCTTTATTGTCATCCCGCAGGTTTTTGCAATCTGTATGACATAGTAATTAATGACGAAGCTTTTTTATTAGTCAGTATCACAAGAGACATTTTTGTTGGATTACGGTATTAATCAGAAGACATGAGAGGCATACCTCCTGCCTAGCAAGCTTGAGCTTTGCCTCCAGTGGTGCAAGAATGGCTTCAATTGGTGGCATTTCATCATCCTTTTGAGCAGCATTCAAAGAGTGGCTTCTGCTGCAAATTGAGCAGCCATGGACGCTTTCTTCTCATCATTAATTTTCTTGATTTCAAGGTTCAGATTCATTGTTCTCTTGATGAAAAAACCTGCACTCACTGCCTCGCCTGCATCTCCCCACTGCAAAATCATTGCACAGGGGAGCTGAAATCCCTGATCCACCTCTGATTCTATTATCCCATTCCCTTCGCAGTTATATCGGTAACTCGGCTAGCTGGACATAATCAAACATATTCGAGTCGCAATCATAGGGTGTAGACTATCTTAAGTATCTGTGTTTTCTTCTACCTTCAATCTATGCAGTGGCACGAAGATCTGGTTCAAGATTTCTGCAACATCTGGAGCATTTATCTACAGCATAAAGGCAATTCATTATACTTTTCCTTACATTTGTCTTTTGGTAACATTGTTGTTCCCACTTCTGAGGTGAATATACATGTGTTTTGCAGAGCGAAGCGAACTGCTACTACTGCAAATGGTTCAAACAATACCGCCAACAAAAAAGGTCGAGCTGAGGGTGGTGGACAGAACCAGCTCGTAAATAGGGCATTTCAAGGTTTGTCTTGAGGTGGAAGAAGCACAGCAGGAGGCAGGGCATGGGGTGGACGGGGAAGAGGAAGGGGCTTTCATTAGTTCCACGTAACTTTTGAACCTCATGGACGGTACAAAAACCTTTTATGTACTGAAGCCCCCTCATCCAGATTTGGATTTCTGTAACCCTCTTGTATCGAATCATTTATTCACTTCGGAATGTAGTATTGTTTGGTTGAAAATTTGCCTATTTAGTTAGCATGTTGAATGTCTTTAAAGTGTGTTTTTCGCACTTCAGGTCTCCTGCAACCTCTTGGATCCGAGCGAAGATATTGTACGCCACATCCAAGGACAGGTTCAGGTCAGTACTTGACAAAAAATATTAGCAAGTCCAATGCACATCGACTAATAAATTGTAGCATAACTTATTATCCATTCAAAATGAATTCCTATTTTTGTTCATCATGCATGAACAACACAAGCACAATAATAAATTGTAGCTTATGATCCAATGATAACTAATTCATGATCCAATGATAACTAATTCTTAATGTCCACTAAACTATTGAATTATACTCCTTTGAGTAGAAACTATCTTCATTCCAAGTGATTGTCCTGTTGAAAAATAATACAGAAAAAGTAAGTAGATTTCCATTTGTTTTATTTTGAAAGATTAAATTTACTAAGACATTTAATATATATAAATGGTTACCTTGAGATCTAAAGTCTTGCAGACTTTTTTGGATAAGGGGGTTTCTTCTGGAGGTTCTGCCATAGATTTTTTCCGGTTTTCCATTGTTGGTTTTTCAATAGCAGCTATCTCTGAGTTTGTTTCCTGTATTAATAGAGAAATGTTCCAACTGTGTATATAGTTATATGTAATAATCATATGTATAAATTCTGAAACGACATTTAATGTATATACATACCTCTTCATCATTGCTCACAGGACATGCGTACAAAAGAACAAACGATTTCGTGTTATAATTGTTGCTGTTATTGGATTCTTTCATGCGAAAATCAAATTTTTTTTCCAACAATGCTTTTCAATATCTTCTCTACCATTTCTTTTCCATTTTTCTAAAATAATTCAAAAAAGAAATTATTAGTGGTTTGTTTAAAGAATTGCAATATATTGTTTTAATTAAAGATGTTTTTACCTGTTTTTCAATTTTGTAGAGTTCATCTTCCGAATGTTTGATCATGACTTTTCCTATATTTCCAAATGCAATTGTGGGTGTGTAACTTTCATCATCTGTGATCTCAAGTTTTAATTTGTACCTATTTTTCAAAAGTGAAAAATTAGAAAAAAATAATAAAAAAAAAAAATAGCAACTAATTGATTAGAATAGACATGTTTTATAGTTTTCGTACATAGTCATACCTTCTGGAATGTTTTGGATATTTTTCACATCTATTGCACCAAAGCCTGGAGTTGATTTCTTCAAGCTTACTGACGCAATTTTCGCAAGCTTTATAATACCATGGTAATATGTCGTCATTTAAAATCTTAGAAATCTTTGCTCTGCACAGGAACGACTTTTCCTGTTTATGAAAAATCAAAATAAATTGTATTAACAATATTATATGATATAAATTGTTTAGAGAAGGATGATAAGTAGTTGTTGTTACCTTTACAGGGTTATCTTGATTTATGACGTTAGTTAAGCTCTGTATCTCGTCCCCTGTTTTTATTTGTTCTAAATCGTTTTTTTCTTCTTCCTGTGCTCTGCATGTTTGGAAATTGTTATTACTTTTAGAAAAAGAAAATCAAATAAATTGAATACAATTAATATGAAATTTTGTTACCTTTCCATGATTGATTCAACTTCAGGTATTTGCAAGTTTGTATATATTTTTGTTCCAAATGTTGATTGGAGAAAATATCCTGTGATTTTGGTAAAGTTAACTATCATGAATGCAAAGAAATAGTATTTTGAAAACAACGAAGAAGATGATTACCTTTCCAGTTCTGTACTGAAGTTGATGTTACTATTAACACATAATTTTTGTCCGGTGAATGAATGAAGTCAGTTGGAATTTGATCCATTGCACTACCCCACAATGTGATTCTAAGTACAGTGTTTCTACATTGATAGTATGAAGAGTAAGAATTTGTGTAAATAAAAATAAAATTGAATATATATATATATATATATATATATATATATATATAATATTTGTTATACGTTGTGTCTGCTATGATTATATCTCGTCTTTTCCTTGTATTGCCTCCTCTTATGGTTGATGTTTCAACTGCCTTAACCTTCAGTAATAGTCCTACGACATCTGCATTGTATACAAAGTTATTGTCGTAGTTGTTTTGGTTAAAAAATCTATAGGATTAATGTAACGTGATTACTGTAAGGACTATGTTGTCCTTGTTTGAGTCAATATCATTTAAAGAAGTGAATGAAAATAGGTTTTGAGGAATCTGCACATCGTGATTGGTGACAACTTTGATTATAGTAGTGTCATTCAACTCGAGTTTGTAATCATGCGGTACAACACGGTATTTAGGTGAATTGTCACCAATGTCAAAATTTTCAATAAGTAATAGTGCATCCGGTTGCATATGCTTTTCAAACTTCTTTGTTAATTTCACCCCATATTTAGCTTGAATTTGGTTGCCCCAGTATAATACATAGAATATAAATTTTTTTATAAACAACAATTAAACAATAAATAGTAAATCTAGTACTAATTAAGCACATACATGTTCGTCAATAAGAAGGACTTCTCTGTGTTTGATAGCTAGGTTTTTAGAATAAAGATCATCCCACTTTCGCACGACCCTAACTTTTAATTTCCAAGCAGTTTTTGAACGGTTGATGGTGTTCAACATATGGTACTGAATTGTCATGTTTGTAACCTTGTCACAAATTGTATAGAAGATTAGAATATTGGAAACACGTCATCAGTTATAGTGAAGGTATAAATAAATTATTCTATACACATTTACATAACCATTGCATATGTAGTTGAATCAATAAATTTTTTTGTCTAAAAATTATATAATATAGATGAATTGAATATTACCTTGATGGAGGCCGAGATATTGTATTGAGTTGAGATTTTTGTTTTCTTTGCTTGATTATGAAGATTGATAGATATATTTATAACTACTACTTTGAGTGTTTTATACATTGTAAAGTTATTGTTTTAGTGTACTTCTTTATTGGTTATAGGATTGGATCTAATCATAAGTCTGTGTTTATTAATTTTTTGGCGTGGGTTATTGATGTTGATCCCTTTTTTAGTTTATCCAAATAATAAATGTAATCCAGCCTTAGTTTTGGGCGTGGGTTATTGATGGTGATTATTTTTTTTTGGTTTATCCAAATAATAAATTTAGGTGGCTGGGACTCTTTAGTGTTTTATATGGTGTATAGTCTTAGGTAAACTCTTTGTTTAGCCAGGCCCATAACATTGTTTGCTCAGCATTTATGAATTTGGGCTTTAGGCCTTCGTCCAAAGAAACCCATAGCATTGTTTGCATTGTTTGCTCAGCGGCTTGTCAAATTGACCAAGGAACAGAATCTCCTTTCCAAGACATAGTGCTTCCTCCAATCCCATCCTTCTCAGAGTTCATTAAGAAAGGAAGAGAGGGCGGATCAAACCCCTCGTCAACATCTTCCAAGCGTTTAACTACATTACAAAGGCATGCAGTGAAGAGAAAGAAGTTGTAATACAATTAAATGGATTCATTTGCTTTTTGAGTTCCAATTGGTAAGATATAGGATGAATTAAAACTTCATTTAGATGGTTGTAAGAAGAATTTGGATGTTGTTGTGGAATTCTTCAAACTGCTGATTGCTGACTGAAAATATAGAAAGAGCTAATCGAGTTTCTCTAGACTGTAGCTACCTTATTGAACTTACTTAGAGCTAAGTAAGCATCACTACTATGGTTCTAAGAAAATCAGCATGGGCATCGGAGGAGTTTCTTGATCAAGAGAATATACCTTGTGAATAGTGGGCACTACTTGTTGGTTGGGAATTGAGACAACTATGGTCACTTTGTGGAGCTTATATCATTTTCTCTATACTGAATATGATGCTTAGTTTTTGTTGGACATATTGGAGATTCAGAGTTTGCTGGTGCATCCATGACTATTCTTGAACTTCAAGGCCTTGCTTTCTTGATTATGGTAATTAAGCCTTGTAGCTAATGAATTTCATCATTGTATAGGTAACCTATCTCTCTGCTTGCTTATGTGCCTAAGAATATTAATTCTTGTGTACAGTCTGGTATGGCTGTTGCGGTTACAATTAGTTGTGAGCAAAGAAGTTTGCATCACTCATTGTCATTTGCTAACAGGGCATAATTTCGCACTTGGGAGCAGCAGGACTATTTTCTTTCCTATAGTAAATGTAAGTTTTATATACCTGTCAAATATACATTGCAAAAAGAATGAAAGAATATAGAAAAGAAAAATATAGGTGATATGCTTGTGTTTAATTTAAAAACAAATAAAATAAGAACTGTGCTTCATATATTCTTGACGACCGCATGCTATAGGTAACATCTTAGATCCGAAATCCATGAAGGCACCTGCATGTAGAAATTTTTGTCATTTATATCCATGTAATGAGTTGTAAATATACCGTAAAAAACTTTTATGTTTGTAATTGTTTACTGTTTCTCTTTGTTATGGGAGATTGTTGAATACTTCGGATAGACTATGTTTTTGTATGTTCGTACAAATCACCGTCTCTATTGTCCAATAATATCTTCAGTCCTTCACGTGAAGTTACACGCGAAACAGCCACATATAGTTGTCCGTGTGAGAATACCTGATTTCTTAGGTAAACTCCAATACTTGTCGGCGTCTGTCCCTAGCTTTTGTTAATTGTCATGTAATAACAAAGCTTTATTGGGTACTGTACACGTCGCAATACAAAAGGCCATTTTTTTTTATCAGACTTCATCACAATTCGAGGGATGGTGTGTCGATCTCCTATGTTAGTTCCAGTAATGATCATAGCTTCTAGCACAATATCTGACAATGTAGTGATAATAAGTCTTGTTCCGTTGCATAGTCCCTTGCTTTGGTGTATGTTTTTGAGAAGCATTATAGGAGCACCTTCTTTTAGTTGTAAAGAATGATTGGCCATACCGCCACCAAAAGTGTTTAGGAATTCAGTCGGATACAAAATGTGTTGATTTCCAATCCCAGCATTTGCTACACATAACGTGTCTGCACTTAAGAACTCATGTGTTTCGCCTGGAACAGAAGAGAGAACATATGAATTTATTTCGTTAGCTGATTCATTTGTAGGAGTTAGAATGCACCTATCTCTCAAGTACCAAGCTTCAGAATATTTTTTGGAAAAATCTGTGTAGATAGTTTCCACAATTTCATTTATACCGTCTCCTGTTGAATGAATTATAAGGTATTTTGGGATTTTCACCTAGCTAGGTTCTTCTCCTTCACACAATGATCGACTTGGAAGTTTCCTATCACCAATATCCAGTATCCATTTGTTGAATTCAGCATCTGATTTGCTAGAGTCTTTGTTACGCAAACGCATATTTATGGTAAGTCGAAAAATCCTAAAGTGGCGCCATAAATACGACCTGTTAATTGAAGTAGACACAATTGTTTCTCTTGATCCTTTCTCTACAATAGGCAATGTTTGTCTGAAGTCACCTCCAAAAACCATTGTTTTCCCCCCAAATGGTTTGTCCTTTAATCTTATATCAGTCTCTGACATTATGTCTCTGAAAGTGGCATCAACAGCTTCAAAGTCATTTTTTTTACTCATTGGTGCTTCATCCCATATGATTAGATAAGTTTTGTGAATCAAATATGCCAAGTGGGTGTTTCTACTAATATTGCAAGTGCTGAAGTGATCTTGTTCAATTGGAATTTTAAACCTTGAGTGAGCAGTCCGTCCACTTGGTAAAAGAAGTGCTGCTACACCTGATGAAGCCACAGCAAGTACTATCTTCCTTTGTGACCGCAGCCTTGCAATTAGTGTATTCCATAGATAAGTCTTTCCTGTACCACCACTTCCATATACAAAGTAAAGACCTCTAGTATTTTCCTGAACTGCATTCATGACAACATTAAAAACTTCTCTCTGTTCAACATTCAATCCAAGATGAAGCTGCTCAAATTGTGTGGAGAGAGTAGCACAATCATAATTTAACTCCTCTTGTATCAGTCTGTTATCAAGTGCATTTAGTTTTGGAATATCAAAACTAAATTCTTTTAGAGTTCGGCCGTTTTCATTCATTAGAATCTCAACTTCACGAAGTGTAAATTTTTTCAACTCTTCTTGAGATAAGGTTAGGTTATCATTACCTTGCTTTACTTGCTGTAATCCAAGTATATCGTCTGAAAGTAGCTCCCAATTTTTATTCCACAATTCAACCGAATTTGATACCTCACAGAATAATAGAAGCGTCACAAACAATTGTCGCAATGAGTTACTATTAGACCACTTTTCCGCATCTTGAATTGCTTTATGCCATTCACCGTCATCTTGTAGTAGGCCTAGTGCACTACATGCTGATTTGTAATCTGGATGAGTTATGCCATTCACTGTTCTAATGTCTTCAAAACTTTTGGCACCTTTGACTATATTTAGAAGCATACGCATGTAAAATCTTTCACCTTGTGTTGGATGTGCATAGTATATTCTACCAACTTTTAGTCCCTGTTCTCTTTCTGTCCAGACCTGTAGAAAGTAACAGATTGTAATAAATCAGGCTTAAAATATAGTTCAAATATAAAAAAACTATTTTAGAAGCTAAAAAATAGTTGTGTACAAACCTTATCATCTTTGTGCCACACAAATAATAATGTAAAGTCAACATACGTCAAATGTCTTCCTTTCTCATTAACTTGATTAGTGCGCATCCACTCTGTGAACATAGTCCTCTTTGATTTGTCTTTTTCAACAATTTCAAAGGTATCTTCATTATCATGAAATATAATATTTTGATCATTCTCAAGATGGAAACTCATCCTTTCAACATATGGATATCGGAATTGAATGTCAAATTCGAAGATTCTCCAGCTTCTTTCTGAACCAGACACATAACGACAGTCTAGATAGTGCTTGATTTCATCAACTTCATGAATAGTTTTTCTTTTATCCTCATCATATTTCAAATTTTCTTCAATGATGCCTGTAGCCCTATCTTGTCCTTTTGCTATATACTTAAACAGATATTTAACCATTCGTGTGCGGTTGCAATATTCAACGTTGATGTGGCACTGAAATTCTTTGCTAAGCGCTGGGTTGTATGGAACAACCCATCCATTGTCGATTTCAACAGGGTTTTTATCACCTACCATGGCAGTTCGCTTGTTGTTTCTCCTTTGATACACAGCAAAACCTTTTTCATCAAATGTTGTTTCACTGCAAAACCCCTTTGGATAATGTCTTGAACATTTTTTCTTATCATTCATGCACGAAGAACCCCTTTTCTTGTTTCCACACGGTCCATGAATCATTGTACGGACTATAGTTTCATACAGCAAGGGGTCTGCTTCTTTGTCTGGCAATTCTACTGATATTAGTTTGTCTATATCCATTCCGTTTTTTGGCTTGTCATCCGAATGTAGAAAAACCAAAATGTGGGCATGTGGCAATCCTCTCTTTTGAAATTCTATGACATACAATACTAACAAAAGAATAAAACATAGAATTTGTTAGTAAACAATGGTTATGTAGCAAAAACAAAAACATGGAATTTGTTATGCAATATTTATAAGTTCTATAGTAATAAACATAGATTTTTTTTTATAAACATATCATTCATGATTACTTTTTTGTTCAGGACTACGCCAACTTTCAAAATAAGTTATACAAAATCTATTTAAATAATATGAGCTGATCTAAATAGGCACACTTTCTTAGACATTACTATGGTTACATTGTTTGATTACATACCTGCAATTACTCTGCCAAAATGTTCTCCTTTGCGCAATTTTTTCATTATACACTCCAATTTTAACTTGAATGCTCTACAACCAACGTCTGGAACGTCATGCAGATTTAGGCTAGGGTTTAGTTCTAGAAAGCTTTTAATTTCATCCCAATTTGGATTGCAAGTGACTGTTATAAAAAGATTAGGTGGCCCAGCCCATCTACAAATGGCAATGGCATCCTGATATGTATGCACCATGTATCTGGGACCTACTGTAAACGATGATGGAAGGATCAAACGCTTCCCAATTGATGCTGCCGACGTATCACCTGCAATTCGAAGTGAAGTTAGGTAAAATTTTATAATGTTTTAAATTAAGGTAAATGCTATTTATTTGTTCTTACTATAATACCTGCATTCTTCTTGATCCATCAAATTATCTTGTACAATTCAGATCGATTGTTGCTTGGTTCATACAAGCACCCAATGTAGACGCCGATCTTCCATACTTGTATAACCGTCTACGATGAAGGAGAGACGAAGACGCCCACCAATCCACAATGTAGGACCTTCTTTAATTCTTTTTTGCAGTCTGAATGCATAATATTCCCTCATGGTAACCATATTCCTTGTTTTCGTATCCGTATTCCTTGTATTCCTTTCAGTTTCACTTTGACTTTTACTCCTATATAGGATCCCAAGTCTATAACCATCTTCACCACGTGGGAATAATATAGGATACTGCAAGGCCATAAATTTGGGATGTAACTCATTTATTCTTTCAAGTCCACCACCTTGTGTTTCAACAATTATATCTCTATAATCAGTAACATCAAATCCATCTCCCATAATCAAAGTCGCTACTTCAGTTGAAGTAGGCAAATTATATTGCCTGCCATCACTTTGTCGATTATTAATAAGTCTTAGACTTAACCGGTACCATATCATCCTCTTTAAATCATCTCTTGCCATTCTAAATGATCAGACAACTTTATTGTATTTATCAAACATTTGTATCAACCCGTCAACAATTGTTAGATCTGCACTTTCTTCGTCTGGAGGTATAGCTTTCATTCTATTGCATCTTTCATTCTCAATGTCATAGATATATAATTGAGCAAACTTAGGTGGGTGGTTTTCAATTGGTAGAAGTGAACCAATTTTATGATGATTCTGGCCGCTAATTCTGAAGGCATAAGGCCCCCCACCATTGTTTAATGTTTTGTCTATTTCTCCACCTGCAGAAGTAAATTGGAACATGCATTTGTATGTTCGTATACACCTTCAAAAATGTGAAGATCTTCTTCCTCCTTGTAAGTCCATAAGCTGTCTTAAAAATGTAGGCATCGTCTCCAAAAGTGGTAGCTGAACTTTTCCATTCTGACAACAAATGGAAAATGTTGGAAAAGCTGATTTTCCCTTATTGTTTCTTTCACCCTCCCACACAATTGCTCCACAGTAAGAACACTCTCTAGTAGGTGGTCCAAAGTTATGCACACCTAAAAACAAATAGCAAACTTTAAAATATTTAATATTAAAAGTTTAACAGATATATACCAATATAGAAAAGGTTTCACAATTAGCTTATAATATTGTTACCTCTACTATCGATATGTGCATTTAGCTCTTTATCAATGTTTCTATGCTTTCGCATATTTTCTTGTCTACGCGTAGCAGTTCTACTTTTAGATGTAGAGATCCTTTTATGACGCATTAAATCAACTAATAGAAAATGATTTAGATTAGTTTTTATTGGAAACACATAATAATTTAACAATAATGGTTGCGTAAAAAAAATCTACCGTTATTTCTTTTTCGTGCCAAAATTCTCCATTTGTTATAGCGAGCAATCCTAGCATTTTCTATCTTATTATTCTCTCCGGGGTGTATAGAAAAAATAAAATCGATATGTGAAAAAAATAAATTGTCGTCGATATGTGGAACAAAAATGTTGAAAGAAAAAACCATAGAAAGTTAAAATTTGATCTTACCTCCACAATAAATATTTTTTATTAGCTTTTGTAGAATGTCATCGCTATGTCTGTCGGTTGTATCAGTCCCTTGCTGACCATACATTGTGCTACCATCACAAAAAATAGTATATGTTGGTGAGAAATAGGTTTCAAGATAATAAAAAAGTATTTACATTGTTTGCATTTTATGGTAATAAGCAAAAGAAGCATGATTAGGAAGAGTGTCATGCTCATAGAAAGGACGCCCCTCTTGGATGGCATCACAATTAGCTTTCCCAGGCCTCTTCTTTCGCAGTGCAGAACACACCCTTTGATGAGTTCCCAGAAATTATATCTGAATAATTCAAATGAAAAGGGTACACTGCAGTTCCATTCGTATACAACATGTCCCAGTTCTTCTTAGATACGGGGCCTGGCCGACTGTCATCATTGAACAGCTCATAAATGTAAGTGCTGACAGGTACTGATGGCTGGCTAGGGGGCCTGAATTATTGAGCAGCCCTTTCTTACTCTGTATTGAGCAGCTCAATATTTCTCTCTCTTTCTCTCTTTATTATTATTATTATTGTCACTTGAAAAAACCCGGTTTGTCGTTATCTGCTGCATCGAGTAAGGTATGATTTTGTTATTGAATAATGAGTGAATGAATGATGGTAATTGGTTTCTTTCATATTACATGCGTGCATTATCTAGTTACCAGCGTCAATGTAAGATCTTTTGCATTATAGATTTTGGCTTTCGTTTCCATGTGAGTTCCTAAAATGAGTGCTTTTATTCAGGAACTGCTTGCATTAATGGATGTCCGAATTCCTATTTCCTTTGATACCCCTTATGACCTGAAGCATTCTTGTGAAAGTCGGAAGCTAGGCTGTAATTGATTGGATGCTAATGCTACCGTTGATGACAGTGTGATGTTCAAACTTGGTAATGCGCTTAGTGGAATCCTACATGTTCAAGATGTCCACTTACTGGCTACATCATCTGAAGGTTTCAATATACAACATTCTAAACGTTTGTAAAATCCAACTCAGGAAAAATCCAACTATTATGGGCCATCATCCTGCTCTGAGGAGAAGGCCTCTAATCTTGTCTCTTTGGATGAAAAAGATGAGGTTCCTGACATTTCATTGCACATGAAAAGCCATACGGAATCTGAAAACCTAAGTGCGGAATGTCCAATATCTCTTCCTGTAAGTTATCTGTTCTTTAGTATTTCCCATAACGCTCTAGTATATACTATTTAAGTGTGCATGAGTTATCATAACAATTTGTACCTGCTTCTACAGTTATTCCCTTCTTTTTACACATGACACCCTCCCTGTCAACATCTCTTATGTTTATTCCGGATATACGTTTAAGTGAAACAAACAACATAAAGATGTTTTTTTTGGTTTTTTTTTTGTTATAATAATGTCTGACGTTTGATGGATTCTTATTGACGATACCATTGAAGTTTTAGCAATAATCAGCATGTCACATGACTTCTTTTGGGGCACTTCTTTGAAACTCCTATATTCGTGTTGGAACAACTCATGTCTTCAAGTTTCATGTAATCATGTTATGCAAAAGACTGGTGGAAAAAGTAATATCAAACATTGTTATAGAGTTTTCTTTAAATGGAAGAGTGGACTGATGGGCTCACTTATATTTAAGTAAATAAATGGACTTTTGTTTTGATGAGTCTTGGAGATGTCAGGCTGTTTCCTAGAAAATCTTTCCATCAGTTTTTACTTCTTACCAAAGACATTGTTGTATATATGAGTGTATTTGTGTTGTCTCATGAATTTTTTTGAAACTTATGTTTTGTTGGTTGTTGAGTTGTTGGGTAGCTGGATTCTTAGAGGCTTAGAGCTAATGAGATGTGGTCTATCGAGGGGCCCTAGATAGAACAGAAGAGTGTTCTGGTGCTCTTCACTTGTCCCAAACTTAGATTCCTTCAATTGGATGTTTTAAGGCTGTTTTTGAAAGTTAATATGGCCAAACGCATAATTAACTACATATGATGCTCAACCTTGCACTGATAAATTATCTTTTTCCTTGTTTTGCCATGTCATCTGTCAGACTTTCACAAAACCTGTATCCGCCATGAAAGGAAGCCGTGAGAAGGTGGGGATACCTCTAAAGAAGTTAAGTGTGACCTGGGCGCCAGATGTGTATGATCCACCTTGTAACTCTATCTCCCACATGGTGAAGAGCCACAGCTCACAACGCTCCAGAAACAAAAAAGATAGCAAACACAGACACAAAGGGAAATCTTCACAAGGGAGCAACAGCAGCAAGCGGTATAAAAAACATGCTGGAAAAACTGATTATCGCCTCAAGTCATCTCCAACCTCTGTGAGATTGTCGTATCCATGCTCCGCAAGATTGCTTTATGGTGATTATAATCAGACCAAGTTTGGTAGTAGCTTCCTCAGGACATCGTTAGCTGAGGTGCATGTAACAGTTGCTGAAGCTACATAAATAATGCCGTCTCTTCGTTGGTCTTACTACTGTTGAATTTGTTATCTAAATGAAGTTGAATCATATATATGGTTAACGGGCATTTCTTCTTTTTCATATAGTACCGTACGTAATAGATCTTCTTTAGTAGCATGTAGAGTTTAATGACACTTTTATGGAGGTATTGTTTTTCACTGGAGTTTGGAGGATTTGATTCAGTTGATCTCAAGTAGTTACAAAATTAAGTAGTTTAGAGTACTTTATTTTATCAGTAGGACTTCCCAAAACTCCAAGTTTTCAGGTTCAATATATGGATTTTTTCCAACTAAGGATATCACGGAATGAATGTAATTCTTACAATAGTAGCAAAAACTACTCTAAGAACATAAAAGTTAAAAAAAATATACTCACCTTTAGGAGCGTTTTGGGTCAGCCAGTGCAATCTCAACTCTCAAGTAGCTTATCATTTGCCATAATCTTCTTCAAGTCTGCTCCATTAAATCCACCGTTCCAAATCTAAGCTGACAAATAGAAAAAAAAAACAATTTAATTATAGACAAACCTAAATAGATTCATCAAAAAAATTGGTCATGACATATTGCTTTTTTCATATCTTCATAAATGTATGATATAGTCACTACTGTCGAGTAGTTCCAAGATATTGAGACATATACCTACTATCTCCTCCTATGTGAACAATGGTCACCATCAATCAAGATGGTTCATCCTTAAAGTTTGTACCTTATACCTATTAGCAAAAACACCATCTTTCTAATCAAATTAATATGAAAGATGCAGCAACTTTTCTGTAATAGTTGATATCAGTAATTTTTCCTCCCCTCTTGTATCGAATCATTTATTCAAAACTTTTTTATGAGTTATTATTAGCTACTTACTCTAATTCTCTGCGTTATTCTTTCATAGCTAATATGAGCATGGTATTATTTTGCGGCAGGAAAACGTTTGCAATAGAATCTATGTTGTAAATATTAGTTCTTTTTATCCCTCCTCTACTATGCAGCCCTCCTGGGTAGTACATCGCCATTTCAGGTCCATGGCTGAAATTTTTGTCTTGTTTTAAGATAGTAATTGAAAATTTTGCGTAATTGGTACATTTATCTCGAGATCAAATGGTTAACTACTTGAGCTACTCTTGGCGTGTCGACTAATTTCTTGTTTGTGATACGTGCCTTTCGTCTTATGTGTGTGGATAAATTCCTTGTGCATGTAATTTATGTGTGTGCCTATGTGCTCTAGATAACTCTCCAAACTCACCTGTTATAATCTCTTTTAAATTTTGTATATTGAGGATGCTAATGTGTTAAGATGATAAATCATGCTCACATATGATGATTGATGCAAATCTATGTGATAGTGGTGTAGTTCAATTTTGATAAGTAATATATGTACTAAATATAACAATAAATTTATAACAGAGCAATAATCAAGAATTCATAGAACAATAAATTTTTATGTAATTTTGAAAGTGTAGTAGTTTACCTAGGTGTTGAAGATGGGAGATGGAAGTCTCTGCAGGTTGTTTGAACGTGTTATTGATTGATTGTCTAGTATTTATAAGTTAAACTCTTTTGTTTATTTAGAATCCTACTACTTTGAGTGTTTTATACGGTGTAAAGTTTTTGTTTTAGTGTGCTTCTTTATTGATAATGATTCCAATATGATTAATATGGCGTGTGTTATTGATAGTGATTTTTGAGTGATGGATAATGTATCCATGAGTGATGGATAATGATTCCAATCTGATTAATATGAATTTGATTCCAACGAAAATTGATGCTTTGGTCAAGTTGACTTCAAAGTTTGGGACCTAAAATAACAACACTTCAACACTTTAACTGACAATGCCAAACATAAAATGGGACCTAAAAATATTAATGATATTATACTATGGATTCAAAATGATAGTATACAGTTGAGTCCTTGAGTGTACACATACATAGAATCAACCATCGCTATCCGAAAACCCGTAGAAACAAAGTGACACCCTTCTTCATTACCGATATCTTGTCATTCACCTCGCTTCCTCTAAGCATCAAGACTTCGGGATGTAGATTCAAGAAAGAGTCTTTACTACTGTGATATTGTTTAACATTGTGCAAACCACCGGCCACACATCTAAACTGTCCACTGTGACGAAAAACTCCATTCCTCTCATCAAACATTTTCACTGAACTAACACCACCAATACGATTATCCATTGAAACTCCCCTCCAAGAACAGTTAACACCCCCACCGAACTGTGCGGTGTAGTAGCCATCACAACAAAATGGGGAAACTCAAAAACACAAGTCCAATAATAAGTCGAAAACACAATAAAGAAACTCAGAAATCACTGTTTGTTGCGATGCTATATTCAAAGGGAAATGCAAATGCTCCTCTCTCAGCTCCAGCAGGGTTTATGCTTATACCGATCATCCGGTCCGCTATCTCGAATGCGTGTAGACCACTCATTCAGTGGTCTTCCTCCTACAGTATGATGAGCTGAATCACCTACTTCATCACTCCCTTTCGGACTTCGTCCGGACTTATTCTCATAACCGAAACTATTCTGCCTCTTTAGGTATATCTCATGTTCTCCATCTCAATCACCCAGCCTGCAGACCCCTGTGACAATTGAGTTTCCTGCAAACAATTGTTGAAGCCAATTCAAATATGGGTATCTTAAAACTCAAAACAATGAAGTAGTATCATCAAATTAAAGAGAAATCGCCACCAAACTTACACCAATATAGAAAAACCTACGCAAAAACTCTATTGTTGCCATCAGACCACAAAAACTCATACCTGTGGTTTCTTCTTAGTGTTCTCTGGGACGGGTTTGCGGTTGATAATTCCTATAGAGCAGCCATTAATGACACCTCGTTCTTAAACTCGCTGACACCTTGTATAGAATTCCTTGAGAGCCTCTTTACAACTATCTCTCGTTCTCCATCCAACTTGCCCTTGCAACACATATAAGGGTTGATTTAAAACAACAACACAATCAAACAACACAACTAACAGCCTTAATAAAGATTACCTTAGCTCCAAGTGCAGTAGAAGTTCTAGAAGCACGAACACCACCACTACCAGCACCAATAACAAACAAATCATAATCATATAATCTTTCGCATCAAGAGCCACCGAGTTATCTTTCTCGACATGATGATTACTCCTCAAATCTGCAACCCAACAAACAAACAAAATTAATCAAACCAATCAAATGATTATAAGAAAATCACAAAAGAAAGTTAGAAAGAAAGAAAAAAAGGAGTACATGGAAATAAATGACTTCTAGCAATCAATGTAACGGTAATTTACAAAGGTAACTATTGGAGATTTCAAGTTCTCCATCCAACTTGCCCTTGCAACACATATAAGGGTTGATTTAAAACAACAACACAATCAAACAACACAACTAACAGCCTTAATAAAGATTACCTTAGCTCCAAGTGCAGTAGAAGTTCTAGAAGCACGAACACCACCACTACTAGCACCAATAACAAACAAATCATAATCATATACGTTCTTCTGCATCAGCAGCCACCGAGTTATCTTTCTCGACATGATGATTACTCCTCAAATCTGCAACCCAACAAACAAAAAAAAATTAATCAAACCAATCAAATGATTATAAGAAAATCACGAAAGAAAGTTAGAAAGAAAGAAAAATAGGAGTACATGGAAATAAATGACTTCTAGCAATCAATGTAACGGTAATTTACAAAGGTAACTATTGGAGATTTCAGGCTAATACCAATGTGTCTTGTGGATTTGGAGTTTGCTTTGAAGTTCAACAAATAATTACCACTATAACCAGCAAAAATGGATTATCAAGTTGAGAAACAAATAAGCTTTGTAAGAAGTGAGACCTCATCCATCCGCCATATAAGGCGAATATTTACCTTTCCAAATTCAAGTACACATACAACTAAAGAATACCAAAGTTTCAAAGTCTCAACCATTTTGATGCGATTGGGAACAAAACTTAAGAATTATAAGAAAAAGTTTTGGGGTTTCGACGAACGGTTTTCTATCAGCAGTCTCACATAATAACCCGGGAAGCCAAAACAAAGATTGGTATGAGTTACTATTCTTTAAATTTTTTATATCTACTACTAAAGTAGCTAAAAGCGAAGTAAAACTTAAGTGGAATATTACTTCTGCCATGGCTTTAATCTTCATGGCAATATCATTACTGAGAAGAACAAACTATCCATCGTCTTTCTTTTTTCTCTTCAAGAGGAGAGCATAGTCCAGGATATGGTCTTCAGCTGTTGGAGAAAAAATCTGATCTAAACTTCCCCAAGGGGAAAATGGGACTGATTTACCACAAAGGTTGTTGCCAACTTCACTTAACCATGATGACGACCGTGGAGAAGCAGGAGGTGTTGGGGCTATTGGCGTACTCCCTTCCATTGAGTTCTGAACATGAATCCACCACTTGTCTTCCACCATGCACTTCTCTATCCAAATTAACACCAAAGAAACCTCATGTCGTCCTTCTAAATAAGCTATCATGCCTTTTGAGACAATCCAACTCCCTTATTACTGCCAACAATATTATAGAGCGACAACACGTGTTACAGAGCTACTCAATAGGCCAATGCATTAAATGCATCATATAACAGATAATAAATAACTCATTCACGTACCCATCCTAGGAACAATAAGCTGGGTGCCCTTTAGGCCTTGTAGTAGCCGCAGAGACCTTCTGGACTCTTTGTTCAAAAGACAATTTGTCATCCTATTTCTCTCTCTAAATGACTGGTTCTGCATAACGTAAGCAAACAATTCAAGTTTTATATAGCATAATAAACATAAAGACATACCAACTCATGTATGGAATTGACTTACAGATATATGGAGCGATGATCTCAACCGTTTGGTCATTCTTGACCGAGATGTTGCTTCTAGTAGCTTTAAGACCGAAGCTTCGATATGCTACTGCTCATGGTGTTGACAAACAGAGGTTGAAATGGTACCCTTCCTGCTCTTCTTTTGCTCAAAATTACATCCGCTTCCTGTCGTGTCGACTTCCGATAGAGGTTTCTTCAATCTAGAATCACTTTCAGGGACTATCGGTGTCAGATTCTCCTTTGTCGAAAATGCCGACATGCCGTTCTCTTCTTGATTTCCATTTGAAGATAATGATCCACATGATTTCTGAAGCTCAATGCCTACTCTCCTCCCCTTCTTCACTAATTTCGATCCAAGTCCTGATTTAGGTGTGAAATTCTCCTTATATGGGGTGAAATCTCCATTAGAAGATAATGATTAATAAGACTTCTGAAGCTCAGTATCTTCTCTCTTCTCCCTCTTCATTGAAGTGAAATTCTCTTTGTGTTTTATGAGGATTCGTAGTTTGAGGCTTATGAGAATTTTTCCAAAATTGAAGGTTTTTCGTTTTTTGAGGATTCGTAGTTTGAGGCGAGGGGGTTTTTTTTTTTTGAATCATTTTTTGTGTTTTAATGTTCCGTAGATATATCACGAATCATAATTTTGATTGGCGTGTAATTGTTTTCTTATTATTTTATGGATCTCGAAAACATATAACCAATCTCGAGCAAATCTAACGTCTGGTGTACTTTTTAGTAAGGACTAACTCACAAAAAATTAAAATAATGTCCTGAATTTTAATTAATTTTGGGTACCTACTTAAAAATTGTGCTGACGTGGCCTCCTGAAATCGCAGATGAGCATTTTCGCCCACTGTACAATAATGGTTTTAGATTAGCCATGTAGCCCGACCTGTGGTCGGGCCTGCTATTTTTAAACCCATCAGAAGGGGCTATTAATTTTTCAAAAAAAATTTATTGGGCTTTTGTTCACCTATAAATTTAAGGCCAGTAAATTTGGGTCTTTTTAATTTTTAAAAACTTTTGTTGGGCTTTTTTAATGAATTTAGATTACGTAAAACTGTAAGTGCACGTACCACTTAAGAGTTCACCACTTTTTTATGAGAAGAAAGCTTCAAACATTATCGACGGATAAGTTTCTAAAAAAAGCATATCATGGATGCATTGTTGTTGTACAATGACCTTTCGTATTGAGCCTTTATATACACATGCCTATCAAATAAAACTAAGTAAACACCCTAATAAAACCAAACACGTCAATAAATGAACATATTTAATCACAAAATTCCGACAATGTGAAAACAAAATTAAAGTAGAGAAAGTTAATTGAACCTTGTTTGTATTTGACCCTGATGCTTCGCCACCACCCATTTTTCTCATCTTATGTATAAACCCTAAATTTCTCACTTGATTTGGAATTTGGAGTTAGAGAATTTAGGGTAGAATTTATAGAGGAGAGAGATACACTTTGTAAAGAACCCCCCATGATTTGAAAACTCACACTTAACCTCCCACTCCATCCCAGTTCCTTTTGTATTGAGCCTTCATATACACATGCCTATCAAATGAAACTAAGTAAACGCTCTAATAAAACCAAACATGTTAATAAATGAACAGATTTAATCACAAAATCCCGACAATGTGAAAACAAAATTAAAGTAGGGAAGGTGAACTGAACCTTGTTTGTATTTGACCCTGATGCTTCGCCACCACCTATTTTGCTCATCTTATGCGTAAGCCCTAAATTTCTCATTTGATTTGGAATTTGGAGTTAGGGAATTTAGGGTGGAATTTATAGAGGAGAGAGATACATTTTTTAAAGAACCCCCCCATGATTTGAAAACTCACACTTAACCACCCACTCCATCTCGGTTTTGTTTCTCTCACATCCATATTTTCGTTGTTGACAACTCTACCCTTTGGGGGGTTTTATCTAAAAAACCATATTGTTATATGCAATCTCATGCATTCACAGTAATATAGATTGTTTCCTTATGTACTGTGCATACAAATCTCAAAACTAAACATTTATGTAAAATCTTGTGTGCATGTTAAACAATTTTGAATATGTACATTACGCATGTTAGAACTACACGCAATAGTCAAACAATTTGACCATTATATATTATGAACAACACAATTAATGACTCACAAATCTTAATATGATTAAAACCTTGTAAATAAACCACTCCAAATCAAACCCCTTTGTAAGACACTTCTTAGAAGCTCAAAAAATTTTCCAATTATAGAGGGCCTCTAAAATTGCAATAAATACCATTCCTCTAGTCATACATGTGTCTCGCTAATAAGAATTTTCAATATACGAATCATCAAGCCTCCCCAACATGAAATTCAGCGTAACAACATCTACTTTTGCACGGAGCACATTAGTACCCAGTCCCTAACTCTTAAATACCTTCTGAGACAGTTGATTCTGCTCCAAAGTTTTCTCGTACTCTACCAATCATGTATATACAACTTTAAGAACACTACACCATAACAGGCTATTTGCAATGGCAAAATACCGTTGCTAATAATTTTCGAAATGCTTTTTAAGTGTTGCAAATATGGCGGGGGTAAAGTGCTGGAAATTTTTGCAACAGTTAATAAGCGTTGCAAACAGAAATTTCCAATGGTCATTAACCGTTGCAATAATGATTTGTAACGCTTTTTATAACCATTGCGTACACAAATTTAGAACCTTTGCAATGGTTTTTAAGTGTTGCAAAGTTGTTAGTTAATTTAAAAAAAATTAATTTAAAAGTCATTAGTAACAGTTAATAAACCGTTGCTGATGGGTTGCTGCTGATAAAAAAAAATTAATTTCTCATATTTAGTTTTTCCTCTACTGACAACCATTGCCTACAGAACTATCAGAGACCACACAGCAACAGTAACAATGTTTCAATTTTTTAACACAAGTGATAACAAATAACATATGTTTCAGGAACTCCGAATGATAAAGAAAACAAATAAACAAACAAAAGTCTCAACTTAAGAATTCAACAAGTTTTCCTTTTTTCCTTGCCGCACAAGGATTCACTAAGCGGACATTGCACACTTTTTCTTCTTGTCCTAAACCAAGAGATTTCTGAGCATTTGCAATGCCTTTCTCATCTGCAAAACAACTCACTTCCGTTATACAAAATAGAAATGGAAGAGCCTAAAGTAATCTTGGCTTTCATGCATGCATCATGCGCATCATCGCCCGAAAAATGCGACCAAATAATCTGGCCGGTACATTACAATCTGTGGAAAACATGCATAGAATGCCATAAACATGCAAACAACAATGACAGATTTGATCATACATTAAGTTACTAGCTTCTACTCCATTACTGCTCAGGGTATTGAGGTAGGACGTTTCTTAGCACTAGGTAAAATGGTTTTTTATGATGAATCAGCATAGTATTAAGTCGCTAGTTTCTAATAGAATTATAGGTGAATAGAATTTGGGTCAACATATAGTGGGTGGACTATGGAAGTACGGTGGACTATTAGCTTCCTAACTCAAGTAATTAGCTTCATTCTTGAAAGCTCGGGCTTTAGAGGAGCTATCATTTGCTACTTCTTAATAGAAGCAACCACTTTGTCTCTTAGCTACCATATTTATTTTAACATTACCATCCATGTAAGCACAAAGCTACATCCACTATGATTGTGAAGTTTGTCTCCGACTACCATGGAACATCATATTTGTTGCCATATACTGTAGTTCACCTAAAGAACACAAGTGTAAACTTAAACTAAACTTACCAAAGAATTGGGTGAAAATGGAAGTGAAGAAGCTCAAATTATGTGAAACATTGTATGTCATAACGGGCGGAAGAGGTTTCACAAGGGTGGCAATGGTAAACACACGTAGAAACTGCAGAAAATAGAATGAGCATATAAGAAATCACTCAGGAATAATTCAATTCTGAAATATTATATGTAATAGAAGGGGGGAGATCGACCTGGTAGTTTCTTTGGAAGCTGTATTTGAGTTCAGGGTCAATTTGAGAGAGAGATTGAACGTCTTTGCCAGATTTATTAGAAGAGAGAGATTTCTCCCCACACACAGGTTGGTTTCATCTTGATATGCTTCGCCAATGAATGGGACATTGAATCCTACCTCAAAAAAGATCACATCTATGATCCCCAACAGAATATTGTTTTATACCCTACCATGCAATCTCAGCACACCTATTTTTCAGCTAAAGTTTTGGTTTTTGGTCCAAAACATACCTACTTAATATATTGCATACAATGGTACGTTTGTGTTTTCTATTTACCTTTTCAAACAGGTGGCGCATACAGTTAATATTTGGGGATAGAGTTCAGGTTAGATTTTTATTTCTTGGTTGCGATCAACCTAATTAACTACTGTTTGGTTTCGGATGTGTGGTGAATAGACTAAACCGAACCCTGATCAAATTGTAATTTTCACTCTTAAATCACCCCTACAACTTTCTAAAGAGAAAAAGAATTTTGAATAGTAGTGCCCTTCACTCTAGAGTGATAGGCCTTTCACACTGTTAGGTAACAATGGACTAACTTTGATGGTGAGAGGCGTATTCACAATGATGGGTCTCATTTCTCTTTTAAAGATCACAAAGCTATTTTATAAAATAAATAAAAATAGACAACAAAAGTTAATGCTTCATGTACATATTTTTCCTTCTAAAACAAATCATGTTATATAGAAAACAATTCAATGTTTTACGTCAAACTGCAAAGCACTTGAGCAGTTCTAGTTGTTTCTAATTTCTCAAATGAAAGATGTCTGAGTCAAAGCAATGTGATCAAAAGAATTGAGAGGAACTATGAAACAAGCCAAAACAAACATGCACCTGGACTGACCCAACCCTCCCCCTTCAATCAAAACTTTGCTGACACTTGCTAAACGGCTTACATATAGTTGTTTACAAGTAACAACCACATGCATTGCCAGCCGGAAAAGTACGTCAATCTACCAATATATTAACTCTTAACCTCTTAAGTTATCCAATGAAAGTACTAGACAACAGGCTAATATATGTTTCATACACATCAAAACCAGTTATATATTGGGGGAAAATACATCACAATCTTCACATAAATTAGGAATGAAAGAATAAACGCATAATACTGAAGTACTCACATAGAAAACAGAACAATTAATTCTTCCTCACACCGATATTAAATAAAGCAAACTCCCATATACATCCTGCATTCAATCCAATACAACAACAAAAAAACACGTTAGGCACTTTCTTTCTATTTTTTTAAAGGGAAAAAAGAAATAGAAACAACATTGTTTTTCATTCGACAAACACATATTTTCTACAGAGAAAAAATCGGTAGACAATCCGATTTGCACTCTTAGTTCTAGATAAGGAAACTTACAATACGGAGCAATCTTCCAATGCTGGTTATCACCTTTCTTCCACTCCCAGAGTACAACAACAGTGCCATCACGGACTCCTCCATGGTTTTTATCTCCATTGAAAGCATCCATGTTCAAGCGAATATTGTTTACCATTCTTATGCATCTGAAGGTATCACCAAGGTCCTTACTTTCTGTCCACAGGATAAACTTATCGAAAGCATTTGAATTGTAAGGAATTAGTTGTACCTGTTCAGCAACATTAATAACGCATTAGCTCTGGCATGAAATTCCACACATACACATAAATAGAATTAAAATAACAGACATCCAGCATTCATTTCTTCTAAATTCTTTATGAAGTTGTAACCTAAGAGTAAATTTTGTTGTAAACATATTGGACTCTGGCTACTCATGTCAAAACACTCTCAAGTAACGAGATCTGAAAGAACCTTTGATAGGTATGAAGGAATGGCCTCCGAACATGGTAGAAACTGATTGGAAAAAGTGAGATACACTGTTTGTCATGTATCTTGCAAAAAGTCAAGGAGGAATTTTCAGAAATAATTAAAGTTTATAGTTAAAAAACAAACAAAACAATGACCATCTTATTAGTAAATCAGTAACTGTTCACATGGAGTTGTTTAAGAAATCTTTGCAAAGGAACAAGTATTTTCAACAGAGCCAAATAAGGCTATGATGATGATATGGCTTGGTAAGATTGGTGTAGTATCACTACGCCAGTGGTAGTAAAGGTTAAAAATTCAACATTTCAGAGCTTGCTTAACTAGACATCAAAGCTAAGCGTGTAATATTATCTTGTAAGGGAAGAAGCCTTTGGGAACTTGTCTACAATTGAAGATAGATGCAGAAAGGAAAAGGCTTTAATATGCAATTCATCAAAAGATAAAACATTACAGGAAAGTGGCTCCAAAGGAATGCTTGATGGCCCGACCCGGTAGCTTTGTTGACAAGAGCAAAAGAAGGGAAACCCTCAGGCGTCCTTGACCCTTATGCGTGCCCTCTCGCCTTTGATCCAGTCTGCATTCAGAGTAGAAAGGAACTATTGGCTACTTCATTAATGTTCGTCACTGATATCTTTGAGAATTCTTTGGGCTGCAGGAAAAATAACCATCATTAAGAAAGCAATTTGAAGCTTTAGATATAGCATAATGATGAAGCAAGGACTTATACAGATAAAGAAGGATCCAACTGAAATATCTATGAGTAGTCAGGACCCAAATAACTTGTGCTTACTGCCTCGACAATCTAAACAAGATAAAATAACTATCAAACAGTAACTATACATGGAAAATTCAAGATAAGTTACAACTTTAGTTAATTTGAATTTAAATTTTAATACTCACAGGAGTCAACCGATCCTTTTCTTGCTCTCTAATGGTGGATGTCCATTTTCTGCGACCAAAAAAATTATAGTTTCTAGTATTTAAAAAGCTTATTATACTTTAGAGTGTTCACTGACCTATTCGATCTATTCACTAAAAACAAGTCAAAGCTAACAGATGAACTAGTTTTCCCACATGAAACAAAACCATTTAATGAACACATAAACCGACAAAATGATATTAACTAATTAGAAGTCCTTGGGACATATTTTCATATACAGAAGAGCTAAAAATCGCTTTACAAAAGAAAGAATTACACAAGCACCCAGGCAACAGCAGAAAGTCATTTTCAGTGTTGTATTTTATAGAGCAAGGTATGCGCAACAACCCCATGACACTACTCATGTGTATGTCAAAGCCAATCCACGCTAAATTATTGTCAACATAAGTTCAACAAAGAGTCTCAATGTAAACAAGTTGACGTAAGCTCTATCACAAAGACAACTACTAAAACATCATATGCAAGACAAATACAACTCTCACCCTCACTACAACATCACAAGCAAAGCACATAGCACATGAACTATAAACTACACATCATTTGCATTACTCATAAACAACATCGAACCTTTTTCGAAAAGCATAATATATTGTTTTTCGAAATTACCACGATGATATTTGCACCAACACTATATATCCGGTGATATAAACCTACGCCGACAAACACATCTAACTCTCAATAATCAATCACCATCATCATTCCCAAACCCACAAAAAAAAAAAATAAAAAATAAAAATCAGATCTACTCTAACAAATCCATATTCACACCAGAAATGAAATAAAACCGAGCAGATAAGTTTAAAAAATGGTAAAAATGAAAGATTATACCTAGGCATGATACCATCGGGTTGGATTCCATGTTCGAGACAATAGAGTTCCCAACATGAGTTACCAACTTGGATCCCTGCGTACTAATTATTTCTCTCATTTTCTGCTTTTCAGATCTACGTTCTTTTTTGCAAAGAAAGAAACTAGATCTGGAAAAATAAGTAGAAAATAAAACCCTAAAAAATCAATTTTCTAGTTATAAACAAATTTGAAGGCAAAGGATAAAAAATGACTTGGTTACTTTGTTCCTTCGGTTTCCAGCAAGATCCACCGAAAATTAGTTTTGTACGGATTCAAGGATTTGAAGAGAGTGAGGTAAAAATTTGAGAGATCTTGAAATGCGGCGGTGAGAGAGAGAGTGGAGAGAAAAAAAGTTATGTTTTATACTTAGACCGAAATAATAGAGCGCAATTTTTTTTGTTTCTTACTTTGGCGAAATTTTAATTTGTAACCCTTATTGAACGATTTTTAAGCGTTAGCAATTAATTTATGAAATTCACCCAAATAAACTAACGCTTTACAACATTGCCAACGCTTATTTAACGTTGGCAATTTGCTAACGGTAAATAACCGTTGCAAAGCAAAAAAAGTGTGTGTTGCAAATATCCTATTATGGTGTAGTGGAAAACGACTAATATGAGCAAACTCAACTGAATCAACATCTCCTAATTGAGCTTTATGTATTTCTAATCCTTCAAACAATGTGGCAAAGCCTCTTTATGATTCAACACTACAACATGTTAATTGCCACACTAAGCTCGCTACTTGCAAGAATTGAAGCCGTGGTATTCGTGTAAGTTGAACGTAAGTTGGCATTGATAATTACCTATGATGATTGCATCTTGCATTATGTAGTTTAATTGGTTGGCTTCAAATTCAAGTTTATTATTTTGTTGAAGTGGCTTTCAAAAAAATTAGCGCCATAATGGTTTTACTCGTTAAGTGAATCTCTTTAAAAAAGCTATCTCATGACTTCTCTTTGATACCATATATGTGTAACTTAACATCAAGTAACATTCTAGTTGAGGATATTCTACTATTACATGTGTAATCAAGTTAAAAATAAACAACATAAAAGGTGTGTGTGTTTTTTTTTTTAAAATAACCAATTAATGAAACTTGAAATAATTTGATTCACATGGTTCTCGTATAAGTTCCAGTATACTATTTCATAATCATACAGTATTAATGTTGTCCTTAAACCAAAGAACTTTGTATGGCTTTAAGAAACATATTCATGTGTTCTTCCTTTGAAGTAACTCATGCTCAGCAATTGGCGTCATTGCAATCATTAGCCCATTATCTTGATTAGTAGTTTCTCAACCAATAACTAACTTCTACTATATAAATATTTGAATGAGACAAAAAGAGAGCAAAATAGAGGGGTCTAATCAATGATGCAAATAGTAATCCGACCACTACACAATTCATATGGCCTTGTGACAAAGTATACAACCACCACCAGCAAGAAATCATATGTAGCTTTTTTATTAGCAGAAATTGTAGTCTCTCCAAATCCTCTCTTTGGGTTTCTAAAATTCACAAAGCTAATGCAGTAATTGCTTTCTAAACTTTTCAAATCAAGTCAAAACAGATTCAACAAAAATACTATAGTTGATCTCATATATTTTCTTCGATTGATTATTTACACTATTGCAAGCAGGTAGAGTGAGAAGGTTAAGAAAGAATAGAATTGAAAACTTATTGATTACCACATCTATCTAGTCTCTTTCTTGATTTATCAACTGTTTAGATTTTGATTGCCAACTCCAATTGATCTATAGTTCGTTTGAGTTGAGATTTGAGATTTTGAGGTTGGTAGACCCTGTTCTTGGTCGAAAGATTTGGTAGACTCTTTGGATTAATAAGCAATGTTTATCTATCACCTACGTCTGTTGGACGCATCCACATCATTTTCTTGATATTTTGTCCTCCATTGAAACATTGGCGTCAAAATGTCTAAAGTTGCCCATCAGAATTCGGATTCCCAAGTATTTGAGACGCATATCCAAAAGAAAATTAATTTATCGCGGTGACTTGTAAGAATTTTGATGATTTCGAAATTGATGATTGTGCTTTTAACTTGATGGAAAATGAGTTGAGCAGTTGAGCTGCTTAAGCTTTTTTGGATAAGTCTTTGATGGTTTATAGCTCGCTTGAGCCATCTGTATAAGCTACAAATCTGAATACCTGTGTTCATGAGGCAACAGCCCGAATAGATTGGAGTGATGAGATTGGAGAGATAAGAAAGAGAGAGAATGAAAGAGGCAGAGATTTTCTACCGCCATAGTTTATTTTTTTGTGAGAGAGTTTGGGGCATTTAACAAATGGGTTGGGTTTTGTTTTGTTTTTTTGTTGTTAATTACTAAATTACCCACTAGCGAACAATTCAAATTAGTCGTGTATTTGTTTTTTTTAGTCCCTAGCATGTGAAAAGACCAAAACATTTTTTTATAAATTGCTAAACATAACAATAATAAGGTTAAGTAAGTAATCAACCAATTAATTATTTTTTAAATAGGGACTATTTTATAAAATCTGCTGATGTGGCTCCTTATGAGCATCCTGGGAGAATGGATATTAATGTAGGTAGGATTTGATTTGTCAAAGTATGAACCCATGGATCTGGGCCAAGTCCGGAAACATGTTGGGCCAGATCCGGAAAGGTATTTGGAAGGATCCTGACAAATGTAAGACCAAATCCGGAAAGGTGTGGGGCCAGAGTCGAAGCCTGGGAACACACCCAAGGTAGGGCCCAAACATCACTGTTTTGTGCTATAACACAATCTTCTAATTTTGTCGCTCCAAGGTTAGGGTCGCTCGGCGTGCTAGGACACAACCATCCTCATCATATTCTCATTTGTGACTATCTAAGAGAGCTGAGGTTGATTATCAAGTCTATAACTTACTATAACACCACATTTCTATCCTAGTCAAGCCAGAGGTCTTCATTGGGTGTAACTAGGCTTAGGTGGTGTGTACAAGAAAATATATATGGAATGCTAAAAATAGTTGTTAGGAGAAGAAGGTTCTTTAGCGCGATCACTTAAAACCTTTTTTTTTTTTTTTTTTGTTCCTAAGGTTTGTTCAAACTTTTCAACCCTTTTGATGTTGGCCTATTTGAACTTTATTTCTTTTGTATATTATCTTTTGATTTTTCAAGTTCACCATTTTCATTAAAACTTTGAATTTTCTTCATTCTTCGGAACATATAACTGATTTTGTTGAAAAGGTCTCGTTGATTTTGATTTTGAATTTCCTCCTTCTCCAAAACTCTTTCTTGGGCAGGCTTATTTATTTTGGCTAGATGTTTTTTTTGGCAAAAGGTAAGAAAAAGTGTATTGATATGTGTAAAATTTACAAGTGAGTACAGTTTCATAAAATATCAAAGAAGGTGAGGGATGCATCATCCCTACTAAGTAGACATTGTATATTACTACCAATTCCAATCACCTGCACATCTCTCCTCTAGTTAACAAATATGTAACTAGGCACTGAAGGGGCTTTCAAATTGGAAAATCCAATTTGGTCTACCCTCAAACAAGAAAACTCTGTTACAATTCATTTGATAGGCATAGTTTGCGGCCTTGTCTACTAATGTGTGACATTTCTAGAATGTGGGTATTGGAGTTTTGAAGTTGTTCATCTTAGATTTAATGTGAGTTGAATAGTGATGGAGAAAATCCCAGCTTTTCTTTGATTTCTCTATTGTTTTTGGTATGGGTTTTGATTTATGATGATGTTGAGAACTAGTTATTACTGTTTTGATGATGAAAACATGAAAATTAGATATGAAAAAGGTAGCTTTGTTAGCAAGTTATACTAATTTGATTGATTCAAATGAGTATAACCAACTTTGGTTTGGTGAATCAGTGATTGAGAAGATGTTTTGAAGAACTATTATTATGAAAAGAAATATTAAACATTTTGAATGGAAGAAAACCAACTATATTCAACAAAGATTCCAGCTTTAAAGTAATGAAAATGGAAAACAATGAATTAAAAGTAAATAAAAAACAATTAACTAATTCTTATCTCCTACTCCAACTATAGTCTAGCTATTAGTTAACTAGCTCACTTATTTTGGGGGTATCTCTACACTTATATATGTGTAGAGATGTACATAATTGCCCATCTCATATCTTATCCAACAAGCAACCTAATCTAGAATCTTCTTGTGCCTTCTTTGAGTGGATAAGGTCAAGCCTTTTGGGCCCAAGCCCATGTCTTTAGGAATTTGATCCTTTGGTCTTTTGAGACTTTTGAAACTTTTGTGCTTAGTTCTTGTCTTGCAACGGGTTGAATCCTTGGTCCTTGAAACTTTCGAGAGTTTCCTGAGCTTTTGAGTTTTTGGACCTTTGAGTTGACTTTGACTTTAACCGTTGACTTTTTGGCACTTTTTCTCATTCGTCCCATAAGGTCCCTTTTAGGCTCTAGATCATGTCTTTTGAGATATTTGGTCTAGAATAAGGTTGTATCCTGAAAAAGTGATAAGAACATGAGTTTTCTACATTATTGATCATATAATTTGACTAAATTGAAGCATTATAAGAGGATAAAAATGCATATTTGGGGACTGATCAACTACCCCCAAACATTATTTTTCTTGTCCTCAAGCAAAGATGAGAAATAAAACAGAAGAAGTCAAATATGTGTTTATTATACTAATCTTGTTTCGTAGATTGCGACTGCATTGACCGTATATAACAAGGCCTTAAACCATTAGGAATTCCCTAGTGGATGAACTTTAAGCCTCATGAGAGTTTTCCAGATAAGGCACTCAGAAACTTCCTCTATCTAGCAAAAAGAGCCTTGTCTCATTATTTATTCTCAAAAGTCCATACATCCCATTGGCAGGGATTAAGGATAAGCTCCTTTGAACTTTTTTTTTTGAAATAACTAGGGTTTATGGTTCCCCAACCTTTATTTATTGCAAAATCTCAAGTACATCCTTCCTTCTTTATCCCCTTTGATCAATTCTTACAGTTTGTGATCTATGGGGAGGGGGGGGGGGATAAAATACATAGTTTTGCTGCTACAATCATCACTAAGACTACAACTAGTGGTGCTAACTTCGGACAAATAGTCTGCCACCTGGCTTCCTTCCCTGAACACATGTCCAACATTGAACTATGCAAACTTGAGCCTCTCTAAGTTTATATGTGCTACCAAGTTCCTGCAGTACCATGGTGGATCCTCTTGCTTGTTCAAAATCTATGCTACTCTGAGTGAGTCTACTTGGACTTCCACTTCCACTATATTCATCTCAGCTACACCTTGGATGCCTTTCAAAACTCCTAGCAGTTCTTAGTGTATGACTGATAACGTTTTTGAGCTTCCACAAAAAGCCATTTGGACATCTCCATTTTGATATCTTAGTGCTCCTCAATACCCTACTCTCCCATGTTGGACCTAGCCATCTGTATTTAACGTCAACATGTCTAATTAAGTCTTCTCCCATTTTACCCATTTCTCCTCCTTCTGTTTAAATTTTAACCTTATACCCAACTTCATCAGCACAAATAGGATAACATATGTATAGTAATTTAATCATTTACATATAAATGTGCAAACATGAGCAATGAAATGCAAAAGCAGTCATTTCCGAATCTTTTGGAAAGCATCTTTAAGGTGGGTTCTCATAGGTGTAGGGGAGTTTTAGAGTATCCCCTGATCTTCCTCTGTGCCTTGTGATCTAGAAACTTTTACTGAGTAGATAAGAGATGAGATGAGTTCAGGGTTGAACCGCCTGGCGGCTGCCTGCATATCTCTTTGTTTATTTAGAAGAATCAAACCCTATTTTGCTTAGTTCCTAAGAGCAAATCCCTCTAGTTTATATAGGACGAGCTACGAGAGTCTTAGGGTTAGGCCTGTCCTCACCGTTTCTGAGTTCCCTTCCATCTTTGGACTCTGCCTTCCTATTAGGATTCCTCTCCTTATGGAAGTCTGAACCTAGACCTTATCTTATGAGAGGTAAGTCTCCGTGTTGATCATAATGTCCCATCGTGTATGGGAAGATTATATCTAAAAGGTAACTCCTAAGATATGTCACCACGATTCCTTCCTCATCATCAGAGATCACCATCTTTAGTTTCCTTCTATTAAGGAACTATCTATATCAATTCCTAACGACTTGGAGAGCTGTTATACTTAGAGGCGGTCAGCCACGTGCCTAGCACATGTCTACTAAACACTCGTGCTAAGCACGAAATCATTTATTCACAGAATTGATCCAATGGTCCTCGTCTCATTCTAGACATCTATAGTCTTAGGTTATTTCCTATACACGTGTCATCTGTTCAATGACGGGACATCCCCATTATAATTGGGATGGGTTAAAAAACAAACTGTCTGATAGATTCACTCAAGTTTCGTTCTCTCAAATGCAAAGGACACTTATATTCCTCACATACACGAATGACGTCCAAAGAAAACTGGGGTCAATTTATCACAGTTGCCACTTACTATCATACTATCCTATTCCTAGTTGAGCTAGAAGTTTTTTATTAGGAGTTATGGGGCTAAGATGATGGTTTAGAAATAAAAAGGAAGGAAAAACAAACTCTAATAAGTTGAGAAATCAGGTTTTCAGGATATTTGTAACTAGATAAGAACCTCGTTTTGTTCTTTGCTTTCGAATTTGTGATTCATTCTTTAGCCCTTCGATTTTGTGATTCCATATGATTTTGATTTTTGGGAGTTCTAACTTTGCTTCTCTTGAAATCAACTCTATTTGATTTTGAACTTTTGGGAGTTTCGATTTTTTATATGAATCTTTCTTTTCTTTTCTTTTCAAAGCAACTAACTGTTCTATTTTTGTACAAGGTTTTCTCTTCTCTTTTTACCGCTCATCCAATTTTCAACTCGTCAACTAGGTAAGCTTTTTATTGTGTGTAGCAACTGGTTAAGGATTTGATGGCGAAGAATAAAAATGCTTTTAGAAGTTTTTGAAGGCTCAAAAAGGGGTAACTAGAGGAAAAATATCTTTTTGAGTTTTTAACGTTTATTTGGCTATATCGATCCAAAAAGGGCCTAAATTATCTTCTAGGATATGGCGTGGTGATCAAGCAAGTAGACGTGTGGTCTTTCTCCGGACATCCTTTGTGTCATCACTTAATAAACATACATATGAGACTTTTGGCTGGATTCTTACAGGATATGGAACTTAACTGTTCTAACCTTGATCTCAGAAACTTACTGCTATATACAATCAAATGTTTATACATGCCATTCATGAAAAGATGTAGAAACTATTGTTCGTATATAAGTCTAAGTTCGAAGAACGAATCTTTACTCTATTACTATAATGAGACTTCTAGACCATGTATTCATCATAGAAAAAGAAAACAAGATTTTTAGTACTAAACAGAAAAACTATTTTTGGTCTTTTCGAAAATATTTTAAGAAAGAAAGAACTATACTAATATATCTAATATAAGAAATGCCTAGTTTTTGCAGAATGTTACTATACCACCCCCAAACAGAAATATGTTTTGTCCTCAAAGTATGAAGAGATAAGGAAAGAGATTACCATAGGAACATGAGCAAAAATGGCAGTACACCTGTATTCTATTCTTCGTGATGAAAATATACTACCCCCAAACAAGTTTGGAGCGTGGGTTGCTGGATGTAGAAAAAGAAATACATGGTTTATCTAAATAGGAAGTTACGCAATTATTCTACCATGAAATTTTTGGGTTTTTGTATTTATTTTTGAATAATATATATAATGTAGAAATTCAAAAATTTGGCATGATGTACTCATATACCAAATTCCGCATATGAAAATTCTAAACATGCATTCATACTACTAACATAATACTAATATAATACTAACAGTTATTACAAATAATAAGTGCAAACAATAAACTTAAAACTATCTATACAGACACTAGGGATGTGCCTAGTCAGAATCCGTGCGTGACTCGCCGTTATGCCGAGAAGATTCTCATCCTGGTTGACGACGGTTTCTGTGTTGCATATCTCTACCGGTGACAACATTTTGTATCCTACGCAATATCTTTGCGACATTATGTTGAAATAATCTCTGCTCGTGCTGGAAAGCTTGTTGATTAGCTAGAATGGCTTCTTGAGTTTGCCTGAGTTTAAGAACTTGCTCATAGAGGAGTTTCTGGACCTCATGGAGGAAATTAATTCCATCCATCGGTTGAGTGAACTGGCGAGTAACGCCTGGAGCAAAGTAGTCTTTAGGTTCTGGACTAACACGAACGTGCTCGGCTACTCTGGATGCAGGAGAATGCCAGTATTACTAGACACAGTGGGCATAGTTGGGACCTGCCGTAGTGTATTTGACTTCCACTGTGTTGTAAGGAAGCTCAAAATCCCATTGTTGCATGATGAGAGTTGCAATCACAGGGAGAGAAGCATATGTCCTACAGACTTTATGAAGCTGCTCCCAAATGAAGTGAATTAGGCAGAAACTATTTTTCTGCTCTTGCAGAATCCAAAGAATGTGCAGAATACTCTTACTGATATCAGAGGGTTTGGTTGAGCCTATAAGATTTTAGGCTATCCATTGTGAAACTACCAACTGATTCCTCCTCAGCGAGTTCTGAAAAGCACAGTGAGATGCGGTGTTCTTCCTACCCTCCAGAAGCGTCTCGGCGATCAGAACATCCACAGACTTGTTTTTTGGAGACTATTCTGTCTGAGTGTAAGCCTTCAATGGAATCCAGATGGCTTCACTCACAACCTCAGGTGTAAGCTGAAACATACCCTCAGCAAACGTACAAAAAATCTTACCATCCTCCGCTCAGTGTAGACTATTATAAAATGAAAGAGTGAGTGAAGGAGAGTAAGTTGTATGCACCAACTCAACCAAAGACTCTCAATGTCTTCTCACTATCTCTGCCTTCAAATGTGTGTCAAAAAGAAAGGAATTGAATAGGTGCTCAAAATTTTGTTCTTGAACGATTTTTTTGACCAGGTTCATTTCGGCTTTGAATTGGTGAAATAAGAGTGGAGATTTGTTGTTAGGGTCGAAAATGGAGTGAACTGTGAGATTTGCGGTGGGTGGTGTTTGATAAGGAGTTTTAATTGCTTGAAGGATAGTAGAATAATAATGTTTGAACTGTAGATAAAGATAGGAAAACAGTAAATTGAATACTCTCTAAATCATATGATAAAGAGGAGTAGTCGTGTTCGATCCATTCTTGCTTGTACGTACTTGAATTCTTATCTAGATTAAACTAACTAATTCATTATTGAGAGAGTAATTATGTCAAAACAATAGATTTAAGATTGCTAAACAGTGATTTGATGAATGATAAAGATGATAGAGAGGGGAAATTCCACCACGCGATTCGATTGCCTATTATTAGTTTATTCATCGAATCACTTTTCTTGATCCCTAGTAAACAACCTACATCTATATAGTCATTGTTTAACTAACATGAGAGACTAAGCTAGCAACCCCACAAATCTCTTTTATGGGGTTTGTCATATCTAGTTCTCCGTTATGAGTTCTATCCCTATAAACTAACAACTAAGAACTTGAAACTCTTATGCAAAACAATAATAAAACTAATTACTAATCATCCTCACGTGGCTTCATAAACCACCTCTAATGGAGGTTTAGCCTTGTGTCATCGGATTGAAATCAACTAAACAATAAATAGAAGACATAAAGTAAAGAAGAGAATTGAATTAAACTAAGCTTTATTGATAAGGTATTTAATGGAGGCTACACTACAACTAATTCTAAACTATAGAAAGAGAGAAAGAAAACCTAATTAAAACTAAACTACTAAGGGGTTAAGGAGATATGAATGTTTAGCCCTAATCCTCTTTATATAGGAGAGGGTTAGGGTTACATTTGCGTACATGGGCCGAAAAGGGGGACTTTGGGCCTCTAATGTGAGCCCAAAGTCCATTAGGTTAAGTCTAAAGAGGCCAAGCTACTGGAAATTAATTTAGTACTCTTTTCATCCACTTTTACAGCTTTGATTTGGCCAAGGCTAGGTCCATGGGAAATATGGTTCCGATCCAGTTGTTTTAACATAAAGTAGGCCCAATTCCGAGGCCCGAGTCCAAAGATACACCCTTCTGAAGTTTTGACGGCTTTTTGTCCTTTTTCTACCTGAATTGACTTTGACTTCCCAACTTTGACTGGGCTTGAAAAATGTTTTTCTTCATGATTCTTGGGCTTTAAACATAGAACTTCCTCAGCAATCATCTTGATTCATTTCCCCTACAAAAATGGTATCTTTAGTCACCTAATCAACTTCAAGTCCTAAAATACACAAAAACACATAAACAGTACTAACTCTCATTTATTATAAACATAATTGGCCTAAATAGAATACTATTAAGGGGTTTAAACTACACTTTTGGGTGCTTATCACACCACCCCCAACAACATTTTGCTTGTCCTCAAGCAAAGATGAGAAATAAAAACAAGATAAGTGGTCAAAAATATGGTCCTAACTAATCTCGTTTCGCAGAGTGCGATTGCATTGACCATATACAATAAGGTTTTAAACCACTAGGAATTCCCTAGTGGACGAGTTATAGCCTCGTGAGAGTTTTCCCGAGAAGGTGCTCACAAACTTCATTTATATTACAACGACTAATAGATAAAAGTAATATTTCCTAATTAATCTCAGATATCTATACATCTCTATAACAATATAATAAGAACAATTCTTTTGAAACCTAAGCTAATACATGGATAATAATCAAATCATCTAAGGATACATACATGCAATGAACTATGCTATGAAAATGCAATGGCATGTTTGTTTATGAAACTTTTGGAATAACGTCCTTAAGTAAGTCCTCACAATGTGTCCAGACAAAAATACTCTGATTTTTGCACTCAAGTTTCGCTCACTCCAGTGTCTAGTGGGCACATGTTTCCTCATAATCTGAATGACGTACAAAGGTGCCAAGGTCGATCAATCATATCTACCACTTACTATCACACCAAATTAATCATAATTGAGCTAAAGGTCTTTATTAGGTGATATGGGGCTTAGGTGATGTTTTTAAGAATGAAAGAAATGGACATGCAAATAAACAAGTCTGAGATAATTGGGTATTCAATTATATTTACTAGAGAAAACCTTGTTCCTACTTTGCTTCTATATTTAGTTTCCATCCTTAGCCCCTTTGTTTTGGCTTTTGACTCTTTCGATTATGTTTTTGGAGTTTTAACTTTTTATTTTATTTTTCTTTTCTTTTCTTTGGAGGGAAACTTCTTTCTATTTCTTTTCTAAAGCAACTAACTAATTTTGGTTTTCCACAAGTCTTTCTCTTTATTTTCCTAACTTCATCCTATTTCTCAGACTCATTCAAGATGGGTAGGCTTTTTTATTTTTATTTTTATTGGTTTTAAAGATAGGTAAAGGATTTGTGGTTGCGAAAAATCTAATGAAAAAAAGGCTCAGTGGGGCGACTAGTGGATAATTACATATAGGTATGAATATTAATTTTTAGTTATATCAATCCAAAGAGGGCCTAAATTCTCGCTTAGGATATGGTATGGTGATCGAGCAAGTGGATGTGTGATTTATCTACTCAGATTATACTTCTCCTTTGTGTCATCACTCAGATATTCACTCATATGAGGCTTTTTGGCTAGATTCTCACAGGATATGTAGAATTAAGTAGTCTAACCTAACTCTCAAAAAAATACTGGTAAGTACACTCATACATGCTCATGTAAGATGTTAATGAAAAGATGCAATGACTATTACATACATATTAACCTATGTTTTTAAGAACTACACTTAATTCTATTGCTACTTGAGATTTCTAGAATAATATCATCACAGAAAAGGAAATAATACTATTATCCTAAGTGCATAGTATAAACTATATTTATTTTTTTTTTAAACTTTTCTTCTTTTATACGACAAATAATACATAATATATAACCTAATATGTGCTTAAACATTTACAATGTGTTTCTATACCACCCCCAAACAGAATCATGTTTTGTCCCCAAAGTATTGAATGAAAAGGAAGAATAGAGAGTACCATAGAAATGCGCTTGTAAATGGGAACACCTGTAAAAGAAAGTTAAAGAATACAAATATAAAGAATTAAAATGCAGATGTAACTCCTATATAAGTTCCATCCATTATGGAGATAACATGAATTAAAAATCGCTTGGGACATAAGCGGACTCTAATAAGAAATTATAATTATTACCATATATAGTTGCACTAATCAAGCATTATCCTCCCTTTGTTCCTCACTTGTGAAATGAGGCTCCTTCAAGTCTTGACTATGTATGACTATCTTCCATGTCTTCCTTCTATTGCCATCTACCCTAGCTAACCTATTTAGTGCAATTTGGTCGAACGATGTATATGGGGCTACTAGGTGAGGCTGAATGCGTCAGGAAGGCCAAACCATAGCACATAGAGAATGGACTATAACATTGGTCATGCGCATAATGTCAACCTTAACCCAATCAGTGAAATGTGCACAGAATTCTGGAAAAAAGAAGGTCATAATACGAGTGACTGTGACTGGCATAAGAAGGAACATATGCCTTATAGTTTCTTCTCTGGAAAGACTAGTTACCATGGTTTTGGATATGTCGTAAAACCAACGTCCCTCAGCTAAAGTAAGGAAAGCGTTACATGCGGTCAGATCTGCAAAAGTGAAGTGCCAATCTCCTAGGACATTTAACTTAAGGAAAAGCATTGCAAAGCCCATATTAAGGGCCATGCTTCCTAGGGCTAGGATACGTTGGCCTTGTTCTTCAACTTGAAAAATACTCACACCATATGTCTCATGTAAGTGTACCCAGTCATAATGGTTTGCATTATCATCAATATAATTAGTATGCGTTTGTTGTGCAGGGATAGGAATTCCTAAAGAAAAAGAAATTAAGTACTCATTTGTACTCAATTCAAAGGGTTCGCCATCTAACATCACTCTTATTGCTTGTTACTCATACAAATATGTAGTAAGTGTAGGAAAATAAGTTTGATCAGGTCTTACCAGTAGGGTAAAGCATTCGTGCTCCATCATCATCTTGTTAAAGTGGAACCGATAGTTGTCATCAAGCAGAGATTGGCGAATTCTTGATCAAGCACTATTCGGAGAAATTCAAAAGAGTTGAGCATGACATCGACTGGGACCTTATTCACACTATGCCTCAAATTATCTCGGAAGCAGACAATGTAGCTCTGTCAGCACTACCAACAGCTCAAGAAATCAAAGCAACAGTTTTTCTCCTGAATGCTGATAGTTCTCTAGGGCCAGATGGCTTCACTGGGTTTTTCTTCCATCATTGTTGGGACATAGTGGAATATGATGTAGTAAAGGCGATAAGCTATTTTTTTAGGAGGTCTAGTTTTCCCTTTGGTTTTAATTCTAACTTCATAGTCTTAATTCCAAAGGAAAGAAATGCAAATCAGGTGAGCAAATACAGACCGATATGCCTCTCAAATTTTGTCTACAAGGTGATTACGAAGATTCTTGCTTCTAGATTAAGTCCACTAGCTGAACGGATTATCAGCAAGGAGCAGTATGGATTCATCCCGAATAGAAACTCACAACAAGCCATTGGTTTAGCCTCGGAATTAATCAATGAGCTACAAGCTCCCAGACATGGAGGAAGCATAGCCATAAAGATTGATATTTCTCAAGCTTTCGACACTATGGATTGGGAATTCTTATGGGCTATACTCTAGCAATTGGGATTCTGTGGGACATGGATACAGTGGATTAAAGGTGCATTCGCAACCAATTCTCTATCTATCATGCTCAATGGAGGCCCCTAAGGTCACTTTACAGCACAACGAGGTCTCAAGCAAGGTGACCCCCTCTCTCCCTTGTTATTTGCTTTGGCTGAGGACTACGTTTGAGCAGAAATATCAGCTATATGGTCAAGGAAAAGAAGATTCTTCCGATGGTGGTGAATACGAAATACTGTAGTCCTTCTCATCTTATGTTTGCGGATGATGTGTTCATTTTCAGTAATGCTCACTTAAGATGCATCAAGAATCTAGTTAAGATTTTGAATAGGTATCAGGATTCCTCTGGGCAGCTCGTAAACAAGGACAAATGCAAGGTCTTTATCAGTCTTATGAATAATAGAAGAAAGAACCTAATCAAGGGAAGTTTGAACATAAATGAGGGTACTCTTCCAGAAAAATATCTAGGGGTAAACTACTACAGAAAATGTCATATACCACTGTTTTTTAGAGTGGTAAAAGACCTTTTACCACTATTTCTAAACCGTGGTATCAACTGGGGTGGTAAATACTTCTTGTAAAACCGTGGTTTAAACTTGTATCTATTAACCACAGTTTATTCTAAAACCATAGTAATAAGTTTTCAAACCGTGGTATATGACCAATATAAAGTATTGATTTTTTTGAGAAATAGTGGTATAAAGTTAACATATTCGCCACGGTTCTTCTAGAACAGTGGTATATAATATTTTTTATTTTAAAAAAAATCCCTAATTATTTAAATATTCCACTCACCTAATATTCATAAAATCATGCATATAACATTCCACTCTACTCCAACACCACACGACTAATTCTAAACACCATCCGAAAACAATCCATTCCAAATCGAAAATAACCCAAATTCTAATCAATACAAATATATTATAAAGAACCTCCAAACCAAGTTATTCCATCTTGTTGTGTATTCCAAAATTGTATTGCAATGAAAGAATTACAAAACAAAAAAAAAAATATATATATATATATATATATATATATATATATATATATAACTCTCTATAACTTCACCAAGAACTTTCTCCTCTATGCTGACATTCTCGTCCCAAGAACATTCAACCAAGAATAAGTAAAATTTGACACCCTATGAAAGAAATAGTTGTGATTACAAAATAAAGAAAAAGTATGAGTATGACAATGTAGAAAATCTATAACCAAACACTTATGATACCTTGCTAAATAATTGGTTCCTTAAGATTCTTCAAGTATGGTTAGTTGGTTGTGACATATAATTTGCCGAGATCACCATTGTTGCATACTCATGAAGAAGCATCCTGTTAAATGAAAACTAAATGAATAAGAAATATAAAGAATCAAAATCAGAATTGCATCCAAACATAAGTTCTGTTCGTTGAAATGACCTGATTTCGTGAGTTCTCATTTTGAAGAAAATCAAAAAGCTTCTTTGGTTAAACTGGAAGGCAGACGAAGGTGGCTGCACTTAACACAAGACCGGTAGGCCTTCCTAGATTGTCTACACTCTTTCTCGTCATTACCCTTACATCATCATCTCCAGTTCCTAATAATGTGGTCCATGTATGAGTTGTGGTAGCACTAACACTAGAACAAAAACTTATTACCATCCTCTCAGCTAGCTTCAACATACTTCTGCCTTCTTGACTTGTTATCATTATTCAATAAAATATTAAACTGTAATTATCCGTACATATTGATCGATCAGGAGATGATGGAAAAATTAAGTTGATTACAAGAAGAAGCAAGAAACAAATTATGGTAGACATACCACCAATATCTCCACAAGGAATGCTAGTTGGATAGCCATTAAACTTGCAAGGCGTTCACACGGCTGATCTAAGGTTGCAAATGCTTAGCACCAAATGTGAGTCCGGACTCAACCAGGGGTTTATACATATTATGAACATATTTATCATCTAGCTTAATGTGCTCCACCCATGTTACCTAAGAAAATTTGTAAGCATCACAGGGTTAAGAAAGTGGCTCTTAAGGTGTATAGTCATCATGCATTTAAAAAATGATCATTTACCTTAGCTATTTGGCATTTCTTGTATCAAGGTTGCAATTGATCTTATGAAACATCCACAAGAGCCCACGTTCCTTCCAAATGTAGTTTATATTACCTTAAGAAGAAAACCTCTTGATAAGAGGTGAAAGGGCATGTAACTCGGCCGTCATCTAAAAAGTATAAAGGATTTTAGCTTTCTAAAATTAACTAACCTATGTACTATTGCAGGTAATTAAGGTTAGATATAGGTTTATATCTGACCAAGATATACAATTAGATTCTAGTTCTTTGATTGTGTGAGAGTAGAGTAATTAAGTTGGATTAATTACCACTTGCAAGGCACCGTTATAATTTCCTGCTACTCCTGTTGAGAAGACTTCAAGAGTGATGGCTCTTGAGACAACACCAGAGAACATATTCAACCACTGATTCTGGTTATCACAAGAACTAGAGAAGTTGATTATACTAGCTTGATTAATGTGTGATTAATTATGATTCAGTGAAATTCATTGCAAAGTTACATACCGCATCCATCAGAATCTCAACAAGGGTAGTATGATTCATGATAACAAGACTCGTCAATAGGTTTTTCCCCAATTCCCCTTGGGAATGATTGGAAATATTCTTCAGTATTAACAGGCAAGCTAAAACCTAACTAAACCCTCTCTATAGGCCATCGCCAGGCCTCTACAGGCCACTAGCATGCAAGCTAAAACCTAACTAAACCCTTCAACAAATTCATAAAAAGAAAAATAACCTAAGTCCTAAAAAATGCAAGGATATTAAAAATACACCAATTGAAATTTCCTCACCTCATCAACAAGTGATCAGTATACTTTAGAGTAAAATCTTGAATATAATTTTCGGTTATAAGAAATCTTACCTTTTTTTCTTGACCATAGAGAAACAGATTACACCATATTTAGGATTGTCGAGATCATATTTAGGAATTTCCAATGATTGTAGCATGACCCAAGACTTGCTTACACCATATTCATGCATCACCCATAACCAGGCACTGCACATTTCCACTGAAGAAAATTAAACAAAGCTTCAATTTAAATGTTGTCAAGCTCATAAGGAAATCACAGTTGTTATATACTTCTATGCATGCAATGACAACCCATTTTTTGTCCAATAGCCCTAAGCAAGAATTAGTTTATTAGAAACATCAACTACATTACTCACTAACCAATGAAGAGCACCACTATGAAAGATACCCAGAGAACCACGGTCAAACCTTTAATAAGGAATATTTGGATACTTCTCCACACCTTAGCGTCAAAGGAGTACTCAATGACATTGGCAATGTCACCATCAGCAAACTCTAGTATTACTATGTTGTAATTTTGTGCATAGTCATCTTACCAAAAACCAAGTATATCATAGTGAATCTGCTAAAAATAGTTTATACCGTTGTCATAGATAGAAAAATAACCTAAGTTCTCAAAAATGCAAGATACTAAGAATAACTTACCTTATCAACAAGTCAACAACCATCTCAAAAGAAGGTTATCTATCCGTCCTCAAAGCTTAAATGGCCACTACCTCAAGAAAATCAGGTGGCATTTCACTTCCACAACAAGACCAAGGATCTTCATATAGAACTGAATCATGATTCAGAATACCAACTTCTCCTACCTATACCATATTTCTTCCGAAATTACCCAACACCAAATTTTAACCCCAGTGGTGTATGATGTCCTTCATCTTGTTGCAATAATAACAAAGTACATGGAGAGGCAGAAAATCGTAGCAACAAAGTCCATTTTTTAAACTAAAATACCCAAAATTTGAGTCCAAATTTTGCAAAGAAAAAGTTCTTCAATTTAATAAGAGCAACCTTGCAATTTATTCAGTAAAGTTTAAGAAATTAAATCAATAAAAAACAACAACTTACTTGCATAAAAAGAGCAACCTTGCAACTTTATCCACCGAAGAGAGATAGAGCAACCTTGCTCAAAATAATGAATGGGACTCGGAGAAATCGGGGAGAGATCGAGCAGTAATTTGGGGAGAGATCGAGTAGAAATTGGGGAGAGATCGAATAGAAATTGGGGAGCACAATCCCTAGTGACGATTTTTAGGAAGTTGAAAGAGGGAGATATAGCAAGAGACAGTTTCTGACTCTTTTTTCCGATTTTTATTTTCTAATTTTTTTGAGCTAGTGGTTTGGCTAGACCACTATTATCCACGGTAGGTGTAAATTTTTGAAAAATAGACACCACCTTTTTGAGAAACAGTGGGTTATGTGATTATCTAAAAACAAATTAGGCGATATTTGTTCATACCGTGGTATAAGGAATATGGAATATTATATACCACTGTGTCATGAAAACAGTGGTATTTGGATGTACCAAAACTATAAATGCAAATTGTACTGTGGTAAGTGACTATTAGCCACTCTTATTAACAACACAGTGGTATATATCATTTCACCCACCGTGGTTAATGTCTACTTTTGTAGTAGTGGTACCTCTCATCAGCAGGAAAGTAACCAAGGCGGCTCTAACTCCTTTGATCGATAAAATCAGAAAAAGAGCCTCAGGGTGGGCTGGGAAGATGCTATCATTCCAAGGAAGGGTGGTGCTAGCAAGACAAGTCCTCAACAGTATTCCTGTCCACAGCATGGCCATTTACAAATGGCCAAAAGCAGTGGTAAAGGAATGTGAAACAATTATCAGGAACTTTATCTGGAGTGCTAACCCAGCGGAGAGGAAGGCTATCACCGTATCTTGGGAGAAATCATACAAACTAACAGAGGAGGGGGGACTAGGAATAAGGAGGCTCAAAGATTTCAATCTATCCATGCTTATGAAACAAGCTTGGACTTTATTGACTGAGGAAGGAGATTGGCCAGAATTCATGAGAGGTAAATGCATTAACCGAGCTGGAGGTTGGTCCAACTACAAAACTTCAACAGTTTGAACTGGTATTAAATGGGCGCTCACTGAAATGGCACCTTTGCATGGCTGGAATGTTAGTAATGGAGAGGCTATAAATATCTGGAGGGAGAATTGGCTGCTGCAGAAATCCATATGCAAATTTTTTCAGGAGGAAAGAAAAGAGTACTAAAATATCAAGCTAGACTTAGTGAATGCATTCAGGGGGATAGATGGGATTTCTCCATTGAAATGATGCAAGTTCTTCATCACCTGGGAATTTATATTTCTAAGTTACCACAGTCGGATAGTTCAAAAGAGGACTCAAGAGTTTGGATGGCTTCTACAACTGGGAAGTTTACAGTGGTAGTGCCACATGAGGCTATCAGAATAAAGGCACAGAAGCCAGCATGAAGCAAATTCATTTGGAGTTCCAAAGTACTTCCGAAAACACAGGGTATTGTGTGGAAACTAGCACATGGGGCAACAAGAACTGATGATCAGCTACAGAAAAGGAAAATCCACCTTGCATCTCGATGCTGCCTATGCAGAAATCAGGAGAAAACTCTAGACCACATTCTCTTTCACTGCCCATTCGCCAAGAGGGTTTGGAAGTATGTAAAGCAGAGTTTCCACATTCAGCGAGAGATGGAGTCATTTTCAGATGTGCGACAGCAGAGCAAACATTACAACTTACTCATCTTGGACATGTGGAAAGCGTGTTCATTGACGATCATGGTAAGTTTGTGGAAAAATAGAAACAAAGTCATGTACGATAACAAAGTTTCAAGCTATCCACAAGTATGTTTCCTCATTAGGAGAGCGATCATAAGAGCTCATAATAAGTCCTCGGGACATATGGAGAATTCGGTAAATGATCTCCAGATTCTCAGATACTTCAAGCTCCAGCACAAACTTCGAAGAACACCAAAAATCTTCAAATGTTTTTGGCTCTTACCCCCTCCGGGTATACTCAAGATAAACTGATGGGTGTTCGAAGGGAAACCCAGGACGGTCAGGATGGGGGTTTGTGTTCCAAAACTACAAAGGAGAATTTCTGGGAGCAGTTGCTGGAGGAATGGGTACGTCCACAAATTACATGGCAGAAACAATGGCAATTGTGCAGTCCATTAAGCAAGCACTCGATCTGGGATGGCGATATATTTAGGTGGAATGCGACTCCTCATTAGTTGTTCACGCTTTCCAGAACAACACAATACATTGGAGAGTGAAGGAATTATGGAAATCTTTGAAGGGACAAGTAGCATGGATAAATGTCACTCCATCATGGAGAGAGACTAATTTGGGAGCAGACAGCTGTGCTAAACAGGGGGCTGCTCTAACTCAGGGAGATAGTATATGGTGAGAATCTCGACCCTCTTTCATGAAAAATTTGGAGAACCACTATACTACTTATTTTCGTTTAGTTAACTAGATAACCATATTCTAGTAATGACCATGTAATCCTTTTTCTATTTCTGTTTTGTTACTTTGGATTCCTTGTAACTCTTATTCTTTTATTAATTAATTACCTTTAGCCAAAAAAAAATTAAGGAATAGATCCTTAAAAGACTGTTCCGGTATAATTTTTGGAGTATATATTAATAGCAACCAAGTAAAAAAAAGAACTGTTGGAAGTGAGAAGAAAAACCTGGTAGTCCGAGCCTGGAAGCTTGTAGTGAGGGATCGTGCGCGCTTTGAATATGCCTTTGGAGGGCCCGAGTCGTGCTTAAGAAAAGACTAATAAGATTTATATAAGGGTGGGTCGCACTCTATTTGTTCTTTGGGAGGGCACGGGCGTGCTCTGAGATGCAGCGAAGGGTTTAGAGTTTTGAGTAATGAAACTACATGCTTAGTGATAGGGTTATATACTAAAAGCATTACTTTTATATTAACTTTCATTCTTTATATTTTGAATGAGAATCATATCGGCAACTGTTATGCATATTATATATATTATTAGTTATATACATGTGTCTAATACTTTATGTTGTAGATGATATGGTGTGGACACATAGAAGATCATATCATCAGTACCTTATAAAGTATAAGTAATCGTTCACAACCTAGATAGATTTGGACAAACCATTGGTACGGTTATAGTATAATCTGGTATTAGTCTACCTTGACTATAGGATTAATCTAGTACACTTTGTGTGTATTGAACAGGACCAAGTGAGGTTGTTTCTCCTTATACTGACTATATAAGAGAACAAATGCTCTGTTATTATGGATGCTTGTCTTCTTAATCCGGATATAATAACGGGCACTTACGTGCATTGTACATTACTTTAAATCATCAATGAGTGAGATTCATTAGTGAATCAACAAACTCGATGGATTGGGTAATGACATTGTCATGGGGTGTGTCTTTGTTGATTATAGAAGGAATCGTAATCCCGCAAGAAGTCGGGTTGATGATGTCCCCTTGAGGAGCTCAAAAAGATTGTCATGTAAACCCTGCAGGTGGATTTATTCTGACATGACAATGAGGTTGAGTGGTACTACTCAAGGACATAAGAAATTGATTAATGTAGTTGTCAGTAACTTGACTTAATCAACGAACATTCGATATCTTAAACATGGGGAGATCAACGAGCATATAATATGGAGCCTATAAATGCTGACACATAATTTGGGATTAGGGCGGTAGTGCAACAATGGCCTTTAGTGGAATAAGCCATTTGTTGGCGGACTTGGGCCGTGTGTTCGGGGCGAACATGGGAAGCCCAAGCTCGTCAGAAGGCCCAACCCTAATTTCTCCTCATGGTCCCTGTTGTAGCCTATAAATAGAATACTCTTTCTCTCTGGTAGAAATTCACTATTCACTGGTTCTGAAAAAGAGGCAAGAAAAGTATATCTGAATTCGTTTATGATCTTGAGAGAAAGAAGGGGATTGGTAGATCGTTGTCCACACAATGTCCAATCTATTCTAAATGAATACAACAGAAGATCAAGAGGTTGATTGTTGATTTCGGATTTGATAAAGCTTGGATTCTCAGAGTTATCTAAATCGGATTCAAAGGTATGTTTTCCAATCATAAATCGTGAGAACCCATTGATTCCGCTGCGCGTGGTTCTCGCGGTTTGTAGAAATATTTGCATTCTGAATAACGGTTCCTACACTTAGGTCTTGTATTTATAGTGTTTGGTTGCTAAGTCTAAGGCCGGATGATTGCTAAATAAAAAGATGTGCAAAAACATATTTTTAGGAATAGTTTCCTACACATGAATTCTATTTTAGTTTTTGGAATTTCTATATATGTTTAGCTTCCGAAATTCTGTGAAATATTAATATTCCACGAAATATAAGGTTCTTAATTAAATTATGGATCCCAATTTAAACAAACAAGGCCAATGGGTGATATATTGTGGAATTTCTATATAAGATTACCTTATGAAATTCTGTGAAATTTTCAAATTCCTCGAAATATCAGGTACTTAATTACATTATGGATCCCATGTGAATAAATCAAGTCCTAAGGAGTCTTATATTTTGGCCCAATGACTTCTAAAAATGTGATTAAAACATGCAATTTTATACGTGGACATACATTGTGATAAATTTGAATCTACCACCCCCAAACAATTTGAGAGGGGGTTCATGCAATAGTTCAGTAAAATACCTAAACATGCTGATACACAAAAGAAACTATATGGTAAATAATATGTTATTAATCCTGCATTAAATTTAACAGTACATGCATGAAAAACGTGCACAATTTGAAGAAGCACGATCCATAACATTCTCATAAAAACAAGCACGATATTCATCTTCTTCATCCTAATCTACACCATCAGCCCTCTCTTCAGGCATTGTCCAATGCCTTTGGACATACTCACTATACGCCTTGGTATTCGAATGAAGCTTAATATGAATCCTAGGTGGCTCAAGCATGCAACCCTGAAGCTGATGTAGAGTGATAAGTCTTCAAAAGTTTGTAAGAAGTGAGGCTCATCCTAGATTGTTTGGGCTTGAATGATGGGAGTTTGAAGAAAGGAAAGTAGAGTTCTTATCTTAGGACTTGTGTTTTTATCTAAGTTATGAAGAACATTGAAAGCAAAATTTATGTTGTTGAATGATTGAAAGAAACATAACTTGGAAACAAGGAAAGGAGATTGATTGCTTGAACGATAACAACAATAAAAGAAGATTGATTGATTTAAATAAATAAAAATAACAAGATTGAAATGAAAGAAATAAAGAACAATAAAGTAAATGACTTGAATTGAAAAACAAGAAATATAATTCCTAATGACACTAGATTAAGTCTAGGTGCATTCTCTCTCCCTAATTTTTAGATTATACACCCCTACTTTTGCCTTTCACTAATTTGCCCTTCTCCATTATAATTGAGACACCTCACACTTCACTTTTTGCTTTCGATTTTCCTTTTGCTTTTTGGTTTCTTCTTAACCAAGGTAGGTTTTGGAGAATGCCATATTTTGAGATAAGGGCATCCATCTCTGGTCTTCTGAGTTGAGAGCTTTGACCTTTGACCTTGATATTTGACTTTCACCTTTGACTTTGATCATTGACGTTGACTTTCTCAACACTTTTTCATAGCAGCTTCTGGTCTTAATAATAAGCATGATTAAGGCTCCTTTTGGTGCTAAGACGCATCTTTTATGATAAGTGGTCTGAAGTTCTCTGTAACTTGAAAAATGCAATAAAAGCTATGGAGTTGCCTTTTTATTAAGCGTAAGAAGGGATGTAATGCAGTAATATAAGGGTAATAAAATGCACATTTGGGAACTGATCCCCACCCCCAAATAGCATCTTGCTTGTCCTCAAGCAAGGATGAGAGAAAAAACTAAGATCACAAATGAGTGATTTATTATAAGTTATACTAACCTCGTTTCGCAGAGTGCGATTGCATTGACCATATGCAACAAGGCCTTAAACCACTAGGAATTCCCTAGTAGACTAGCTTTAAGCCTCATGAGAGTTTTCTAGTGAAGGTACTCACAAACTTCTTTTGTTTAGTACAACGAGTCTTGTTTCCTTATTTATTCTCAGAAATCCATACATCTCATTAGCGGGGAATAAGGACAAGCTCCTTTGAACTTAGAATAAAATATGTACAGTAATTTAATCATCTAAAAGTAAATGCGCAAAACATAAGCAATGAAATGTAAAAGTAGAGTTATTTTCGAGACTTTTAGTAAGCGTCCTTAAGGTGGGTTCTCACAGGGGTGTGTTGTGATCAGTCCGCAAATCTGTATTTTATTACCTTTATAATGCTTCAATTATGCCCTTCTTATGCTTAGTGAATAGACAATCTGCGTTGACTTGTACTGTTGTCCAAGCCATTTGGAATGAAAGGAACTGGAGACTCAAGAAACAGCGTTTCAAAACTGCCGATGTCGTAAGTATCCGAGTACTCAATAGTATGAAGATATACTTAGGGAAGATGCTGGAAACATTTAAAGAGGATGGATTACTGACAACTCTCTTGTTCAGACTAGGTGTTGGAGCTAGGTTCAAAAGTAATGAAGTCGGGCACATCCATTCCCACACTTAACTCTGACATATCTCTTCAAGGTGGGAGAGCGGGTTTGGAGGAGTTATAAGAGACTGCAATGGAGATGTGATTATCGCATACAGTGGAAGCTCCAATAGACTTTCAGTACTGCACCAGTAACTTCTTGGGGTACAAAAAGGGCTGGAAGGTGCGATAGATATGAACCTAAGTAAACTCCAAGTTCAATCCAACTCTATGAGAGTGATCTAAATACTGAAGAAGAAAGAGGCACCTCCATGGTATTGCCGAAATCTAGTAGCACAGATATGGACCGATACTTTGAAGTTTGAAGAAATCTCTTTTAAGCATGTCTTTAGAGAAGGAAATCAAGTAGCTGGCTATCTATCTAAATTGAGCAAGTCTTCACGTAATGATATTTTGTTTTATATCCCCCCAATAGACCAAAAAATGTTTGATTTGGTTAAGGGGGATAAAGAAGGAAAAATGTACTTGCGCTTTTGATTTGTATTAATAAAAGGTTGGGATATCCTTAACCCCTAGCCATTTCAAAAAGAAAAAAAAAAAAAAAAAAAAAACTTATAGCTTTTGCACCGTTTGCAGGATGCATGCCATTTATGATGTATATTCCTAATATGAGCATTTTAGAACAAAAATGATTGCTATTGACACTGCTTGGGAAGATTCCAGCTTAGGAGCAAAAGTGCTGGAAAGTCAAAGTCAACTCTCAAAGACTCAAGGACTTAAAGCTAAAAGCTATGGACTCAGAGACTTAAAGCCAAAATCAAGAATTCAATTGTATGGGCTTAGGTCAAAAGTCCACAGAGCTTAAAGGTTGTTTCTATAAGGAAGGGCAAAGATATAATTGGTGTCCTATATAAACCAAAGTTGTAGAGAAAGAACATTACCCTAATCTTTGGTCATTAGGAGTAGATAAAATGTTTTAATTTAATAGTGTAATTTGTTATTTTTCTGTTTTCCATTTTTATGTTCTTCAAGCTTTAAGTGATTTAATACAAGTTTTCAATATTCTCTTAATACAAGTTTCCAATCTTTTCTTCAATACAAGTTTTCTCTACTTATCTTATCTTTGGTTAAATCCCACAACACTAGTCATACTCATTTGACAAGGTTCAAATGAGTATAACTTTGCGAGTAAGATAACCATCAAAACCAATTTTATTTCATGTTTTGATTCAACAACAAGTTAAAAGCAAGTTTTAATCCATCTACAAATCAACAAAGAGTTTCACATTAAGATGTAGTTTCAATACCCATTTGGAAGTTGGAGAGAAGAGTTACAAGTCTAGTTTTTCCAACCATCAAAACCATCCTCCAAACAAAGGATTCAAGATGAACAGCACAACCCATACCACTATTCTATACAAATCAAATGGCTCCGCCATTATAGATTCAAATGGGAAAAGGAAGATGGAGAAAAAAATCACTCATTGAACCCTTCTTCTCAATCTTAATTTCAAATTTTTTAGTTTTTTTTTCCTGATTTTGTTACTGATGTTTCGTTTTTGCATGTTTCCAACACACTTCTGCACAAACGAAGCCTGAGAATAGCATGAGATGAATCACCGGAACTTAGTAGAGGAAAAAGTGCACAAACAGAGCAAAATAACCTACACCGCGCCTGTCACCAGCGTGCTCATGCGATACCCGCCCGCATAAGTCAGACACGCTCCTGCGTAAGACATGTGCACGAAAGTCGTTCACCCGCACCCGCATATGATGCCCGTCCGCGCCTCATTCACCCGCGCCACGCCTAGATTTTCTCCTACGAAGATTCTATTGGCTCGGAATCTTCGTGTGTAAGTCTACTGTAATACCCCCCGGTCTTTTTAATGATAGGGTTATATATTAAAAGCATTACTTTTGTATTAACTCTAATTCTTTATATTTTGAATGAGAATCATATGGGCAAATGTTATGCATATTATATATGTTATTAGTTATATGCATGTGTCTAATACTTTATGTTGTAGATGATATGGTGTGGACACACAGAAGATCATATCATCAATACCTTATAAAGTATAAGTAATCGTTCACAACCTAGATGGATTTGGACAAACCATTGGTACGGTTGTAGTATAATCTGGTATTAGTCTATCTTGACTATAGGATTACACTAGTACACTTTGTGTGTATTGAACAGGACCAAGTGAGGTTGTTTCTCCTTATACTGACTATATAAGAGAACAAACGCCTCTGTTATTATGGATGCTTGTCCTCCTAATCCGGATATAATAACAAGCACTTACGTGCATTGTACATTACTATAAATCATCAATAAGTGAGATTCATTAGTGAATCAACAAACTTGATGGATTGGGTAATGACATTGTATGTAAGGTGTGCTGTTGATTATAGAAGGAATCTGTGTCCCGCAAGAAGTCAGGTTGATGATATCCCCTTGAGGAGCTCAAAAAGATTGTCATGTAAACCCTGCAGGTGGATTTATTCTGACATGACAATGAGGTTGAGCGGTACTACTCAAGGACATAAGAAGTTGATTAATGTAGTTGTTAGTAACTTGACTTAATCAACGGACATTCGATATTTTAAACACTGGGAGATCAACGAGCATATAAAATGGAGCCCATAAATGCTGACACGTAATTTGGGATTAGGGCGGTAGTGCAACAATGGCCTTTAGTGGAATAAGCCATTTGTTGACGGACTTGGGCTGTGTGTTCGGGGCGAACATGGGAAGCCCAAGCCCGTCAGGAGGCCCAACCCTAATTTCTCCTCATTGTCCCTGTTGTAGCCTATAAATAGAATACTCTTTCTCTCTGGCCAAAATTGACAATTCATTGTTCTGAAAAAGAGGCAAGAAAAGTAGATCCGAATTTGTTTCTGATCTTAAGAGAAAGAAGGGGGTTGGTAGATCGTTGTCCACACAACGTCCAATCTATTCTAAAGGAATACAACAGAAGATTAAGAGGTTGATTTCGATTTCATAAAGATTGGATTCTCAGAGTTATCAAAACCGAATCTAAAAGGTATGTTCTCTATCCAAATCGTGGACACCCATTAATTCTGCTGCGCGTGGTGTTCGCGGTTTGCAGAAATATTCGTTCTGAAATAACGGTTCCTACATTTAATTCAACTGTTAATAGATAAAAAGTAGATAGATTTGCAAAGTTTTGAGTTTTCAAAACCAAAAATTCAATTAAAAAATTAAAAATGTTTATTAATTAAAATGAACTAGTAACCCATCAGTAAAATTAAACATAAAATTTAGTTTAGTAGCATGTTTAGGTTTTATTTTCTATTAATTGTTGTTTATATATGATTAGATTAAGATAATATCATATAGTTAAGTCAAAATACAAAAAAATTAATTAGGATAAATCAAACATAGTTTAAGTTTTGAAAGTTTAGTCTTTTGGTTTAAGTTTACTTACCAAGAGTTGGAGATTCAACTAACTTGGACCGGTTGGATGTGCGAGGCAAGAAAGAGTAGCACCACGCTCGCGCATCACAATCCAACTTGGGGGTTGAAGTTTCAATCTTTGATGAACACTTTCCAAATGTTTACGTATTATGTTTAATTAATCATTAGTTAATTAGCTAAGCGTAGTTCATTTTAATGTCTACCGCTTTAATAGTTTTAAGCCCACGAATTCAAATTTGTTTTAGGCCCATGAAGGTAACCAATTGTATCTTATTGGCTTTGCCACATTTCAACCCAACTTGTGGGTTTTAGATAGATTAAACTTATAACTGTAAGAAAAAACTCGAATGGTGGGTTGACACGCAAGACACCGAACACTTCGTCAACCCCACCACGTCGCCTTCACCACAAGGGTCGTGTAAGCACACCTTGTGTGGTAATTTTTAAACCTCCTTGCTATAAAGTGTAAGAGGATACTTGTGTGTTACTAAGCATGCTTAGATGATTGTGTGATTTACGTTTCAGTTTCGTCTTTACATTAACGCTAAGGCTAAACCCGATCCCTAAAAGAACAAAAAGTGGATTAAGCCTCACTTTAGAACGGAAGTTGTGTGAAATGTTTGTTACATAGACCAAAATAAAAAGATAAAATCAATCAAGTAGAGCCAATCTAGTCACGTCCATTAGGACAAACATCTTGCACGAACAAAGAGAGTAGTGAACTACTAGATTCTAGTGGACTAACCACCTTCCTCACTCCCTTCCCCCAGAAATATCGTGGGTGAGATTCTTGGTGGCACACCATCTGGTGAAGTAGCGATCTTCTCCCTCGAAGTGTGTAGTTCCCAAAACCCAGTTTCGCTCCCACTGTTAAATTCAAATAGGGCATAATATCTAATCTACAAACATTGCATGAAAACTTTTCAAAAACTTCAAAGCTACAAATGAATTTCGCTGTTTGAGCATCCAATACATATGTGTGCACATATAAGTAGATTCTAAATAGTCTCGCAATTGTGTATGAGACTACGCTTAGGCTATACAAACCTTAGCGCATTTAACACTTACCCACGTAGGAGAGCACGTCGATCTCGACATACTCCTATTTCTTATCCCCTAACTACTAGGATGGCGGATGAAGTAGTTCAAGTTGAAGAGCCTCTCTCTAGTTTCTACATACCGTTACAAGATGGACCTCCATGTAGGAACCATTATTTCAGAATGAATATTTCTACAAACCGTGAAAACCACACGCAACGAAATTAATGGTTCTCACGATTTTGGATCGAAAAACATACCTTGAGATCCGGCTAAGATATCTCTAAGAATCCAAGCTTTACGAAATCGGAAATTAATCCCTTGATCTTCTGTTGTATTCCTATGCACAGAGTGGACATGTGGGCAACGATCTTCCAACCTCTTCTTTCTCTCTTGGCTTCTCTCCACAAAATTGGATCCGATTTATGGATCTATTTTTCTTAAGCAAAACCTTGATTTTTCTTGTGTAGAAAACGGCCAGAGAAAGAGGTTTCTTTTTATAGGCTACAACAGGGACCATGAGGAGAAATTAGGGTTGGGCCTCCTGACGGGCTTGGGCTTCCCATGTTCGTCCAGAACACACGGGCCAAGTCCATCAACAAATAGCTTATTCCACTAAAGGCCATTGTTGCACTACCGCCCTAATCCCAAATTACGTGTCAGCGTTTATGGGCTCTATATTATATGCTCGTTCATCTCCCCGTGTTTAAGATATCGAATGCCCGTTGATTAAGTCAAGTTACTGACAACTACATTAATCAACTTCTTATGTCCTTGAGTAGTACCACTCAACCTCATTGTTATGTTGGATCAAATCCACCTGCAGGGTTTACATGACAATATTTATGAGCTCCTCAAGGGGACATCATCAGCCCGACTTCTTGCAGGACACGAATTCCTTCTATAATCAACAACACACCTTACATACAATGTCATTACCCAATCCATCGAGTTTGTTTATTCACAAATGAACCTCACTCATTGATGACTTAAAGCAATGTACAATGCACGTAAGTGCCCATTATTATATCCGGATTAAGAGGACAAGCATCCATAATAACAGAGGCGTTTGTTCTCTTATATAGTCAGTATAAAGAGAAACAACCTCACTTGGTCCTGTTCAATACACACAAAGTGTACTAGTTTAATCCTATAGTCAAGATAGACTAATACCAGATTATACTACAACTGTACCAATGGTTTGTCCAAATCCATCTAGATTGTGAACGATTACTTATACTTTATAAGGTACTGATGATATGATATTCTGTGTGTCCACACCATATCATCTACAACATAAAGTATTAGACACATGCATATAACTAATATGCATAACATTTGCCCATATGATTCTCATTCAAAATATAAAGAATTAGAGTTAATACAAAAGTAATGCTTTTAGTATATAACCCTATCACTCCATCTTGTATACGACTCATACAGCTCAATAACAATTTTTGCATCCCACCGAACGTGTTCAATCTCTCTTACCCGTCTTCCACGGTCTCGAACACGAGTTACCATACGAACACCTATGCCGGATACATGAAGTCTGCAATACGTTCAATCATCCGGGCGTTTCTGATGTTCAGGTTAAACTGAGAGTGTTTCCTTTCACTTTAGCTGGCAAGAGCCACGCATGGCTTTTATTGCAGAAGCCCGATTCTTTCGATATATGGGAAAAGGTAGTATTCTCCTTCATGAAAAAATACTTTCGACCGAAGAAAACAGAGGAGATAGTAAGCATGATACAGTTCTACAGACAGATTCCGAGTGAGACATTCTCCGAAGCATGGGATAGATTCTCTGACCTGCTCCATTCATGTCCTTACCATAAACTAGAAAAATTCACTCTTGTCCAATGTTTTTTCAAAGGTCTTCTCCAAGAATTCAAAGTCACATTGGATATCATGAGTAATGAAATTTTTTTAGATAAAGGTGCTACAGAAGCTCTAACCTTTCTTGAAGACCAAGAAGAAAAGAGTACTCATTAGGGAGACACAAACAATTCTAGTACTTCTAAAGCCAATGGTATCTTTGAGGTAAAATCCAATCCAGAGATGAAAACACTAATCGAAACCCTCACAAGAAAGATAGATGCACTTGCAACCAAACAAAAATACCATACTCCCTAACCAGTCATGAACATCGATATATCACAATGCACTTTCTGTCTAGATCTAAATCACATATGTACCCATTGTCCCTTGCTTAACAACATAGTATCACTTCAACCAGAAGAAGTTTGTACTTTCAATATACCAAATGCACCATGGAGGCAACACCCAAATTTTCAATGGAAAACTAATCAAGAAACTCAACCACCTCCAGGGTTCGCAAATCATGTCAAGCGACAAAATACATTCAATAAGTTCAGACAAGGACAAGGTACCTACAATAATCAAAATAGAGGCATGGTTCCATCCAACTTTAACCAGAACTACCAAAATTCACCAATTAACAACCAAAGAGAACTAGTTCTAGTTGCCCAACCTACTAATGTCCCATTAGACAAAACATCAGAGATGATGTTATCTTTGATGAAACAACAAACATATATCATGGTAACCATAAAACAAACAATCTAGCTGTTACATCAAAGACAAAAACAAGCTACCAATGATCACTGTCACACCCCGAATTTTGACAGAATTCGGAAAAACAATATTTGTTCCCGACTCTTCGATTTTCGAGGTGTGACGCACTTTTAACTACCAAAAACCCATAAACAGTTTAAATATACGGATAATTAAAAACCAATAAAAATTTTCAATTAAACAAAAGTCCTCTTCATTACAAAAATTCACAAATAAGATTAGGTTACAAATCTCTTTTCAATAACTCTTTATTTAAAATTACAAATGAAAATACAAATAACATTGTCTCAACTGAAAATCTATTTCACCTCAAGGGAAAACAAAACCTATTTTGAAAGGCGACGCTAACGCAAACCACAAGCAGCAACCAACCTTCTTCAACACTAAGGGGCCATTTGTTTTTGCCTCTTATAAGACCTTGAGGTCTTATAACCTCTTATAAGATGTGGCCCAGTGATTTTGGACATTTTTTTTGTTTGTTTTTTGCCTCTTATAAGAGGCATTTTACTAGAAATGTCTTATAAGAGGCTCCAATTCTATAAGTACCAAAATTAGATCTACTTCAATTCTATAAGTCTTATAACTTGAAAAATGACTCAAACACCCCGTCCCATATACCCCTAGCCTCATTTATCTCTTCTTCCATTTTCATTATCTTATTTTCCAAATAACTCCATTACCCTAACCACCACCGACTACCACCACCACTGCCGCCACTGCCACCACCACCACTACCACCACCATCATTACCTCCACCACCACTACCATCGAACTATTAAGACTATCACCACCACCACTGTGCTATTAAAACGACGACCACCACCACTACCACCGTTCTATTAAGACCAATATCATCACATCCACTACCACCACCACCGTACTATTAAAACTATCACCACCACCACCACCGTGCTATTAAGACATCCACCACTTCTACTACCACCACCATCACCATGCTATTAAAACCAATATCATCACCTCCAATATCACCACCACCGTACTATTAAGACTACTACCACTACCACCGCCAATTAAGATAGTTTCCTAAAATTGATATTCTAATTATCAAAATTGATTTGAAACCGAAAATCAAACTATACGTTTATTTCAAATTAATATATTCAAGTTAAATGTGATGTAAAGTAGGGTTATATTTGTCAAATAACCATCTATAAGATGTCATGTATTTGTTTTTTCTATTTTTATAAGTGCTTATAAGAGGAACTTAAAATTAAAAACAAACCAATTTATAAGACCATCTTATAAGACCCTCTTATAACACATGGTGTTATAAGATCCTCTTATAACTTAACCCAAAAAAACAAATAGCCCCTAAACCTGTCAAGACTTATCAACTATGTTCATTTAATGAACACACCCGATAAGCAAACATGCAAATCGGGTCAGCATTATAAAAATGCTGGTGTGAGTAGCTCTAAAATACAACATATACTTATACATATACATTCACAATCCATAAGGCAGTTAGTTCCTCCACCGAGGCGCCTTAACTTCCAACAACTAATACAACATTTTAACTACAATAAGTAAGGAAGGTAGTTCCTCCACTGAGGCGCCTTAACTTCCTACTAACCACACAGCAAACCATACGCATAATAAAAAGACATTTAGTTCCCCCACAAGGCGCCTTAGGTTCTAACTAAACTAATAGCCAGCCAAGCATATTTTATACTTACCGCATTCTATGCTCAATTACAGAGTGGGTCGTCTCTGCACAAGTAATTAGTTTGACCCACCCTTCTGCAAAACCATAAAAAATCATCTATCTAAAGATATATCATTAACCAATATATTACCATAATTATATTAATTAAGGCTTTTTTTGCGTGTCCCTAAAATCATGTCGTATCTATGTCTTACCTAGTTTCCCTGGCTACCACAATCGCTTCCAAACGCTGAACATGTACATCCACATGCCTCCCCTCACATAATGAACCACTCCGTGCATAACTACCCTGAGCGGGATGCCGCACACCAGGTAACCCTCACACGAAAGTCATTATGTGAGTACTGCCACTTTTCGGAATAAAATATTGCGCGTCTCGTTCTAATTTTGCGAACGGAATAATCAAGCCACCATTCGGTTATGCCAGAAGGGCCAATTACATTACTTACGCCAGAAGGGCCATTCAGATTCACTGAAACGCCCGAAGGGCCAATCATATCACATACGCCCATTACAAGGGCCAAATTACATGAGTTGTGGTAGCTAGGTTCTAGGATTTTCGTTACGTAATTTATTCAAGTGTCATACATTTATATCTCAGAATCATTCCACTATATCACGTGCAGGTCAAATACCTTATTGCACTAAGCTACAATATTTAGAAATATCTCAATATATCTCATAACCATTTTCATTCTTTCACGTGCCAATATATTATTGCACTACGCCACAATCCCGTGGGAAATATCCCCAAATACTCTACTACCTCCTAGTAGCATCTCACAGATAAAATAATGGAGCGTTTATACATTTATTTCTCCAAAACTATTGTATTTAATATATATATATATCCCAACATATTATATAATGTCACAATTACTTCAAACGTATCGCATAACATTTTTATAGCGTTTTAGGAATATTATATCTCCTAAAGTTTCTATCTCGTCACGTGTCAAAATATACACAATATCAATGTCAAATCTTTCTTACATAATGACAACCAAATTTATAGAAGCTTCCACAGCATTTTAGCATTTGATTTGTCCATTAAATTTACAACATAAAACGTAGCACAATTAAACAGTCGAAAGTCCACAATCAAAGCCCAAAACCAAAACCCAAAAGTCTAAACATTTAAAGACCCATTGGATCTATTTTAATTTATATGGACTGGCCCCAAAACAAACTTGAAACTGGCCTAAAGAAAGCTAATTGGTTTCGGCCCAAGCCAACAAAAAAAATGAAACTTAAACTGGCCCAAAACCTTAATTGGTTCGGCCCACAAACCACTAAAATGAAACTGGCCCCAAAACAAACTAAACTAATCTTTAGTCCGGCCCAAACCCAATAGATTTCAGCCCAAGGAAAACTAATTAGCTCTGGCCCAAAACAACTTAAACTAAATCGGGCCCAGACAAAACTAACTTAGTTCCGGCCCAACCAACAAAGGTTTAGGCCCAAGCCCCAAGCCCAAACATAGCAACAGTGTCATCTTCTCCCTCCAGCAGCCTCCACCACTAGATCGACCACCATCAACTTTCACTCGTCCACCCATTTCAACCAACCGATTTTAATCCCCATAAAAACCCCTACAACTTTAACAAAACCAAAAACCTCCAATCATTCAATCCCTACACTCCATCAAAACTAGATCTATAATTTTTTGACCTCCATTAATGTCCTTCAACGAGCTTCGACAACACCCTACATCCCCTAAACATCAACCCACAATCACCAATAACCAACCAATAACCAACATCACCACTAAAAAAGTTCAAACAAATCAATAAGATTTTGTTTCTTTTTGGCTGGCGACGGCGCCATTAAATTCAAGCCCGATTAAAGACCCATTCCACTACCCAATCCAATTTTCATTCCCTAAACCCAAGTCAACAACAACACCACTTTCCCATACCCCCGACAGTTCAACCACCATTTTCAAACTCGACAGCCCTAACAAACCTCAACAACCAAACATCAAAACTATATACACAACAGGTTCAATCCATAATGTACAGGGGCTTTAGCCGCCATTAACAGGCCCAAACAAGGTTCGACAGTTCCAAATTTCGATCTCGATGTCCTCTGACATCAACCCAATCAAAATAAAAACTGCCCACACAACAACAGTATCACAGTTCGACAATTCCATTAAGAATTTCAACAGTTTCAATAAAAACTAAAAGATATCGGCAGAAATAAATAATTATAAAAATTGGTCGGAAACACTCGACAGTAAATGTTTTTATTCATAGACATAAAACTCTAGTTTTGATAAAAAGAATAAAAAAAACATAACTACTCACTTAATCAAAAGCTCCACGAATCTCTCCTAGTCCGAATCGTCGCGCTCCAACCCTCTAGCAAACGAGCAGCCTCCATTTTAATTTTATTTTTATCTCCAAACCCTATTCTCTAGAAAAATATGAATATATATTTGGGTTTGAAACCTAAGCCCAACACAGACTCGGGCCCAGAAATCAGGCCCACATATCCCAAATCCAATCCAGCAAATTTTTAAATAAATAATTTAATTAATAAATAAATAAATACGTATTTTAAATACGGGTGTTACAATCACACTGAAACATAAGAGATCAAAGCAGTCACAACCTTGCGTTATGGCAAAATAGTTGACAATAGAGTAGTCTTGCTTAAATATCCTACACCTATAGAAATACCCGTTGTAGTACCTATATTACCAGAACAAGAAGATGGAAAACTAATTCCTCCTAATGTACCTATAGCAATTCTAGTTCTTACACCATCATCTCCCACACTTGACCCAGTGAAGAAATATAAACCAAAGGCACCGTTTCCCGCAAGCCTGATGACACCCAAGGATGATGAAAATTTTGATGAAATCAGAGTGACATTCAAGAATCTAACCATAAATCTACCATTTCTAGATGCCATCAACCATTTACCCAAACATGCCAAATTTCTCAAGAACATGTGCACCAAAAAAAGAAGAACTAACATTCCAAAAGATGTCTTCCTTACAGAACAATTCCCATCCCTCACAGAAATCAATGGAATCATCAAGTATAAATATCTGGGTCATTCGACCGTTCCTTGCACTATAGGAGATAAGTACACAGTTATTGCTCTACTCGATCTTGGAGCAAGTGTTAATTTCCTCCCATATTACCTATTCAAACAACTCGGTTTCTGTGAGCTTGCACCTACAAATATGGCATTACAATTAGCCGATCGCTCCATTAAATACCCAAAAGGGATAGTTGAAAATGTTTTAGTCAAAGTAAGAGATTTTTACTACCCTGTGGATTTTGTCATCCTTGACAACGAAGTAGCTCATGGTTCCATACCTATCATTCTAGAGCGTCACTTTTTGGCAATAGCCAATGCCCTTATCAATTGCCACAATGGATCTATGACGATGTCTTTTAGAGATCTTTCAGTGGAAGTTAATGTTTTCAAGATGATGAAGCAACATATGGAAGAGGAATTAGAAGAAGAAGTGAGTATAATAGAAAATGTCGTCCAAGAATATTGCGACAATACCTTCGTAGAAAATTATGTGCATCAATTCTTATCCTTTGGACACTCTAATTTTGACATGGATCATTATATGGAAGAGACCAGTAACAGCTTGGCATTCGTTCCCTTGTACAATTTGGATGATGATCTACCTAAACATAAAGATAACCCACCAGCCCAAGTGTTCATTGTGGAAGAACAAAACCCTGTGAAAACCCTGTTACCCAAATCACCCATATCTCACGGTTTTATCTACATCCTAATCGCCATAGACTATGTATCCAAGTGGATCTAGGTCGTACCATGTCATAACAATGATAACAAAACTGTAATGTCTTTTATAAAAGAAAATATTTTTTTAAGATTTGGTGTTCCGAAAGCCATCATTAGTGATGGTGGGTCACATTTTTGTAATCCAGTCTTTGAACATGTCATGAAAAAATATGGAGTAACCCACAAGGTTGCAACTCCATATCATCCCCAAACAAGTGGTCAAGTGGAAGTTTCTAATCGAGAGATTAAATGCATCTTAGAAAAAACAGTTAATCCAAATAGAAAATACTTGTCTCTCTATCTAAATAATGCCTTATGGGCATACCAAAATGCTTTTAAAACACCTATAGGGATGTCACCCTATAGGTTTATCGTTGGAAAACCTTGTCATTTGCCAGTAGAACTAGATCATTACACCTTGTAGGCAATAAAAAACCATAATTACAATCTCGATGCAGTAGGTGACAAGTGTAAGCTACAAATAAATGAACTTGAAGAAATTTGAAATGATACGTATGATCTCTCTAAAGATTATAAAACCAACATGAAAAGAATTTATGACAAACATATTTTACGAAAATATTTTGAAATTGGTCAAAATGTTTTGCTTTATAACTCAAGGTTACATCTGTTTCTAGGAAAACTAAATACTCGATGGATTGGTCCTTACATGATCACTGCAGTCACCCCACATGGGGCTATCACCTTGAAGGATCATAAGGATAACAACACCTTCCAAGTTAGTGGTCAACGCCTAAAACACTATCATGAGTTACGGTCTACGGATGTAAAAGAAATCATTCTCGAAGATTCTATCTACGAGGATTAAATCCTCTGTTCCGTGATGTATTTCCAATCCTTTCTTTCCTTTACATCTGTTTCTATGGAATACATCAGAAAAGGTAACCAGACCACTCCACTTGGAATGTGTGGTTGTAAGTGCCGGAACCTTGAGTCCATGTATACTTGCATATTCTTTGTTAGCACTTTTACTCGTAGTTTGAGTAGTGTACCTCTATAGAGCAAGTATACAATTTTTCTTTTCTTTATTTTACACTCTTTTTGTTAAAAATAGCTTTTTCTTGTTATTTTTATAAAAGTTCTTGGTTTTTCCAGTTTTTATAATAGAGGATTCTCGATATAACACTAGTCATGTTTGTTTTCCAAAATGGGCAATGGATTTTACACTGACCAACCCCTAGAAATACACAATCTAGGGGCGGTTTGAGATCAGTTTTGCTTATTAAGAGTTGCCTATATCACCACACTATTCACACGGGTCAGGACATTCCATGTCTTTACACAGTAAAACCCCCAACTCGTATAACTGAAACTATGTCTGTCTGGATTGGGTTCACTCGAACTGACATGAAAGTTGCCTAAGACAATTTGTTATGGTATGTTTTTATCACTGCTTTTGTAAGAGTCCTTTGTATATATTTCTACATAGTTTTCAAAAACTTGAGGATATAAAAATTTAAAATCTTACGTCCCAGAGTAACCAAAATGATACTGGATAAACTTTTGATCAGCATCTCCACAGTGTTCTCCAGGGTATTGTGGTTGCTGATGGTCCTGGCTTCGGTGATTTACATTGGTGTTTATCGACACTCCCATTACGTCTGGGTGGTTTATGTATTTATTGTGCCACTGATGTCTCTACATTTGCTTTTGTGGCATCCCATTTTTAGACTTCTGAGCTTCAGGACCACATTCTTAGGAGTTGTGGATGAGATTCTTGATGTTGCTAGCAGTGCATTGAGTCTCTGCCTACCTAATTTTGACCTCAATTCTCTGGCTGTGAATGCTACCGTCCCATCAAAACCACAAAACATTTTGGCAAAAGCGTTCTATAGTAAGATTATTGCTGGTCTCGAGAGGGAGTTTGATTTATCTGTTCGTCAAAAGGCTGTCATGGGATGCTTGCAGTCGAAACACGCAAAATATTTTCTACTTGTTATTCCGATGGAGTGACTTAGACAGCGATATGTCGCCGGTGGAGTATTGTTCTATACTCCGATACCGTCTCATGATTCCTTTGTACTCTGATAGTGATTTATGCCCTGTTTGCAAAAAGATTAGATTGGATGCTTTTGGGGACCACGCAGCACATTGTCGGCATTTTCTAGGTTTTAAATACCGACATGATCATGTCAGAGACATTTTATGTGATGCATTTTGGAGGGCTGGGGAAAGTGAAGAAAGAAGCTCCTGTTCAGTTTTTCACTGATCCGAATGAGGGAAAATCAACTCTTCAGCCTACGGATGTCTTGATTTATAGTTGGTCTAAGGGAAAACATGCATGTGTTGATGTAACTGGAGTTTCTCTGTTGGTAAGGTTGGGGAATGGTGACTTTGAGGTGCGAAATATAGCTAAGAGAGTAGCGACAGGGAAGATGGAGAAGCATGAGGAAGCTTGCAGGGCTAATCAACATTGTTTCATTCCGTTTAGTTTCGACACTTTCAATTTTTTGGAATAACAGTCTGTTGAGTTTCTCAAGAGACTTCAGAAAATTATGAACAGTAACGTTATAGCAGCTGGTTCTAACGAGTTTGTTTTTAGAAGGATAGGATTTGCTATTCAGAAAGGACTTGCGGCGCAGCTTGTCCTAATTATTTGTAAAATTCATTATCAGTATCAATAAAATTTCCACTTCAAAAAAAAAAAAACACTCGACGAGGCGTCGAATTCAAAAATTAAACAAATAGTGTAACCCAAAGTAAAACCATAATCTGTCTAAATCTATCATGCACCTCTCTATTATTGTCTCAAGAATTTGACGTTAAAAGACTCATTTTGTAAAAAAAAATTCAAAAATTTCCCCCTTTTTTCTAAAAACTCTACAAAATTTCTAGTTGCCAAAAATTTCAAAAACTTCTTTTCTCCCCCCCCCCCCTTCTACAAACCTTTCAAAATGTCTAAAAATAGTTCTTCTCCACCGAGCAAGACTCAATAAAGATGGGTACCCTCTGACTCTGAAGTTTTTGCATCTCTTCCGATTGATATTAAACATGATATCTAGAAGAGAATTCACACCATCACACCTGGTGCTGGAAAAGGTTCCTATGCCCGCAGACAGAGTGTAGTCAGGGAAAACTGGTGCTTGAGATGTCAAACACCAGATTGCCCTGGGCTTCAGTCGATAAGCGAGGGCTCAATATTTACAATCTACATGTGTCTTACACCAAAACACAGAGCCCAGCTTCATAGAGTAATCAAACCTGCCATCTGGTTAGGATTGACTCAAGTCTTGGGGATCTGATTTAAAATGACCTACATTTTTACAGTTTTTCAAAAATATAATCCAAAAAAATTAATTAATTTTTAATTTCACGTTTGTATATTCTTTCCACCATCCATTCCCTTTGCTCTCGTAACACTCTTTTTGATTTATTCCGCTATTAGTATGCTTTGTTTTCAAGTTGACATACTATATTCTTTTTAGAGCTCATTCGTGTATACAGCTTATGTCATCTTCACACTTCAAGGTGTTCATTTATCATCTTATGTGTCATACAATATTGGATCAAAGCATGTCATATACCATTGGATAGGAGTTTTTGCGCTTATCGTTTAGACAGTTTGTTTGTCTGAATCGGATCGGTAACGAAGCGGGGAGTTGCTTTTTATGAGTTACGAGATGGAACAGGACCTTTTCGGTATTTCTACATTTCATTTGGGCTTGGGCCAAAAATTTCAAACCTTAAAAACCCAACAAACGATGGTCGTACGCGGGCTTAAATTCTAACCACACGACCGCCCGACGTACCATCTTCTTCACAAAAAACCCTAGCTCATGAAATCAAACCCGACATGTTCCCGTGCCTACCTAACCCGTGGCCCGCCTAGATCTTCACCAAATCAAAAACAGTTTCTATTGCTACTAACAAACCTTCACCCCACCTCATATCCACTTTCAATTTAACCAATACATCCTCTCATGACTGCCAATCGAAATATTGTACCTGAAATGGATTTTTCAAATCAATTTGATTCAGGGTTTTTGATGTTTTCTTCAAGGGACAGATCCTTAGAAGAGGTTGGAGGCCACTCTTGCTAGAACCCACCGTTCATTACTCCCCTTCTCTTGTTCAAGCTTTCTATCGCGGCTTAGCTAGCGATAACGAAGGCTTGGTTACTCTTTCGTTCGGGGGAGGCACGCATGTGTTAACTAGGCAGGTAGTTGGATCGGTTTTAGTTATCGAAGCGCGATACGAAGTCCCCGAGAGTCAGCAGTTCTATGGCACAGTGTTCGATTTGATGCATGCAACTATGTTAGAGGGCGAGTACGTGATAAGAGCCCAAAACTATAGTTTTAACCCTGTAACAGTCATACTTTTAGACCAATTATGTGAGTAATAATTAAGAGTTAATCGCGATTCGTGTTTTTATCGTTTAGGGCTTCAAAGTCAATTATGTGCAGAAATGTGCCACTTTGATGAGATAAAGGAGAAATGGTTGGTTGCTAAGGAGTTCTGTGATTAAAGGCCAAGATTCAAGAAGACAAAGCCTTTCTAAAGCCCGGTCAAAGTTGAAAAGTCAAAGTCAACGCGGGCAGAAACAGCACACAAAGTCAGCAGAACTTCCGAAGGCTGTATCTTTGGACTCAGACATCGGAATTGGGTCTACCTTACGTCAAAACGACCGGCTCAGAAAGAGCTTTCCAATGGTCTAAGCCTTGGCCCAATCAGAGCAGCAGAAGTGGACGAAACGTCTGTTGAAGCCAACTGCAACTGAAGAGGCCTTTTTGAACTGAAAGAATTGGGTTTTGGGCCTGATTCTCTGGCCCAAAACATGGCTCCAAGCCCATGCATGATTTTTGGATCTGAAATATATAGAAATAAAAGCTTAGCTCTTTGTTAATGGTAGCTAGTTAGACCTAAAACTATAGATAATTCTAGATCTAGTTTTCATTAAATAAAATTAAGTTTAGTTCATTTCAATTCTTGTTTTAGATTAATCTTTAGAATCATTGTTCTTCATTAGTTTGATAAATAAAATAGCTAGTTTGTCAATTTCGATTTTGTCATTTCAATTTATAGATCTAATTTTAATTCTTGTTGAGTATCATTTTTGAGTTGTTAAATTAGATTGAAGTATTGTTAGTTAAATTAGTCAAGTTAGAATTTTGGTATGATGTTTAGTTATAATTCAATGAGAAATAATGGTTTGATGAATCAAGGCTAAAACCTCCATTAGAGGGGTTGATAAAGCCTTGATGAAAACTTAGTTGTATAGTGTAGAGTCGTTGTAGAGTCTATTCCATTCTAGAAGGTCGTGTTTCACCATGAGAATGGGTGGACGACCTCACATGCTAGTTATAATTGGTAGAAATGCCATGCTAATTAGGGATTAGAAGGAGCAATTCTTACCGTAAGAACGTAAGAATTAGATTACAACAGTCTATGCTAGGTGATTAAGTTGGATTCGAGGTGGATTCACTTCCCCTTTAATTCTTTATCTAGATTCACATTTAAGTATTCCGTAGCATTCCGTTATTCGTAACTTGTCAATTGAATCCACCCCGTAGTATAGAATTCCCCTAGTAAATCTCTCACTAGACTTAAGACCGATTAGTTAAGTAAGAAATCATTCCATGCTAAAGAACTAGGAGTGGAACGAATTTGTTATTCCACTCTATTTCGATAAAATTGAGAGTAGAAAACTTGATAGCAATTAGTAAAAATTAAGTTTTAGTTTACTTACGTTTTGAGTTTCATCATTCATTTCGTAGCTAAACTTTATCTTTTTACGTTTATCAAATGGCGCTGCTGCCATCTTAGTTACCTTTAGCATTGTTTTCTTACTATAATTAGTCATTTTTAAGTCCCGTTAAACCCACCCACCCTTGTTCGATTCTAACTGTGGTTGTCTTCCACAGCATTAAACTTCCTTGGAAAAAAATTGCGGGCGCCCCAAAGGGCTTAAAAGCTAAAGTTCTTGGAAGTTACGACCGACCGCTCAAACAAACACTAACTTCGAAGTTTACATTGGCTTTTCTTCAAAGTGGCGCACCCGCACTGAAAGCTGAATTTTACAGTTTCCACGGGTTTGATTGAACTTCGATTTTTCAAGTTTTTCAGGTGTTCTAACTTGTTATATACACTGAACACGTAAAACAAGGCGCTATTCATAAAGCGAAGCAAGGGCGCAATTAGGTATTCCTTTCTTCCACACCTCGCATCTCTGTTAGAGGTTTATACTAGTATATCGAGTTGTTTGGAGTGTTGGCGTGTTTAGCTAAGTTTGGTCTTAGCCTTGTATGAGATTAAGGTCCGGTCAAACAAAACACCAAACGTAATTACCGACAAACGTCAACAAACAAGTCTATCTAGTATACCACCCACTACACCTCTAGCTACTATCCCACCCACCACACCGACATAATGGTGAAGAAAGAGACTCCTCTCTCTGACTTTTACAAAGCCTTGAGCGATAGCCCCAAATCTTGCATCGTTCTAGTAGACCCGGGGGGGATTTCGAATCCCCAAATATTTTAATTTGTTACCCGTTTTTCATGGTTTAGACCATGAAAAACCTTATCAGCACATGCGTAAGATTGAACAAGTCCTAACAACATTCCACTATCCTACGGTTGGTGCTGAACAAATTAAACTGAGGGTATTCTCTTTCACCTTAGCCGATAAGGCGGCGTCTTGGTTAACTGCCCAAGCGCCTAACTCTGTGGACTCGTGGGCTAAACTTGCTTAGCTGTTTATGGAACATTTTTACCCACCCCTAAAGACGGATGAGATGCTTTCCAAGATTCATTTTTTTCCACAGAATCCTCATGAATCATTTTCTGAGGCTTGGAATCGTTTCACCGATCTGCTTATAGATTGTCCACACCATAACCTAGTGATAAGAGCCCAAAACTGTAGTTTTAACCCTGTAACAGTCATACTTTTAGACCAATTATGTGAGTAATAATTAAGAGTTAATCTTGATTCACGTGTTTTATCGTTTAGGGCTTCAAAGTCAATTATGTGCAAAAATGTGCCACTTTGATGAGATAAAGGAGCAATGGTTGGTTGATAAGGAGTTCTGTGATTAAAGGCCAAGATTCAAGAAGACAAAGCCCTTCGAAAGCCCGGTCAAAGCTGAAAAGTCAAAGTCAACGCGGGGAGAAACAGTGCACAAAGTCAGCAGAACTTCCGAAGACCATATCTTTGGACTCAGACCTCGGAATTGGGCCTACCTTACGTGAAAACGACCGGCTCGGAAAGAGTTTTCCAATGGTTCAAGCCTTGGCCTAATCAGAGGAGCAGAAGTGGACGAAAAGTCTATTGAAGTCAACTGCTGCTGAAGATGCCTTTTTGGACTGAAAGAATTGGGTTTTGGGCCTGATTCTCTGGCCCAAAACATGGCTCCAAGCCCATGCACGATTTTTGGGATCTGAACATAGAAAAACAAAAGCTTCGCTTTTTGTTGATGGTAGCTAGTTAGACCTAAAACTATAGATAATTCTATATCTAGTTTTCATTAAATAAAATTAAGTTTAGTTTAAATTCAATTCTTGTTTTAGATTAAACTCTTAGAATCATTGTTCTTCATTAGTTTGATAAATAAAATAGCTAGTTTGTCAATTTCGATTTTTGTCATTTACAATTGTTTAGATCTAAATTCCTTTATTACTTGTTATTCATTTCCTAGTTATTACCTGAGATTTCAATAATTGTTTAGATAAATTGCATAAGAATAGAATTTTTATATGATGTCTAGTTTTAAATCAATGGGAAATGATAGTAGTATGAATCAAGGCTAAACCTCCATTAGAGGGGTTGAAGAAGCCTTGATGACGCTTGATCTTTGTTAAACTTAGAAATCGTAAGATAATAATTATTCCACTATATAAAGCGATTAATTCACCATGAGAATGGGTTTAATCGCTCACATACTAGTTATGAATTGGTAGAAATGCCATGTATAATTAGGGATTATAATTACTATTTTGATATGCGAAGCATTCAATTTGGATCATGACGACTCTTTGTTAGTAGGATTAAGTCGAGTTAAGGTAGATTCAATTCCCTTTAATTCTTTATCTAGATTCAAACCCTTAGCATTCTATCATTTCATTATTCGTAAGTTGTTAATTGAATTCACCTCGTAGTATAGAGTTCCCCTCGTAAACCTCTCATTAGACTTAAGACCGATTAGTTGACTAGAAAACATTCCATGCTAACCAGGGATACAAACTTTGAGGAGATTAGGAACGTTTTCAAGAATCTAACGATAAACCTTCCTTTTCTCGAAGCTATTAAAAAGCTACCTAACCACGCTAAGTTTCTTAAAGAGTTGTGCACTACTAGGCGTAAGACCAACATACCTAAAGACGCCTTTCTAACTGAACAGTTCCCAACTTTATCCGAAAATAATGGAATTGTTAAGTACAAGGACCACAATTCGTCTTCTTTGTAAAAATGCACCTTAGGAGATTTCCACCACGGCGACGACCGCTTTATTAGACCTGGGGGCGAGTGTTAACTTACTCCCGTATTATTTGTGTAAACAAATAGGTCTACAGGAAATGCAACCTACAAGAATAACGTTGCAGTTAACAGATAGGTCAATTAAGTATCCTAAGGGTGTAGTGGAAAACGTGCTTGTTAAGGTTCAGGATTTCTACTATCCTGCTGATTTTGTTATCCTCGATATAAAAGTCACTAACGACTCTGTACCGATCATCTTAGGGCCCTTCTTCTCATGAATCGCAAAGCGGCTTATAAATTGCCGCGATGGTAAGATGTCCTTATGTTTTGGCCATCTTTTACATTTGAAGTAAATGTTTTAAAATGATGAAACAGATTACGAGATCGCGTCTATAGATGGGGAGGTTAGCATGATTGAGAGCTTAGCTCAAGATTATTTTAACAACACTTTTCCGAAAACAATATGTATAAATTCCTTTCTTTTGGAACTTCAGATTTTGTAAATGACTCCTACTTAGAGGAAGACAACACCATCCTTGAGTCCACACCAATTGTAGACCGCCCGGTTGCTCCATATCTCGAGTATGAAGACTTGCTTTGCCTAAGCAAGTATTCATTATGCAAAATGGGGACCCTGATGAAACATCTATTGATTTTCCTTCCACCCCAGTGCTTAAACCTCTTCCCCTGGAGTTAAAATATATTCAACTTGATTCGGATGGTAGTCATCTGGTAATTATATCTTCTCAGTTAACTAAGGGTGAAGAGACACGTTTAATCCGGGTGATTAGGGAACATCGGTCTGCGATTGGTTGGGCCCTAGCCGACATTAAGGGAATTGACCCTAATGTTTGCACTCATCGCATCAATTTGGAGGATAACGCGAAGACTTCTCGCAAACCTCAGCGTCGTCTGAACCCTACCATGAAAGAGGTGGTTAGGGAAGAAGTCTTACGATTACTTTCGATCGCGGTATCGTTATACCCAATCTCGATAGCGAATGGGTAAGCCCCATTCATGTAGTTCCTAAGAAATCGGGGAGTTACCATGGTGCGTTACGGAAAGGGGTGACTATGTTGTCACCGCAAGGTCCTATGAAATGGAGAATCTGTATTGATTACAGACGTTTAAATGCTATGAAACGAAAGGATCACTTTCCTTTACCTTTTATAGATCAGATGCTCGAACGCCTAGCTGGTCATACTTTTTATTGCTTTCTGGATGGCTACTCAGGCTATTTTCAGATTATTATTGATATTGATGACCAAGAAAAGACTACCTTCATATGTCCCTTTGGAACGTATGCCTATAAACAAATAACTTTTGGCCTTTGTAATGCTCCTGGTACCTTCCAGCGGTGTATGCTTCATATATTTAGTGATATGGTAGAGCGCTTTATGGAAGTTTCCATGGATGATTTTTCTATCTATGGAGACTCCTTCACAGACTGCTTGTCTAACCTGTCTAAGGTTTTGGCACGGTGTGAAGAAAAGAGCCTCGTTTTAAACTGGGAAAAGTGTCATTTCATGGTGAAAAATGGCATAGTACTAGGTCACATTGTATCTAGTGATGGCATCGAAGTAGATAAGACCAAACTAGATAAGATAGCGACTTTACCTAAACCACGGACTGTCCGTGATATTAGAGCCTTTCTAGGCCATGCAGGTTTTTATAGGCGATTTATTAAAGATTTCTCGAAAATAGCTAGGCCTTTAACTAATCTGCTTTTAAAGGATGCAATCTTTGATTTTAATTTTAACTGTAAGCAGGCTTTTGAAACTTTAAAAGCCACCCTAACCTCTGCACCAATTATACAGCCTCCCGATTGGTCTAAACCTTTCGAACTCATGTGTGATGCTAGTGATTATGCAGTTGGTGCTGTCTTGGGACAAAAACTAGATAATAAGTCCACTGTTATTTATTATGCTAGTAAAACCTTAAACGATGCTCAACGGAATTATTCAACTACCGAAAAAGAATTCTTAACTGTCATTTATGCTTTAGATAAGTTTCGTCCTTATTTGGTTGTTTCTAAAACTTTAGTTTACAAGGACCATGCAGCCCTTAAGTACCTTCTTGCAAAGAAGGATGGTAAGCAAAGATTAATCCGATGGATCCTTCTCCTGCAAGAGTTCACATTAGAAATAAAAGACAAAAGAGGGGTCGAAAGCGTAGTTGCCGACCACTTATCTAGACTTACAAACGACGATAATAGTGATTCTGAGTCCATACCGGACTCCTTTCCTAATGAGCATCTGTATGCTATTTTTTCAGCACCATGGTATGCTGACATTGTAAATTATTTAGCGGCTGATATTATGCCTTATAATTGGTCAAGAAATGAACGTAAGAAGTTCTTGGCCAGTGTTAAGTTATACTACTGGGATGAGCCCTACTTTTTTAAGTATTATGCGGATCAGTTATTAAATCGTTGCATTCCCGGTGGGAATATAATGAAGTTCTATCGTTCTGCCATGACAAAGAGTGTGGTGGCCATTTTAGTGGAATGAAAACAGCAGCTAAAGTTCTTCAATGTGGATTTTATTGGCCTACCCTTTTTAAGGATGCCCAAGTGCATTGCAAGACGTGTATTCGTTGCCAACAACTTGGGTGAATCACGAAGCGTAATATGATGCCATTAAATCCAATCTTGATAGTAGAAATTTTTGACGTTTGGGGCATTGATTTCATGGGTCCCTTCCCTGTTTCCCACGGTTTCATTTATATTCTAGTTGCCGTGGACTACGTGTCTAAATGGATAGAGGCCATGGCTTGCTGTTGCAATGACCATAAGACAGTTGTATTTTTTATTAAGGAGTATATTTTCTGTCGGTTTGGCATTCCTAAAGCCATCATTAGTGATGGTGGAACACATTTTTACAATAGAGTTGTTGCATCCCTAGTGAAAAAGTATGGAGTTACACACAAAGTAGCAACTCCTTATCATCCACAAACTAGCGGACAAGTAGAAGTTTCTAATAGGGAAATCAAAAAGATTTTAGAAACAATCAGTAAATCCCGATAGGAAAGAGCGGGTCGAAAGCGTCTATAGGATGCCTTATGGGCGTATAGGACGGCTTTCAAAACTCCTATAGGTATGTCTCCCTTTAGACTTGTATTTGGGAAACCATGTCATTTGCCCGTTGAATTAGAGCACCGTGCTCTGTGGGCTATAAAAAGCCTTAACTTCAATATTGATGAAGCGGGTGTCAAACGCAAGTTACAATTGAATGAGCTTGAAGAAATCCGTAGCGGTTCTTACGATCTCGCGAAGGATTATAAAGCTAACATGAAACGTGTTCATGATAAGCAAATCTTGTGCAAAGAGTTTGTGGTCGGTCAAAAGGTCTTGCTTTACAACTCCCGTCTACATATTTTCTCTGGGAAACTAAAAACCCGTTGGTCTGGTCCTTTTCTTGTTACTGAAGTCACCCCTTACGGGGCAATCACCTTGGTAAATCACAAGGACAACAGTACCTTTCAAGTTAATGGTCAACGGTTAAAACATTTTCACGAACTTACGTCCCACGATGTAGAGGAAGTCCTTTTCAGGGACCACTGTCTATGAGGATTGACCTTTGTCATTTGGTGTACTTCCTTTCACTTCCATATAGTGGTAAGTGCACCATTCAGGTAACCGGGCCCTCCCTATGGAGTGTGTGGCTGTAAGTACCGGATCCTAAGTCCACGTTTCACATAATTCACGTTTTCCACTTTTGCATGTCTTCTCAGTTTTTGAGTCATGTTCCTCTATGGGGTGAATTATGTATTTATTGTTTTTCGTTTTTCTTATAATAAACTAATAAAAAATATATATAAAAAAAAATAAAAAATAAAAAATTCCAAAATCATAGAAATAGCAATCCAACAAGTCTTGGGAATCTGACTTTAAATGACCCACCTTTAAAACAAATTTTGTGTTTAAAATTTTTTTCGGGGGTGGGAAGTCAGTCTTTCCATCCGGATTGCTCGAACTTTCCATTTGTGTTGCTTAGGCCCATTAGTTGTAGTTCATTTGGGTTGACGTTATCTAAAACTTAGATTCCTTCGTTCGCATAACTTACGTCACACACGTACTTTGAGGCGTTTTTCCACCTTCTTATACGTCAACCATGGTTGGAATTGAGTGTTTTATGGATCATTGGATTGGAAATTCTCTACTGATCATTTCCATAACTCATTCGCCAAAATCGGACCAGTAACGAAGCGACAAATTGAATTTGAAATTGCGAGAAAAATCGGAAAAGTTCGGAATTCAAATTGGGCTTGGGCCCAAACTCGCGCGCACTGGCAGCGCACCTGCGCCCCTTCCTTCCCAAACAAACAGTATCGCGTTCTAATCCCACCACCGCCATTAACAAAGTTTTCAAACTAAAAAAAAAAAAAAGGAAAGAAAACCTAACTACACCCACGCCAAGCATTTAAATCAAACTAAAATCTTCTCCAAACCATTACCATCACCAACCCCACCAATTTTAAAACTCCGAAAACAGCCACCAATTCAAGCTTCAACCTACCACCGTACCCACCATCCCCACCACCGTTGTTTTTAGTTGTTTTTCATCAAACTCGATTCCTCCACTATCTACAAAACCATTGGTTGTTTCAAAAACTTCAATGGCGCTACGACGAAGAATTGTGCCGGAGCACGCGTTTGCGGCCGACTGCTTCGCGCTATTTTACGACGCGGAGATGATTAGGAGAAATTGGAATGGACTGTACTTTCGGTGAGGAATTCTATCACTACGATTTGGTAGAACAATTTTATAAGAAGCGAAATTGGAGGGGCAAGGATTTTCATTAAGGTAGCGAGGAACGAGGAGGAAATAACGAGGCGGTTGTTGGTTGAGCTGTTAGGAATTACGCGAAAGCAACCTAGAAAACGACCATTTAGGAATCCCGTTATCTTTGGAGTTCCCGCTTTGATAAAAGATCTTGTTGTGGAGGGTGAATACAATCGAGTTCTCATTCGTTAAGCGGGCAACCTTGAGAACCAATCAACTGGCTGTAGCTCAGTGGATTGGTAGGAACGTCCTCGGGAAAGACAAAGTCGGCGACATCGGTCTGCAATGTCTGCACGTTCTCTGGATTTTGCAAACTAATAAGTATAATTTTTGTATCCTCGAATTAATTTTTAATGTGATTAGAGGAGTGGGAAAGAGCATGGCGCCTCTTCCCGTATTGATCACTAAGATCATGCTCTCATTTAGAGCTGTCACAAAATCTACTCCTATTAAGATCAAATTGCATTTTAATGCAAGTATTTATACGGATTGCATCCAAGAGACTTGGCCGTTGTCTGAAGGAAATGTGGTTGAGTCGGAGGATGAAAGGGAGGATATGACATGTCTGGATGACGATGCATTAGATAGTTGTAGTTCCAATTTAGAACGCATGCAAGTGTTTCAAACTGGCTTACGTTACGTTTATGGTATTTGTGAAGATATCCGAGATAGACAGATTGTAGTTCGAAATAAGCAAACGAACCTTTAGACGAGACTTGAAATGCTCGAAAGGGCGACGATATCTTGTCTAACATGGAGACTATCCACCAGGATCACCAAGCCCAGTATGCAGTACTCAGGACTGAGATGGAAGCACAGCGCTTGTTCCGAATAGAGATGCTACGACGCATGCCACCCGTGGAGGATTCTGTTTCAGCCGGGTCTGAGAGGCATGCGCGTCGTCGCCGAAGGACAGATGGCTCAAGCCATTCTTCATCCTAGAACCAATCTCCATCTCATGGTCCATCTTCATCACATAGCTAGGTGTTCACCATCAGTTTGTGTTCACTGTTATTTCATTGTTTTATTAGTTGGATTTTAATTCAGTTGTTAAATTTAAATATTAATGTGTTTGTTTTATGTTGTTTGGATTTAAATTTTATTTTTAATATAATTGGTTATTTTCGAATTGTGCGTGTTTTTATCTTTAATCCCACCTTCCCGAATTGTTTAGGGGTGGTAATATTTATAACGAGCATAATTCGTTATATGATCATCTTCTGTAAAGTTATCTTGGAGTAAAGGTTGAGAATTTGGCCAATATCGGCATATCTATGATTATGTGTGGTGGTAGCATGAAATCCAGGAGAGTTTAGAAGTTACTATTCTAAATCCAGTATAAAAGATACCAGGGTTGTTAGAAAATCAAGAATATGGTTTGTTTCCGTTTTCGGGTTTGGAAATTTTCTATTTTCGGAAATTACCTTAAACAATTTGGCAACTTGCCGATTCGTTTTGGAAGCTCAAAACCTATTTAAACTTCTTTCATTCTACACTCACAACCCACACTACACCCCACCATCATCTCTCACCTCTCACTCCAAGCTTTTCCTTCTTTTCCTTGTAAACTTACGTTTTTGACTTACTTAACGCATCACCAGCGCCTCGATGAAGCGCTTTTCCCTAGACAACTGTCGAAAATTTACTTAGAGCGACGACCCCAAGCCCAAGTTGAAGCGACTTCGTATGAAACATCTGTAACTCCAACAACACCCGAAGCGCTGCGCTTCAAGTGGCGCACCACCCACCGCCTCCGTGAACACAAAAATTTCCAATTTTCTGAGGGTTATTCCAGGATTTTTTGGAGCTGTTCAAAAGAGTAGTTAAGATACCATCTCCGATAGTCATACCGGAACAGTCTTTCGAAGACGTGTTGGGAACCGATACCTATGGAGCATCGTTCCACGAGCGGATCGTGCAGTTAGGATGGCGCCATCTACTGGTAAGTGATGACGATTCATATTCAAAGACGACTTCTTTGCTTATTTCTATGACCACGTTAGGTTCTATTGTAATCAGGATGGAGAACAAGAATTCTCCGTCGTAGTCGATGACACGACACTAGAATTCAATAAATATGTGGTAGCTTTAGTTTCGGGATTACCAATACCTGATCCTGTTCACACATGGGGATATATGACCGATAATGCATACCTTTATGATTATACATATTTCCATGAGTATTATGGGGGAGGGGTATTTCGAGTAATGGACCAGGGGCGATATAGCATTGCCCTTGGTAGCCTGCCCCTAAATGTAGGCACCACCATGTTATTCATCCTGATGAATAGTTTGGAGGAATGGCGGTTCATTCGCAAATAGTATGCTGGCTGGTGACATTTTCCTCGCTTTAGGCGAGGGGCGTCGCCGATATGACATTCCCCGAGTTTTAGTCGCTAGTCTTAAGAGAGCCCAAAGCATGAGGCGTAAGTATCTTCTTATGCCTGTTTAGGTAAGCCGCATCATGCATAGTTGTTTACCTGTATTCTGTGCACAATTCACAGATTGGAAAAGGGTTGAAGTCATGAGACCCACCAATTGGGTGGTTAAGCTCATTCGCGAATTATGACTTAGGCTGGGATGGCGGTGCAGCCTCATTTGGTAAGCCCGTATATCCCATCGGACATAATAACACTTAACGAGTTAGCATTAGTAGATGATAAATGGCGGCAAGCTTGGCAAGTTATAATGGCCTGGCAGGATGCGAAGGAACCTCATCTCTTTATAGAAGAGGAGGATGACGAGTAAACGTTGGAGTGGAGGTAAGTTTTTAGTTTTGTTATTGTCTGCTTATGTCCCAAGCAATTTAATTTTGTTAACCCCATAACGGCTGGAACTCTTATAGAGTTGCGTCATAATTTTTATTTCCTATATTAGTATGTTCTAACCTTGTTTTGCAGATGTTCCAAAATTTCACACGTTTCCATGGTATTTTTCTACCTTCTTTATTTAAATGCTTTGAGGACAAAGCATGCTTCTTGTTTGGGGGCATAGAAACACGTGTAATTAAGGCATCTGTTAGGATATAGATATGTATAATATGCATTTGTTTTCAAGTTAAAAATTTCAAAAATATAAATAAATAAGTTTATGCTATACACTTAGGAATATTGGTATTGTTTTCTTTCTCTATGCTCTTAACAATCTAGAAGTCTCCATTAGCTTTTGCATCGAGAATAATTGTTAGAAACTTAGGTTAATATGTAGGTAATAATCTTTGCATCTATTTATAAATATATTACATGAGTATCTATGATTGTTAGCGATAAGTTTCTGAAATCTAGGCTAGAGTACTTATTTTACAAATCCTGTGAGAATATAGCCTAAAGCCTTATATGAAGAGAAACATTTGAGAAATGACACAAGGGAGAAGTAAAATCCGGATAGAGAAATCACCGTCCACTTGCTTGATCACTATGCCATATCCTAACCGAGAATTTAGGCCCTCTTTGGATCGATATAGCCAAAATTCAAACCTATGAATTATTTTTAAGCTAGTTAAGCCCCTCTGAGCCTTTCTTTAGCCTTCCATAAACCACAATTCCTTTACCCCATTACAAAAACAAAACAAAATAAAAAAGTCAACTTACCCAATCTAGAATAAGTCTGAGAATAGAATGAGTGAAGAAAGAAGAAGAGAAAAACCTGTGTAAATAAAAGTTAGTTAGTTGCTTCAGAAAAAGAAAGAAGTTTCCATCCAAGGAAAAAAATAGAAATAAATAAAAAGTCCAAAAATAGAATAAAAGGGAGTCAAAAGCCAAAGAAAAGAAAAAGAAAAATATGGCTAAGGATGGAAACAAAGTATAGAAGCAAAAGAAAATAACAAGGTTTTCTCTAAGTTACATAATATGAAGACTCTATTATCTCAGACTTGTCCTTTTGAATATCCATTCCCTTCCTTCTTAAACCATCTCCTAATCCCCGCAACACCTAATAAAGACCTCTAACTCAATTAGGAATAGGTTAGTGTGGTAGTAAGTGGCAGATGTGTTTGATCGACTCCGACTTCCTTGTTATCATTGAGATTGTAAGGTAAAGTGTGCCCACTGCACTGCTGGAGTAAATAAAACTTGAGCTGAAAAAAATCAGTGGTTTTAGCCTTGACATTTATGTGAGGACCTACTTAAGGACGCTATTCCGAGTTTTCAGAAACGAACCAGCTAGGCATTTCATGGTATTACTCATAGTATATATATTTGTATCATAGATGATTGATTATTATGCATATATTAGTTTAGGTTTTTTGACTTGGTTATTCTTATTCATTTGCTAGTGAGATGTATAGATAGTTGAGACATGAATGAGGAAACAATAGTTTTATTTCTTAGTCATTGTAGTATAGATGAAGTTTGTGAGTACCTTCACTGGAAAACTATCACGAGGCTATAACTCGTCCACTAGGGAATTCCTAGTGGTTTAATGCCTTGTTGCATATGGTCAATGCAATCACACTCAGCGAACGAGAGTAGTTAGAACTCCATTTTTGGTCACTTATTCTAATTTCTCATATTTGCTTGAGGACAAGCAAAATGCTGTTTGGGGGTGGTTTGATAAGAGCCCAAAACTGTAGTTTTAACCCTGTAACAGTCATACTTTTAGACCAATTATGTGAGTAATAATTAAGAGTTAATACTGATTACGTGTTTTTATGCGTTCCAGGCTTCAAAGTCAATTATGTGCAGAAATGTGCCACTTTGATGAGATAAAGGAGCAATGGTTGGTTGCTAAGGAGTTCTGTGATTAAAGGCCAAGATTCAAGAAGACAAAGCCTTTTGAAAGCCCGGTCAAAGCTGAAAAGTAAAACTCAACGCGGGCAGAAACAGTGCACAAAGTCAGCAGAACTTCCGAAGACCATATAATTGGACTCAGACCTCAGAATTGGGCCTACCTTATGTCAAAACGACTGGCTTGGAATGAGCTTTCCAATGGTCTAAGCCTTGGCCCAATCAGAGGAGTAGAAGTGGACAAAAAGTCTGTTGAAGTCAACTGCAACTGAAGAGGCCTTTTTGGACTGAAAGAATTGGGTTTTGGGCCTGATTCTTTGGCCCAAAACATGGCTCCAAGCCCATGCACGATTTTTGGGATCTGAACATATAAAAACAAAAGCTTAGCTCTTTGTTAATGGTAGCTAGTTAGACCTAAAACTATAGATAATTCTATATCTAGTTTTCATTAAATAAAATTAATTTTAGTTTAAATTCAATTCTTGTTTTAGATTAAACTCTTAGAATCATTGTTCTTCATTAGTTTGATAAATAAAATAGTTAGTTTGTCAATTTTGATTTTTTCCATTTACAATTGTTTAGATCTAAATTCTTTTATTACTTGTTATTCATTTCCTAGTTATTACCTGAGATTTCAATCATTGTTTAGATATTTTGCATAAGAATAGAATTTTTATATGATGTCTAGTTTTAAATCAATGGGAAATGATAGCAGTATGAATCAAGGCTAAACCTCCATTAGAGGGGTTGAAGAAGCCTTGATGACGTTTGATCTTTGTTAAACTTAGAAATCGTCGTGATAGTTATTCCACTCTAGGAACGATTAATTCACCATGAGAATGGGTTTAATCGCTCACATGCTAGTTATGAATTGGTAGAAATGCCATGTATAATTAGGAATTATAATTACTATTTTGATATGCGCAACATTCAATTTGGATCACGACGAGTCTTTGTTAGTAGGATTAAGTCGAGTTAAGGTAGATTCAATTCCCTTTAATTCTTTATCTAGATTCAAACCCTTAGCATTCTATCATTTTGTTATTCGTAACTTGTTAATTGAATTCACCTTGTAGTATAGAGTTCCCCTCGTAAACCTCTCATTAGACTTAAGACCGATTAGTTTACTAGAAAACATTCCATGCTAGAGAACTAGGAGTGGAACGAATTTGTTACTCCACTCTATTTCGATAGAATTGAGAGTAGAAAACTTGATAAATATAGGCTCGTAATAAGTTTTAGTTTACTTACGTTTTGAGTTTCATCGTTCATTTCGTAGGTAAACTAACATTTTTACAACAATCACCTAGCAAAAGACACGTTAGTTCGTGCCTTTTTCAAAGGACTTCTACATCACCATAAAGAAGTCCTTGACATAATGAATGGGGATAGTTTCCTAAGTAAAGGAGCCTCGGAGGCTTACAAAATTTTAAAAGATCAAACTAAACGCAATAATAATTGGGGGGGTAGTGATGATATCCCCCACTCTGCTAGTTCTTCTTCAACAGTTAAGGCCGCCGGATATGTTTGAGATGAAACCCGATCCAGAACTTAAAAATTTAATCGAATCTCTAACTAAAAAGGTTGAGGCTATTTCTATTCAACAAAAGCATATCCCCGTCATGAATGTAAACTCCAACCCATGTAAGTTCTGTTTGAGTCCTGAGCACCCTGACTCCTATTGTCCTCTCGCCTATGAACAACAACAATCAGAGCAAGATAATGTTTGCTCCATTAATAGCTATCCTATTCCTAATGACCCATGGAGACAACATCCCAACTTTAGTTGGTGTAACAATCAACAAGTTACACCTCCAGGGTTTAATAACCAAAATGTTATGCAAGCAAACAATTATAACCAAGCTCCACCTAGACAAGGACAAGGTCAGGGGAATTATAATAATTATAACAACCAAGCGCAACCACGACAAGGTCAAACACAAGGTCAGGGTAATTATAATAGTTATAATACCAGAGGTATCGTTCCGGTTAACAATAGTAACTATCACAACCCACCCATAAATAATCAACGTGAGATAGTTCGGTCGCACCACCTGTGACTACTACACCTACACAACCGGATCGTGATCGACGCTTTATTTATCAAAGTTACCCAACAACTTTTCCAAACAATGACTCAATCAAACCAACAGATCTTACAATCCATAAATCGGGGCATACAACAGTTAGCCCAAGAGAAAGCCCAACCAAAGTGTTTCGGGACAAGTGATCTGAAACCCTAAAATAGCAAACCACACCTTTGAGGTAAACGGTAATACTAGTACGGAAACTACAATCGTAGGTGACCTAAATGCCATCACCACTCTGCGTTGCGGAAGAGTGGTTGATAACAAAGTAACTATGCCTATAGTTACCCCATCAATACTCCTACACGGATATCGAACTAGATACGAAATAGAAACTGAAGAGTTTACCACTGTAGAGGTACCAGTTAAACCACAACCTAAGAAATAGAAAGCCAAGGTTACACATCAAGCCGAGCCATACGCTAAATATAGAGCGAAACCACCGTTCCCTCAGAAATTAGCCATGCTAACCAGGGATACAAACTTTGAGGAGATTAGGAACGTTTTCAAAAATCTAACGATAAACCTTCCTTTTCTCAAAGTTATTAAAAAGCTACCTAACCACGTTAAGTTTCATAAAGAGTTGTGCACTACTAGGCGTAAGACCAACATACCTAAAGGCGCTTTCTAACCCAGCGGTTCCCAACTTTATCAGAAAATAATGGAATTGTTAAGTACAAGGACCCTGTTCGTCCTACTATAAAATGCACCTTAGGAGAATCCCACACGACGACCGCTTTGTTAGACCTGGGGGCGAGTGTTAACTTACTCCCGTTTTATTTGTATAAACAAATAGGTCTACAAGAAATGCAACCTACAAAAATGACATTGCAGTTAGCGGACAGGTCTATAAAGTATCCTAAGGGTGTAGTGGAAAATGTGCTTGTTAAGGTTCAGGATTTCTACTATCCTACAGATTTTGTTATCCTCGATACAGAAGTCGCTAACGACTCTATACCGATCATCCTAGGGCGTCCCTTCTTGGCAACTGCCAACGCGCTTATAAATTGCCGCGATGGTAAGATGTCCTTATCTTTTAGCCATCTTTCTGTTGAGGTAAATGTTTTTAAAATGATGAAACAGTTACTAGAATCGTCTATAGATGGGGAGGTTAGCATGATTGAGAGCTTAGGTAAAGATTATTTTAACAACACGTTTCCCAAAAACCATATGTATAAATTCCTTTCTTTTAGAACTTCTAATTTTGTCAATGACTCCTACTTAGAGGAAGTCAACACCATCCTTGAGTCCACACTGATTGTAGACCCTTCGGTTGCTCCTTATACTGAGTATGAAGAATTGCTACCTAAGCAAGTATTCATTACGCAAGATAAAGACCCTGACGAAACATCTATTGACTTTCCTTCCACCCCGGTGCTTAAACCTCTTCCCCCGAAGTTAAAATATATTCAACTTGATCCGGATGGTAGTCATCCGATAATTATATCTTCTCTGTTATCTAAGGATGAAGAGACACGTTTAATCAGGGTGATTCGGGAACATAGGTCTGCGATTGGTTGGTCCCTAGCCGACATTAAGGGAATTGACCCTAATGTTTGCACTCATCGTATCCATTTGGAGGATAACACGAAGACTTCTCGCGAACCTCAGCGTCGCTTGAACCCTGCCATGAAAGAGGTGGTTAGGGAAGAAGTCTTACAATTACTCGATGCGGGTATCATATACCCAATCTCTGATAGCGAATGGGTAAGCCCCATTCATGTAGTTCCTAAGAAATCGGGAGTTACCATGGTACGTAATGGAAAGGGTGACTATGTTGTCACACAAGGTCCTATGAAATGGAGAATTTGTATTGATTACAGACGTTTAAATGCTATGACACGAAAGGATCACTTTCCTTTACCTTTTATAGATCGGATGCTTTCGAGCCGCCCTATGGGTCATGCATTTAATTGTTTTCTGGATGGCTACTCAGGCTATTTTCAGATTATTATTGATATTGATGACCAAGAAAAGACTACCTTCACATGTCCCTTTTTAACGTATGCCTATAAACGAATGCCTTTTGGCCTTTGTAATGCTCCTGGTACCTTCCAGCGGTGTATGCTTCATATATTTAGTGACATAGTATAGCACTTTATGGAAGTTTTCATGGATGATTTTTCTATCTATGGAGACTCCTTCATAGACTGCTTGTCTAACCTGTCTAAGGTTTTGACACGGTGCGAAGAAAAGAGCCTCGTTTTAAACTGGGAAAAGTGTCATTTCATGGTGAAAAAGGGCATAGTACTAGGTCACATTGTATCTAGTGATGGCATCGAAGTAGATAAGGCCAAACTAGATAAGATAGCGACTCTACCTAAACCACGGACTGTCCATGATATTAGAGCCTTTCTAGGCCATGCAGGTTTTTATAGGCATTTTATTAAAGATTTCTCGAAAATAGCTAGGCCTTTAACTAATATGCTTTTGAAGGATGCAATCTTTGATTTTAATTTTAACTGTAAGCAGGCTTTTGAAACTTTAAAAGCTGCCCTAACCTCTGCACCAATTATACAGCCTCCCTATTGGTCTAAACCTTTCGAACTCATGTGTGATGCTAGTGATTATGCAGTTGGTGTTGTCTTGGGACAGAAACTAGATAATAAGTCTACTGTTATTTATTATTCTAGTAAAACCTTAAACGATGCTCAACGGAATTATACAATTACTGAAAAAGAATTTTTAGCTGTCATTTATGCTTTAGATAAGTTTCGTCTTTATTTGGTTGGTTCTAAAACTTTAGTTTACACGGACCATGCAGCCCTTAGGTACCTTTTTGCAAAGGAGGATGCTAAGCAGAGATTAATCCGATGGATCCCTCTCCTACAAGAGTTCACATTAGAAATAAAAGACAAAAGAGGGGTCAAAAACGTAGTTGCCGACCACTTTTCTAGATTTACAAACGACGATAATAGTGATTCTGAGTCCATACCGGACTCTTTTCCTGATGAGCATCTATATGCTATTTTTTCAGCACCATGGTATGCTGACATTGTAAATTATTTAGCGATGTTATGCCTTATAAGTGGTCAAGAAATGAACATAAGAAGTTCTTGGCCAGAGTTAAGTTATACTACTGGGATGAGCCCTACCTTTTTAAGTATTGTGCGGATCAGATTATTCGTCGTTGCATTCCCCAGTGGGAATATAATGAAGTTCTATCGTTCTGCCATGACAAAGAGTGTGGTGGCCATTTTAGTGGAATGAAAACAGCCGCTAAAGTTCTTCAATGTGGATTTTATTGGCCTACCCTTTTTAAAGATGCCCAAGTGCATTGCAAGACGTGTATTCGTTGCCAACAACTTGGGCGAATCACGAAGCGTAATATGATGCCATTAAATCCAATCTTGATAGTAGAAATTTTTGACGTTTGGGGCATTGATTTCATGGGTCCCTTCCCTGTTTCCCACGGTTTCATTTATATTCTAGTTGCCATAGACTACGTGTCTAAATGGATAGAGGCCATGGCTTGCCGTAGCAATGTCCATAAGACAGTGGTATTTTTTATTAAGGAGTATATTTTTTGTCGTTTTGGCATTCCTAAAGAATCATTAGTGATGGTGGAACACATTTTTGCAACAGAGTTGTTGCATCCCTAGTGAAAAAGTATGGAGTTACACACAAAGTAGCAACTCCTTATCATCCACAAACTAGTGGACAAGTAGAAGTTTCTAATAGGGAAATCAAAAAATTTTAGAAACAACTGTAAATCCTGATAGGAAAGACTGGTCGAAGCATCTATCGGATGCCTTATGGGCATATAGAACTGCTTTCAAAACTCCTTTAGGTATGTCTCCCTTTAGACTTATATTCGGGAAACCTTGTCATTTGCCCGTTGAATTAGAGCACCGTGCTCTGTGGGCTATAAAAAGCCTTAACTTCAATATTGATGAGGCGGGTGTTAAACGCAAGTTGCAATTAAATGAGCTTGAGGAAATCCGTAGCGATTCTTACGATCTCGCGAAAGATTATAAAGCTAACATGAAACGTGTTCATGATAAGAAAATCTTGTGCAAAGAGTTTGTGGTCGGTCAAAAGGTCTTGCTTTACAACTCCCGTCTACATATTTTCCCAGGGAAACTAAAAACCCGTTGGTCTGGTCCTTTTCTGGTTACTGAAGTCACCCCTTACGGGGCAATCACCTTGGTAAATCCCAAGGACAACTGTACCTTTCAAGTTAATGGTCAACGGTTAAAACATTTTCATGAACTTCTGTCCCCTGATGTAGAGGAAGTCCTTTTATAGGACCCTGTCTATGAGGACTGACCTTTATCATTTGGTGTACTTCCTTTCACTTCCATATAGTGGTAAGTGCACCATTCAGGTAACCGGGCCCTCCCTATGAAGTATGTGGCTGTAAGTACCGGATCCTAAGTCCACATTTCACATAATTCACGTTTTCCACTTTTGCATGTTTTCTCAGTTTTTGAGTCATGTTCCTCTATGGGGTGAATTATGTATTTATTGTTTTTCGTTTTTCTTATAATAAACTAATAAAAAAAATAATAAAAATAAAAATTCTAAAATCATAGAAATAGCAATCAAACAAGTCTTGGGAATCTGACTTTAAACGACCCACGTTTAAAACAAATTTTTTGTTTAAAAATTTGTTTGGGGGTGGGAAGTCGATCTTTCCATCCGGATTGCTCGAACTTTCCATTGTGTTGCTTAGGCCCGTTAGTCGTAGTTCATTCGGGTTGACGTTATCTATAACGTAGATTCCCTTTGTTCGCATAACTTACGTCACACACGCACTTCGAGGCATTTTTCCACCTTCTTATACATCACCCATGGTTGGAATTAAGTGTTTTATGGATCATTGGATTGGAAATTCTCTACTGATCATTTCCATAACTCATTCGCCAAAATAAGACTAGTAACGAAGCGGCCAATTGAATTTGAAATTGCGCAAAATATCGAAAAAGTTTGGAATTCGATTTGGGCTTGGGCTCAACTCGCGCGCACGTGCGCCCCCTTCCTTCCCAAACAAACAGTATCGCGTTTGTAATCCCACAACCGCCATTAACAAAGTTTTCAACCTAACCAAATAAAAAAAAAAAAAAAGAAAAGAAAACCTAACTGCACCCATACCAAGCATTTAAATCAATCTGAAATCTTCTCCAAACCATTACCACCACCAACCCCAACAATTTTAAAACTCCGAAAACCACCAAAAATCTAAAAATTTGGAGCTGCTGCGCCACTGACGCGCCACCACCATCGGTTCTTTGTAGTAAAGTTGTCTAAAATCGCATCCCCACACTCCATTATACAAACCCGTAGATTGTTTCAATATTTCCCATGGTTATTTTAAGATGTCGGATTTTGCCGGAGCACGCGTTTGCGGCCGACCGCTTCGCGCCATTTTACGACGCAGAGATGATTAGGAGAAATTGGAATGGACTGTGGTACTCGACTGAGGAATTCTATCACTACGATTTGGTAGAACAGTTTTATAAGAAGCGAGAATTGGAGGGGGATAGGATTTTCATTAAGGTAGCAGGAACGAGGAGGGAAGTAACGAGGCGGTTGTTGGTCGAAATGTTAGGAATTACACCGAAGCAACCTAGAAAGCGACCATTCGGGAATCCCCATTATCTTTGGAGTTCTGCTTTGATGAAAGATATTGTCATGGAGGGTGAATACAATCCGAGATCTTATTGCGTCCGCCAGTCAAGTCTGAGAACCAACCAACTGACTATAGCTCAGTGGATTGGTAGGAACGTCCTCAGGAAAGACAAAGTCAGCGATATCGGTCTGCAATGTCTGCACGTTCTCTAGATTTTGCAAACGAATAAGTATAATTTTTGCATCCTCAATGTAATTTTTAATGTGATTAGAGGAGTGGGAAAGAGGATGGCGCTTCTTCCTGTATTGATCACTAAGATCATGCTCTCATTTAGAGCTGTCGCAAAATCTGCTCCTATTAAGATCAAATTGCATTCTAATACAAGTATTTATACGGATTGCATCCAAGAGACTTGGCAGTTGTCTGAAGGAAATGTAGTTGAGTTGGCAGATGAAATGGAAGATATGACATGTCTAGATGAAAATGCATTAGATAGTTGTAATTCTAATTTAGAACGCATGCAAGTGTTGCAAATTGGCTTGCGTTGCGTTTATGGTATTTGTGAAGATATCCGAGATAGACAGATTGTAGTTTGAAATAAACAAACGAACCTTCAGACGAGAGTTGAAATGCTCGAAAGGGGTCAGGAAGATATCTTGTCTAACATGGAGAGTATCCACCAAAGATCACCAAGCCCGGTTATGCGATTTTCGAGATCGAGATGGAAGCCTGGCGCTTGTTCCGGATAGAGATGCTACGACGCATGCCACCCTTGGAGGATTCTGTTTCAGCCGAGTCTGAGAGGCATGAGCGTCGTCGTCGAAGGACAGATGGCTCAAGCCATTCTTCATCCCAGGACCAATCTCTATCTCAGGGTCCATCTTCATCACATGGCTAGGTGTTAACCATAAGTTTGTGTTCGCTGTTATTTCATTATTTTTATTGTTTTATTAGTTGGATTTTAATCCAGTTGTTAAATTTAAATATTAATGTGTTTATTTTATGTTGTTTGGATTTAAATTTTTTAATATAATTGGTTATTTTCGAATTGTGCGTGTTTTTATCATTAATCCCACCTTCCCGAAATGTTTGGGGGTGGTAATATTTATACCGAGCATAATTCGTTATATGATCATCTTCTAGAAAGTTGTCTTGGAGTAAAGGTTGAGAATTTGGCCGATATCGGCATATCTATGATTATGTGTGGTGGTAGCATGAAATCTAGGAGAGTTTAGAAGTTACTATTCTAAATCCAGTATAAAAGATACCAGGGTTGTTATAAAAAGAAAAATATGGTTTGTTTCCGTTTCCGAGTTTGGAAATTTTCTATTTTCGGAAATTGCCTTAAACAAATTGGCAACTTGCCGATTCGTTTTGGAAGCTCAAAACCTTTTTAAACTTCTTTCATTCTACACTCACAACCCACACTGCACCCCACCATCATCTCTCACCTTTCACTCCAAGCTTTTCCTTCTTTTTCCTTGTAAATTTCTGTTTTCAAGATTTACTTACGACGCGCACATAAGCCTAGACACTGCCAGAAATTTTACTCAGAGCGCGACTCACGCCCAAGTTGAGCGCGACTCACGCCCAAACACTGTAAATCCAAAACACCCGAAGCACTTTCTTGGTGGAGCACACTTGCCCGCCCTCTGTACACCGAAAAAATTTCCAATTTTTTGAGGGTTGTTCCAGGATTTTTTGGAGTGTTCAAAAGAGTAGTTGAGATGACATCTCCTATAGTCATACCTGGACAGTTTTTCGAAGACGTGTTGGGAACCGAGACCTATGGACATTGGTTCCGAAACAGGATCCTAAAGTTAGGATGGCGCCATCTACTGGTAAGTGATGACGATTCATATTCAAAGACAACTTCTTTGCTTATTTCTACGACCAATTAGATTCTATTGTAATCAGGATGGAGAACAAGAATTCTCCGTCGTAGTCGATGACACGACACTAGAATTCAATAAACATATGGTAGCTTTAGTTTCGGGATTACCAATACCTAATCCTGTTCACACATGGGGATATATGACCGATAATGCATACCTTTATAATTATACATATTTCCATGAGTATTATGGGGGAGGGGTATTTCGAGTAATAGACCAGGGGCGATATAGCATTGCCCTTGGTAGCCTGTCCCCAAACGTAGGCACCACCATGTTATTCATCCTGATGAATATTTTGGGGGAATGGTAGTTCACTTCTGCAAACAGTACTGCTGGTGACATTTTCCTCGCTTTAGCTGAGGGATGTCGTCGATATGACATTCCCCGGGTTTTAGTCGCTAGTCTTAAGAGAGCCCAAATCATGAGGCGTAAGTATCTTCTTATGCCTGTTTTGGTAAGCCGCATCATGCGTTGTTGTTTACCTGTATTCTGTGCACAATTCACAGATTGGAAGAGGGTTGAAGTTATGAGACCCACCAATTAGGTGGTTTGCTCATTGCGAATTATGACTTGGCCGGGATGGCAGGTGCAGCCTCATTTGGTCGCCCCGTACATCCCATCAGACATAATAACACTTAACAGGTTAGCATTAGTAGATGATAAATGGCGGCAAGCTTGGCAAGTTATAATGGCCTGGCAGGATGTGAAGGAACCTCATCTCTTTAATGAGGAGGAGGATGCTTAAGCAGGAGATAAGGTAAGTTTTTAAGTTTCAATTAGTGTCTGCTTATGTCCCAAGCAATTTAATTCTGTTAACCCCATAATGGGTGGAACTCTTATAGAGTTGCGTCAGTTTTTTTTTTTTATTTCCTATATTAGTATGTTCTAACCTTGTTTTGTAGATGTTTCAGAATTTCACGCGTTCCCATGATATTTTTCTACCCTCTTTATTTAAATGCTTTAAGGACAAAGCATGCTTCTTTTTTGGGGGCATAGAAACACGTGTAATTAAGGCATCTGTTAGGATATAGATATGTATAATATGCATTTGTTTTCAAGTTAAAAATTTCAAAAATATAAATAAATAAGTTTATGCTATACACTTAGGAATATTGGTATTGTTTTCTTTCTCTATGCTCTTAACAATCTAGAAGTCTCAATGAGCTTTTTGCATCGAGAATAATTGTTAGAAACTTAGGTTAATATATAGGTAATAATCTTTGCATCTATTTATAAATATATTACATGAGTATCTATGATGGTTAGCAGTAAGTTTCTGAAATCTAGCCTAGAGTACTTATTCTACAAATCCTATGAGAATATAGCCTAAAGCCTTATATGACCGAAACATTTGAGAAATGACACAAGGGAGAAGTAAAATCCAGATAGAGAAATCACACGTCCACTTGCTTGATCACTATGCCATATCCTAAGCGAGAATTTAGGCCCTCTTTGGATCGATATAGCCAGAAATTCAAACCTATGAATTATTTTCTGCTAGTCGCCCCTCTGAGCCTTTCTTTAGCCTTCCATAAACCAAAATTCCTTTACCTTGTTACAAAAAAAAAAAAAAAAAAATTCAACTTACCCAATCTAGAATAAGTCTGAGAATAGAATGAGTGAAGAAAAGAAGGAGAGAAAACCCGTAAAACAAAAATTAGTTAGTTGCTTGAGGAAAAGAAAAGAAGTTTCCATCCAAGGAAAAGAAAAAAAATAGAAATAAATAAAAAGTCCAAAAATAGAATAAAAGGGAGTCAAAAGCCAAAGAAATGAAAAAGAAAAATATGGCTAAGGATGGAAACAAAGTATAGAAGCAAAAGAAAATAACAAGGTTTTCTCTAAGTTACATAATATGAAGACTCTATTATCTCAGACTTGTCCTTTTGAATATCCATTTCCTTCCTTCTTAAACCATCTTCTAATCCCCGCAACACCTAATAAAGACCTTTAGCTCAATTAGGAATAGGTTAGTGTGATAGTAAGTGGCAGATGTGTTTGATCGACTCCGGCTTCCTTGTTTGTCATTGAGATTGTAAGGTAAAGTGTGCCCACTGGACACTAGAGTAGCAAAACTTGAGTGGAAAAATCAGAGTGGTTTTTGTCTTGATATTTATGTGAGGACCTACTTAAGGACGATATTCCGAGTTTTTAGAAACGAACCTGCTAGGCATTTCATAGTATTACTCATAGTATATATATTTGTATCATAGATGATTGATTATTATGCATATATTAGTTTAGGTTTTTGACTTGGTTATTCTTATTCATTTGCTAGTGAGATGTATAGATAGTTGAGACATGAATGAGGAAACAATAGATTATTTTCCATTTTTATGTTCTTCAAGCTTTAATTGATTTAATGCATGTTTTCAATATTCTCTTAATATAAGTTTCTAATCTTTTCTTCAATACAAGTTTTCTCTACTTATCTCATCTTTCATTAAATCCCACAACACTAATCATACTCATTTGACAAGTTCAAATGAGTGTAACTTTGTGAGCAAGATAACAATGAAAACCAATTTCATTCCATGTTTTGATTCAACAAGTTAAAAGCAAGTTTTAATTCATCTACAAATCAACCGATATTTTCATATTAAGAAGTAGTTTCAAATACCCATTAGGAAGTAGGAGAGAAGAGTTACAAGTCTAGTTTTTCTAACCATGAAAACCATCCTCCAAACAAAGCATTCAAGATGAACAACACAACCCATACCACTATTCTATACCAATCATGTTGCAATCACAACTCTCTGATAGATTCACTCAAGGTTCATTCTCTCAAGTGCAGCGGGCACTTTTATTCGTTGTATACTCAAATAGCATCCAAAGAAACTGGGGTCGATTGATCAAGCTTGCCACTTACTATCACACCATCCTACTCCTAATCGAGTTAGAGGTCTTTTATTAGGAGTTACAAGCCTAGGGTGATGGTTTAGAAAGAAAAAGGAGGGGAAAAACAAAATTTGATAAATTAAGAAACTGGGTCTTCAAGATACTTGTAACCGGAGAAGAACCTTATTTTAGCCCTTTGGCTTTGTGAAACATTCTTTTAGCCCTTTGGCTTTGTGACTCCATATGATTTTGAATTTTTGGGACTACTAACTTTTGTTTCTTTTTGTTTTTGATATCGTCTCCTTTTGATTTTGAACTTTTAAGAAGATTCAATTTTTGAACTCGTTTGATTTTTTTGGAGTTTTTGGTTTTTGGTGGGTCTTTTTTTCTTCTCTTTCTTTTTCTTTTCTTTTCGAAGCAACTAACTGATCTGTTTTTGTAGAAGGTCTTCTCTTCTCTTTTTCTGATATCTATCTAGTTCTCAATTTGTCAGCTGGGTAAGTTTTTTATTGTGTGTTGTAACGGGTTAGGAATTTTTTGTGAGGAATAAAAAGGCTTTTAGAAAAGGGTGAAAACTCAATAGGGGTAACTAGAGGAAAAAACTATCTGTTTTGGTTTTTAACGTTTATTTGGCTATATCGATCTAGAAAGGGCATAAATTTTCTCTTAGGATGTGGCGTGGTGATCAAGCAAGAGAACGTGTGGTCTTTCTATCTGGACATCCTTTGTGTCATCACTCAATAATCATTCAGATGAAGCTTTCGGCTAGATTCTCATAGGATATGGAACTTAATTGTTGTAACCTTGGCCTTAGAAACTCACTGCTGTATACAAACAAATGCTGATGCATGCCATTCATGAAAAGATGTAGAAACGATTGTACGTATATTAGTCTAAGTTCGAAGAACAAATCCTTACTCTATTGCTATAATGGGACTTCTAAACTTTTTATTCATCCTAGAAAAAGGAAAAAAGACTTTTTAATACTAAACAGAAAAATATTTTTGGTCTTTTTCAAAAAAATAAATAGAACTATGCTTTGTCCTCAAAGTATGAAGAGATAAGAAAAGAGATTATCATAGAAACATGGGCAAAAATGGTGATGCACATGTATTCTGTTCTTCATGATGAAAATATGTCACCCCCAAATAAGATTGGGGCGTGGGTTGTTTGATATAGAATGAGAAATACATGGTTTATTATACTAGGGAAAATTATTTTACTATGAAATCTTTTTATCTTTTTGTATTTTTGAAAATATACATGAAATGCATGAAAGAAAAATGGAAAATTTTGGCATGATGTATCTGTTTTACCTTCGACTCATATACCAAATTCCCACAAGAAAAATAAAACAGGCAAATAATATTAAAGCATATAATTAAACTTATACTAAACATCATACATATAAGAAAGAAAAAGAAAAAGAAATATATCCAACTATACGGACACTAGGGAAATGCCTAGTTAGAATCTGTGTGTGACTCATCACCAAGTCGAGAAGATCCTTCTCCTTAATGGCATCGGGTCCTAGCATGTCTATGACTACACGGAAGCGCGTTTATGATGCTCCGTAGTGTTCTAGTGACATTGTGCTGAAAACGTCGATGCTCCTACTGGACGGACTGCTGCTCCTATCTGATGGTCCGTTGTTCCCTGAGTTTCCCTAAGTTGGTGGAGATACACATGCAGAATCCTATGGCCTCCATGGAGGAAGTGAATTATATTCATAAGCTGAGTGAATTGTTGAGTGGCATCTTCAGCAAAGTAATCTACTTTCTCAGTCGGGCATGCTTGCTCAGCAGCTATGGCGGCAAGTGGATATCAAAACTTCTGGACGTTCTAGGCATAGATAGGACCTGTGGTAGCGTCCCTGACCTCCACTAGGGCGTCTGTGACCAGCACTAGTAGAGGGGCGGTTGACTTCTTTGGTTTACAGAGTTACACAAAGATAAAGGAGACGATGAAAAAGCTATTCTTCTATTCTTGAAGAATCCATAAATTATGAAGCATCGCCTTACCTATATCAGAAGGCTTGGCTGAGCCTAGCAGGTTGTAGGCTGTCCATTGAGATACTGCCAGCTAGCTCCTTCATAGCGAGCTCTGAAACGCACAGTAAGACTTGGGGTTTTTCACCCCCTCGAGAAGTGTCTCTACCATCATCACATCGATGTTTTTACCATCTGGGGACTATTTTGTCTGAACATAAGCATTCAGAGGAATCCCCAGAATTCCACTCACCACTTCCTTGGTGAGCTCAAGCGAGCGACCATCCTTGACAACTGTGATGTGGTTATCTTCCCCTCTAAGCATACCATTGTAGAACGAAAGAGTGAGAGAGGGAGAATAAGCTGCACCTCCCAACAAAACCTAAGCTTCCCATCCTCTTCTCCTAATCTCAGCTTTGAAGTGCACTTCAAACTGATTGGAATTGAAGATGGGTTCAAAATTTTGCTCTGGCACGATTTTAAGAGCTCGAGCCATTTGGAGTATCAGCTGGGCATCGACATCTCTAAGCTACCCCAACCTGACAGTTCCAAAGAAGATTCAAGAGTTTGGATCGATTCTATAAATGGGCACTTCCGCGATGGCGATGGCGTTTTGAAAGCATCAGGAAAAAAGCACCGAAATCAGCTTGGAGTAAGTTCATTTGGACCGCCAAAATTCTGCCGAGAACACAGGGTATTGCTTGGAAACTAGCGCATGGTACGGCTAGAACGGATGACCAGCTGCAAAAAAGGAAGTTTCACCTTGCATCTAGATGCTGTATTTGCCAAAATCAGGAAGAAACGCTGGAACATATCCTATTCCATTGCGCCTTTGCTAAGAAGATTTGGCAGTTTGCTCAGCAAATCTTTCAAATTCAGCGGGATTTGGAGTCCTTCTCTGATGTGCGGCAGCAGTGCAAGCACTACAGCTCACTCATCTTGGATATGTGGAAGGCTTGCTCCTTGACGATCATGGTCAGTCTTTGGAAAACCAGGAACAAAGCCCTCTATGACGACAAAGCTCCAAGCTACACACAAGTTTGCTTCTTGGTCAGGAGAGCGATTACAAGAGCGCATCATAAGTCCTCAGGGATTATGGAAAACTCGATGCATGACCTCAAGATTCTAAAGCATTTCCAGCTACAGCTCAAATTTCGCAGGTCCCCAAAGATCTTTGAGTGCTATTGGCTACTTCCTCCTCCGGGTATACTCAAGATAAACACTGACGGATGTTCGAAAGGAAATCCGGGAAGATCAAAAGGGATATATCTTCGAAACTACGAGGAGAGATTTTTGGGAGCGGCTGCTGGTGGGATGGGTATATCCACTAACTACATGGCGGAAACAATGGCTATTATACAGGCCATTAAACAGGCGATTGATTTGGGTTGGCGCTATCTTTGGGTAGAATGCGATTCTACTTCAGTTGTCCAGGCTTTCCAGAACAACACAACACATTGGAGAGTCAAAGAAACCTGGCAATCTTTGAAAGATAAAGCGGCATGGATTAACCTCACTTCATCTTGGCGAGAGACCAATCTGGGAGCGGACAAATATGCGCGCCGCATTGTGGAGCTGCGTTAACATTGGTGGGGACAAGATATATGGTGGATTTCTCGACCTTCATTCATGATTCATCTGGAGAACCATCATACGACTTATTATCGTTTTGTTCACTAGATCTTCTTTTCTAGTGCAGGCTTGTATCTTTTTGTTTTCTTTTTCTGCTACATTTGCTATCATGTAATCCTTATTCTTTATAATTAATCAATTACCTTTAACAAAAAAAAAAAGCCATTTGGAGTAGGAATTGATAAAATTGGGGTTTCTTGTTGGAATGGGGGTTGAAAATGGAGGAGGCTGTAAAAATTTGGAGTGGTGGTGTTTTGGGGTAATGTCGCGGTCACGAGTTGAAAAGGGGCGGGCGTGAGCTGAATTGAGTGACTGGGGTGTTGGAAAATTTTAGGGACGAAGATGAGGTTTGGTAGTCACGAGTTATATATACGAGATGATGGCACATGTGAGGCATGTGCCTTTTTAAGTTATTTTGAAATTTTGGCCCAAGCCCAAATAAAATCAGATAATTCCAAACATGTCCTTAATGCCTTGCCAACTTTAAGAGCCAATCCACGCTTCGTTACTCATCTGATCTTCACCCGTGAGGTACCAAAACGATCAGCATAAAAAATACAACATAACGGTATAGGGTACACTCACATCCAATGGTTTATAAGAAACAGATGAAGGAATGAAACAAAAAGGAACTGTAGGGAAATGTGTACAGATAACAGAATGAAAATTTTAATTAATTTGTTTGGGTTTTGAATAAGTTTGACTAAAATTTTAAAAGGTAGGTTATTTTAAGTCAGATCCCCAAGACTTGGAAGTTTTTGAAAACTTGAGTAAATCCCAACCAGATGGTTGGATTACTCTCCTCAGCTGTGCTCGATGAGCAGGTGGATGGCACATGAAAATCTTAAAACTGAATTTTTACTATGAAGATGAAAACTGGGGCAAGTTAATGTTTGATAATTCAAGCACTAGCCTTCTCTCATAGCTCGTCTCTTACGTGCATATAAACTCTTATCTAAACCAAGAATAATTTTTGGTATATATGTCCATATCTTCAGTTGCAGTTCTCTATGAAGTGCTTGCATACGATCATTGAAACTAATCCATCTAGTCTTGCTAGGTGGAGGGTTTTTGTTTGCTACAAAAGACATTTTTGAAAGGCTTTTTAGAAAAGAGATAGATTGAGAAGGGGAAAAGATTTAAACAAAAGGGGAAATATTTTTAAGAAACGAAAATTTTGAAAATTTGTACAAGTTTGAGTATTTTAACATCAGATTTTTGAGACAACATAGAGAGGTGGAGGCAAAAGATAGAATTAAACAGAGAATAGTATCACTTTGAGTTACTATATTTGTTTAATTCTCATTTGGAGATGCCTCGTCTTTTTTTTTTTTTTTTTTTTTTTAAAAGATTGTTGGTTTAGTCAAGCAGACTATATCTCTAACCATATAGAGGTTTTGACAAAAATATAAAGTTATACGTGAATCCGATATAATTTTGGTTACTCCAGGGCGTATAACTTTTATTTTTATATCCTCTAGTTTTGAAAATTATGTAGAGATGTTTTAAGAAACTCGTACTCAAAAGCTGTGATTCTAGACAAACCATTTGAAAACAAACCATCACAGATAATCTTAGGCAACTTTCGTGTCGGCTCTGTGGCGAACCCAATCTAGACATACAGAGCTTCAGCTACGCGAGTTGGGGGGATTTATTGTGCAAAACATGGAATATCCTGACTCGGGTGAATAGGTCGGTGATATAGGCGACCCTTAGTAAGCAAAGCTAATCTCTAACAGCCCCTCTTTATTGCATTGTTCTAGGGGTTGGTCTGTATAAAATCCATTGCCTGTTTTGTTTTTGAAAAATCACTTAACTATTGATGTATCGAGAATCATCTATTATAAGCATGGTGAAAACAACAATTTTATTAAAGAAAGAAAAATTTGTTTTTTGGCTTTCCGGTTTTTATGTTCCTAATTACTATGACAGAAAAATATAAACTATAAAACTACTAAGAAAAATCACTATGATGAAAGTGATCTTCCCAATAGAAGGTGCTTGAAATTAAGTGATTCTAATTAAGAACCTGCGTGGGGTTTGGCTTGCCCTAGATTGTAGACTTCCTTGTTTTGCAAGAAAGCGAATCTAGTGAAGAGGACTAGCTCTATTACTAGATAATCTAGTCTCTCCTATCCTATTCCAACCAAAGAGAATGATGAAGCTCGAAACAATTAGAAATCACCCATAGAAGGAAAATGTTTTTGAAATCAAGGGCTCCAGCTGCCAACTATCCCACGGTATGGCATGCCTATGGAAGACGAGACATGCTAAACAACTATGAGAGACAACTATAAGTCACCTTCACTCAATCCCTATCGCCCTCTGCTTTGTTTCATATCACTTCTTTGTAGAGGAAAGACTACTCAGCGTCAAACGTGAAGACTGAAAGAAAAATGCTTATGTAAAGACAAAAACATAAAACTGAAAGCAGGTAAATGAAAATAAAGACAAGAATTATAAATGATAGGAAGAGAAAAACTATTCTAAAAAGATGTGTAAAATAAAGAAATAAAAAATTGTATACATTCTCCATAGGGGTACACTACTCAAACGACGAGTAAAAGTGTAAACGTGGAATGCACAAGATATAATGTGGACTCAAGGCTCTGGCACTTACAACCATACCCTCCAAGTGGAGAGGTCCAATTACCTTATTGATGTATTCCCTTAAAGTAAAAGATGAAATGGAATGGGAAAGGAATACATCGGAAAAGACGAATTAATCCTCGTAGATGGGATCTTTGAGAAGGATTTCTTCGACATCCGTAGACCGTCTCATGAAAATGTTTAAGGCATTGACCATTTACTTGCATTGTGTTGTTATCTTTATGGTCCTTTATGGTAATAGTCCCATAAGATGTGACTTCGGTTATTTTAAAAGGACCAGTCCATCGAGTATTCAATTTTCCTGGGAAAAGATGGAATCTAGAGTTATAAAGCAAAACTTTTTAGCCAACTTTGAAATGTTTTTGTAAAATATGCTTGTCATGAATTCTTTTCATGTTGGTTTTGTAATCTTTTGAAAGGTCATAAGCATCATTTTGAATTTCTTCGAGCTCATTTATTTGTACTTTACGCTTTTCACCTACCGCATCGAGATTATAATTAAAGGTTTTTATTACCTATAGGGCACGATGCTCTAGTTCAACTGGCAGATGACAAGGTTTCTAAAGACAAGCCTGTAGGGGGACATCCCTATAGGTGTTTTAAAAGCGGTTTTGTATGCCCATAGTGCATCGTTGAGATGGAGAGACCAGTCTTTCCTATTTGGATTAACTATTTTATCTAAGATACGCTTAATCTCTCGATTAGAGACTTCTACTTGACCACTTGTTTGGGGATGGTATGGAGTTACAATCTTGTGGGTTACTCCATATTTTTTTATGATATGTTCAAAAACTCGATTACAGAAAATGTGATCCACCATCACTGATGATGCCTTTTGGCACACCAAATCTTGAAAAAATGTTTTCTTTTATGAAACTGATGACTGTTTTGTTATCATTGTTACTACATTGTATGGCCTCAATCCATTTGGAGACATAGTCTACGACTACTAGGATGTAGATGAAACCATTATAAGTTGGGAAAGGTCCCATGAAATTGATGCCCCAGATGTCGAAAATCTCCACTATGAGAATGAGATTTAAAGGCATCATGTTACGTGCAAAAATACGATCGAGATGTTGGCAACGAGCACATGCCTTGCAATATAGAAATACATCGTGAAAGAGTGCTGACCAGCATAATCCACATTGTAAGACCTTAGCAGCAGTTTTATTTGCACTAAAATGCCTCCACAAACCTACTCATGGCAAAAGGAAAGGACATCAGACTGCTCCCATTCTGGAATGCAATGTCGGATGATCTGATCTGGGTAGTATTTGAAAAGATTTCTGTCATCCCAATGATAATACTTTACTTGAGCCATGAACTTCTTCCTTTGATTTCTATTCCATAAGGGTGGAGTCTCTTCAGTCACAAGATAGTTCACAATATCAGCATAACAAGGTGCAGAAAAGATTGCGTAACGGTGCTCATCAGGAAAATAATCTAAAATGAGTTTAGAATCACTGTCACTATCATTAGTTAACATAGGTAGGTGGTCTGCCACTACGTTTTCAACTCCTTTTTTATCTTTTATCTCTAAAGTGAATTCTTGCAAAAAGAGAATCCATCGGATTAATCTTTGCTTAGCATTCTTCTTCGCAAGAAGGTACCTAATGTAGCATGATCAGTGTAGATTAAGGTTTTTGAACCTATTAAATAAGGAAAAAAATTGTCTAAAGCATAGATAATGTCTAAGAATTCCTTTTCAGTGGTCGTATAATTCCTTTGAGCCTTATTTATTGTTTTACTTGCATAGTAAACAACTGTAGGTCCCTTATCATGTTTTTGATCTAGAACGGCACCAACAACAAAGTCGCTAACATTACACATGAGCTCAAACGGTTTTGACCAATTAGGAGGTTGAATTATAGGTGTAGTTATTAAGGCAGCTTTCAACTTATCAAAAGTCCTCATGCAATCCGAGTTAAACTCAAATGGTGCATCTTTTATAAGAAGATTAGTTAAAGGCTTAACAATTTTTGAGAAATCTTTGATAAAATCCAGCATCGCCTAGAAAGGCTCGTATGTCATGGATGTTTAGTGGAGTTGCTAGAGTATAAATTTTGTCTATTTTAGCTCTATCTACTTCTATACCATTTTTAGACACAATGTGACCTAACATTATTTCCTTTTTTTACCATAAAATGATACTTTTCCCAATTAAGGACTAGATTCTTTTCTTGACAACGCGCCAATACTTTGGAAAGGTTGGATAGGCAGTCGAAAGAATCTCCATAGAGGTAAAAATCATCCATATGAATCTCTCCACCATATCACTGAAAATGTGTAACATGCAGTGTTGAAATATGGTAGGTGCATTACAGAGACCGAATGGCATACGAGCATACCCATATGTACCAAAAGGGCATGTGAAAGTAGTCTTTTCTTGATCTGTTTCATCAATTAAAATCTGAAAGTAGCCTAAATACCCATCCAATAAACAGTAATAAGCATTTCCTGCTAACCGTTCAAGCATCTGATCTACAAATGGCAGGGGAAAATGATCTTTCCTTGTGATGGAATTCAGCTTCCGATAATCAATACAAATCCTCCATATGATTGGAAAATTTGCTAGAATTAACTCCCCTTCCTCATTACGGACCATTATAATCTTATAATTCTTTGGCACCACATGAATAGGGCTAACCAATTCGCTGTCAGATATGGGGTAAATGATTCCAGCATCCAATAATCTTAAGATCTCCTTCATTACTACTTCTTTCATAGCTGGATTCAATCGATGTTGTGGCTCTCTAGAGGTATTGGCGTTCTCTTCCAGGTGAATCCAGTGGGTGCAGATTTTTGGATCAATTCCTTTTATATCATCAAGAAACCAACCAATGGCTAAACGATGTTCTTAAATCACTTTAATTAAGCGCTCTTCTTCCTCCCTTGACAACTGGGATGAAATGATGATGGGATGTATACCATCGGTATCAAGATAGATATATTTTAGGTCTGGAGGGATATGCTTAAGAGCAGGGGTAGGTGATATGGGTAACAAGGTCTCTACTGGATTCTGATCTTCCATAGTAAACACTTGGGCTGGTGACATCTCTTCATGTTTGGGTATCTCATCATCATAACTGTATAAGCGAACTGATCCTAAAATGGAAGTTGTATCTTCTTTATAATGATCCATATCGAATTCTGACTCTCTGAATGATAAGAACTAATGCACCTCATTTTTTTGGGAAAGTCAAGTCACAGTACTCTTGCACTACACCGTCTACCATGCTAACTTCTTCATCTAACTCTTCTTCCATCTGTTGTTGCATCATCTTAAAAAATTGACTTCTACTAAGAGATTTCGAAAAGGCATGGTTATAGATCCATTACGGCAATTTATGAGGGCGTTGGTAGTTGCCAAGAATGGACGCCCTAGAATGATGGATATGGCATCATGAGCTACTTCGGTGTCGAGGATGATGGAATCAATAGGGTAATAAAAATCCTTAACCCTGACAAGTACATTTTCGACCACTCCTTTTGAGTATTTGATGGATTGGTCTGCTAATTGTAATGTCATGGTGGTAGGTGTAAGCTCGTGGAAACCGAGTTGTTTAAATAGGCAGTATGGAAGGAGCTTAACACTTGCTCTAAGATCGAGCAAGGCAATGGCAGTGTACTTGTCTCCTATAGTGCAAGGGATGGTAGGACGACCGGGATCTTTATATTTAACGATTCCATTGGTCTCTGTGAGGGATGGAAATTGTTATGTAAGAAAGGTATCTTTTGGAATGTTCGTTTTTCTTTTGTTGGTGCACATATCCTTAAGAAACTTGGCATGTTTGGGTAAATGTTTGATGGCGTCGAGAAAGGGTAGGTTTATGGTTAAACTATTGAATGTTTCTCTGATTTCATCAAAATTTTCATCCTTCTTGGGTGTCATTAGGCTAGCTGGAAAAAGTGCCTTTGGTTTGTATTGCCTAACTGGGCTAGGTGGAGGAATTACTGGGTTAGGGATTGGAATATTGACAGGGATACTTGGAGGTATTTTTCTTTCAATTTCCGGTTATGGTACTGGAATGGGTACTTCTATAGCTGTAGGATGTTCTGGTTATACTACTTTGTTGTCGACTATTTTGCTAGATCATAAGGTTGTGACTAGTTTAATCTCTTGGGCATTAATGTTTTGAACTTTTTGGCATGGTAATGAACTTTTCTGTGTTTTCTCTTGGGCTAACAAGTTAAGAGATTGTTGCATGGATGCTAGAATTTGGGTTTGTTATTGCATGACAGATAACATTATCTCGGTGGACTTATCTGTTTGGACACTAGTTGATGGTGTAATAGGAACTAGGTATCTTTGGTATTTAATAGGTGGGTTTTGGTAGTTCTGGTTAAACTGGGATGGAACCAATGCTCTGCTCTGACTGTTATAGGTACCTTGTCCTTGTCTGAATGTGTTTGGTGGTTTCTTGAAACCTGGAGGCGGTTGGTTTTGTGGAATATTGGTCCATGCGAAGTTTGGGTGTTGTCTCCATGGTGCATTTGGTAAATTGAAAGAACATACTTCTTCTGGCTGAAGTGATGATAGGTTTGTGATCAAGGGACAGGTGGCATCTATATGATTTAAGCTTAGAGAGAAATTGCATGGTGAGGTATTTATGTTCATGATAGGATGAGGGGTTTGGTCTTTTTGTTTGGTTGTGAGGGCATATATCTTTCTTGTGAAGGTTTTGATTAAGGTTTTAATTTCTAGATCTGATTTCACCTCAAAAATACCACTAGCCTCAAACATACTAGGTTGGGCTATTCTGGAATTGTTTATGTTGCCCCAATGGGTATTCTTTTCATCTTGGTTTTCAAGAAAGGTTAAGGCTTCGGTTGCACATCTATCCAAAAAATTACCATTACTCATGATGTCAAGGGTTACTTTGTGTTCTGGGAGAAGACCTTTGAAGAAACATTGGACAATAGTGGATTTTTCTAGTTTATGGTGAGGACATGAATGGAGTAGGTCAGAGAATCTATCCCATGCCTCAGAAAATGTCTCACTTGGGCTTTGTCTAAAGAACTGTATCTTGCTTCTTATCTTTTCTATTTTCTTCGGTGGAAAATACTTCTTCATGAGGGAGAACACAACCTTTACCCATGTATCTAAAGAGTTGGCCTTCTGTGAAAGAAGCCAAGCATGACTCTTACCAGCTAGAGTGAACGAGACCACTCGTAGCTTAACCTAATCGTCAGTGTCGCCTGGATGGTGAAAAGTATTGCATACTTCATGTATCCGGGGTAGATGCTTGTACAGTAACTCGTGTTCTAACCCGTGGAAGATGGGTATAAGATTGAACACTTTTGGTGGAATGTGAAAATCACTCATGAGCGGTGTGAGTCGTATACAAGATGGAGGCCCATTTTGCAACGGTGTGTAGTAGTTGGAGAGAGGCTCTTCATCTTGTACTACTTTGTCGACCATCTTAGTATATGGAGGACTAGAAATAGGAGATTGTTTAGGACGACGTGCTCTCCTACGTGAGTAAGTTTTATTCTTGCTAATACCAGTAGTGCCTGAACACAGTATCATGCACTTTTAGCAAGACCCCAAAACTATCCTAACATGCGCAAATGGCCTATATTTTTGCAAGTATGGAGTTTTGAAAACTTTGTTTTGGTCTATATTTTACTATGCCCTGTTCAAGGGAACAATTGGGCGCAAGACTAAGATCTCAGAAGAGTATGCAGTCACTTCATGATCAGTCCCCAAATGTGCATTTTATTACCTTTACAATGCTTCAAATATGCCCTTCTTATGCTTAATGAACAGACAATTAACTTATAGTTTTTGCTACCTTTTGCAAGATACAGGCCATTTTGAACTATATTCCTAATACGTGCATTTTAGCGCAAAAAGGATTGCTATTGACACTGCTTGGGGAGATTCCAGCTTAGGAGCAAAAGTGCCAAAAAGTAAAAGTCAACTCTTAAGGACTCAGGACTAAAAGCTATGGACTCAAGGACTTAAAGCTAAAATCAAGAATTCAATTGTATGGAGTTAAGTCAAAAAAAGCCCACAAGCTTTTTATCCTCAAGGTTGTTTCTAGAAAGGGCAAATATGTAATTGGTGTCCTATATAAACCAAAGTTGTAAAGAAAGAACATTACGCTAGAGCTAATCTTTGGTCATTAGGAGTAGATAAAATGTTTTAATTTAATAGTGAAATTTGTTATTTACTTGTTTTCCATTTTTATGTTCTTCAAGCTTGAGTGATTAATCCAAGTTCTTACTTCTCTTTAATACAAGTTTTCATTACTTCTCTCCAATACAAGTTTTCATTACTTCTCTCATCTTTTATTCAATCCCAAAACACTAGTCATACTCATTTGACAAGTTCAAATGAGTATAACTTTGTGAGCAAGACATCTATAAAAACCATTTCCAAACATGTTTTGCAATCGATCCATACTATAGTTAAAATTTCAACTATTCTAGATAAAGAACTAGTGTTTCCACCATTAAAACTTAAGAACAAGAGTAAGAGAGACAAGAAAATAGTAGAGATAGATTTTTCCAACCATCAAACAATTCCTCCAACCTAAGGATTTAAGATGAACAACAACAAAACCCAACACCACTTTCTACAAATATCAAATGGTGTCGCCGTCATGGATTCAAATGGGAAGAGGAAGATGGAGAAAAAAATCACTCATTGAACCCTTCTTGTCAATCTTATTTTCAAATTTTTTAGTTTTTTTTTCCTTGATTTCGTTACTGATGTTTCTTTTTCGCATGTTTCTAGCACACTTTTGTGCAAACGGAGCAAAAGAACCCGCACCGCGCCTGTTACCTGCACGCGATACGTGCAGGCACATATCAGACACGCGTCCGCAAGTTGTTCACCCGCACCCGCATATGACACGCGTCCGCTCCTCGATTTTCTCCGACGAAGATTCTGTTGGCTTGGAATCTTCGTGTGTAAGTCTACTGTAATACCCCCTAATCTTTTTAATTCAACTATTAGTAGATAAAAAGTAGATAGATTTGCAAAGTTTTGAGTTTTCAAAACCAAAAATTCAATTAAAAAATTAAAAATGTTTATTAATTAAAATGAACTAGTAACCCATCAGTAAAATTAAACATAAAAATTAGTTTAGTAGCATGTTTAGGTTTTATTTTCAATTAATTGTTGTTTATATATGATTAGATTAAGATAATATCATATAGTTAAGTCAAAATACAAAAAAATTAATTAGGATAAATACGAATTGTTTAAGTTTTGGAAGTTTAGTCTTTTGGTTTAAGTTTACTTACCAAGAGTTGGGGATTCAACCAACTTTCACCGGTTGGATGTGCGAGTTGAATAATGTAACATCACACTCGCGCATCTCAACCCAACTTGGGGGTTGAAGTTCCAATCTTTGACGAACACTTTCCAAACTTTTACGTATTTTGTTTAATTAATCATTAAAGAATAGGTAATTAGATAAACGTAGTTGATTTTCGTGTTTACCGCTTTCATTGTTTTAAGCCCACGAAGGCAACTAATTTTATCTTATTAGCTTTAACACATTTTGACCCGACTTGTGGGTCTTAGATAGATTAAACTTATAACTGTAAGGAAAAGCTTGAATGGTGGGTTGACAGGCAAGACACCAAACATTTCGTCAACCCCACCACGTCGCCTTCACCCTAAGGGTCGTGTATGCACACCTTGGGCAGTAATTTCTAAACCTCCTCGCTATAAAGTGTAAGACGATATTTGTGTGTTACTAAGCAAGCTTGGATGATTATGTGATTTACATTTCAGTCTCGTCTTTACATTAAAGGTAAGGCTAAACCCGAGCCCTAAAAGAACAAAAAGTGGGATTAAGCCACACTTTAGAACAGACGATGCATGAAATGTTTGTCACATAGACCAAACTAAAAAGATAAAATAAATCAAGCAGAGCCAATCTAATCATGTCCATCAAGACAAACATCTTGCACGAACAAAGAGAGTAGTGAACTACCATATTCCAGTGGACCAACCACCTTCTTCACTCCCCTCCCTCAGAAATACCGTGGGTGAGATTCTTAGTGGCACACCATCTGGTGAAGTAGCTATCTTCTCCCTCAACGCGTGTAGTTCCCGAAACCTAATTTCGTGCCTACTGTTCGATTTGAAAAGGGCATTGTATCTAAATCTACAGACATTGCATGCAAACTTTTCAAAAACTTTAAAGTCACAAATGAATTTCTATATATTGTGCATCATGTTTGTTTGGGCATCCATGTCTTATCAATATGCATCGCAACCGTCATGGAATTACAATGCAAACCCAAAACCTTGTTCTTGTTGTGGTAGTCCATATCATTGCGCGTCTCAATGCATATCATATGCCGAGGTTGAGTATACTACAAAATATTCTTACGATTATGAACCTCAATTTTCAAATTTCCCTAGTACACAGTACACCCCAGAGTTTTCTAATAATGTAGACAATTAATGGAATTCCACCACAGATAGTCAACCACCATTCATGTATCTATATGGTCGGTCATAATATAAGTTCACTAACAGTCCATTACCATTCACATCATGATTGATAAACGTAAAATGAATAGTCTACCTACGAAATGAACGATGAATTCAAAACGTAAGTAAACTAAACTATTAACTTGTTGCTTATTTATCAAAGTTTTCTTCTACTCTCAATCCTATGAGATAAAGTGGAGTAGGAAGTTCGTTCCACTCTTAGTCCTCCTTCAGATGCTTGTATTCTAGTCTCAATACTCTACTTAAAGTCAATGAGAGCTTTTACGAAGGGCAACTAAACTATGGTGCAACTACCCACAAGATGCAACTAGTCGATTATCGACAACTATGGGAATGCTACGGTGATTCTATGATAAGGAGTTAGAGGGGATTGATTCCACCTTAACTCAACTTAATCCACTAACGACGAAGTCGTAATCCAAATTGAACTGCTACGCAGAACAAGCGGTTCTTCCTAATCCCTAATTACACATGGCATTTCTACCAATTAATAACTAGCATGTGAACAATTAAACCCATTCTCATGGTGAAATAATTATTTCTGGCGTGGAATAGAAATTACGACGACTCTACGATAAACGGAATCAAGCTTTCATCAAGGCTTCTCAACCCCCTCTAATGGAGGTTTAGCCTTGAATCATTCCGCAATCATTTCCATTTAAATTAAAACTACACATAATAATAAGCATTAAAATTTACTAATTTAAACAATAATGAAATCTAATTTAATGACTAAAATGAAATAAGAACAAGAATTGAAATTAGATCTAGAAATGGAAATGACAAAATCGAAATTGATAAAAAATACTACTTTATTGATCTAATCAAATGAAGAACAAGATCCAAAGGTTTAATCTAATAAAGGATTTGAAACTAATTAAATAAAACAATTAAATCTAGATCTAGAAGCTATTTTAATGGCTACTTTCTATTCTAAGCTATCTACCTAACCTAACTGCCATTGACTGCCATTAACACTGAGTCAAGCTTTTGTTTTTATACATCCAGATCCAAAAATCGTGCATGGGCTTGGAGCCATGTTTTGGGCCAGAGAATCAGGCCCAAAACCCAATTCTTTCAGTCCAAAAAGGCCTCTTCAGCTGCAGTTGGCTTCCACAGACTTTTCGTCCACTTCTGCTCATCTGATTTGGTCAAGCCTTGGACCATTGCAAAGCTCTTTCCGAGCAGGTCGTTTTGACATAAGGTAGGCCCAATTCCGAGGTCTGAGTCCAAAGATACGGCTTTCGGAAGTTCTGCTGACTTTTGCTCCTTTATCTCGCTAAAGTGGTACATTTCTGCACATAATGGACTTTGAAGCCCGAAATACATAAAAACGCGTGTCGGTGTTAACTCTTACTTATTATTCGCATAATTGGTCTAACAAGATGATTATTAAGGGGTTAAAACTACAGTTTGGGCTCTTATCAAACCACCCCCAAACAGCATTTTGCTTGTCCTCAAGCAAAGATGAGAAATTAGAATAAGTGACCAAAAATGGAGTTCTACCTAATCTCGTTTCGCTGAGTGCGATTGCATTGACCATATGCAACAAGGCCTTAAACCACTAGGAATTCCCTAGTGGACGAGTTATAGCCTCGTGAGAGTTTTCCAGTGAAGGTACTCACAAACTTCATCTATACTACAACGACTAAGAAAATAAAACTATTGTTTCCTTATTCATGCTCCAAATTATCTATACGTCTCACTAGCTATGAACAAGAATAACCAAGTCAAAAACCTAAGCTAATATATGCATAATAATCTATCATCTACAATAAACATATACACAATGAGTAGTACTATAAAATGTTTAGCAGGTTTGTTTCTGAGAACTCGGAATAGCGTCCTTAAGTAGGTTCTCACAATAATAGTCAAGAAACAACACTCTGATTTTTCCACTCAAGTTTATTACTCCAAAGTACAGTGGGCACACTTTTTACCTTACAATCTCAATGACACACAGGAAGTTCTGAGTCGATCAAACACATCTGCCACTTACTATCACACTAACCTATTCCTAATTGAGCTAGAGGTCTTTATTAGGTGTTACGGGGATTAGGAGATGGTTTAAGAAGGAAGGAAATGGATATTCTAAAGGACAAGTCCGAGATAATAGAGTCTTCATATTATGTAACTAGAGAAAACCTTGTTATTTACTTTTTTCTTCTACACTTTGTTTCCATCCTTAGCCATATTTTTTTTTTTTCTTTTTCTTTGGCTTTTGACTCCCTTTTATTCTATTTTTGGAGTTTTATTTTATTTCTATTTTTTTTTTTTCTTGGATGGAAACTTATTTTCTTTATTTTCCTCAAGCACTAACTAATTTTTGTTTACACGTGTTTTTTCTCTTCTTCTTTCTTCATTCATTCTATTCTCGGACTTATTCTAAATTGGGTAGGTTGATTTATTATATATATATTTTTTTTTATTTTGTTTTTTGTTTTGTAACATGGTAAAGGAATTGTGGTTTATGGAAGGCTAATGAAAGGCTCGATTAGGGGCGACTAGCGGAAAATAATTCATAGGTTTGAATTTCTGGCTATATCGATCCAAAGAGGGCCTAAATTCTCGCTTAGGATATGGTTTAGTGATCAAGCAAGTGGGCGTGTGATTTCTCTATCCGATTTTACTTCTCCCTTGTGTCATTTCTCAATTGTTTCACTCATATAAGGCTTTAGGCTATATTCTCACAGGATTTGCAGAATAAGTACTCTAGCCTAGATTTGAAAACTTCTTGCCAAACAATCATAGATACTCATGTAATATATTTATAGATAGATGCAAAGATTATTACCTACATATTAACCTAAGTTTCTAACAATTATTCTGATGCAAAAGCTATGTGAGACTTCTAGATTGTTAAGAGCATAGAGAAAGAAACAATACCAATATTCCTAAGTGTATAGCATAACTTATTTATTTATATTTATAAATTTTGAAATTTTTACTAGAAAACAAATGCATATTATACATATTTATATCCTAGCAGATGTCTTAATTACACGTGTTTCTATGCCCCCCCCCCCCTAAACAAAAGCATGCTTTGTCCTCAAAGCATTTAAATAAAGAGGGTAGTAAAAATACCATTGAAGCGTGAAATTCGAGAAAACAAAAAGAAGGTTAGAACGCATTTCAATATAGGAAATAAAACTGACTCAACTCTATCTGAAGTTCTACCCATTATGGGGTTAAAAGAATGAAATTGCTTGGGACATAAGCCGACACTAAATGTAAACTAAAACTTACCTCCACTCGGCCGTTATTCGTCATCTTCGTCATCCTCCACTTCTATAAAGAAGTGAGGTTCCTTCGCGTCCTGCCATGCTATGATAATTTGCCAGGCTTCACGCCATTTATCATATATGGTTGCTAACCTATTAAGTGCCACTTGGTCTGATGGGGTGTAGGGTGCAACCTGGTGAGGTTGTATCCGCCACCCTTGCCAAGTCATTGCACGGAAAGATCGAATAATACTATTGGTGGGTCGCACTGTGTCTACCCTAATCCAATCCGTGAAACGTGTACAAAAAACAGGAAAGAAACATAGCATAATACGTGAAACTAGAACAGGCATAAGAAGGTACTTATGCCTCATGGTATAGGCTCGTGCTAAACTAGACATCAAAGTTCTGGGAAGGTCATAGAACCGGGCCCATTGGCTAAAAGCAAGGAAAACGGCTACAAGTGGCGCCATTCACGTAAGAAAAACGCCATTCCCCTAAAATGTTTAGCATAATCCAAAACATAACAATTCCTATGTTCATGGACGGGCTACCAAGGGCAGCGTTATAGTCCCCTTGGTCCTCAATCTGAAAATGCCTGCCCCATAAGCCTCGTGCAAAGACTCATAAGTGTAGACATGCATATTATCGACCCAATAGCACCATGGGTCTTGTATCTCAAATGGGCATAGCAAGTCCAAGAACAAATGCTAGCAAGAACCCGGTAATTTCCATTGGTTCATCGTCAATGTTGATGGAGAACACTTGTTCTCCATCCGGTCTCTCAAAGAAAATGCAGTTATTATAAAAATAAGATGCAAGTGCTGGAGAATAAAGTTCATCCGGTCTTACCATAAGAGGTTCCCAGCCAACATATGTGATCACCTCGCGAAACCAAGCACCGTAAGTAGTGCTTTGGAACAAATCTTCGAAAGACTGTTCCGGTATCAATGTTGGAGATGTCATCTCAAAATTACGCTTTGGAATAGCTGCGAAAGATTTGGATACTACGCGCGAAAAACTGGAAAATTTCTGGTCCACGGAAGTCAAGGCGCGAGTCGCGCTCTTTGTAATTTGGAATTCCAAAGTAAGTAGTAGTGGGTCGCTTGACTTGAGCGCCGGGCGCTTTTAGTATTTTGGAATTCCAGTGTTTTAGCCGAAGTCGCTTCTATGGGGCGCTGGCGTGCTCGAAAGTAAAATTTTTCGTCGGAAGTGTTGGTAGCGAAACGCTACTCTACAGCCTATGGCGGCCCGAAGTCTGCATTTGCAAAATGAAGTCGAAACGGGAATCGCGGGTGTGAAGGGTATGTGATGGAGTTTAGGTGTAGTGTGAGTTGTGAGAATAGTTTGTATCAAGTTTATATAGGTTTAAAGTTGCTAAAAAGGATCGGAAAGTTGCCAAAACTAATTACGGCAGTTTCCGAAATCCTAAAATTTCCAAACTCAAAACGGAAACAACTCATAACACGGATTCTAATTCAAACCCAAAGATCTTTTAGATTGATTTTATGATAGAATGTACCTATTTAATCTAGATTTCATCCTACAATGATACTTGATCATATTTCTGCCTAAACAACCATATTTTCACCTTGACTCCGCTTAATTAATTCTAATACTGAGGGGTTATACAAAAATCATGCTTGAATTGATAAAACCACCCCCAAACAAGTTGGGAAGGTGGGGTCAATATGAAACAACCATGCATAATGAAAATAGGCCCTTATATTAAAATTTCATTCGGAGTACCACTACAAAATTCAAATTACGGAAATAAAAGTTACATTACAATAAAAACAACAAAAATAAATAAAACAACAACCACTATCAATCCTCAGACTCTCTAAACAGCTTTCGCCATCGGGGTGGCGGAGGGCACTCTCTAGTGGTGGCTCCTCGGGCTCCGAGAAGGTCCAGCAGCGATCGTCCTTCGCCGACGACGCCATGCCTCGTAGGCTGTGTCCTCGAAGCCGAAGTCAGATGAGGAGGGAAGCGCGTGCAAGCATATCCACTCTAAACTGGCGCTGGGCTTCCATCTCAGCCCTCGCCTGCTCCCATCTCTCATCCTCTCTGTGGGTGCGGATCTCGAAGTTGTGATGAATAGTCGCCTGTCGAGTCCGGAGGTCTGTGCAGATAGTGTTTAGTGAACGCATGCCCCTATGAAGCATAGCCATGCGTTACCGTCGACCAACACCTCGAAGGCATCCGCATCAAAGCAGTCACGCCCTCCTCATCCTCTGAGGCATCCTCATCCTCCTCCTCTTCATTCTCAGCTCCTCCATCCTCTTCTTCTTCTTCTCTATCCTCAGCCCTCCTCCAAACTTGTTGGACACACTCCCTATAGATACGCGTGTTACGGTGCAGGGTAATGTAAATCCTCTCAGACACCGGAGCTGCTTTCATCTTCAGCATGATCTTGGTGATTAACACAGGAAGAGGTGCCAAAGACCTTCCGACCCCCCTAATCATGCTCAGCAAAACTCCGGGATACGAAATCGTGATTTCTGCTCCCGGAGTACCCATAGTAATGGGAGGCAGGTCGGACCGATGTCGCCGACCTTGTCCTTCCCTTAGGACATTCCGACCAATCCACTGTCTTGTAGCCACCGGGTTGGTCCCGAGGGGATGCCCTGGCGAACACAATGGGAGTTTGTATTGTAGCTCCCATTGATGACAAAGAACGCCCATCAATGGCTCCACCCCATCAAACCGGGGTTCCTGTAGAGTGACATCGGATGGATTCTAGGCGAATGCCTAGAATCTCTCAACAAATTCAAAGATGGTCAACTCCTCCTCTTCTTCCTTACCAACACAAAAATCTTACTCCCTCCAACTCCCCGGTGTTGTAGAACCGTCGGACCAAGTCTTAAAATGGTAGAAGGCTTCGGTCGAAAGTACCGAGACTATTCCAGTCTCTACTAGCCATTTCGTCACCGTAAAAGCGGAGCCAAAATGGTCGGCAAAGATGAAAACTTGCTCGGTATATATTCGTTGTTGAGCCATCTAGTGTTTGAAATGGAGTGAGGGTTTAAATATGATGTGGTGGTGGTGGTTTGACTTGACCGACTGAAAGAACAGTGGTGGTGGTGGAGTGGTGGCGCAAAAGACCAAATTTGTGAATTTTTGGTGGTTTTAGTTATTTAAATCGGTGGGGGTTGTGGTGGTTTGGTTTTAGAGAAGATTTGGGGTTAGGATTTGATTATTGGCGTGGGTTTATGGTATTTTCTTTTTAATTTTTATTTTTTTTAGGTTTGGAGCTTGTTAATGGCGGTGGAAGATGAAGAAACGATGAACTGTTGCTGAAGAAGGTAAAGAGCGCGCCGGTCGTGGGCTGGTTGAAGCAAGCCCAAAATCGAAATTTTTTATTTTTTTCGATTTTTTGTCGCGAATTTCAAATCAAAATTGCCGCTTCGTTACCGGTCCGATTTTTGCGAATGAGATATGGAAATGATCAGGAGGGAATTTCCTATCCAATGATCCATAAAACACTTTATTCCGACTTCGGATGACATACGAGATAGTGGAAAACGCCTCAAAGTGCGTGCATGACGTAAGTTATGCGAACGAATGAACTCTAAATTAATAGATTATGTCAATCCGAAGCGTAATACAATAAAACGGCCTAAACAACTCTAATGGGACATAAAACATTTATTACAGAAACACGAACACCCCACCCCCAAACAAATTTTTACAATGAAGCTTAGAAAATTTGTTTTTAGTAGTGGGTCTTTTAAAGTCAGATTCCCGAGACTTCCTAGATTACTATGTTTATTTTTATTTTTATTTTTATTTTTATTTTTATTTTATTTTTAGAAGGAAAAAACGATAAGCAATAAAGACATAATTCACACCATAGAGAAACATGACTCAAAAATCCGAGAAAAACATGCAAGAGTGGAAAACGTGAACTATGTGAACCGTGGGACTTAGGATCCGGTACTTACAGCCACACACTCCATAGGGGGGCGGGTTACCTTAATGGTGCACTCACCAATATATTAAAGTGAAAGGAAATGCACCAAACACGAAATTGAGTCGCTTATAGTCGATACTTTCGAGACTTTATCTAAAACATATGTATGATCATGCAGTTGTTCATATATCAACAACCGAAATAGTTGTGGATCATTCCATAAATAAATATCACATAAAACATATCCAAACACAATGAAACACCAATTTTCCCTATGACTCAACCTAGTGAAATGAAAGCGAAGTCGGATTACCCTATTTTGTAACCTATCATGCACCTTATTTTTCATTTTTGAATGAGTGGGTGTTCTAGTAAATAAGTATGGAAAAGTGAATGGTTGTGGAGAATATGGTAGATATGGATAAGTTCTAGACCTATTTGTCTATACCTATTTGTCTATACAAATAAAATGGGAGTAAGTTAACACTAGCCCCCAGGTCTAATAACGCGGTCGTCGTATAGGAATCTCCTAAGGTATCATTGTACATTGATCTAATCAATTGTGGTCCTTGTAAAATGTTAACAATTCCATTATTTTCGATAAGGTTGGGAATTGTTCTCATAAAAGGCATGCCTTTTGGTATATTTGTCTTACGCCTAGTAGTACACAATTCCTTAAGAAACTTAGCATGATGTGGTAGCTTTTAATAGCTTCGAGGAAGGGAAGGTTTATAGTTAGATTCTTGAAAACTTCCCTAATCTCCTCGTAATTTGTATCCCTAGTTAACATGGCTAATTTTTTGTGGAAACGGTGGTTTCGTCTATATTTAGCAATGGTATCACCTGGATGTTTAACCGTGGCTTTCTGTTTCTTAGGTTGTGTTGTAATCGGGTACCTCTACAAAGGGTAGGCTCTTCAGGTTTCTATTTCGGTATCTAGTAAAATAGTAGGTGTAGTGGCTATCGGTGGGGTAACTATAGGCATAGTTACCTTGTTATCAACCACTCTGGCGAATCCGGAGAGTGGTGATGGCATTTATCTCACCTACTTTTCAAATTCATTACTAGTATTATCCGTTACCTCAAAGGCGTGTTTGTTATTTTAGGATTATGTATTGCGTGACTTGGCAACACACCTTTGGTTTGGGCTTTATCTTGAGCCAACCGTTGGGTTAAATTATTAACGGATTGTAGAAGCCGCTTGGTTAGATTGAGCCATAGTTTGGAAAAGTTTTTGGCTCACTTGTATGAAGGTGTCAAAGGCGATCCGGTTGTGTGGGTGTAGTAGTCACGGGTGGTGGTGGATCGAACTATTTCACGTGAACTATTTATAGGTGGATTCCGATAATTATTATTGACCGAACGATACCTCTATTAGCATTATAATTATTATAATTACCTTGACCTTTGTGCTTGACCTTGTCGAGGTTGCTCTTGGTTGTTATAATTATTAAAATTACCCCGACCCTGCCCTTGTCGTAGTGGAGCTTGGTTAAAGCCGCGGCGCTGGCCTAACATATTGATTATTGTACCCTTTGAGGTGTGACTTGTTGGTTATTTCTCCAACCGAAGTTGGGATTTTGTCTCCAAGGGCGTTAGGTTCACTATTAATGGAAGAAGCCTGCTCATAGGCTATAGGACAGATGAGTCGGGATGCTCGTGACTCCAACAGAAACTATATGGGTTTGAATTTACATTCATGACGGGGGATAGGCTTTTGTTGTACGTAAAATGGCCTCTACCTTTTAGTGAGTGATTCGATTAGAGTTTTAAGCTCGAATCGTGTTTAATTTCAAACATACCGCGACCTTAACTGTATTAGTAGAACTAGCGGAGCGGGGATATCATCACTACCCCCAATTATTATTTCGCTTAGTTTGGTCCTCTAAAAATTTATAAGCCTCCGAGGCTCCTTTACTTAAGAAACTACCCCATTCATAATGTCAAGGACTTCTTTATGGTGATGTTGAAGTCCTTTGAAAAAGCAATCGAACTAATGTGTCTTTTGCTAGGTTATGGTGTGGACACTCTATAAGCAGATCGGTGAAAAACGATTCCAAGCCTCCGAAAATGATTCATGAGGATTTTGTCGAAAAGAAATGAATCTTGGAAAGCATCTCATCCGTCTTTAGGGGGGTAAAAATGTTCCATAAACAAATGAACAAGTTTAGCCCACGAAGTCCAAAAGAATTAGGCGCTTTGCAGTTAACCAAGACGCCGCTTTATCGCCTAAGGTGAAAGGGAATACCCTTAATTTAATTTGTTCCGTACCAACCGTAGGATGGTGGAATGTTGTTAAGACTTGTTCAATCCCACGCGATATAGCCGATAAGGTTTTTCATGGTCTAAACCATGAAAAACGGGTAACAAATTAAAAATATTTGGAGGGATTCTCAAAACCCAAATTGGGTCCGCTAGAACGATGCAAGATTTGGGGCTATCGCCAAGGCTTTGTAGAAGTCCGAGAGGAGTCTCTTTTCTTTCCCCATTATATCGTGGTGTGTGTAAAATAGTAGCTAGAGGTGTAGTGTGTGGTATACTAGATAGATTTGTTTGTTGGTGTTGTTGTGTATTTACGTTTGGTGTTTTGTTCTACCGCACCTTAATCTCATGCAAGACTAAGTCGAGCTTAACTAAACATGCAACACTCCTAACAATTCTGATATACTAGTATAAAACCTCTAACAGAGATGCGAGGTTTGGAAGAAAGGAATACCTGATTTAGCCCTTGCTTCGCTTATAAATAGCGTCTTGTTTACGCTTTGTTCGGTGTATATAGCAGGTTAGAACACCGAAAAATATGAAAGATCAAAGTTCAATCAAAACCGCCGAACCAAAAATTTAACAAAGATAGGCTTTCGCCCGAAGCTATTTTCAATTTACGAGTGTTTTTAGGGCGGTCGCTCCACATGGGGCGGGTCGCTCGTGTCCAAGAACATAGGGCGGTCGTGCTTCAAGGAGATGCCAAGGCCGCCAAGTAAAAATTTTGCTCGAATTTTTCAACTCTAAAATGGACAGCCCACGATGATTCAAACAAGGGTGGGTGGGTGAAATGGGACTTTAAAACAAGACTAACACTATGAAAACAATACTGAAAAGTGAACTAAGACGCAGCGCCATTTGATAAACGTAAAATGAATAGTCTACCTACGAAATGAACGATGAATTCAAAACGTAAGTAAACTAAACTATTAACTTGTTGCTTATTTATCAAAGTTTTCTTCTACTCTCAATCCTATGAGATAAAGTGGAGTAGGAAGTTCGTTCCACTCTTAGTCCTTCCGTATGCTTGTATTATAGTCTCAATACTCTACTTAAAGTCAATGAGAGCTTTACGAAGGGGCAACTAAACTATGGTGCAACTACCCACAAGATGCAACTAGTCGATTATCAGACAACTATGGGAATGCTACGGTGATTCTATGATAAGGAGTTAGAGGGGGATTGATTCCACCTTAACTCAACTTAATCCACTAACGACGAAGTCGTCGTCGAATCCGAATTGAATGCTACGCGCAAACAAGCGGTTCTTCCTAATCCCTAATTACACATGGCATTTCTACCAATTAATAACTAGCATGTGAACAATTAAACCCATTCTCATGGTGAACTAATTATTTCTGGCGTGGAATAGAAATTACGACGACTCTACGATAAACGGAATCAAGCTTTCATCAAGGCTTCTCAACCCCCTCTAATGGAGGTTTAGCCTTGAATCATTCCGCAATCATTTCCATTTAAATTAAAACTACACATAATAATAAGCATTAAAATTTACTAATTTAAACAATAATGAAATCTAATTTAATGACTAAAATGAAATAAGAACAAGAATTGAAATTAGATCTAGAAATGGAAATGACAAAATCGAAATTGATAAAAAAATACTACTTTATTGATCTAATCAAATGAAGAACAAGATCCAAAGGTTTAATCTAATAAAGGATTTGAAACTAATTAAATAAAACAATTAAATCTAGATCTAGAAGCTATTTTAATGGCTACTTTCTATTCTAAGCTATCTACCTAACCTAACTGCCATTAACTGCCATTAACACTGAGTCAAGCTTTTGTTTTTATACATCCAGATCCAAAAGTCGTGCATGGGCTTGGAGCCATGTTTTGGGCGGAGAATCGGCCCAAAACCCAATCTTCAAATTCAAAAAGGCCTCTTCAGCTGCAGTTGGCTTCCACAGACTTTTCGTCCACTTTTGCTCCTCTGATTTGGTCAAGGCTTGGACCATTGCAAAGCTCTTTCCGAGCCGGTCGTTTTGACATAAGGTAGGCCCAATTCTGAGGTCTAAGTCCAAAGATACGGCTTTCGGAAGTTCTGCTGACTTTTGCTCCTTTATCTCGCTAAAGTGGTACATTTACGCACATAATGGACTTTGAAGCCTGAAATACATAAAAACGTGTCGAATGTTAACTCTTACTTATTATTCGCATAATTGGTCTAACAGTATGATTATTAAGGGGTTAAAACTACAGTTTTGGGCTCTTATCAATGATAAAACATAAAATTGAATAGTCTACCTACGAAATGAACGATGAACTCAAAACGTAAGTAAACTAAACTAATCTTATGATACTCATATTTATCAAAGTTTTCTCTACTCTCAATCCTATGAGATATAGTGGAGTAGAAAGTTCGTTCCACTCCTAGTGCTCTAGCATGGAATGTTTTCTAATCTAATTAGTCGGTCTTAAGTCAATGAGAGCTTTACGGAGGTGATTACTACGATACTTACTGAATTTGATTACTTGATTTTAACTACTTAATGCTATGGAAATATGATTGTGCTTGAATCTAGATAAAGGATTAGAGGGAATTGAATCCACCTCGAATCCAACTTAATAGCCTAACATAGATTCTTGTATCTCGATTCTTACATTCTTACGGCAAGAAATTCGAAGTTCTAATCCCTAGTGTTCATGGCATTTCTACCGAAAGTACTAACTAGCATGTGAGGTCGTCCACCCATTCTCATGGCGAATCACGACCTTCTAGATTGGAATAGATTCTACAATGTTTCTACACTATACCACTAAGTTTTCATCAAGGCTTCATCAACCCCTCTAATGGAGGTTTTAGCCTTGAGTCATCAAACCATCATTTCCCATTTCCTTATAACTACACATCATATTAAAATTCTAACTTAACTAAATTAACTAACAATTGTTCAATCTATTTAAACTACGGAATGATAATCAACAAGAATTAAAATCAGATCTATAAATTGAAATAACACAATTCGAAATTGAGAAAACAACTATTTTATTTATCTAATCAATCAAGAACAATGATTCAAAGACTTAATCTAAAACAAGAATTGAAAATGGAACTAAAGCTTAATTTAATTAATGAAAACAAATCTAGAATTATCTATATTAATTTAGGTCTAACTAGCTACCATTAACAAAGAGCTAAACTTTTGTTTTTATACTTTCAGATCCAAAAATCGTGCATGGGCTTGGAGCCATGTTTTGGGTCAGAGAATCAGGCCCAAAACCCAATTCTTTCAGTCCAAAAAGGCCTCTTCAGCTACAGTTGGCTTCCACAGACTTTTCGTCCACTTCTGCTCCTCTAATTGGGTTCAAGGCTTAGACCATTGGAAAGCTCTTTCCGAGCCGGTCGTTTTGACATAAGGTAGGACCAATTCCGAGGTATTAGTCCAAAGATACGACTTTCGGAAGTTCTGCTGACTTGTGTGCTGTTTCATCCCGTGTCGACTTTTCAGCTTTTGACCGGGCTTTAGGAAGGCTTTATCTTCTTGAATCTTGGCCTTTAATCACAGATCCTTAGTAACCAACCTTTTCTCCTTTATCTCACTAAAGTGGCACATTTCTGCACATAATGGACTTTGAAGCCTGAAATGCATAAAAACACGTAATCAGTGTTAACTCTTAATTATTACTCACATAATTGGTCCAAAAGTATAACTGTTAAAGGGTTAAAACTACAGTTTTGGGCTCTTATCAAACCACCCCCAAACAGTATTTTGCTTGTCCTCAAGCAAAGATGAGAAATTAAAATAAGTGACCAAAAATGGAGTTCTATCTACTCGCGTTTATTTCGGTCACGATTCAAGTTGACCCTATGCAATAAGGCCTTAAACCACTAGGAATTCCCTAGTGGACGAGTTATAGCCTCGTGAGAGTTTTCCAATGAAGGTACTCACAAACTTCAACTATACTACAACGACTAAGAAATAAAACTATTGTTTTCTCCTTCATGTCCCAACTATCTATACATCTCACTAGCAAATGAATAAGAATAACCAAGTCAAAAACCTAAGCTAATATATGCATAATAATCAATCATCTATGATACAATATATATACTATGAGTAATACTATGAAATGCCTAGCAGGTTCGTTTATGAAAACTCGGAATAGCGTTCTTTAGTAGGTCCTCACATAAATGTCAAGACAAAAACCACTCTGATTTTTCCACTCAAGTTTATTTCTCCGGTGTGTAGTGGGCACACTTTACCTTACAATCTCAATGACAACAAGGGAAGCCGAGTCGATCAAACACATCTGCCACTTACTATCACACTAACCTATTCCTAATTGAGCTAGAGGTCTTTATTAGGTGTTGCGGGGATTAGGAGATGGTTTAAGAAGGAAGGAAATGGATATTCAAAAGGACAAGTCTGAGATAATAGAGTCTTCATATTATGTAACTTAGAAAAAACTTGTTATTTTCTTTTGCTTTTATACTTTGTTTCCATCCTTAGCCATATTTTTTTCTTTTTCTTTTCTTTGGCTTTTGACTCCCTTTTATTCTATTTTTTGGAGTTTTTATTTATTTCTATATATATTTTTTTTTTTTTCCTTGGATGGAAACTTCTTTTCTTTTCCTCAGCAACTAACTAATTTTTGTTTACCACGGGTTTTCTCTTCTTCTTTCTTCACTCATTCTATTCTCAGACTTATTCTAAATTGGGTAGGTTGATTTATTTTTTTTTTTTTTTTTTTTTTGTAACAGGGTAAAGGAATTGTGGTTTATGGAAGGCTAAAGAAAGACTTCGAGGGGCTTAATTAGCGGAAAATAATTCATAGGTTTGAATTTCTGGCTATATCGATCCAAAGAGGGCCTAAATTCTCGCTTAGGATATGGCATAGTGATCAAACAAGTGGACGTGTGATATCTCTATCCGGATTTTACTTCTCCCTTGTGTCATTTCTCAAATATTTCGCTCATATAAGGCTTTTAGGCTATATTCTCACAGGATTTGTACAATAAGTACTCTAGCCTAGATTTCAGAAACTTACTGCTAACAATCATAGATACTCATGTAATATATTTATAGATAGATGCAAAGATTATTACCTACATATTAACCTAAGTTTCTAACAATTATTCTGATGCAAAAGCTACGTGAGACTTCTAGATTGTTAAGAGCATAGAGAAAGAAAACAATACCAATATTCCTAAGTGTATAACATAACTTATTTATTTATATTTTTGAATTTTAAAAATTTTAACTAGAAAACAAATGCATATTATACATATCTATATCCTAACAGATGCCTTAATTACACGTGTTTCTATGCCCCCAAACAAGAATCATGCTTTGTCCTCAAAGTATTGTAAATAAAGAGGGTAGGAAAAATACCATTGAAACGCAGAAATTCGTGAACATCTGCAAAACAAAGTTAGAACGCATTTACTATAGGAAATAAACCGACGCAACTCTATAAGAGTTACACACATTATGGGGTTAACAAAAATGAAATTGCTTGGGACATAAGCAGACACTAAAAAACAAAAAACTTACCTTATATCCCGCTTAAGCATCCTCCTCCTCATTAAAGATATGAGGTTCCTTCGCATCCCGCCAAATCCATTATAACTTGCCAAGCTTGCCGCCATTTATCATCTACTAATGCTAACCTGTTAAGTGTTATTATGTCCGATGGGATGTACGGGCTTACTAAATGAGGTCGCACCTGCCATCCCAAACAAGTCATTATTCAGAATGAGCGAACCACCCTATTGGTGGTTCTCATGACTTCAACCCTTTTCCAATGCGTGAATTGTGCACGTATCACGTAAACAACTACGCATGATGCGGCTTACCAACACGCATAAGAAGATACTTATGCCTCATGGTTTGGGCTCTCTTAAGACTAGTGACCAAAACTTCGGGAATGTCATAGTGGCGACGCCCCTCAAATAAAGCGAGGAAAATGTCACCAGCCAGCATCGTTTGCGTATGAACTGCCATTCCCCAAAATATTCATCGGGATAAATAACATGGTGGTGCCTACGTTTAAGGAAAGGCTACCAAGGGCAATGCTATATCGCCCGGTCCATTACTTTCGAAATACCCTCCCCATAATAATCATGGAAATATGTATAATCATAAAGATATGCATTATCATCATATATGCCCATGTGTGAACAGGGATCGTATTGGTATTCCTAAAACTAAAGGCGACCAAATTTTTATTGAATTCATGTGTCGTGTCATCGACTACGACGGAGAATTCTTGATCTCCATCCCGATTACAATAGAATTTAAAGTGGTCATAGAAATAAGCAATAAGTTGTGGTGAATATGACTCGTCATCACTTACCGAGATGATGCGCCATCCTAATCGGGATCCCGTGGTCGGAACCAAAGTCCATAGGTCTCGTGCCCAACACATCTTCGAAAGACTGTTCCGGTATGACTATAGGAGATGTCATCACAATAACTCTTTGAACAGTTCCACAAAAATCCTGGAATGATCTTCTGAAAATTGGAAATTTCCGCTCACAAATCCACCAGAAACCGAGCGCCGTCGCTCTTTTGTGTAAATGCGACATAGTGTGTTATGGCGCGGGTCGCGCTTGGTATGAGGGCAGGTCGCGCTACAGTATGAGGGCGGTCGCACTCTGACAAAATTTTTCAAGAAAAAGTAAAGGGCGCAGGCGCCTCTGACAAGGCGCGTTCGTAAGCGCTGAAACCGGAGTTTAGATGAAAAAGAAAGTAAAACTTGGAGTTGATGGTGCGGGATGATGGTGGAATGTATTGTGGTTTGTTAGTGTAGAAAGAAGGGAGTTTAAATAGGTTATGAGCTTCCAAAACAAATCGGGAAGTTCCCTATTTGTTTGAAGGCAATTTCCGAAAATAGGAAAATTCCCAAAACCGAAAACGGAAACAAGCCATTTTCATGATTTCCTAAAAATCCTGGTATCTTTCATACTGGATTTAGAATAGTAACTGCTAAACTCTCCTAGATTTCATGCTACCACCACACAAGTCATAGATATGCCGATATCGGCCAAATTATCAACCTTTCCTCCAAGACAACGTAACATATATATGATCATATAACGACTTATGCTCGGTCTAAATATTTCCACCCCCAACCAAGTCGGGAAGGTGGGATAAATGATAAAATAAAAATAAAATAAAATATAAATCCAAACAACATTAAATAAACACATTACTATTTAAATTTAACTACTGAATTAAAATCCTTCTAATAAAACGAAATTATGAAATAACAGCTAACTCCAACTGGGGTGAGCACCTAGTTTTGTGATGATGATGGACCCTGAGATGGAGATTGGCTCTGGGATGGAGAATGGCTTGAACCATCTGTCCTTCGGCGATGATGCTCATGCCTGTTGGACTCGGCTGAAACAGAGTCCTCCACGGGTGGCATGCGTCGTAGCATCTCTATTCGAACAAGCGTTGGGCTTCCATCTCAATCATCCAAAGTCTTTACATAATGGGTTTGTTGTTCTTTGGTGGATAGTCTCCATGTTATACAAGATATCGTCCAGAACCCCTTCGAGTATTTCAAATCTCCTCTGAAGGTTCCCTTGCTTCTTTTGAACTACTATTTGTCGATTTCGGATATCTCCACAAATACCATAAACGCACCGCAAGGCAGTTTGCAACACTTGCATGCGTTCTACATTAGAATTACACTTCTCTAATGCATCTTCATCCATCCATGTCATATCTTCCCTTTCATCCTCCGACTCATCCATTTTTTCTTCAGACAACGGCCAAGTCTCTTGGATGCAATCCGTATAGATACTTGCATTAGAATGCAATTTGATCTTAATAGGAGCAGATCTTGCGACATCTCTAAAGGAGAGCATGATCTTAGTGATCAATACGGGAAGAGGCGCTAAACTCTTCCCCACTCCTCGAATCACATTAAACATTAAATCAAGGATGCAGAAATTATACTTCTTTGTTTGCAAAATCCAGAGAACGTGCAGACATTGCAGGCCGATATCACTGACTTTGTCTTTCCCGAAAACGTTCCTACCAATCCACTGAGCTACAGCCAGTTGATTGGTTCTCAGGATGGTCTGGCGGATGCAATGGGATGTCGGATTGTATTCACCCTCCACGACAGTATCCTTCATCAAAGCAGGAACTCCAGTATACTGGGGTTCCTGAATTGTCGTTACTAGGTTGCTTTCAAGCATAATTCCTAACAGTTCAGCTAACAACTGTCTCGTTACTTCTCTCCGCGTTCCTCCTAACTTTATGAAAATCCTATCCCCTTCCAATTCTCGCTTTTTATAAAACTGTTCTACCAAATCATAGTGGTAGAACTCCTCAGTTGAGTACCACAGTCCGTTCCAATGTCTCTTGAACATCTCTGCGTCATAAAATGGCGCGAAACTGTCGGAAGCAAACGCTTTTTCCGGCAAAATTCTACGTCGTAACGCCATTGAATTTTCTTAGACTACTAATGGTTTGTAGACGTGGGGGAGGCGAAGTTTGAAGAAAACTACTAAAACGGGCGTTGGTGGCGTTGGTGGTGGTGGTGGAAACTATAATTGGTGGGTGTTTTTCGAAGTTGGGTTGGTGGTGATGATTGTTTAGAGAAGATTTAAGGTGGATTTGATTTCCTTGTTGTAGGTGTAGTTAGGTTTTCTTCCCTCTCTCTATATATATATTTTTTTTTTTTGGTTTTCCAAGATTGATTTAAAATAGGTAACCGGCGGTATTGAAAGGGAAATAAGGGAACCGTGCGTTTTTTCTGGGAAGGAAGGAGACGCGCAACATGCGTGCGGTTTGGGCCCAAGCCCAGTTTGAATTGCGAAATTTTCCGATTTTTTGCGCAATTTCAAACTCAATTTGCCGCTTCGTTACTGGCCCGATTTTGGCGAATGAGTTATGGAAATGATCAGTAGAGAATTTCCAATCCAATGATCCATAAAACACTCAATTCCAACCATGGGTGACGTATAAGAGGGTGGAAGAACGTCTCGAAGTGCGTGTGTGACGTAAGTTATGCGAACGAAGGAAATCTAAGTTTAGATTACGTCAACCCAATTGAACTAATGGGCCTAAACAAAACCAATGGAAAGTTCGAGCAATCCCTATGGAAAGATCGACTGCCCACCCCCAAACAAATTTTTAAACACAAAATTTGTTTAGAACGTGGGTCGTTTAAAGTCAGATTCCCAAGACTTGTTGGATTGCTATTTCTATGATTCAAGAATTTTAATTTTATTTTGATTTGTTTATTATAAGAAACACAAAAACAATAAATACATAATTCACTCCATAGAGGAACAAGACTCAAAAATCGAGAAAACATGCAAAAGTGGAAAACGTGAATTATGTGAACTGTGGACTTAGGATCCGGTACTTACAGCCACACACTCCATAAGGAGGGCCCGGTTACTGAATGGTGCACTTATCAAGATATGGAAATGAAAGTAAGTACACCAAATGTCAAGGGTCAGTCCTCATAGACGTGGTCCCGTAAAAGGACTTCCTCTACATCGTGGGGACGTAGTTCATGAAAATGTTTTAACCGTTGACCATTAACTTGAAAGGTACCGTCATTTGGATTTACCAAGGTAATTGCCCGTAAAGGTGACTTGATAACTAGAAAAAGGGCCGCACCAACGGGCTTTTAGTTTGCCCTGGGAAAATATGTAGACGGGGAGTTGTAAAGCAAAACCTTTTGACCGACCACAAACTCTTTGCGCAAGATATGCTTATCATGAACACGTTTCATGTTAGCTTTATAATCCTTCATGCGAGATCGCATTTAATCGCCACGGATTTCTTCAAGCTCATTTAATTGCAACTTGGCGTTTGACACCTGCCTCATCAATATTGAAGTTAAGGCTTTTTATAGCCCACAGAGCACGGTGCTCTAATTCAACGGGCAAATGACATGGTTTCCCAAATACAAGTCTAAAGGGAGACATACCTATAGGAGTTTTGAAAGCAGTTTTATACGGCCATAAGGCATCCGATAGACGCTTTGACCAGTCTTTCCTATCAGGGTTTACAGTTGTTTCTAAAATCTTTTGATTTCCCTATTAGAAACTTCTACTTGTCCGCTTAGTTTGTGGATGATAAGGAGTTGCTACTTTGTGTGTAACTCCATACTTTTTCACTAGCGATGCAACAACTCAAGGTGCAAAATGTGTTCCACCATCACTAATGATGGCTTTCGAATGCCAAACCGACAGAAAATATATTCTTTAATAAACAATACAACGGTCTTATGGTCATTGCTACGGCAAGCTAGGGCCTCTATCCATTTTGACACGTAGTCCACCGCGGCAACTAGAATATAAATGAAACCGTGGGAAACCGGGGAAAAGACCCATGAAATCAATGCCCCGGGCGCCGAAAATTTCTACTATCAAGATTGGATTTAATGGCATCATATTACGTTTAAATTGGATTAAGCCCAAGTTGTTGGCAACGAATACACGCCTTGCAATGCACTTGGGTATCCTTAAAAAGGGTAGGCCAATAAAATCCACATTGAAGAACTTTAGCGGCTGTTTTCATCCCACTAAAATGGCCACCACACTCTTTGTCATGGCAAAACGATAGAACTTCATTGTATTCCCACCGGGAATACAACGACAAATAATCTGATCCGCACAATACTTAAAAAAGGGCTCATCCCAAGAGTATAACTTAACTCGCCAAAAACTTCTTACGTTCATTTCTTGACCAATTATAAGGCATAACATCAGCCGCTAGATAATTCACAATGTCAGCATACCATGGTGCTGAAAAAATGGCATACAGATGCTTATCAAGAAAAGAGTCCCAGATGGACTCGAAATCGATCGATCCGCTTTGTGAGTCTAGATAAGTGGTCGGCAACTACGTTTTCGACCCCTCTTTTTGTCCTTTATTTCTAATGTGAACTCTTGTAGGAGAAGGATCCATCGGATTAATCTCGCTAGCATCCTTCTTTGCAAGAAGGTACTTAAGGGTTGCATGATCCGTGTAAACTAAAGTTTTAGAACCAACCAAATAAGGATCTAAACTTATCTAAAGCATAAATGACGGCTAAGAATTCTTTTTCTTCAGTAGTTAAATAATTTAGTTGAGCATCGTTTAATGTTTTACTAGCATAATAAATGACAGTGGACTTATTATCTAGTTTTTGTCCCAAGACGCACTAACCGCATAGTCACTAGCATCACACATGAGTTCGAAAGGTTTAGACCAATCGAGGTGTATAATTGGTGTAGAGGTTAAAGGCTTTTAAAGTTTCAAAAGCCTGCTTACGCTTAAAATTAAAATCAAAGATTGCATCTTTCAAAAGCAGATTAGTTAAAGGCCTAGCTATTTTCGAGAAGTCTTTAATAAATCGCCAATAAAAACCCGCATGGCCTAGAAAGGCTCTAATATCACGGACAAATTGTGGGTTTAGGTAGAGTCGCTATCTTATCTAGTTTGGCCTTATCTACTTTGATGCCATCACTAGATACAATGTGACCTAGTACTATGCACTTTTTCACCATGAAATGACACTTTTCCCAGTTTAAAACGAGGCTCTTTTCTTCACACCTTGTCAAAACCTTAGACAGGTTAGACAAACAAATCCGTGAATGAGTCTCCATAGATAGAAAAATCATCCATGAAAACTTCCATAAAGCGCTCTACCATGTCACTAAATATATGAAGCATACACCGCTGGATGGTTCCAAGAGCATTACAAAGGCCAAAAGGCATTCGTTTATAGGCATACGTTCCAAAGGGACATGTGAAGGTAGTCTTTTCTTGGTCATCAATATCAATAATAATCTAAAAATAGCCTGAGTAGCCATCCAGAAAACAATAAAAAGCATGACCAGCTAGGCGCTCGAAAGCATTTGATCTATAAAGGGTAAAGGAAAGTGATCCTTTCGTGTCATAGCATTTAAACGCGTCAGAATCAATACGATCCTCCATTTCATAGGACCTTGTGTGACAACATAGTCACCCTTTCCGCTCTTAACCATGGTAACTCCTGATTTTTAAGGAACTACATGAATGGGGCTGACCCATTATTCGCTATCGAGATTGGGTATATGATACCCGCATCGAAAGTAATCGTAAGACTTCTTCCCTAACCACCTCTTTCATGGCAGGGTTCAAGCGACGAGGTTCAGCGAGAAGTCTTCGCGTTATCCTCCAAATGGATACGATGAGTGCAAACATTAGGGTCAATTCCTTAATGTCAGCTAGGGACCAACCAATCGCAGACCGATGTTCCCTAATCACCCGAATTAAACGCGTGTCTTTCATCCTTAGATAACAGAGAAGATATAATTACCGGATGATTACCATCCGGATCAAGTTGTATATATTTTAACTCGGGGGAGGGGTTTAAGCACCGGGTGGAAGGAAAATCAATAGATGTTTCGTCGGGGTCCTCATTTTGCATAATGAATACTTGCTTAGGTAGCAAGTCTTCATACTCAGTATAAGGAGAAACCGCAGGGTCTACAACTTGTGTGGAGTCAAGGATGGTGTTGACTTCCTCTAAGTAGGAGTCATTTACAAAATCTGACTTTCCAAAAGAAAGGAATTTGTACATATTGTTTTCAGGAAACGTGTTGTTAAAATAATCTTGAGCTAAGCTCTCGATCATGCTAACCTCTCCATCTATAGACGAATCTGGTAATTGTTTCATCATTTTAAAAACATTTACCTCAACTGTGAGATGGCCAAAAGATAAGGACATCTTACCATCGCGGCAATTAATAAGTGCGTTGGTAGTTGCTAAAAAGGGGCTAAGATAAGATGATCGGTCTGAGTCATTAGCGACTTACAGTATCGAGGATAACAAAATTAGCGGGATAGTAGAAATCCTAAACCTTAACAAGCAAACGCTTTTCCACTACACCCTTAGGATACTTAATTGACCGTCCGCTAATTGCAACGCGTTATTTTTGTAGGTTGCATTTCACATAGACCTATTTGTTTATACAAGTAATACGGGAGTAAGTTAACACTTGCGCCCTCGGTCTAATAAAGCGGTCGTCGTGTGGGAATCTCCTAAGGTGCATTTTACAGTAGGACGACCAGGGTCCTTGTATTTAACAATTCCATTATTTCCGGATAAAGTTGGGAATTGTTCAGTTAGAAAGGCGTCTTTAGGTATGTTGGTCTTATGCCTAGTAGTGTACAACTCTTTAAGAAACTTAGCGTGATTAGGTAGCTTTTTAATAGCTTCGAGAAAAGGAAGGTTTATCGTTAGATTCTTGAAAACATTCCTAATCTCCTCAAAGTTTGTATCCCTGGTTAGCATGGCTAATTTTTGAGGGAATGGTGGTTTCGCTCTATATTTAGTGTATGGCTTGACTTGATGTGTAACCTTGGCTTTCTGTTTCTTAGGTTGTGGTTTAACTGGTACCTCTACAGTGGTAGGTTCTTCAGTTTCTATTTCGGTATCTAGTTCGATATCCGTGTAGGAGTATCTTGATGGGGTAACTATAGGCATAGTTACTTTGTTATCAACCACTCTTCCGAGGCGAGAGTGGTGATGGCATTTAGGTCACCTACTATTGTCGTTTCCGTACTAGTTTTACCGCTTACCTCAAAGGCCGTGTTTGTTTTTAGGGTTTGGTATCGCTTTGTCCCGAAATACCTTTTGGTTGGGCTTTCTCTTGGGCTAACCGTTTGTATGCCCCGATTTATGGATTGTAATATCTATTGGTTTGATTGAGTCATTGATTGGAAAAGTTGTTGGGTAACCTGTATAAAGGCGTCGATACGGTCCGGTTGTGTAGGTGTAGTAGTCACAGGTGGTGCAACTGGAACTATCTCACGTTGATTATTTATGGGTGGGTTTTGATAGTTACTATTGTTAACCGGAGCGATACCTCTATTGGTATTATAATTATTATAATTATTCTGACCTTGTGCTACACCTTGTCGTGGTTGCGCTTGGTTGTTATAATTATTATAATTTCCCTGACCTTGTCCCTGTCCTTGCCTAGGTGGAGCTTGATTATAGTTGTTTGTTTGCCTAACATTTTGGTTATTAAACCCTGGAGTTGTAACTTGTTGATTGTTTCGCCAACTAAAGTTGGGACGTTGTCTCCATGGGGCATTAGGAATAGGATAGTTATTAATGGAGCGAATATTATCTTGCTCTAATTGTTGTTGTTCATAAGCGTTTAGAGGACAATAGGAGTCAGGGTGCTCAGGACTCAAACAGAAATTACATGGGTTGGAGTTGACATTCATGACGGGAATAGGCTTTTGTTGAATAGAAATAGCCTCTACTTTTTTAGTTAGAGATTCGATTAAATTTTTAAGTTCTGGATCGGGTTTCATCTCAAACATACCGGGCGGCTTTAACCGGCTGAAGACGAACTAGTAGAGCGGGGATATCATCACTCCCAATAGTTATTGCGTTTAGTTTGTTCTTCTAAAAATTTGTAAGCCTCTGAGGCTCCTTTACTTAGGAAACTACCCCCATTCATTATGTCAAGGACTTCTTTATGGTGATGTTGAAGTCCTTGAAAAAGGCACGAACTAACGTGTCTTTTTTGCTAGGTTATGGTGTGGACACTCTATAAGCGGATCGGTGAAACGATTCCAAGCCTCGAAAAATGATTCATGAGGGTTCCGGCCGGAAGAAATGAATCTTGGAAAGCATTTCATCCGTCTTTAGGGGTGGGTAAAAATGTTCCATAAATAGCTGAACAAGTTTAGCCCACGAGTCCACGAAGTTAGTTAGCTTTGCGCTTAACCAAGACGCTGCCTTATCGGGCTAAGGTGAAGGGAAATACCCTCGGTTTAATTTGTTCCGCACCAACCGTAGGATGATGGAATGTTGTAAGGACTTGTTCAATCCTACGATGTGTTGGTAAGGTTTTTCATGGCCTAAACCATGGAAAACGGGTAACAAATTAAATATGTTTGGGGATTAGAAAAATCCCCACCGGGTCCGCTAGAACGATGCAAGATTTAGGGCTATCGCTTAAAGCTTTGTAGAAGTCGGAGAGAGGAGTCTCTTCTTCTTCACCCATTATCTCGTATGGTTGGTGGAATAGTAGTTAGAGGTGTTATGATTGGTATACTTTCGATATGTTTGTTTGTTGACGGTTAATTACGTTTGGTGTTTTTTCCCACCGCACCTTAATCTCATGCAAGTCTAAGTCTAAACACGAAAACAACCCAAACAATCTTGATATATTAGTATGAACCTCTAACTGGAGATGCGAGGTATGGAAGAAAGGAATACCTGAAAGCGTCCTTGCTTCGCTTATGAATAGCGTCTTGTTTACGCGTGTTCAGTGTAAATAACAAGTTAGAACACTGAAAAACTTAAAAAATCTAAGTTCGAAACAAACCTGTAGAAATCCGCAAAATTTTGCTTAGGGCGCAGGTGCGCTCGGAGAGGGCGCGGTCGCGCTCTTAATCCAGCAAGTGAGCGTGGGTCCCGCTTGGTAAGAGGGTGGTTCGCGCTCGAAGTCCAGTAAGTTAGAGCGGGTCGCGCTCAGGAAGAGGGCGGGTCGCGCTCAATGTCCAGACTATAGAGCAGCGCCGCTTATTATAGCGATCGCTTCGTGTAATTTTTTTCGGAATTTTTTCAACGCTGAAATGAATAACCACAGTATGAATCAAACAAGGGTGGGTGGGTTTAATGGGACTTAAAAATGACTAATTCTACTATGAAAACAATGCTAAAGTGCAACTAAGATGGCAGCGGCGCCATTTGATAAAACATAAAATTGAATAGTCTACCGACGAAATGAATGATGAACTCAAAACGTAAGTAAACTAAACTAATCTTATGATGCTCATATTTATCAAAGTTTTCTCTACTCTCAATCCTATGAGATATAGTGGAGTAGAAAGTTTGTTCCACTCCTAGTGCTCTAGCATGGAATGTTTTCTAATCTAATTAGTCGGTCTTAAGTCAATGAGAGCTTTACGAAGGTGATTACTACGATACTTACTGAATTTGATTACTTGATTTTAACTACGAATGCTATGGAAATATGATTGTGGTTGAATCTAGATAAAGGATTAGAGGGGAATTGAATCCACCTCGAATCCAACTTAATTGCCAAACATAGATTCTTGTATCTCGATTCTTACGTTCTTACGGCAAGAAATTCGAGTTCTAATCCCTAGTGTTCATGGCATTTCTACCGAGTACTAACTAGCATGTGAGGTCGTCCACCCATTCTCATGGCGAATCACGACCTTCTAGATTGGAATAGATTCTACAATGTTTCTACACTATACCACTAAGTTTTCATCAAGGCTTCATCAACCCCTCTAATGGAGGTTTTAGCCTTGAGTCATCAAACCATCATTTCCCATTTCCTTATAACTACACATCATATTAAAATTCTAACTTAACTAAATTAACTAACAATGGTTCAATCTATTTAAACCACGGAATGATAATCAACAAGAATTAAAATCAGATCTATAAATTGAAATAACACAATTCGAAATTGAGAAAACAACTATTTTATTTATCTAATCAATCAAGAACAATGATTCAAAGACTTAATCTAAAACAAGAATTGAAAATGGAACTAAAGCTTAATTTAATTAATGAAAACAGATCTAGAATTATCTATATTAATTTAGGTCTAACTAGCTACCATTAACAAAGAGCTAAACTTTTGTTTTTATACTTTCAGATCCAAAAATCGTGCATGGGCTTGGAGCCATGTTTTGGGCAAGAGAATCAGGCCCAAAACCCAATTCTTTCAGTCCGAAAAGGCCTCTTCAGCAGCAGTTAGCTTCCACAGACTTTTCGTCCACTTGTGCTCCTCTAATTGAGTCAATGCTTAGACCATTGGAAAGCTCTTTCCGAGTCGGTCGTTTTGACATAAGGTAGGCCCAATTCCGAGGTCTGAGTCCAAAGATACGGCTTTCAGAAGTTCTCACGACTTGTGTCTTTGTTTCACCCGTGGTCGACTTTTCAGCTTTTGACCGGGCTTTAGGAAGGCTTTATCTTCTTGAATCTTGGCCTTTAATCACAGAACTCCTTAGTAACCGACCTTTTCTCCTTTATCTCACTAAAGTGGCACATTTCTGCACATAATGGACTTTGAAGCCTGAAATGCATAAAAACACGTAATCAGTGTTAACTCTTAATTATTACTCACATAATTGGTCCAAAAGTATAACTGTTAAAGGGTTAAAACTACAGTTTTGGGCTCTTATCACATCACCATCCATTTCAAATTCATATTCCACTCCACCATTTATCACAGACCAACCTTATCAGGCAATGGTCGAGCAAACAATACAAATTTAGCAAATAGCAAAGACCTTCTGTTTTCTCCAATCTATTTCAATCAATACCACATCTGAGACCAATATTCTTCTCACCAGTCCAGAATCCAACCAAAAAGAGGAACAAGGTGTTTCTATAACAAAACCAATTGCTAAAGCCCATCTTGATAACCAATTAAAACCCCATCACCATCTACCTGACTATCGTGTGAATTCCATATTCTATGATAATGACTATATTCATGAGAACACTTCGACAAGAGAAACTCTAGAACCTGTGTTGGAAAGTAACTCAACAAACTTGGACGATGACATTGAGAAAATATATGAAGTTCTAGACACAGAGGACAAAGAAAATGAAGTACCTAGAGAAGAGGATATAAATTCTATAGTGGAAAGTGGATCTAATTTTAGTTTGACCGTTAAAGACTTATCGATGGAACAAATTTGTGACATCCTTAATATTACCGATATGAACCACAAATTTGTGGAAACGCCAAAGATAGATGAACAGTTCTCTAAGTCCACGATATCATATGAATAACCCACCATCCGACCATCATTCCCCCAAGTTAACACCTCTTGAAAGCCAACCTCCATTCATAAAAAATCCACCAAATTCTGAGGACTGCACCACTAAACATTTTCAAAGAAACCTCAAGCTCGCACTTAAGCCAATTGCCTTCGAAATCCTTCATAATTTTCTAAACATTCCTAGTAAAGAGACTTTGCCCAACATACAAATTCCCATGACTATCATTCCAGTTGAGAAGAGCCCCGCATTGATTGGAGTGCCAGAAAAATAGGAAATAGAATCTAAGGTGGAATATGTGTTCTTGAGAGAATACGATGATCTCTTTATTCAAGTGGTTGAAAAACCCAGTTTGCCATATGTCGCATCATCTAAGCCTCATGAAGAACAACTACTACCACACTCACACTCTCTTGGACAATTCAATGATGGGTTATTGCATAAATTCTATGATGTGTTACATGAGCTTTCTCTTATCATTCTGCATCTTACACTCCGCATGCATCATATCATTCTGTTTGGGGGTAGGTGTTCTACTATGTTTTTCTATATTAATCCCCAACTATTTAGATTATTAGTATATAGTTAACAACATATCATCTAACTCATATGCATATTATTGGGGAATCTGACTTAAAACGACCCCACATATAGTCTTGAATATCTGACAATAAAAGATTCATGTTATGTTTTCTCGATGCATTCCATGGGTGTGCATCAATAAGGTAACCGGACCACTCCACTTAGAGTGTGTGGTTGTGAGTGCCAGAGCCTTGAGTCCAAGTATATCTTGCATATTCTTTGTTAGCACTTTTATTCGTAGTTTGAGTAGTGTACCTCTATGGAGCAAGTATAGAATTTTCTTTTTCTTTATTTTACACTTCTTTTTAGAATAGCTTTTCTATTCCTGTCATTTATAATTCCTTTCTTTATTTTCATTTCCCTATTTTCTATTTATACCTAAACATTTTTCTTTAAATCTCATCTTTGACGCTGAGTAGTCTTTCCTCTAAAAAGAAGAGATGTGAAACAAAGCAGAGGGGAATGGGGATTGAGTGAAGGTGTCTTACAGTTTTCTATAATGGTTGTTTAGCATGTCTCGTCTTCCATAGGCGATGGTTAGCAGCTGGAGCCCTTTTATTTTGAAAACTTTTTCCTTCTATGGGCGATCTCTAGTTGTTTTGAGTTTCATCTTACAATCTAGTTGGAATGGATTTAAGTAAGGCTAACTAGATAGTAGGAAAGGAGAGACTAGATTATCTAGAAATAGAACTAGTCCTCTTCACTAGATTTGCCTACTTGCAAAACAAGAGGTGGAAGATCTAGGGAGACCAAACCATGGGATGGTGTGCAATTTGAGTCACCTAAATTCAAAAATCTTTTCCTTCTACTGGGAGGATCACTCTCCTCATAGTGATTTTTCTTAGTAGTAGTTTTCTCTTTTTCTGTTATTGTTTTAAGTAATTTAGGAACAAAACCCCAAAAAGCCAAAAAGAAAAACCTTTTTCTCACCTTTTCATAAAAGTTCTTGTTTTTCCTGTGCTTATAATAGAGTTTTTCTATACAACACTAGTCATGTGATTATTCTAAAAACACGAGCAATAGATTCCACATAGACCAACCATTAGAAGTACGCAATCTCCATTTCTTAATGGGCGGTTTGCGGATCAGTTATGTGTTACTAAGGGTCGCTCATATCACCATGATATTTGTATAAGACATATTACATCTTGCGCAGTAATTCCCCCAACACACATAACTAAAGCCGCACTCTGACTGGATTGGGTTCACTAAAGTACCGACATGAAAGTTGCCTAATATCACCTGTTATGGTTTGTTTTCAAACTTAGAATAGAAATCACAACATTTGTACGAGTTACTTTTATAACATCTCTCTATAGTTTTTCAAAAACTTGAGGATATAAAAATTAAAATATTATGCCCCAGAGTAACCAAAATGATACTGGATAAACGTATGATTTTATCTTCTTGAAAAAACCCTCTATATGGTTAGAGATACCTTTTGAGAAAAATAGGATTCAAAAAATTAAAAAAAAAAAACCAAAAATTTCATAGTAGAATAATTACATAACCCCCTAGTATAGTTAACCCGTGTACATCTTGTTCTATATTTATCAAACCACGCTCCAAACTTGTTTAGAGGTGGTATATTCTCATCACGAAGAACATAGTACAGGTTACTACTGTTTTTGGTCATGTTCCTATGGTAATCTCTTTCCTTTTCTTCATTCTTTGAGGGCAAAGCATGTTATTGTTTGGAGGTGGTATAATAACATTCTACAAAAACTAGGCATTTATTATATAGCATTATTATATTAGATAGATGTAGTATATTTCTATATTTCTTTCTTTCTTAAAATATTTTGAAAAGGCCAAAAATATTTTTTTGTTTAATACTAAAAGTCTTGTTTTTCTTTTTCTATGATGAATAAATGGTTTAGAAGTCTCATTATAGCAATAGAGTAAAGATTCATTCTTCAAACTCAGACTAATATACATATAATAGTTTCTACATATTTTCATGAATGGCATGCATCAGCATTTGATTGTATAGTGAGTTTTCGAGACCAAGGTTAGAACAGTTAAGTTCAATATCCTGTGAGAATCTAGCCAAAAGCCTCATCTGAATGATTATTGAGTGATGACACAAGGATGTCTGGATAGAGAGATAACACATCCATTTGCTTGATCACCACACCATATCCTAGGAGAGAATTTAGGCCATTTTTGGATCGATATAGCCAAATAAACGTTAAAAACCCAAAAAGATAATTTTTCCTCTAGTTACCCCCCTTGAGCCTTCACCAATTTCTAAAAGCCTTTTTATTTCTTCGCCATCAATCCCTAACCTGTTACTACACACAATAAAAAAACTTACCCAACTGACGAGTTGAGAATTGGATGAACTGTAAAATGAGAAGATAAGGCCTTGTACAAAAACAAAATAGTTATAAGCTTCAAAAGAGAAAAGAAAGAAAATTTTCAAAAATCAAAATCTCCCAAAAGTTCAAAATCAAAAGGAGTCGAATTCAAAAGAAACAAAAGCAAAGTTAGAACTCCCAAAAATCAAAATCATATGGAGTTACAAAGCCAAAGAGGTAAAGAATGAATCACAAATTAGGAAGCAAAATAACAAAACGAGGTTCTTCTATATTTACAAATATCCTGAAAACCCAATTTCTTAACTTATCAGAGTTTGTTTTCCCTTCCCTTTATTTCTAAACCACTACCTTATCCCTGTAATTCCTAATAAATGACCTTTAGTTAACTAAGAATAGGATGGTGTGATAGTAAGTGGATATTGTGATCAATCGACCCCGTTTTCTTTGGACGTCATTAGAGTATGTGAGGAATATAAGTGCCCTCTACACTTGAGAAAATGAAACTCGAGTGAATCTATCAGAGAGTTGTGATTGCAACACACCCCTGTGAGACCCAGCTTAAGGACGCTCTCCAAAAGTTTTGAAAACGACTCTACTTTTGTATTTCATTGCTCATGTTTTACACGTTTATCTTTAGATGATTAAATTACTATATATATTATTCTAAGTTCAAAGGAGCTTTTCTTTATTCCCCCGCTAATGAGATGTATAAACCTCTGAGAATAAATAAGGAAACGAGACCCTTTGTACTAAATAGAGGAAGTTTGTGAGTACCTTCTCTAGAAAACTCTCTTGAGGTTTAAGCTCATTCACTATGGGAGTCCTAGTGGTTTAATGCCTTGTTGCATATGGTCAATGCAATCGCACTCCGCAAAACGATACTAGTATAATAAATCAAACATTTGTGATCTTAGTTTTTCTCTCTCATCTTTGCTTGAGGACTAGTAAAATATAATGTTGTTTGGGGGTAGTTGATCAGTCCCCAAATGTGCATTTTATTACCTTTACAATGCTTCAAATATGCCCTTCTTAAGCTTAATGAACATACAACTTATAGCTTTTGCTACCTTTTGCAGGATACAGGCCATTTAGGACGTATATTCCTAATACGTGAATTTTAGCGCAAAAAGGATTGTTATTGACGTTGTTTGGGAAGATTCCAGCTTAGGAGCAAAAGTGTCGAAAAGTCTCAAAGTCAACTTTCAGAGACTCAGGACTAAAGACTTAAGACCCAAGGACTCAGGACTAAAAGCTATGCACTCAAGGACTTAAAGCCAAAATCAAGAATTCAATTGTATGGGGTTAAGTCACAGAAAGCCCACAAGCTTTATCTCATCCTCAAGGTTGTTTCTAGAAGGGGCAAATATGTAATTGGTGTCCTATATAAACCAAAGTTGTAGAGAAAGAACATTACCCTAGAGCTAATCTTTGGTCATTAAAAGTAGATAAAATGTTTTAGTTTAATAGTGTAATTTGTTATTTACTTGTTTTCCATTTTTATGTTCTTCAAGCTTTAGTGATTAAACCAAGTTCTTAATTCTCTTCAATACAAGTTTTCATTACTTCTCTTATCCTTTATTCAATCTCAAAACACTAGTCATACTCATTTGACAAGTTCAAATGAGTATAATTTTGTGAGCAAGACATCCATAAAAACCATTTCCATACATGTTTTGCACTCAATCCATAGTGTAGTTAAGAATTCAACTATTCTAGATAAAGAACTAGTGTTTCCACCATTAAAACTTAAGAAGAAGAGTAAAGGAGACTAGAAAATAGTAGAGAGAGATTTTTCTAACCATCAAACTATTCCTCTAACCTAAGGATTTAAGATGAACAACAACAAAACCCAACTCCACTTTCTAGAAATGTCACTTTACCAAGTGGTGTGCTACCAAGAATCTCACTCACGATGAATCTGGGGGAGGGGAGTAAGGAAGGTAGTTGGTCCATCAGAATCTTGTAACTGATTACTCGAAATCCTCGTGGCTATATGTTTGTCTTTTTCTAGAGGAGCGTGACTACTTTGGGCTCTAGTTGATTGATTTTAATTCATTTTTTTAGTCTAGGGCTTCAAGAATCAAGAAACGTCCAATTTACCTAAATTGGGGAATGACTTCCCAATTGTTGTTATATACCTCGGGTTCAGCCTTATGCAAGAATGTAAATTGCAGTGTGGAAATTAAATTTCAAACAATCACGTAAGCATGCTTGAACACACAAGGTATCCTCTTACTTGGGCTTCGTGGAGGTTTAGAATTTACCTCTCAAGCCATGCTTACACGCTGCTTGAAGAGAAGGCGACATCGGTTGGCGCGTGATCTGAGAATCAGGCCCAACCTTTCAAGCTTTACCATGTATTAAGTTACAATAAAGGTCTACTTAAAAAGCTCACAAATTGGGTTTTTGATAATTAAACAGCTTTTCCTTCAAGGGCCAAAAACATAAAAGTAAACTATTAATAAACTAATCTAATAGATTAACTAGTTAATATTGATTATCTAGATTAACTAGAGTTAATTAGACTTAGAGTGTTGATTACCAAAGTGTGTAAGCTATGATTCACAACTTGCCTCACACACTTGAACTTCCCAAAGTAATGAAAACTATAATCCCTTGGTTAGTATACAACTTCAACCAAGTTCAACTCATGTTCATCCACAAAAATCAATCAAAAACCATTTTTACTAATTTTTTTTGTTTTTCTTTTTATGTCTAACTATTACAAACAAGTTCCACTGGTTTATCCTACTTTATTACAAAATTGAGGTTTGGAGTTCAACTCAACATCGAAAAACATCTTGAACTAGAGAAAATTGGATGGTGGTGTGCTGAGATGTACGGACGGTTATGCACAATAGTAGGTGCGGACGCGCGCGCAGTCGCTTACCGGCTCCGACCAAGTTGTGTCGTCTTCCGTCGACAAATTCAACTCCTCTCCATTTGTTGATTGTTGAACCTGGTATTGCAAAAATATAAGTCAGTGATGAAAAATAACAAAATAAATCAACGAAAAATAAAAACAAGAAGTGAAAAGGATGAGAAGGATGCTTCCTTTCTTAGATGCTCAACCAAGCATTCTTGCTCCTTCAATCCATGATGGTGGCGCCATTTGAAGCTGATGTAAAGTGATGAGTCTTCAAAAGTTTGTAAGAAGTAAGGTTCATCCTAGATTGTTTGGGCTTGAATGATGGGAGTTTGAAGAAAGGAAGGTAGAGTTCTTATCTTAGGAATAGTGTTTTTATCTAAGTTATGAAGAACATTGAAAGCAAAGTTTACATTGTTGAATGATTGAAAGAAACATAACTTGGAAACAAGGAAATGAGATTGATTGCTTGAACAATAACAATAATAAAAGAAGATTGATTGATTGAAATAAAGCAAAATGACAAGATTGAAATGAAAGAAATGAAGAACAATAAAGTAAATAACTTGAATTGAAAAATAAGAAAAATAAATCCTACTGACACTAGATTAAGTCTAGGTGCATTCTCTCTCCCTAACTTTTAGATTATATACCCCTACTTTTGCCTTTTACTGATTTGCCCTTCTCCATTGTAATTGAGACACCTCACACTTCACTTTTTGCTTGCTTTTCCTTTTGCTTTTTGGTTTTTTCTTGACCAATGTAAGTTTTGGAGAATGCCATATTTTTAGATAAGGGTCGGCCTCCATTTCTGGTCTTCTGAGTTGAGGGCTTTGACCTTTGACTTTGATTGTTGACTTTGACTTTTTCATAGCAGCTTCTGGTCTTCATAATAAGTGTGATTAAGGCTCTTTTGGTGCTAAGACACATCTTTTATGATAAGTGGTCTGAAATTCTCTGTAACCTGAAAAAGGCAAAAAAAGTTATGAGTTGTCTTTTCATTAAGCGTAAGAAGGGTTGTAATGCAGTACTATAAGAGTAATAAAACACACATTTGAGAGCTGATCAAACCCCAAGATAACATAATATTAGTAACTAAAATAGGTAGTGGTGCAGTGGTTTTGCCTATAGCCATATGCTCTTCACGCTTAAAATCAATGGATCAAAAACCATACCTCCTGTTCTGTAGAATCCAAAGGATGTGTAGGAATGACAAGTTAATGTCACTGGGCTTTGTGGTGCCACAGATGTTCTTCCCTTTTGTCACAGCCAACTGGTTGATCCTTAGTGACTGTTGTCTGGCACAGTGAGAGCGGCTGTTGTAGCGGCCCTCTAACAGTGTCTCTAGCATCAGCTGATGTACTCCTTCAAACTGGGAGCCTTGTAAGGTCAAGGTGACTTGTTTCGCGGCTATCCCAGTGATAGATGCTAGCAAATCATGCGTCACATCCATCTCAACTCTGTCAAAGTTCACAAACAACCTCCCTAATGGAGTTCTCCTCTTAAACTGATAAAATTTTAAAACCAAATCGTCATGGTAGTACTCCTCAATAAAGTACCACATTCTATCCCACCCTCTAGCACGCATCTCAGTACCATATAATGGTTGGAATATCTCCGCGTTGAATGCGAATTCTGGCATAATTTTTACTGGTCTAGCCATGGTGTGGATGAAATTGGAATACAAGTAGGGGAATAAGTAGGGGAGGATGAAGGGAAGGTACTGTAAAAAACTTGAAAAGGTTGGTGGTGATGAAGGCACGGATTTAGGCTATGAAGGGCGCGGGCAGCGCTCTATGTGATTTAGGTCGAATGTAATTTTGTTTGGGATGATGAAGAAAGTGGGCCAGAGCGTAAGGCAAAGTGGGATGGTCGGTGGGGTGTAATTATCATGGGTTTTAGTGGAAAATGAATTTTTGGCCCAAGCCCAAATCTTTCCTGAAATACCCATCATGTCCTGCTGCCTCGTAAACTTAAAACTAAGATTCCCGATTCGTTTGGAATCCGATTTTTGCGAATGAGGTATGAAAATGATCAGCATGAAGAATTCTATCTAAAGATCTAGGAAACACTCAAATCTAACCATATAGAACACATTAGTTGGTGGAAGAACGTCTCGAAATGTGTAAATGGCATAAGTTATGTGGGTGATAGAAATCTAGATGACTAGACTGTGTCACACGAATCTATACAACTTAATGACAACATAAAAAATTAAGATAGGAAATTTAGAGAACAAGGTGGGGTGATTACCCACCCCCAAATAAAATTTTTGAATAGGATGGAAAAGATTTGTTGTGGTGAAAATGTGGGTCTTTTAAAGTCAGGTACCCTAGACTTTCTAATCTATTTAATATTAACGTGTTTTATAGTTTTCTAGTTTTTATGAAAAGGATTTTTGAAAATAAAATAATAAAGCAAAAAAAATGTAAATCACTCCATAGACAAACACTACTCAAAAGAAATGAGAAAAAATGCAAGAGAGGAATGCGTGAATTATATGAACGTAGACTAAGGATCCGGCACTAACAACCACACTCCGAAAGGAGGGTCTGGTTACCTTAATGGAGTACTCCCAAAATATAGAATATGGATAGGAAGCACACCAAGTACAGAGGGTCAGTCCTCATAAATAGAGTCTTGTAGAAGGGTTTCTTCTACAGCTGGCGAATCGTAATTCGTGGAAATATTTTAAGCGTTGGCCATTTACTTGAAAGGTATTGCTATCCTTGCGATTTACCAAGCTGATTGCCCCGTGAAAGGTGATATCAGTAACCAAAAAAGGGCCGGACTAATGTGTTTTTAATTTCCCAGGAAAAATATGCAAATATGAGTTATATAGCAAAAACTTTTGGCCAAGGTCAAACTCTTTACGCAAAATATGTTTATCATGAATACATTTCATCTTAGCTTTATAATCCTTCGCTAGATCATAAGAATCACTCCGGATTTCTTCAAACTTATTTAATTGCAATTTGTGTTCGACACCAGCAGCGTTAATGTTGAAATTAAGATTTTTAATAGCCCATAGGGCCATGGTATTCCAACTCAATAGGCAAGTGACAAGATTTACCAAAACCTAAGCTATAGGGTGACATACCAATAGGTGTTTCAAAAGCCGTTCTATATGCCCATAAAGCATCTGTTAAGCGTCTAGACCAGTCTTTTCTATTAGGATTAACAGTCGTTTCTAAAATCTTTTTTATTTCTCTATTTGGCACCTCAACTTGACCACTAGTTTGAGGATGATACAGATTCGCCACCCTATAGGTAACTCCATATTTCTTGACTAAATCTTCTATAACTCTATTACAAAAATGTTTTTCCCCATCACTTATGATGGCCTTAGGTATGCTGAAATGGGAGAAAATATATTTTTTCATAAAAAATACTACGGTTTTATAGTCATTGCTATGACAAGCCATGGCCTCAATCCATTTCAAAATATAGTCTATAGCTACAAGGATATAAATAAAACCATGCGAGACGGGAAACAGACCCATGAAATCTATACCCTAGACATAAAAAATCTCCACTATGAGAATGGGATTTAGGGGCATCATATTACGTTGAGTAATATGCCCAAGTTGTTGACATCTAATACATGCTTTGCAGTGTGCATGGGCATCATTAAAAAGAGTAGGCCAATAAAAACCGCATTGGAAAACTTTGGAGGCAATTTTCTTTCCACTAAAATGACCTCCACATGATTGTTCATGGCAGAAGGATAAGACTTCATTGTGCTCCCACTGGAGAATGCTACGATGAATTATCTGATCCACACAATATTTAAAATGGTAGGGTTCATCCCAGTAGTAAAATTTAACTTTGGCCAAAAATCTCTTGTGTTCAATTTTTTTACCATATATCAGGAATAATCTCGAACACTAAGAAATTAACTATGTCCGCATTCCATGGTGCAGAAAAAATTGAATAAAGATGTTCATCCGGAAAAGAGTTAGATATCAATTCGGAATCACTGTCATCCTCATTAGTTAGCCTAAATAAATTATCTACAACTACATTTTCAGTCCCTTTCTTATCCTTAAGTTATAAGGTAAACTTTTGCAGGAGAAGATACCTGTTTAGCATCCTTCTTCGCGAGAAGGTACCTAAGTGTTGCATGGTCTGTGTAGACGATGCTCGTGGAACCAACTAAGTAGGGACTAATCTTACCTAGAGCATAGACAACAGTAAGAAATTCCTTTTTTGTAGTAGTGTAATTACGTTGAGCATTATTTAAGGTTTTACTAGCATAAAAAATTACGGTGGACTTATTATCTAACTTCTGTCCTAGCACAGCACCAACAACATAATCACTAGCATCACACATAAGTTCAAAATGTTTAGACCGGTCTGGTGGTTGTATGATAGGTGCAGAGGTTAAAGCGGCCTTTAAAGTTTCAAAAGCCGGTTAACAGTCATGATTAAAATAGCTTTTAATAACATCTTTTAGGAGCAAATTTGTTAAAGATCTAGCTATTTTGGAAAAATCTTTTATGAAACGTCTATAGAAACATGCATGGCCTAAAAAGGCCCTAATGTCATGGACAGTGTGTGGTATAGGTAGAGATGCTATCTTATCTAATTTAGCTTTGTCTACTTTTATGCCATCTTTAGATACAATATGACCTAATACTATGCCTCTTGTGACCATAAAATGACATTTTCCCCAATTTAAAACTAAGTTCTTTTCCTGACACCGTTTCAAAAGTTTGGAATGATTTGATAGACAATCTTCAAAGGAATGACCATGAATGGAAAAATCATCCATAAATACTTCTATGAATTTCTCCATTATGTCACTAAAAATATGAAGCATACAACGCTGGAAATTACTAGGTGCGTTACAAAGGCCAAAGGGCATTCATTTATATGCATATGTACTGAAGGGACATGTGAATGTAGTGTTCTCTTGGTCATCACGGTCAATAACAATCGGAAAGTAGCCTGAGTAGCCATCTAAAAAATAGTAATAAGCATGGTCGGCTAGACGTTCGAGCATTTGGTCTTTAAAAGGTAAAGGAAAGTGGTCTTTAGGTGTCATGGAATTTAACTTCATATAATTGATACAAATCCTCCACGTTATAGGAACTCGGGTGGAAACTAACTCGCCATCGTCATTACGGATGACTGTAACACCTTATTTCTTAGGGACTACATGAACTGGGCTCACCCATTCACTATCTGAGATGGGGTATATAATGCTAGCATTGAGTAATCTCAAAAATTCCGCTCTAACTACATCTTTCATGAAAGGGTTCAAATGATGTTGTGGCTCACAAGAGGTTTTCTCATTATCCTCCGAATGTATGCGATGTTTGCATACACTAGGGTCAATACCCTTAATTTTGCCTAGAGCCCAAAAAATCATAGAACGATATTCACAAATCATCCTAATCAAATTTTCCTCTTCAGTAGCAGATAACTGAGATGAGATAATAATCAGATAAGTGCCATCCGGATCTAGAGAATGTATTTTAACTCAGCGGGAAGAGGTTTAAGTTCAGGGGTGGGAGGAATGGGAATGAGGGATTCAAGAAGATCTTCCTCCTCTACAGCACAAATTTGTTCAGAAATAAGTTCTTTAAACGCAGGAGCTAGATCTATTGAGGGGTCATGGATAGGAGTAGACTCTAAAAGGGCATGTACTTCTTGGATGTAGGAATCCTCAATACTGCCAAAGGAAAGAAATTGGTGCATCTAATTTTCTGGGAACATTTTATTGAAATAATCTTGAGCAAGGCTCTTGAAGTAGTCTAGTGATTAGTATCTCAAAGTTGTTGATGTGGTTCACCATAAATTGTTTGGAGCTTAAATGATTTGGGAGTTTTAGAAGGAAGGAAGGCAGTTTCTTTAGTTTAGGACAAGTGTTTGTTTACTAGTTTATGAAGAACGTTGAAAGAAAAGGTTAAGTGGATTTAAAGATTGAAGAACATAAGCTTGAAAGCAATGAATGGTAATGATTGATTGAAGAAAGAACAACAAAGAAAGAGGATTGACTGATTGAAATATAAACGCAAATAACAAGATTGAAATGAAAAACAATAAAGTAAATGACTTGGATGTAAAAAGACTAGAAATTAAATCGTACATGACACAAGAATAAGTCTAGGTGCATTCTCTCTCCCTAACTTTTAGTTCTTATACCCCTACTTTATACAAATGACTGATTTGCCCATCTCTATTACATTTGAGACACCTCACCTTTTACTTTATGCTTTTGCTTTTTCCTTTTGCTTTTTGATTTCTTCTTTATCAAGATAGGTTTTAGAGAAAGCCATCTTTTATGTTAAGGACATCTATCTCTGGTCTTCTGAGTTGAAGACTTTGACTTTCAGCTTTTTGGTTCTGAGTCCTTGACCTTTGACTTTTGACTTTGACTTTAACTTTTGACTTTTTCAGCACTTTTTTTATAGCAGCTTCTAGTCTTCATAATAAGTGTAATTGAGGCTCCTTTTGGTATTAAGACGCAGCTTTTATGATAAGTGGTCTGAATTTCTCTATAACCTTAAAAAGACAATAAAATCTATGAGTTGTCTTTTCATTATGCGTAAAAAGAGCTGTAATGCAGCAATGTAAGGGTAATAAAATGTACATTCGGAAGCTAATCACCACCCCCAAATAGCATATTGCTTGTCCTCAAGCAAGGATGAAAGAAAAAACTAAGATCACAAATGAGTGATTTATTATAAGTTATACTCATCTGGCTTCGCGGAGTGCGATTGTATTGACCATATGTAACAAGGCATTAAACCACTAGGAATTCCCTAGTAGACGAGCTTTAAGCCTCATGAGAGTTTTCTAGTGAAGGTACTCACAAACTTCTTCTATCCAGTACAAAGCGTATTGTTTCCTTATTTAATCTCAGAAGTCTATACATCTCATTAGCGGGGAATAAGGACAAGCTCCTTTGAACTTAGAATAACATATGTATAGTAATCTAATCACCTAAAGATAAATGTACAAAACATGACCATTGAAATGCAAAAGCAGAGTTATTTCCAAGACTTTTGGAGAGCGCCCTTAAGGTGGGTTCTCACAGGGGTGTGTTGCATTCACAACTCTCTAAGAGATTCACTTAAGTTTCATTATCTCTAGTGCAGTAGGCACTCATATTCCTCACATACTCAAATGACGTTCTAAGAAACCGGGGTCGATTGATCATGCTTGCCACTTACTATCACACCATCATATTCCTAATTGAGCTAGAGGTCTTTATTAGGAGTTATGGGGATAGGGTGATGGTTTAGAAGGAAAAAGGAAAGGAAAAACAAATATCTAATAAGTTGAGAAATTGGATCTTGAAGATACTTGTAACCAGAGAAGAACCTCGTTTTGTTCTTTGATTTCAAATTGTGATTCTTTAGCCCTTGGCTTTGTGACTCTATATGATTTTGAATTTTGAGAGTTCTAACTTGCTTTTGTTTTTTGTTTTTTTGTTTTTGATATCGTCTTCTTCTGATTTTAAACTTTTGGGAGATTCGATTTTTTACTTCTTCGATTTTTTTGGAGTTTTGGTTTTTGATGGGTCTTTCTTAATTTTATTCTCTTTCTTTTCTTTTCGAAGCAACTAATTGATCTGTTTTTATACAATGTCTCCTATTCTCTTTTTCTGATATCCATCCAATTCTCAACTCGTCAGCTGGGTAAGCTTTTTATTGTGTGTTGTAACAGGTCAGGAATTTATGGCGGAGAATAAAAAGGCTTTTAGAAAATGGTGAAGGCTCAAAAGGGGTAACTAGAGTAAAAACTATATTTTTGGGTTTTTAACATTTATTTGTCTATATCGATCCAAAAAGGGCCTAAATTCTCTCCTAGGATATGGTGTGCTGATCAAGCAAGTGGATGTGTGGTCATTCTATCCAGACATCCTTTGTGTCATCACTCAATAATCATTCAGATGAGGCTTTTAGCTAGATTCTCACAAGATATGGAACTTAATTATTCTAACATTGGTCTCGAAAACTCACTACTATATACGATCAAATGCTGATGCATGCCATTCATAAAAAGATGCATAAACCATTATATGTATATTAGTCTAAGTTCGAAGAATGAATCCTTACTCTATTGCTATAATGAAACTTCTAAACTTTTTATTCATCATAGAAAAGGGAACAAGACTTTTTAATACTAAACAGAAAAATATTTTAGTCTTTTTCGAAAATAATTTTTAGAAAGGAAGAAATATACTACTATAAGAAATGCCTACTTTTTGTAAAATGTTACTATACCACCCCCAAATATAAATATGCTTTGTGCTCAAACTATGAAGAGATAAGGAAAGAGATTACCATAGAAACATGAACAAAAATGGCGATACACCTATATTATGTTCTTCACACTAAAAATATGCCACCGCCAGATAAGTTTGGGGCGTGGGTTGTTTGATATAGAATAAGAAATACATGGTTTATTGTACTAAAGATAATTATTCTACTATGAATTTTTTTTGGGTTTTTATATTTTTGAAAACACATGAAATGCAGAAAGAAAAATGGAAAATTTTGGCATGATGTATTTGTATTACCTTCTACTAATATACCAAATTCCACAAGAAAACAAAAAACATAAGAATATATAAAGTTAATATTATACTAACGTCATAATACTACATAAGTACAGAAAGAAAAGAACTGAAAAACATAAATTATAACTATATATATGGACACTAGGTAGCTGCCTAATCAGAATCTGTGTGTGACTCTTCACGACGTCTAAAAGTTCCTTCTCTTTGATGACGTCAGGTTCTAGCATGTCTATCACTACGCAGAAGTGCATCTCTAATGCTCAGCAGTGTTCTAGTGACACTGTGCTGAAATCTTCGTTGCTCCTACTGGAAAGGCCACTACTCGATCCTCTCTGAGAGTCTGTTGTTCTGCCATGATGACTCACTATGTTTGCCTGAGCTGGTGGATGCGCTGGTGTAGAATCATTTGGCCTCTGATAAGAGCCCAAAACTGTAGTTTTAACCCCTTAATAATCATACTTTTAGACCAATTATGTGAGTAATAATTAAGAGTTAACACTGATTACGTGTTTTTATGCATTCCAGGCTTCAAAGTCCATTATGTGCAGAAATGTGCCACTTTAGCGAGATAAAAGAGCAAAGGTCGGTTACTAAGTAGTTCCGTGATTAAAGGCCAAGATTCAAGAAGATAAAGCCTTTCTAAAGCCCGGTCAAAAGCTGAAAAGACAAAGTCCACGCAGGCAGAAACAGTGCACAAAGTCAACAGAACTTCCGAAGACCATATCTTTGGACTCAGACCTCAGAATTGGGCCTACCTTATGTCAAAACGACCGGCTTGGAAAGAGGTTTCCAATGGTCCAAGCCTTAACCCAATCAGAGGAGCAGAAGTGGACGAAACGTCTGTTGAAGTGAACTGCAGCTGAAGAGGCCATTTTGGACTGAAAGAATTGGGTTTTGGGCCTGATTCTCTGGCCCAAAACATGGCTCCAAGCCCATGCACGATTTTTGGATCTGAATGTATAAAAACCAAAGCTTCACTCTTTGTTAATGGTAGATAGTTAGACCTAGATTAAAGATTAGATTAGTAGCCTCCATTAATTAATTCTAGATCTAGTTTTCCTTAGATTTAATTAGTTTAATTTAATTAGTTTCATATCTTGTTTTTATTTAATTCCTTGAATGATTGTTCGTCATTTAATTAGATAAATAAAGTAGTATTTTTATCAATTTCGATTTTTGTCATTTCCATTTCTAGATCTAATTTCAATTCTTGTTCTTATTTTATTTTAGTCATTAAATTAGATGTCATTATTGTTTGATTAAGTAAATTTCAATTCTTTACATTATGTTTAGTTTAGATTCAATGAGAAATGTTAGTTTGATGAATCAAGGCTAAAACCTCCATTAGAGGGGTTGATGAAGCCTTGATGAAAACTTAGTTGTTAGTGTAGAATTGTTTGTAGATTCTATTCCACTCTAGAAGGTCGTGTTTCGCCATGAGAATGGGTGGACGACCTCACATGCTAGTTAGTATTTGGTAGAAATGCCACGAACACTAGAGATTAGAACTCAAAATTCTTGCCGTAAGAACGTAAGAATCGAGATACAACAATCTATGCTAGGTTATTAAGTTGGATTCGAGGTGGATTCAATTCCCCTCTAATCCTTTATCTAGATTAAAAAACAATCATATTTCCATAGCATTCGTAGTTTAAATTAAAATAATCAATTTCATATTGCATCGTAGTATAATTCCCCCTCGTAAAACTCTCATAGACTTAAGACCGACTAATTAGATTAGAAAATAATTCCATGCTAGAGCACTAGGAGTGGAACGAACTTCCTACTCCACTATATTCGATAGAATTGAGAGTAGAAACTTTGATAAACATAGACTCTTAAGATAGTTTTAGTTTACTTACGTTTTGAGTTTAATCGTTCATTGCGTAGGTAAACTATTCATTTTAACTTTTATCAAATGGCGCCGCTGCCATCTTAGTTGCACTTTAGCATTGTTTTCATAGTAGAATTAGTCATTTTTAAGTCCCATTAAACCCACCCACCCTTGTTTGATTCATACTGTGGTTGTCCATTTCAGCGTTGAAAAGTTCCGCAAAAAATATACACCGAAGCGCCGACCGCCGCCTTATAAGGAGCGCTACGCTGCTATATACCTGAACACGAAGCCAGCATTCCCTTGAGCGACCAGCCCTCATACCAAAGCGCGACCAGCCACTTATCGACACGGGACCGACCGTTCCTTCTTATGCGAACCCGCATCGCCCTAAGCAAAATTTTCCCGGATTTCTGCGCAGTTTGTTTTGAATTTCGATTTTTCAAGTTTTTCAGTGTTTTAACTTGTTATTTACATCAACACGCAAACAAGACGCTATTCATAAAAGCGAAGCAAGGGCCGAATCGGGTATTCCTTTCTTCCACACCTCGCGATCTCCGGTTAGAGGTTTCTACTAGTATATCGTAATTGTTTGGAGTGTTGCATGTTTAGTTAAGTTCGACTTAGTCTTGCATGAGATTAAGGTCCGGTCGAAGAAAACAACTAACGTAATTACACGGCAACGCCAACAAACAAGTCTATCTAGTTTCCCACCCACTACACCTCTAGCTACTATTTCACACACACCACCGATATTATGGTCAAGAAAAGAGAGACTCCTCTCTCGACTTTTATAAAGCCTTGAGTGATAGCCCTAAATCTTGCATCGTTCTAGCAGACCCGATTGGGGATTTCCGCATCCCCCAAATATATTTAATTTGTTACCCGTTTTCATGGTTTAGACCATGAAAAACCTTATCATTTACACGTTAGGATTGAACAAGTCCTTATAACATTCCACCATCCTACGGTTGGTGCGGAACAAATTAAATTGAGGGTATTCCCTTTCACCTTAGCTGATAAGGCGGCTTGGTTAACTGCCCAAGCCTAATTACAATGGACTCATGGGCCAAACTTGTTCAAATTGTTTATGGAACATTTTACCCACCCCTAAAGACGGATGAAATGCTTTCCAAGATTCACTTCTTTCGACAGAATCCTCATGAATCATTTTCAGAGGCTTGGAATCGTTTCACCGATCTGCTTATAGAGTGTCCACACCATAATCTAGCAAAAGACACGTTAGTGCGTGCCTTTTTCAAAGGACTTCAACATCACCATAAAGAAGTCCTTGACATAATGAATGGGGGTAGTTTCCTAAGGTAAAGGAGCCTCGAGAGGCTTACAAATTTTAGAAGAACAAACTAAACGCTAATAACAATTGGGGAGTGATGATATCCCCCCTCGCTAGTTCTTCTTCAACAGTTAAGGTCGCGGTATGTTTGAGATGAAACCCGATCCGAACTTAAAAATTTAATCGAATCTCTAACTAAAAGGTAGAGGCTATTTCTATTCAACAAAAGCCTATCCCGTCCATGAATGTAAATTCAAATCCATGTAGTTTCAAGTATAGTCCCGAGCATCCCGAATCCCATCGCCCTATAGCCTATGAACAGTCTTGTTCCATTAATAGTGAACCTAACGCCCTTGAGACAAAATCCCAACTTCGGTTGGAGAAATAACCAACAAGTCACACCTACAGGGTACAATAATCAATATGTTAGGCCAACACACGCTTATAACCAAGCTCCACCACAACAAGGACAGATCGGGGTAATTATAATAATTATAACAACCAAGCGCCAACCTCGACAAAGTCAAGCACAAGGTCAATGTAGTTATAATAATTATAATGCTAATAGAGGTATCGTTCGGTAAATAATAACTATCACAATCCGCCATAAATAATCAACGCGATAGTTCCAAATCCACCACACCCGTGACTACTACACCCACACAACCGGATCGTCTTGACACCTTCATACAAGTGAGCCAACAACTTTTCCAAACCATGGCTCAATCTAACCAACACATTCTACAATCCGTTAATAATTTAAACCAACAGTTAGCCCAAGAGAAAGCCCAACCAAAAGGCGGTTTCCGTGCCGAGCGATACCCAACCCTAGAACGAAGAAACACAGCCTTTGAAGTAAACGGTAATACTAGTACGGAAACTACAATTGTAGGTGAGCTAAATGCCATCACCACTCTCCGTTCTGGAAGAGTGATTGATAACAAAGTAACTATGCCTATAGTTACCCCATCAGTACTCCCTACACCGGATATCGAACTAGATACCGAAATAGAAACTGAAGAACCTACCATTGTAGAGGTACTAGTTAAACCACAACCTAAGAAACAGAAAGCCAAGGTTACACATCAAGTCGAGCCATACGCTAAATATAGAGCGAAACTACCATTCCCTCAGAAGTTAGTCATGCTAACTAGGGATACAAACTTCGAGGAGATTAGGAACGTTTTCAAGAATCTAACGATAAACCTTCCTTTTCTCGAAGCTATAAAAAAGCTACCTAACCATGCTAAGTTTCTTAAGGAGTTGTGCACTACTAGGCGTAAGACCAACATACCTAAAGACGCCTTTCTAACCTAGAATTCCCCAACTTTATCTGAAAATAATGGAATTGTTAAGTACAAGGACCCTGGTCGTCCTACTGTACAATGCACCTTAGGAGATTCTCACACGACGACCGCGCTACTAGACCTAGGGGCTAGTGTTAACTTACTACCATTTTATTTGTATAAACAAATAGGTCTAGAGGAGATGCAACCTACTAAAATGACATTGCAATTAGTTGATCGGTCTATTAAGTATCCTAAGGGTGTGGTTGAAAACGTGTTGGTTAAAGTCCAAAATTTTTACTACCAAGCCGACTTCGTTATCCTCGACAGAGAAGTCACTAACGACTCTGTACCTATCATTTTAGGGCCCCTTTCTTGGCTACTGCCAACGCCGGCTTATAAACCGCCAGCGATGGTTCGATGTCCTTGTCCTTTGGCCATCTTTCCGTTGAGGTAAATGTTTTCAAAACGAGGACACAAATCCCGATTCATCTACAAATGGAGAGGTTAGCATGATCGAGCTTAGCTCAAGATTACTTCCAAAACATGTTTTCGAGAAACAGATTAACAAATTCCTTTCCTTCGAAATTCCGACTTTAACAATGACTCCCCGGTAGTAGACGAAATCGAAGAAGAATTCCTCGCAAACTCTTTTGCACCGCTTCTTTACCACTTCGCGAGTCCCCCCTTGCCAACAGCCATTCATCCCTTGATGCTATGACGGAAGATGAATTTTTCAATCTCTATCCCAGTGATCCTTTTGACCCACCTATTGAGGAATGTCTTGCATATATCAAGATTTCTAATGATATGGACTTGAGAGCTCTAGCTGAGAAACATTCACCTTCCATCACCAATATTCCCCACCCTCCACCTTTTCAAAGGTACCTCGAGTTTGCACTCGATCCTATAGTTTCTCCTGTGCTTCATGATTTTTTAAATCCACCTAGTAAACAAATACTTCCCAAGGATAAACCACTTGACACCTTCATTTTCAGACTTGAGACAGTCCCTAACTACACCATGAATGAGTTTTGTGCTAAACCCACATCCTCATTTTTTCCATGCTTTTTCTCTAAAACTTATCCCAATCCACCATATCTTCCACAACCATTCACTTTTCCACACTTATTCACTAGGACACCCTCTCGTTCAAAGATGAAACATAAGGTGCATGCTCGGTTATGTTATAGGTCTATCCGACTTCGCTTTCATTCCACTAGGCTGCGTCGTAGGAAATCTTGGTGCTTGATTGTGTTTGGATATGTTTTCTGCGATATTTATATATGGAACGATCCACAACTATTTCGGTTGTTGATATATGATAAACTGCATATTCATACATACATTTAGATAAAGTCTCGAGTATCTGACTATAAACGACTCAATTTTTGTGTTTGGTGCATTTCCTTTCATTTCCATATATTGGTGAATGCACCATTCAGGTAACCGGGCCCTCCCTATGGAGTGTGTGGTTGTAAGTACCGGATCCTAAGTCCACGGTGCACATAATTCACATTTTCCACTCTTGCATGTTTTCTTGGTTTTTGAGTCATGTTTCTCTATGGTGTGAATTATGTCTTTATCGCTTATTGTTTTCCTTTATATTAAACCTAATTCATAAAAAGTAAAAAGTTTAAAGCTATAAAAATAGTAATCTAGCAAGTCTCGTGAATCGACCTTAAAAGACCCAAGTTTTAGTACAATACCAACTTTTCTCGAGTATAGGCCAAACAAAAATTTCAAACTTAAAAAAGAGTTTTCCAATTTTGTTTGGGGTGTATGATTTTGGTATTCATTTCAAATCTTGTTGCCACCCTAAGCTGTCATGTTTACTCCAAAGAGTTTGTGTTAGTTAGTACGTAATGCTTTAATTGTGCTTCATATTATCATATCATCTTTACAATATTTATGTTACAGGTACTGCCAATTTTTGCTACGTTTCTATGGTAAATTCTTTCCTTATCTCTTTACACTTTGAGGACAAAGCGTTCGATTGTTTGGGGGTGGGATAGAAACATTTGCAAAAATTAGACACTTTTAGGATGTAAATTATGCACTTTTATTTATAAAATGTTAAAAATTATAAAAATTAGTTAGTTACATAATTTAATTGTGCTATTGAATTGTTTCATGAACCCCCTTCTCCCAAATTATTTGGGGGTGGTATAGAAACATGATGTAAATGTTAAGCACATATTAGGTTGTATATTACGTATTATTTCTCTTAAAAAAATAAAAATAAAAATAAAAATAAAAAGTTTATGCTATACACTTAGGAATATTGATATTGTTTCTTTCTCTATGCTTTTAATAATCTAGAAGTCTCACGTAGCTTTTGCATTAGAATAGTTTTTAGAAACTTAGGTTAATATGTAGGTAATAATCTTTGCATCTATCTAAAAATATATTACATGAGTATCTATGATTGTTTGGCAGTAAGTTTCTGAAATCTAGGCTAGAGTACTTATTCTACAAATCCTGTGAGAATATAGCCTAAAGTCTTATATGAGTGAAACATTTGAGAAATGACACAAGGGAGAAGTATATTCCAAATAGAGAAATCACACGTCCACTTGCTTGACCACTATACCATGTCCTAAGAGAGAATTTAGGCCCTTTTTGGATCGATATAGCTAGAAATTCCGACCTAAGTATATTTTCCGCTAGTCGCCCCACTAAGCCTTTTATTAGCCCTTTCATAAACCACAAATCCTTTACCCTGTTACAAAATAAAACAAAATAAATAAAAATAAAAAAAAAATAAAAAAAAATCAACCTACCCAATTTAGATAAGTCTGAGAATAGAATAAGGAAGAAAGAAGAAGAGAAAAACCTGTGTAAACAAAAGTTAGTTAATTGCTTCAGAAAATAAAGAAAAGAAGTTTCCATCCAAAGAAAAGAAAAATAAAAATATAAATAAAATAAAAACTCCAAAAAAATAGAATAAAAGGAGTCAAAAGCCAAAGAAAAAGGGAAAAAAAATATGGCTAAGGATGGAAACAAAGTGTAGAAGCAAAAGTAAATAACAAGGTTTTCTCTAGTTACATAATATGAAGACTCTATTATCTCAGACTTGTCCCTTTTGAATATCCATTTCCTTCCTTCTTAAACCATCTCCTAATCCCCGCAACACCTAATAAAGACCTCTAGCTCAATTAGGAATAGGTTAGTGGGATAGTAAGTGGCAGATGTGTTTGATCAACTTCGGCTTCCTTGTGTGTCATTGAGATTGTAAGGTAAAGTATGCCCACCGCACAATCGGAGTAGCAAAACTTGAGTGGAAAAATCGAGTGATTTTTGTCTTGACTTTTATGTGAGAACCTACTTAAGGACGCTTATTCCAAAGTTTTAGAAACGGACCTGTTACTGCATTTCATAGCATTACTCATTGTATATATGTTTATTCGTAGATGATTGATTATTATGCATATATTAGCTTAGGTTTCGACTTGATTACTCTATATGCATTGCTAGTGAGAGGTATAGTTAATTTAGAGCATGAATAAGGAAACAATAGTTTCATTTCTTAGTCGTTGTAGTATAGATGAAGTTTGTGAGTACCTTCACCGAAAACTCTCACGAGACTATAACTCGTCCACTAGGGGAATTCCTAGTGGTTTAAGGCCTTGTTGCATATGGTCAATGCAATCGCACTCAAATAAACGAGTAGATAGAACTCCATTTTTGGTCACTTATTCTAATTTCTCATCTTTGCTTGAGGACAAGCAAAATGCTGTTTGGGGGTGGTTTGATAAGAGCCCAAAACTGTAGTTTTAACCCTGTAACAGTCATACTTTTAGACCAATTATGTGAGTAATAATTAAGAGTTAACACTGATTACGTGTTTTTATGCATTTCAGGCTTCGAAGTCCATTATGTGCAGAAATGTGCCACTTTAGTGAGAAAAAGGAGAAAAGATCGGTTACTAAAGAGTTCCGTGATTAAAACCAAGATTCAAGAAGATAAAGCCTTTCTAAAGCCCGGTCAAAAGCTGAAAAGTCAAAGTCCACGCAGGCAGAAACAGTGCACAAAGTCAACAGAACTTCCGAAGACCATATCTTTGGACTCAGACCTTAGAATTGGGCCTACCTTATGTCAAAACGACCGGCTCAGAAAGAGCTTTCCAATGGTCCAAGCCTTAACCCAATCAGTGGAGTAGAAGTGGATAAAAAGTTTGTTGAAGCGAACTGCAGCTGAAGAGGCCTTTTTGGACTGAAAGAATTGGGTTTTGGGCCTGATTCTCTGGCCCAAAACATGGCTCCAAGCCCATGCACGATTTTTGGATCTGAATGTATAAAAACCAAAGCTTCACTCTTTGTTAATGGTAGATAGTTAGACCTAGATTAAAGATTAGATTACTAGCCTCCATTAATTAATTCTAGATCTAGTTTTCCTTAGATTTAATTAGTTTCATATCTTGTTTTTATTTAATTCCTTGAATGATTGTTCGTCATTTAATTAGATAAATAAAGTAGTATTTTTATCAATTTCGATTTTTGTCATTTCCATTTCTAGATCTAATTTCAATTCTTGTTCTTATTTCATTTTAGTCATTAAATTAGATGTCATTATTGTTTGATTAAGTAAATTTCAATTCTTTACATTATGTTTAGTTTAGATTCAATGGGAAATGTTAGTTTGATGAATCAAGGCTAAAACCTCCATTAGAGGGGTTGATGAAGCCTTGATGAAAACTTAGTTGTTAGTGTAAAATTGTTTGTAGATTCTATTCCACTCTAGAAGGTCGTGTTTCGCCATGAGAATGGGTGGACGACCTCACATGCTAGTTAGTATTTGGTAGAAATGCCACGAACACTAGAGATTAGAACTCGAAATTCTTGCCGTAAGAACGTAAGAATCGAGATACAACAATCTATGCTAGGTTATTAAGTTGGATTCGAGGTGGATTCAATTCCCCTCTAATCCTTTATCTAGATTCAAAACAATCATATTTCCATAGCATTAAGTAGTTTAAATTAAAATAATCAATTTCATATTGCATCGTAGTATAATTCCCCCTCGTAAAACTCTCATAGACTTAAGACCGACTAATTAGATTATAAAACAATTCCATGCTAGAGCACTAGGAGTGGAACGAACTTCCTACTCCACTATATTCGATAGAATTGAGAGTAGAAACTTTGATAACATAGCAACATAAATAGTTTAGTTTACTTACGTTTTGATTTCATCGTTCATTTCGCAGGTAAGCTATTCATTTCATCATTTATTATTCAATTTTATGTTTATCAGCCTCCATGGAGGAAGTGAATTCCATCCATGGGCTGAGTGAACTGTCAAGTGGCATCTTCAGCGAAGTAATCCACTTTCTCAGAAGGGCATGCTTGCTCGGCAGCTCTGGCAGCAGGTGGAAGCCAAAATTTATGGACGTAGTGGGCATAGATAGGACCTGTGGTAGCGTCCTTGACCTCCACTAGGGCGTTTGTAGCCTCGAACCCCAATGCTGCATGATCCTAGTGACCAGCACTGGTAGAGGAGTAGTGGACCTCCTGGGTGTACAAAGTTGCTCCCAAATGACGGTGATGATGTAGAAGCTATTATTATGCTCCTGGAGAATCCATAAAATTTGGAGCATCGCCTTACCAATATCAGAAGGCTTGGCCGAGCCTAGCAAGTTGTAGACTGTCCACTAAGATACTGCTAACTGATTCCTTCACAACGAACTCTAAAATGCGCAGTGAGACTTGGGGTTTTTCACCCCCTCTAGAAGCGTCTCTGCCATCATCACATCGATGTTTTTACCATCTGGGGAATATTTTGTCTGAACATAAGCCTTCAGAGGAATCCCCAGAACCTCACTCACCACCTCCTTAGTGAGCTCGAGTGTGCGACCATCCTTTACAACTGTGATGCGGTCATCCTCCACTCTAAGCATGTGATTATAAAAAGAAAGAGTAAGGGAGGGAGAATAAGCCGCACCTTCCAACAAAACCAAAGCCTCCCATATTCTTCTACTAACCTCAGCCTTGAAGTGCACTTCAAATAGATCGGAATTGAAGATAGGTTCAAAATTTTGTTCTGGCATGATTTTAAGAACTCAAGCCATTTGGAGTATGGATTGATAAAATATGGGTTTTTAGTTGGAATAGGGGTTGAAAATGGAGGAGGCTATGAAAATTTGGAGTGGTAGGGTTTGGGGTGAGTGGGTGGTTGCGAGTTGAATAGAGGCCGACGTGAGCTGGCTTGGGGCGGCTGGGGTTTGTGAATTGTAAGGAAGATGATTATAGGTTGGGTAGTCACGTTGGTTAAATAGGGTTGATGCCACATGCCTCGCACGTGCCTTTTAAGTTAAAATGAAATTTTGGCCCAAGCCCAAATGAAATCATGAAACTCCGATCTTGTCCTCAGTGCCTTGCCAACTCTAAGAATCGATCCGCGCTCCGTTAGTCATTTGATCTTAACCCATGAGGTACCAAAACGGTCAGCATCAAAAATGCTAACGGTGGATGAAAAATATATGAAGGAAAATAATGAAAAGGAACTATAGGGAAATATGTACAAACAACATAAGGAAAATTTTAATTAATTTTTTTGGGATTTGAATAAGTTTGACTGAAATTTTAAAAAGGTGGGTCGTTTTAAGTCAGATTCCCAAGACTTAGAAGCTTTTGAAAACTTGAGTCAATCCCAGCCATATGGCTGGATTACTTTTTCAAACTGAGCGTAATGCACTGGAGGAAAACACTTGTAAACTTTATAAACAGAATTATTATGAGATTGAAGACTGGGACAAGTTGGTGTTTGACAGTTTGAGCATCAGCCTTCTCTTATAGTTCGTCTCTTACGTGCGTATTAACTCTTACCGAACCCAGAGATAGTTATTGGTATAAGTATCCATATCTTTAGCTGCAATTCTCTAGGAAGTGCTTGCACACGATCATTGAAACTTATCCATCTAATCTTGCTAGGTGGAGGGTTTTTGTTCGTTATAGAAGACATTTTGAAAGTTTTTGAATGTTTTTTGAAAGAGAGAGATTGAGAAGTGGAAGATTTTTAAGAAAGGAAGAATTTTTGTACAAGTTTGAGTATTTCAACGTCAGATTCTCGAGACAACATAGAGAGGTGGAGGCAAAAGATAGAATTAAATAGTGAATAATATCACTTTGGGTTACTCTATTTGTTTAATTCTCATTTCGAGATGCCTTATCTTTTTTTTTTTTTTTTTTTGGTTTCCTCAAGCAAAATATGTCTCTAACCATATAGAGGTTTTGACAATAAGATAAAGTTATACGTGAATCCGGTATCATTTTGGCTACTCCGGGGCGTATAACTTTCATTTTTATATCCTCTAGTTTTGAAAACTATGGAGATATGTTTAAGAAACTCGTACTCAAAAAGTTGTGATGAAAAACAAACCATAAAAAGAAATGTCAGACAACTTTCGTGTCGGCTCTGTTGTGAACCCAATCTAGACAGACAAAGCTTCAACTACGCGAGTTAGGAGATTTACTGCGCAAGATATGAAATGTCCTAACCCGGGCGAATAGCTCGGTGATATAGGCGACCCTTAGTAAGCAAAACTGATCTCAAACCGCCCCTAGATTGCGTTGTTCTAGGGGTTGGTCTGTATAAAATCCATTTCCCATTTTTGTTTTTGAAAAATCATATGACTATTGATGTATTGAGAATCATCTATTATAAGCGCGTTGAAAACAAACATTTATTTTTGAAGGGAAAAGAGAAAAAGTTTTTTTTTTTTTCAAGTGGAAATTTTATTGATGAAGATAATGAATTTTACAAAGAATTAGGACAAACGTGCAACAAGTGGTGCCGCAAGTCCTTCCTGAATGGCAAATCATATCCTCCTAAATATAAACTCGTTGGAACCAGTTGTCATTTGTTTTGTTTTTTTTTTTGGCTTTTTAGGTTTTTGTTCCTACATTACTTAACTATAACAGGAAAAAAAAAATGAAAACTACTAAGAATCACCACTATGATGAAAAGTGATCTTCCCAATAGAATGAAAAAAATGTTTGAAATTAAGTGACTCTAATTGCGAACCATCCCATGGTTTGGCCTCCCTAGATCTTCCACCTCTTGTTTTGCAAGTAGGCACATCTAGTGAAGAAAACTAGCTCTATTTTTTAGATAATCTAGTCTCTCCTCTCCTACTCTCTAGTTAGCCCTAGTTAAAGCCATTCCAACTAGATTGTAATACCACAACTAGAAATCGCCCACAGAAGAAAGAAATAATAAATTAACAGGGCTCCAATTTCCAACCATCCCATGGTTTGGCATGCTTATATAAGACGAAGCATGCAAAACAACCATGAAAAGCAATCGTAAGATACCTCCACTCAATCACCATCTCACCTCTGCTTTATTTCACATCTCATCTTTATAGAGGAAAGACTACACAAGCGTCAAAGGTGAAGATTGAAAGAAAGTACTTATGTAAAAAATAGAAAGCAGGGAAATGTAAAAATAAAGACAAGGAATTTTAAAAAAATTATACTTGCTCCATAGGGGTACACTACTCAAACGAAGAGTAATAGTGCTAACGTAGAATGCACAAGATATTTGTGGACTTAAGGCTCTGGCATTTAGAACCACACCCTCCAAGTGGAGAGGTCCGGTTATCTTATTGATGTATTCTCTTAAAGCAAAAGATGGATTGGAATGGGAAAGGAATACATTTCGAAAAAGAGGATTTAATCTTCATAGATAGGATGATCATGAAAGAGTTTTTAGCACTCCAACTTCATTCACGTCACTTGTTGCTTCAAAGCCTGTGTTTGTTGGTTTAGGGTTTGGAATAGCTTGTCCTGGGAACACACCTTTTTGGGTTTTGTCTTGGGATAACAAATTCAGAGATTGTTGCATGGATGTTGGGGTTTGGGTTTGTTATTGCATGACAGATAGCATTATTTCGGTGGGCTTATCTATTTGGACACTAGTTGATGGTGTAATGGGAACTAGGTCTTTTTGGTTGTTGATAGGTGGGTTTTAATAGTTCTGGTTAAAATGGGATGGAACCAATGCTCTGTTCTGATTATTATAGGTACCTTGTCCTTGTCCTGGCCTGAATGTATTTTGTGGTTTGTTGAAACTTGGAGGTGGTTAGTTTTGTGGAATGTTAGTCCATACGAAGTTTGGACGTTGCCTCCATGGTGTATTTGGTACATTGAAAGCATATACTTCTTCTGGCTGAAGTGATGATAGGTTTGTGATCCCGACAGGTGGCATCTTTATGATTTAAGCTTAGACAGAAATTGCATGGTGAGGTATTTATGTTAATGACAGGATGAGGGGTTTGGTCTTTTTATTTGGTTGTGAGGGCATCTATCTTTCTTGTGAGGGTTTTGATTAAAGTTTTGATTTCTGGATCGGATTTCATCTCAAAAATACCACTAGCCTTAAATGTACTGGGATAGGCTATTCTGGAATTGTTTATGTCACCCCAATGGGTACTCTTTTCATCTTGGTTTTCAAGAAAGGTTAAGGCTTCGGTTGCACCTCTATCCAAAAAATTACCATTACTCATAATGTCAAGGATTACTCTGTGTTCTTGGAGAAGATCTTTGAAGAAACATTGGATAGGAATGGATTTTTCTAGTTGATGGTCATGACATGAATGGAGTAAGTTAGAAAATCTATCCCATGCTTAGGAAAATGTCTTACATAGACTCTATCTGAAGAACTGTATCTTGCTTCTTCTCTCTTCTATTTTCTTCGGCGGAAAGTACTTCTTCATAAAGGAGAACACAACCTTTTCCCATGTATCGAAAGAATTGGGCTCCTAAGAAAGAAGTCATGCATGACTCTTACCAACTATAGTGAAAGGAAACACTCGTAGCTTCACTTGATCGTCGGTGATGCCCGGATGGTGGAAGGTATTGCATATTTCATGTATCCGGCGTAGATGCTCATACGGTAACTCGTGTTCTAACCCATGGAATATGGGTAGAAGATTGAACATGTTCGGTGGAATGCGAAAATCACTCGTGAGCTGTGTGAGTCGTATACAAGATGGAGGCCCATCAACGGTGTGTAGAAGTTGGAGAGAGGCTCTTCAGCTTGGACTACTTCGTCGGCCATCTTAGTAGATAGAGGACTAGAAATAGGAGATTGTCTAAGATGACGTGCTCTCCTACGTGAGTAAGTTTTATTCTTGCTAATACATGTAGTGCCTGAATGCAGTATCATGCACTTTTAGCAATACCACAAAATTATCCCAACATGCGCAAACGATGCAAGGTATGCTCAAGAAATTGAAATTCATTTTTGCACGTATGGAGTTTTGAAAACTTTGCTTGGTCTATAATTTACTATGCCCTGTTCAAGGGGAATAATTGGGCACAAGACTAGGATGGCTCTACTACATGGCTCAGAAGAGTAGGTAGTCACTTCACCAAGTGGTGTGCTACCAAGAATCTCACTCACAATTAATATGGGGAAGGGTAGTGAGGAAGGTAGTTGGTCCACCGGAATCTGGTAACTGATTTCTCTAAATTCTCACTATAATTTTGTACTTTTTCTGGAGGAGTGTGACTACTTTGGGCTCTAGTTAGTTGATTTTAATTCATTTTTTTGGTTTAGGGCTTCAAGAATCAAGCAATGTCCAATTTATCTACATTAGGGAATGACTTCCTAATGGTTGTTATATGGCTCGGGTTCAGCCTTATGCGTGATTGTAAATTGCAATGTGGAAATTAAATTTCAAGCAATCACGTAACCATGCTTGAACACACAAGGTATCCTCTTACATGGGCTTCGAGGAGGTTTAGAATTTACCTCTCAAGCCGTGCTTACATGTTGCTTGAGGAGAAGGCGACATTGGTTAGCACGTGATCTGAGAATCAAGCCCAACCTTACAAGTTTTTCCCTGTTTTAAGTTACAATAAAAGTCCACTTAAAAAGCCCACAGTTTGGGTTTTTGATAATTAAATGACTTTGCATTCAAGGGCCCAAAATATAAAACTAAACTAATACTAACCTAATCTAATAGATTATCTAGATTAACTAGAGGTAAACTTAGTTAGAGTGTTGATTACCAAGTTGATTCAAAATGTGCGAGCGTATGATTCACGAATCACCTCGCACACTTTAACTTCTCAAGGCAATGAAAACTCTAATCTCTTGGTAAGTTTAGAACTTCAACCAAGTGTTCACTCATGTTCATCTACATAATCAATCAAAACTCATATTTTCTATTTTTTTTTTCATTTTTTCATTTTTTCTTTATATCTCTATCTATTACAAACAAGTTCCACTGATTTATACTACATTATTACAAAATCCGATCTTCACGGTACAGACACACATGCAAAACAACGAAACTGTGAAAAAACTAGATGTCACTGTGTAGAGGTGGGCTCGCGGTCGCCTGCCAGCAAAGGTGCGGTCGCCCGTCTTGTTCCGACGAAGTTCCATCCTCTTTCAACTGCATATTCAACTCCTCTCCAACAAGTTGATCTCAAACCTGGATTTGCAAAAAAGTAAGTCAGTAATGAAAAATAACGAAATAAATTAACGAAAATTAGGAAAATTAGAAATGAAAAAGTGAGAGTGGTGTTTCCTCTTTAGATGCTCAACCAAGCATTCTTGCTCCTTCAATCCATGACAGCGACGCCATTTGAAGTAGTTTAGTGTTGAATATCTCAAAGTTATTGATGTAGTTCACCATAGATAGTTTAGAGTTTGAATGGTTGGGAGGTTTTTTAGAAGAAAGGAAAGTAGAATCTTAGTTTAGGACTTGTATTAGTTAACTAGTTTTGAAGAACATTGAAAAGCTTAAGTTGTAATGATTGAAATGACACAAAAACTTGAAAGCAATGAAAGGAAATGATTGATTGAAGATAGAACAACAAAGAAAGATGATTGATTGATTGAAATATAAAAGCAAATAATAAGATTGAAATGAAGAACAATAAAGTAAATGATTTGAATGTAAAAAGACTATAAATTAAATCCTACATGATATTAGAATAAGTCTAGGTGCATTCTTTTTCCATAACTTTTAGTTCTTATACCCCTACTTTATTTAAATGACTGATTTGCCATTCTCTATTAGATTTAAGACACCTCACCCTTTACTTTATGCTTTTTCTTTTTCCTTTTGCTTTTTTATTTCTTCTTTATCAAGATAGGTTTTAGAGAAAGCCATCTTTTGTGTTAAGGACATCTATCTCTGGTCTTCTGAGTTGAGGACTTTGACTTTCAGCTATTTGGTTCTGTATCCTTGACCTTTGACTTTTTTAGCACTTTTTCATAGCAGCTTCTAGTTTTCATAGTAAGCGTAATTGAAGCTCCTTTTGGTGCTAAGACGCATCTTTTATGATAAGTGGTCTGAATTTCTCTGTAACCTGAAAAAGGCAATAAAAGCTATGAGTTAGACTTTCATTATGCAGAAGAAGGGTTGTAATGTAGCAATGTAAGGATAATAAAACTAACATTTGGGACCTGGTCAGTTCTTAATCAATCTCACTTCTCCGTCTATAGTCGAGTCTGGTGTCTGTTGCATCATCTTAAAAACATTTATCTCAACAGCAGGTTTCCAAAAGAAATGGACATCGAACCATCACGGCAATTAATGAAGGCATTGGTAGTTGCCAAGAAAAGGCGCCCTAAGATGATGAGAACAGAGTCATGAGCGACTTCTGTGTTGAGAATAACGAAGTCGGCTGGAAAGTAGAAGTCTTGAACTTTAACAAGAATGTTTTCAACTATGCCCTTAGGATACTTAATCTAGCGATCGTCTAACTACAAATTCATTTTAGTCAATTTTAGATCATGTATACCTAGTTGTTTATAAAGGTAAAACGGGAGTAAGTTAACACTTGCCCCTAGATCTAGAAGTGCAGTTGTAGTAGAAGTATTGCCTAAGGTGCATTGTATAGTGAGACTACCAGAGTCCTTGTACTTAACGATTTCGTAGTGCTCAGATAAAGAGGGAAACTGTTCTGTTAAAAAGGCTTCCTTAGGTATGTTTGTTTTCCTTTTCGTGGTGCACAAATCTTTAGGAAACTTAGCGTGTTTTGGAAGACATTTAATAGCATCTAGAAAAGGTAGATTTATAGTTAAATTTTTGAAAACTTCCCTAATCTCGTCACAAAGTTATAGTCTTTCTTTATCATGGCTAGTCTCTGGGGAAATGGCAGCTTTTCCCTATATTTAGCATAAGGGTCAATTAGCTGTCTTAGCTGTAGAAGAATTTACTTTTCTTGGATTGATTATCTAAGAAGTTATATGCATCTGTGGCTCCTTTACTTAAGAAATTTCCTCCGTTCATGATGTCTAAAGTCTCCTTATGGTGTTAAGATAAGCCTTTGAAAAAGGCACGAACTAGTGTGTCGTTACCAAGATTATAATGGGGGCATTCTACTAGAAGATTAGTGAAATGATTCCAAACCTCAGAGAAAGATTCTTGGGGCTTTTGGTGAAAGAAGTGAATATTTTGTAGCATCTCGTCAGTCTTCTGTGGTGGGTAAACTTGTTCCATAAATAATTCAACTAGTTTCTCTCATGTGTCGACAGAGTTCGGCTTTTATGTTGTTAGCTAAGCAGCTGCTTTGTCAGCTAGGGTGAAAGAAAACACCATAAGAACTTGTTCAGGTTTTACGTTAGGATGATGAAATGTAGTAAGAACTTGTTATATCCTACATAAATGTTGATAAGGCTTCTCATGGTCTAAGCCGTGGAAAACAGGTAGCATATTAAATATATTGGGGGGGATTCTAAAATCTCTCGTAGTATCTGCAAGAATGATGCAGGACTCAGGTCCATCGTTTAAAGCCTTATAGAAATCAAAGAGGGGTCTCTGTGCTATTTCTTCACCCATTGCTACAGATGTAGTGTTGGCGGGTGTAGGTGTTGTGTGTGTGGTGATATGTGAATTTCTAGATACGCGATTATTTCTGCATCTACGAGAAACTAATATGGCAGGTTTATGCCCAGATCTTAATCTCATGCAAGTTTTAAGTCTAATAGGCAATTTCTAACGAACATGCAAAAATAGCCTGATTATTACTAGAAATAGAATCCTCTTACAGTTGTTTCAAGGATGTAGAGAGGTGTTACCTAGAGCGTCCTTGCTACGAGTATAAATAACGCCTTCAACAGCCTTGAAGCACGTCTATGTTACTTGAACAATTATACGATTACTGGTATAACACTCTTATTTTTTTTTATTCCCCTTTTTAATTAAATATATGAAGTTAAGTAATAATAATAAGAAAATAAGATAAAGATAAAAGAAGAGAGAGAAAACGTGGGGATAGAGAGAAAAGGGGTTTAGTTACAAACCGAACCCTCTTTTGCTCCCTCTTGAATATTTTCAGGGGTTTCAAAAAAAAAGAAAATGAAAAGGAAGGTTAAGAAAACAAAAAGAGACATAAAGAGTGAAAAGAGAGGGATAGAATGTTACTGCCTTGAGAGTGGTAAAGAGATGGTTTCGAAGGAGAAAGCCTATCTTAATGCTGGTTTTTGAGTTCGCCTAATTTCGAGTTTGTTACGTAAACTAACGTTTTCGCTTTTCGATTAATTCCAGTGAGTAGTCTAAACTTGCTTAATTCTTTTGAAATTTTATTATTTGATTATCCTATAATTTGTAGTAGTTATTCATTTTATTTAATGGATTTGGAGATTTAAAAATGTATTAATTAATTTTATCAAATTCATATATTGTATATTATATGTTACTTAGCAAGGTTGACAATTTGACATACTGTCCTTTTGTCGCAAGGTTCACAGTTGCTTGATAAAGATTTTTCACAGATTGTTAAGTGGTCTTTGGTAGTCTGCAAGATGTTGATTGCTTTGAATGGTTTATTAGAACATTTGGATTGTTTAAAAGGTTGTCTAAAGCTACGTTAAAAAATTATAGATTACTATTTTAACTAAAGGGTATTGTTTGATTTTAATGCATGAGATAAGTACAGACGCCAAGATTCCCTTGTTGAAATACGTGTTTTGATGGGTATTTTCCATGTTAGTTTCCTGTTAGCAAATTTCACATGCTAGTTTCTGGTGGTGGGTTCTCTAACTTCTTATATATATATATATATATATATATATATATATATATATATATATATATATATAGGACCTTAAAATATGTTAAATATGTACCAAATCTAAAACACCCACAACTTCACCTACAAAATGATTTAAACCCTAATCTTTTGTGCATATGATCTGCTAACTATAAAGAACATCTCTACAAAAATTCAACTCGTTTGACAATTTTTAACACTGGCAAAAGATGAATGCAAAAACTAGACATTTCTGGACCTTTATATATATATTCAAAAGTGGTAAACAATTTTATCTAAGTTAGAGGATATCGAACGAGTTGAATTTTTGTAGAAATGTTCTTTATGGTTAGTAGATCATATGTACAAAAGATTAGGGTTTAAATCATTTTGTAGGTGAAGTTGTGGGTGTTTTAGATTTGGTACTTATTTAAGGTCGTTTTAGGAGCCGGGCTGTATATATATATATATATTGTCTAATTTGTGGCTAAGAATTGTTAACTTCAATTAAATAGGAATGTGTGGATTTGGTTATTATATTAAAATAGGTCATGATATATGATTTCCATGCATGGGAGAAACTAGTTTTGAATACCAGGAGGTACAACACCCTTTGTATTTCTCCCCACCTAATAATTCTGCAAGGTTATAAGTCTGACTTTAATGTGCCGCATGAGCATAGCCTATCTATTAGTTTTGAACCATTTTCTAAGTGTATAAGGATACTGTCACACCCCAAATTTCCAAACAATATTTAAAACAATGACGTTCAATCATCTGGAAACCCGGGGTGAAACAAAACCCAATACCCTGTTATCAAACCTGGTATAAAAAAAAATTTGAAATCAAAAGAAAACTAAAAGGAACAACTCTTCATCACATTATTAAACTACAAAGAAACTAACCAACTCTATCGCATCTGTCTCAAAACAAAACCGTACACTTCAGAAAAACATAAACCAGAAGACTCCAAGAGCAACTCCAAATCATGTGTCCTCATCCACTACACTCCACCATCTATGTTTCCAAGAACACACCCATGTTGCAAAACAAAGCAAACATGGGTCAGCAAATTGAATTTGCTGGTATGAGTAAGACTAAATATAAAATAGCAATACGTTCATATCTTTCGAATAAATTAATATACTATTCAATCATTTCAACTTGGAAGACAAGTTAGTTCCGTACATTATACATTTCCAAATACATTTCCAAGAAATCCAATATACATCTATTCATCATGCTCAGATAACAATATACATATCCAAGAAATCTCAGATAACAGTATTCATCATGCTCACTTTCCAAAATAACTCACAATATAATTTCCACTTACATTAAACTTATTATATACACATATGATAACTTATTTAAATATGAGTTTGATACACTTTACCTTTAAGCCAGCATGTCGTCTTAAGGTAAGACAATGTCTCTGCATAAAAAGCTAATAAGTACTACCCTCCTGCAAAACAAAGTTAGATTTCCTAAACATAATCATTTATAGTATACATCTATTTCACTCTCACTGCAACCATCATGGGTATATATCTAGCATAATATATCACCAATATTAACATTCATGTTACACCACCATATCCATTATATCATAATATATCACTAATATTAATTAACATTCATATCACACCACCATATCCATCATATCATAATATATCACCAATCGTATCCAACAACTCGCTCATACTTAAAGCCAATATTTTTCTTAAAAACCACTCGTCTACTGATGAGAACGAGAAACTATATCACAATTAGGGAGTACATTCATCCCTCGTGAGTATCAACTCACACAAACCACGCATACATTTATTTATAAGAAATCATATACATCATAGGCAATAACTCCATCACACGTAAAATCAATATTTTACTTTGCTTATTAATTATCTCATTGACTCATTTATTAAAAGACACAGCCCAACCTTTAGTTCCTACTCCACGATTTGCACTTCACATATTTGCAAAATCACACATATCCGTGTGCCTCACTCACACCAAGTACCACTACAAGACATATGTCCCAAGCGGGGATATCGCCTCCAGGAAACATATTTTCATCTTGCAAACTCGTAACTTGTGAGTCACACTCATCTCTGGGCTTTCCATACACATAATCACAAATCCTCCTTTGGGCATAACAAAATATCAGGTCATTCATGGCACATTCAATGAATAACCTGGGTCATTCCCGCCACATTCAATGAATACCCATCATAATACTAACAGGTCATTCAATGAACACCTTAGGTCATTCTCACCACATTCAAGAAATACCCATCATAACACTAACATGTCATTCATGGCACATTCAATGAATACCTTAGGTCATTCCCGCCATATTCAAGGAATACCCATCATAACACTAACAAGTCATTCATGGCATATTCAATGAATACCTTGGGTCATTCCCGCCACATTCAATGAATACCCACCTACATTCCCATACACTCAAGGAATACAGCCAACCCGCAAGGCGAATGCATTAGTTTCTCTCTAAGGCGGCTTTTCACATGACATCATTATTCATTAACATTTCATTTCATTTTTTTTCATCAAAGAGGCGTGGAGAGATCTAAAGATGTGGGCGACACATTAAATTTTCACCAGACATTTTTACACCGGATTTTAACACTCAAGAGTTCTCATTTATTATAATATTTCATTACAAAACAAACATCTTCTCAAACAATAGAATCATTACTAAAGATTTCAAACACAATAACTAATCAACTCACCTCATTATCAATTATATAAATCATAGATATCAAAAGGTTCAATTAGGAATAACGTATTAGTTAAATGTCTCGTGAATACATCTTAAACAACCACAATCATGTACACAATTAAATACTAATATTATACACATATAGTTATCACAATAACTAATAACTAATATATAATATATATTATAGTATAGTGTAGTGGCTACACATTTGCTCAAAGTTGCCTACGTATCCAAATCTTTCAAGATTGGAATCAAGCCTTCGTAGTTCTTATCAGCCACATTGTCAAAGTCAAAAAAACAATAAGAATTCATGCTTTAAGGTTGCACACTTCATTTCCCTTTCATTCCTCAATTATATATATATATATTAAACACAAACTTTAATGTAACATGTCACGTGATATAACATAAATCTATTTTAACATTTAGTGTATATGCAACAATTATACTTGGAATATAATACAAATGTGAAATTATGCAATCAAGATTCAAGACACTCGTATGTCTAAGTAAAATCATTTATCTCATTACAATAAGAAAAGTTAATTGCCTATGATACTCACAATAAAATCATTTATTCTTTTTTGTTTAGAAGAATACCATAGTAATGTGGATATGACCAAGCTAGATGAGGAATTCGATGAGTTTCTTAGAGCAGGTGATGAGTCACCCTATCAAGAACTACTTTGCACAACATCCGCCTCAACTCCCCTCCTTCCACCCTTTCAAAGGAATCTCGAGTTTGCACTCAATCCTTTTGTTTCTCCTGTGTTTCATAATTTTTTAAATCCTCCTAGCAAACAAATACTTCAGAAGGACAAACCATTTGACACCTTCATTTTCAGAATTGAGACAATCCCTACCTACACAATGAATGAGTTTTGTGCTAAACCCACATCCTCATTTTTTCCATGCTTTCCTTCTACAACTTATCCATATCCACCATATCTTCCACAATCATTCACTTTTCCACACTTATTCACTAGGACACCCTCTCGTTCAAAGATGAAAAAGAAGGTGCATGTTAGGTTACGTTATAGGTCTATCCGACTTCGCTTTCATTTCACTAGGTTGCGTCATAGGAAATCTTGGTGCTTGATTGTGTTTGGGTATGTTTTTTGTGATTTTTATTTATGGAATGATCCACAACTATTTCGGTTGTTGATATATGATAAACTACATTTTCATACATTTGTTTAGATAAAGTCTCGAGTATCTGACTATAAACGACTCAATTTTTGTGTTTGGTGCATTTCCTTTCATTTCCATATATTGGTGAGTGCACCATTCAAGTAACCGGCCCCTCCCTATGGAGTGTGTGGCTGTAAGTACCGGATCCTAAGTCCACGTTTAATTCACGTTTTCCACTCTTGCATGTTTTCTCAGATTTTTTGAGTCATGTTTCTCTAAGGGGTGAATTATGTCCTTATTGCTTATTTTTTTCCTTATAAAAGTAAAAAAATATTAAATAATAAACATAGTAATCTAGGAAGTCTTGGGAATCTGACTTTAAAAGACCCACTTTTAAAAAACAAATTTTCTACCAAACCAACAATTGGTTTACCCTCACATGAGTTAGACTAACTCCCCAAAAGGGAAGTTAGCTCATGATCCTTGGGACAAAGACTTATGAACTAATAAAAACACCAAAGAGAAAGAGAGAGAGAGAGAGAGAAAAGAAATATCCACAACCAAACTCACTTCTATATTTTCTAGAAGAACAAGTGTTCCTCCATTAAAACTATTACAAGCTTTTTAATAAAAACCAAAACTTACTTCTCCTTTTCACTAAGGAACTAAAATAATGCCATGTGAGGAAAATAAGTCAAGGGAGTAAATGGAGTGTCCCCCACCCTTGTCTAATTTCTTCTCCATTTTAGAGAAATCTCATTTCCTCCCACGTGAATTATCAAACCACATTGATTCATTTTTATCTACCACATTAAAACAAAGTGACACCTTGCCTTTTTCTTACTATTAACACCTAATCTAATTTATTACATGCAAGGTGTCAACTTTGCACCAATAATTTGTTATCTTTGTCTTGACATGCTCCATGATTGATGACCCATCCAATCTTGTGACCCCGCATAGTGGGTCCATGTGCGATCCATGGCGATCCGGTATTTTTAGGCGCGTTTTACAACTTCCCGCCTATGCGTAGAGTTCATCGCCCTGATTGTCTGAGCAGCTCTCTTGTCGCATTCGGAGTCCTGGTTCGAGAGGTAGGAGCTTTGGAAGTTTGATGCTTCTACGTGGATTTGGAAGAATTCATATATACGCCGTTCCTCGTGGCTTTTATTGCGAGTTTTAACCAATATTTCCATGTTTATCGCAAATACCTGCAAAAGTATGAAAACATATTTATTTCATGATTATTAAACACATAATGAACCAAATTTATATGTCTCAATGGGGTTTCATAATACACTTTTGGGTGCTTATCACACTACCCCCAAACAACACTTTGCTTGTCCTCAAGCAAAGAAGAGACACTAAAATAGATAAGTGGCCAAAAATGTGTAGTCCTAAACTAATTCTCGTTTCGCAGAGTGCGATTGCATTGACCATATGCAACAAGGCCTTAAACCACTAGGAATTCCTTAGTGGACGAAGTTATAGCCTCGTGAGAGTTTTCCGAAAAGATACTCACAAACTTCATTTATACTACAACGACTTCGAAATGATGAAACTTGTTTCCTAAATTAATCTCAGATATCCATACATCTCCTTAGCAGGGAACGAGGATTTATTTCTTTGAAACTCAAGTTAATATGTATTCAATAATTAAAACATCTACATATGATTATTCATGCAGTGAACTTTTCATTGAAATATACTAGTAGGGTTGTTTTTGGATCCTTGGAGAGCATACCTAAATGGGTTCTCACAGGTATGTGTTGAAACACATATTCACTCAAAATTTTCCCACTCAGGTTTTGTTAACTCCAATTGTCAGGTGGGGCACACGTTTCCTTACATCTCAATGACAGTCAGAGGAGCCGATGTCGATCAATCACGTCTACTACTTATTATCACACCACCCTACTCCTAATTGAGCTAGAGGTCTTTATTAGGTATTGTGGGGCTTAGGTGATAGTGTACAAGAAAATGGAAATGGATAATCAAAATTTACGAGTATGAGAGAATAGGGTCTTCATATATTTATACTAGAGAAATCCTTTTTTCCTTTCCTTCTTCTAACTGAGTTTTTCCAACCTTGTTCTTAAGCCTCTGGATACTAAGGATTTTTTTTTTTTTTTTTTAAGGCTTAAGAACATGATTCTATTTTCCTTTTCTGAAGCAAGTAACTGACTTATATTTGGGACAAGTCTTTCTCTTTATTCTTTCCACATTTCATCCTATTTCTCATACTCATCACTTAGGTAGGTTCTTTTACTTGGTTTAATAGATGGGTAAGGAATTTTTGTGGTGAAAGTGAAAGGTTTGATGAAAGGTTCAAAGGGAGTGACTAGCGGTAATATTTGTAACAGGTAAGAATTTTTAGCTATGTCGATCCAAAGAAGGCCTAAATTCTCGCCTAGGGTTCGGGTGGTGATCAAGTAAGTAGATGCATAATTTCCTCTAATCGAAAAAACTACTCCTCTGTGTCATCACACACAAATCACTCATATCAAGGCTTTTGGTTAGATTCTCACAGGATTTATAGTTTAAGTAACTAACCGTTGGTTCCAGAAACTTACTGCTATGTACAATCAATGATACTCAGTACATGAATATTCATGAAAAGATGTATAAACTATTAAGCGTCATTATTATTATCTAAAGTTTCTTAAAAACAAATCCTAATTCGGATACTAATGTGAGATTTCTAGACAATTTTCATCATTGAAAAGGAAACAAGACTTTGTCACTAAGTACAATTATTAATATGAAAATAAAAACTATATATAGGCTACAAGATGCCTAATTTTTGCTATAGGTTTAAAGCACCCCCAAACAGAATGATGCTTAGTCCTCGAAGGATCAATAATTAAAGAGAGAAAGTACCTGAGAACCGTGAGCAAAATTAGGGCTAGATTGCTGGAACAGAGAGGTTGGAGATCATAATATATTATTCAGAAAGAACAAGAAAATGTTCAATAGCACACTAAACATAGCACACGATATAATAAACCACAAAGATATCTAAACATGAAAAACAATAGCACACCAAACAAAAGGTTTAGCTAGATATATGTACAATGGCAAACTTAAGTTTACCATCCAAAGACGGGGCGAAGGTCCGGCGTCCTCTTTAAGGAAATGCATTTCCTTAGCATCACTCAATAGATAATAGTCCGCCAAATTTCTGCCCATTCTTTGTCTCCGGATTCCCTCAAATTGATCTTCATCTTTTTAGTCCTTTGGGTAACATCGAACATGCCTCGTATCGAAATGGGGCGCTTCCATTGATGAAACCTTTAATGAGCGAATGATTTTGTTTGTTTGGGCACATGGAATCCACCTTGACCCAGTCATGAAAAGTAGTTGCAAACCGTGGGGAATGTGTCTTCATGATTCGCAGCGGTGGATCGGTAAAAGTATATACTTATCCCGAAAAGTCGCGAGCTCGTTTTCAGCCGAGACAACACAACCTAAAAATGTTAAATAAAGCATGACCCTGAGCTAGTGCACTGAATACGACGCAAGCAGCCTCATTGGTAGTAGAGAAATGCCAATCTCCCATAATGTTCAGGAGTACAAATAACATTGCAGTCCCCATGTTCATGGTCATGCTTGCTAATGGAATGGTGATGTTGCGCCATGGTACATGGCCATCTCCTTCTCGTTTGATCTCAAGACCATCACCATAAGAGTCGCGAAATGCTTGCCACTGAAAAGAACGGTAAGAATTATGATAGATGTAATGCCAAGATGCAAAGCAGGTTAAGTGATATGGAAGGTCCAAAGTTAGAGCAAGTTGTTGTTCAGAAAAGATATGAGGTGTGTCACCAACTCGGATTGTGAATCCGTCTAAGTAGAAACCATGCGCATGGTTGAATGCTGGTGTGTCATCCATATTAGCATAAAAGTATGCAACCAAACTAGGAGAATAAGTTTGGTCAGGTTGAAGAATTAGGGAAGACCACCCAATGTTTGTGATGTAATCATGGAAGAGATGGCCATAGGCATTGGAATCCATCATAGATTGAAAGGATTGCTCAGGAATTAGTTTGGGAGGTACCATGGATGATGAAGATGCAATGTTTGATGAAGATGCCATGGTGGATGAAGTAAAGAAATGGGTAACGATATCGGGCGGCGAATGGAAAAATGAGTATGTAAGAAAATAGACCCTCCCCAGAAGCACATGTTAAAATTATATTAATCACAACGAAATGATGACAATCCTACTAAGCATTTCATACAAAATAAAACAAAAAGATAAGATAAAATACATAGTACGACGGAAAAACGTAATAACATATATGATTATATACTTATTGACTTAGTAATATCATGGATTCTGATATTGATCTAGGAGATGCATATTTTGCACCAGACTGTTTAGGTCATCTATTTGTTGGCCGAGCTGCATCTGAATGTCCCCTTGGCTGGCAGAGAGTATAGTTTGATTTTCCATTAGGAGAGCATGATTTTGCAAGAATTGAGAATGATTTTCCAAGATCTCTTCCTGTTCAACATCATGCGTTGCTTGACGATCTTGGAAATCCTGAAGAGTTGTGATGATGATATTCTGACGAGCGTGTAGTTCCCTCAAACCCTGATGAAGAAGTTTAATGCCTTCCATGGGATTAATAATATTCAGCATGGCATTTTCATCAAATAAATTGTCAGAATTTGAGCTTGAGGTGTTCTGCTCATCTATCAGAGTATCAGGGGTCCAAAAACCAACGGAGTAATCTGTTTGAAGTACCTTTATATATGCTCTTTGAAGGGGTGTCTCTGGAGATATTATTGGATAACCCCAACGCATCATAATCTGTGTAACCAAAGTGGGTAGAACTACTGACCTTCTTGTTTTCTTGGTGATTACGTTCCAGAGGTGTTGGATCAGACAAAAATCATCTCTTTGAGTTTGCAAAATCCAAAGTAGGTGAAGTTGAGGCTTTGTGACTTCAGTTTGGTGTGATGTACCTACCACATTATGTCCCAACCAGTGGAGCACAACACGTTGATTCTGTTTCAAAGAGCGTTGAAGAACCATGTGATGTGTATGTTCGACGTCGCCATGAGATCTGTAGCTCGCAATAAAGTTTTTTAGAATCGAATGATGACTCTTGAACAAGGGACTCCCCGGTTTTATTGGGATTTGAAGTATGTCGGAGATCATTTCCTTATTCAATTCCAATCGTTGTCCATAGGCATTGAAGTAGAATTTTCCATCTTCATAACCGCTAAATTGGTAGAACATCAAAACCAATTCTCGGGAATAACTAGCCGCTGAATGATATAGAAGAGGCATCCATCCGCGACGTATGATTTCAGTGTCAAAATAAGGAGAAAACCGGCCTTCTTCGAAAGTTTTTAGGTAGTCTTTCTCTGCCGTTATTTTTCTTGGTTAAGCCATTACTGAAGGAAGGATAGTGAAAATTGTATGCATAAGAATGGCTTAAAAAGAAGAGATTTATAGGCAATCTATGAGGCTATACCAATCTGGAGTCCAAGTGTATTTAATGACCCATGTGATTATGTACAGCATCATAGGGGATCCACAGTAAGTCTTTGTCATGTCAGATATCCAAATACAATTAATGAGATGGTTTAATGTTTAGAAAATACGGAGGAAAGTTTCACAGGGTAGTTAAACTTACACGTAATTTCAGAAATGATGATCATAACTTCAGTAATAGAATATGGATAGAATAATCGAGCTGCATTTGTGACAAGTGTTATGTGTACCTTGTAGCGTCTTGCGATTTTCTCTGAACACTATGTGTATCCATTAATTATTTTGGTGAGTTTTGGATGGCCTTTCTTTGTTATGGTTTGTTTATTTATTTCCTTATTATTATTTTTTTTTTTTTTTTTTATATATATTTTTTTTAATTATTTTTTTTTTTTTACTTATTATTTTTTTTTTATATATATATATATATATATATATATATATATATATATATATATATATATATATATATATATTTTTATTATATATATTTTTATTAGAGAGGAAAAGACAACTAATATACACAACTAATTAATACGGAACTTCTCCATTTAATACGTAACCCGTACAAATGTGTGAGAATTATTTAACACACCATACTAATATACAAAATGAAAAACAGAAAAAGGGAGGGTTACATAGATCTAGATGTTCTGGATCAAGTTATGCATGAGTGACAAGAGAATAATGATAAACACTGTTATCACGATTAATGTGATAGCCCATTCGCGTTGCTCCTTTTCCCATCGCTCTAGTTTATTCATTATTGTCAAGAAATTGAAAATTTGTGAAGAAAAAGTTGTTAAGATTGAGAGAAGGGAATGAGTGAAAGAGGAAAGGAGAGTTGTATTTATAACTTGGTTTCTGACCGTTGGGCATGTGACCGTTTGGATCAGTCCGTTGGGTTCTGACCGTTGGGCTTGTGAGAGTAGGCCCAATGAATCAAGGAGGAAACTCATATTTTTGAAAGTACTATATTCGCATAACATAAATAATTTCTCATTTAAACCATCTGGAGATACAAAATTATGAGAAATCAACCGATATATAATAATTTAGCACTAAAAAAATAAAAATGCAATGCATTAGGGAAAAAAATGACAGTCATTTTAAACCAAAGAAAATAAACGACTCTTGGGAATCCTCCGGTTAGCGAAGATGAACCCGGGTTTCTACGTCTTGACCACCACGAACTTCCAATTCGAGTTGATCAAGGGAATGTGGCCTATAGATCAGTAGTAACAACCCGATCTTGGAATTGCTGCCGATTAGCCATCATCATTCTCTGAATTGGCCTTGGCGATTTCTCATTTCTTGTTGGAATTCATTCGGGAAGTAATCATCTCTTCCCTGGCGAAGAAACATCCTCGCTGCGCATACTAGAATTCATGTTCCTCAAGGCATCCATAGGAGTATTGATTCGGCAGCGATGGTATCTTCATTAAAACAGTCTGGTGGTGAAGGCGGAGGAGGAGGTACGTTATCATGCTCAATGTCATCTCTAGCTACTGGGTCCCAATGGTCTAAAACACAAGTCTCAAAAATTCCAAAATTCTCGAAAGACCTTGTTTCAATGAAATGAGTAGCGACTGGAACCCTAAGTTAAGCATAAGCTGAGTAACAAGTACAAACAAGAGGAGAGTCGACCTATTTGACGCGGTCGTAAGAATATGGCCCAGGAAGTGGACCATACAGAAAGTGTGCTTCCTCTCCTGTAGGATCCACAGCAGGTGCAAGAAAGTCTTGTTCACGTCAGACGTCTTTGAAGTTCCAATGACGTTGTGCGCCAACCATTGAGTGACGGCTAATTGGTTACGTCCCGAAGCGAATCTTTGGTACCGCTTGATTCGAGCCGATGTTGTACTCCCCTCGAAAGCGTGTCAAACATCAAATCCCTCGTGGTCGGATACTCTGACAATAACAGGGTCGGGCTATCAGAGTTAATCGGAATCTGCGCGGTATTCGAAATCAACTCCAAAGTGAGTTCACGTTCCATCCCATCCGCCATAATCCAAAATTCGTCACCCGAAAACCTCCATTATTATAAAATTTCAACACCAATTCTTCGGAATATTGAGCTGGGATTCGATGCAATAGATATTCCCACTCTCTACTTTCAATTTCCTCATCAAAAAATGGGTGAAACATCCCGAAATTATAGAGATTTGTGAAATTTCTCTCGACTGTAATTAAGTCTTCGTGCTGCCATAGCGCAAGATATAATTTAAATTTTGATGGTGCAAATAGCAAGAGGAGGTGGAGGAGGTGGTCTTTGGAGGAAGGGGGTTGAGGTTGGTGGAGTTTGGCCAGCGTCTTGGTCGAATTCATCTTCTTGGGTATGATCGCCTGAAGTGGATGGTGAGGGGACCAAGATCCATTTTTTGTGGAAGAAGAAGTGAGGGGGGTGGACGCGTGGGTGCCCCGCGCGTGGGCTTTGTACCCGGATCTTGGGTTTTTGGGTCGGGTCAAAATTTTTGGCCCAAGTACAAATGAATTACAGAAATTCCTCTTATGTCCCGAAAAGTTCCGAAATTTCAAACGTGGAAATTCGATTCGTTTCAACTCCGAATTTAACGGATGAGATATCGAAACGATTAGTATTAAAAATGCCATCCACTAGAATATGAAAAATCACATTCAAACATCAATTTTTTTTTTTTTTTTTTTTTTTTTTAACAATCTTTGGTTTTTATTTATTTATCCTTTATATACAAATGTACAAGTCGAGAAGAACGTGTCAACAACACCGGAAATCCAAATAAAACAACACATCACAAACAGCTTAACTCATGCAACTTTCATGTCAGCTCTGGGTGAACCCAATCCAGCCAGACTGTGGCTTATCCTTTATGTTTTGGGGGCCTAGGGTTTAGGACGGTACCATCCTTAACCAATGTGCAATGGTCTAATAATAATATTACCCTTAGTACATATGGTATAGCCTCAAACCGCCCCGAAACAGTCACATAGAAAACTGAACGGGGTTGGCCTGGGGGAATCCATTGCCCGTACGAACTATGAAATGTCCGATGGTGCATATCACGATTCTCTTTTGGCACCATGCTGGGTGCTAATAAAACAAAACGTGTATATACATGTTGAGTCTTTTAACGTCAGATCCTCAAGACGAATGTGAGTCTTTTAACGTCAGATCCTCAAGACGAATGTGAGTCTTTTAACGTCAGATCCTCAAGACGAATCCCAACCTGTGGGAGCAACGGGGGACCGACGACGGTTTATCTGTTGAGCTGGGTGTCGACAATAATATACCTTATACCGCTCATCTCGGATAAAAGATCAAGACCTGACGAAAAAGAGTTTTGACCGGTTCATACACCACCCCATCCTTTTTAACGCCGCCGCTTTTCGAGCAAAAGTACTACGACCATTACCAATTCGAGATGGGTGAGATTTGGACCAAATGATGAGTTGGAGTTCGCGAGGAAGAGAATAGAAAAGGGAGGAGAAAGAAGGAGTTGAAAATTTTGGTACCCATTGTTTTCCTGGAGGCACGTTTGCTCGATTATCAGAAGACATTTATACTCAGTTCTGAAGTAGAGTTTTCGTGGACTAAGGTTCCGGCGCTTGCAACCACACACTCTAGGGAATTTTAGAAAAGAAAATAGAAGAGGGCCCGGCTACCCTAATGGCATACTTTTCCTGTTTAAATACATGGAAAGAAGTACACTAAATGAATCTATTAGTCCAGTGTAGACCGGATCATTGAGAAGAGTCTCTTCGACATCCGGAGAGCGCAACTCATGATAATGTTAAGGCTACCGCCATTTACTTGGAATTCGCTACCATCATTTTCGTTTTTCACAGAGATAGCCCCATAAGGGGTGACAGCAGAGACAGTGAAAGGACCAGACCATCGAGTTTTTAATTTTCCTGGAAAAATGTGTAATCTTGAGTTGTACATCAAAACTTTTTGACCGACTTTGAACTCTTTTCGCAATATGTGCTTGTCATGCACTCTTTTCATGTTGGCTTTATAGGATTTCGAGAGATCATAGGCATCACTCCGAATTTCCTCAAGCTCATTTAACTGCAATTTTCTTTTTTCGCCTGCCATGTTAGTGTTATAATTGAGGCTTTTGATGGCCCATAGAGCACGGTGCTCAAGTTCAACCGGCAGATGACAAGGTTTTCCAAAAACGAGGCGATACGGAGACATCCCTATAGGTGTCTTAAAAGTCGCTCAGATGCCCACAAGGCATCGATAATCGTAGAGACCAGTTTTTTCTAGATGGATTGACGCTTTTTCCAAAATGGATTTTATTTCTCGATTAGAGACTTCTACTTGACCAATCGGTTTGAGGATGATACGGAGTTGCCACTTTGTCGTGACTCCATATTTCTTTACTAATGATTCAAAATTTTATTGCAGAAATGTTTTCCCCCGTCACTAATTATAGCTTTTGGAACACCAAATCGAGAGAAAATATTTTCTTTTACAAACAAAACCACCGTTTTATGATCGTTAGCACGACATGCCAATGCCTCAATCCATTTTGACACATAGTCAACTGCTACAAGTATGTATAGGAAGCCATGAGAATTTGGAAATGGACCCATGAAGTCGATGCCCCATACATCAAAGATTTCCACAATTAGAATGGGATTTAAGGGCATCATATTACGTTGAGTAATGCGACCTAATTGCTGGCAGCGATTGCATGCTTTGCAATGCTCATGTGCATCTCTAAACAGTGTTGGCCAATAAAAACCACATTGTAGAACCTTGGCCGCAGTTTTCTTACCACTAAAATGACCACCACAAGATTGTTCATGGCAGAAGGATAACACATCGTTGTGTTCCCAGTCGGGAATGCAACGGCGGATTAGTTGGTCTGAACAATACTTGAAGAGGTAGGGATCATCCCAGAAATAGAATTTCACAGTGGATAAAAACTTTTTCCGGTCATTACGAGACCAAGATAAAGGAACTTCCTCGGTAACTAAGTAATTTACTATGTCAGCGTACCAAGGGGACGAAAAAATAGAGTACAAGTGTTCATCTGGAAAGGAATCACAGATAGGTTCAGTATCAGTATCAACATCACTGACAAGTCTTGATAAATGGTCTGCAACCACATTTTCGCTACCTTTTTTATCTCTAATTTCGAGAGTAAACTCTTGCAAAAGGAGAATCCATCGGATCAACCTTTGTTTTGCATCTTTTTTTCGCTAATAGATAACGGCGAAGTGCCGCGATGGTCGATGTAGACAATAGTTGGAGAACCCACTAGGTAAGGGCGAAACTTATCTAACGCATATACAACGGCGAGAAACTCTTTCTCAGTGGTGGTATAGTTACGTTGAGCTTCATTAAGGGTTTTACTCGCATAGTAAATGACAACCGGCTTATCTTCTCGGCGTTGCCCTAGTACAGCTCCTATAGCATAGTCGCTCGCGTCACACATTAATTCAAAAGGTTTAGACCAATCAGGTGGTTGAATTATGGGAGCGGTAGTTAATGCGGTTTTTAATACCTCAAAGGCTTGTTTGCAACTGAAACTGAAATAAAAAACGGCATCTTTAAGCAGGAGATTGGTTAAAGGTCTAGCAACCTTTGAGAAATCTTGAATAAATCTCCTATAGAAACCTGCGTGTCCTAAGAATCTTGCTGAATGTCTCGAACTGTTTTTTGGTATAGGAAGTGAAGCAATTTTTTCTATCTTAGCTTTGTCGACTTCGATTCCGTCCTTTGAAACGATATGTCCTAAAACTATTCCTTTAGTAACCATGAAATGGCATTTTTCCCAATTAAGAACAAGGTTTTTCTCTTCACAACGTGTAAAGACCTTTTCAAGATTTGATAGACAGCTATCGAAAGAATCTCCATAAATTGAGAAGTCGTCCATGAATACTTCCATAAACCGTTCAACCATATCACTGAAAATATGAAGCATGCAGCGTTGAAAAGTACCAGGTGCATTGCAAAGGCCAAAAGGCATTCGTCTATATGCAAATGTACCAAATGGACAGGTGAACGTTGTCTTTTCTTGATCAGCAGGGTCTATGACTATCTGAAAATAACCGAATAACCATCAAGAAAGCGTAATAGGCATGACCGGGCTAACGTTCGAGCATCCGATCGATGAATGGAAGTGGAAAATGATCCTTACGAGTGACGGCATTAAGTTTGCGATAGTCAATGCATATTCGCCATTTTATCGATACGAATGAAATGCATTCATCTTTATCATTTCGCACAACCGTAATGCCGATTTCTTTGAAACTACGTTAATACGGGACTCACCCAAACACTATCGAGATAGGGTAAATAATACCAGCATCTAGTAATTTTAACACCTCCTCTCGGACCACATCTTTCATGGTAGGGTTTAGGCGACGCTGTGGTTCACGCGACGCCCTAGCATTTTCTTCAGTGTATATGCGATGGGTGCACACATTAGGTTCAATGCCTTTAATGTCATCGAGGGACCATCCAATAGCGAACGATGTTGTTGAATGACATTAATTAAACGAGCTTTCGATCGTCGAATTGTGAAGAAATAATAACGGGTGACGACCATCGCGATCAAAGTCATGCGTTTTTAATTCGAAGGAAGAGGTTTTAATTCGGGGGGGCGGAGGGTATTAAAGATTCTTGAGGAAGGTCATCATCCATGTAGTAAACAGTTGATGATCATCCAAGTTACTAGACATCATTGTTGTAGGGTCAAATAATGGTACTGACTCTAATAACTCATTTACTTCTTGTGTATAATCATCGTCCTCAAACTCATAGTCGCTAAAGGAAAGAAATTGGTACACTTCATCTTTAGGAAAAGAGTTTGTAAAATACTTCTTGAATGTCATTCAACCCCTGCTGACCTCACCATCAATGTCGGGGCTCGGAAGTTGTTTCATCAACTTGAACACATTCACCTCGACCGAAAGATTTCCGAAGGACATGGTCATGGAACCATCTCGACAGTTAATAAGAGCATTAGCAGTGGCGAGGAACGGACGTCCTAAGATGATTGGAATGGAATCACATGCAACTTCTGTATCCAAAATAACAAAGTCTACAGGATAGAAGAAATCTTGGACTTTTACAAGGACGTTTTCCACAATTCCTTTTGGATACTTTATGGAACGATCTGCTAATTGTAGAGTCATGGTGGTAGGTTTAAGTTCATGAAGACCTAGTTGTTTAAATAAATAATATGGAAGTAAGTTCACACTAGCTCCTAGGTCTAGTAGAGCAGTAGTCGTGTATTTGTCACCTAAGGTGCATGGAACCGTTGGTCTACCAGGGTCCTTGTATTTTACTATACCATTGTGTTCGGTAATGGAGGGAAACTGTTCAGTGAGGAACGCTTGTTGAGGAACGTTAGTTCTTCTTTTTGTGGTGCACATATCTTTCAGAAATTTTGCATGTTTTGGTAATAATTTTAAGGCATCGAGAAAAGGTAAGTTTATTGTTAAATTTTAAAAAGTCTCTCCAATTTCAGCAAAATTGTCATCAAGTTTATTCTTTGCCAAGCGTGCAGGAAACGGTGCCTTAGGGCGGAATTTGGCAAAAGGGTCTACTTGCTTGTTTCCTACATTCGGAGGTGTTGACTCTGTTGAATCTGGGGAATCTTCCGTAGGTTCATTCTTAGAAATAGATTCCTTGGAACCCTCCTGTTCTTTTGGTTGATCATCCGCATACGATATCGATTGTCGGCAGTTTTTTCGGATCGTAGAGTCGTGATTGCATGGACCTCACCTTGGGTGGGGGTGCTTGTACCGGGGCATTAGGTCGGAGTTCAAAGGTCGTGTTTCTTTGTTTAGGGTTTGGAACCGCTTGTGCAGGGAAACACGCCTTCGACTCTTTTCTTGCGCCAATTGCTGAAGTGATTGTTGGATAGACGTTAAAATTTGAGACTGTTGGTTCATGTAAGCCAGGAAAGTCTCATTTGTTCTATCCGTAATGGTTGGCGCAGGTTGTGCAACAGGTAGTAGTTCTCGATTATTGCTTAGAAGTTGTTGATTATAGTTGGGATTTGGATTAGCTGGAACAAGGCTGCGGTTGGTCTGATAATTAGAATTATTTTGAAATTGACCTTGTTGGTATTGTTGATTATTTCATTGGCGGTATGGAATAAAATTATTGGTAGGTCGAACAGGTTGATTAGCGAAACCAGGAGGAGCCCCCATTTGTTGGTTATTTTGGCGCCAAGCGAAATTCGGATGTTGTCTCCACGGTGCATTGGGAATGTTGAATGCACATGCCTCCTCCGCTTGTTGAGTAGGGGAAGCATATAACAAGGGACAATATGCATCAGGATGATCAGGACTAAGACAAAGGACACAAGGAGCGGTGTCGCGTTCATGACCGGTTTTGGTAGTTGATCGTTTACTTGAACCGCAAGGGCATCTACTTTTTAGTTAGGGATTCTATCAAATTTTTTATTTCGGGATCGGGTTTTACCTCAAAAATAGATGTGGCTTTTGTAACAAGATCCTTTGATGATCTAGACAGCTTCCGGTGTTACCCGGTGTGTACCTTTTTTTCGCTTGTTTTTCAAGAAAAGTATAAGCTTCGGTAGCTCCTTTGTCCATGAAGCAACCTCCGCTCATTATATCAAGAGTTTCTTTTTGATGATCGAGAGACCATTAAAGAATGAACGAACAAGGACGGCTTTTTCTAGTTGGTGGTGAGGACATTCTAACGAAGATCGATAAAAGCGACTCCATGCTTCGTAAAAAAGGATTCATGAGGATTTTGACGAAAGAATTGAATTTTCGAAGCATTTCGGTTGTTTTCTTCTCGAGTGTAAAAATTGAAGCATAAAAGCTTGAACTAGTTTATTCCATGTGTCTATGGATTGTGATTGTTGTCCCCGCTAGCCGATTGACGCTTTTTCCACTAAAGTGAATGGAAACAATCGAAGCAAAGAGTTGTTCCTTAGAGATCTGGATGATGAAAATGTTGTTGCCACTTGTTGAAGCCCTCACGAAGATGATTATGCGGTTTTTCGTGCTCCAAACCATGATATATTGGTAACAAACCGAAGACGCGTTTGGTGGGATACGAAAATCACCGACAATGTCCTCAAGTTTGATGCGGGGAAGAAGGTCCTTCCCTGTAATGCAAAGATATAGAAGTCCGAGAGGGGCTTCTCTGGGCAGGTAGGATCGTCGGCCATAATGACCAAGTTGATGGCGGCGAAGGATTGTGATGAAGGTAATTAGCGAAGAAGAACAATTTTTATGTGAGAACTTACGCAATTGCTTATCGTATTTTTTCGACGATAGGTTTGTTCAATTTCTTTAGTGGAACCGGACCTTAATCTCATGCAAGCATAAAATTAGATCTAACTTACGAATGAATTATGAGGACTCGAATTTTTATTATTATCTTAAGCATTAGGGTTGAACAACATATGCCTAAGCTGCTGCTAACGTAGCAGTGAAGCTAGGAATACGTGTGCATAAACCAACAGCCAGGTCACAAAATAGATATGAGGGAGGATTTCTGTGCAAGCACGGTTCTAATTAAGTAACCTCAATCTTTCAAGTTTCCTAGACACCATTGGAATATGATTAAGATTTATGGAATTGAAATTTATGCAAAGGTGGTATTAAATTAATTTTAATTTAATTTAATTTAATTTAATTTTTATTTTTTTTTTTTTTTTTTTTTTTTTTTTTTTTTTAAGATTTATGCAATGGTTAAAATACAAACCTACAAATACGATCTACTCATACAATACTAGGTGCAGTAGCATGTAAAGGTACTCTACTCATACGTATAGCTATACGAATAGGCAAGCTTGTGTCATCGATAAATATTTCCATACGTACAGGCAAATAAACATCAGTAATACGTATATGTACGCTAATTTGTAAATCGATATTATGTAAACGTATATCAACAGTAACAGGCGAATTTGAATCACTCATAAGTATCTAAATACCTTAGCATACTAAATACAAGATATACATCACATGTGAGAATAGATGACAAAACTAAACATGCAAAGTATTATACCTAAACTAAAATCGACTCTTGTATTGCATAATAAATCGATTTCGACAATACTCATTGAGATTGCGAATGTCCTATAGAGAGCAGCTTTACCCCGTAGGGTTTAGAAACAACTTACCCAACTCAGATTTTAACCCTCGTTGGAATGTTCTCCTCTTTCTTGACAAAATCGACTTATTAGACAAGACCGTTAATGATATCGTGAGAAATATCAAACATGTAACAAGAAACATTTATACGTAGAAAGACATATACCCATGCAATATAGTACCATTAATATGTAAATATACATTCATATGCAATTCATGTCCGTGTAATCGTATATAAATATTTACCGATATCTAACTTGATTCATGTATAATTGTAGGCTAAAACTTAAATAATAATCCATAAAAATTTTTCCTAATACTATATACATGGCATACATGCAGAAAAACATAATAAAATAATAAAAATAAATTACAATAATACTGAAAATTGGAACTCAGAAGCTTCCAGCGTTTTAAGCCCTTGAACCTGAAACAAACGCGTTTCAATTTGTCGACGCCGATAATCCCAAAGGATTATTGATATTTTCAGGTACAAGGTATGATATTTAGGCCTGGAAATGGATCAAGGTAGATCTGGAGATGCTGGTGGTTGAACAGGAGCAAAAACTGAAGAAATTCACCCAGACGCGGGTCCCACTCGCGACGCGACTCTACACCACAAGACGCTGTCCAAAGATTTCAGAATACTTTCAAATTTTCTCAGAAGTCTTATAATCGTCTGTAGTTATCTCTCCCAGTCCTAACTTTTGGTACCTAAAAGTAGAACAAAAATTTTTTTGGCTTACAGGTCAATCGCGAGGAAAAAATACGAAAAAAATACCAAAAAAAACATAAACAATGAAAATGAAAGGAATGAAGAGAATGGGGGTTCCCCCTTGATGCAACTTCCGATCTTTAGCACACGTTCTATGGCTTTAGAACAGCAGCGGCGCCATTTGATATATGCTTGGAGAACACTACTTAGAGTTTTGAACTCTCTAAATTAATGTAAAAGCAATCAAGATTCCTTACTCACGATCTTCGTTTCGTAGAGTTTGAATAAGGATTCGAACTAACCTAAAGCTTAGAACAACTAAAACTTAGATGTTACAATAAAGGGAAATTAAGGAGTAAGGATATAATATAAATGTTAGATTTTTCCTTCCTATACAAACATTAATAAAAACATTAACAATGAAAACATGCACTTAATACCGAAATGGAAATTTGAAAGAGAAATTGGAGAGTTAATCCTCCTCATGTGAAACTATCATTAGTGTTGATTTGAAATAGGTTTTGATTCTTCCTAGACTCATAGACAAGTCCCTAACGGAAAAATAGATTTGATCCCTAGCATGCATGGCTCACTAAAGAGCTCATACATGCTAGCAAGTGAAACCAAACAATGACTTATCTCTAAGCTCATTGCTTGATTTCTAACTAAACTCTACACCAACTACCATTTTGGGGTAGGATGTAGAGTTAGTTGTTCTTCCTAAACCTACCAAACCAACAATTGGTTTACCCTCACATGAGTTAGACTAACTCCCCAAAAGGGAAGTTAGCTCATGATCCTTAGGACAAAGACTTATGAACTAATAAAAACACCAAAGAGAAAGAGAGAGAGAGAGAGAGAAGAAATATCCACAACCAAACTCACTTCTATATTTTCTAGAAGAACAAGTGTTCCTCCATTAAAACTATTACAAGCTTTTTAATAAAAACCAAAACTTACTTCTCCTTTTCACTAAGGAACTAAAATAATGCCATGTGAGGAAAATAAGTCAAGGGAGTAAATGGAGTGTCCCCCACCCTTGTCTAATTTCTTCTCCATTTTAGAGAAATCTCATTTCCTCCCACGTGAATTATCAAACCACATTGATTCATTTTTATCTACCACATTAAAACAAAGTGACACCTTGCCTTTTTCTTACTATTAACACCTAATCTAATTTATTACATGCAAGGTGTCAACTTTGCACCAATAATTTGTTATCTTTGTCTTGACATGCTCCATGATTGATGACTCATCCAATCTTGTGACCCCGCATAGTGGGTCCATGTGCAATGCGATCCGATGGCGATCCGGTATTTTGGGCGCTTTACAACTTCCCGCCTATCGCGTAGAGTTCATCGCCCTGATTGTCTGAGCAGCTCTCTTGTCGCATTCGGAGTCCTGGTTCGAGAGGTAGGAGCTTTGGAAGTTTGATGCTTCTACGGGATTTGGAAGAATTCATATATCGCCATTCCTCGTGCTTTATTGCGGGTTTAACCAATATTTCCATGTTTCTTTGCAAATACCGCAAAAAGTATGAAAACATATTTATTTCATGATTATTAAACACATAATGAACCAAATTTATATGTCTCAATAGGGTTTCATAATACACTTTTGGGTGCTTATCAGCCGGCCAACTAAAATCAGCTCATAACCCATCTACAACTTAAAGCCCGGTCCATGTAAACTGACCAGCCCAACTAAAAGATCCTGACACAAATTAACTAAACCACAAGCGGGAGTATTAGATAACACTCCCGGTCATCTTCACCATCATACCTTTTTTTCCACCGAACAACAAATACAAACACCTATCCAACCACCACCATCAACCCACCAAAAATAATCCAAATCAAAAACCTTCAAACTTTAATTAAACCAAAATCAACAAATCAAACTTTTCCCAAATTCTCCATCGACGCCATTGATGACGCCTTAAGCTTCAATAGCAACAAACCATTAACCCACCATAACCAATCGACAAATCTCACATTCTAAACAAACCAACAATTTCAAATAATTCTAAATCAACAGTTCACACAACACAATCAATCAAATCAAAATCAACCCATCCAAATATTTAAACCCCAAATCAGCAGTATGTATATACATAATTAGAGTGTGTTAATATTCGAATTCTTTTTATTTTCATCAATAAAGATTTGTTTCAACTGTTACAATAAAGATTTGTTTCATCAATAAAGATTTGTTTCAAAACCCCCAAAAATAGGGAATGGGGTGTATCATCTTTACCTTATCTCTTTCTAATTTTTATCCTTTTTTTTTATCTATTATTATTATTATTATTTAACTTTATATATATTTAATTAAAAAGAAGAATGAAAATAGGGGTGTTATAGATACTACATGAACACGAACCCTTCTATTAAATTTGATAAGTACTCAAATGGGCATAAATTTTGTTCCAATATTGGTGCGTGTTGTTTGGTCTTATTCAAGTCATGAATTTTGTCTGATTTGAGGACGAATTTCAGTGTGTTTAGAGATTGATTTTGGTTTTCTTTAAAGCACATTAAGTTTTATTCGTGCTATTTCAAACTCAAAAAGCCCCATAACATTTCGGTTTATGTAGAAGGAGTTACACTCTTCAGAAGTTGGCACGTCATAATTTTCTAACTGTAGAAATTCGGTCTGTGCCTGGTTTAGAATCGAGTTTTCACATAGTTAGGGTTAGATTCAAACTCTCACCAAAATATGAAAAATTGAGTTTTCTGAGTTTTCTTTCCAACCCAATTGGCCTTGTCACATTCCAAGGTCTGTGGAGATAGTTATAATGTCTAGAAGTTTGGTTGACAGAAAACAGTGCATTAGAAATCAGTTTCTGCGCATTGTATTCAAGTCCAGTTTTAAAATAGTTAGGGTGAGAGTTAGAATTTTTATAAAACATAAAAGAGTAATATCTGCAAGTCTGATTTCTATTCCAATTGGCCTCATTGCATTCGAAGGCCCGTAGAATTAATTATGACGTCTGGAAGTTTGGCTAGCATAAAACAGTGCGTCAAAAATCAGTTTATGTGCACTGTATTCGAGCCTAGTTTTGGCACAATTAGAATGAGATTGAGTATTTTTGAAAAACAAAAGAAAGTAAGTTATATATGTTAGCTTTTCAACACAAAAAGCCTCGATGCATTTGGATATCTGTGAAAGGAGTTATGCTATTCGGAAGATAGTTCGCTAGAAATCTAGTTTGTTGAAAGTTAGGATTTTTAGCGTTTTTGACCTAAGTTTTCTTCTAGATGGGCTGAGATTAGGATTTCGAGTTCTACATGAAGAAGTAAGTATACCTATCTTAGTTTTCAAATAATCAAGTGGTGTATCATTTGGATGACTACAGAAAAAGTTATTGCTTTGACAAGTTGGCTAGAAAACCTACCATGTTATCTTTCATGTGCATGAATTTATTTTGGGAAATATGTCTAGTAATGAACTAAGATTCTCTTAAACTCTTCTTGAGTGTTTTATATAGTGTTTGTAGCCTACTTTTAGACTGTGGTTTTATTTGGAACCGATATGGTTCATAAGATCATTTTTTTTTAGAATCAAAAGTAGAGAAATATTCATTTGCGAGTTTTTGGATTTAGAAGTTCATAGTGTATCTCTAGGTATGAAACTTTACATATATGATTGTGAGAGTATTTAAAACTTATTGTATGTGATTCTATATAGTATAAATTGTTGTTTTCCTTAAAGGTACATACAAGGATGTTAATATTTATTGGATAAGAGCTATGTAAGGCTTGATTCTAATCTTGAAAGATTGGATACGTAGGCAGCATTATGTACAAGTGCAGGTACTATATTATATAATATATATTAGTTTTTGTGATAACTATATGTGTATAATATTAATATTTAATTGTGTACGTGATTGTGGATGTTTGAATTATATTTGATTAATTACCATTCGTGTTGCGCTCAATGATATTTAAATGCGTGATTGATTTCTATTGATGCGTGAAAATAACCTTCTGCACGTGTGACCAATTGTTATGCATGATTAATGCTAGTACAATGATAAGTGAGCTGAGAATAATATTTTCAATGAGCTGACCACACCTTTAGAACTCTCCACGCCTCAGGATTTGGTAATTATATATTATGACTTGAGATATCATGTGATAGGAAGGTATTCATTGAATGTGCCATGAATGACCTGTTAATGTTATAATGGGTATTCCTTGAATGTGGCTGGAATGACCAAAGGTATTCATTGAATGTTCCATGAATGACCTATTAGTGTTATGATGGGTATTCCTTGAATGTGGCGGGAATGACCCAAGGTATTCATTGAATGTTCTATGAATGACATGTTAGTGTTATGATGGGTATTCCTTAAATGTGGTGGGAATGACCCAAGGTATTCATTGAATGTGCCATGAATGACCTGTTAGTGTTATGATGGGTATTCCTTGAATATGGCGGGAATGACCTAAGGTATTCATTAAATGTTTCATGAATGACCTGTTAGTGTATGATGGGCATTCCTTGAATGCGGCGGGAATGACCCAAGGTATTCATTGAATGTGCCATGAATGACCTGAGATATTAAATGCCCATAAGAGGTTGTGATTATGCGAATGGAAAGCCTAGAGATGGATGTGACTCACAAGTTACGAGTTTGCAAGATGTAAATATGTTCTTGGAGGCGATATCCCCGCTTGGGACATATGCCTTGTAGTTGTATTCAGTGTGAGAAAGGCACATGGGTATGGGTGATTTGGCAAATGTGTGAAGTGCAAATCATGGAGTAGGAACTAAATGTGAGGTCAATAAATAAGTGATTAATAAACAAGATGCATTGTGGAATTGAATGAACTAAAAGTATGTGAATTTGTGTGATGTTATGGATGTGAAGTGTAACTTTGAATAATATTAGTTAATGTTGGTGATCTTTTATGTGATTACGAAATAACTATAATTTGATATGTTATTATAAAAATATTAATGGCTTGTGATAGTCTGAGATCTATGGTTATGCACGCAGAAACTTTATGACGTAATGATGCCATGTGAATGACTACCCTTGATATAGGTATTATGATAAGTGGTAATCCCCGAATATGCAGGATGAACAAAGTTGTATAAATTAGACTTAAATGTCTTAAATGAGGTTTGATAATGAATAGAAATTTGATTGGCTGGGATAAATCATTTTATTGTGATGTCTAACTCTGTTTTGCAGGAGGGTAGGATCTATTAATCTTTTATGCAGGGATGTAAACATCCTACCCTAAGACGACGTGTTGGCTTAAAGGTAAGGTGTATCAAACTCATATTTAATTAGGTTATCATATGTGTATTTACTAAGTGGTATGTAAGTAGTATTTATGTTGTGAGTTATTTTGGAAAGTGGAAATGATGAGTACTGTTATATGAGATTTTTGGAATTGTATATTAGTGGGGGTGAAATCTTACTTAAGAAGAAACTACATGCCGTTTTGAGAAAACAGAACTAACTTGTCTTCCAAGTTGAAATGATTGTAATAGTATATTTCTTTATTTGAAATATTGAACATATTGTTTTTATATTTAGTCTTACTCATACCAGCAATTTGCTGACCCATGCTTGCTTTGTTTTGCAACGTGGATGTGTTCTTGGAAACATAGATGGTGGAGTGCAGTGGATGAGGACACGTGATTTGGATTTGCTCTTGGAGTCTTTTGGTTTAAGTTTTTGAAGTGGAAAGTTTTGATTTAGAACAGTTGCAATAGAGTTAGTTAGTTTTTTTTTTTTTTTATTCGTGAATGAAGAGTTGTTATTTTGATCTAGTTTGATCTAAGATATTTAATATTGTGTTTCATAATGGATTATTAGGGTTTCGTTTCATCCTTAGTTTTCAGATGATTGAATAGGATGACGATTGAGATATTTATATCTTGGATAATTCCCTATTTTAAATTTTCTGGAAATTTGGGGGTGTGACAACTGGTTCGGGTACACGAGGTGGATTGTGAAGTCTTGTAAAAAGTTTAACCTGATTAGTGCTAAAATTTAAGAATGCTGTTTAGGCATTTTACTATGGGCTTTGTGTTGGGCCTAGATGTCAGGCCTGTGAAATGGGCTTTGATAGTGGGTGGGCTTACTAATTTAACTAATATTATTTTTTTTTTTTTTGTATCAAACCAACAGCCAGGACACTTAAGAATTGAGGGAGGTTGTCCGTGTGTGCACATTCCTTAATTAGAGAACCCAATTCTTTAAGTTTTCTAGACACCGTATAGTATGAAAAATTAATTATAAAATTTTGTAGTCGGTAGCATGCGAGTATTGTACTGTACTCTTGAGGTAATATTGCACTAATTAATATTAAAAACTGAATTTATTCTACTTTAAATTGGGTGCGGGTCGCGTTTAGGAGAGAGAACGTGGGGGACACTGTGTGAAGGCAATTTTAGAGTGCGCGCTCTCGTGAATAAAAAGATTAAGTTCAAACTGTTAGGGTCAGGTCACGGAGTTGCAGGGAGTTGGTTTCTCAACTCATATGCACTCAAACAGTAGTTGAAATAAATCGGAAAACTTGAACAGTAAAAACAGTGTTTTGTTTTGAAAACAGTGAATTGTTTAGTGTATTCTAAACATGCGATATGAAAGCAAACAAGATAGCTAACAGCACCATTTGATAAGGAGTTTTAATTGCTTGAAAGACAGTAGATAATAGTGCTTGAATAGTAGATAAAGATAGAAAAATAGTAAATTGAATACTCTCTAAATCATGTGATAAAGAGGAATAGTCATGTTCGATCCACTCTTGATTGTACGTACTTGAATACTTATCTAGATTAAACTAACTAATTCACTATTAAGAGTGTAATGATGTCAAAATAGTAGATTTAAGATTGCTAAACAGTGATTTGATAAATGGTAAAGATGATAGAGAAGGGAAATTCCACCACGTCATTCGATTGGCTATTAGTTTAGTCATCGAATCGCTTTTATTGATCCCTAGTAAACAACCTAAATCTCTATAGTCATTGCTTAACTACCATGAGAGACTAGCACCCCCACAAATCTCTTTGATGGGGTTTCTAATCTCTAATTCTCCGTTATGTTATCTCTAGAAACTCACAACGAAGAACTTGAAACTCTTATGCAAAACAATAATGAAACTAATTACTAATCATCCTCAAGTGGCTTTATAAACCCCCTCTAATAAAGGTTTAGTCTTGTGTCATCTGATTGAAATCAACTAAACAATAAATAGAAGACATAAAGTAAAGAAGAGAATTGATTTAAACTAAGCTTTATTGATAAGGTGTTTAATGGAGGCTACACTACAACTAATTCTAAACTAAAGAAAGAGTGAGATAGGGAGTGAGATAACTTAAGTCGTTGTATTGATCTGGTGCCACCTTTTCTTACCAATATTAGCAAACAAAACACCCTTCGTCTATTTCTTATCTTGTTCCTTCGTTTCTTTTTTTCCATTAGTAGTAAAATCCTCCATTGTCAACAATGCGAGTTTACTAGTGGAAACAAATAGTTTTCTTTACTCTGTTGGTGAAATCCTCTACTGCATACAGTGAGAGTTCATAGAAACAAGAAACAAAAGATTTCAAAGTCTCTGGCTTTCTTGAAAGGAACAAAATGGATGTGGTTCCATTTGGATTAGGGTCGGGTAGACATCAGATGAGGTTTCTTGTAAGTGGTGAGGTGGAGTCAAGGCAAGGCAACAACAGCAACAATAATACGGTGGATGCAAATAAAGTATCGTATGCTGATAAAGCTCGAGGGAGGCTGAAGCAAACAGTGGATGTTGCCTCTCTACCTGTTCTGACAAGAAAGGGTGACAACCCAGCGATCAAAATTCCAGTAGCTTCAGTTGAGAGAGGAATTGATGCCTACAAGTATGCTTTGATTGCGAGAATGGATAAACTACCAACTTAGACACACTCAGATCTATAGTCAGCAATGAGTGGGGTTTAACTGAGGTAGTAAAGATCTCACTGCTGGGAAAAGGTTATATATTGTTCAAGTTCAACAATGAGGCAGACCACAATAAGATTTTCATTGGTGGTCCATGGAAGCTTCAACAACAAATGGTGAGATTCTGTAGATAGATGCCTAACTTCAATTGCGAGACTCACAAACAAACTACTGGTTTTGTGTGGGTCAAATTCCCAGGGCTGCCTTTTGAATACTAGGAGGTAGACATTTTGATGATTTTGGGCAAAGGACTGGGGTGTCCAATTCGCATGGATATGAATTCACTGCAAAGAAATAATTGTTACTATTCAAGTGTCTTGGTTGAAATAGATTTAGAAAATCCACTTCTGAACAAAATATCCATCGAAGTTCCGGAGCTTGGGGAGGAGTTCTGGCAAGATATTCAGTATGGTTCTCTCCCAAAGTTTTGTAATCATTGCAAGATTGTTGGCCATATTGTTGCTGAGTGCAGACAAGTTAATAAGAATGTAGGAACAACTACCCAAAGCAACACAGTGGAAATCCTGACTAGTAACAGAGGGAAGGAACCAATGGAACAGGAAGTGCAGGTAAATGGCAGGAGAATGTCCAAGAGCCAAAAAAGGAGATTAAAAAGGAGGAACCAAGAAAAAGAATGGAGGCCCAGAGGTGGTGGGACGGAAGCTGAGCCAAGTAATTCACAAGAGAATTCATCTCAAGAGTGCACTATTATGGGAGCAGCTAAGATTGAAAATTCCAGTGTGATGGGGACAATACCAGCCATGGTAGATCAAAGTGCAACAACAAAGGGGATGACAGAGACACAAACTATTGCACTGTTGAATGATAGTGTTGGGCCTTCAAATCCGATAATGGAAGAAGATGATTTTATGTTGTTTAACATGGAAGCCAGCTGGTTTCATTTGTTGATGGGTATCCCGGAAACTAGAGAGAGCTCAGATGATGAGACATCTGACAGAGAAGTGGAATATTTCCATGATAGAGTTAGGAATACTAGTGTCATGGAATCTGTACCCATCACTCCAAAACCTGTGAGATCAGGCATGGTAACTAGGTCTGGGAAGCAGTGTGGAGGAGAAACTAGTAGAACCACAGAAAAGCAGAAAGGTTCTTCAGCAAAGAGTCATAGTGCCAAGAGGGCAAGGGGCTGACCGAGAGGTTCCAAACACAAGAATTACCGATGATTACATCCATGGGCTTTTGGAATGTCAGAGGTGTAAATGAAGTAGAGAAGGCTAGAGAAACAAACAATTTGAGAGTCGACAAGAAACTCAGCATGTTTTCTTTACTTGAAACTAATGTAAGGGATAATAAATATGATTTCATTAGGAACATCTGTTGTCCTTTATGGGAGCATACAAACAATTATGGAAAGGATCCGTCTGGTAGAATATGAGTGTGTTGGGATCCGTATTTGGTTGAAGCTAGTAAGCTGAAAGAATCTGATCAGTTTATACACTGTAAAGTTCGATTCAAGCCAACAAATGAAGAGTTTATCTTGACATTGGTATATGCTAGAAATGCAAAAATCTCAAGCGGAATTTATGGAGGGATCTACGGGACATTCAAGGCTCGATCATAAGTCCTTGGTGTGTAGCAGGTGACTTTAACAACATCACAAAGGTTGTAGAGAGAGTTGGAGGGAGTCCTATGCATCCATGGAAAGCATAAGAGTTTGTAGATTGTTTGCAACATGCTAGTCTATCATATTTGAACTACAATGGGTTTTTCTACACTTGGAACAACAAAGTAGAGGGTAAAGGAAGAATAATGATGAAGATAGACAGATGCTTAGTAAATAGTACATGGAACATGGAGTATCCAACCTCGAAAGTGGAATTCCTACCGCATGGTGTTTATGATCACTCTACAATTATCCTATACTGGACAGATATGAATAGCAAGGCTACACCTTTCAGATTCAAAAACTTTTGGCTCGACTAGAAGGAGTTTCATGACATTTTGCAAGAGGTCTGGCAGGACAAAACTATCTCCAATCCTATGTATGTTCTTATGCAGAAATTAAAGACACTCAAAGAAAGAATTAAGCTGTGGGCAAGGAGAAATTTTTCAGATTTACATGCCAGAGTGCAGCAAGCGAGAGAGGTACTGTATGATATACAAAGGCAGATACAAGCAAAGCCCATGGACTCTTTCTTGGGCCAGGAGGAGAAAGAAGCTCTATAATAGTACAGTGAGTTGGCTAGTATTGAGATATCCGAGATCAGAAGCCAACAAGAAAATGAATGGATGTTAGAAGGAGATAAATGTACTGCCTTTTTCTTCAAGTCTCTGGAAGAAAAGAAAGCAAAAAGTGGGATAAGGACTCTCCAGAACTCCCAAGGGTTACAATCACTGGACAAGCTGAGGTCAATAAAACAATTGTTGAGTATTACAATGGGCTACTGGGGTCTGATGCTGGGGAGATAAGTGGAGAGGAGTTCTATAATCAGCTACAAGTCACAGATGTTATCCCTGATAGTATGTAAGCCATTCTTAATGCTGAAGTTACACCGGAGGATGTCAAGCACGCCCTGTTTAATATGAAGGAGAATAAAGCACAAGGACCGGATAGGTTTACTCCTATTTTCTTTAAGAGATGCTGGGATACTGTTGGTCATGATTTTTTATCTACTATTCTTAATGCTTTTAAATTCTGTAAATTCCCTAGAGGTGTCAATGTTACCTTTTTATACCTCATTCCAAAAGTTAGCAATCCCTCAAGGGTGGAAGACTTTAGACCCATTACGTTATGTAACATTGTTTATAAATGTATATCTAAAGTCATCTCATACAGAATGTTACTAGTCATCAATGATTTAGTGCAGACTAATCAATCGGCTTTCCTTCCTGGCAGATCTATCCAAGGCAACATACTCCTATCTCATGAGTTACTCAAAGGATATGACAGGAAGAATGGTACTCCCATATGCACCATTAAGCTGGATATCAGGAAGGCATATGACATGATCAGTTGGGACTCCATAAAGGCCATACTCAAGAAATTCTAGTTTCTGGCCAGTATGTGCAATTGGATTGATATGCGCATTTCAACTCCTTCTTACTCGATCATGATAAATGGAGCACCAGAAGGATTTTTCTTAGGAGGGAGAGGTGTTCGATAGGGAGATCCCTTATCTCTGTACTTGTTTATACTAGTAATGGAGATCCTCAGTTGTGTTCTGAAAGAGAAGCTTTTGAACAAGGACATCCACTATCATCCAAAATGCAAGAAGGTACAGCTATCCCATTTGGCTTTTGCGGATGATGTACTCATGTTTTGTAAAGGAGAAACATGATCGGTGCAAGCTATTAAAGTATGTCTGGAGGAATTTGGAAAGGCTACGGGGCTACAGATTAACAAACACAAGACAACTTTATTAGAGGGAGGACTTAATGATCAGGATGCAAGGGGACTGGCAATGATTCTAGGAATAGAACTAATAAAACCACCAATTAGATACTTGGGACTGCCTCTCATCTCTGCTAGGCTTCATATTAGGGAGTGTCAGCCATTAGTGGAGAAGGTGACGGCTAAAATCACTAACTGGAAATCTAAGCTTCTCTCACATGCAGGTAGATTACAGCTGATTAACTTAGTATTGCTATCTTTCCACACTTACTGGGCTAGAACCTTCATTTTACCCAAGACAGTGCTCGAGCAAATGGAAAGTATATGCGCCCAGTTATTATGGAGGGGTACAAATGCACAGAGGGGATATCATCAAGCAAGTTGGAACTCTGTCTGTCAACCTAAAGAGGAGGGTGGTTTGGGAGTAATGAATATGCATAGATGGAATTTGGGTGCGTATTGTGGGCTGATTTTTAAATTAGTCACCAGAGAAGATACAATATGGGTGGACTGGACATGGCAACAACACATCAAGGCAAACTACTTTTGGTTTATGCAAGTGCCAAGAGATTGTTCATGGACTTGGAGGAGTGTTTTGAATACCAAGAAAATAGCAAAAGAGCTTATAAGATACACCATAGCAAATGGTGAGGATACCCTTCTATGGCATGACATCTGGTGTGCAAAATCGCCATTGATCGAGGATGCAGAAGCCTTGGCAGAGTGGAATTTTCCTCTGGACACTAAGGTGTCCATTCTTATTTCAAATGGTGTATAGAATCCGATAGTCCCAAATCTGCAGTCCAAATCCTTGAAGACGACCATTCTGACAGTGGACATCAATCAGAATATGATCAAGGATAAGATTGTATGGATGCCACATCAAAGCGGACTATTCACTTCCCACAGTGCATACGAAGCTTTAACTCAGAAAAGAGAGCATAAAAGATGGAACAAATTGGTATGGGGAAAATGGGCACTGCCCCATCACTCTTTCACCACCTGGCAATTATTTTCCAACAGCATCCCTACACAGGACATGTTGGTACAAAGGAAAATACTAAACTCGCCTGCATGCTGCCTGTGCAACAGTAGCAGCGAATTCTCAGAACATCTCTTCTTTGAGTGTGCTTTTTCCAGAGAAGTAATCACTAGAGTGAAACAGTTGCTGGGCATCTCTACAGATTCAAGAGCATCAAACAGGGAGTGGACTTCGATTCTTAGGATCTGTAGAAAAGAAGCAGTAGGAGAAGTATATAAAATCTTTATCTGCGCAAATGTCGACAGTATATGTAAGGAACGGAATGCGCGCAGATTTCAGAGAATCTCCAAAATAACAAAGGCGGTATTTGAGAAGATGGAGAGAGAGGTAAGGAATTATATGCAAGTTTTAAAGCCTGCGATCCCATAATGTAGTGCATCCAGGAATTTATGTCATTGTCTCAGAGTTAATATCCCTCTCAAGATCGCGAGAACTATAGGGTGTTGCTGGGAACCACCTAGAGAAGGCCGAAGATCCCTCAGTGCTAAGGACCCAGCCCATGGCAGTGTGCTGAGAGATAGAGAGGGCAGGGTTTTAGCAGCTTTCATAGGCAAAGGAGGATTGGAATCGGTCTTATTCTAGGAACTTAAAGCAATAGATATTTGTCTATAAAGATGTCTAATGGAAGGATACCAAGAAGTGGAGGTTGAAGTTGATTCATTAAAGGCTGTCAACATTATCAACAAAGGAGAAAAGCCACCGTGGTATTGTTTGGATATCATTGAAGCAATAGAGGGAAAAAACAGCAGTTTAGATATATATCCTTCTCACATGTTTATAGAGAAGTGAATAGAGCAGCGGATTATTTAGCTTCAATAGGTCAGGATTGTAGTAATTTTGTTATGCATTTTGTTCCGCCATTAGATCATATGTTACAAAGTATTGTAAATGATGATGCAAGCGGGCAAACGTATGTAAGGAAAAGTTAATCAATACAGGTGGGGGTCTGCCTAACCCCAGCTTAATTTCCAAAAAGAAAAAAAAAACAAACTAAAGAAAGAGAGAAAGAAAACCTAATTAAAACTAAACTACTAAGGGGTTAAGGAGATATCAATATTTAACCCTAATCCTCTTTATATAGGAGTGGGTTAGGATTAAATTTTCGTGCATGGGCCAAAAAGGGGGACTTTAGGCCTCTAATGTGAGCCCAAAGTCTATTAGGTTAAGTCTAAAGAGGCCAAACTGCTAGAAATTACTTCAGTACTCTTTTAATCCACTTTTACAGCTCTGATTAGAGCAAGGCTAGATCCATTGGAAAGCTTATTCCGAGTCAGTCTTTTTGACATAAAGTATACCCAATTCTGATGCTTGAGTCCAAAGATACGCTCTTGTGAAGTTCTGATGGCTTTTCATCTTTTTCTACCTGAATTGACTTTGACTTCCCAGCTTTGACTGGAAAAAGGCTTTTCTTCATGATTCTTGGGATTTAAACATAAAACTTCCTCAGCAATCATCTTGACTCATTTTTCATGCAAAAATGGTGTCTTTAGTCACCTAATCAACTTCAAGTCCTAAAATACACAAAAACATGTAAACAGTACTAACTCTTATTTATTATAAACATAATTAGCCTAAGTAAAATACTATTAAGGGATTTAAACTACACTTTTGGGTGCTTATCAGTGTTGGTGAGTAGAGGGATGGACACGACCTGGTTAGGGGTAGACGTGAGTTGAGTTACGGTGGCTAGGGTTTTGTTTTGCCTGGGAAAGATGGAGAGCAATAGGGGCGAGCATGTGGGGTAGAAAACAAGTAGGCACGTGCCCTTGTTTAGGATTTTATTTTTTGGCCCGAGCCCATATGAAATGTTATAATTCCATTTATGTCATTTGTACCTTGAAAAGTGTAAAATGCAGATTCCGCTTCGTTACCTGTCCAATTTGGACCAATGAGCTACCAAAACGATAGGCTTGGAAAAAACTAATCCAACGATATATCACATACTATCATCCAAGGGTGAATGACATAAAGGATGATGGAGATATGCCTTGAAGTGCGTAGATGAATAAGTTTTAAACATGAATGAGCTCTAACAAAAATAGAGTATCAAACTTGAAAGCAAGGTGTATGAATGGCGGAATGAATTAAAAAGAAAGCTACGAGACCAAAGGAAAATGGAACATTATTTTGGATTTACAAACTTTGAAATTAAAGATTAATTAATTTGTTTGGGCTAAATTTTTGAAAAGCTGTAAAAAGGTAGGTCATTTATAGTCAGATCCCCAAGGCTGAACATAACACGAATCATTCCCAACCAGATAGTGGGTTGACACGTAGAAGTTATTGAAGACTTGCTGGTGTTAAACAAGTATAAACCGTGAAAACTGAACCTTTGCTAAGAGGTTGAAGGCCAAGGCAATCTAGTGTTTGATAGCTCATACACCAGTTTTCTCTAATTACACGTCTTTTGCGTGCAGAAGAACTTTTTCCTTGACCTGGTTTTGTATCGTGAACTATTTTCCAAATATCAAGTTTTATATCAACTAGAAGACCTATAAAAACTTTATAATGGGTTGGTACACGTCTCCATTGAGTACTGCTCGGTAGAGAAAAACTGTTTTTAGACATTTTTGAAAAGTTTGTAGGATTTTTAGATAGAGAGGAGGAAAAGAATTTTTGAATTTTTTACACAAAATGAGTCTTTTAACGTCAAATTCTCGAGACAATAATAGAGAGTTGCATATAAGATAGAATTGAACAGATAATGGTTTCACTTTGGGTTACACAATTTGCTTAATTCTAGATTTTGACACCTCATTTTTTTTTTATAAGTACTATTGTTTTTCTCAAAAAGTATCTCTAACCATATGGAGGGTTTTACAAAAGAAGATAAAATCATATGTTTATCCAGTATCATTTTGATTACTCTAGGACGTAAGATTTTAATTTTTTATTTCCTCAAGTTTTTGAAAAACTATATAGAGATACATAAAGATAACTCGTACAAAAGTCGTGATTTCTAAGGCTAAGTTTTGAAAACAAACTATGACAGGAGATCTTAGGCAACTTTCGTGTCGGCTCTGAGGCGAACCCAATCCAGACAAACTGAGCTTCAATTACGCGAGTTGGGGGATTTATTGTGCAAGACATAAACGTCCTAACCCGTGCGATTAGCATGGTGATATAGGAAACCCTTAATAAGGAAAACCAATCTCAAACCACCCCTAGATTGTGTTGTTCCAAGGGTTGGTATGTGTAGAATCCAGTTCCCGTGTTATAGAAAACCACATGACTAGTGTTGTATCGAGAATCCTCTATTATAAGCACCGGAAAAACAAAAACTTTTATAAAACACAACAAAGAAAATCTATTTTGAAAAAGAATGTAAAATAAAGGAAAAGAAAATTTTATACTCACTCCATATGAATACACTACTCAAACTATGAGTAAAAAGTGCTAACAAGGAATATGCAAGGTATATGTAGACTCACGGCTCTGGCACTTACAACCACACACTCCAAGTAGAGGGTCTGGTTACCTTATATGTTGTATTCCATTGAAGCAAGTATAAGAGAATGAATGGATTAGAAATACATCATGGAAAAAAGGATTTAATCCTCATAGTTAGCATCGTGGAGAAGGGCTTCTTCTACATCCGTAGACCGTAACTCATGATAGTTCTTACTTAGGATAACTTGTAGCTTCAAAGGTTGTGTTTGCTTGTTTAGGATTTGGAATTGCTTGTCCTGGGAACACACCTTTCTGGGCTTTTTCTTGAGTTAATAGGTTTATAGATTGTTATATGGACACCAAAATTTGAGATTGTTGTTGCATCAAAGATAGCATCATCTCAGATGTTTTGTCTAATGGACACTAGTAGGTTGGGTAACTGGAACTAGGTCTCTTTGGTTGTTGATTCTTGGAATTTGGTAGTTCTGGTTAAAATTGGATGGAACCATTGCTCTATTCTTATTGTTGTAGGTATCTTGTTCTTATCTAAACTGATTGAATGTATTTGGTGGCTTGACATGATTTGTGAACTCTGGAGGTGGTTGGGTTTATAGAGTAGTATTCCATGTAAAATTTAGGTGTTGCCTCTATGGTACATTTGGTACATTGAAAGCACATACTTCTTCGAGTTAAAGTGATACGATGTTGTTGAGCAAAGGACAATTGGTAAATATGTGATTTAAATCTAAACAAAAAATGTATGGTGTTATATTTATGTTCATGACAGGTTGAGGAGTATGGTCATTTTATTTGGTTGTGAGGGCATCTATCTTTCTTGTGAGGGTTTCAATTAGTATTTTAATCTTTGGATCGGATTTTACCTCAAAGATACCATTGGCTTTAAATGTACTGGGCTGGGATGTTCTGGAAATATTTGTGTCGCCCCAATGAGTACTCTTTTTCGCTTGGTTCTCAAAAAAGGTTAGAGGTTCTGTAGCACCTTTATCCAAAAAGTTTCCATTACTCATGATGTCTAGTGTGACTTTGTGTTCTTGGAGAAGACCTTTGAAAAAACCTTGGACAAGGGTGGATTATTCTAGTTTATGGTGAGTACATGAATGGAGCAGGTCAGATAATCTATCCTATGCTTCAGAGAATGTCTCACTCAGAGTCTATCTGAAGAATTGTATCTTGCTTACTATCTCTTCTGTAATCTTCAGTGGAAAGTACTTCTTTATGAAGGAAAACACTACATTTTCCCATATATCCAAAGAATCGGGCTTCTGAGATAGAAACCATGTATGGCTCTTGCCAGCTAGAGTGAAGGGAAACACTCTTAGTTTAATGTGATTATCAGAAACGCCCGGATGATTGAAAGTATTGCATACCTCATGTATCCGGCGTAGGTGTCTATACGGTAACTCGTGTTCAAAACCATGAAAGACGGGTAAGAGATTGAACATGTTTGGTGGGATGCGGAAATCACTTGAACTGTGTGAGTCGTATACAAGATAAAGCGCCATCTTATAACGGTGTGTAGAAGTTAGAGAGAGGCTCTTCAGCTTATATAACTTCGTCCGCCATCTTAGAAAGTGGGGTACAAGAGATAGGAGTTTGTCGAAAATGACGTGCTTTCCTACGTGAGTTTGTTTTAGTTGCACTAAGCTTTTGATTGCCTGAGCGTAGTCTCATTCATGTTTGCAAGACTAGTAAAATCTAACCATATGCGTAATCAATGAGTTGGATGCTCAATAAATCGAAATACGTTTGACCGCTATGGAAATTTGGAAATTTTGTTTTGTTTGTAAATTTGATACTATGCCTTGTTCGAAATGGACAGTTGGGGGCAAAATTAGGTTTTGGGGCTATACACGCTTCAAAAGAGATCACAACTTCACCACGTGGGGTGCTACCAAGAATCTCACTTGCAATGAAATGAGGGAAGGGAGTGAGTATGGTAGTTGGTCCACTGGAAGCTGGTAGTTTTCCACTCTCAATCTTCGTGCTAAGTGTTTGTCTTGTGGACGTGACTAGATTGGCTCTGCTTGGTTGATTTTAAATTTTTGTATAGTCAATATAGCATTTGAATCACGCAACGTCCATTAACTAAAGTGGGGATTAGTCCCACTTGTTATTATGTTATGGCTCGGGTTTAACATTAAGAACTTAAAGTAAATATAATACTGAATTTTAACAAGGTGTCACGTAAGCATGCTTTTGTAAACAACTGTCGACACCCCATTTTTGCTCCCCAAGCATAATTCATTCACAATTTTAATAGTTAATCAGGTTTTAACATCTCAAATTAAACAAAAGTTATAGTTCTCCATGGCTAACGACTAGATTTACAGTTATATCTTATTATCGATCAGTTTGATCCCCTCTTTCGATTTTCATCCCCTTTGTCCATTTGATTAGATATGGATTATATGTTAGAGATTAGTTAGGATTTCTTTAGTTTTAATGTTGATTCAGTTGGTGTGGAGAAGATGACTTAATTACGAAAATACCTGGAATACTTGTTTGATATTCCATTTCTAAACCGTTTTGTTTTTTTTTCAAAAATAAAAATTAATTTAAGAAAATTAATTTCTTTGGAAACAAAATGTATTAATATTTTTTTACCTAATTTCGATGGCAAATGGACGGAATCCCTACATTGTTAAAATTGGAAACCACAATGCCCAAAGTGTTAAAAAAATAAGTTTGTTGCCTAGTATGTGAATTTGGTCATAGTTGGATGCCCAGAAATTCCTTTTTTTTCCTTTTCTTTTACTACTAATAATTTGAATTAAACTAGATTACTTAAAACTAATAACTTTTGATTCAATGAGAAGAAAGTTAGGAAGAGAGATAATTCCACCCGTAAAGTCATAAACATACATAGAACTAGAAATTATTGCAAAGTTACTATCTTTATATTATTATGCAATGTTATAATATTAAAACTATAGCTTTAAATCCCTAATCAATTATTCCCATCTCTAGAAAATAATCAACTAGCATAAAATTAAAACTCATTAATCAATTCTCATGAAAAACTTATAATACTTTAGCTCAAATACTTATTACTCTATTCTAAAGTAATTAAATAATTAAACTTGAAGTACGAGCAATAAATACTATTCTACACATGTTTAACCTCTCTAGGCTTTATTAAAAGTCCTCCTAATAGGAGTTTTAGCCTTGCTTCATTAGATTAACAATAGCAAAACAATAATAAATGAAAGACATTATTAAATAACAAATAAAAACTATATCTTGAATTGAATAGAGCTTGAAAAGGATTTAATGGAGGTTTTGGGGCTAACCCTAACCCTAAAATTAACTACAACTAATGGGATATTAACTAGATACTTAGGGTTGAAGATAACCTTTACTTTTTTATGGAATAAGTAAGGTTTTACATAGCTTGGTCAAAATTCTATCATAGTTTGAGCTCACGGGAAAAAATATTTCACTATAATCAAGGTCCAAATATGTAGTATTTTACTTTTACACCATTTTCACCCATTTTTAATACTCCAAATGGGTAGAGGCTTAGACCATTAAAACTTTATTTTTGAGACAGACGTTTTGATATAAAATATGCCTAAATCAGAAATTTGAGTCCAAAGATATATCCGTTTGAAGTTCTGTTGACTTTTCTACAGTTTTCCATCCGGGTTGACTTTCGATTGACTTCTTTGACTTAGGTTTTTTTAGGGTTTTTTCTTCAAAAATCTTGGTCTTTATCCATTCTTTTCATTCTATTAAAAACTGGTTAACTATTTTGCACCCTAAGCATAATTCATTCCCCAGCATAAAACAACCAAGTATTCTCTTACTAGGAGTTGCGAGGAGGTACGGTGAAGAAATTACCTCCCAAGTGTGCACACATGGACTTGGGGATGGAGGTGACGTGGTTGGGTTTCACCGAGTGTTTGGTGTCTCGATATGTCAAACCCACCTTTCGAGCTTTACGTTATTTCGGTTACAAATTTCTAAACTAAACCCACATTTTGGGTTGGAAAGGTAGCAAAGCCAATAGGTTTACAAATTTTCCTTCGTGGCATCAATTAATATAAATGTAAAGCAAAAAGTTAACTAAGTTAAACTACTTAACTAAATATGATTAACTATTAATAACTATGTGATTATGAAAATATAACAAAAAATGTCAAAGATTGATTTTTAATTTCCAAGTTGATTTGTAATGCGCGAGCGTATTGTTACATGACTCGCCTCGCACATTCAAATGTTCCCAAGTTAATCAAATATCCAACACTTGGTAAGTTTAAAAACTTAAACCAAATATTTGAAATTTTAAGCCTAAGTTTGATGTTATCCTAAACATTATATTTAAGTAAGTTGATATTATCCTAATATTTTTAATTATTCATAATTAATAATGATAAAAGCAAAATATGATATTTTCTAAAAAAAAACTTAAACTTTATCTAATAATGACAATAAACTAAGCTATTTTTATTTTCTTTTGTTTATTTCTATTATTTTTTTATATTTTTGAATTTGAAGAACACTAAATATTGGAAATCTAACTAGTTTCAAACCATTAACATTTTAACAAATACCAGTTAAGCAGAGTGATATACTAAACAAAGCCTTCAATCTGAGCCAAGGGTTTGTCCTGGTGCAGCAAGGTGGTGGGGCGAGTCGCGAGTCAAATCGGGCGGGAATAAGTCAAGCGCGGGCTGTCGCGGTTAATGCTCAAGTAACTTTTGACCGGTTTCCTCCAGTTGTTTTCAACTCAGAGTGAGACTTGAAAACATAAACAAAACGGATCAGTAAGATCCAATAGGAAAGAAAACTTGAAAATAAGAAAAACAAACTGATAAAGTTTTAGGAAAGAAAGAGATACTCCCCTTTTGATTCATTTTTCTTCTCATATCAATAGATCCATGATGGCGGCGCCATTTGGCATTGCTAGAACGTGGGTATTGGGGTTTTGAAGTTGTTCATCATAGATCTAATGTGAGTTGAATGGTGATGGAGAAAACTCCAACTTTTCTTTGATTTCTCTATTATTTTTGGTATGGGTTTTGATATATGATGATGTTGAGAACTAGTTATTAATGTTTTGATGATGAAAACATAAAAATAAGAGTTGTTTTAGCTTGAGGAACATGAAAATTAGATATAAAAAAGGTAGCTTGGTTAGCAAGTTATACTCATTTGATTGATTCAAATGAGTATAACCAACTTTGGTTAGGTGAATGAATGATTGAGAAGATGTTTTGAAGAACAATTGTTATGAAAAGCAAGATTAAACACTTTGAATGGAAGAAAACCAACTAGATTCAACAAAGCCTTAAGCTTTAAAGTAATAAAAATGGAAAACAATGAATTAAAAGTAAATAAAAAACAATTATATAACTAATTCTTATCTCATACTCCTACTAGAGTCTAGCTATTAGTTAACTAGCTCACATATTTTGTGGGCATCTCTACACTTATATATATGTAGAGATGTACATAATTGCCCATCTCATATCTTATCCAACAAGCAACCTAATCTATAAGCTTCTTGTGCCATCTTTGAGTGGATAGGGTCAAGCCTTTTGGGCCCAAACCCATGTTTTTGGGAATTTGATCCTTTGGTCTTTTGAGTCTTTTGTACTTAGTCCTTCTCTTGCAAAGGGTTGAGTCATTGGTCCTTGAAGCCTTGGAGTGTTTTCTGAGCTTTTGAGTTTTTGGACCCTTGAGTTGACTTTGACCATTGACTTTTTTGCACTTTTTCTCAGTTGTCCTATAAGATCCCTTTTAGGCTCCTTTTGGCTCTAGATCAAGTCTTTTGAGGTATTTGATAAATAATAGGGGTGTATCCTGAAAAAGCAAAAAGAACATGAGTTTTCTATATTATTGATTATATAATTTGACTAAATTGAAGCATTATAAGAGGATAAAAATGCATATTTTGGAACTGATCAATCTGTTCGACTCTCTCCATATACTGGTGATAGACAACTCTTGTATTTTCTTCTTGCATTATCTCCATTTCTCATCTCTGTTTCATCTGCAATGGTAAGTTACCTTTCTTGAAGTCTTGAACTGCTAAATATCATATTCAATCCATGCTCTTATCCATCCTTTAGTCAATGCCATTTCTAAACTTTCAAGAATCGATGTACACTCTGCCATGTAGTTGGTGTTGACTTCTCTTTTCCTCCACATCACAAGGTTAAAATTGCCATCAAAATTTCTAAAAGTTGCTCCTGTTGTTGCATGCTATTCTTGGATTCCCCCTTGATGCTCCATCATAATTAATATTAATGACAATAGTTCTAGGAGTTTCCTAGTAGCAAGCTTTTGGCTAGATAAGTCAAGTAGATGTGGTTAGGAAATGAATCGAAAGGCTAATGAAAAGGCTAAAAAAAGGTCTACTAGTGCTATTTTTATTGTGGGTCAAGATATTTTTGGGCTCTTGTGGATCAAGAAATGCCTAAGTTCTCTACATGGTAATCAAGTAAGTAAAAGCTTGAGTTCTTTACTTGGTAAAATTTCACCCCTAGATGTCATCTCTCAAAAATTCACTCATTAAGGCTTTTGGTTAGGTTTTGATGAACGCAATTGCCAAAATACAAATCAATGCAAAAACACTAACAATACTCTAACAATTAATGTGTTTATATCAATTATCTACTCTCTCTCTCTCTCTCCTGCATATCAATGTAGATCTAGTATAGATTTGTTCCACTCTCAAACGCTAAGACTAATTTATATTAATCAAATCTATGAGAAAACAATGGAAAGAGTAATGATTTTGTGGTAGTTATTCTAATCTACTTTTATGAAAAAAAAATGAATTTTTGGGCATCCAACTATGGCCATATTCACATAATGGGCAACAAACGTTTTTTTTTAACACTTTAGGCATTGTGGTTTTCAATTTTAACAATGTAGGGATTCCATCTCTTTGTCGTCCAAATCTAGTAACATAATGATTTTTCTTTTCTTAATTATTACAATTTATTTGGAAAAAACCAAAATTCCGGCTAGTGCACCGGAAAATACATACAACGTACAGTATTTGGGAAGATTGTTTCAAGTTTAATCTCATCCATCTAATCAAAATATCGTTGTCCATTATTCTCGTCATTTACCTAATATGAACTCTAATTAAAAAGTTCCCAAATCAACCTCTGATAATTATGTACTTACATCTTCTCTCTAAGTTCTTCCTCATTTGTAGTCCAAAATGGGCTATTCAGCTGCAGTTGGCTTCAACAGATATTTCATCCACTTTTCCTCCTCTGATTGGGTCAAGGCTTGAACCATTGGAAAGCTCTTTCCGAGCTGGTCGTTTTGACATAAGATACTCCCAATTCCGAGGTCTGAGTCCAAAGATACGGCCTTCTGAAGTTCTGCTGACTTGTGCACTATTTCTACCCGTGTTGACTTTTCAGCTTTTGACCGGGCTTTACAAAGGCTTTGTCTCCTTGAATCTTGGCCTTTATTCACAGAACTCCTTAGCAACCGACCTTTGCTCCTTTATCTCGCTAAAGTGGTGCATTTCTGCACATAATGGACTTTGAAGCCTGAAATGCATAAAAATATGTAATCAGTATTAACTCTTAATTATTACTCACATAATTGGTCTAAAAGTATGATGGTTAAGGGGTTAAAACTACAGTTTTGGGCTCTTATCAAACCACCCCCAAACAGCATTTTGCTTGTCCTCAAGCAAAGATGAGAAATTAGAATAAGTGACCAAAAATGGAGTTCTATCTACTCTCGTTTCTCTGAGTGCGATTGCATTAACCATATACAACAAGGCCTTAAACCACTAGGAATTCCCTAGTGGACGAGTTATAGCCTCGTGAGAGTTGTCTAGTGAAGGTACTCACAAACTTCATATATACTACAACGACTAAGAAATAAAACTATTGTTTCCTTATTTATGTCTCAATTATCTATACATCTCACTAGCAATGAATACAGAATAATCATGTCGAAACCTAAGCTAATATATGCATAATAATCAATCATCTACGAATAAACATATATACAATGATTTACCAAAAAAACATATATACAATTAGTAATGCTATGAAATGCAGTAACAGGTCCGTTTCTGAAACTTTGGAATAGCGTCCTTAAGTAGGTTCTCACATAAAAGTCAAGACAAAAATCACTCTGATTTTTCCACTCAAGTTTTGCTACTCCAAAGGTGCGAGTGGGCATACTTTACCTTACAATCTCAATGACACACAAGGAAGCCGAAGTTGATCAAACACATCTGCCACTTACTATCCCACTAACCTATTCCTAATTGAGCTAGAGGTCTTTATTAGGTGTTGCGGGGATTAGGAGATGGTTTAAGAATGAAGGAAATGGATATTCAAAAAGACAAGTGTGAGATAATAGGGTCTTCATATTACGTAACTAGAGAAAACCTTGTTCTTTTGCTTCTACACTTTGTTTCCATCCTAAGCCTTTTTCTTTTAGCTTTTCGACTCCTTTTATTCTATTTTTGGAGTTTTTATTTTCTTTTTATTTTTCTTTTTATTTTCTTTTCTTTGGATGGAAACTTCTTTTCTTTTTCTTTTCTGAAGCAACTAACTAATTTCTATTTACACAGGTTTTTCTCTTCTCTTTTCTTCACTCATCCTATTCTCAGACTTATTTTAAAATGGGTAGGTTGATTTTTTTTTTTTTTTATATATATTTTGTTTTGTTTTTGTAACAGGGTAAAGGAATTGTGGTTTATGGAAGGGCTAATGAAAGGCTCAGTGGGGCGACTAGCGGAAAATATACTTAGGTCAGAATTTCTAGCTATATCGATCCAAAAAAGGCCTAAATTCTCTCTTAGGACATGGTATAGTGGTCAAGCAAGTGGACGTGTGATTTCTCTATTCGGAATATACTTCTCCCTTGTGTCATTTCTCAAATGTTTCACTCATATAAGGCTTTAGGCTATATTCTCACAGGATTTGTAGAATAAGTACTCTAGCCTAGATTTCAGAAACTTACTGTCAAACAATCATAGATACTCATGTAATATATTTATAGACAGATGCAAAGATTATTACCTACATATTAACCTAAGTTTCTAAAAACTATTATAATGCAAAAGCTACGTGAGACTTCTAGATTATTAAGAGCATATAGAAAGAAACAATACCAATATTCCTAAGTGTATAGCATAACTTTTTATTTTTTTTTTTTTTTTTTTTTTTATTATTTTTAAGACAAATAATACGTAATATACAACCTAATATGTGCTTAACATTTACATCGTGTTTCTATACCACCCCCAAACAATTTGGGAGAAGGGGGTTCATGAAACAATTTAATAGCACAATTAAATTATGTAACTAACTAATTTTATAATTTTTTAACATTTTATAAATAAAAGTCGTAATTTACATCCTAAAAGTGTCTAATTTTTGGAAATGTTTTTATCCCACCCCCAAACAATCAACGCTTTGTCCTCAAAGTGTAAAGAGATAACGAAAAGAATTTACCATAGAAACGTGGCAAAAATTGGCGCACATGAATGAAATATTGTAAAGATGATATGATAATATGAAGCACAATTAAACCGGTGCGTTACTAACTAATACAAACTCTACTTGGAGTAAACATGACAGGCTTAGGGTGGCAACATGATTTGAAATGAATACCAAAATCATCACCCCAAACAAAATTGGAAAACTCTTTTTAAGTTTGAAAATTTTGTTTGGCCTATACTCCAGAAAGTTGGTATTGTACGAAAACTTGGGTCTTTTAAAGTCAAATTCCCTAGACTTACTAATATATGTTTATGTTTTTATTTTATTTAGTTTTTATATGTTTGATTTTTAGAAAAACAAAACAAAATTATGATAAAGAAATAAAAATGAAACTCACTCCATAGAGAAGCACTACTCAATCCACGAGAAAAAGTGCAAGAGATAAATGCGTGAGTCACATGAAATGTAGACTAAGAATCCAACACTTACAACCACTCACTCCAAAAGGAGGGTCCGGTTGCCTTAATGGTGCACTCCCATAACATAAGATTGGAATGGAGTACACCGAAAAATAAAATGAGTCTTTTATAGTCAGATACTCGAGACTTTATCTAATATATATGTATTAAAATGCAGTTTACCAAATATCAACAATCGAAAAAGTTGTAGGTCTTTCCACAAATAATTAACATGGAATGCACCATCAAACAGAATTAAGCACCAAGATTTCCTATGACGTAGCTTAGTGGAATGAGAGCAAAGCCTTATAGATCTAAAACCTAATCGAGCATACAGTTTCTTCTTTGTCCTCCTACGAAGGGGATGCCAAGTAAATGAACTTGAGGAAATTGATGGTTGTGGAAGATACGTAGGATGTGGATAATTTTGAGAAGGAAAAAATGGAAAAAATGAAAAAGTGTCAGGTGGCTTGTCCTTGGGTGTTACTTCTTCACCAGTTGGTTTTAGATAGTTATGATAGGAGAAATGTTAAGGTCAAGTACAAACTCAATGGTTCTTTGAAAAGGTAGAGGGCGAGGAACATTCGTGATGGAAGGTGAATGAGTGACATGAGGATGTGAGGTGGGTGAATGGTGTTCAACTAGTGTTCTTAGGTCTATATCATCAGAGGCCTTGAGATATGCAAGACATTCCTCAATAGGTGGGTAAGAAGAATCACCGGGATAGAGGGCTTAAAAATTCTTCTTCCGTCATGGCGTCAAGAGATGAATGGATGTCAATAGGAGAGAACTTCATGGTGGGAAAAGAAGGGTTGCAAAAGAGTCGAAGGAAATCCTCCTTGATGTTATCTACGTCTAGGGAGTAGAAATTGTGATCCTTGTCTTCTTCCATAAGAGGGGTATCTACTAGTGTGGGGACTAAAGTGTCAGCCGTACTAATGTGAGGTACAAAACTCCCAATGGACTTCACTTCCCCTTCTATAGGCAAACCTAGTTGTCCTTGTTTTTGTCTAAACATGTTAACTTCTACAGAAAGATTTCCAAAAGAAAGAGTCATTGAGCCATCCCGACAATTAATTTGGGCATTGGCGGTTGCCAAGAAAGGACACCCTAAGATGATGGGAATGGAATCATGAGCAACTTCTGTGTCAAGAATAACAAAGTCGGCTGGATAGTAAAAATCCTGAACTTTAACGAGAATATTTTCAACTACACCCTTGGGATACTTAATAGAATGATCGGGTAACTGCAAAGTCATTTTGGTTGGTTGAAGTTTTGTTAGACCTAGTTGTTTATATAAATAAAAAGGGAGTAAGTTAACACTCGCCCCCAGGTCTAATAAAGCAGTTGTTATGAAGGTATCACCTAAGGTGCATTATACAGTAGGACGACTAGGGTCCTTGTACTTAACAATTCCGTTATGTTCAGATAAAGAGGGATATTGTTCAGTTAAGAATGCTTCGTGGGGTATGTTAGTTTTCCTCTTTTTGGTGCACAACTCTTTTAGAAACTTAGCGTGTCCAGGTAGACTTTTTATAGCTTCTAGAAAAGGTAGGTTTATAGTCAAATTTTTAAACACTTCCCTAATCTCATCAAAATTCTCGTCCTTTTTAAACACAACTAGTCTTTGGGGATATGGTGCTTTATCGCTATTTTTAGCAGAAGGGATAAAAGTATTATTAGTCTTTGCTTTATCTCTAGCCGTTTTCCATCTATGTGTCTATATTGGAACCTCTACAGGTGTAGGGTCTTCACTTTCTATTATTGGGTCTTGTAATGTTTTCCCTTTTGGTTGTGGTTTAACTGGTACTTCTACAAATGTAGGGTCTTCAGTTTCTATTATAGTATTTGGTATGGTATCATTTTTAGTTTTGGGGTAATCTTTAGGCATAGTCACTTGGTTATCAACTACTGCGCCTGAGCGAACGGTAAGGTAGTGATCTATGGAGTCCCCTTGGTTTATATTACCATTACAAGAAAAATCGCTTATTTCAAAGGTGGTGTTTGTTGACTTAGGATTAGGCACTGCTTGACTTGGAAACACGCCGGTTTGGTTATTATTTTGGTTAAAAGACATGTCAATAACCTTTTGGGGCAATGACTGCATCATTTGCATCGTTTGTTTCATCATATTAGAGTTTTGATCATGCTAATCTTTCATCAAGTTGGAGTTTTGTTGCATAATTTGATTTTGTTTCTCCAACAAGGTCACTACTACTTTGTTTGTAGATGGTTGTATTGGAATTAAAGCTTGTTGAGCGTTCATGTCTTGATGTTGATAGTTCTGGGTTATGGGTACTAAACCTCTATTTCGGTCACCTAAGTTCCCTTGTCCTTGATGTTGAGTTAACCGGTTGAAGTGTGATGGTTGTGGTGGTGTTTGTGCATAGACAAGAGGACAATAGAAGTCGGAATGCTCAAGACTACAAATGACATTACAACGAGTAGAGTTAATGTTCATGACCGGAGTGGGTTGTTGTTGAACAGAGATGGCATCTACCTTTTTAGTGAGGGCATCGATAAGAATTTTAAGCTCGTGATCATATTTAATCTCAAGAGAAAAAGGAGAGGAGCGGGAGGAATTGTTACCTCCCCAATTGTTGTTCTTCTTAGATTGATCTTCTAAGAATTTATAAGCCTCCAAGGCTCCTTTACTAAGAAAACTACCCCCAGTCATGATATCTAGAACCTCCTTATGATAATGTGAAAGCCCCTTGAAGAAAGCACGAACAAGCGTGTCTTTCGCAAGATTATGATGCGGGCATTCAATGAGAAGATCAGTGAAACGATTCCAGGCCTCTGAAAAGGATTCATGAGGATTCTAGCTGAAGAAATGAATCTTGTGAAGCATTTCATCTGTCTTCAGTGGTGGGTAAAACTGTTCCATGAACAATTGAACAAGTTGAGCCCATGAGTCCACAGAGTTTGGCGTTTGGGAAGTTAACCAAGACGCCGCCTTATCGGCTAAGGTGAAAGGGAATACCCTCAGTTTAATTTGTTCCGCACCAACCGTGGGATGGTGGAATGTTGTTAGGACTTGTTCAATCCTACGCATGTGCTGATAAGGTTTTTCATGGTCTAAACCATGAAAAACGGGTAACAAATTAAAAATATTTGGGGGGATTCGAAAATCCCCCACTGAGTCTGCTAGAACGATGCAAGATTTGGGGCTATCGCTCAAGGCTTTGTAGAAGTCAGAGAGAGGAGTCTCTCTTTCTTCAGCCATTATATCAGGTGGTGTGTGTGGAATAGTAGTTAGAGGTGTAATGGGTGGTATACTAGATAGACGTGTTTGTCGACGTTGCCGTGTAATTACGTTAGTTGTTTTTCTTCGACCAGACCTTAATCTCATGCAAGACTAAGTTTAACTTAACTAAACATGCAACACTCCAAACAATTCTGATATACTAGTAGAAACCTCTAACTGGAGATGCAAGGTGTGGAAGAAAGGAATACCTGATTGCGTCCTTGCTTCGCTTATGAATAGCGTCTTGTTTACACGTGTTCAGTGTATATAACAAGTTAGAACACTGAAAAACTTGAAAAATCGTCGTTCGAAACAAACCTATGGAAATCCTGCAAAATTCAGCTTAGGGCGCGGGTGCGCTCTCATTGGGCGCAGGTGCGCCTCAGGGTTTTGTGAATGTCCAGTGTTTTGAGGGCAGGTGCGCTCCTTTTGGGCGCAGGTGCGCCTCAGGGTTTTCGAGTGTCCAGTGTTTTGAGGGCAGGTGCGCTCCTTTTGGGCGCAGGTGCGCCTCAGGGTTTTCGAGTTTTAGGCCTTTTATCTTACTCCAAAAAATTTGAAAGTTTTACAGTAATTTGCTAAGAGGTCTATCAAGTAGCCTGTAAAATTTCAGATCAATCGGAGCTATGAAAATCCCTCTACTGCCCTGCAAAGTTTGTAAAACAGTTTTCGGACACAATACAAACAACCGAATGGTTAACCCATAAAAAAAAAGCCAAAAATTTCCAAATTTTTACTGGAGACTCCTGACAGATCCTACTTGTTCCTGTAAAACATTTAGAGCAATTGGAGTTCTACAATCTCTCCTTATCGGCTGGTGTTCCAGATATTAAGTGTTTGCAACACTGCAGAAGCATACTGGAAACACTCTACTATTTAGGAGGTCAAAACAAATCAAAAACTCGTCAAATTTTTACTACAAACTCCTGACTTAGGATAGATACTCCTGTAAAAATTATAGAATTTTTAAAACTACCTAAGTAACCTTACTCGTCTGTTTTTCAAGAACATACGGTGTGAAAACTGAAATGCAGCACTGTAAAGATCGTATTTTTTTCACAAGGTAAACGAACTTTGAAAATTCTGAGAATATTCCAGTAAATCAACAACACATTAAATATTATGTCTGAAAATTTTCAGAATTTTCGAAAATTTAGAAATACCTTCACCGCAGTGTTTTTCTCTGTGAATCCGCAGCCCCTATGCCTAAAACAGTGAACAGTTCCGAAAATTTTCGAAAATTTAGAAATACCTTCATCGCAGTGTTTTTCTCTGTGAATCCGCAGCCCCTATGCCTAAAACAATGAACAGTTCCGAAAATTCAAGAAATAAGAATGAAAAGTTAAAAGGGTGGGTAGGTAGAGAATGGGGGATTGCCCTTTGGATTCAAGCAATTGAATTCTTGTCTTGAACGAGATTAAGATGGCAGCGGCGCCATTTGATAACCGTAAAAATAGTAGAATCCTAAATATTAATGTTAACAACACTAATACGTAATCCTACCGTTCTTACGTTTAAATCAATTCTTCTTACTCTCAAAACATAATCATGCAATATAATGAGTAAGGATTCGTTCCACTCTTAACTGTCTAGACTTAAATTGAATTCAACTAATCAAACCCAAAAGGAACAATGGTGAGAGTAATGATTTGATGTGAAATTTCTATACTACCATTCCCAACACAAGAACAATAATAAGAACATGTCATTATGGAATAAGTAATGAACTTTATAAATCTAATAGAACAATAAGAACAAGATATGATTGAATGAATAACAACTACTTATTAATCTAATGAACAATAAAAACAATGATTCAATACTCAAGAAATAAACTAATTAATTAATGTAAAACTAGATCTGGATCTAAAAACTAATCTCTAATGGCTACTTTCTACCTAACCTAATTTAACTACCTAACCTCCTTTTTTAACAAAGAGTCAAACTTTTGTTTTTATATTTTCAGATCCAAAAATCGTGCATGGGCTTGGAGCCATGTTCTGGGCTGGAAAATCGGGCCCAAAACCCAATTTCTTTAGTCCAAAATGGGCTCTTCAGCTGCAGTTGGATTCGACAGATATTTCGTTCACTTTTGCTCCTCTGATTGGGTCAAGGCTTGGACCATTGGAAAGCTTTTTCCGAGCCAGTCGTTTTGACATAAGATACTCCCGATTCCGAGGTCTAAGTCCAAAGATACGGCCTTCGGAAGTTCTGCTCACTTGTGTACTATTTCTGCCCGTGTTGACTTTTCAGCTTTTGACTGGGCTTTACAAAGGCTTTGTCTCCTTGAATCTTGGCCTTTATTCACAGAACTCTTTAGCAACCGACCTTTGCTCCTTTATCTCGCTAAAGTGGCACATTTCTGCACATAATAGACTTTAAAGCCTGAAATACAGAAAAACACGTAATCAGTATTAACTCTTAATTATTACTCACATAATTGGTCTAAAAGTATGATGGTTAAGGGGTTAAAACTACAGTTTTGGGCTCTTATCATTAATTAGGTTTTAACATCTCAAATTAAACAAAAGTTATAGTTTTACATGGCTATCGACTAGATTTACAATTATATCTTATTATTGATCAGTTTGATCCCCTTTTTCGATTTTCATCCCCTTTGTCCATTTGATTAGATCTGTATTATATGTTATAGATTAGTTACGATTTCGTTAGTCTTAATGTTGATTCAGTTGGTGTAGAGAAGATGACTTAATTACAAAAATACGCTGAGCATTTGTTTGATATTCCATTTCTAAACCGTTTCGTTTTTTTTTTCAAAAATAAAAATTTATTTTTTTGAAAATAAAGTGTAATAAGATTTTGTTGCCTAATTTGGATGGCAAATGGACGGAATCCCTACATTGTTAAAATTGGAAACCACAATGCCCAAAGTGTTAAAAAAATAAGTTTGTTGCCTAGTACATGAATTTGGCCATAGTTGGATGCCCAGAAATTCTTTTTTTTTTTCCCTTTGCTTTTACTACTAATAATTTGAATTAAACTAAATTACTTAAAACTAATAACTTTTGATTCAATGAGAAGAAAGTTAGGAAGAGAGATAATTCCACCCGTCAAGTCATAAACATGCATAGAACTATAAATTATTGCAAAGTTACTATCTTTATATTATTATGCAATGTTATAATATAAAAACTATAGCTTTAAATCCCTAATCAATTATTCCCATCTCTAGAAAATTATCAACTAGCATAAAAGTAAAACTCATTAATCAGTTCTCATGAAAAACTTATAATACTTTAGTTCAAATACTAATTACTCTATTCTAAAGTAATTAAATAATTAAACTTGAAGTACGAGTAATAAATACTATTCTACACATGTTTAACCTCTCTAGGCTTTATTAAAACTCCTCTTAATAAAATAGGAGTTTTAGCCTTATTTCATTAGATTAACAATAGCAAAACAATAATAAATAAAAGAAATTATTAAATTGCAAATAAAAACTGAATCTTGAATTGAATAGAGCTTGAAAAGGATTTAATGGAGGTTTGGGGGCTAATCCTAACCCTAAAATTAACTACAACTAATGGGATATTAACTACATACTTAGGGTTGAAGATAATCTCTACTTTTATATGGAATAAGGTTTTACATGGCTTGGTCGAAATTCTATCATTGTTTGAGCTCACGGGCAAAAATATTTCACTAGGGTCTAATAATCAAGCTCCAAATACGTAGTGTTTTACTTTTCCACCATTTCTGCCAATTTTTACTACTCCAAATGGGTCGATACGTAGACCATTACAACTTTATTTTCGAGACAGTCGTTTTGATATAAAATATGCCTAAATAAGAGCCCTGAGTCCAAAGATATACCCGTTTAAAGTTTTGTTGACTTTTCTTTAGTTTTCCATCCGGGTTGACTTTTGATTGAGTTATTTGACTTAGGCTTTTTGAGGGTTTTTTCTTCATAAATCTTGGCTTTTATCCATTTTTTTCACATAGCAATCAATTTAGCTTTTTTTCACGCACAATTGATATCATTTCAACATTTGAACTCCAAAGCCTAAATACACAAAGCAAGTAAATAGTGGTAAACTCACATTATTAATAACATAATCAACTTAAGTAGAATACTAGTAAGAGGTTTAAACTATATATAGTTTTGGATGCTTATCAAGTCTCACTGGTTTGTGAGACTAGGTGGTTTAGACCTTAGAATTCTAGAAGTTAGTTACAAACACTAAGTAATGTGTGACGATGGTGCACTAAAACACTTGAAATGATGCAAATAATTAAACATTTCACATTCTATTTAACCAAGACTTCTCCAGCTTTAGATTATGAAATCCCATAGCCAATGTCAGATTTCTAGACTGAAATCATCATTGAATAGGGTACGTAGTCTAATCATTAGTCATAAATTAATGTGAAATAATACTTGAGTTTCACAAAGATTGGTTGTTTTGTAGCTAACGTACATTTTGAAAAGTTGGTTTAGTTTTGAGAAAACGTTTCTCATCGTTATACAGTTTAATTAAGACAAGTTTTCTTAAGAGGGAATAAGCTGAACGAGTAAAGAATAGAAATCATTAACATTATTAGTTGCAAGTAATTACCAGCTAATGTTATACCACCCCCGAACAATTCCTGAAACCATTACGAGCATGCTTATAATCGCATAAATGGCGCTATAATGAAACTATGAGGTTCAAGTCTAGGTCATTTACAGTCAGATACTTGAGACTAATCCCAACATGTGGAGTTCACTATGGACGGAGCAAGAAGTCTTTACCATATAACACAATAGGCGAAAGAGTTGGGGGGGGGCGGCGGCGTAAGAATTTGAAACACAATATGCACCCTAAATATAATTTGTATATACTAACAGACCTGATGGAGTATAATAAGAAAAGAAAGTGTATGGAGCCTATAAACTTAGTGGGTCAAATCTTCCTCTTACATGTTTTTTTGGGTAACTCAGATGAGACAAACATGTAGTACGTGTGGCATCCAATGTCTTACATGAACCACATTTAAGTAGTATGACAAGGTATGATCACCACAAACTTTATTGAAGGATTGGGTCTCAGTTACGTTGTTTCCAGAACTGGTGAACTCAATGAGCACTGTGTCATTCCAAAACTCCTCACCATGAGGGTTAAGAAATGCCCAAAGGTCCTTAGGCATTCAAGATCAAATAATTCTAGGTTCCTTTTCAACAATCTAAATGTGAAAACCTTAGTTATGTGTGTACTTGTAGAGTCAAAACATTGACTCTCAAATGGCCTAGGTGAGTATTGTTTAGCTAGTACTACTCTAAGCTCAGGCTCTAATCAGACCCCAAATGTGCGTTTTATTACATTTACAATACTTCAAATATGTCTTTCTTATGCTTTATAAACAGACAACTCATAGTTTTTGCTACCTTTTTCAGGTTACATGCATTTTCAGACTACTTATCATAAAAGATGAACTTTAATACCAAAAGAAACTCTATTAACGCTGCTTAGGAAGACTCGAGCTTATATGAGGAAGTGCTGAAAAGTCAAAGTCCATGTAAAAGTAAAAGTTAACAGTCAAAGGATCCAAACCCTAAAGATTGAAGCTTATGGCCTTGTCTCAAAAGTAGCCTTGCTAAAAACTTGCTCAAGAAGAAACCAAAAGCAAAAGCAAAAAGCATAAAGTATAAATCAAGAAGCAAACTCATGAGTTGTCCTACATCTAAGAAAAAGCATAAAGCAACTCATGAGGTGGCTTGAATCCAATGGAGGAGGGCAAATTTGTAACTTGGAAAAATTGTAGTATATAAACCAAAAAGTGAGAGGAGAGAGAGCATCTAGACTTAGTCTATGGTCATGTAGGAGTAGTGTAGAATTTCAATTCAAGTTGATCCTTTATTTTCCAAGTCTTTTATTTGCATTATTTCATTTTTGTTATTTATCAAGTTTTCAATCCAAGTTTGTTTATCAAGTTATTCAATCTAAGTTTTCATTCAAAGTTCTCTATGTTTTTGCATGCTCTAATCTATGTTTTCATTCAACTCAAGTTTCATTTCATTGCTTTCATTCAAGTCTTCATTTTAATACAAGTCATCTTCTTTTTGCAAACCCAACCAAGTTAGGAACTTTAAAGGATCAAACTATTGAAACTACCTTTCCCCTTTCATCAAACTCCCATTCATTCTTCTTGAACATTCCATGGTGAACCTCACACTTACCACTTTCTACATCAACATGCTCATCAGTATTTCTAATAAACTCAAGGTTGTCACACCCCGAATTTCGACAGAATTCGAAAAAACAATATTTGTTCCCGACTCTTCGATTTTCGAGGTGTGATGCACTCTCAACTTCCAAAAACCCATAAACAGTTTAAATATGCGGATAATTAAAAACCAATAAAAATTTTAACTTAAACAAAAGTCCTCTTCATTACAAAAATTCACAAATAAGATTAGGTTACAAATTTCTTTTCAATAACTCTTTATTTAAAATTACAAATAAAAATACAAATAATATTGTCTCAACTGAAAATCTATATCACCTCAAGGGAAAACAAAACCTATCTTGAAATGCGACGCTAACGCAAGCCACAAGTAGCAACCAACCTTCTTCAACACTAAACCTGTCAAGACTTATCAACTATGTTCATTTAATGAACACACCCAATAAGCAAACATGCAAATCCGGTCAGCATTATAAACAATGCTGGTGTGAGTAGCCCTAAAATACAAATAATACTAATACATATATGTACCCAATAAATAAGGCAGTTAGTTCATCCACCGAGGTGCCTTAACTTCCAACGACTAATACAACATCTTTAAGTACCATAATTAAGGCAGGTAGTTCCTCCACTGAGGCGCCTTAGCTTCCAATAATAAAAATAATCATATCGATATGTACATACCACATGTAAGGCAGTTAGTTCCTCCACTGAGGCGACTTAACTTCCTACTAACCACACAACAAACCATATGCATAATAAAAAGACATTTAATTCCTCCACCGAGGCGCCTTAGGTTCTAACTAAACTAATAACCAGCCAAATATATTCTATACTTACCGCATTTCATGCTCAATTACAGAGTGGGTCGTTTCTGCGCAAGTAATTAGTTTGACCCACCCTTCTGTAAAACCATATACAATCATATATTTAAAGATATATCATTAACCAACATATTACCATAATTATATTATTTAAGGCTTTCTTTGCGTGTCCCTAAAATCACGTTGTATCTATGTCTTACCTAGTTTCCCTGGCTACCACAATCGCTACCCAACGACGAACATGTACATCCACAACCTCCCCTCACATAATGAACCACTCCGTGCGTAGCTACCCCGAGCGGGATGCCGCACACCAGGTAACCCTCACACGAAAGCCATTATGTAAGTACTGCCACTATTCGGCATAAAATATCGCGCATCTCGTTCTAATTTTGCGAACGGAATAATCAAGCCACTATTCGGCTACGCCAGAAGTGCCATTCAGATTCACTGAAACACTAGAAGGGCCCATCACATTACTTACGCCCGAAGGGCCATTCAGATTCACTGAAACGCCAGAAGGGCCAATCATATCACATGCGCCCATCACTAGGGCCAAATCACATGAGTTGTGGTAGCTAGGTTCTAGGATTTTCGTTACATAATTTATTCAAGTGTCATACCTTAGTATCTCATAACCATTTTACTCTATCACGTGCCAAATAAATTATTGCACTAAGCCACCATATTTGGAAATATCTCAATAATAATTCTTGTTCTATCTCATGCCAGTATTCTTAATTGTACTGAAGCTCAACGTTTCTCGTTATAATACAATCCACATTATCACGTGCCAATACTATTTATTGCACGATATCCAAGTATCTCTATATCAAATCTCAAAACTTATTATTTCACGTGCCAATCATATATTGCACTACACCATATGGAATATCTCAAGCCTTCATAAATGCTACCATTCGTTTAAGTAGCAACTCATAATAGTAATCAATCATGTAATGTATTCGTTCAATATATTTATGTGAACTCAAGTCACCATCAAAGCCCAATACTAAAGTCCATGAATCTAAGTCCGTATGTAGTTTAATTCTCATAAAAACGTATATATCTAAGTCTTATAAGAATTCCCCTCTTGTTACGTGCCAATATTTATATTCTTTACACACTACTCACGTCAAATCTTAATTAGATAATGACAAACAAAGTTATACAATTTTCGATAATATTTTGTTACTACATTTGTCCATATTCTTAAATATGAGAAAATCTGGAAAAAATCAACATTCCACAGTCAATGGTCAATGTCAAAGTCAACCTGTCATTGTCAAAGTCAAACTGTCGTTTCCATGTTCAACAGTTTCAGGGTCATAGCCATGGTTCATGGCTAAGGGCAAGGGTGCATGTCTCATGGGCTTATGACTAAGGTAATGGTTCGAACCCAACTAGCCAAGCCTAAACCCAAACCTTAGAACCCGACCCCCAAAAGTCTAAACTGGCCTAGTGAATCAACCTTACCAACTTTAAAACATATGGACCAAGCCCAAAACAAAAATAGAAAAGCCGGTACAAAGAAAGCTAATGTGAGCTGGCCCAACAACAAAATTAGATTTCGGCCCAGCAACTAATATCAAAACTGGCCCAAAACTAAAATAGATTTTTGGCCCAAACAACACCAACCCACTTGGTTCCGACCCAAGCCCAAGCCCACCAAAATAGACACAGTATCATCTTCCTCACCTCCAGCGCCAGCAACCTCTTCCACCACCAGCCACCACCGTATTCTCCTCCTCCTCCAAATTCCATTCTAGCGGTTTGACTCCTGATGAAAAACCCAACACTTTGGTACCATCAAAACTCAAAACCCTCGCTGCTCCAAAACTTCATCGCGCCACCATTAACGCCTATCGAAGCTTCATCCGCACCACTATCTAGCCCACACTCACTACCAAACCGTTGGGTTTTGATCCCCATCCACAACCAAATCTTTAGGGTATACTCAAAACCCAAAACAAAACTCACTGCTCATTAATGGCGTTCGACGCCATTAACGCCTCCTTCCACCTTCACAGCACTCAACCTTCCACCACCACCAATCCTCCCTTAACCAATCCCATAACAAAAATATAACAGTTTAACATCACAAAAACAGAGTTCAAACAAATAAGAACAGGACGATTCCATTCCTTTGGCTGGGCGACGCCATTGACGCCCCTTCAGAGCTTGAACAGCTCCCTAATAATGTACCACCACAACCCAACGTCCATCCCTAAACCCCGACATCAGCCAAACATCAAAACTGTATACCAGTTCAAACCATTTACTGAACGATATTTTCTTTGGGCTTTAGTCGCCATTGACGCTCTTCGAGCTTCAACAGTTCAAATTCCGATTTCAGAGTTTCAACAGTTTAATCAAACTAAAAGATATCGACAGAAATAAATAAGTGGAAAATTTATCGGAAACACTCGACAGTACAGGTTTTTATTCGTAGATGTACAACTTTAGTTTTGGCAAAAAGAAACAAAACATAACTACTCACCTGTATTAAAAAAAAACACCACGAATCCCTCGTAGTCCGAATCGTTTGCTCCAACTCCCTGGTAAGCGAGCCACCTCCATTTTTATTTTATTTTAAACTAAAAACCCTATTCTTTGGAAAAATATGAATATATATTTGGGTTCGAAACCTAAGCCCAATACAGATTCGGGCCCAGAAATCAGGCTTACATATCCCAAATCCAATCTAACCAATTTTAAATAAAAATTAATAAATAAATACGTATTTTAAATACGGGCGTTACAAAGGTAATCCTCCATATGTCAGATGAATCACAGGGATAGATGCGAAAAAGTTCATCCTCTGTCATGGTGTCGTCTGTGTGATATTTGAAGTTGCAAATGAAGGGTTTTTTTTTTTTTTTTTTTTTCAAGTGGAAATTTTCTTGATAATGATAACGAGTTTTACAAATAATTAGCACAAACGTGCAACAAGCTGCGCAGCAAGTCCTTTTTGAATGGCAAATTCTATCCTCCTAAAAACAAACTCGTTAGAACTAGCTGTCATTACGTTACAGTCCATAACTTTCTACAATCTCTTAAGAAGCTCAACAGACTGTTGTGCCAAGAAACCAAAAGTTTCGAAACTGAAACTGAACGGAATGAAACAATACTGGTTAGCCCTAAAAGTTTCCCTGTGGTATTTTTATTATTTTTTTTTAAGAACTGACACTGTAATTGCAATACTACTAGAGAAATTTCATGGTAGTTTAGATTTTGAATAAATTATTAATTAGATCATTTGTGTTTGGTCACCAATTGATCGTTTATTTGCATTTTGGCCCAAATTAACAGTTTTCCGTCTATATTTTATAAATTGACGCATTTGCCCCTGGGACCAAACACTAATTTAGAGTTAAAGTAATTTTGAGATAAGACTTGAGCATTTAATAAAGGCATAAATTTGTTCTAATTGTGACTGTATGCTCTAATTAGGATGCATCTTTCATGTAATTGGTAGTTAATTGGTAGTTGACCCTAAATATAATGACCTAAATTAACATCAAATTAGTCGCTAATTGGGGTGTACAATTTTATATTTTTGGTACCATTAAACAATAACTTTAGGATGATAATTTTCTCCCCTTGTTCAAATTGTGACTATATGTATGCTCTAATTAGGATGCATCTTTCATGTAATTGGTAGTTGACCCTAAATACAATGACGTAAATTAACATCAAATTAGCCGCTAATTGGGGTGTACAATTTTATATTTTTGGTACCATTAAACAATAACTTTAAGATGATAATTTTCTCCCCTTGTTACGTCTATAAGCTCACCCTTAAAAAGTTATATTACCTATTATACCCCTCTATTCTTCCACCTCCCCCAATTAGCATCAGCTCACCACCACCTCATTGAAAGTTTCTAGCTTATATATACTTAATGATAGGGATTGAATCAACAGTAGATTATTCAACCCCATGACTAACATTGGTAATAAATAGTATGGGATGTTCTGCAATCGTACATGCATGTAAGAATCTTGTTTAAATTTAGGATTGATATATTCCAATTTGAACAATACCTCACAATTATTTTAGTATGAAAGCTAATGAAAAGGAAACACCGCTTCTAATCTAAATATAGCAATTGAATTATCACAACTTCGATCACATGTGTTCATAATATTCGTTAAGTTTGTTTTGCTCCTACCACAAAATAATTGGTGTAATGATCGAGACTATTTAATTCATACAATTATCCAAAAATTAATAATATGCATTTTGTTTTGCTTGCGCACCCATCACTTTTGGATTGTATTTGTGTGTGTTAATTAACTTGGCTTAGGTGCAAGATGTAAGTTGGTTAAATAGGTGTTTGCAAATAAATTCTTATATAGTCATTGAATCAAATATTAGATCTTGTCAAGTATTTGACTATTATTTGAAATTTTTAAGTATCTGGTCATACTGCTAATAGCAATATTTGTGTTTGTAATATAAATAATGAGTCCAATACTTAGTTCTTTTGGATAAGACGTAACACCAATGGAGAGTCCTATGAACCTCCTCCAAATTGGGTTTTTGAGTCTGTAACTCCTCTTATGAGATTTTAAAGGAATGGAAGGAAGTAAATTATCGAAAAATAAAATAAAATAATAAATAGCAATATTTGTGTTTGGTCCACAAGTAAGTCACATGTATGACATGTGTATGGCATTTTAGCTATTTCTAGGATAATATAAATGGAACAAGATGGTCAACTCAAAGTCAATACAGTCAATTGTAAATTTTAGTCCAAATGCAAATAAACAATCAATTAGCGACCAACAAATTATCTAAGAGCATCTTTAGGTGAGATGCTATCCTAGCATCAAACATCAAATTTCTAAGAATTTGGTGTTTTTTCATCTTCAGGAGAGACACATGTTGATGAAAACACCAAACCAAACACTAAATTGGCAAAAATTTGGTGTTTGTTTTGGTGTTGTATTAATTCTCTCTCGCGGTTTTGGCACGGTTTTTCCAACACCGCATGGGCTTAGGCTAGACAGTGGGCTTCTATGACGCAGTTTTGCGAAAACCGCGTGCGAGATTTGAAAAGAGAAGAAAGAAGAAAGTTGATGTGCGACACATCGCGCGGTTTCTAGAAAACCGCGTGGACTTGGGCTTCTGTGGTAGGCTTCAGTGGCGCGGTTTTGAGAAAGCCGGCTATACTGCGTGGTTTATCCAAAACAGTGTCATTTGATGTCAACTATTTGATATCACTATTCAAATTGGTTGGTGTGTTTTTTAGTTTGGTATTTAGTTTGGTTCAAAAATTTAGTGTTTTCTTAATTTCTCTCCTAAATATATTCTAATCCAAGTTCTTGGGTTATAGGGTAGGGACATGTGGAGAAATGGAAATAGACGGACATTTCTCCCTCACAACCTCCCTCTTCTCTGCCCCCGTCTTTTTCTGTTTTATTCTCCAATTTCCTTTTGCCCCACAACCTTCGTCTTCTTCTCCAATTCCGTTTTCCCCCCGCAACCTTCCTCTTCTGGATTGCTTCGCTCGCCACAGTGTTAGCAGTATACTATTTAATAATTGGCCCAAAAGCTAAATAACCCATATTTCAATTGACTGTTAGAATTTCAGAAAGTTATCAAGTATTGCGCATAGAAAGTTATCAAGTATTGCGCATGTTTAGTTGCTAGCAACCAATGAGCGTGGACTTTGTGTGTGCTGCCCAAGAACAGCTCCAATGGGCCGACGTTTCAGCCACGTTTTAGGGAGAGCAAATTGATTTATTACTAAATAAGTTAGAGTAAATGACTACTGTGACCTGAATCAGAATCCAGAAACTCTGTTGCTTGATAAATGTGAAGGGCAAATCTGGCAGAATATCTAGAGCATTTAAAACACGCTTTGTTAGCGCTCTTAAATTTAGTTGAACGTGGAGCTCATGGTAATCTTGATCATGATCACTCGTTTTGAAAGTTAATTTACTATAATCAAGATCGTGATTGATTCCATTCACAAAAAACAATAAAATTTCTTCATTGGTTATGTGAGGCTGTGATCAAACGCTAGCCACCTTAGAAGTACTTGACTTTTCAGAAATTGCGCAAACTAAAATGCTACATCAGTTTTCCACTTTTCTTTCTATGATTACAGTGATATGAGCTTATCGGATCAGCCCATATATCTTCTAAAAACGTAATGCCTATGATATGACACTTTTGATTCCATAACGGATGGTTCTTCAAATAGAATCATATAAATACTCTCTTATTAAAAAACTAATGGAATCTTCATGCCTTTAAAAGCAGAGGAAAGAAGATTGCTCTTTTTGTGGCATTTTTCAAAAGAAAAGTAATGAGACTTTCAGGTTCTCCTCTACTTCTAGTTTTATTCTCTGTCTTATTTCTACTGCATAGACCTGCTCTTGCTGCTGTCAAAAGGGTAAGTTTGTTCTCAGTTCTTTTGACGACAAATCTTCTATTCTGTAATTTTGAGTATAAATCTAGTATGTTTTTTTCTTATGTACGTCTTCTCCAATCTGTTTGGTTACATTGTGTTACAGTCCTATGTGGTGTACTTAGGAGGACATTCACATGGACCAGAAGTTACACCACTTGATCTTCAACGAGTACGAGAATCACATTATGATTTACTTGGTTCATTCCTAAGAAGGTATGTGCATTTATCAATCTTCGTTCTAAGAAATATTAACAAACTACTCAATCTGCTTGTCTGTTTATTAATTTACATCTGTTTTTAATCTTAAATTAAATCACAGTACTGAAAGTGCTAGAGATGCCATTTTTTACTCATACACAAAAAGTATTAATGGCTTTGCTGCATTCCTCGAAGATGAAGAAGCGGAAGCAATTTCAAGTAAGAAATGCTATGTCTACCTATACTCCTTCAGTCCACTTCAACATTCCGTTTGACATCAACTTTATTTCTGCAACTCATATACCATTTCTTTTGTCTTTGTCATATTTGGATAAAATTAAAGAGCACTCCAAAGTAGCATCAGTTTTCTTAAACAAGGGAAGGAAACTACACACAACGCGGTCCTGGAATTTCCTTGGACTAGAGAAGAATGGAGGCGTAATTCCTGCTCAATCTATTTGGAAGAAGGCGAGATTCGGTGAAGATACTATCATTGGAAACCTCGACACTGGTAACTTTTAATTCGTTCATTCATTTTACGTTGCCTATTATTATTCCAATTAAGTTATCTTAACGTACAATAGTTCTCTGAAGTCTGAACTAGTAATCAGATACGGTTTTTCGGACTGTTGATTGGTGATACACTCTAACACGTAAATACATTATGAGCTTGATTTGACTAAGCCATTAATATATTGCCATTACAGTGGTGCCAATTGAGATGTGTGAATGTGTGATGATAAAGAATTGAACTTATATCCAGTTGACCAAAAAGGATTATGAGTGCGTGTATGCATGTTCCACATAAACAAGTGTGCTGCTACAACTTCTATTTCAAACTAACAAATGCGTCTGGAGCAGTTGATTATATTGACCGGCATGACATGTTTGAACGTCAACGAAGGCCAGCCACTTAAAGGGGCAATGCAAAATCGAAATTTGCATTACCGTGTGTGACTTTTTTTTTGTCCCACTAATTCGTTGTCCTCTGTTACTATTGTTCTTGTTTCTTATGGGTTTATTAATAGGTGTGTGGCCTGAATCGAAGAGCTTTAGCGATGAAGGAATGGGACCTATACCAACAAAGTGGAAGGGAATATGTGAGAACAATACCAAGGATGGAGTTCCTTGCAACAGGTCCGATCCATTTGCTTGCTATAATCTTGTTTTAATCAATCAGAAATTTACGACTTTCTAGCTCTTTTTCCCAAGTCAAATAGAATCTTCTAAAAATTAGTCTTACTTAATTTGCAGCATTTTGCAACCAAGTTAAATGACATAATTCTCCTTTTCTATTCTATATGAAAGAAAATTTTATTCTCTGCACGAGGAACTTCAACTTAATCGTCTAACTACTAATATTGGTCCTTCAATGTAATGAATCCAATAATATTAGTATAGGCTTGACTGTATTGTTTGCGCAGTGTAAAACAATAACACAATAATACTTGGTTTCCCTCGATTACTTAGTAGACGGCCATAGTTTGGAAACATTTGGGTACCTACATATATATTTTATTAGGTTTAGCTAAATCCAAAAGGATAGATGAAAATATAGGAGTGCATGATGACATGCCCTCATAAGCAATGGAGCATGACAGCATGTGATGAAAACATAAATACATAATAGGCTCTACCTGCTTGGCATGTATCTTGGTGGCCTTGGGCAAATGTAATTATTACGTACCAAACTGATCTGATGAACCTGGTCTAGAGATGGATCAACTCACTAACCTGCGTATGGAAATATTCCAAAGTGCATCTTTCTTAGATTTCAATCCAGAGTTTGATAGAGGTCAACAGGATATATGTGGAAATCAAATCATCTTGAGAGAGAACAACCTCCCATATTAGGGCATCTCCAATGGAGAGTGTATATATACACCTCCACATAAGGGCCATATAGGTGCCACTAGGATTTTATGACCCCTCTTACATACTAATAGTTTATGTAGTGGCCCATTATATAACGCGGGAATGGGTCAAAGACAAAGGGGGGAGGCAGTGAAACAAGGTAGGCTGGGTAGTATGGGATCATGTCCGCGAAACCCTAGAGAGGGGAGGTGGCACGGGTACGGTTGTAAGATGGGCCAAGGGATGGAAGGAAGAGGGACGGTTTGGATGGGGGCGTTTCAATGGAGGAGCGAAGACCAAGTCAGCGGGACAAGGGAGGGAAGCAGTTTAATACGCTACCCCAAGGAGCAGGAGAAACGGCCGTGGAACCCTAAGGGCAGACGTGGCCGAGGTACGGCTAAGAAGAGAGCCATCAGATGAAGGGACAGATAGATGGTCCAGAGAAAGAGGGGAGGGGTATAAAAAGAAGAGAAGGAAGACAGGAGAGGAGGCCGCAGAGAGAGAGGAAAAGGAAAAAGAGAGAAAAATATAGAAGAGAAAGATAGAACAAAACCAAGATTTTGTGGTTCTATTTGAGTGTTATTTGTGTTTTACTCCATTCGAGGTTTTTGGTTCTTACATTTGGCGCCGTCTGTGGAGACCGAGGAGCAAGAAAGAGATGGCACCTAAGAAACAGGTAGGGAGACAGAAGAAGAGGGCCGCACAGGAACCAATGCCCGAGGTAGTGGTTGGGGAAGAAGGAGACAGAAGAGAAGAGCAGGAAGCGGAAGCGACGCGGCTCATGAGAGAAGAGATCGGGAGGCTAAGAGAGGAGAATGATGAATTAAGACAAGAAATATAAAGGGAAGAGGAAGAGATGGGTGAAGAGGCAAGCGGGAATTCGGAAGAGAAAGAGAATGAGCCGAATCTTGTGGAAAATCCGGTAACTGGTTTGACAGTTGAGCAGGTGCAAGAAATGATAAATAACGATAGGGAAGCTAACCGGCAGCATCCGAAAAGTCGTGGGGGAGCAGCTAGTCAGGTGATGGCCGGTCTGAATCGCAACCTATTGGCGGATGGCATCTGGGCTTCGGAAGTCCCAAAGCGTTTCAACCAGCCTAGATTCGAAAGGTACGATGGAAAAGGAGATCCAGCAGACCACATCCTTCATTTCCGGCAGCAAATGTCACTCTGGCAAGAATCTTGATATGATGGATTGCGGTGTATGATGTTCCCAGCTAGCCTGAAGGGGGGGGGCATTGGACTGGTATTACCGACTACCAGCTGGGAGTATAATAAGCTTTCAAGAGTTGGAACAGGCATTTATAGATCACTTCATTCATCAGAAGAAGCGGGTGGTGGATATCGCGGCATTATTAAACGTTCGACAAAGATCCGTGGAGTTAGTAAGGGAATACCTGTGTCGGTTCAAAGCTGAGACATTGAAGGTCGAAAATCTGGATGAAAGAACCGCCGTGATTGCATTTGAAAGGGGGCTGCGACCAGGGACAGGAGTACACCAGTGGCGAAGAATGAGATTGCAACCTTGCATGAACTGTATCCGCGGGTAGAGAAACATATCCGATATGAGGAGAGTATGCAGAAAGAGTCCAAGAGATCCAGGAAGGCGGTGCTATCCTTGGAAAAAGACAGGGAGCCAAGGAAGGTGGGTGCGACCTAGAAAGAAAGGGGAGGATACCGAGGATACGTACCACGGGCAGAAAGAGGCCGAGACGGGATTAGAAAGGAGAATAGAGAGAGAAAACCTTACCGTGAAGTGGAAGTTACACCGCTGAATAGATCCTTGAGCGAGATATTACCGTTGATAAAGAACATGCAAGGATATGAGGGGCCGCGGAACACACCCGGAGAATTACCTAATAAACCTTTCTGCGCCTATCATCAGATACGCAATCATGAGACCAACGACTGCTACGCACTAAAGTGGATGGTTCAATGTTTGGTGGAAAAAGGAAGGATGAGAGAGTTTATAAGGGGGGGACAGAACGAGGAGGTTATACCACGACAAGATTGTATCTTAGGAACTATTAACGTGATCTTCAGTGGAGAAGTATTAAGCCATAATGCTCATAGAGACAGAGTGCGAAGAACTGCGAGCATCCAACAGGTTAATGAAGGGACTGATAGATCGCAAGTGAGAGTGGGGAAAGCGGAGGACCGGGATAGGATCGTCTTTAGCAACGCGGATTAGCGGTCGGTGGATTCTCCTCATGAAGACGCATTGGTCATCACGGTGGCAATGTGCAATTATATGGTGAAAAAGGTATTGGTAGATTGCGGCAGTGCAATGGACTTGTTGTTTAAAGGGGCGTTGAAGAAATGGGGATTGATCATAGGCAGTTGAGGCCGCCGCGGACTAACTTATATGGATTCAATGGGAGCATGATTGAGCCTATGGGAGAGCTCTTATTACCAGTAACCACAGGTCTAGTGACTGTGCTTGCGCGGTTCATGGTGGTGGACTCTTCTTCCCAGTACAATGCAATTCTAGGGAGGCGATAGATTCATGAGATGAAGGGCGTCCCATCAACTTACTACCAAGTAATACGGTTTTCCGCTCCCACTGGTATGTATGAAGTTCGCGGAGACCAAGTGACGGTGAAGAACAGCCATAGGGGTACAGTTAAATGGTTGATCCGAGGGCCAGATGAGGAGAACTTAAATCCGAGGAAGAGGCAGGCATAACAATTACAGTGCACCTCGGTGGAGGAGAACGGGGAGATGGCGACAGGTCCAAAGACGCTGGACGAGATTGAAGTGGTGAGTATTGGAAGGGAGGAAGAGAGGTTTACCGCGATAGAGTCTAGCTTGCTGGACGAATGGAAGAAAAAGTTAATTCAGTTCCTATCAGAAAACCAAGACGTATTTGCATGGACCATTGAGGAGGTTACGGGGTTAGACCCGGAGTTCGCCTATCATCGGTTACACATGAGAGAGGAGGCTAAGCTGGTAAGGCAAAAGATGCGGAGTATTAGACCGAAGTATGCAACGGGCATTCGCGAGGAAGTCGCGCGGTTGAAAGGAGCCAGAATAATTTGAGAAGTGGAGTTCATGGATTGGTTGTCCAATGTGGTGGCGGTACCAAAAAAGAATGGCAAGGTACGAATGTGCGTTGATTTCACAGATGTGAATGTCGAGTGCCCGAAAGACAACTACCCCATGCCGCGGGTGGATGAGTTAGTGGATAGGACAGTAGGATTCAAAATATTTTCATTCATGGATGCGTCAATGGGGTACAATCAGGTCGCAATGTACGAGCCAGATCAGGAGAAAACATCATTTGTGGTAGAAGGTGGCACATATTGCTACACGAGGATGCCTTTCGGGTTGAAAAATGCCGGAGCCACGTTTCAACGGTTGGAAGAGAAAATGTTCGAAAGCAAGATCAGGAAAGGGATGGAAATTTACATAGACGACATGGTGGAAAAGAGCATGTCGGAGGAGGAACATTTAGAAGGATTGAAGGAAATGTTCGGAATCTTGCGGAAATAAAATCTGAAGTTGAATCCAGAGAAATGCACGTTCGGGGTGACCACAGGGAAGTTCTTGGGCTACATTATTACTCATAGGGGAATATAAGCTAATCCAAAACAGATAAGAGCGTTGGTGGAGATGTCGTCGCCACAGAATGTCACAGAGGTGCAACGTCTCGCTGGGAGAGTCGCGGCATTAAATAGATTCATTTCCAAGTCGTCAGACAAATATAGACCGTTGTATCAGTTGTTGAGAAGTACCCCGGACTTCGTGTGGACGCCAGAATGTGAGGAAGCGTTTCAAGAGCTGAAGAGGTATTTGGGCAAGGCTCCGTTGCTGTCGCGGCCGGAGCAGGGGGCGAAGTTGTACCTGTATCTAGGGGCCACCGAGTATGCGATTAGTTCCGTTCTTGTCAGGCTAGCGGATAGAGTGGAGAGGGCGGTGTATTTCCAAAGCAAGACACTATTGGATGCCGAGACCCGGTATAGCAGAATGGAGAAGTATGCCCTTGCCTTGATCTTTTCCACCATGAAGCTGAAACCGTACTTTGAGTCACACTCTATAGTGGTGGTGACTAACCTGCTGCTTAAACAAGCATTAAGGACTGAGAAGTTGGGCCGAATGTTGAAATGGGCAGTGATGCTTAGTTCTTACGAGATACAATATCAGATAAGAACAGCGGAGAAAGCGCAGGCCGTCACGGAGTTCTTGGCAGAATTCCCAACAGAGGACCCGACATGGGGAGAGGAGATGGTCATGGAATCAGAAAAGGACGTGGTGCCCGATCAACTAGACCCTTGGGATAAATGGAATGGGTGGGGAGTGTTTGCGGATGGGTCGGCCACGGACGCATGCAGCGGCATAGGAGTGTTGTTGGTTACTCCTGATAATAACAAGATAGAGTTGACCATGAAACTAGGATTCACGGCATCTAGTAATGAAGCAAAGTACGAGGCTGTTATAGCAGGACTAAGAATGGTGGAAGACTTGGGAGTGAAAGACTTGATCATGTACTCAGAAGTACTGGCAGAATTGCACGAAGGGGACTGTGGGAGTCACTCCGCAGGGAGGACTACGGCACATCGGTTAATGACGTAAGGTTATTTCTGGCCTCATATGAAACGGGATGTAGTAGAATTTGCTAAGAGGTGTGACAAGTGTCAGAGATTTGCACAACAAATATTTGCATCTACGGAGCCCCTGCACAATGTCTCCAGCCCTTGGCCCTTTGCCATGTGGGCATTGGATATCGTAGGGCCATTACCCATGGCTAGTGGCAAAAGAAGATATATGTTGGCAGCCACGGACTACTTCACTAAATGGATAGAAGTCGTCCCGTTACAGCAGATAAAGGAGGCTCAAGTGATTAAGTTTTTATGGGAAAACATCATATGTCGGTTCGAGCTGCCGTATGCCATCATTGCAGACAATGGGACACAGTTCACAGGAGCTAAGGTGGCAGCTTTCCTCGAAACCTACAAGGTGAAGCAAGGGTTTTCGGCCCCTTACAACCCAGAAGGCAACGGGCAGGCTGAATCTTCCAACAAGACAATACTAAACAATCTGAAAAGGAAACTGGAAGATAGGAAGGGCGCATGGGCCGACGAGTTGAATCATGTTCTTTGGGCTTATAGAACCACTCCGCGGACCACGACCAAAGAGACCCCGTTCGCCTTAGCATACGGCGTGGAGGTCGTGATTCCCTCAAAACTGGTGGCGACTACCAGGAAAGCCAAGGCTGTGGAGGAAGGATCGAATTGGCACATTTTGGCCGAAGATTTGAATTTGGCAGAAGAGAGAAAAGATTCAGCCCGCATCCGTTTGGAAGAGTATCATAGGAGGTTACAGAGGCAATACAAGTAGGTCAGGCCGCGGAAGTTTAAGGTAGAGGAATTGGTGCTCTGCCGGGTGACGCCAAGCACGAAGGAAGAAAAGGACGAGAAACTAGGCCCAAACTGGGAAGGGCCATACACCGTGATGGGGGAAGGGGTCAGGAACCTATAAGCTTCGAACAATGGAAGGAAAGCTAATAGAGAGGCCTTGGAACGTAAGAATGTTAAAAAAAAAAATTTAAGTGACGGTACTAAAGTTTCAGAGCAATGTAAGGAAGTCCAGAGCAGAGGACTAGAGCTGTATGTAAATGAATAAAACCGCAGTACTTTTGTGAATGAAAATGCGTTTCTTATGTGTAGTGTTTAAAGAAGAATATAAGCTGTGAATCTGAGATGCAAGAGATACATGGGGCAAGGAGAGTGGCCCCAATAGGCTTAAGAGCCTGATCGAGCCCGCGGAGTGGGATGAGCCCTCCGCGGAACCTAGATGCAAGAGAAATGTGGGGCAAAGAGAGTGGCCCCAAAGCCTGGTCGAGTCCGCGGAGTGGGATGAGCCCTCCACGGATCTGAGATACGAGAGATACATAGGGCAAGGAGAGTGGCCCCAACAGGCTTGAGAGCCTGATCGAGCCTGCGGAGTGGGATGAGCCCTCCATGGAACCTAGATGCAAGAGAAAGGTAGGGCAAAGAGAGTGGCCCTAAAGACAGAGTGGCCCTCCACGGATCCGAAAGAGATACATGGGGCAAGAGAGTGGCCCCAACAGGCTTGAGGCAATCGAGCCCACGGAGTGGGATGAGCCCTCCACGGATCTGAGATACGAGAGATACATAGGGCAAGGAGAGTGGCCCCAACAGGCTTGAGAGCCTGATCGAGCCTGCGGAGTGGGATGAGCCCTCCGTGGAACCTAGATGCAAGAGAAAGGTAGGGCAAAGAGAGTGGCCCTAAAGCCTAGTACAGACCGCGGAGTGGGATGAGCCCTCCACGGATCCGAGATGCGAGAGATACATGGGGCAAAGAGAGTGGCCCCAACAGGCTTGAGAGCCTGATCGAGCCCACGGAGTGGGATGAGCCCTCTGCGGAAGATAGATGCATGAGAAAGGTAGGGCAAGGAGAGTGGCCCCAAAGCCTGGTCGAGACCACGGAGCGGGGTGAGCCCTCCACGGACCCGTGATGCGAGAGATACATGGGGCAAGGAGAATGGCCCAAACATGCTTGAGAGCCTGATCGAGCCCGTGGAGTGGGATGATCCCTCCGCGGAACATAGATGCATGAGAAAGGTAGGTCAAGGAGAGTGGCCCTAAAGCCTAGTCGAGACCACAGAGCGGGGTGAGCCCCCCATGGACCCGAGATGCGAGAGATACATGGGGCAAGGAGAGTGGCCCCAATGGGCTTGAGAGCCTGATCGAGCCCACGGAGTGGGATGAGCCCTCCATAGAACATAGATGCATGAGAAAGGTAGGGTAAGGAGAGTGGCCCCAAAGCCTGGTTGAGACCACGGAGCGGGGTGAGCCCTCCACGGACCCGAGATGCGAGAGATACATGGGGCAAGGAGAATGGCCCAAACATGCTTGAGAGCCTGATCGAGCCCGCGGAGTGGGATGAGCCCTCCGCGGAACATAGATGCATGAGAAAGGTAGGGCAAGGAGAGTGGCCCTAAAGCCTAGTCGAGACCACAGAGCGGGGTGAGCCCCCCATGGACCCGAGATGCGAGAGATACATGGGGCAAGGAGAGTGGCCCCAATAGGCTTGAGAGCCTGATCGAGCCCGCGGAGTGGGATGAGCCCTCCATGGAACATAGATGCATGAGAAAGGTAGGGCAAGGAGAGTGGCCCCAAAGCCTGGTCGAGACCACGGATTTGGGTGAGCCCTCCACGGACCCGAGATGCGAGAGATACATGGGGCAAAGAGAGTGGCCCCAATGGCTTCAAGAGCCTGATCGAGCCCACGGAGTGGGATGAGCCCTCCGCAAATCAGAGATGCAAGAGATAGGTGGGTCAAAGAGAGTTGCCCCAAGGCCTGGTCGAGCCCGCAGAGTGGGATGAGCCCTCCACGGACCAGAGATGCAAGGGATACATAGCATACTAAAGAGGGAATAGCATAGCATAAGGAGAGATTTGCATAAGGAGAGAGATGTCGTACAAGCGGATAGATAGAACCAAAAGATAAAGAGGGAACAACATAGCATACTAAATCAAATATCATACTAAGGGAAATAAGGGAAGTAGGAAAAGTATGGCAAATAATAGACATATAAAATGTAGCTACACTGCAAAATATGCGGATAGGGGCAAACCCAGGTCGCAAGCTAATGACAAATATTTGATACAAAGAGAGAACTAGGGCATTCCCTAGGTGGATGAATCAGCTAGGTTTTCGGTAGCAATAACTTCAGCGTTGGCAACGGGGGACTCCTGAATGACTGCGGCTGGAAGGGTCATCACCCATCACAAGGTTCTTGGGTACGCCAGAAGGGTCTGCGGCTTTTGTAGGATCACTGGCGACTTCAGTGGGTTCAGTTACCAGATCGGCGGGTATCTTTGGGAGAAGGCGGCCTTCCTGGGTGAGCCGGGCGAGTTCCTCTTGGACTTTCCGTGCCACTCTCTTCTCCGCCAGAGCCTTGAAATGGTCACGGAGAGCCGTCATATCTTATTGGTGCTGCTCCATCATCTTGGCGGTGTCATCCTTATGGGCCTGACTGAGGGCATCCATGGTTTTCTCATGTTGTTGGGTGAGGGCGTCCAAATTGAGCTGGTGGTGGTGGAGGAGCTTTTCCCTTTGACAGCGCAAGCGATCGTTGACGGAGTCCATGTACAGTTGATGGGAGTATTCTGCCGACTTAAGTTCATCCTGAGCCTAGACTTTGGCCAAGTTGGTAGTAGCCAGATCTGCCTGAAGTCCGGCGTAGGCCGCTCGCAAACTAGTGGGGCCGTTGAGCTCCTGTTCCAGGGCGGTCACCGTGTTCTTGGCACGGAGAAGGTCGCAGATCATGAAGGAGATGTCCAGGCTCACCTGAGTCATAAAAAGAGAGGGATTAAAAAAAAAAAAAGAGAGAGAGAGTTAGGGAGAGGAAGTTATACCCTTTCCCAGTTTGTGTATAGCGGGTGCGATGTTGGTCAAATGTACCTCCATCAGCATAGGCAATGTCCTTAGGCAGATGAGCATTATAGAACAAGGAGGAGGCCACAGCGGCATTGTCCAAAGCGAAGTCCGCCGTATTTACTTTACGGTTGCGCACATTGAAAACAGGATAGAAGTCCTCAACAGACGTAAGAGTGGATGTCGGGCGGAAGCCGAAATTTGTTCCTTGCCAAAGCGGCGAAAAAGTGGAGAGGAGTCAGCTGGATGAGAGGGTGCAGAAGTAGGGGCTTAACCATCAGGCACGGAGCTCTGATGAATTGTAGAGACAGGCCCCTCAGAGGTGGACGTTTGTGGCCTCTTAGCGGGCAGTTGATCAGCGGGCTCATGCATGTCGGCGGGGGGAATTTCCATCATGTAATCATCGGAGTCGCTATCAAACAATTTCTACTTGTGGACGTCCATGTCTGCAGGAGGTGAGGGGTGAGAGGTGAACTGATCGTCCCAGTGGGAGATAGAGCGGTAGGAAGGGACGTCGCTGGGAGTGGAGGAAGGGTGGAGATCTTGAGGTTCACGGGAGGCGGAAGAGTGTGGGGAAGTTCGAGGAGGGGGGCGGTGAGAGCTATGGGAACGAGATCTATTCTTGGAAGGAGGAGACACGCGGGGCTTTCACTCCTTGGGAGGGGGAGGACGAAAAAAAGGACATGTTAAGCTGCGGAAGGTGTTAAGAGCGGGGATGGGCAGTAAAGGAGTAGCGGTAATGGGATGAATATCTAAGAAGTCAGCCTGGGCAAAGATAGGACAGGAGATGTTGTCATAAATCCTGGATTTAGAATCGGGCCGCCAACCTGTAAATAAGAACAAAGGTGAGTTAATAGATCAAAGGGAAAATATTTCAAAAAACGGGGAAAGAACTACAATACTCACCGCGAAGTCGGAAGGCGAGGTGGTTAAGAGTCAGGGTGGAGGGAATGTCCGCGAATAGAAAGTTGTCTGATACATAGAGCGGATAGTGATGCCAAACTTTATCGGAAGTGGTGAGCTTAAGGAGAAAAGATTGCTTTTTAGGACGAACGCAGAAGGACTGGTATCCTATGTTGACATCCTTGGTGCTGGTTTTGAGATAGTATTGGGAGTAGATGTCGCGGCTAGTGATCTTGGGTTCCCAGGTCCTGTTATAAGAATTCGCGGCATACATTATCTGCCAGAAATTTCCTATACCTTGGCAAGGGGGAATGTTGAAGTGGTTGCAAACTTCAACATCCAGCAAAGTAAGGGGAAGCCGCAGACCGGCAACCATTTGACCTACAGTGATAACAAGAGAGCCCGGTCTGTGGGGAACAAAATGGGGATAGTGGATGACAGAGGACACGTGTTCCAATATAACGTCGGCTGGAACACCGTAGGCTGCTCTAATGGCGTCTAAATTAGGTCTACGAGATCTAGGGGGGCGGCAGTAAGGTAGTGAGGCAACCGAAGGTGGAGGGTACCGCTGTGTAAACAGGAGGAAGGGGAGAAGATACCCCCCCGAACAGGAAGAAGACAAGTCACCAGATTTGCGGTTCGACATCGAAAGGCAGATGAGCAGACTCTAGGAATCGAATTATTTCAAAATGAGAAAAGGAAAGACAGTTTAAATAAAAGAGAGAAGGCCAAGAAAACGTACCGATCAATGGTAAAAGGGAGTGGGTGAGGTCATGAGAGATAGCCAGAGATTAAGGAAGGTACTGGAGAGACCACCACAGGGAAACACATGCACGCCAGTGAAGGTTCGGAGGAGGAGAAAAATGGGGAGTTTGAGAAAAGAGAGTGAAGGAGAAGAGACAAGGGAAAAGAAAGTGAGGGAAGAAGAAGAAGGACTGGGGTGGATTTAAATAGGCTGGGGGTCAAAAGGTAATTTCGAGTGGCGAGGAAAACGAAGCATCAGCTGGGGCTTCAGCCAAAGGACGACACGTGGGCACACAGGAAACCATGGGCCACCAGAAAAAATGCGCGTGATGAGTGCCTTTCACATCACACGCTTCCCAAAATGGACAAATATTAGCTGGAGAGGAGATAAAACGGTGGAAGTTCTCGACCTCGGACCAATCATATGGCCGCGAAGTCGAGAAGGGGCATTTGTAGTGGCCCATTATATAACGCGGGACTGGGTCAAAGACAAAGGGGGGAGGTAGTGAAACAAGGTAGGCTGGGGAGTATGGAATCATGTCCGTAAAACCCTAGAGAGAGGAGGTGGCACGGGTACGGCTGTAAGATGGGCCGAGGGATAGAAGGAAGAGGGACGGTCTGGATGGGGGCGTTTCAATGGAGGAGCGAAGACCAAGTCAGCGAGACAAGGGAGGGAAGCAGTTAAATACGGTACCCCAAGGACAGACGTGGCCGAGGTACGGCTAAGAAGAGAGTCGTCAGATGAAGGGATAGATGGACGGTCCAGAAAAAGAGGGGAGGGGTATAAAAAGAAGAGAAGGAAGACAAGAGAGGATGCCGCAGAGAAAGAGGAAAAAGTGGAGAGGAAAAGGAAAAAGAGAGAAAAATATAGAAGAGAAAGAGAGAACAGAACCAAGATTTCATGGATCTATTTGAGTGTTAGTTGTGTTTTACTCCATTCGAGGTTTTTGGTTCTTACAGTTTCCACACCTAAAATGGTATCCATTGCAACAAAGCTTAAGAGTTTGTAAAATAAAAAAAATTGAGAAAATACGACGATCAAAGTCCGTCGCAAGTGGGTTAACTAAAAAAGAAATAAAACGCACGTCACTTTGAGTAATGTCCGTGGTTTACTTAAAACTGGCCCAACCAATAAATGATGGCCTTTGCCTGTCGCAAACATTACAATTATCAAAAAAAAAAAAAAAAACAGATGTGAGTTTAAGTGATGTCTGAATTTCTTGTTAGTTAGGACGTTACTTCAAGTGACGCCCGAAATGTTTATTAACTAATAGCCGGATGGGGAATTCCTCACCCCCTCTATTAACTATTAGCTTATCAACTAGGATTTACAACCCCCCCCACCCCCCCCATTGGGAAGATGTTTTTGACATTTAGAGTGTAAATTTTACACTTTAAACAATTTACACCCTCCATTAGAAATGCCCTTAGTGGAATAGTGGAGATTCTCATCTAAAATGAAAGAGCGAGGATCGACTTTTGAACATGTGAAGAAGCCAAAATTATACCCATTAGATTACGTAATCTAATTCCAAACAAGTCAAAATTTAACTTATGAGAACCAAGATCTACTAACTCATATTGCAGAGCAGGGAACAGATAGGCAATATATGAATCATGTTATGTGTAAACGTTTAGGGTCTCACTATCGGATAGGGAATGCACAAGTACTCGGGTCTATGAAGGGGAGTTGGAGACCAAGTGGCGAAAAAAAATGCAAAAATAATGTATACAATTACAAATTAGACATAATGACCTAAAAATACATTGGACTTTGTTGTTTTTTACATTAAATACAATGTATTTTTTTTCTTGCATAAAAATACATCATATTTTTAAAATTTTACAATCAATACAATCCGTTAGATGTGAACAGACAACATGTCAATTTACTGTTAAAAATGGACACGTGAGTTTCCCCTCCTCTCCCCAATGTCCTCATTTGACGATGACTAGGGCAATTCTTGACAACATAGCAACAACCCAATCACCATGTTGAATCCAATTCTCTACAATTCTCCAATTCCTTCCTTTAATAATCACTTGACTTGTTCAAACAAAAAAATAAATTGAGAAAAGGGTGCAAAATCCAAACATTTAACCCCTACAATTATGGACCCAATACGATCATGCACAAGCTACAACCCCTACCACTAAAGCAAACAATGTTGTTTCTCAAAAGTTTTGTAGAGTACATTGTTTCACTTTAGAAAGTATTATGATTAAAATCAAGAACATGCGATGAAGATGAATTGCTTTGAGCTCCACTTTGCTAATATAGCTGAATGTTGATGAACGATGATTCATTTTCTCAGATTGAATAATCGCGTTAAAGAAAAATAGAGGATGCCCAATATTCCCCATCATACCAATTCCCCTACCATGTTGATGTTAAAGAGGAGTTTAATTTAAAAAAATCGAACAACCCCATTTCCGCACCGCATTGTATCAAGATCCAAAAGTAGTGGGGCAATAACAATTGGTTCATGATTTCATCATACTATTCTAACTAGGCCATTGGGTAGTGTTATTTTTATTGTTAGCATTGCTATTATTGTTGTTGGAGATAATGATTTTATTGTTTAGTGGGGAAGAATTGGAGAAGAAGGGGGGAATTGTATCCAAGGTGGTGATTAAGTTGTTGATTGACTTGTTGCTGAGTTCACTAGAAGTATACTAAGTGGGGGAAATGAGATGGGGGTGCAACTATGTGACCAATTTTAACGGTAAATTGAATTTCCGTTTAACCACACCTAACAGATTAGATTGCATCAATTGTAAAAATTTAAAAGTACAATATATTTTTAGGCAAGGAAAAAAATACATTGTATTTAATGTAAAAAACAGCAAAGTAAGTTATAAAAAACATCAAAATACGTTGTATTTTTAGGTCATTATGTCTACAAATTATATTGTGGCTCTATATCCATAAGAAAACTTTGTTTAGATACAGAATAAAAGGAATCAGTCTCAAATAAAGAAGTAAACTATAGTAAGAAGAGCAAACCATAAGTTAGCTGACATAAAGGGTAGAAGGTATGTAGAATCAGTGGAAGAACATCTCCCCTCCATAGATCAGACTATATCAATCCTCTGAATCTGACATCATTGAGATCTTAAAAGACTTTAAAGATCAAAACTACTAAACTGTGCAACCCCCTGAGACTGGCCAGGGTCTTTAGGGACTAAGATAGAACATTGAAAGTGATATTCAGTACCTCATTGAAAGAGGGTTTCTAACTCAGTATGTGGCTAATGGACAGATACATGTTGTAGATAAAGAGCGAGCTCCAACATTATAGACACTCAAAAAAAAAAGCAACAGAAGAGTAACTATAAAATTGATTGTTGTGCTCCTGTGGATCAGAAGTTTCTAAGAGAATTGTTTCCTTGAACGAGAGGAGAACGGACATCAAATTAGGATGGGAAAGCAATTGAGGAAGGTGAATGAAGTGTTAGTCCATACTTGAACCGTAAAAACACAGTACTTTGGAATTCATTTTCTAATACAAATACCAGGGGAGTCCTTATGCCATATGAGCATACATTGGGGCTCACTGCGGAATCGGAACGTCATCAGATGCAAAAAACTATTGGTGGATCTAGGAGCTTCATTGTTGGAGTTATCCCTCACATGAGGATGAGGAAGAAGCTGGAGGAACAGGTACTGTTCGTTTCAAGAAGTAAGAGCGCACACGTGCTCGACTTAGCCTTGCTCAAGGCGCGCCCGTGCTCTTGCCGTGAAAAAGGACTTAGTTTTTTCACGATAGGCGTTTGACTAGAATTTGGGTTTGAGGAAAATAAGAGAGCTCGCACGCGCTCGATTTTGCCTTACCGAGAGCGCGCCCGCGCTCATACCTAAACTTGTCAGTTTCTATTTCTACAGTAACCGCGAAATTGTAAGTTTAGTATAAAAACAGAAGTTAGGTTTTGGAAAACTAACTTTTTGATAGAAACCCAATTTTGAGAGCAATCAAGATTGAGGGAAAACCTTTGCAAAGAGAAAAGCTTGTAAGGAGAGAGGAGTGATCTAGTAAGGTGGAGAGACTTGAGAGGAGTAATTGTAATCTTCATTAACATACTTATAAAAGGATTAGCTCTTGTAGAAGTAGGCATCATTGGCCGAACCACGTTACATCTTTGTGTTGTGGTATGTTTTACTTGCTTTATATTTCTATTGTCTGTTTGTAATAGTTATATCCATAGATTAGGATTGTGGTTGTTGGTTGTAGTAAAAGATTAGGTTTTTTTAGTGGAGTAGTAGATTGTCTAAGTACAAGCTATCTTAGTGGGGATCGATTGGTATCGTTTTTCTCAACAAGTGGTATTAGAGCCAGGTTAGATTAATCTAGGTTGTTATCCAAATTTTGCTCGGAAGGTGTTTGACAAAATTCCTGAGAGAAGGTTTGAGTTGAAATAGGTTGTAGAAATAAACCATTATGTAAATACTCGCATGACTAGTTTGAATAAAGCTAACTACACTATTTGGAAAGCCAAGATGGAAGACTTGCTCTATTACAAGAACTTAGCACAACCCATTGAGAATGGAGGAGTAAAATCGGAAGCGACTACCATGGCTGAGTGGAGCAAGCTTGACAGAAAAGCAATTGGGTACATTCGACAGTGGATTAATGATAGTGTCTTCCACCATGTATCCCAAGAGACTACCGCTTTTGGCTTGTGGAAGAAACTCGATGACCTCTATGAGAGGAAGTCGGCCGGAAACAAAGTGATACTCATTAATAAGTTTGCTACTATGAAGTACAAAGAAGGTTCCTCAATGTCTGAGCATCTTAATGAAGTACAGAATACCATCAATCAGTTGCAATTGATGAAGATTAATATGGGTGACGAAGTTGAGGCTTTGTTCTTATTAAACTCTCTACCCGACAATTGGGAGACGTTAGCAGTTTCTCTTAACGGAGCCGCTAAGGATGGAATCATTTCCATAGACATGGCTACCGGGGTATTGTTAAATGAGGAGACAAGAAGGGGTTCATGAAGTAGCTCCTCTCACTCAGAGATCCTTGTCACAGAGAAGCCTGGGAGAGGTAAGAGCAGAAAACCATCTCATTCTAGAGGTGATGATAGAAGCAAATCTAGGGGTGAAGCTATAAATCCTAAAGCAGAGAGACAATGTTACTATTGTGCTACCAAGGGTCACTTCAGGTATGAGTGTAGAACATTGAAGAGGGATGAGAAGAATAACTGTGTACATGAATACATGGTAAAAAGGAACAGAAACACATGCTGAGATACTACCGCACTAGAAGACGATGATCTAGTGTGAATTATGTTAGATTGTGGTGAGTGTTGTGTTAGTTCCTCATGCCAGGATATAGAGTGGGTGATAGATATAGGAGCATCCTATCACATCACACCACACATGAGATTATTCACTACCTACAGCTGTGGTGAATTTGGTGAGGTAAGGATGGGTAACAGTGGCGTCTCAAAGATTGTAGGCATTGGTGATGTTCATGTAGAAACCAATGTCGGCTACACCTTGACACTCAAGGATGTAAGACATGTCTCTGACATTCGACTAAGTGTAATTTCAGCTAGGAAGTTAGATGATAATGGGTTTCTAAACTCGTTTGGTAACGGGGTATGGAAACTGAGTAGAGGTTACATTGTAGTAGCCAAAGGGAAGAAAACTTGCTCGTTTTACAAGACACATGCTAGTTTGTGTAAAACAGAGTTAAATATGGCACAAGAAGAAGCTTCCTCCGAACTATGACATAAGAGACTGTCATATGGGAGAAAAAGACATGGAAGTTTTTGCCAAGCAAAAGGCCTTGCCAAACATCAAAGGTACGCATTTAAATAGATGTACTCACTATTTGGTTAGAAAGCAACACAGGGTGTCTTTCCAAAGATTCCCCTCTTACGGGAAGGAAAAACTCTTTGAGTTTGTACACACAGATTTATGTGGCCCTATGAAGATGAAGTCCCATGGGGGAGCTTTGTACTTCTTGACTTTCATTGATGATGCGTCAAGAAAGATATGGGCATATAGTCTGAAGACTAATAATGAAGTACTTGGCGTGTTCAATATTTTCCATAGCATGGTGGAAAAAGAGATAGAGAAGCCTTTGAAGTGTATTCGCTCAGATAATGAGGGTGAGTACATTGGGCCATTTGAAGAGTCATAAGATTCATCATGAACAGATCGTTCCCTAGACTCTGCAACACAATGGTATAGCTGAGAAGATGAATTAAACCATTGTAGAGAAGATGCGATGCATGTTGTCTCACTCTAAGTTACCTAGAAGTTATTGGATAGAAGCAATGCGCACAGCCGTACATGTAATCAACTTATCGCCTCCGAATAATGATTATCAAGAGAGAATATAGTCAGGCAGAGATGTTGATTATGGATACTTGAAGGTATTTAGGTACAGGGCATTTGTTCATATTCCCAAGGATGAGAGATTCAAGCTTGATGACAAAGGCAAGCAGTGCATTTTTCTGGGTTATGAGGATGAGAAGTTTGGCTACAAACTTTACGATCCGATTAACAAGAAGGTAATCCGAAGTTGAGATGTTGTGTTCTTGGAAGACCAAACCATAGTAGACTTTGAGGATGGTGAGAAGCTAGAAGCTTTCACTAATGATCCTGTTGATTCAGAACCAGAAGTTCCTACTATGGAACGTGTAAAAGGCAATGAGAATGTAAAGAACCATGGGTTTGAAGCTCATGATGATGATCCTATTGCTCATGATGGGATAGAACCTATTGATATAGAAGATGCAGATGAAGTGCATGAACCATCACCTAAGCAAGCAGAAGTGCATCCTCCTGAGGCACAAGAAGATGGGGCAAGGAGGTCCGACAGAGAGAGACAAGCTTCAACCAGGTATCCACCACATACATATGTTTTACTATCTGATGGTGGATAACCTATATACTATCAAGAGGCTCTTGAAGGTACAGACAGAGAGAAGTGGTTGAAGGCCATGCATGATGAGATGGATTCTTTACATAAGAATCACACTTTTGACTTAGTTGAGAAACCGAAAGGATGAAAAGTTCTCAAGAATAATTGGATCTACGAAGTCAAGCATGAGGAAAATAATCCATATCCAAGGCACAAATCTCGCCTTGTTGTGAAGGGATTCGGTCAAAGAAAAGGTATTGACTTTGATGAAATTTTCTCTCCTGTAGTTAAGATGACTTCTTTTAAGGTGGTATTGGGTCTGACCGCAAGTATGAACCTAGATATTAAGCAATTAGATGTCAAGACAGCTTTTCTTCATGGAGACCTTGAAGAAGATTTTTACATGGACCAGCCAGATGGGTTTGAGGTCAAACAAGGAGCAGCTAGTATGCAAGCTGATAAAAAGTTTGTATGGGTTGAAATAGGCACCGAGACAGTGGTACATAAACTTTGATTCCTTTATAGTGAAGCATGGCAACATAAAGTCTGCTTCCGATCATTGTGTGTTTGTTCAGAAATTTCCAGATGGAGATTTTATAGTGCTCTTGTTGTATCTAGATAATATATTGATAGTTGGCCAGAACATCAATAAGATATCCAAGCTGAAGAAAGACTTGAGTAAGTCTTTTGAGATGAAGGATTTGGGTCAAGCAAAGCAGATACTTGGTATGCGGATCACTCATGATAGAAAGAGTGAGAAGTTGTGACTTTCTCAAGAAAGCTACATTGAGAAGGTGTTGAAGAGATTCAACATGTATCAAGCGAAGCCAGTCAGTTGTCCGCTTGGTGGCCAGTTCTGCATGACAAAAGATACGTGTCCAAAGGGTGAGCATGAGCAGAGTCAAATGGAAAAAATTCCTTATGCATTTACAATGGGCAGCTTGATGTATGCAATAGTGTGTATAAGACCGGATATTACTTTCGCTGTTGGTGTTGTAAGCCAATTTCTATCAAATCCGGGTAAAATGCATTGGGAAGGTGTTAAGTGGATATTGAGATATCTCAAGGGCACTTCCAAAGCATGTTTATGTTTTGGTGGAAGTAAAACCTTGCTTGAAGGCTACACTGATGCAGACATGGCAGGTGATGTTGACTCTATGAAGTCCACCTCCGGTTATCTGTTTCCTTTTGCAGAATGAGCAATATCTTGGCAATCTAAGTTGCAAAAGTGTGTTGCCCTCTCCACTATAGAAGCCGAGTATATTGCAGCCACTGAGAGTTGCAAAGAGATGCTATGAATGAAGAGATTCTTCGATGAACTACGGCTAAAGCAGAAACAATTTGTAATTTTATGTGATAGTCAGAGCGCCATCCATTTGAGCAAGAATCCAAGTTTTCATTCTAGATCCAAGCACATACTTGTGTGTTATCATTGGATTAGAGAAGTTCTCGAACACAAGTATTTGTGCATTGAGAAGAACTATACCAACAAGAACGGGTTAGATATGATAAACCAAAGTCTTACAGAAAGGTAAGTTTGATGTTTGTTGTGTTACCGCCGGAATGATAGCACACTCCTCCTATTGATTTGGGAATACATGGAGGTATCCCCCCTTACTATTTGAGAGGGGGAGATTGTTAGAGTTATCCTTCACATGAGGATGAGGAAGAAGTTGGAGGAACAAGTACTATTTGTCTGAAGAAGTCGGAGCGCGCACGTGCTCAACTTACCATTGCTTAAGGCGCGCCTGTGCCCTTGCCGTGAAAAAGGACTTAGTTTTTTTCACGATAGGCGTTATACTGGAATTTGGGTTTGAGGAAAATAAGATAGCGTGCATGCGCTCGATTTTGCCTTACCGAGAGCGCGCCTGCACTCATGCCTAAACTTGTCAGTTTCTATTTCTACAGTAACTGTGAAATTGCAAGTTTAGTATAAAAGCAAAAGTTAGGTTTTGGAAAACCAAGTCTTGGATAGAAACCTAATTTTGAGAAAAATCAAGATTGAGAGAAAAGCTTGTAAGGAGAGAAGAGTGATCTAGTAAGGTGGGGAGACTTAAGAGGAGTGATTGTAATCTTACTTCCAATACTTATAAAAGGATTAGCTCTTGTGGAAGTAGGCATCATTGGCCGAACCACGTTATATCTTTATGTTGTGGTATGTTTTATTTGCTTTATATTTCTATTGACTATTTGTGATAGTTATATCCATAGATTAGGATTGTGGTTGTTGGTTGTAGTGAAAGATTAGATTTTTTATTGGAGTAGTAGATTGTCCACGTACAAATTATTTTATTGGGGATCGATTGGTATCGTTTTCCCCAACATCCATTACTATATATTTTGTGACGACTTACAGTCATATATATATTGGACTCCTTGATATCAATTTTACCCCACTTAGACGTGATTATAGGATAGGACATTAACTGGGAGAAGCCACTTAGGTTATACGGGAGATTCAACTTCCTGTCACTGCTACTATTGTTGATTTTCTCGTAAGCTTTCAACCTTGATTACATGTTACATTGAAGAAACCAGACACACAAGTACACATGCTGGAGCATGAATTGGAATGAAGATCACGATGCACATCAATTTTGCACTGTCAGTTGCTGATCACTGTCTAAAGGATGCCCCACGCACGAGGCGGTGGCATAATGTTGTTGGTATACGGCTCAGATTTGGATAAACCACATGGTTAAGGTTTTGGTTTCTTATTATAAATAGGATTCTAATTTGATACCCACGACCTCTATAAATACGAGACCGGTTTGTGGGATTTGTCATGCTCAAGTTTGTGAGAGAGAGTTTGTGAATTCTTCGACATTCGTTTGTGAATGATTGTACTCTATTTGTTTATCTCTTGATTAGTAAAGTTCTCCTCTTTTGCTTGGTGAATTAGGTTAACGCCAAACCACATAAATCTCGTCTCCACTTCTATTGGTTATTCTCTTTGCATTGGTAAGTATTTTAATTGATTTGTTTTTGTCGATTTCTATCACCACATTCCATCTTCTTTGTCCAATTGTCACTCTTCCACATTCGTTTACGTAACAAATTGGTATTAGAGCCAAGGTTCTACCTAGGGCTTCTTTTTGTTGGTTTATTGATTGTTTTGCGGTGTATGAAAGTTTGAGAAAGTATGGCAACGGATCCTCCATCGGGTACTACTTCTACGATGTCTAAGGAGAAATCACCTCCTACGACTTTGAATATTAACCATGCAAGGATTGATGTGGAGAAATTCGATGGATCTAACAATTTTAGTATGTGGCATTGTGAAGTTATAGATGCACTATGCCAACAAGACTTGGATGATGTGTTAGACGAAAAACCATCGGATATAAAGGAGAGTGTTTAGGTTAAGAAAAATAGGCGAGCTTGTGGTATCATAAGATCATGTTTGGCTAGGGATGTGAAGTACCTTGTTCTCAATGAGACTTTAGCCAATGAAATCTGGAGAATCCTTGAAGAGAAGTACTTAGATAAGACAATAGAAGGTCGTGTCTTTATGAAATCAAAGTTGTATGATATGAGAAAGAAAGAAGGTATTTCATTGTCCCAGCATATGAACGAGTTTAACAAGTTACTTACCGACTTGTTGAACATTGAAGAAGAAACGAAGGATGAAGACAAAGCTTTCCATTTGTTGAGATCTCTTCCCAAGGAGGAGTATGGGCATATAAAAACCACCATTATGTTCAGGAAGAAAGCTTTGAACTATTTTGAGGTGCAGTCTGCGTTGACAAGTTGGGATATGATGAACAACAATGAAAAGAAGTCAAGAAAGTCAACGAGAACTGCTTTTGTGGTAAGAGGGAGGTCTAATGACCGCCCAAACTCTGGTGGTGGAAGAAGTAAATCTCGTTCCAAGTCGAGAGGGCAAAATCTAGCCCATGATGAGTGTGTTTTTTGTCATGAGGTTGGACATTGGAAGAAGGACTGCAAGAAGTTGAAACACAAGCAGAAAGATACTAAGTAGAAATAGTCTAATGTCAACATTGCTCAAGGAGGTAATGATTCTGATAGTTCAAATTTCTTTTTTCCTGTTACATCAAGTATTTGTTTCATTGATTCCAGTCATTGGATTTTGGATACGGGTGCTACCTATCATGTTTGTCCCGTAAGGGAGTGGTTTACAAGTTCCAAGGAGCTTGAAAGTGGTAATGTGTTAATGGGGAATGATCAACACTGTCGCATTATGGGGATGGGTAATATTCGTCTCAAGATGTATGATGAAACGGTTAAGGAAATAAAGGATGTTCGTTATGTTCCCGCTTTGAAGAAGAATATTATCTCTGTTGGTACTTTAGAAGCTAATGGTTACAAGGTAGTCATTGACAGTGGTGTTCTAAAGATAGTTTCTGGAGCAATGGTTATCATGAAAGGCATACGTCAGAATAACTTGTACTATTTGGAAGGTGGTACAGTTAGTGGAGAAGTAGTTGTTACTGAGCATTCAGAGACAGTTGCTAAGGAGGCCACCAGATTATGGCATATGCGTCTTGCACATACAGGTTAGAAGTCCATGCAAACATTAATAAAACAAGGACTGTTGAAAGGTGCTAAGACCTGTAAGTTGGATTTTTGTAAGCATTGTGTTCTGGGCAAGCAGACAAGGGTAAAGTTTGGCACCGCTATCCACCGTACGCGAGGAACCCTTGATTATGTTCATTCGGATGTTTGGGGTCCTTCCAGGAATGCATCTCTTGGAGGGAACAAACATTATTATGTGACCTTTCTTGATGATTACTTTAGGCGTTTGTGGGTATATACCATGAGAAACAAGGATGAAGTCTTAGATATCTTTGTGAAGTAGAAGAAGTTGATTAAAACTCAGACTGACAGAAAGATTAAAAGACTCCGAACTGATAACGGTGGTGAATATACGAGTGATCTGTTCTTGCAAGTATGTCAGAATGAGGGAATAGAGAGGCACTTCACAGTGAAAGGTACGCCGCAACAGAATTGGGTAGCTGAGCGCATGAACCGTACTCTAATGGAGAAAGTGCGGTGTATGTTGTCCAATGCTGGATTAGGCAAATCGTTTTGGGCTGAGGCTGTGAGTTATGCATGCTACCTTGTTAACAGGTTACCTTCGGCTGCAATTGGAGGTTTGGTCTGGTAAACCTGCTCAAGATTATGATTCCCTTCGTGTGTTTGGGTGTCCTGCTTACTTTCATGTCAAAGATGGTAAGTTGGATCCTATAGCAAAGAAAGCTATCTTTGTGGGTCTGAAAAGTGGAGTTAAAGGTTATAAGCTATGGGATCCGAAAGATAAGAAATTTGTTTTGAGCAGAGATGTGACATTTGATGAGGCTTCTATGTTGAAGTCTACTGACTCTCAGTAGGTGGAGAGTATGGCCAAAGAGGTATTATAGCAGGTGGAGATTGATGCGTCTTCACCTAGTCCAGATGGTTCTGTATCTAGTAGATTAGCAACCATGGGTAGTCAATCAGTTGAAGATACAAAAATATTGAATACAGGTGATGGAACAAATGATGATGCAGAGGATATGGCTCCATTAGAGGAGCAGATGAATGTTGGTCCTTTGGCTCCGATTCATGAGCCTATTGCAACTAGTAAATCTAAGAGGAATGTTCCCCCCATTGTATTGGCTAAACGATTACGTTACCTATGCACTTCCTGTTATTGAAAGTCTTGATGAAGATGTTCCTTCCTCATATTATGGAGCAATCTAGTGCTCCAAGTCAGAAAGGTGGAAGATAGCTATGGATGAGGAGATGCAATCTCTTCATAAGAATGATACCTGGGTGCTTGTAAAGTTACCTAAGGGTAAGAAGGCAATTGGCGGGAAATGAGTGTTTGCATTGAAAGAAGGATCTCTAAGTAATGAGTTACGTTACAAGGCAAGATGGGTAGCTAAAGGCTACGCTCAGAGAGAGGGGATTGACTATAATGAGGTGTTTTCTCCAGTTGTGAAACACTCCTCCATACGCATCCTTTTGGCCTTGGTAGCTCAGTATGATTTGGAGCTAGCCCAGCTCGATGTAAAAACTGCTTTTTTACATGGTGATTTAGAAGAGGAGATCTATATGACTCAGCCAAGTGGGTTTAAAGTTGTAGGAAAAGAGAATTTGGTGTGTAAACTGAAAAAATTTCTATATGGTTTGAAACAGTCTCCCAGGTAGTGGTACAAGCGGTTTGATTAGTTTATGCTACGGCTCAAGTACACAAGAAGTCACTACGATCATTGTGTCTATTTTTGCAAACTACATGATGGTTCTTTCATCTACTTGCTCTTGTATGTTGATGATATGCTTATAGCCTCAATAAGCAAGACTGAGATTGATAAGCTTAAACAGCTTTTGTCCTCAGAATTTGAGATGAAAGACTTGGGTGAAGCTAAGAAGATTATTGGCATGGAGATCCAGAGAGATAGAGCAAAAGGCAGGGTTTATTTGTCTCAAAAGACATATTTGAATAAGGTACTACAGAAGTTTGGTATTGATGGGAACACTAAGTCTGTGAGTACACCTCTTGCCCCTCATTTTAAACTTGGTGCTACTATGTCTCCGAGTTCTAATGAGGAGCGTGAGTACATGAATCATGTTCCATATGCAAGTGTTGTTGGTAGTTTGATGTATGTGATGGTGTGTACTAGGCCAGACATTTCACAAGCTGTTAGTGTTGTTAGTAGATATATGCATAACCCTGGGAAGAAACACTAGCAAGCTGTGAAATGGATTCTACGGTACATTCTTGGTACTGTAGATGTTGGTTTGATATTTGAGAGGGATACTAGTAAGCTTTGTGTGGGTTATGTGGACTCTGACTATGCAGGTGATTTGGATAAGCGTCGGTCCACTACTGGGTATGTATTTACTTTAGCTAGTGCTCCGGTAAGTTGGAGGTCTATTTTGCAGTCTACAGTTGCATTGTCTACAACAGAGGCATAATATATGACGGTGACTGAGGCTATGAAAGAGGCTATTTGGTTACAGGGTTTGTTAGATGACTTAGGTATTATGCAAGATCAGCTCGAGATTCACTGTGATAGCATGAGTGCTATATATTTGGCCTAGAACCAAGTTCATCATGCCCGTACGAAGCACATTGATGTGCGTTTTCACTTTGTCAGAGAAATTTTAGAGGAGGGTGATATCTTACTCACTAAGATAGACACCAAGGAGAACCCAGCTGATATGTTAACCAAAGTGGTTTCTGGAATCAAGTTTCAACATTGTTTGAACTTGATTCATATCCTTCATTTGAGATGATTTGGCTCTTAAGGGCATTGGTGAACTACGGTCGGCTTTATCCTTTAACAAGGGTACATAGGCAGCCACTATGTGGTACAGTCGTGTTTGATCCTTTGGGACATTTGTTATTTGTTTGGTCCTTCGGACATTTGTGCATTGAAGAGGGGATTTGCTATTCGGTTGATCGGCTCAAATTTGGATAAATCTTCACCGAGGTGGAGAATTGTTGGTATACAGCTCAGATTTGGATAAACCACACGGTTAAGGTTTTGGTTTCCTATTATAAATAGGATTCTAATTTGATACCCACGACCTCTATAAATACGAGACCGGTTTATGGGATTTATCATGCTCAAGTTTGTGAGAGAGAGTTTGTGAATTCTTCGGAATTCGTTTGTGAGTGATTGTACTCTATTTGTTTATCTCTTGATTAATAAAGTTCTCCTTTTTTGCTTAGTGGATTAGGCTAACGCCAAACCACGTAAATCTCGTCTCCACTTCTATTGGTTATTCGCTTTGCATTGGTAAGTATTTTAATTGATTTGTTTTTGTCAATTTCTATCACTACATTCAATCTTCTTTGTCCAATTGTCACGCTTCCGGATTCGTTTACGTAACATTATCAATTGCTATTTCTGCTGCTAAGACCACTGCTGTACATTCAGCAACAAAACTAGTGATAACACTATTACTTAGTCTCCCAGCTAGACCTACTATTATTTTGGAAATCTTGATCATGAATTATTTCGAATAAGTTAATGAAATATATCTACTTACAGACAATACTTGATTCTTTTATGTTATTCCATTGGGGAAAATATAAAATTTTAATTGCTTATAGCACCCAGCTTTGTTGGACAGGTTTATGTGGTATACCACACAATAGGTCATGATTTGTTGGTGTGGATGATCTCAACGCCATGAAAATCAGCTAAAAAATGTCATGAAAATCAGCTCATTTCTAAACTGTTATTCTAGAAGATTCAAATAATTCTCAAATCATGCTTGGTCGTCGTCTATTTTACATAATATCTTCAGCCACTTTTCACAAGGATAGAGGTTTCAAAACGAACTTATAGTTTGGTATGATGATCTCCATGACCTAGAGATCTAGCTGGACAAAAATCACAACCTAATTCCATGTAACTTGAGCAGTAAGCTTTCTTTTGACACTTTGTTGACCTATGAAGTTGGACAGTACAGTTTTCTTACACTTTACTTAAGATGTGAGCAGTGGAACTTGTATGTTTGACCCATTGGTTTGCAACTTCTAGGAAGTTGATAGGAGCCAGATACTTCAACAAAGGATACATTGCAGGCGGAGGCCATCCCTCTTTTGAATCGGCACGTGATAGTGATGGGCATGGAACACACACATTATCAACGGCTGGGGGCAACTTCGTACCAGGTGCAAATGTGCTTGGTTTTGGTAATGGAACAGCCAAAGGAGGGTCTCCGAGATCCCGAGTGGCTGCATACAAAATATGCTGGCCGCCAATAAATGACAACGAATGTTTTGATGCGGATATCATGGCAGCTTTTGATGCTGCCATACACGACGGAGTTGATGTTCTATCGGTCTCACTTGGTGGAGACCCCATTGGTTACCTTAAAGACGGTCTTTCAATTGGGTCATTCCATGCACACAAGAAAGGGATTGTTGTAGTTTCTTCGGCTGGTAACTCGGGGCCAAAAGATGGCTCGGTTTCTAATCTTTCACCCTGGATGGTAACGGTTGGAGCTAGTACAATGGACCGAGAGTTCCCTGCTTATGTAGCACTCGGAAACAAAAGACGCTTTAAGGTTGGTTACTCACTTTGGTTTTTGTTACTATTAAGCTAAATGTACTTTGATTTTCGGAGAATTTCTTATAACTTTTTTAAGTATACATGTATCAGGGGGAGAGCCTTTCCGGTAAGCGTTTGCCTGCCGGGAAGTTCTATCCGTTGATTAATTCCGTAGATGCTAAAACACCAAATGCATCAGCTCTTGACGCGTAAGACTTCTGGAAAATAGCATCTCTTCTGGGGTTCTGTTCCCTTTTCTTTTCTTTTTTTCCATTATATACTTAATTCTTAGTTGCTAATTTGTGATATTTAAAATTTGTGAATCCTCATTGAAAATGTGGCGATAATAATGGTTGCAGTCAGCTATGTAAGAGTGGATCTTTGGATCCTAAGAAGGTGAAGAATAAGATATTGGTATGCCTCAGAGGGGTGACTGGAAGAGTGGACAAGGGCATACAGGCAGCTCTTGCGGGTGCTGTTGGGATGGTTCTAGCCAACGATGTGACTACTGGAAACGAAGTCATTGCTGATGCTCATGTCTTACTGACTTCACACATTTCTTACACTGATGGTCTTGCTGTCTTTAAATACATCAATTCTACCAAGTCGCCAGTGGCTCACATTACAACTCCGAGAACAAAATTGGATACTAAGCCAGCTCCGGTCATGGCTTCGTTCTCATCCAAAGGGCCCAATACCATTACTCCCGAGATCCTAAAGCCAGATATCACTGCACCGGGTGTGAGTATTATAGCTGCATACACCCAAGCAACTGGTCCAACTGGTCAGAGTGACGATAAGCGCAGGGTTCTATTTAATTCCGAATCTGGTACTTCAATGTCTTGTCCCCACATTTCTGGCATCGTAGGCCTTATCAAAACTCTACACCCGGATTGGAGCCCATCAGCGATAAAATCTGCAATCATGACTACTGGTGAGACTCGATATTTCATTTCTTTTTCTCTGCCCGTTATTGATGTTAGCATTCGTTGTCCTGATCTTGTTTGCTCCTTTTCATATTTAGCTAGGGTGCGTGACAACGTTTTTGAACCAATGCTCAATGCATCCGATCAGAAGGCCACTCCATTCAGTTATGGTGCAGGGCATGTGCGGCCTAATCGTGCAATGGATCCTGGCTTGGTTTATGATTTAATTCTCAATGATTACTTGAACTTCCTCTGCTCTCTTGGCTATAAGGAAGAACAAGTGAAGCTGTTTTCGGATGAACCTTACAGTTGCCCCAAGTCTTACAGTGTTTTGAACTTTAATTATCCATCAATAACAGTCCCCAGTCTTTCTGGTTCCATCAATGTGACTCGAACCGTTAAGAATGTGGGTTCACCTGGTACATACAAGGCGTTGATCCGCCAACCAAAAGGGATTTCGATATCGGTCGAGCCACATTTACTAAAATTTAGTAATGTTTGGGAGGAGCAGACATTCAAGGTGACTTTTAAGGTTAAGAAAGCAGTTAGCAGTGATTATGTATTTGGGATGTTAACATGGACAGATGGGAAGCATTACGTCAAGAGCCCCATTGTGGTGAAGGCAGACCGGAGATGATACGAGGTTTAGCCCTCGCATTATTCAGGCAAACTTTTATTTTTCTTTACATTGAATAACAATAATACATGCTGATCTGAAGTCTCTATTATTTCTTAATTTCAGAAAATGTGGGCACAAACCAGTATTCTAGTATAGAAACTCTAGTTGTTCGGTATTGGAAATCTAAGTTAATGAAAAACTTTTAAGTTGTGCTTTCAATATCTTTATTTCAAGTCCCCAAGACATGCACATCAGCACATGCCTCTTGGTGAAGGATACAAGGACTTTTTTTTGGAATGCATGGGGAGGATATATTGATGAATAGATGCAAGATTTGCAAATAATAATTAATTGTCAAATACATGAAGTTAACTGGAAAGTATGAAGCTCACCGGCCAAGGAAGCTCGAGTGTTGTAAAGTTGTTGGTCTTCCCATCCTGAAGGGATAGTCAAGCTAAACGCTGATGGTGCCTTCAGAGGACAGAGGTAATACTGGTAATCTTGTTAAGGAGTTGTACACATGAACTATATGGGTGCAATAATGGTTGGTGTTGCCGTGTTGTACAAGGCTTAGACAAAGCTATTGAGCAAGGATGGCATTATGTATGGGTGGAGACAGACAGACTCCAGAGCCCCTGCAAGAGCCTTTTAAACTGACAAGGTATCTTGGAAGATCAAACCGGCCATTATGGGAGGTCGTGAGGTCAACTTTGTAGCTGCCTTGATTGAAGGAAGTAAACTTGGTGAGAATTACAAACCAACTTTTCTCATCAAGATTGAAATCCAAGATCAACTTACTATAGATTCTAGTTAGCGCTTCTACATCTCTTTTCGCTATTTGTGTGTACAATATATATTTTAACAAATAGATATGTGACATGTGGCAACATCTTCTTAAGGCTCGGATATGGTCTTGGTGTGGGTAGGAAGTACCAAACCACACTTAGAGTCCAAATCCTGACTAACTCACTTCCTAGGTTCGAAAGTAAAATAAAAAAAGGAGGTTCAAAATTGGTTAGAGTAGTAGGCTCGGAGAACTGGAGGTTCGGAACTGGTCGGAGTAGTAGGCTCGGAGAACCAACTCCTGACTATGAACACTAAATCCGGAACTACTAAGTTCGGAACTCCAACTCCCAATCCGAACCTAACCATGTTTCTTTGTTGTTCAAGTCAATAAAAGAGACTTGTTGACTTGGGAAACATGAGCTTCTAGATGAGTTAAGATAAGACTTAACAAGAAATTGTTTCCTAGTTAAATACTAATTAATTACTTAATTCACAAGTAATTATGGGAAACCTAATCTATTTTAATAAATAGGATAGTTGAACTACGTTTTGAGTTGGATTCCTCCTCACAGGATACATAGGCAACCATGGTTCAACTCATTTTCTTCTAGATCTCTTCTTCTTAGCTAGTCATGATATAGAAAATACCATTTTGAAAAAAAAAACAAAATACTGAATGAATTTATAATCCTTTGGAGGAGTACGGAATAATGTAGATTCCTAATCTAAAATAGTGAAAACTTAGTGAAGTCTAAGGGATAAAAACATCTAAGGACTGATCATCCGGTCTTAAGGGATAAACTTCTGTTTGGTGGCAGACATTAAGTGTTTTATGTTGTTATCTGTGTGTGTGTTCCTGAGTGGGTTTGTTCATGAGTTTTTCAAGATTGGTAGGCTTATAGTGTAGTGTTGTTGTAGTGAAGATTCTCCCTCTAATTATCATACTCTTAGGGAGGTATGTAACTTTTCGAAGTCTAATCAACAGGTAGGGGTCTACCTTAACCCTATAAAAAACACTTAGTGAAGTGAAGTTGACCTTTGAAGAAATGCTTACAAATAGAAATTTGGGTTTATTTGTGTAAACCCCCACATTTGTAAACATCACGATTCAACCCCCCCACTGCAATCTGACTTCCATCCCAGTTCCGTTGGTATTTCACCTAATACCAAAAGTACCCATAAACCAAGGGTATAACGGGTATTTAACAACAACTCTTTTTGACACTTAGTTTCACTTCTTGTGTGTCTTCACCATCTCAGCATAATAGTCAGACGGCCTCAGAAAAGGAAGACCCAATTTTTGAAGCTTTTCAAATGCCTTCCTGGTTCCTTCTAATCCCTGGGTGTAGAAAACTAGTTCACGAGCGAGGTCATAATTTATGTCCACCTTTTGCTCTTGGTTGACATCAACAGTCAGCTTGTGAATCCACTCAACATTATCTGGCCAACTTATATCATCATACTTCTCAAGCAGGCCGTCCTTATTGTATATAGATCTCTTCAATGGTTCATCCAACCTCACTTCATCTTCTTCTGATTATGATTCTGATTCCGAGGCTGATTCATCTTCGGTATAATCCCCCATGTCATCATCCGCAATTTTTACTGTATTAACATAGGAAGGTTTTTTGCCGAGCGCACTCATCTTAGTCGAACAAGAAATTTATCTAAACCAAAAAGAGAAGTTAAGAAATAAAGAAGCATCAGTAAGGAAAAAATAAAAATCGTAACTTCGAAGCAAGAAAATTTGAAGCAGTATCAAGCCAAGCAAAATTGAAGTAGTATCAACCCAACTAAGAAGTGTAAACGAAAAACAATTAATTGAGAAAGATGGAAAGCAATTAAGTGAGAGAGGAGTGAGTTACTTACCCTACTTAAAAAAATAGCACATCGGCAGTGAGAGACAAGAGAAAAAAACCCTCCAAGTTTAGAATAAAATTGATCCAAAAAAAAATGAGAGAGAGAGAGAGACCGGAGAGTGTAACGGCAGTGAGAGAGATGAGAGAAAGCAATGTTATGTTTTATATTTCGACCGGAATAATAGAGCGCGATTTTTTTTGGTTTCCCTATTTCATCAAATTTTCAAGTTTTTAATTTGTAACACTTCTCACACGGTTTGGTCAAATTTTTAAGCATTAGAAATTAATTCTTGAAATTCACCCGAATTAAAATAATGCTTAACAACATTCTTAACACTTATATAGCGTTGGCAACTTACTAACGGTAAATAACTGTTACAAAGCAAAAAATGTGCGTGCTGCAAATATCCTGTTATGGTGTAGTGCCCTAGACATACTGCTAATACTTGAATTGAAAAGGTAGTTCAGAAGTGTGCACCTAGTCACCTACAAATGATACAGCCCAAAGAAAAGACATCAAGCTTTCTTCAAGATGTTACGTATACAAGGCAGACCAAGAAAGACTATGCAAGGGGAATAATGCTCCCATGCAAACACGCTAAACTTTGGGACTAGAGTCATTGGATTGCTAAGAAATTCAACCGAGCTGCACATTTAACAATATGAAATAAGCAAAGTAAGCAGAGATACAATAACCAACTGTCCAACTCACACATCTTTGGGTAGCTTTTATCTTTGTTGGAATGAACGCACTGTGGAGGTTTTATTGTGGTGAACTTTAAGGCAGACCTCCACCTACTTATTGCATTTTAAGTAGGATCACGATGTTAGGACCTGGGCACACCTGCCAAGCCTGGGCCTCTGCACTTATGGGATAACTAGTACTGATATTGTCCCCCACTTAATCCCACTTTATCAACCAATCATGATAAACTTCTTTCTTGTTTTCCATGTGGGACTATTCATCTTTTTGGTCCACACACTCTCTAACAATCGATCTCCACCTTTGACCTAACTCCAAGGGACTCTATTCATTCATCCTCAAACACAATCCAATGCTAGAGATCTAGTGTGTCTAAGCTTTTGGAGGAGGTGGTTTTTTCTCAAGCCCAGAACCTTGGTCCACCTCGAACATCATTCTATGTTGTTAGATTCACCTCGAGTTACACCCTCTCTAATCTACACAACATCCAAAGGGCACCGTACCAATCTTTGCCTCTTTGGTGTAACTCATCGACTTTGATACAAGTTGTTAGGACCTGGGCACACCCACCAAGCCTGGGCCTCTGCGCCCATGGGATACCTAGTACCAATATTGCCCCCTACTTAACCACTCATTGGGCATAGACCACAACTTGGCCATGGGTGTGAGGTTTTATCTGAAAAGGCCTCAGTACTAGTTGGTGTTAATCCCACTTTATCAACCCATGATGAATTTCTTTCTTGTTCCATGTGGGGACTATTCATCTTTTCAGTCTACACAATCTAATACAAGACAACAAGAAGTAGGCGTAAGCCTAACCAAATTGGGATTGCTCCCTACACATCCCCAAAGGGATTAACACACTAAGAGCAAGTCCAATGGGGGTGCTATATGGGATGTTAAAGGGTCATATAGCACCCCAAACACCAGAATGTCATTCCAATGGGGCCGCTAGAAGGGTCTTAAATTTGGCTGGTGTGATAAACCCAGCCAAATTTGTGGCCTTGTCTAGCAGTTGCCATAATAAGTTATGGGTGATAGACGACATAGTTTATGTCATTTGTTGGTAATTTGTGTGTAGACGACAGAAACTATGCCAATTGTCCCCGTTTTAATTAAATGGACGAATAACAGAAACTCTGTCGTCTGTACCTTACAGACGCAAAAACTAAATGCATTTTTTCTTCTTTTTATATACAAATTTATTCTAATCATTCCACAACTCACCAATCCATTCCATTCACTTCACAATCTATTCCATTTATTCCACAACTCAACAATCCACACATCCATTCAATTAAACAAAATCCATTCATTAAACAAACATAATTCAATTCATTCATTAAACATAATCCATACAAACATCAATCGATACAAACATAAAAAAAATTCTAAACTAATTTTGGCTTTAACCCTTGCCAGGTTGACTCTTTTTTATTTACTCCCTAGCCGTGATTCTCGTAATGTCATTTCTAACAACAACACTTCTAACTCCGCGACTCTATCCTGTGACTTTTTCTTCTCTTCTCACTCAGCCACCAAATAATGATAGTACTCGTCGATTGTAGTCATAAACAAGTCACGCATCCTATGCATCATTAGCTGTGACTTGACATATCACATCCTAAGTGTAGCCTACAAAATAATCAATAACTTTAAAAAAATCATCACTATAAACCAAATATAATTTGAGTTTCAAAATAAACCAAATACTAACCTCATCTAGAGTGTCAAAATCCAGGACAAAGTTCAAAAGATAACTTTGATCAATTTGAGGTATATGCATGGCGACATGCATTTCCTGATATGTAACCATGCTATTGCTCCATGGGTTATCCAGATCGGAAAGAGGTAGAACAAAAGCCTTGTAAAGACCTTGAGATGAAGAATAGGGCTCAGCAGGGTGTGGGATGATAATTATAAAAACACGCTTTTACTCCTACTTAACTAATTAAACTCGGCAGAAGTAAAAACATGGATTAACATTATTTGTCAAAGTTCTACTCTCGATTATCTTTTAATAAAATTGGAGTCAGAATCCGTTCCACTCCTAGTTGCTTAGACGTAACAATTTCTCTAACTTAAACAATCCTACAATATCAATGAGAGTAATAGTTTAATTATACTAATATGGTGAAAATAACTAATTAAGATATTATAAATTATACTATGACAATTTAATGAGAAGAAGAGATTAGGGGGATTTAATTCCACCTTGATTAATTTTTCATATGCTAGTGTAGATTTGTTGCAACCCTAATCTTTATGTTTTCATATAAAGGTGAGGTCTTTTTATCCCTAATTATTCACGACATCTCTACCAACTAATAATTAGCATATGAGCCAATTGAAACTGTTTCTCATGGTGAATTAACTAGTTTCTAGAGTGGAATATTTTAGTACAACTATTCTATACTAACACATCAAGTCTTCATCAAAGCTTTAATCAAACTCTTCTAATAGAGGTTTAGTTATGAATCATGAGACTATTATAAATATAATAATAAGTAGAAGAAGACATAATGAAGAACTACTTTATTAAAGATAACTTGAATTGAATTAATAGTGGCTAAGTTAATAAAACAATAACTAGAGTTTAAAACAAAAGAAGAAAAACTAATTTATTATCTAATGGGTTCCCTAGAGTTGTGCCTTAGTCCTCTTTATATAGGAGAGGGATAGGCTTACAATTTCGTGCATGGGCTTTGGAGCTATGTTTTGGGCCACTAAATCAAGCCCAAAACTTAATTACTTAAGTCCAAAAAGGGTTTCTTTGCTGGAAATTACTGCAACAGCCTTTTTGTCTACATTTACTACTCTGATTGGATCAAGGCCTGAACCATTAGAATTCTCTTTCCGAGCCGGTCGTTTTAACATATAGTAGGCCAAATTCCGAGGTCTGAGTTCGGTTGACTTTTCTGCCCGCGTTGACTTTGACTTTTTAGCTTTAACTACGCTTTAAAATGGCTTTTTCTCCTTGAAACTTGGGCTTTAAACATATAACTTCTTAGCAACCAACATTTGCTTCTTTCTCTTGCAAAAGTGACATATTTCTTCACATATTTGACTCCAATACCTGAAATACACAAACGTACGTAAACATTACTAACTTTTATTTATTATAAGTATAATTGGTCTAAATGTAATATTATAAAGTGGTTAAAACTACAGTTTTGGGCTCTTATCAAACCACCCCCAAACAACATTTTGCTTGTTCTCAAGCAAATATGATAAATTAAAATAAGTGACCAAAAATAGAGTTGTAACTAATTCATTTCGCCGAGTGCGATTGCATTGATCATATGCAATAAGGCCTTAAACCACTAGGAATTCCCTAATTGACGAGTTATAGCCTCGTGAGAGTTTTCCAGAGAAGGTACTCACAAACTTCATCTATACTACAATGACTAAGAAATAAATTACTGTTTCGTTATTTATTCTCAAATATCTATACATCTCACTAGCAATGAATACAAAATAATCAATTCGAAACCTAAGCTAATATGTGCTTAATAATCAATCATCTACGGATAAACATATATATATATATATATATATATATATATATATATATATATATATATATATATATATATATATATATATAATGAACTATGCTATGAAATGCAATAACAGGTCCGTTTCTGAAACTTTGAAATAACGTCCTTAAATAGGTCCTCACAAATATGTCAAGACAAAAACACTCTGATTTTTCCACTCAAGTTTCGCTCACTCCAGGGCACAGTGGGCACACTTTACCTTACAGCTCAATGACGTACAAGGAAATAGAAGTCGATCAAACACATCTGCCACTTACTATCACACTAACATATTCCTAATTGAGCTAGATGTCTTTATTAGGTGTTGCAGGGATTAGGTGATGGTTTTAAAAAGGAAGGAAATGGATATTCAAAAGGATAAGTCTGATACAATAGAGTCTTCAAAATATGTAACTAGAGAAAACCTTGTTCTTACTTTGCATCTACACTTTGTTTCCATCCTTAGCCATTTTTTTTATTTTTTTTTTTGGCTTTTGACTCCGTTGATTCTGTTTTTGGAGTTCTAACTTTTATTTATTTATTATTATTTTTTCCTTAGATGGAAACTTTCTTTTCTTTTCTTGTTTGAAGCAATTAACAAATTCTTGGTTTTCCACAAGTCTTTCTTTTTTTTTTTTTTTCTTTTCTACATTTCATCTCTATTCTCAGACTCATTAAAAAATGGGTAGGCTGATTTTATTTTTATTTTGTTTTTATAAAAGGGTAAAGGATTTTTGGTTTATGAAAAGCCTAAATAAATACTTAGAGGGGCGACTAGCGGAAAATAATTTAATATAGGTTCGAAATTCTGGCTATATCGATCCCAAAAGGGCCTAAATTTTCGCTTAGGATATGGTATAGTGATCAAGCAAGTGGACGTGTGATTTCTCTATCCAGATTTTACTTTTCCATTGTGTCATTTCTCAAATGTTTCACTCATATAAGGATTTATGCTATATTTTCACAGGATTTGTAGAATAAGTACTCTAGCCTATATTTCATAAACTTACTGCCAAACAATCATAGATACTCATGAAACATATTTATAGATAGATGCAAAGATTATTACCTACATATTAACCTAAGTTTCTAAAAACTATTCTCATTTAAGAGCTAACGTGAAACTCTTAGACTACTATCATCAAAGAAGAGAAAACAATACCAATATTCCTAAGTGCATAGTATAAATACTTATTATTTATATATATTTTTTATTTTTTACTAGAAAGCAAGTGCATATTATACATATATATCCTAGTAGGTGCCTTAAATTACGCGTGCTTCTATGCCACCCCCAAACAAAAACATGCTTTGTCCTCAAAGTATAGAAATAAGAATGATAGAAAATACTATGGAAACACGTGAAATTTTTTGAACACCTGCAAAACAAATTCAGAACATACTAATATAGGTAAAGAAAAACAGACGCAACTCTATATGAGTTTCACCCATTATGGGAATAACAAAAAATTAAATTGCTTGGGACATAAGCAGACACTAACAAAAAATAAAACTTACCTCATATCCAACACTAAGCGTTATCCTCTTTTTCTATAAAGAAGTGAAGTTCCTTTGCATCCTACCGAGCCATGATAATTTGCCAAGCCTCACGCCATTTATCATCTACCTTTGCTAACCTATTAAGCGCCACTTGGTTGGATGGGGTGTAAGGTGCAACCCAATTAGGTTGTAGCCTCTACACCGGCCAAATCATCGCACGAAAAGAGCATAAAATGCAATTGGTGGGTCTCACAATGTCAACCCAACCCAATCTGTGAAACGGGTACAGAACTCAGGAAAGAAAAATAACATTATGTGGCAAACTAAGACAAGCATAAGAAGGTATTTATGCTCCATACTATGGGCTCGAGCTAAACTAGACATTAAGGTCTAGGGAAGGTCATAGAGCATACCTCCCTCAGCTAGAGCAAGGAAGACGTCATAAGTGGCATTATTCGCAGAAGAAAAACGTCATTCCCCTAAGATATTTAGCATGATAAAAAAACATAATAGTGCCCATATTAAATGACAAGCTACCAAGGGCTACGTTATATTGCCCTAGGTCCTCTATACAAAAAATCCTTGCCCCATAGGTTTCATGCAAATACTCATAGTTGTAGATGTACATATTATCATCCATATAACTCCATGAGTTTTGGGTAGCAGGCATAGAAAGTCCAATAGCAAAGGCCAACAAAAACTTGCTTAAATCCATTGCTACATCATCAATGGTGACAGAGAACACTTGTTCCCCATCTGGTCGATAAAAGAAATTACAATGATCATAGAAATAAGCAGTAAGTGCCGGAGAATAAGTTTTATCAGCGCTTACCATTAGAGGCTGCCATCCTGACTGCACAATCAAGTCGTGGAACTAATACCCATAGGTGTCACCCTCGAGCAATTCTTCAAAGGACTGCTCTGGTATGATTTGAGGGGATTTCATAGCAACCAAATGCACTACTAAACTCCTGGAAGTGAGTGCGGAAAACCCCAAAAAATTAAAAAAACTGGAGGTTTTGTTGAGGTAAGGGCGCGGGTGCCCCCAGAATTGCCTATAGAAGAGGGCATGCGTGCTCAATTCTGACACTGCGATCCAGGACCTAGGGCATGGGCGCGCTCTGTTATAAGGCACAAGAGAGGGCGTGCGCGCTCCGAGTGCTGTCTGTGGTATGAAGTGAGAGGTGAAATTGAGAGGTGTGGTGTGAAGTGTAAGGTGTGCCATGTATTTATAGAGCACTAGTTTCTTAAACAAAGGTTCCTAAGGTGCCCAAATTGATAAGGAAAGAGATGGAATAAGAAAAGGCTTCTAAAAACCAAAATAGAAACAACTGAGAGCACATGCTCAGTAGCAATTCTAGATGGTTTTAACCGCCCATCAAAATAGCAATCTCAATTCCTTTAGTCTTTTAGGTTGCACCAAACAACAATGGCTAATTCTAGCTATGCCACATTAACAACATGCTCACATAAACCATATTTCTAAAATCTTGCAATATTAATTTCCAAAAACAAGTGGATAAGGTAAAATACAATGCTAAACAAATAATGCCACCCCGAAACAAGTCGGGAATGTGGGATTCATGAAAAATAGATAGCATGCTCGGACAAAAATTAAACTAACTTGAAATTTAAATAACAACCAAATACATAATCCAATATTAACTACTTAAATAAATAACTGGGAATCAAATTCTACTAAAAATAGGGAAATTTCCTAAACATAATACAACCAACGAACTAGCCACGAGATGAGGATGCGCTAGAGCCATCCATCCTATGTCGATGACGCTCATGCCTTCTAGAGTCAGTAGAAGAAGAACCCTCATGAGGTGGCAGGTGTCGTAGAACTTCTACTTGAAACGTGCGCTGTTGCTCCATAAAAACATTCATGGCTTCCCAACACGCATTATTACTCTGGAAGAGAGTCTCCACGTTAGCTTGGAAGTTTGCTTGGCTATGGATAATAGTACCTTGCCTAGTCTGAATAGCCTTACAGAGAATGTTGGCCTGTACGAATCATTTCATACTCGTTATGGAGAGTTCACAGGCCACGATGAAGTAATGAGATGTGGGCTACATCCGTCATAGCCCTTTCCAAAGCATCTGCATCAAAACATGTTGTATCTTCCTCATCTTCCTCATCCGATACCATCTCAGCACCCCTAAACTCAGGCAAATGGCAAGACCTTTGAATACATTCTCGATAAATACGTGCAGTTTCATGCAACTTTAAATTAATCTTACTAGTCTTCGAAACATATCCCCAATACAACATAGCCTTCGTAATCAATGTAGGGAAGGCTGCGGTCAATTTGTTAACTGCTCTAATCTCACTTAACAAAAAGTCAAGGATGCAAAACTCATACCTCTTGTTCTGAAGGATCCAGAGAATGTGCAGACAACTTAAATTGATGTCACTTATTTCGTGGTGACAATAATTTTCCTACCAATCCACTGAGCCACAGCCAGCTAGTTTCCTCTCAGAGACGTCTGACGAACATAATGAAAACTAGCATTGTAAAGTCCTTCCAATATAGTCTCCGTCATCAAAGGACCGATTCCACCAAACTAAGATTCCTACATTGTGACTATGATGTCTCTTTGCTCAATGCCAGTAATCTCAAACAACATTGCTGTAGTTAATTCCTTCCGACTACCATTCACCCTTACAAAAATCCTACGACCATCAATCTCCCTTTTCTTATAAAAATCAAACACCAAATCAGTGTGATAAAAATCATTCATAGAATACCACAACCCATTCCACTTCCTAATACACATCTCGGTACCGAAAAAGGGTGAAAATTATGTTTGGTCAAAAACTTGTTCCCGAAGAATATTTGGGGTTTGAGGAGCCATTAAGTTTTGGAATTGGAAATTTTTGTGAATATAAGGTGGGGGATAGTGAGCAAAGCATTCGATCGAAATTTGAATAAGGTTTGTGTGGAGGTTAGGGCACGGGCGCGCTCAAGTTGGTCTAGAAACGAGGGTGTGTGCGCTCAAGGTTTTCTGGGTTCAGGCTTGTTCTTGAGTATGGAGGAAAGAAAGAGAAGAAGAAAAATCGCATTTGGTTTTTTAAAAAGGGGGTCACGTGCAAGACCGCATAGGGTTTAATTCGTTTGGGCCCAAGCCCAAAACAATTCTTGTAATGCCCATCCTGTCCATATGCCTCGTAAAATTTAAAACTAAAATTCCAGATTCATTAGCGGTTCGATTTTGGCGAATGAGCTATGAAAATGATCAGAAGAGAAAGTACAATCCAATGATCTATAGAAAACTCAAATCTAACCGTGGTTGACATATAAGAAAATAGAAAATGCCTCGGAACACATGAATAACATAAGTTATGTGATCAAAAGATATCTAAATTCATAGATAGTGTCAACCCGAATCAAAGTACGACTAAATGGTATAAACAACAAAAATAGGAAATTGAGTGATCAAGAATGGAAAGACCAAACACTCCACCCCCAAACAAATTTTTGAAAACAGGGTTTAGAAAATTTGTTTTAGAAATGTGGGTTTTTTAAAGTCAGATTCCCGAGACTTGCTAGATTACTGTTTATAGGGTTTTAATATTTTTTTAATTTTTTATGAATAAGGTTTAATATAAAGGAAAACAATAAAGTAATAAAGACGTAAATCACTCCATAGAGAAACATGACTCAAAAACCGAGAAAACATACAAGAGTGGAAAGCGTGAATTACGTTAAACATGGACTTAGGATCCGGTACTTACTGCCACACACTCCAAAGGGAGGGCCCGATTACCTTAAAGGTTCACTTACTAATATATGGAAATGAAAGAAAGTACACCAAATATCAAAGGTCAGTACTCATAGACAGGGTCCTGTAAAAGGACATCCTCCACATTTGGAGACATTAACTCGTGAAAATGTTTTAAATGTTGGCCATTAACTTGAAAGGTATTGTTTTCTTTGGGATTTACTAAGGTGATTGCCCCGTAAGGGGTGACTTCAGTAACACAAAAAAGGACGAGACCAACGGGTTTTTAATTTTCCTGGGAAAATATGCAAACGAGTGTTGTAAAGCAAAACCTTTTTACCAACCACAAACTCTTTACGCAAAATCTGTTTATCATGAACACGTTTCATGTTAGCTTTATAATCCTTCGCGAGATCATAAGAATCACTACTGATTTCTTTAAGCTCATTTAATTGCAATTTGTGCTTAACACCTGCCTCATCAATATTAATGTTCAGGCTTTTTATAGCCCACATAGCACGGTGCTCCAATTCAACGGGCAAGTGACAAGGTTTTCCAAACACAAGTCTAAAGGGAGACATTCCTATAAGAGTTTTAAAAGCTGTCTGATATGCCTATAAGGCATCTGTTAGACGCTTAGACCAATCTTTTTGATCAGGATTGACTGTTGTTTCTAATATTTTTTTAATTTCCCTATTAGAGACTTCTACTTGGCCACTAGTTTGGGGATGATAAGGAGTTGCCACCTTATGGGTAACTCTATACTTTTTAACTAAAGAAGCACCGACTCTATTGCAAAAATGCGTTCCGCCATCACTGATGATGTCTTTATGGATGCCAAAACAACAGAAAATATATTCTTTAACAAAAAACATAACTGTCTTATGGTCATTACTACGGCAAGCTATGGCCTCTATCCATTTGGAAACATAGTCCACGGCAACAAGAATATAAATAAAACCGTGGAAAATAGGAAAAGGACCCACGAAAGCAATGCCCCATATATAAAAAAATTATACTACCATAATGGGATCTAAATGCATCATATTACGTTTAGTGATACGCCCAAGTTGTTGGCAACGAACACACGTCTTGCAGTGAACTTGGGTATCTTTGAAAAGGGTAGGCCAACAAAAACCACATTGAAGAATTTTAGCTGCCGTTTTCATACTACTAAAATGGGCACCACACTCTTTGTCATGGCAGAAGGATAAAACCTCATTATATTCCCACTGGGGAATACAACAACAAATAATCTGATCCACACAATACTTAAAAAGGTAGCGCTCATCCCAGTAGTATAGCTTAACTATGGCCAAAAATTTCTTACGTTCATTTTTTGACCAAACATCTGGAATAATATCAGAAGCTAAAAAATTCACAATGTTGGCATACCAAGGTGCAGAAAAAAAAATAGAATAAAGATGCTCATCAGAAAAAGAAGCAAGTATGGACTCATAATCACTATCACAGTCATTTGTTAGTCTAGATAAGTGATTAGCAACTATATTTTTGACCCCTCTTTTAACCTTAATTTCTAAGGTAATCTCTTGCAAGAGAAAGATCCATCGGATCAATCTCTGTTTAGCATCCTTCTTGGCTAGAAGGTACCTAAGAGCTGCATGGTTAGTGTAGACTAAGGTCTTTGAACCAACCAAATAAGGACCAAAGTTATCTAAAGCATAAACCACAGCTAAAAATTCCTTTTTCGTAGTACGGTAATTTCTTTGAGCATCATTTAAACTCTTACTAGCATAATAAATAATAATGGACTCATCATCTAGTTTCTGACCTAACACATCACCAACATCATAATCACTAGCATCACACATAAGCTCAAAAGATTTAGACCAATCGGGAGGTTGTATAGTCGGTGTAGATGTTAAAGCGGCTTTTAAAGTTTCAAAAGCCTATTTGCAGTCATAACTGAAATCAAAGATGACATCTTTTAAAAGTAGATTAGTTAAAGGCCTAGCTAATTTTGAAAAATTCTTGATAAAACGCCTATAGAAACCTGTATGGCCTAAAAAAGCTCTAATGTCATGGATAATCTGTGGTATAGGTAGAGATGATATTTTATCTAATTTGGCCTTATCTACTTCTATGCCGTCGCTTGATACAATATGACCTAACACTATTTCTCTTTTTATCATAAAATGACATTTTTCCTAATTTAAAACAAATATCCTTCTTTTCACACCGTGTCAATACTTTGGAAAGGTTAGACATGCATTCACTGAAAGAGTCTCCATAAAGAGAAAAATCATCTATGAAAACTTCCATGAAGCGCTTCACCATGTCACTAAAGATATGAAGTATACTGATCAGAGCCCAAAACAATAGTTTTAACCCCTTAATAATATTATATTTAGACCAATTATGTGTATAATAATAAGAGTTAGTATTGATTACGTGATTTTGTGTATTTCAGGTCTTGGAGTTACATATGTGAAGAAATATGACATTTTTGCAAGAGAAAGGAGCAAAGGTTGGTTGCTAAGAAGTTCTATGATTAAAGCCCAAGTTTCAAGGAGAAAAAACCTTTTTAAAGCCCAGTCAAAGTTAAAAAGTCAAAGTCAACGCGGGTAGAAAAAGAGTAGAAAAGTCAAGAGAACTTCTGCAAACCGTATCTTTGGACTCAGACCTCGAAATTGGGCCTATTATATGTCAAAATGACCGGCTTGGAAAGAGCTTTCTAATGGTCTAAGCCTTAACCCAATAAAGTCAGTAAAAGTTGACAAAAAATGTATTATAGTAAATTTGCATAGAGAAACCCTTTTTGGACTTGAGTAATTAAGTTTTGGGCTTGATTTAATGGCCCAAAACATAGCTCCAAAGCCCATGCACGAAATTATAAACCTAACCCTCTCATATATAAAGAGGTTTAAGGCTAAACAAAAATTGACTACTCTTCTCTTTAGTTTAGTTTTAAATTAGGGTTCTCTCTCTCACCCTTTTTAGTTTAGTTTAGTTTTAGTAATTAGTTTAGTTTGTAGCCTCCATTAGAACATTTTAATAAAAGTTTTAGTTTATTAAATTCAAGTATTTTTAATAAAGTAGTTCTTCATGAGGTTTTCTTCTATTTATTATTGTGTTTATGATAGTCTAATGACTTCTAGCTAAACCTCCACTAGAGGGTTTGATGAAGCTTGATGAAGACTTGATGTGTTAGTTAAGATTATTGCTTTTTAAGAGTTTCACTCTAGTAGGTTAGTTGATTCGCCATGAGAATGTGTTGAACTTCCTCACATGCTAATTATTAGTTGGTAGAGATTGCCATGAATAATTAGGGATCAAATACTTAATTTTTTTTTGTTAGGATTGCAATAATCTACATTAGCATATTAGGAATTTATCTAAGTGATTTCAAATCTCCCTAATCTCTTCTCCATATTCTTCTCCATATTTTATTCAAATCACATTCAATTACTTAGTTAAATTATTATAAGTTAAATTCATATATTAGTTTCATAGTATAAATTCACATCTATAAATATTGCTCTCACCATTGTTTCCTTGTGTTTGATTAATTGGAACGATTTTGTACTCTATATATTGCATGAATATACATGTGAGAGTAGGAAATAAATAATTGATACCGTAAGAATAGGTTAGAGAAATCTAGTTGAGTTTTTACGGGTTATCACATACATCGCTGGAAGGTACTAAGAGCATTACAGAGGCCAAAAGGCATTCGTTTATAGGCATATGTTCTAAAAGGACATGTGAAGGTAGTCTTGTCTTGGTCGTCAGGATCGATAATGATCTGAAAATAGCCAAAGTAGCCATCTAAAAAATAATAATAAGCATGACTAGCTAAACATTTGAGCATCTGATCTATAAAAGGTAAAGGAAAGTGATCCTTCCGTGTCATGGTGTTTAAGCGTCTGTAGTCAATATAGATCTTCCATTTTGTAGGAACTCGCATGGAAACATAATCACCCACAGCATAACGCACAATGATAACCCCTGATGTTTTAGGAACTACATGGATGGGGCTTACCCATTCGCTATCAGAGATGGAATATATGATACCCGCATCGTAAGACTTCTTCCCTGACCACCTCTTTCATGGCAGGGTTCAAGCGACGCTGAGGTTCACGTGAAGTCTTCGTATTATCCTCTAAATATATGTGATGCGTGCATACACTAGGGTCAATCCCCTTAATGTCGTCTAGAGACTAACCGATCGCGAAATGATGTTCCCTAATCACCCTAATCAAACGTGCCTCTTCATCAGCAGATAACTGAGAAGATATGATCACTGGATGACTACCATCCGGATCAAGCTAGATATATTTCAACTCAACAGGAAGAGGTTTAGGCACAGGGGTGGGAGGAATGGGTAAAAAGGCTTTCGGAGGGTCCTCGTCTTGAGTAGTGAAGACTTGCTTAGGTAAGAGGTCTTCAAACTCAAAAGATGGAGCTACAAAAGGATATAAGATAGGAGTAGACTCGAAAAAGGCGTTAACTTCCTATACGTAGGAGTCGTTGAAGTCGGAACTTCCGAAGGAAAGGAATTGGTGCATCTGATTATCTGGGAACGTGTTATAATCTTGAGCTAAGCTCTCGATCATGCTAACTTCTCTATCGGTAGTTGTATCGGGTAACTGTTGCATCATCTAGAAAACATTTACCTTAACAGAAAGATGGCCAAAGGACATGGACATCGAACCATCGCGGCAATTTATGAGTGCATTGGCAGTTGCCAAGAAGGGACGCCCTAAAATGATAGGAACAGAGTCGTTAGCGACTTCTGTGTCGAGGATAATGAAGTCTTATGGGTAGTAAAAATCTTGAACTTTAACTAGCACATTTTCAACCGCACATTTAGGATACTTAATAGAACGGTCAGCTAATTGCAACACTATTTTAGTTGGTTGCATCTCTTGTTGACCTATTTGTTTATATAGATAATAAGGGAGTAAGTTAACACTCGCCCCTAGGTCTAATAGAGCAGTTATCGTGTGGGTATCCCATAAGGTGCATTGTACAGTAGGACGACCAGGGTCCTTGTAGTTAACGATTCCATTATGTTCATATAGAGTTGGAAACTGTTCAGTTAGAAAGGCATCTTTTGGAATGTTTGTTTTCCGCCTAATAGTGCATAACTCTTTTAGAAACTTAGCATGTTGTGGTAATTTTTTAATAGCTTCAAGGAAAGGTAGGTTTATCGTTAAATTTTTAAAAACTTCCCTAATCTCGTTAAAATTTGCATTCTTGTTTAACATGGCTAGTCTCTAGGGAAATGGTGGTTTCTCTCTATATTTAGCATATGGATCAATAGGAGTTTTAACCTTGGCCGCTTTCCTCTTGGGTTATGATTTAACTGGTACCTCTATAGGAGTAGGATCTTTAATTTCTATATCGGTATCTAGTACCTTTTCATTTTCAATGACCACTGGTGGTGTATTAATGGGCATAGTTATGGCGTTATCAACCACTCTGCCAGAACGGAGAGTGGTGATGGTATTTAACTCACCTACGTTTAAATTTTCATTACTAGTATTACCGGTTACTTCAAAGGCTGTGTTTGTCATTTTAGGATTAGGTATAGCTTGACCTAGAAACACAACTTTTGGTTGGGCTTTCGCTTGGGTTAATTGTTGTATGGAGTGATTAATGGATTGTAAAATATGTTGGTTAGCTTGCATGTAGGCTTCCAAATGATTTGGTTGTGAAGGTGTAGTTGCCACATGTGGTGTGACTGGAACTATATCACGTTGATTATTAACGAGTGGGTTGTGATAGTTATTATTAACCGGTACGATACCTCTATTGTTATTATTATAATTATTGTAATTATTATAATTCCCTTGTCTTTGTTCTTGTCTTGGTGGAGCTTGGTTGTAATTGTTTGTTGGCCTATCATTTTGATTATTAAACCCTGAAGGTGTAACTTGTTGATTATTTTGCCAACCGAAGTTGGGGTTTTGTCTCCAAGGTGCGTTAAGTTGGCTATTAATGGAGTAAACATTATCTGGCTGTGATGGTTGTTTATAGACAAGAGGACAATAGGAGTCGGTTTGCTCAAGGCTGTAACAGAAATTACATGGAAGAGAGTTGATGTTCATGACAAGAGTAGGCTTATGTTGAATAGAAATGGCTTCTACCTTTTCTGTGAGAGATTCAGTTAGAGTTCTAAGCTCGAGATTAGTTTTAACCTCAAACATACTGCCATCCTTGGCTGTGGAAGAAGAATCAGCGGAGCGGGGGATGTCGTTACTCCCCAGTCATTATTACGGTTAGATTGATCTTCTAAAAACCTATAAGCCTCTGAGGCTCCTTTACTGAGGAAACTACCCCCAGTCATTATATCAAGAACCGCTTTATGATGATGTAAAAGCCCTTTGAAAAAGGTACGAACAAGCATGTCTTTCGCAAGGTTATGATGCGGGCATTCAATAAAAAGATCAGTGAAACGATTCCAGGCCTCTGGAAAGGATTCATGAGGATTCTGGCGGAAGAAATGAATCTTTTGAAGCATTTCATCTGTCTTCTGTGGTGGCTAAAACTGTTTCATGAACAATTGATCAAGTTTGGCCCATGAGTCCACAGAATTAGGCATTTGGGCAGTTAACCAAGATGATGCCTTATCGGCTAGGGTTAAAGGAAACACCCTTAGTTTAATTTGTTCCGAACCTACGGTAAGATGATGAAATGTGGTAAGAACTTTTTCTATCATGTGTATATGCTGATAAGGCTCCTCGTGGTCTAACCCATGAAAAACTGGTAACAAATTAAATATATTTGGGAGAATTCGAAAATCCCCCACTAGGTCTGCAAAAATCAATGCATGACTTAGGGCTATCGTTTAGGGCTTTGTAAAAATCAGAGAGAGGAGTCTCTGTTTCTTCAGCCATTGATGCAGGTGTAGTGTGTGATATTCTAGATAGGCGTGTACATTAACGTTTACGATAGATAACGTTAGATGGTTTACTCTTACCGGACCTTAATCTCATGCAAGGCTAAGGCCAAAAAAAAAAAAAAAAAAAAAACAAACACTAGCAGCAGTCAAACAACAACATGATATACTAGAATTAAAACTCTTCTGATAGAAGAGACGAAGAGTGAAAGAAGGAGTACCTGAATACGTCCTTGCTACTCGTATGAATAGCGTCTTTGATATGCGGTCTCAGTATATTGAAGAAGTTCGGAACACTGAATAATAAAAAATAACTTTATCAAAAATAGAGCCTGTAACTAACCTATGAATCGGGCTTTCTTCGGAAGTAGCGCGGGCGCGCTCAAGTATAGAGTAAACAAGGTCACGGGCGCGCTCAAGGTACTGTTTTGAAAAAAAAAAAAAATCTAGTAACAAGAGGGTGGGCGCACTCAGATGATAGAGTTAAGAGGGCGTGGGCACGCTCCGAGTACTGTTTCGAAAAAAATTCTAGGAACAAAAATCCCATTTTTTCTGAAAAAATAAACACAGTGAGAACACATACAATTGGGTGGGTGGATGAAATGGGATTTGATAAAATTGAAAACACGAAGGGAATCTAATCTAAACACAACTAAGATGCCAGCGGTGCCATTTGATAATTGTAAAAATAAAAGCTTCCTACCCTACTTAACTAATTAAACTTGGCAGAAGTAAAAACATGGATTAACACTATTTGTCAAAGTTCTACTCTCGATTATCCTATAATAAAACTGGAGTCAGAATTCATTCCACTCCTAGTTGCTTAGACGTAACAATTTCTCTAACTTAAACAATCCAACAATATCAATGAAAGCAATGATTTAATTATACTAATATGGTGAAAATAACTAATTAAGATATTCTTAATTATACTATAGCAATTTAATGAGAAGATGTGAATGAGAAAAAGAGATTAGGGGGATTTGATTCCACTTTGATTAATTTTTAATATGCTAGTGTAGATTTGTTGCAACCCTAATATTTATGTTTTCATATAAAGGTTAGGTTTTTTTATCCCTAATTATTCATGGCATCTCTACCAACTAATAATTAGCATGTGAGGCAATTGAAACCCATTCTTATGGTGAATTAATTACCTTCTAGAGTGGAATATCTTACTATAACTATTCTATACTAACACATCAAGTCTTCATCAAAGTTTTAATCAAACCCCTCTAATGGAGATTTAGCTATGAATTATGAGACTATCATAAACATAATAATAATTAGAAGAAGACATAATGAAGAACTAATTTATTAAAGATAACTTGAATTGAATTAATGGTGGCTAGGCTAATAAAACAATAACTAGGGTTTAAAACTAAAGAAGAAAAACTAATTTATTATCTAATAGGTTCCTTAGAGTTGTGCCTTAGTCCTCTTTATATAGGAGAGGGCTAGGTTTATAATTTCGTGCATGAGCTTTGGAGCTATGTTTTGGGCCACTAAAGCAAGCCCAAAACCTAATTACTTAAGACCAAAAAGGGTTTCTCTACTGGAAATTACTACAACATCATTTTTGTGCACTTTTACTCCTTTGATTAGATCAATGCCTGAACCATTAGAAATCTCTTTTCGAGACGGTCGTTTTGACATATAGTAGGCCCAATTCCGAGGTCTGAGTCCAATGACACTGCCTGCAGAGCTTCTATTGACTTTTCTGCTCTATTTCTACCTACGTTGACTTTGACTTTTCAGCTTTGACTGGGCTTTAAAAAGGCTTTTTCTCTTTGAAACTTGGGTTTTAAATATAGAACTTCTTAGCGAACCAACCTTTGCTCCTTTCTTTTGCAAAAGTGACATATTTGACTCCAATACCTTATATACACAAACATATGTAAACAGTACTAACTCTTATTTATTATAAGCATAATTGGTTTAAATGTAATTTTATTAAGGGGTTAAACCTACAATTTTGGGCTCTTATCATGGGATACGCAAATCACTTCTAATAGCATTATGCCCCACAAAGTCCATGTTAGCAGCTCTATACATGTTGAAGTAGTGGTATTGGGAAGTATCTTCAAAAGATTAGAAGTGAGGCTCACCATAGATTGTTTGGAGTTAAATGATTGGGAGTTTTAGAAGAAGGAATGTAGACTTTAGTTTAGGACTTGTTTAGTTTATAGTTGAATAAAGAACATTGAAAACTTAAGTTGTTTGAAGATTAAATAACATGAACTTGAAAGGAATGATTGAAATGAAAGATTGAAAGAAATAACAACTAGAAAGAAGATTGATTGATTGAATAACAAAGCAAATAACAAGATTGAAATAAAGAACAATAATGTAAAATGACTTGAATGAAAATGGACTAGAAATATAAATCCTACATGACACTAGAATAAGTCTAGGTGCATTCTCTATCCCTAACTTTTAGTTTATGACTTTATGCCTTTAACTGATTTGCCCTTCTCCATTACATTTAAGATACTTCACACTTTACTTTATGCTTTTGTTTTTCCTTTTCCTTTTTTATTTCTTCTTGATCAAGATAGATTTTGGAGAATGCCATATTCAATGAAAAGGACCTCCATCTCTGGTCTTCTGAGTTGAGGACTTTGACCTTTGACTTTGACTTTTTTAGCATTTTTTCATAGCAACTTCTGGTCTTCATAATAAGTTTGATTAAGGTTCCTTTTGGAGCTAAGATGCAGCTTTTATGATAAGTGGTCTGAATTTCTCTGTAACTTGAAAAAGGCAATAAAAGCTATGAGTTGTCTTTTTATTAAATGTAAGAAGGGCTGTAATGTAGTAATGTAAGGGTAATAAAATGCACATTTGGGAGCTGATCACCACCACCAAATAGCATCTTGCTTGTCCTCAAGCAAGGATGAGAGAAAAAACTAAGATCACAAAGTGTGATTGCATTGACCATATGCAACAAGGCCTTAAACCATTAGGAACTCCCTAATGGAAAAGCTTTAAGCCTCGTGAGTTATCTAGTGAAGATACTCACAAACTTCTTCTATTTAGTATAAAATGTCTTGTTTCCTTAGTTATTCTTAGAGTTCATACATCTCTTTAGCGGGGAATAAGGACAAGCTCCTTTGAACTTAGAATAACATATGTACAGTAATTTAATCTTCTAAAGATAAATGTGCAAAACATGAGCAATGAAATGCAAAAGCAGAGTCATTTCTTAGACTTTTGGAGAGCGTCCTTAAGGTGGGTTCTCACAGGGGGTGTGTTGCAATCACAACTCTTTGATAGATTCACTCAAGGTTCGTTCTCTCAAGTGTAACGGGAACTTATATTCCTCACATACTTAAATGATGTCCAAAGAAACCGGGGTCGATTGATCATGCTTGCTACTTACTATCACACCATCCTATCCTTAATTGAGCTAGAGGTCTTTTATTAGGAATTATGGGGATAGGGTGATGGTTTAGAAAGAAAAAGGAAGGAAAAAACAAAATCTGATGAGTTGAGAAACTGGGTCTTCAAGATACTTGTAACCAGACAAGAACCTCGTTTTGTTCTTTTGCTTCCGAATTGTGATGCATTCTTTTAGCCCTTTGGCTTTCTGACTCCATATGATTTTGTATTTTTTGGGAGTTCTAACTTTTCTTTTGTTTCTTTTTGTTTTTGTTTCTGATATCATCTCCTTTTAATTTTGAACTTTTGGGAGATTCGATTTTTGACTCCTTTGATTTTTTTGGAGTTTTGGCTTTTGGTGGGTCTTTCTTTTCTTTTCTTTTCGAAGCAACTGATCTATTTTTGTACAAGGTCTTTGATCAATTCCCAAATGTGCATTTCATTACCCGTATATTGTTGTATTACAATCCGTCTTACGCTTAACAAAAAGGCAACTCATAGCTTTTACTACCTTTTTCAGGTTAAGGAGTATTTCATACCACTTATCATAAAAGTTGTGACTTAGTACCAAAAGGAGCCTTAATCACACTTATTATGAAGACCAGTAGCTGCTGTGGAAAAGTGCTAAAAAAGTTAAAGTCAACCGATCAAAGTCAACAGTCAAAAGACTCAAATCAAAAGACAAAAGATGGAGGCTCTTATTTCAAATTATGAAGACTTATCCCTAAACCTACCTTAGTGAAGAAGGCACCCATAAAGCAAAAGCAAAAGCAAAAGTGAAAGGGGTGAGGTATTTAGTTTAGAATTGATGAGGGCAAATCTGTAAATGGTAAAAGTAGGGTATATAATCAAAAAAGCAAAGGAGAGAGAACTCATCCATTATCTTAGGATCCAAACAATTTGGTTTGTTTATTTTCTTGTCTTATTTTTCAATTCATGTTTTTAATTTCTTATTATTTCATTCCCTTTATTTCAATCAACTTGTTATTTCATTTCCTCTATTTCAATCAAACTTGTTATTTGTTCTTTGTTTCAATCGTCATCTTGTTTGCTTGTTTCAATCAATCTTCTTTTCATGTTTTCAAGTCATTTTAATCAACAATCAAATCTTTCAAGTTCATTAGCTTAAAACCATTCTAATATTCAAGAGTTTACCTTTCTTCTTCTATCTCCCTCACTCAAACTCTAAACAATTTAGAATGAACCTCAACTTCTAAACTTTTTTGAAGTATACTTCCACCACTACTAAAGCTTCAAATGGTTCCCCCATCATGGATTGAAGGAGTGAGAGTGATTGGTTGAGAATCTAAGAAGGGAGCATCATTCTCACCTCTCCATTTTTTTTTTTTTTTTAAATTTTTCATCATTTTATTTTTATTGTTTCTCTGTACTTAGATATTTTTTTTTGCAAATCAGGTTGTGGGACAACAAAGGTGGAGAGGAGCTAATCCAACAGGTGAAAGATGACCGCCGTCCACCGGCACCGGCCAGAGACCGCGCTGGCGGTGCGAGCAAAACTGCTGGGTCACCTCAACACAAGTGTGTGCCAATTTTTCGAGGTCCAGTTCATTTGTGACACACAATTGTACTCCGATCCCAGATTTTATAATAAGGTAGCAGAAAACAATGGAACTTGTTTGTAATAGTTAGTGATAAAAAGAAAAATGAAAAAAAAAAAAAAAAAAAAAAAAAAAAAAAAAAAAAAAAAAAAAAAAAAAAAAAAAACTTGGTTTTTGATAGATTTCTTATGGTGAACTTGAGTTAAATTTGGTTTAAGTTTAATACTTACCAAGGGATTAGAGTTTTAATTGCCTTGGGAAGTTCAAGTGTGTGAGGCAAGTTGTGGATAATAGCTCACACACTTTGAATCAACTTGGTAATCAACACTCTAAGTCTAATTGAATCTAGTTACTCTAGGAGATTAATCTAAAACTAGTTAATTAGATTAGTATAATCTTAGTTTAGTTTTAAGTTTGAGCCCTTGAAGGTAAAGTTGTATAAATTGTCAAAAACCGAACTTGTGGGTTTTTTAAGTGGGCCTTTATTTGTAACTTAAAACAAGGTAAAGCTCAAAAGGTTGGGCCAGATTCTTAGATCAAGTACCAACCGACGTCGTCTTCTCCTCAAGCAGCGTGTAAGCACGGCTTGAGAGGTAACTTCTAAACCTCCTCGAAGCCCAAGTAAGAGGATACTTATGTGTTCAAGTATGCTTACGTGGTTGTTTGAAATTTACTTTCCACATTGCATGCAATTTACATTCGCCCATAAGGCTGAACCCGAGCCATAACAATCGTTGGGAAGTCATTACCCAATGTAGGTAAATTGGACGTTGCTTGATTCCTGAAAGTCTTAGACCAAAAATAAATAAATAAATAAAATAATAATAATAATAATAATTAAAATCAATCAACTAGAGCCCAAGTAGTCACGCTCCTCCAGAAAAGGACAAAAATATAGCCACGAGGATTTAAAGTAATCAGTTACCAGATTTCGGTGGACCAACTACCTTCCGCATGTAGGAACCATTATTTCAGAACGAATATTTCTACAAACCGCGAGAACCCACACGCAGCGGAATCAATGGGGTTCTCACGATTTTGGATAGAAAACATACCTTTGAGAATCGGTTTAGATGTAATCTCTGTTAATCAAAACTTTATCAAATCCGAAATCAACCCCTTGATCTTCTGTTGTATTCCTTTAGAACAGATTGGACGTTGTGTGGGCAACGATCTACCAATCCCTTTCTTTCTCACAAAGCTAGATCCAATTTTGGATCTATCTTTCCTTGCCTCTTTTTCTAATCCAATGAATAGTGAATAGGTTAATTTCGGCCAAGAGAAAGAGTATTTTATTTATAGGCTACAACAGGGACCATGAGGAGAAATTAGGGTTGGGTCTCCTGACAGGCTTGGGCTTCCCATGTTCGCCCAGAACACACAGCCCAAGTCCGTCAACAAATGGCTTATTCCACTAAAGGTCATTATTGCACTATCGCCCTAATCCTAAATTACGTGTCAGCGTTTATGGGCTCCATATTATATGCTCGTTGATTTCCCCGTGTTTAAGATATCGAATGTCCGTTGATTAAGTCAAGTTACTGACAACTACATTAATCAACTTCTTATGTCCTTGAGTAGTACCACTCAACCTCATTGTCATGTCGGAATAAATCCTCTTGTAGGGTTTACATGACAACCTTTTTGAGCTCCTCAAGGGGACATCATCAACCCGACTTCTTACGGGTCACGGATTCCTTCTATAATCAACAGCACACCTTACATACAATGTCATTACCCAATCCATCGAGTTTGTTGATTCACAAATGATTTAAAGCACGGATTCCTTCTATAATCAACAACACACCTCACTCATTGATGATTTAAAGCAATGTACAATGCACGTAAGTGCCCGTTATTATATCCGGATTAAGAGGACAAACATCCATAATAACAGAGGCGTTTGTTCTCTTATACAGTCAGTATAAAGAGAAACAACCTCACTTGGCCCTATTCAATACACACAAAGTGTACTAGTGTAATCCTATAGTCAAGATAGACTAATAACAAATTATACTACAACAGTACCAATGGTTTGTCCAAATCCATCTAGGTTGTGAACGATTACTTATACTTTATAAGGTACTGATGATATGATCTTCTGTGTGTCCACACTATATCATCTACAACATAAAGTATTAGACACATACATATAACTAATATGCATAACATTTGCCCATATGATTCTCATTCAAAAAATGAAGAATTAGAGTTAATACAAAAGTAATGCTTTTAGTATATAACCCTATCACCTCACTCCCCTCCCCCATATTCATCGTGAGTGAGATTCTTGGTATCACACCACTTGGTGAAGTGACCGCATACTCTTCTGAGACGTGTAGTAGAGCCATCCTAGTTACGCGCCCAACTGTTCCTTTGAACAGGGCATAATAAATTATAGACCAAAATCAAAGTTTTCAAAACTCCATACTTGCAAAAATGAATTTCGATTTCTTGAGCATACATTACACCATTGGCACATGTTAGGATAGTTTTGGGGTCTTGCTAAAAGTGTATGATACTGCATTCAGACACTTCTAGTATTAGCAATAATAAAACTTACTCACGTAAGAGAGTTCGTCGACCTAGACAATCTCCTATTTCTAGTTCTTCATCTCTTAGGATGGCTGACGAAGTAGTGCAAGCTGAAGAGCCTCTCTCCAACTTCTACACACCGTTGCAAGATGGACCTCCATCTTGTATACAACTTACACCGCTTATGAGAGATTTAAAGATTCCACCGAACGTGTTCAATCTTCTACCCATTTTCCATGGGTTAGAACACGAGTTACCGTACAAGCATCTACGTCGGATACATGAAATATGTAATACCTTTCATCATCCGGGCATTACCGATGATCAAGTTAAGCTACGAGTTTTTCCTTTCACTCTAGCTGGCAAGAGTCACGCTTGGCTTTTCTCACAGAAGGCCGACTCTTTTGATACATGGGAAAAGGTTGTGTTCTCCATCATGAAGAAGTACTTTCCACCAAAGAAAACAGAAGAGATAAGAAGCAAGATACAGATCTTCAGACAGAGTCCAAGTGAGACATTTTCTGAAGTGTGGGATAGATTCTCTGATCTACTCCATTCATGTCCTCACCATAAACTATAAAAATCCACTCTTGGCCAATGTTTCTTCAAAGGCCTTATCCCAGAACACAAAGTAACCCTTGACATCATGAGTAATGGTAATTTTTTGGATAGAGGTGCAACCGAAGCTTTAACCTTTCTTGAAGACCAAGCTGAAAAAAGTACCCATTGGGGAGACAAACAATTCCAGAATAGGCCAACCCAGTACAACCAAGGCTAGTAGTATTTTTTAGGTGAAATCAGTTCTAGAAATCAAAACCTTAATAGAAACCCTCACAAGAAAGATAGATGCCCTCACAACCAAACAAAAAGACCAAACCCCTCATCCTATTGTGTACATAAATACCTTACCATGCAATTTCTGTCTTAGCTTAAATCATATAGATACCACCTGTCCCTTGATCACAAACCTATCATCACTTCAGCAAGAAGAAGTATGTGCTTTCAATGTACTAAATGCACCATGGAGACAATATCCAAACTTTGTATGGACCAACATTCCTCAAAACCAAACACCACCAGATTTCAACAAACCAACAAATGCCTTCAGACAAGGACAATGACAAGGTACCTATAACAATCAGAACAGAGCATTGGTTCCATCCTAGTTTAACTAGAACTATTAAAACCCACCAATCAACAACCAAAGAGACCTAGTCCCCGTTACACCATCAACTAGCATCCAAACAGATAAGCCCACCGAAATAATGTTATCTATCATGCAACAGCAAACCCAAATCCTAGCATCCTTGCAACAATCTCTAAACTTGTTAGCCCAAGATAAAACCCAGAAAGGTGCGTTCCCAGGTCAAGCTATTCCTAATCCCAAACCAACAAACACAGCCTTTGAAGTAACAAGTGACGTGAACGAAGCTGGAGTGCTAAAAACTTTTTCTTAATCATCCCACCTACGAGGATTAACTCCTCTTGTTCCGATATATTCCTTTCCTATTACATTCCATCTTTCGCTTTAAGGGGATACATTAATAAGGTAACCGGACCTCTCCACTTGGAGGGTATGGTTGTAAGTGCCAGAGCCTTAGTCCATAATATATCTTGCATATTCTATGTAAAACACTTTTTACTCGTCGTTAGAGTAAGTGTAAACCTGTGGAGCGAGTATACAATTTTTCTTTTCTTTATTTTACACTTCTTTTTCAAAAATGTTTGATTTCTTTGTGTTATTAATGATAGATTCTCGATATATCAATAGTTAAGTGATTTTTTTTCAAAACGGGCAATGGATTTTACACAGACCAACCCCTAGAACTATGCAATCTAGGGGCAGTTTGAGATCAACTTTGCTTACTAAAGGTCACCTATATCACTGAGCTATTTGCCCAGGTCAGGACATTCTATGTCTTGTGCAGTAAATCCCCTAACTCGCATAGCAGAAGCTATGTCTGTCTAGATTGGGTTTGCCACAGAGCCGACATGAAAGTTGCCTAAGAATATATGTTATGATTTGTTTTAAAGTAGTAACATCTAGAATCATAGCTGTTGAGTATGAGTTTCTTAAAACATCTCTCCATAGTTTTCAAAACCAAAAGATATAAAAAATGAAAGTTATACGTCCAGAGTAACCAAAATGATACCAGATTAACGTATAATTTTATCTTCTTGGCAAAACCTCTATATAGATAGAGATATATTTTGAATGAGAAAACAAACCCAAAAAAAAAAAAAAAAAAAAAGGTGTCTCCAAACAAGAATTAAACAAATAGAGTAACCCAAAGTGATACTAATCTCTGTTTAATTCTATCTTTTTGCCTACACCTCTCTATTTTGTCTCAGGAATCTAGTGTTAAAAGACTCAAAAATTTCCAAAATTTTCAAAATTTTCATTTCTTAAAAATCCTTCCCCTCTCGTTTAAATCTTTTCCCCTTCTAATCTCTCACGATTCGAAAAAAACTTTTCAAAAATGTCTTCTGTAGCAAACAAAAACCCTCCACCTGGCAAGACTAGATGGATCAGTTTCAATGATCGTGTTCAAGCACTTCCTAGAGAACTGTAGCTTAAGATATGGACACATATACCAAAAATTATTCCTGGTTTAGGTAATAGTTCATACACACGAAAGAGACGAGCTAAGAGAGAATGCTGGTGCTAGAATTGTCAACCATCAACTTGCCCAGGTCTTCAACCTCATAACAATTCAATTTTACGGTTTTCATGTGCCAGCTGCCTACTCATTGAGCACAGCTGAAGAGAGTAATTCAGTCATTTGGTTGGGATTGACTCAAGTTTTTAGAAACTTCCAAGTCTTGGGCATCTGACTTTAAATGACCCACTTTTTTAAAATTTATGTCAAACTTATTCAAAATCCAAAAAAATTAATTAAAATTTTCTTTATGTTATCTGTATATATTTTTCTACAGTTCCTATACAGTTCTTTCCATCATCTATTTCTCATCTAATATTAGATGTGAGTGTATCATATACCATTATGTTACATTTTCGATGTTGATCATTTTGGTACCTCACGGGTCAAGATCAGTCAAGTAACGAAGCTTGGATCGGCTCTTGAAGTTGGCAAGGCACTGAGGACAAGATTGGAATTTCCTGATTCATTTGGGCTTGGGCCAAAATTTTAATTTCTTAAAAAAGGCACATGCGAGGCACGTGCCATCAAACCCTTAAGACCACATGTTCGTTCCTTCCCTACTTCTCTATCCCATAATTTCCTAACCCTAGCTGGCTCACTTAGCTCGCACTCGCCCCCTACTATACTCGCGGTTTCGCTGATAAATGTAAAATGAATAGTCTACCTACGAAATGAGTGATGAATTCACAACGTAACTAAACTAACAACTATTTTGATGCTTATTTATCAAAGATATTTTCTACTCTCAATCCTATGAGATATAGTGGAGTAGAGTGATTCGTTCCACTCTTAGTCCTTCCCGTGATGCTTGTTTTCTAGTCTCAATACTCTACTTAAAGTCAATGAGAGCTTTTACTTAAAAGGGACTAGACTACGATGCAACTACCCACCTAAATGCACTAGTCGGTTATCGAATACTAAGGGAATGCTACGTTGATTCGATGTTAAGGAGTTAGAGGGGATTGATTCCACCTTAACTCAACTTAATCCACTAGCGGCGAAGTCGTAATCCGAATTGAACTGCTAAGCGGAAACAATCGGTTCTTCCTAATCCCTAACTACACATGGCATTTCTACCAATTAATAATTAGCATGTGAACGATTAAACCCATTCTCATGGTGAACTAAACGTTTCTAGAGTGGAAAGGAAACTACGACAATCTCCGATAATTGGAATCAAGCTTTCATCAAGGTTTCTCAACCCCCTCTAATGGAGGTTTAGCCTTGAATCATTCCGCAATCATTTCCATTTAAATTTAAACTAAACATAATATAAAGCATTGAAATTTACTTAATGAAACAATAATGGAATCTAATTAATAACTAAGAATTGAATGATAACAAGAATTGAAATTAGATCTAATAAATTGTAAATGACAAAAACGAAATTGAATAATAATAACTATTTATTTGTCTAATGAAATGAAGAACAAAGATTCAAAGGTTTTATCTAAACAAGGATTTGAAACTAATTAAATAAAACAATTAAATCTAGATCTAGAAGCTATTCTAATGGCTACTTTCTATTCTAAGCTATCTACCTAACCTAACTGCCATTAACACTGAGTTAAGCTTTTGTTCTTATACATTCAGATCCAAAAATCGTGCATGGGCTTGGAGCCATGTTTTGGGCCGAGAATCAGGCCCAAAACCCAATTCTTTCAGTCCAAAAAGGCCTCTTCAGCTGCAGTTGGCTTCCACAGACTTTTCGTCCACTTCTGCTCCTCTGATTGGGTCAAGGCTTGGACCATTGCAAAGCTCTTTCCGAGACGGTCGTTTTGACATAAGGTAGGCCTCATTCCGAGGTCTAAGTCCAAAGATATGGCATTCGGAAGTTCTGCTGACTTTTGCTCCTTTATCTCGCTAAAGTGGCATATTTCTGCACATAATGGACTTTGAAGCCTGAAATGCATAAAAACACGTAATCAGTATTAACTCTTACTTATTATTCACATAATTGGTCTAACAGTATGATTATTAAGGGGTTAAAACTACAGTTTTGGGCTCTTATCAAACCACCCCAAAACGAAGATTTTGCTTGTCCTCAAGCAAAGATGAGAAATTAGAATAAGTGACCAAAAATGGAGTTCTAACTACTCTCGTTTAAGCTGAGTCGCGATTGCATTGACCATATGCAACAAGGCCTTAAACCACTAGGAATTCCCTAGTGGACGAGTTATAACCTCGTGAGAGTTTTCCAAAACAAGGTACTCACAAACTTCATCTATACTACAACGACTAAGAAAATAAAACTATTGTTCCTTATTCATGCTCCCAATTATCTATACATCTCACTAGCTATGAACAAGAATAACCAAGTCAAAAACCTAAGTTAATATATGCATAATAATCTATCATCTACAATAAACATATACACCATGAGTAGTACTATAAAATGTTTAGCAGGTTTGTTTCTCGAACTTCGAATAAGCGTCCTTAAGTAGGTTCTCACAATAATAGTCAAGAAACAACACTCTGATTTTTCCACTCAAGTTTCGCTACTCCAGTGTGCAGTGGGCACACTTTACCTTACAATCTCAATGACACACAAGGAAGCTGGAGTCGATCAAACACATCTACCACTTACTATCACACTAACCTATTCCTAACTGAGCTAGAGGTCTTTATTAGGTGTTGCGGGGATTAGGAGATGGTTTAAGAATGAAGGAAATGGATATACAAAAGGACAAGTCTGAGATAATAGAGTCTTCATATTATATAACTTAGAGAAAACCTTGTTATTTTCTTTTGCTTCTATACTTTGTTTTCATCCTTAGCCATATTTTTCTTTTTCTTTTCTTTGGCTTTTGACTCCCTTTTATTCTATTTTTGGAGTTTTTATTTATTTCTATATTTTTTTTTTTTTCTTGGATGGAAACTTCTTTTCTTTTTAAAACAACTACTAATTTTTTGTTTACCGCGAGGTTTTTCTCTTTTTCTTTCTTCCTCATTCTATTCTCAGACTTATTCTAAATTGGGTAGGTTGATTTATATTTATATTTTGTTTTGTTTTTGTAACAGGGTAAAGGAATTTTGGTTTATGAAAGGCTAAGGAAAGGCTCGGAGGGCTTACTAAGCGGAAAATAATTCATAGGTTTGAATTTTTGGCTATATCGATCCAAAGAGGGCCTAAATTCTCGCTTAGGATATGACATAGTGATCAAAGCAAGTGGACGTGTGATTTCTCTATCCGGATTTTACTTCTCCCTTGTGTCATTTCTCAAATGTTTTCGCTCATATAAGGCTTTTTAGGCTATATTCTCCACGAGATTTTTGTAGAATAAGTACTCTAGCCTAGATTTCAGAAACTTACTACTAACAATCATAGATACTCATGTAATATATTTATAGATAGATGCAAAGATTATTACCTACATATTAACCTAAGTTTCTAACAATTATTCGATGCAAAAGCTCATTGAGACTTCTAGATTGTTAAGAGCATAGAGAAAGAAAACAATACCAATATTCCTAAGTGTATAGCATAAACTTATTTATTTATATTTTTGAAATTTTTAACTTGAAAACAAATGCATATTATACATATCTATATCCTAACAGATGTCTTAATTACACGAGTTTCTATGCCCCCCCCCAAACAAGAAGCATGCTTTGTCCTCAAAGCATTTAAATAAAGAGGGTAGGAAAAATACCATTGAAGCGCGTGAAATTCAAGAACATCTGTAAAACAAGGTTAGAACGTACTAATATAGGAAATAAAAACTGACACAACTCTATACGAGTTCTACCCATTATGGGGTTAACAGAATTAAATTGCTTGGGACATAAGCGGACACTAACGAGAAAATAAAACTTACCTCCACCCCCGTTATTCGTCATCTTCGTCATCCTCTACTTCTATAAAGAAGTGAGGCTCCTTCGCCCTGCCATGCTATGATAATTTGCCGGGCTTCACGCCATTTATCATCTATGGTTGCTAACCTATTAAGTGCCACTTGGTCCGATGGGGTGTAGGGTGCAACTTTGGTGAGGTTGTATCCGCCACCCTTGCCAAGTCATCATTGCGGAAAAGATCGAATAATACTATTGGTGGGTCGCGACCGTGTCTACCGTAATCCAATCCGTGAAACGCGTGTACAAAAAAACAGGAAAGAAACATAGCATAATACGTGAAATTAGAGCGGGCATAAGAAGGTACTTATGCCTCATGGTATGGGCTCGTGCTAAACTAGACATCAAAGTTAAGGGAAGATCATAGAACCGGCCCCCGTGGCTAAAGCAAGGAAAAACGCTGCAAGTGGCGCCATTCGCGAGAGAGAAAGCGCCATTCCCCTAATATGTTTAGCATAATCCAAAACATAACAGTTCCTATGTTCATGGGACGGGCTACCAAGGGCAACATTATAGTCCCCTTGGTCCTCAATACGAAAAAATGCCTGCCCATAAGCCTCGTGCAAAACTCATAAGTGTAGACATGCATATTATCGACCCAATAGCACCATGGGTCTTGTATCTCGGCCGGGCATAGCAAGTCCAAGAACAAATGCTAGCAAGAACCTGGTAATTTCCATTGGTTCTTCGTCAATGTTGATGGAGAACACTTGTTCTCCATCCGGTCTCTCAAAGAAAATGCAGTTATTATAAAAATAAGATGCAAGTGCTGGAGAATAAAGTTCAGCCGGTCTTACCATAAGAGGTTCCCAGCCAACATATGTGATCACCTCGCGAAACCAAGCACCGTAAGTAGTGCTTTGGAACAAATCTTCGAAAGACTGTTCCGGTATCAATGTTGGAGATGTCATCTCAAAATTACGCTTTGGGATAGCTGCGAATGATCCGGATACTACGCGCGAAAAACTGGAAAATTTCTGGTCCACGCAAGTCAGTAGCGCTGAAAGCGCTTCAACCAGTAGCCGAAGTCGCGCTCTTTTGTGTTTTGGAATTCCAAGAATTAGGGCTGAAGTCGCCGGCCAAGGAGCGCTGGCGCCGCTATTAGTATTTTGGAATTCCAGTGTTTTAGCGAGAGTCGCGCTTGACTTGGGCGCGCTGGCTCGACAAAATTTTTCTCGAAGTGTAGAGGCGCGAGCGCTAGGCCTTGAAGCGGGGAGTTAGTTTTCTTGAAAATGAAGTCGAAGCGTGGGGATCGCGGGTGTGAAAGGTGAGTGATGGAGTTTAGGTGTAGTGTGAGTTGTGAGGATAGTTTGTATCAAGTTTATATAGGTTTAAAGTTGCTAAAAGGATCGGAAAGTTGCCAAAACTAATTACGGCGGTTTCGAAATCCTAAAAATTTCCAAACTTCAAAACGGAAACAACTCATATCCCCGGATTCTAATTCAAACCGAAAGTATCTTTTAGGTTGATTTTATGATAGAATGTACCTATTTAATCTAGATTTCATCCTACAATGATACTTAATCATATTTCTGCCTAAACAACCATATTTTCACCTTGACTCCGCGAATTAATTCTAATACGAGGGTTATACAAAAATAATGCTTGAATTGATAAAACCACCCCCAAACAAGTTGGGAAGGTGGGGTCAATATGAAACAACCATGCATAATGAAAATAAGCCCTTATATTAAAATTTCATTTGGAGTACCACTACAATATTCAAATTACGGAAATAAAAATTACATTACAATAAAAAACAACAAAAGTAAATAAAACAACAAAAGTAAATAACACAACAAAAGTAAATAAAATAACAACCACTATCAATCCTCGGACTCTCTAAACAACTGCCACGGTGGCGGAGGGCACACTCTCTAGTGGTGGCTCCCGGACTCCGAGAAGTCCAGCCAGCGAGCCGTCCTTTCGCCGACGACGATGCCTGCGTAGTAGCGTGTGTCCTCGGCGAAGTCAGTGATGAGGGTGGGAAGCGTGCAAGCATATCCACTCTAAACCGGCTTGGCTTCCATCTCGCCCCTGCTCCCCCATCTCTCATCCTCTCTCGGGGTGCGGAGCTCGAAGTTGTGATGAATAGTCGCATGTCGAGTCCCCGAGGTCTGCACAGATAGTGTTTAGGAACGATGCCCCTATGAAGCACAGCCATGCATTCCGCGATCGGACCAACACCTCTCGAGGGCATCTGCATCAAAGCAGGTCAAGTCTTCCTCATCCTCGGGGCATCCTGCTGTCCCCGACCTCCTCTTCATTCCCAGCCCCCACCATCCTCTTCTTCTTCCTCTCTATCCTCCGCCCTCCTCCAAACTTGTTGGACACACTCCTATAGATACGCGTGTTCGGTGCGGGGTAATGTAAATCCTCTCGGGGCGCCGGAGCTGCTTTCATCTTCAAACATGATCTTGGTGATTAACACGGAAGAGGTGCCAAAGACCTTTCGACCCCCGACGATCATGCTTTCGGCCAAAACTCCATGATACAGAAATCGTATTCTCTGGAGTACCCATAACACGGAGGCAGGTCGGACCGATGTCAATCGATCTTGTCCTTCCCTAGGACATTCCGACCAATCCACCGGGTCAGTAGCCGGTGGGTTGGTCCCGAGGGATGCTGGCGAACACAATGGGAGTTTGTATTGTAGCTCCCATTGATGACAGTCAGGCCCATCAATGGCTCTACCCCGTCAAAACGGGGCTCCTGTAAAGTGGCCTCCAGATGGATTCTAGGCGGAATGCCTAGAATCTCGGTAACCAACGACCCCAATGGTCAACTCCCTTCTCTTCTTCCTTACCATCACAAAAATCCTACTCCCCTCCAACTCCCTGGTGTTGTAGAACCGTCGGACCAAGTCTTCATGGTAGAAGGCTTCGGTCGTGTACCAGAGACTATTCCAGTCTCTACTAGCCATTTCGTCACCGTAAAACGGAGCGAAATGGTCGGCAGTGAAAACTTGCTCCGGTATGATTCGGCGTTGTTGAGCCATTTGAAGTTTGAATACGGTTTGGGGTTTGTAGAGGGTGTGGTAGTGGTGGTTTAACTTGACCGACTGAAAACAAACAGGTGGTGGTGGCGGTGGTGGTGGCGCGACACCAAATTTTGAATTTTTGGTGGTTTTGTTGGGTTAAATTGGTGGAGGTGGTTTGGTTTTAGTTTTAGAAGAGATTTAGCTTGGAAATTTGATGGTTGGCGTGAGTTTATGGTATTTCTTTTTAATTTTTATTTTTGTTAGGGTTTTGAGCTTTGTTAATGGTGGAATGGAGTGGAAAAAACGATGAACTGTTGCTGAGAATGTAAGGGCGCGAGCGCGCTGGTCGTGGGCGCGGGTTGGGCGCGGGTTGGGCCCAAGCCCAAAATCGAAATTTTTGATTTTTTCGATTTTTTTTCGCGAACTTCAAATCAAAATTCCCGCTTCGTTACCGGTCCGATTTTTGCGAATGAGATATGGAAATGATCAGGAGAGAATTTCCTATCCAATGATCCATAAAACACTCTATTCCGACTTCAGATGACATACGAGATAGTGGAAAACGCCTCGAAGTGCGTGCATGACGTAAGTTATGCGAACGAATGAACTCTAAATTAATAGATTATGTCAATCCGAAATTAAATAATACAATAAAACGGCCTAAGCAACTGTAATGGGACATAAACATTTAGTACGGAAACACGAACACCCCACCCCCAAACAAATTTTTACAACGAAGCTTAGAAAATTTGTTTTTAGTAGTGGGTCTTTTAAAGTTAGATTCCCGAGACTTCCTAGATTACTATGTTTATTTTTATTTTATTTTTTTATTTTTATTTTATTTTTAGAAGGAAAAAACGATAAGCAATAAAGACATAATTCACACCATAGAGAAACATGACTCAAAAAATCCGAGAAAAACATGCAAGAGTGGAAAACGTGAACTATGTGAACCGTGGACTTAGGATCCGGTACTTACAGCCACACACTCCATAGGGAGGGCCGGTTACCTTAATGGTGCACTCACCAATATATTAAAGTGAAAGGAAGTGCACCAAACACAGAAATTGAGTCGTTTATAGTCGATATACGAGACTTTATCTAAAACATATGTATGAACATGAAGTTGATCATATATCAACAACCGAAATAGTTGTGGATCATTCCATAAATAAATATCACATAAAACATATCCAAACACAATGAAACACCAATTTTCCCTATGACTCAACCTAGTGAAATGAAAGCGAAGTCGGATTACCCTATTGTGTAACCTATCATGCACCTTATTTTTCATTTTGAATGAGTGGGTGTTCTAGTAAATAAGTGTGGAAAAGTGAATGGTTGTGGAGAATATGGTAGATATGGATAAGTTCTAGAAAGACAGCTTGTACACAATGAGGATGTGGTTTTAGCACCGAACTCATTCATTGTGTGTGTAGGGACTGTCTCAATTCTGAAAATGAAGGTGTCAAATAGTTTGTCCTTCTGAAGTATCTGTTTGCTAGGAGGATTTAAAAATTATGAAGCACGGGAGAAACAAAAGATCGAGTGCAAACTTCGAGATTCCTTTGAAAGGGTGGAAGGAGGGGAATCGAGGTGGATGTTGTGCAAGTTAGTTCTTGATAGGGTGAATTGTCACCTACTCGAAAAAAAACTCATCAATTCCTCATCTAGATTGGTCATATCCACATTACTATGGTAGTCCTCTACATCTTTGAGAAAATCCTCTATCCCTTCCTCATCAATAATACGTGTATCGACTAGTGTAGGAATGAAAATGTTGGAGTCTGACTTTCCAAAGGAAAGAATTTTGGGCATATGACTATCGGGGACGTGTTGTTGAAATAATCTCGAGCAAAGCTCGATCATGCTAACCTCTCCATCCATAGGCGAATCGGGTAACTTCAGATCCTTGTTTTAAAAACATTGACTTCAACAACAAGATGGCCAAAAGACATGGACATTGAACCATCCGCGGCAATTAATGAGCGCATTGGCGGTTGCCGGAAAGGACGCCCTAGAATGATCGGACCCGAGTCGTTAGCGACCGTATCGATCGAGGACTACAAAATCAGCCGGATAGTAGAAATCTGAACTTTTACCGGCCACATTTTCGACTACACCCTTAGGATACTTAATAGACCGATCAGCTAATTGCAACGTCATTTTAGTGGGTTGCATCTTGTCTAGACCTATTTGTCTATACAAATAAAATGGGAGTAAGTTAACACTTTCGCCCCGGTCTAATAACGCGGTCGTCAGATAGGAATCTCTAAAGGTGCATTGTCTGATGGGGGCGACCGGGTCCTTGTACTTAACAATTCCATTATGTTCAGATAAGGTTGGGAATTGTTACGTTAAAAAGGCGTCTTTTGGTATATTTGTCTTACGCCTAGTAGTACACAATTCCTTAAGAAACTTAGCATGATGTGGTAGCTTTTTAATAGCTTCGAGGAAGGGAAGGTTTATAGTTAGATTCTTGAAAACGTCCCTAATCTCCTCGTAATTTGTATCCCTAGTTAACATGGCTAATTTTTGTGGAAACGGTGGTTTCTGTCTATATTTAGCAATGGTATCACCTGGATGTTTAAACATGGCTTTCTGTTTCTTAGGTTGTGTTGTAACTGGTACCTCTACAGTGGTAGGCTCTTCAGTTTCTATGTCGGTATCTAGTAAAATAGTAGGTGTAGGGGCTACTGGTGGGGTAACTATAGGCATAGTTACCTTGTTATCAACCACTCTGCCAGAACGGAGAGTGGTGATGGCATTTATCTCACCTACATTTTCAAATTCATTACTAGTATTATCCGTTACCTCAAAGGTGTTTTGTTGTTTTAGGATTAGGTATTGCGTGACTGGCAACACACCTTTGGTTTGGGCTTTATCTTGAGCCAACTGTTGGGTTAAATTATTAACGGATTGTAGAAGCTGTTGGTTAGATTGAGCCATGGTTTGGAAAAGTTTTTGGCTCACTTGTATGAAGGTGTCGGCGATCGGTTGTGTGGGTGTAGTAGTCACGGTTGGTGTGGATGGAACTATTTCACACGTGAATTATTTATAGGTGGATTTTGATAATTATTATTTACCGGACGATACCTCTATTAGCATTATAATTATTATAATTACCTTGACCTTGTGCTTGACCTTGTCGAGGTTGCACTTGGTTGTTATAATTATTAAAATTACCCCACCATCGCCCTTGTCGTGGTGGAGCTTGGTTAAAGCTTTGCGTTGGCCTAACATATTGATTATTGTACCGCTTGGGGTGTGACTTGTTGGTTATTTCTCCAACCGAAGTTGGGATTTTGTCTCCAAGGGCGTTAGGTTCACTATTAATGGAAGAAGCCTGTTCATAGGCTATAGGGGACGATGGAGTCGGGATGCTCGGGACTCAAACAAACTACATGGGTTTGAATTTACATTCATGACGGGGATAGGCTTTTGTTGTACAGAAATGGCCTCTACCTTTTTAGTGAGTGATTCGATTAGAGTTTTAAGCTCGAATCGTGTTTAATTTCAAACATATCTTGCGGCCTTAACCTGTTGAAGAAGAACTAGCCGAGCGGGGGATATCATCACTACCCCAATTATTATTTAAAAGCTTTAGTTTGGTCTTCTAAAATTTATAAGCCTCGAGGCTCCTTTACTTAAGAAACTACCCCCATTCATTATGTCAAGGACTTCTTTATGGTGATGTTGAAGTCCTTTGAAAAGGCACGAACTAACGTGTCTTTTGGTAGGTTATGGTGTGGACACTCTATAAGCGGTCGGTGAAACGATTCCAAGCCTCTGAAAATGATTCATGAGGATTTTGTCGAAAGAAATGAATCTTGGAAAGCATCTCATCCGTCTTTTTAGGGGTGGGTAAAATGTTCCATAAACAGCTGAACAAGTTTAGCCCACGAGTCCACGAATTAGGCGCCAGCAGTTAACCAAGACAGCCTTATCGGCTAAGGTGAAAGGGAATACCCTTAATTTAATTTGTTCCGCACCAACCGTAGGATGGTGGAATGTTGTTAAGACTTGTTCAATCCTACGCGTGTAATGATAAGGTTTTCATGGTCTAAACCATGAAAAGCGGGTAACAAATTAAAATATTTGGAGGGATTCTCAAATCCCATTTGGTCTGCTAGAACGATGCAAGATTTGGGGCTATCGCTCAAGGCTTTGTAGAAGTCCGAGAGAGGAGTCTCTCTTTCTTCCCCCATTATATCAGGTGGTGTGTGTGAAATAGTAGCTAGAGGTGTAGTGTGTGGTATACTAGATAGACTTGTTTGTTGTTGTTGTTGTGTATTTACGTTAGGTGTTTTTGTTCTACCAGACCTTAATCTCATGCAAGACTAAGTCGAGCTTAACTAAACATGCAACACTCCAAACAATTCTGATATACTAGTATAAAACTCTAACAGGAGATGCGAGGTGTGGAAGAAAGGGATACCTGATTGCGTCCTTGCTTCGCTTATGAATAGCGTCTTGTTTACGCTTGTTCAGTGTATATAGCAGTTTAGAACACTGAAAAATATGAAAGAGCAAAGTTCGAATCAAAACTGTCGAAATCCGAAAATTTTAACACAGTATTTCCAAGGCTCGAAAGTAATTTTCAAATTACAAAGTGTTTTTAGGGTGGTCGCTCCATATGGGGGGGTCGGTCCAACAACATAGGGCGGGTCGCTCAGGAGGAGGATGCATCTTCGATGTAAATTTTGCCCGGAATTTTTCAACTATAAAATGGACAACCACAGTATGATTCAAACAAGGGTGGGTGGGTGAAATGGGACTTTAAAAACAGTACTAACACTACGAAAACAATACGAAAGTGAAACTAAGATGGCAGCGGCGCCATTTGATAAATGTAAAATGATTAGTCTACCTACGAAATGAGTGATGAATTCACAACGTAAGTAAACTAACAACTATTTTGATGCTTATTTATCAAAGATATTTTCTACTCTCAATCCTATGAGATATAGTGGAGTAGAGTGATTCGTTCCACTCTTAGTCCTTCCGTATGCTTGTTTTCTAGTCTCAATACTCTACTTAAAGTCAATGAGAGCTTTACGAAAAGGGGACTAGACTACGATGCAACTACCCACGAAATGCACTAGTCGGTTATCAGAATACTAAGGGAATGCTACGTTGATTCGATGTTAAGGAGTTAGAGGGGATTGATTCCACCTTAACTCAACTTAATCCACTAGCGGCAATTAGTCGTCGTAATCTGAATTGAACTGCTAAGCAGAACAATCGGTTCTTCCTAATCCCTAACTACACATGGCATTTCTACCAATTAATAATTAGCATGTGAACGATTAAACCCATTCTCATGGTGAACTAAACGTTTCTAGAGTGGAAAGGAAACTACGACAATCTCCGATAATTGGAATCAAGCTTTCATCAAGGTTTCTCAACCCCCTCTAATGGAGGTTTAGCCTTGAATCATTCATAATCATTTCCATTTAAATTTAAACTAAACATAATATAAAGCATTGAAATTTACTTAATGAAACAATAATGGAATCTAATTAATAACTAAGAATTGAATGATAACAAGAATTGAAATTAGATCTAATAAATTGTAAATGACAAAAACGAAATTGAATAATAATAACTATTTATTTGTCTAATGAAATGAAGAACAAAGATTCAAAGGTTTTATCTAAACAAGGATTTGAAACTAATTAAATAAAACAATTAAATCTAGATCTAGAAGATATTCTAATGGCTACTTTCTATTCTAAGCTATCTACCTAACCTAACTGCCATTAACACTGAGTTAAGCTTTTGTTCTTATACATTCAGATCCAAAAATCGTGCATGGGCTTGGAGCCATGTTTTGGGCCAGAGAATCAGGCCCAAAACCCAATTCTTTCAGTCCAAAAAGGCCTCTTCAGCTGCAGTTAGCTTCCACAGACTTTTCGTCCACTTCTGCTCCTCTGATTGGGTCAAGGCTTGGACCATTGCAAAGCTCTTTCCGAGCCGGTCGTTTTGACATAAGGTAGGCCTCATTCCGAGGTCTGAGTCCAAAGATATGGCATTCGAAGTTCTGCGACTTTTGCTCCTTTATCTCGCTAAAGTGGCACATTTCTGCACATAATGGACTTTGAAGCCTGAAATGCATAAAAACACGTAATCAGTATTAACTCTTACTTATTATTCACATAATTGGTCTAACAGTATGATTATTAAGGGGTTAAAACTACAGTTTTGGGCTCTTATCAGTCGCGACCTCACCCCAACACACCACCATTTAATTTTTTCATAGCCTTCCCCAAATTCAACCCCCATTCTAACTCAAAACCCTAATTTTTCAAATCCCTACTCTAAATGGCGCGAATTCTCAAAATCATGCTGGAGCAAAATTTTACAGACCTTTTCTATTCCGATATGTTTGAAGATGCGGTATATTCTCCCTTTCTTACTCTATCATTTTATAATTGCATGATTAGAAGGGAGGATGTCCGTATTACGGTTGTTAAGGATGGTCGCTCACCAAGGAGGTGGTGAGTGTTGTTCTGGGGATTCCTCTGAAAGCCTATGTTAAAACAGAACAGTCCCAAGATAGAAATACCATCGATGTGATGATGATAGAGATGCTTCTCGAGGGGGTTAAAAACCCCAAGTCTCATTGCACTTATCAGAGTTCGTTACGAAGGAACCAACTAGCAGTATCTCAGATGACAACATACAACTTGCTAGGCTCAGCCAAGGTTTCGGATATAGGTAAGGAGATGCTTCATATTTTATATATGGATTCTTCAAAAGCAGAAGAATAGTTTTTGCATTGTCTCCTTTATCTTTGAGCAACTCTGGAAACTGAAGAAAATTGTCTGCCCCTCTACCTGTGCTGGTCACCACGATCATGTAGCACTGGGGGTTCCAAGCCACAGACTCCCTAGTGGAGGTCAAGGACGTTACCACAGGTCCTATCTATGCCCAATGCGTCCAGAAGTCATGGCTTCCACCTAAAGCCAGAGCTGCTGAATAAGCACGCCTGACTGAGGATATGGATTACTTCGCTGAAGATGCCACTCGACCGTTCACTCAGTCCATGGATAGAATTCACCTCCTCCATGGAGGCCAGAAGATTTTGCACTCATATCTCCACCATCTCAGGGAAACTCAGGGTAACATCACAGCGGAACAACATACCCTTAGAGAGGAGCAGCAGACCTTCAAGTAGGAGCTGCGACATTTTTAGCACAGTGTAGTGAACACTCCAGAGCATCAGAGATTAGCTCCCGTGTAGTGATAGACATGTCAGGCCTTGACGTCAGCAAGGAGAAGTATCTTCTAGACATCGAGATAAGTCACGCACGGATTTTGACTAGGATTCCTAGTGTCCGTATAATTAGATCTATTTATTTTTATGTTTCTTTTTCACGTGTATGACGTAGTATAAGTTTAACTTTATGTTTAATATTATCTGCGTGTTTTATTTTGTTTTTCTTGTGGAATTTGGTTTATGAGTAGAAGGTAAAATAAATACATCATGCCAAAATTTCCCAATTTTTCTTTCATGCATTTTATATTTGTTTTCAAAAAAAAAAAAATACAAAAACCCAAAAAGATCTTATAGTAGAATAGATATCCCTAGTATAATAAACCATGTATTTTTCGTTCTATATCAAGCAACCCACGCCCGAAACTTATTTGTGGGTGGCGTATTTTCATCATGAAGAGCATAATACAGGTCTATCGCCATTTTTGCTCAAGTCTCTATGGTAATCTCTTTCCTTATATCTTCATACTTTAAGGACAAGCATAGTTCTATCATAGAGTTGGTACTAGGCATTTTATATATAGTATATAATATAGTATATTTCTTCCTTTTTAAAAAATTTTCGAAAAAGACCAAAAATATCTGTTCGTTTAGTATTAAAGAGTCTTGTTTCCTTTTTCTATGATGAATAAAAAGTTTAGAAGTCTCAATATAGCAATAGAGTAAGGACTAGTTCTTCGTACTTAGACTAATATACGTGCAATAGTTTCTATATCTTTTCATGAATGCCATGCATCAGTATTTGTTTGTATATAACAATGAGTTTCCGAAGGCAAGGTTAAAACAATTAAGTTCCATATCCTGTGAGAATCTAGCCAAAAACCTCATCGGAATGATTATTAAATGATGACACAAAGGATGTTCAGATAGAAAGACCACCGGCGTCCACTTGCTTGATCACCACGCCATATCCTATGAGGGAATTTATGCCATTTTTGGATTGATATAGCCAAATAAACGTTAAAAACCCAAAAATATAGTTTTCCTCTAGTTACCCCTCTTGAGCCTTCACCTTTTCTAAAAGCCTTTTTATTCTTCACCAATAATTCCTAACCCATCACAACACACAATAAAAAGCTTACCCAGCTGATGAGTTGAGAACTGGATGGTATCAGAAAAAGAGAAGAGAAGACCTTGTACAAAAACATAACAGTTATTTACTTCAAAAGAAAAAGAAAAGAAAGACCCATAAAAAACCAAAACTCCAAAAATCCAAAGGAGTCAAAAATCAAATCTGCCAAAAGTTCAAAATCATAAGGAGTTACAAAGCCAAAAAGCTAAAAGAATGTATCACAATTCGGAAGCAAAAGAACAAAACAAGGTTTTTCTCTAGTTACAAGTATCTTAAAAACCCAGTTTCTCATCTTATTAAATTTTGTTTTTCCCTTCCTTCTTCTTTCTAAACCTTCACCCTAGCCCCGTAACTCCTAATAAAAGACATCTAGCTCGATTAGGAATAGAATGGTGTGATAGTAAGTGGCAAGCGTGATCAATTAACCCCAGTTCCTTTGGAAGTCATTTGAGTATGCGAGGAATATAAGTGTCCACTGCACTTGAGAGAACGAGCCTTGAGTGAATCTATCAGAGAGTTGTGATTGCAACACATCCCTGTGAGAGCCCAACTTAAGGAAGCTCTCCAAAAGCCTCAGAAACAACTCTTCTTTTGCATTACATTGCTCATGTTATGTACAATTATCTTTAGATGCTTAAATTACTATACATATGTTATTCTGAGTTCAAAAGAGCTTGTCCTTATTCACCGCTAATGAGATATATGAACTTCTGAGAATAAATAAGCAAACAAGACCCTCTTGTACTAAATAGAAAAAGTTTGTGAGTACCTTTACTAGAAAATCACGAGGCTTAAAGCTCATCCACTAGGGAATTCCTAGTGGTTTAAGGCCTTGTTGCATATGGTCAATGTAATTGCACTATGCGAAACGAGATTAGTATAACTGATAATAAATCACTCATTTGTGATCGTACTTTTTTTCTCTCATCCTTTCATGAGGACAAGCAAGATGCTATTTGAGGGTGGTGATCAGCTTCTAAATATGCGTTTTATTACCCGTATATTGCTGTATTACAGTCCCTCTTACGCTTAACGAAAAGATAACTCATAGATTTTACTGTTCTTTTCAGGTTAGGGAGTATTTCAGACCACTTATCATAAAAACTGCGACTTAGCACGAAAAGGAGCTTTAATCACGCTTATTATGAAAACTAGTAGCTATTGTGGAAAAATGCTGAAAAAGTCAAAGTTAATAGTTAAAGTCAATAGTCAAAGGACTCAAATCTGAAGACCAAAGATGGAGGCACTTATTTCAAATTATGAAGACTTATCCCTAAACCTACCTTGGTCAATAAGGCACCCATAAAGTAAAAGCAAAAGTGAAAAGGGTGAGGTGTCTAGTTTAGAATGGATGAGGGCAAATATGTAAATGGCAAAAATAGGGGTATATAATCAAAAAGCAAAGGAGAGAGAACTCATCTATTATTTTAGGATCCAAACCATTTGGTTTGTTTATTTTTTTGTCTTTATTTTCAATTCATGTTTTTAATTTCTTGTTATTTTTTTTCCTTTATTTCAATCAACTTGTTATTTAATTTCCTTTATTTCAATCAAACTTGTTATTTGTTCTTTGTTTCAATCTTCATCTTGTTTGCTTGTTTCATTTCAATGTTTTAATCAATCTTCCTTTCATGTTTTCAGTCATTTTAATCAATAATCAAAGCTTTCAAGTTCATTAGCCTAGAACCCTTCTAATATTCAAGAGTCTACCTTTCTTATTCTATCTCCCTCACTCAAACTCTAAACAATTTAGGATGAACCTCAACTTCTAAACTCTTTTGAAGTATACTTCCACCACTACTAAAGGTTCAGTCTTCTCTTCTCTTTTTCTGATATCCATCCAGTTCTTAACTCGTCAGCTGGGTAAGTTTTTTATTGTGTGTTGTAACGGGTTAGAAATTTTTGGTGAAGAATAAAAAGGCTTTTAGAAAATGGTGAAGGCCCAAGAGGGAAACTAGAGGAACACTATCTTTTTGGGCTTTTAACGTTTGTTTATTTGGCTATATCAATACAAAAAGGGCTTAAATTCTGTCTTAGGATATGACATGGTGATCAAGCAAGTGGACATGTGGTCTTTCTATCCAGACAGCTTTTGTGTCATCACTCAATAATCATTCAGATGAAGCTTTTGGCTAGATTCTCACATGGAACTTAACTGTTCTAACTTTGGTCTCAGACACTCATTGCTATATACAAACAAATGATGATGCATGCCATTCATGAAAAGATGCAGAAACTATTGTACGTATATTAGTTTAAGTTCGAAGAACGAATCCTTACTCTATTGCTATAATGAGACTTCTAAACTTTGTATTCATCATAGAAAAAAGAAACAAGACTTTTTAATACTAAATAGAAAAATATTTTTGGTCTTTTTTCGAAAAAGTTTTTAGAAAGAAAGAAATATACTATTATATCTTCTATATAGAAAATGCCTAGTTTTTACAAAATGTTATTATACCACCCCCAAATAGACCTATACTTTGTCCTCAAAGTATGATGAGATAAGGAAAAAGATTACCATAGAAACATAAGCAAAAACGGCGATACACTTGTATTCTGTTCTTCATTATGAAAATACGCCACCCACAAAAAAGTTTAGGACATGGGTCATTTGATATATAATAAGAAATACATGGTTTATTATACTAGGAATAACTATTCTACTATGAAATATTTTTGGGTTTTTCTATTTTTGAAAACATATATAAAATGCATAAAAAAATTGAAAAATTTAGCATGATGTATTTGTATTACCTTCTACTCATATACCAAATTCCACAAGAAAACAAATAAACAAGTATATATAATATTAAACAGTATAATTAAATGTTATCATAAAGAAAAAAAAAACAACAATTAAAATAAACATACACTATAAACTATCTATACGGACATTAGGGAGCTGCCTAGTCAGAATCCGTGCGTGACTCGTCACAACGTCGAGAAGATCCTTCTCCTTGATGACGTCGGGTCCTAGCATGTCTATCACTACGTGGGAGCACATCTCTATTGATTTGTAGTGTTCTAGTGACACTGGGTTGAAAACGTCATTGCTCCTGCTGGAAGGACCGCTGCTCCTCTTTGAGGGTCTGTTGTTCCTCTCTGATGCTCTGCTGTTCCACTACGATGTTTCCCTATGTTTGCCTGAACTGGTGGAGGTACGAATGCAAAATCCTCTGGCCTCCATGGAGGAAGTGAATTCCGTCCATGGGATGCTCGTACCGTAACTCGTGTTCTAACCCGTGGAAGATGGGTAGAAGATTGAACACGTTCGGTGAAATGCGAAAGTCGCTCATGACCGGTGTGAGTCGTATACAAGATTGAGGCCCATCTTGCAACGGTGTGTAGAAGTTGGAGAGAGGCTTTTCAGCTTGCACTACTTTGTCGGCCATCTTAGTAGATAGAGGACTAGAAATAGGAGATTATCTAGGATGACGTGCTCTCCTACATGCGTAAGTTTTATTCATGCTAATACCTGTAGTGCCTGAAGGCAGTATCATACACTTTTAGCAAGACCACAAAACTATCCTAACATGCGAAAATGATGTAAAGTATGCTCAAGCAATCAAAATTCATTTTTGTAAGTATAGAGTTTTGAAAACTTTGTTTTGGTCTATAATTTAGTATGCCCTATTTAAGGGAACAATTGGGTGCAAGACTAGGATGGCTCTACTACATGTCTCAGAAGAGTAGGCAGTCACTTCACCAAGTGGTGTGCTACCAAGAATCTTACTCACGATGAATCTGGGGGAGGGGAGTGAGGAAGGTAGTTGGTCCACTGGAATCTGATAACTGATTACTCTAAATCCTCGTGGCTATACTTTTGTCCATTTTTGGAGGAGTGTGACTACTTTAGGCTTTAATTAGTTGATTTTAATTCATTTTTTTTTTTGTCTAGGGCTTCAAGAATCAAGCAACGTCTGATTTATCTACTGTAAGACCCCAATTATTTTTACATTATTTTGTAATAATATTTAGTATTGTAATAATGATTAATTAAAATAGTTGTGATAATTGGTAGTCATAAACCATATTGTAATTTATGTAAAAGATGTCTTAATATAATTATGATCTTACTTCAACAGCAAACAGATTTTTTATTTTGTGTTATAAGTGTATTTCGTGCTTATAAATTATGAAATGATTGATTAATATTGTTACATTAGTTTCACATTGATTTTTGCATCTTCAAGCATTTTAAAACATGTCTTGGATTTATTGTTCTTAATTAATATATTAAACTTTGTTCATGCCAATATAACTTGTTGTTGGTGATATATTAGAAGTGGGTTTATATTATCCTAAATTTTTTAAAAATCCATGTTATACTGTAGCAAGTCTTATTTTAATTGTCATTGTATTTGGAGATTAATTTTTTGAACATTTTCACTGTTTAAAATAATTAGTAATAATAATAATAACAATGAACGTCGATTATTTCTTCTTAATTGTTTTGTTTCAGTCTATATACTTTTGATAGATGGATATGAAAAAAATATATATATATTTTTTAGAATACGTGTTATATTTGATCTAGTTGCATTCCTGAATTAGGATTCGATGGTTGTTTTCATATTTATGATTTATATAGTTTTAAATGATTCATTTTTGCTTGCTGAAATGAGAGTATTATATGTTTGATTATTTATCTTTCTCTCATGTTGATGAATCATAATTGCATAAACTTGAATTATAGTTTCTTAATATTTTGTTTGAAAATGCAAAGAAATAATATTTGTAGATACAATAAAATAATAAAATAAAAGGGTTTCTGAGAGCATGACTAAAGTAAATATAAAGTTTTATTATTTGAGGTTGTTACTATCCGGTGACATTTTAATAGATTTCAAATGCATAATAATTAGTGTAATTCATCCGTTCTCTATAACTTTTGCCAACTAATTAATTTTATTATTGTTTACTTAAAGTTCGTTGGTGTGCCGATATTTTCTTTCACCATATTTAGTCTCATGGTTTATCATAATTAGTTGTCATGGATGAAATTATAAATTATATATGTGTTTTGTTATTTAAATTTTCTTATGAAATACGTAGTGTGTCCGTTGCTTAGATGATCATCCATGATAATAAGAGAAACTTGATTTGTTTGTTTAGTAAGAAAAAAAAAATTTACTATTAAAAAATAATAAATTTTGATATATTCATGAGAAGAAATTGATGTAAAAATTAGATAAGAGTGTTTTAATGTGTTATTGATGACGATACATAGAAGAAGTTGTCGAAAGATCTATAGAGTATCATCATATAGCCTTATTTTGTCCTTGTGACTGTGTTTGGATTTTAGGGCACCCTGCATTGCGCCTCCCCCTCCCCTTCTCATGTATTTCTTGAGTTTTTTTAAATTTACATGAACTCACCAGTAGGGGCAATATGGCTGTGTTTAATTAGTATTTGTAAATTTACAATATTTTCCTACTCTAGGATTTACATGACCAAGGTAATTCAAGAGTGTCTTAGGAGTTCCACCACTGAAATTGCTACTAATATGATGTGTATTCAATCCAAAGTTTTTGGAATCTTAAAACTACAAAGATTATCAGTATAACATCTAGTTACGTTTAGTGGTGATTCTGACGGGGCAGCCACCAAGTCCTTGCATCGTATCATAGATGTTCTAGTTCAAATTCTGAGCATAAAGTTTTTCCAAACGGGTGTTCTACCATCCTACCAAGCACAGCCTTAATTTAATAAACATGAGCAGCATGAGAAAAAACAAATCGAGTGCAGGTGACGTCATATAGTTGAAGTCTTTGGTATCCAAAATATATTTATACATTATATTGTGAGCATGGAATTCTTGAAAGGACCAACTAATGAAGCTATACAGTTAACATGGATCTGTTGAATCCGAAGGAAAACTGTATTTTTAGGTGCAGTCGCACAAAACTCGAAATCAAAATCATATATCATTAGGAATGGCTTGTACTAATGCATGGTTCTAGCCTTCTCCGTACTTTGGTATCAGAATTCAAATCCAGCAAATGAATAAGAACTAAAAGCCAACATCTAGATATCATGTGAAAGATGTAACGAGGACTTTATTCCAAAATTAAAATTAACATAACCCATAATGAAACTGAAATTCAGGAAGTAACAGTTATGCTTTCAGGTCCTTTACTTCAGACACCTAAACTAGTAGGAGCAAAACTGTCAGCTTCAATTCCAGGTTCCTTCACTAATGATTTATTTTTTCAGGAGTGCTAGTTTCATCAGGAGAAGGTGCTGATGAAGAGTAAGGTGCAACAGCAGAGTGACGGCCAACATTGGCGGTTATGAGAATGGAAGAGAGAAATGATGTTGTTGTTGATCTCATTCTCATGATTGAAGACCAACTGGAAAAATATTGACTTTTGGCGGAGGTTATTAATGAGAGGATTGATGTGGCTGAAAAAACTAAATTTTTTTGATCATTGCAGCATCCATTGCTTAGGGTTATCGGAGACCAGAGAAAGAGAACAAAGGTTTTGCAATAAAGAAAGAAAAAAAAAATTGAAGTAAAATTGCAATAAAGATAAAATAACTGAGACATAAATGGAACTGAAAACTTACTTGCAGAATATGATTATAACCCAGAAAAGGCGCTGCCTTCACTGCAAAACATTCAAAGAACCTTCGAAAAATTCAAAAGAATTAACTTTTCTTGTTAAAAATAAAGAAAGGAATGATTGTTGATGGGTCGGTGGTGGTAAATATGGTGGTGGGATGATTGGAGGTGGTAGCGTTGTTTTGGACGTGGTGGTGAGGTGATTGGAGGTGGTGGAAAGAGGGTTTGGATTCGTGTTTTCTTAAATTTGGAAAGAGGGAAAATAGAAAAAAAATAACGCGGGCTTGAATTTGGGATTTTCCTTTGAGCGGCTTAAAATTAGGTGCGTTGAAGTCAAACATTGACCTGCCTGCAATAGCAAAGGTTCAAAAACGCAATCAATTTATAGCACTTTTCCGCCAAACGCAATTGTAAGTTGTTCCAGCTAGAAAGACTCATTCCATAAATCAGCAAACGCTATCTCCAGAAATTGCATAGCATTTTTTTATAAGTGCTATTGAATAAATGTTATCTATGTGCATTTTTGTAGTAGTGATTGGTGTTTAGAGTAGTGAACGTTATTGATTCATATTATTGTTTGTATTTTTTAATTAGATGTTTCCCTTTCAAATTGATTCATATGATACGAGAGTACACTTAATTAAAATGTTTGAGATTTTTATTGTAGTTTCAATGACATGAGTGATTTTTGTTTTAAGTGTATTAGGACACTAATGTTCTTTTGTGCATGATAATGAAAAAAAAAACTTCCTAAAGTTTTATACAGGGATGAACTTACCCCACATTATTGATTAGTTTAAGTAGAAATTATTTTTCGTAAAGATTGCTACGTGTCAAGAAACTGCATGCTAATGAGAAATTATATATTTATCTTGTGTTTAAGTGACAGTAATAATTTGTTTTGATGTAGAAAATTAAACTATATATAATAGATTTTGTAGTGGCATGAGGACATATATTCTGGAATTAATTAAAAATAATTCATATCAACATTATCTTGCTTAAGTTTAATATATGTACATTCTTGAGTACATTCTAATTTAATAACTATCATTATGTGTTCGTATAGCTTACCTTACTTTTGAATCTTGGGACGAGATTCTTTTGAGATGTGTATAGCTGTAAGACCCCAATTATTTTTACATTATTTTGTAACAATATTTAGTACTGCTGAAAACGTGTTAGTAAATGTGGGTTTGACTTTTTGATAGAAAGATAAAAAGAGGGAAAATAGTTTGTTTGGTTTGAAAATGATTTATTAGGAAAGTTTTTAAGTTTTAAAATAAGGTGTAGAGATTTTATTAATAAGGAAGCATTGAGAGAATAATTTCGTAATCTAGGGGAGAAAATATGGAAGGATTTATCATAAATTAAGGGTTTTCAGAAAAATAAGTTTTTAGAACTAAATAGCTAAAACAAAGAAGAACGGAGACACAGATCGTGCATCTTTTAGCTAGCTTGGGATCGGTTTTCTTTGATATTCTAAATACTATTTTTTCGCGATACGAGAGGTGAGTAGTTATTTCTTTTTCTATTTCACGTGTATAAAGAAAAAGCTTTACGGTCAAAGGTTTTCGCTCAGTATATATTTTGTTCTGCTTACTGTCAATATTTTTCATCCTGTCGAATTGTTTTAAAGGTTAGCATATTGTTTTGCTGACTGTGAACTGGAATTTGATCTATTGAAGCTTTATGGGCTATTAATGGCGGTTAAAGCCTAAAAGAAAGAATCGTCTATAAATTATTTGAATTGGCATATGGTTTGATTTGGTAGTTGGAATGGGTTGTTGGTTGATGTCGGGGGATTAAGGGTTTGATGTTTGGTTGTTGGTTGGAGAGTGGGGACAGTTGGGAGCTTGAAGAAGTTGTTAATGGCGGTTGACATCTATGGTTGGGGAGTGATTTTTGAAAGTTAATGAAATCGAGTTTTGTGTTTACTAAAGTAGTAGGGGTTTTGTCCAGGAGTAAAACCACGGGGATGAGAGTGGAGGAAGAGGAGAGTTGGTGGCCGGAACTCGAGCTGGTGGTGGAGGAGAGTGCTGGTGAGGAAGAAGAAGAAACCAGCGACTCTGTTCTCTTATTTGGGCTTTGGGCCGAAACAAAATTAGTTTGTTTCTTTGGGCCGGTTTCTATTTTTGTTTTGGGCTGGGTCCATATGTTTTGAAGTGGGTCAGTTTGAGTCTTAAAGTATGTTTAGACTTTTAGGACAGGTTATAAAGGTTTGGGCCTTAGTTTTGGGCTTTGTTTTGTTTAGTAGGATTAAGACCATGGGTTGAAGTGTTTTACATACGAGTTTGCATTAAGACCTATTTAGATGAACACCGGTTTAGGACTGGTGACTGTTGGGCTTGACATGTTGACCAGTCAACCCTTTGACTGTGACTGTTGACCGTGGACCGTTGACCGTTGACTGTTGATTGTTTATTATGTTACATTTTTTTTTATATATTAAATTTTATGGACTAATCCAATGGTAGCATGTTGTGGAAGTCGGTATAAACTGTTTGTGATTATCTAAGAAAGATTTGACATTGATATTGTGTAATTTTTGACACGTGACGAGATTGATATTTTAAGAGACATGATATTCCTAAAACGCTATAAAAATGTTATGCAGTACGTTTGGAGCAATTGTGACACTATGTAGTATGTTGTAATTGTTGTTCTGTTAAATGATATGATATGTTAGGATATATATATTAAATGCAATATTTTTTGGAGAAATAAATGTAAACACTCCATCATTATATCTGTGAGATGCTACTATGAGGTAGTATAATATTTGTGGATATTTCCCAAGGGATTGTGGCATAGTACAATAATGGGTTTATTCGTGAAAACCCCCCAATTTATGGCATGCTTTTGTGTTTACCCCCCAAATTTTGAATCATCACAAAAGTCCCCCCACTCCGTCCTGGCCCCGTCCAGAAATCATCCATATTTACTCTATTGCCTAAAATACCCTTGGGGGTAAACACAAATTATTGCAAAAAGATCCGTGCGCGTTAGTAAACATTTGGTACCTGGTACATCTAAACTGGTAATGCTGGCAAACATCCTTTTCAGACCCCAAGACTTTAAAAGAAGTAGTGTGGATGGCAAAAGAAGAAAAGCAAAACGCCGTTTCTATCCCGTTATAAAAGATATAGCTCATTACTTTTAGAAGAGTTCCTATGCAATAACAACAAGGAATAGGAAAGAAAGTCAATAAAGCATTGAGACCAGAAAGTTGCACCTTGCACTGAAGACCTCTTACAAAACCATACGCTGATTACGTATACAAATTTTTTTTATTTTCGAGATTTTTTTAGTGTACATATTCTCGAGAGCGCATAATAATGCATTGTCACAAAGAATTACAAGAATGTATGGAAGAGAACTTGCGGACTTATATTTGATCAAGTTGCATCCGCATATAGCTAAGATCTTAAGCCATATAATGCATTATCGGGAGGAGTAAAACAATGTCTAGAATGACTTACATTCTTCACAAATATAACTCTAAAAAGAAATATAAATAAAGTGGATCAAGGAAGAGGTCATTTTAAAACAAAAATTCTTCCGGTTTTTGGAAAAGATTGCAGCCACATGATGTGATAGATATACATCCATTCTGAAGCAAAAGAAAAAAAGCATGGCGGGTTTGCGATTTTAGATTCGCGGCGTGAAGCACACCCGAACTAGCGGAATGGTACACCGAAGTTAGTTGATCTCAGTATGAAAGGAAGCTTTGGCATCAACTCACTCTTAAGCTCGATCAGTTCATCGCGACTCCCGTCTTTCAAGTATACATACATACATCACTAATTAGATTTTACATTAACCAACCTTCGTTTCATCTATCCCGATTTGATTATAGGTCGAATGTTTTGATTGAGCTCTCACACTTTGTCATCAAAGTGTCTCGCCAGATTTCTGAAAAGACTAGAAGCTATTAGTTTTCTTCAAGCTGTTATTGAAAAGCTTCAAGACACAAAGGAAAGGAACTCAGAGCCAATACTCTACTCTGACTCCACATTCACACCAAATTGAATCATAGTGAGAATGACATTTGTCACACATGTAACTAATGGGTTTTCGAACCAAAGAACCAAGCACCATTAATGGCTGCCAATAGCTTGGTTACCACATACAGCTTCAATTTCTTGATGAAGAGGGCGTCTCTTTCTCTTAAAAACCGACATTTACTTAAATCTTTACTTTTTGCTTTATCGATTCGAAGCTTTGGTTTTTTATTGAGTTACTCAAAACGAAATAGAAGTTTCTGGTGAGTTGGATTGGATTTTTGTATCTTGATTTTTCGACGGTGTGGCAGCAGTAAGTGGTGGGGTGGAGTTGGTGGTCAGATGTGATGGAGATATATATTGGTGGTTGTCGATGGTTAAAAGCAAGATGAAGGAGATGAACATTATCCATCAGATTTGAAATACCATAGATCCCCTCCTTCTCAAAGTCAATTGTTCTTGGCAGCTTGTTTCGCGGATGTCTAATAACACTCACATAACAGTAACATACATTTGTGTTTACCCCCGAGGGGTATTTTAGACAATAGAGTAAATATGGATGATTTCTGAACGGGGCCAGGACGGAGTGGGGGGACTTTTGTGATGATTTAAAATTTGGGGGGTAAACACAAAAGCATGTCATAAAATGGGGGGTTTTCACGAATAAACCCTACAATAATTTATTTGGCACGTGAAAGAATGAAAGTTCTTATGAGATGTGCTGAGATATTTCTAAATATTGTGGCTTAGTGTAATAATTTATTTGACATGCACATGATAAAGTGAAATGGTTATGAGATACAAATGTATGACACCTGAATAAATTACGTAACAAAAATCCTAGAACCTAGCTACCACAACTCATGTGATTTGGCCCTTGTGATGGGCGTATGTGATATGATTGGCCCTTGTATAGGGTGTATATATGAGATGTTAATTGACCCTTGTGTGGGCCAATCGTAGCCGAATAGATGCTTGATTTTCTCGTTCGCAAAATTAGAACGAGATGCGCGATATTTTATGCCGAATAGTGGCAGTACCCACATAGTGGCGTTTGTGTGAGGGTTACCTGGTATGCGATATCCCACTTAGGCTAACTATGCACGGAGTGGTTCATTACATGAGGGGGGACATCTAGATGTACATGTTCAACGTTGGGGAGCGATTGTGGTAGCCAGGGAAACTAGGTAAAACATAGAGACGACGTGATTCTAGAGACACTTGAAGAAACTCTAAACAATAATTGTGATGATATATCAAAGTGTACGTTAACTCTATAATAAATGATTGACTGTGGTGGTTAAATTGGTCATTGAGATTGTTCTTGTTGGTTCAATGAGATGATTGAATTATGTATATGATATGTTTGTTTTATTGTAATTTATGTTGCATTCACAATGGTTTTGCAAAAGGGTGGGTTGAATCGATTATTTATGTAAGTGTGACCCACTCTGTGATCAGGCCTACACCAGTGTAAGTATATAGTAAGTTTTAGTTTTGTTATTTTATTATTAGATGCAGTTGATCTAGTACGGTTTGAAGCTAAGGCGCCTCAGTGGAGGAACTAAATTCTTTATTATTATTGAATTGGAAGCTAAGGCGCCTCAGTGGAGGAACTACCTACCTTAATTATTGTAATTAAGAATGTTGTATTAGTCGTTGGAAGTTAAGGCACCTTGATGGAGGAACTAACTGTAGGACCCGTTATTTTCATAAACAATATTTCTACAAACCGCGAGAACCACGCGCAGCGGAATCAATGGGTTCTCACGATTTGGATAGAGAACATACCTTTTAGATCCGGTTTTGATAACTCTGAGAATCCAAGCTTTATGAATCCAAATCAACAATCAACCCCTTGATCTTCTGTCGTATTCCTTTAGAATAGATTGGACGTTGTGTAGACAACGATCTACCAATCCCCTTCTTTCTCACAAAGCTAGATCCAATTTTGGATCTATCTTTCCTTGCCTCTTTTCCTGTACAGATGAATAGTGAATTTCGGCCAGAGAGAGATTATGCTATTTATAGGCTACAACAGGGACCATAAGGAGAAATTAGGGTTGGGCGTCCTGACGGGCTTGGGCTTCCCATGTTCGCCCAGAACACACGGCCCAAGTCCGTCAACAAATAGCTTATTCCACTAAAGACCATTGTTGCACTACCACCATAATCCCAAATTACGTGTCAGTGTTTATGGGCTCTATATTATATGCTCGTTGATCTCCCCGTGTTTAAGATATCGAATGTCCGTTGATTAAGTCAAGTTACTGACAACTACATTAATCAACTTCTTTTGTCCTTGAGTAGTACCACTCAACCTCATTGTCATGTCGGAATAAATCCACCTGCAGGGTTTACATGACAATCTTTTTGAGCTCCTCAAAGGGACATCATTAACCCAACTTCTTGCGGGACATGGATTCTTTCTATAATCAACAGTACACCTTACATACAATGTCATTACCCAATCCATCGAGTTTGTTGATTCATAAATGAATCTCACTCATTGATGATTTAAAGCAATGTACAATGGATGTAAGTGCCCATTATTATATCCGGATTAGGAGGACAAGCATCCATAATAACAGAGGTGTTTGTTCTCTTATATAGTCAGTATAAGGAGAAACAACCTCACTTGGTCTTGTTCAATACACACAAAGTGTACTAGTGTAATCCTATAGTCAAGATAGACTAATACCAGATTATACTACAACCGTACCAATGGTTTGTCCAAATCCATCTAGGTTGTGAACGATTACTTATACTTTATAAGCTACTGATGATATGATCTTCTGTGTGTCCACATCATATCATCTACAACATAAAGTATTAGACACATGCATATAACTAATAACATATATAATATGCATAACATTTGCCTATATGATTCTCATTCAAAATATAAAGAATTAGAGTTAATACAAAAGTAATGCTTTTAGTATATAACCCTATCACTAACTGCCTTATTGATTGTGTATATATATGTATAAGTATGATTTGTATTTTAGGGCTACTCATACCAGCATTGTTTATAATGCTGACCCAATTTGCATGTTTGCTTATCGGGTGTGTTCATAAAATGAACCCAGTTAATAAGTCTTGACAGGATTAGTGTTGAAGAAGGTTGGTTGCTGCTTGTGGTTTGCGCTAGCGTCTCAATACAGGATATGTTTTGTTTTCGCTTGAGGTGCAATAGTTTTTAATTGAGACAATGTTTTTGTATTTCCAGTTGTAATTATAATTAAAGAGTTGTTGAAAGGAAATTTGTAATTTAATCATATTTGTGAATTTTTGAAATGAAGATAAGCGAACTTTTGTTTATTTAAAATTTTTATTGGTTTCCAATTATTGGAAGTTGAGAGTGCATCACACCTCGAAAATCGAAGAGTCTTGAACAAATATTGTTTTTGCCGATTTTGTCAAAATTCGGGGTGTGACACCTAGATTGGGGAATGACTTCCCAATGGTTGTTATGTGGCTCGAGTTCAACCTTATGCGTGAATGTAAATTGCAGTACAAAAAATAAAATTCAAACAATCACGTAAGCATGCTTGAACACACAAGGTATCCTCTTACATGGGCTTCGAGGAGGTTTAGAATTTACCTCTCAAGTCGTGCTTACACGCTGCTTGAGGAGAAGGCGACTTCGGTTGGCACGTGATCTGAGAATCAGGCCCAATCTTCCGAGCTTTACTTTGTTTTAAGTTACAATAAAAGTGTCCTTAACAACTTTTTAAGTGGATCTTTTAATAGTTAAATAACGTTGCCTTCAAGGGCCCAAAACATAAAACTAAACTAATACTATACTAATCTAATAGAGTAACTAGTTAAGATAGATTATCTAGATTAACTAGAGTTAAACTTAGTTAGAGTGTTTATTACCAAGTTGATTCAAAGTGTGCGAGCGATGATTCATGACTTACCTCGCACACTTGAACTTCTCAAGGCAATAAAAACTCTAATCTCTTGGTAAGTTAAGAACTTCAACCAAGTGTTCACCCAAGTTCATCCATACAATCAATCAAAACTCATATTTTCTATTTTTTTTTTTCGTTTTTCTTTTTATCTCTAACTATTTCAAATAGTTCCACTGATTTATACTACTTTATTAAAAAAAATCCGGGTTTTGATTTCAACAAATCATCTCAAAACAACTGGAACTAGAAAAAACTGGACCCCGGTATGTTGACGTGGCCTCGCAGTCGCGCGACGGATTCCATCCAAAGTTTGTCAGTTTTCATTCACAGCTTCAGCTCCTATCCACTGTTTTGATCTTGAACCTAAATTTGCAGAAAAGTAAGTCAATAATAAAAAACAATAAAATAAAACAATGAAAATTAGAAAAATAAGAAATGGAAAGGTGAGAATGGTGCTTCCTCCTTAGATGCTCAACCAAACACTCTTGCTCATCCAATCCATGACGGCGGCGCCATTTGAAGTAGTGGTATTGGGAAGTATCTTCAACATATTAGAAGTAAGGTTTACCATAGATTGTTTGGAGTTAAATGATTGGGAGTTTTAGAAGAAGGAAGGTAGACTCTAGTTTAGGATTTGTTTAGTTCCTAGTTGAATGAAGAACATTGAAAGCTTAATTTGTTTGAAGATTAAATAACATGAACTTGAAAGGAATAATTGAAATGAAAGATTGAAAGAAATAACAACTAGAAAGAAGATTAATTGATTGAATAACAAAGCAAATAACAAGATTGAAATAAAGAACAATAAAGTAAAATGACTTGAATGAAAATGGACTAGAAAAATAAATCGTACATGACACTAGATTAAGTCTAGGTGCATTCTCCCTCCCTAACTTTTAGTTTATAAACCCATACTTTATGCCTTTTACTAATTTGCCCTTCTCCATTACATTGGAGACACCTCACACTTTACTTTATGCTTTTGCTTTTCCTTTTGCTTTTTATTTATTCTTGATCAAGATAGCTTTTAGATAATGCCATATTTAGTGATAAGGACCTCCATCTCTGGTCTTCTAAGTTAAGGTCTTTGACCTTTTGACTTTGACCTTTGACTTTGACTTTTGACTTTGACTCTTTTAGCACTTTTTCATAGCAACATCTGATCTTCATAATAAACGTGATTAAGGCTCCTTTTGGTGCTAAGACGCAGCTTTTATGATAAGTGGTCTGAATTTCTCTGTAACCTGAAAAAGGCAATAAAAGCTATGAGTTGTCTTTTCATTAAACGTAAGAAAGGCTGTAATGCAGTAATGTAAGGTTAATAAAACACACATTTGGGAGCTGATCACATGTTAGCAGGCAATATAGGACCCCTTGAGACGCAATCCCAATAACTGTCGTAGTCACCATTCAAATCTAATTAAAGTGAAGCTTGTGGCCACAAGTCTTCATTATTTCTAAGGTAGAGCCTGCACTTACTAGCTCTTACCAATGGGAACATATTCTCCATTGGAGGGTGTGAGTTGAAAGGAGTCCCAACGATTTGGTGCCAACATCTACTGTCCAGGTACTGATATTGATGTAAAGTGGTAAGTTTGAAGTTTCATCCTAAATCTTAAGATGGGAAAAAATGGTTGATGGCTAAAATCAAGAACTTCTTCAACTTTCTTATTCATTGTTCTACTCTAAAGGTATTGAAAAACAAGTTGTTTATGAAGATGAAAACATTGATTGTTGGATTAAAACATGTACTGAAAAAGGGGAGAAAAGAGACGACTTTGTTAACAAGCCACACTCATTAGATGTATTCAAATGAATGTAACTTGTTTTCTTTTGATTTAAATGACAAGGAAAGTTTGGAACAAGTTTAATTGAAATGACAAGACTGAAAACAAGTACTGAATGTAATGAAAAGACTTTGAAATAAAAGAAAGTAATAAGATTGAATAAAATAAAATAACAAGACAAGAAAATAAATTGCAATAATATAAATCTATCTAGGAAAGCATGATAAAATTGATCTCAATTCTTGGGTTGTCAAACCAAGAATTAGATAATGTTTTCTCTCTACACTTTTTGCTTTTATACTCCTTATTTTATAATTACTGATTTGCCCTCTCCCTCTAGATTTAAGACACCTCACACACTTGCATTTTACTTTTCCTTTTTGCTTTATGCTTTTTGCTTTCTTCTTTCTTCTTGAGCAAGCTATTGATCAAGGCTACTTTTGAGCTAAGGCCATCATCTTCAGTTTTCTGAGCTAAGGACAGGATCTTCAGTCTTTTGGGTTTGAGTCTTTGACCGTTGACTCTGACTTTAACTTTCAGCACTTCTTCATATAAGCTAAAGTCTTCATAATAAGCGTTAATAGAGCTCCTTTTGGCGCTAAAATGCATCTTTTATAATAACTGGTCTAAAATGGCTTGTAACTTGCAAAGGATAGTAAAAGTTATGAATTATTTGTTTATTAAGCACAAGAATGGCTGTAATGCAATAATGTAAAGGGATAAATATGCACATTTAGGGTCTGATCAACAACCCCCAAACATCATTTTGTTTGTCCTCAAGCAAAGATGAGAGAGAAAAACTAAGATCACAAATGTGTGATTTGTTATCCAAATCTCGTTACGCGGAGTGCGATTGCATTGACCATATATAATAAGAACTTAAACCACTAGGAATTCCCTAGTGGACGAGCTTAAGCCTTATGAAAGTTTCCCAGAGAAAGTACTCACAAACTTCCTCTATCTAATACAAAAGGTCTTGTCTCCTTATTTATTCTCAAAAGTCAATACATCTCATTAGTGGGGAATAAGGACAAGCTCCTCTGAACTTAGAATAACATATGTACAGTAATTAAATCATATAAAGATAATTGCACAAACATGAGCAATGAAATACAAATGCAGAGTTGTTTCCGAAACTTTTGGAAAGTGTCCTTAGGGTGGGTTCTCACAGGGATGTGTTAAAACACAAACTCTCTGATAGATTCACTCAAGTTTCATTCTTTCAAATATAACCGGCATTTATATTCCCCACATACACGAATGACATCTAAAGAAAGTCGAGGTTGATTGATCACAATTGTCACTTACTATCACACCAACCTATTCCTAATTGAGCTGGTGAACTTTTATTAGGAATTACGGGGCTAGGGTGATGGTTTAGAAAGAAAAAGGAAGGGAAAACAAAATCTGATAAGTTGAGAAATCGGGTCCTCAAGATACTTGTAACTAGAGAAAAACCTCGTTTTGTTCTTTGCTTCTGAATTATGATTCTTTCTTTAGCCCTTTGGCTTTGTGACTCCATATAATCTTGATTTTTAGGAGTTTTAACTTTGCTTTTGTTTACTTTTGCTTTTGTTCCTTTTGATATCGACTTCTTTTGATTTTGAACTTTTGGGAGATTCGATTTTTTACTCCTTTGAATTTTTTGGAGTTTTGGTTTTTGAGTGGTCTTTTTTTTCTTTCTTTCTTTTCAAAGCACTAACTGATCTGTTTTTGTACAAGGTCTTCTCTTCTCTTTTTACTATTTATCCAATTCTCAACTCGTCAGCTGGGTATCTTTTTATTGTGTGTTATAAAGGGTGAAGGATTTATGGTGAAGAATAAAATAGATTTTAGAAGTTTTTAAAGGCTAAAAGAGGAGTAACTACAGGAAAAATATCTTTTTGGGTTTTTAACGTTTATTTAGCTATATCGATCCAAAATGGGCTAAATTCTCTCATAGGATATGACATGGTGATCAAGCAAGTGAAGGTGTGGTCTTTTTATCCAGACATCTTTTGTGTCATTACTCAATAAACATTCAAATGAGGCTTTTGGCTAGATTTTTACAGGATATGGAACTTAATTGTTCTAACATTGGTCTCGGAAACTCACTGCTATATACAATCAAATGCTTATGCATCTTATTCATGAAAATATGCATAAACTATTGTATGTATATTAGTCTAAGTTCGAAGAACGAATCCTTACTTTATTGTTATAATTAGACTTCTAGACTATTTATTTATCATAGAAAAAGGAAACAAGACTTTTGTACTAAACAGAAAAATATTTTTGGTATTTTCGAAAAAAAAATTAAGAAAGAAAGAAATATACTAATATAACTAATATAAGAAATGCATAGTTTTGCAAAATGTTACTATAAGCCCCCCCCACAACCAGAAATATGTTTTGTCCTAAAAATATGAAGAGATAAAGAAAGAGATTACCATAGAAACATGAGCAAAAATGGTAGTACACTGATAATATTAAAAACAGATGTTTTACCTATTCTTAACTAGTTATGCTAAGAATAAGTAAAACTAACAGGGTTTCTACGTTTAGATCAAAGTTTTCTACTCTCGATTATCTTGCGATATGGTGGAGTAAAGAATTCGTTCCACTCCTAGTTCGTTAGACTTAACAGTTTCACTAATTTAACAATTCGATCTATAATATCAACTAGAACAATAAGTAAATTATACTAATATGATGAAATAACTAATTAAAATGTTCTAAACTATACTATGGCAAATTGATTATAAGATGAAAATGGGAAGAGAGGTATTAGAGGAATTTGATTTCACTTAGATAAATTCCTGATATGCTAGTGTAGATTATTGCAATCCTAACCAATAAAGATTAAGTATTAATCCCTAACTATTCATGGCAATCTCTACCAACTAATAATTAGCATGAGAGGAAATTTGACCCATTTTCATGATGAATAAACTAACCTTTAGAGTGAAACTCTTGAATAAGCAATAATTCTAACTAACACATCAAATCTTCATCAAGCTTCATCAAACCCCTCTAATAAAGGTTTAGCTAGAATTCATTAGACTATCATAAACATAATAAAAAGAAGAAGACATAATTAAAACAATATAAATAACTTGGCATTACTAATGGTGATTAGGCTAATAAAACATAAACTAGGGTTTTACTTAAGAAGAAAATTAGTTATTATCTAATTTTTTAACTAAGAAAGGGGTTTTTTAAGTTTAGCCTTAGTCCTCTTTATATAGGAGAGGCTAGGTTTACAATTTCGTGCATGGGCTTTGGAGCTATGTTTTGGGCCATTAAATCAAGCCCAAAACCTAATTACTTAAGTCCAGAAAAGGTTTCTCTGCTGGAAATTACTGCAATAGCCTTTTCGTCTACCTTTTCTCTTCTGATTAGGTTAAGTCCTAGACCGTTAGAAAGCTCTTTCCGATCCAGTCGTTTTGACATATAATAGACCAAATTCCAAGATCTGAGTCCAAAGATACTGCCTGTGGAAGTTCTGTTGACTTTTATGCTCTATTTCTGCCCGCGTTGACTTTGACCGGGCCTTTAAAAAAGTTTTTTCTCCTTGAATCTTGGCCTTTAGTCATAGATCTTCTTAGCAACCAATCTTTGCTCCTTTCTCTTGCAAAAGTGACATATTTCTTCACATATTTGGCTCCGAAACCTGAAATACACAAAAGCACGTAAACAGTACTAACTTTTATTTATTATATACATAATTGGTCTAAATGTAATATTATTAAGGGGTTAAAACTACAGTTTTGGGCTCTTATCATACACCTATATTCTATTCTTCGCGTTGAAAATATACCACCCCCAAACAAGTTTGGAGCGTGGGTTGTTAGATATAGAACGAGAATTACATGGGTTATCTAAATAGTAAGCTACGGAATTATTCTACTATGAAATTTTTGGGTTTTTATATTTTTAAAAACATATGTAATGCAAAAAAGAAAATGGAAATTTTGGCATGATGTATTTGTATTACCTTATACTCATATACCAAATTTCACAAAAGAAAAATTAAACAGGCAGATAAAATTAAAATTACACTAAAAGTTATATACAGGTACATAGTAAATAAATATATATCTATAGGGACACTAGGGAGCTGCTTAGTCAAAATCCGTGCGTGATATCTAACGCTGAGGTTGTCTCGAGCTACCATCTCCTAGCTCTCGTCGGACTCTCTGAGCTCTGGATTCAGGAATAATTGCATGTCATAACTCGTTAAAAGTTTGAGTGACACGATCCTGAAAAGCGTCCTGATCCTCTCTAGAAGCGCGCTGCTCGTCCTGCATGTTAAGGACTCGTTTGTGATAGGGTTATATACTAAAAGCATTACTTTTGTATTAACTCTAATTCTTTATATTTTGAATGAGAATCATATGGAAAAATGTTATGCATATTATATATGTTATTAGTTATATACATGTGTCTAATACTTTATATTGTAGATGATATGGTATGAACACACAGAAGATCATATCATCAGTACCTTATAAAGTATAAGTAATCGTTCACAACCTAGATGGATTTAGACAAACCATTACTACAGTTGTAGTATAATCTGGTATTAGTCTATCTTGACTATAGGATTACACTAGTACAGTTTGTGTGTATTGAACAGGACCAAGTGAGGTTGTTTCTCCTTATATTGACTATATAAGAGAACAAACGCCTCTGTTATTATGGATGCTTGTCCTCCTAATCCAGATATAATAACGGACACTTACATGCATTGTACATTGCTTTAAATCATCAATGAGTGAGATTCATTTGTGAATCAACAAACTCGATAGATTGGGTAATGACATTGTATGTAAGGTGTGTTGTTGATTATAGAAGGAATCCGTGTCCCGCAAGAAGTCGGGTTGATGATGTCCCCTTGAGGAGCTCAAAAAGATTGTCATGTAAACCCTACAGGTGGATTTATTTCGACATGACAATGAGGTTTAGTGGTACTACTCAAGGACATAAGAAGTTGATTAATGTAGTTGTCAGTAACTTGACTTAATCAACGGACATTCGATATCTTAAACATGGGGAGATCAACGAGCATATAATATGGAGTCCATAAACGCTGACACGTAATTTGGGATTAGGGCGGTAGTGCAACAATAGCCTTTAATGGAATAAGCCATTTGTTGATGGACTTGGGCCGTTTGTTCTGGGCGAACATGGGAAGCCCAAGCCCATCAGGAGGCCCAACCCTAATTTCTCCTCATGGTCCCTGTTGTAACCTATAAATAGAATAATCTCTCTCTGGCCGAAATTCACTATTCATCTTAACAGAAAAAAAGGAAAGGAAAGATAGATCCAAAATTGGATCTAGCTTTGTGAGAAAGAAGGGGATTGGTAGATCGTTGTCCACACAACGTCCAATCTATTCTAAAGGAATACAACAGAAGATCAAGGGGTTGGTTGTTGATTCGGATTCATAAAGCTTGGATTCTCAGAGTTATCAAAACCGGATCTCAAAGGTATGTTTTCCAATCACAAATCGTGGATACCCATTAATTCTGCTACGCGTGGTGTTCGCGGTTTGTAGAAATAGTCATTCTGAAATAACGGTTCCTACAGTTTGTGCAGGCATCGCTGACCCTCATACATGAATGCAATCGCATCCAGGGGGCGTGTAAACTGAGAAACCACTATAGGAGCAAAGTACTCGACTAGAGGTGGTGGCAAGAGATCCTATGTAAGGTGCTCTGTGGCACGTACTTCTTCTAGTGACCAGTCGAGTGGGACTGCCACAATCACACCTGTATACCATCATTGTGTGGCGCTCGACCGGTCGCCAGAAAACTGCCACATAATCTATAGGTACTGCTGCTCCCCAAACAAGCATAATCTTAGTGACAAGACTGCCATTGTCACACCTATATGCCGTCACTGTGTGGCGCTGACTAGTCGCCAAAAGACTACCACGTAGTCTGTAGGTACTGCTGCTCCCCAAACAAGCATAATCTTAGTGACAAGGGTGGGAAGAGGAGCAGTACTTCGTCTGATCTATGTGAGCTGGTCCCAAAGAAAAGTAACAATAGAGAACCCGTTGTTTTAGGTCAGTAAGATCCAAAGAATGTGGAGAATCGACTTACCTATATCGAAAGGTTTCATTGTTCCCACCAAGTTGTGGGCTACCCACGTTGCTACAGCCAGCTGGTTCTTCCTCAAAGAGCTCTATTTTGCGCATGTAGAACCACTAGAGTAGTTTCCCTCGATAATCGTGATGGTCATCAGATAAAAAACTAAACCGTGGAACTCCTGACTCTCCGGAATCTCGTGCCTTGTAGGAATACCCAACACCCTTCCAACAACTGCTCTGTCAAACATCTCTTCTCTAATCGTAACGACTGCGCTACCCTCGTTATTGTGAGCTAAGCCGCAATAGAAGGTTTAAACAAGAGAGGGGGAGTACCGAGCTGTAGAGTCGAGCATTAAAGGTTTCTAACCTCTCCTTAGAATATGTGCCTCGTATAACACATCATAAACCCCCAAATCGAAGAGAGAGGAAAAGTTCATCCCGGATACTATGGTTTGATCGGCTTGCCATGAGTGGAGGTTTGGTGAAATTAAAGGTTGATTAGAGGCGGGGTGAAGGTTTGATTGCTAAAAACAAGAACTTCTTCAACTTTTCTTATTCATTGTTCTACTCTAAAGGTATTGAAAAACAAGTTGTTTATGAAGATGAAAACATTGATTGTTGGATTAAAACATGAAACGAAAAAGGGGGAGAAAATAGATGACTTTGTTAACAAGTCACACTCATTTGATGTCTTCAAATGAGTGTAACTTGTTTTCTTTTGATTTAAATCACAAGGAAAGTTTAGAACAAGTTTGATTGAAATGACAAGATTGAAAACAAGTATTGAATGTAATGAAAAGACTTGGAAATAAAAGAAAGCAATAAGATTGAATAAAAGAAAATAACAAGACAAGAAAATAAATTACAATAATATAAATCTATCTAAGAAAGCATGATAAAATTGATCTCAATTCTTAAGTTGTCAAACCAAGAATTGGATAATGCTCTCTCTACACTTTTTGCTTTTATACTCCTACTTTTACAATTAGTGATTTGCCTTCTCCCTCTAGATTTAAGACACCTCACACACTTTTTTTTTACTTTTCCTTTTTGCTTTATGCTTTTTGCTTTCTTCTTTCTTCTTGAGCAAGATAGGGTTTAAGCAAGGCTACTTTTGAGCTAAGGCCATCATCTTCAGTCTTCTGAGCTAAGGATAGGATCTTCACTCTTTTGGGTTTGAGTTCTTAATCGTTGACTTTGACTTTGACTTTGACTTTTCAGCATTTCTTCATATAAGCTAGAGTTTTCATAACAAGCATTAATAGAGCTCATTTTGGCGCTAAAATGCATCTTTTATGATAAGTGGTCTGAAATGGCCTGTAACCTGCAAATGGTAGTAAAAACTATGAGTTGTCTGTTTATTAAGTGCAAGAATGGCTATAATGCAGTAATGTAAAAAGATAAATATGCACATTTAGGGTCTGATCAGGTACCACATGATGATACCTTCAAACTCAAAGACGACTTGACGTATTGTAAGATCATATGAATGACGTACATGACGAATCGCCTCACTTATCCACTTATCATCCATGGTATCCCCAACCACATCTTCAACATTTAATTGCAGATACTTTGTAACATACCATGGTGTCCACTGTATTGCCAATGCCGATCTAGTCTCAAGTTTGTTACGGTCTAAGGCTGTGTTTGATAGGAGCTGTGGCAAATGCAAATCATGGCAAATAACACTATTCACATATTTGCCACTATTTACCACTGTTGATATGATTTCTGACCTGTGGCAAATGTTTGTGAGTTTTGCCACAACTAGTGATTTGCCATGATTTTGATGGCAAAATTTACTCGGGGGGAGCTATGTAAATTTTGCCACAGCAAATTACACACAAATTTGCCACAAACTATTTGTTATCATGTAATCAAACAACAACAAATCTAGATTTTTCACAAACTATTTGCAATTGCCACTTTGATTACCATGATAAATTTGCCATTGGCAAATGGTGACAAAATTTGTCTTTTCCATAACTCGTATCAAACACAGCCTAAGTGAATGTTGTGGCGTACTTGACCAAATCGGCATTCTTTGTAGTCATTCATCCATGCTCTAATCCGTGGGAGGATATCACGATTCATGTTCGTTCTCAGAAGTGGAGCCATTGTAGGTACGTACTCATGCCACCAATTCTATAATAAAAATATATATCAAAAACAAACTTGTAATTTAATATAAAGTTATAATACTAAAAATTTTAAATTTACTTGTAAAAGAGGGGTAAAGCCACCACATTGACCATCCGCAACATTATTATTAAGATGGCACGTTTGATCCAACGCATAAATCAAAGCTCCAAACATAGCACCACCCCAATCAAACTCATGAATATACTCTAACCAATCCAACCTAATCTCAGTGAACTATCACCCATAGGGAAAAAACACTACATGATTAAGTAAAAATAGAATGCTCACAAGTATCTCTCCCGATCTGTACCCATCGGGCACCAGCCTTTTCCGCTCTCTTTAGTCTTGTCGATGAACTCATTCACAAAAAAAAAAAGGTTTGATACCCCCTTTAGACCAATGCTCCAGCCTTCTATTGTGCCAACACTCCTCTGCATAATCAAAAGTCGAGTACCAGCCTTCTCTAAACGTGACTGTCTTTCATTTTCCAACACTCATTCCCGTGAGCATAGTAACATCCATTGGAGTGATACCTATCTCGCCTTACGGAAAGTGGAAAGTGTGAGTTGTGTCCCACCATCGCTCGATCAAAACATATATATATTAAACCACAGTCGACGTTTTGATAACCACATCGAAACAATGACCCAAATGGAGATTGTAAAATTTTATTTCGCATGTCTGCAAAACAATCCTTTGGCAATCATTATTTTCCACCAAGTGTTCACGGATGCCTAACAACACCACAATTTCATCTCCCCCACCGCCTAAACATTTATTCAAAACATTTCATTAAAAATTTAAAAAAAAATACAAATTAGGGTGTTAAAAAAAGATCAAATTTAACGATTAAATGCTTACCATATTTACACTAACACGATAAAAGATGTGTGTTTCCAGGTTTCTAGCCAATGTAGAATGTGTTAGTGGATCGATTGTGTCTGGAAATAGAATTACTAGAGGGTTTTGCAAATTATAGACTTTGTTTTCATCATTATCGGCGTTTAGCGTTGAGGTTGACTCTTTTGTCAATCTACTAACTTATTTTCGACTGAAAAATCGTTTACCCTTGTTACTCATTTTGAGTGTCACCTGCAATTCAAACATGATCAAAAATAATGAGCAAACCTATATACCTTATTCATATAAAAACATCCAACATATCAACAATGCCCTTAAAAACATAGACATAACTAATACTCTAAATAACTCATAGAAACAAATTCATCCAAACAAAACACTCAAACACAAATACCAACCATAGATGGAATTCCAAACAATCAAATGAGCTTAATTTGATAAAAACAATACAAAGTTTATATCAAATTATCAAACAACTCTTCATAACTTGTATTTGACGATAGTACAATATGGAGTCCATCAACACTCAACCAAAGTATAAACTCTTCAGAACTTCTAGCAATAATCTTCAAATTAAAACAATCAAACAAAGAGTACTAACAAATTTTACACTTAAACAAGCATTAATTAATACCTACATCTACTAAACATCACAACCAATGACAAAAGAATCCCGTCCACCGAATACACCTCCAATCCACCTCCAAAATAACTCAATTTTCACAAATTATTCCAAAACTCAACACATTAATAAAAAACAATACAAGCCCGCCATTTCTCAAATCAATTTAATTGTCAATATAATAAAATAAAAAACATAAATCAAATTAACTTTGAGTGAGGAGACCGAGAGATCAAGAGAGAAAGGATTTGTTGAGTGAAAGAGTGAGAGAGGAGGGATTTGTTGAGTGAGGGGACCGAGAGAAGAGGAGAAATTTGTGTTTTAGCGTCTCAAATATACAAACGGCACATTTTCTGTTGTCCATCTCTTGAACTTAACAACTGCTAAAAAGTGTCCATTGGAAAGGTTTTTAGTGTTTGGCCAGCCAAATTTGGATGGCATGCTAAAAGGCCTATGTGGCACCTTTTAGCACCTCCATATAGCCCTCCATTGAATTTGCTTTAAGCATTACAAATATTTCAACAAAAATGAACTCCTCTATCTTCAATCCAAAAGCTAAAACAAAGACACAGTAAGGGAAGATATTGCCAAGTCTTCAACTTGAGACACTGCTAGGAATAGAAACCAACATGGACTAATATAGTAGTTCTGACATGTAGCTGAATATCTTGAAAAATACATAACAGCGACCTCAAATCTTCCATATATTTGGCAATAATTTTGCAGGATGAGTATTGTAAAGGTGTTGTTTAGTTGTTCTTTACATATAGGAAGTGGAGGAGAATGGGTTTGGAGATTGGAAAAACCGAGTTCGTTCTGAAGGAACTGCCTACGTATTAAGCTCTCACTTCTGGGGGGAGAGTTGAATTAGGTCTGACGTAGTTCATGTAGGGGTATTTATAACATGAGGATCCACCCAACATGTGTACTGACAAGCATAGATGTATGGTTGAGATTGAGAAGGAGTGTATGGATGGTGTTAGTAGGAACTCTGTAATGATGGGGAGTGATTACAGTGGTTTGTAATTTGCGGTAATGGCTTGTGTAAGTATGTCTTCAGTAATGATTGCATCTAGAACTTGTGCACCGAAACCTTCAATCTTTATATTGCCAAGTTCGACACTCCATATCCTCACTCACAGTCTGCATGTACTCTTGCACCGCATGTCATGTCTTTCACTGAAGAGCAATCAAATTGTTTCAGATAAGATTTTTCCATCTTTCGCCATCTTTATACAGAGCGTACGAGGACTTCTTTCTTCCTTTTTTTCTTTTTTCCTCAATTATACCAAAAAATTGTTGCTTAATAATTCTTTCTCTGGTTATACTAAAGAATTAGTAACAGAGGGAATAACTGGAAATGAAATGAAAAAATAAAACAAAAAGTAAAATAAGATCTCACCTGTGAATCAATTAACTATTACCAAAATTTACTCAGGAGCTGCTCCAATTCGCTTGCAGCTATGCTGATTGTGTGAAGAATCATTTTCTTCACCTAACAAACAAAGCAAAAGTTAAGACACTGCAACAGGAACAGAGGTAAACTATGGAGGAGTACAACAGTAATTAATAACATTCAAAACATTAACTCATGTACCAGTCATACTAATGGGCAAAGAACAACAAAAAACACCATCATGTCCCAATCATTTGAGCTCTGCTGAACGAATTCATGGGTACTTTCTATCATTTACAACCACAATTCTCGCAAGTAACGATTCGGGTAACCCAACTCATATAGACTCCTATGACATCTGGATACAACCATAAAACTATGTGACACTACCAGTAGCAAACACATGGAAGGCGGAAAACAAAACTATCGTTAAACACAACCATACAGTTGCTCCAGTTGTAAGAGAGACCTAGATATATGTTTTTTCAAGTCATGTGTATATAATCTTAGATACACTGATAACAACGTATAGAAAAGTTATATACTTAATTACAGTTCAACAAGATCTTGGGTTAGCGAGGAACTTTGGCTTGTGTAAAGCAATAAGGTTATTGTGAATAGGACAATGCGGAAACAACGTTATCCACAACAAATAGATCAATTTTACACAAAGATCGATCCTTCTCACTAGACAAGACTTCAACACCCTCCAAGTAATATCCCAACACTTCTCAATATCAAATAACAAGCATATAAAGTAAAACAATTAATGTAAAGGAGAACAAACCACAAGACACGGATATATCGTGGTTCGGCAAGTTGCCTACGTCCACACTGCGAGTTCTAAGCTTTACTAGATGCCCAGAGTAACAGATTACAAAATATCTCAATTCACTCACAAAGAATGAACACTCAGCTCACTAAGAATTGCTCTCTTACAATCTCTTTTTTTTTTTTGGTTTTGGTTAGGTTAAGTTTTTACAAAAAAAACCTTATATTTATACTGTTTCCAAAAAAACTTCTAAAACAATTGAAGTTTGCTGAAATATAGTGGAGCGCAGGTCGCGCCTTTGTCCAGGAAAAGTCGAGGGCGGAGCACGCTCAATCTCCTGGAGGTCGACCAAGACATGAGCGCGGTGCGCGCCCTTTGCTAAGCAAAGTTGAGGGTGGGAGGCGCCCGATACCAATGAAATAAATTGTCTTTTTCTCTACATTCTCCACCTCAGTGAGGTTTTAACACATAAGACCGAGCCGAACACATCCAGCAAGAACGCATCCATCCAGAACTCGCAGTCAACCGCCCCAAAGGGCCATGCCTACAAAGGGCTCTTTCAAGCATGTAGGATTTGGAGCAAGTCCAAACAGTGTTGGAACTTAACTTCTGTGACAACCTTTGTCAACATATCAGCAGGATTGTCATGGGTGTCCACTTTCTCAAGTGCTACATCACCATCCTCAACGACATCCCGTATAAAGTGATAACGAACATCAATATGCTTAGTCCGAGCATGATGAATTCTTCACCAAATGAATAGAACTCTGACTATCACAATATAAAGCAACATTGTTCTGCTCAATACCCATATCATCCAGAAGACCTCAAAGCCATAGTGCCTCTTTCACTACCTCTGCCACTGCCCTATACTGTGTCTCAGTAGTAGATAGAGCAACTGTAGCCTGTAGCATCCAACTAACCAGTGCACCATGCATCATAAACACATAACTAGTAGTCGATTGTCGTCTATCTAGATCACCTGCATAATCTGAATCCACATACCCACTGACATAACAAGTTCCTCCACCATAAACTAATCCCATATCCAAGGTACCCTTCAAGTACCTTAGTACCCATTTCACTGCCTCCCAATGCTGCTTCCCAGGGTTTGCCATATACCTGCTTACAACAACAACTGCCTATGAAATGTCTGGGTATGTGCACACCATAGCATACATCAAACTGTCCACGGTACTTGCATAAGGAACATTAGCCATATGCTTTTGTTCCTCCACCGAACTAGGAGAGAACTTAGCTGAAAGCCTAAAATGCCCAGCTAAAGGTGTAGAAACCGACTTTGCATTCTCCATACCAAAACGAGAAATTACTTTTTGAAGGTATTTCTTCTGAGATACAACTATCCGTCACTTCTTCCTATCTCTGTCAATCTCCATGCCCAATATCTTCTTGGCTCCACCTAAGTCTTTCATCTCAAACTCAGAGCTAAGTTGAGATTTCAACTTGTTTATCCCCATCATGCTTTTGGAAGCAATAAGCATGTCATCCACATAAAGCCGGAGATAGATGAAGTCATTACCACGAAGCCTACGAAAGTAAACACAACAGTCATACTTACTTCAGGTGTACTCATGTTGCATCATGAATGTGTCAAAGTGCTTGTACCATTACCTTGGCAATTGCTTTAACCCATACAGTGACCGATTCAATTTGCATACATGATCTTCTTTCTCAGCAACAACAAACCCTTCATGTTGTCTCATATAGATCTCTTTCTCCAAGTCCCCATGCAAGAAAGCAGTTTTCACATCAAGTTGCTCTAACTCTAAGTCGAAGTGAGCAACTAAACTCAATAACACACGAATGGAAGTATGTTTGACCATCGGGGAAAATACTTCATTGTAGTCAATTCCTTCCTTTTGTGAGAAACTCTTTGCTACAACTCTTGCCTTGTACCCAGTACTGTCGGACTCAGGAAAGGCCTCTTTCTTTCTGAGCACTCATTTATTGCCGATTGTTCTTTTGCCCTTTGGCAATAAAACTAGGTCCCATGTGTGATTTTTATCAAGAGACTCCATCTCTTCTTGTATAGCAACCAACCAGCATCTCTAACAGCTTTCTTGAAGCTATCTGGCTCATCATCTACGATATTCAGTGCATATGCCACTAAATCCACCTGACCAAAGTGTTTCACCGGCTTCTCGTGCCCATACTTGTGCAATTCTTTAACTTGTCTCTTTGGCCTAGGGTCAGCCACTACAAGTTACGGATACTCTTGCTCTTCTTCCTGTTGCTATGTGGTTCCATGATTTGGTACCTCATCATGAACCAACCAGTCATCTGCTGCATCAAACAACTCAAGCTCAGTGGCTTGAACTTCTATAGACTCACCATTTTGCCCAGCTCCTTCCGGCTTACTGAAAGATAACATAGAAGTTTTATCAAAGGTAACATCTCTACTGACCAGGAACTTGTGGTCTTCTTGACACCACAATCTGTATCCCTTTACCCCATTTGTGAAGCCTAAGAATATGGCTTTCTTAGCTCTAGGATCTAGCATGCTCTCCCTCACATGGTAGTAAGCAGTCGATCCAAACACTCGCAAAATACTATAATTAGCTGGGTTACCTAACCACACCTCATAAGGTGTCTTACAATCTATAGCTGGAACTAGTGACCTATTATATAGGTAACACGCCATGGACACTGCATCTGCCCAATACTCTTTGCCTAGACTGGCATTAGACAACAAACATCTCGCTCTTTCAAGAAAGGTTCTATTCATCCTCTCTACCATTCCATTCTGCTGAGGCATGCCCCTGACTGTCTAGTGTCTGGCAATTCCCTGTTGCATACAAAACTCTTGGAAAGGCCCATAGGTATATTCAGTGCCATTTTCATACCGTAGTGTCTTTACCTTCCCATCTGTGCGATTCTCAACCCTTACCTTCCACATCTTAAATGTCTCAAATACTTCATCTTTCGTTTTCATCATATACACCCACACATAGCGGGTATGATCATCAATGAATGAGACATAGTAGAGGTTACCTCTTTTAGAAGCCACTCTGGAAGGTCCCCAAACATCCGTATGCACATAGTCAAGGATGCCTATTGTCGTGTACTTGTTTGACTTGAACTTGACTTTGCACTGCTTCCTATAGACACAATGCTCACAGAACCCGATACTTGACTTCTTCAAGTCCTTCAAGAACCCTCACTTGCACAGCTTAGACAAACCTTTTTCACTCATATGCCCTAGTCACATATGCCACATCTTAGTGCACTCAGAATCATCACTACATGCACCCACTGCTACATCACCTATCACCGTACTACCCATCAAAGTACACAAGGTTCCATGTCTTTGACCCTTCATAACAGTTAAAGAGCCACTGACAATCTTTAAGACTCCACCTTCGCCCACAAACTTGTGGCCTTTGGAATCCAAGGCACCAAGAGAAATAAGGATTTTCTTTAGCTCAGGAACATGCCTCACATCAGTTAAAGTCCTCACTATACCATCATGCATCTTGACCCATATAGTTCCAATTCCTACCATCTTACAAGCAACGTCATTACCCATCAAAATGGAACCACCAGTAATGCTCTCATAAGAAGTAAACCACTTTCTATTTGGGCACATATGGTAGGAACATCCGGAATCAAGAATCCACCTTTCGCCATATAATCTTGTGTGGACACACAAAGACTCAACTCGTCCCCTTCAGAGCCTGAAGCATAACTTGTCTCAATTTTTGCTTTACCTTTTTTCTTACCATCTCTCTTGTTCTCTTTCTTCGGGTGAGGATAATTACTTGCGTAATGTCCCTTTTCATCGCAATTGTAGCACTTCACATTTCTCAAAGACTTCTTTGAGTTGGACCTAGACTTCTCATTACTTGAAGAAGCCTTTTCATGCGACCTTCCTCTTGCCACTAACCCCTGACCTGCATCAATGTTATTCTCTACACGTGTCTTCTTCATCAACTCATAAGAAAGAAGTGCACTCTGAACTTTGTCAAGATCAACATCTTCTCTATTCATAAATGTAGTCATTAGATGTTCATAGCTTTCTGGTAAAGAGAATATTAAACATGCCGCTTGATCCTCATCATCCATCTTCATGCCAACAATCAAATAATCCACTAGGCATCGACAGAACTCACTAACGTGCTCTTGCATGGTTGAACCATCCACCATCATGTACCAATAAAGACGTTTCTTAAGGTACATCTTGTTCGTCATGCTCTTGATCATAACATAGACTCTAGTTTGAGCCAAATACCGGCAGCGGTATTTTCTCCTATCACACTATACATGACCTCATTAGCAAGATACAACCGGATTGATGAACAAGCCTGAAGATTGAACTCTTCCCAATCATCATTACTCATACTCGCAACCTTTGAGTTAATTCCCTTTAAAGCCTTGTGCAAACCTTGTTGGATGAGGATGTCCCTAACTTGGACTCTCCAAATCCCAAAATTATTCTTCCCATTAAACTTCTCTACTTCAAACTTAGCATTTGACATCTTGGAAGCCATCTTTCAAGTTACACACAATAACCCAAAAAACAATTTCACCTTTCAAGTTACACACAATAACCCAAAAAACAATTTCACTTCGGAATTTAATCGAACACCTTGTCTACATAAATTTCGAGCACTATGGTTCTTTACCAAAACTCAAAATTCTAGGTTGTAAACCTACACTCTGATACCAAAGGTACTATCGCAACATTCAAAACATTTAAGCAACTTCAAGCATTAGACATTTGCTCCTTAAATATTCAATTTGGAGAAAAATACAAGACACAAGAAGAGAAACTTCATATGGCTGAAATTAGCAACTTCATAAATGCTTCATGATCGATTGCTATACTGTAATAAAAAAAAATGTCTAGAAATAGATTTACCTCTAGTTTGTCTTCCTTTAGCAATATGATCTCAGGGAAGTTCACGGAAATCTTGAGCCAACTGGATGCACTCATTGACATTTTCAAGGGAAACAAAATCAACTGCAACCTGTAGACATGACTGCAAAACAGTACAAAGTACAGCTTCAAGCAAGATGTCGACCTTCTCTCATTATAGTTCAATAGCATGGACAACATCAGTCAGTAGAAATGATTTTGATGCACTTTAGGAAATTAAAAAAACCTTTAAAGATTTAATGTAAGCTCGGAGAAAAACATTGAGTAGAGCAATAATTGTATTTTGGTGATCAAGTCTAGGTTTAGAAACATTTTACAAAAACTTAGAAAAATGAAATATTGTTAGAATACACAGGACTAGGAGAAAGAATCGATGTCATATATTACAGCAATGTGATGTTGATTCATTCACTGAGATTTCAATTAACCTCAAGATTAATCTGGGAAGAATTCAAGGAAAAGAAACATTAAGGCAAGCAAACAACAAATATCCCTCTTCTCATGGGAGAGGTTGCAAGTTCGAATCTCACCCTTGTTTGGGATTTATTTCTTGTGTAATTATATGATGGGCTTTTGGGCCAAGTGAACCATTTTGCTAGAGACAAGGTGCTGCTACGATGGGTGGACCAAGGAGCAAAAGCAAGTCTTCATGGACAAGGTGGAGGTGGTTGGGTCTATTTAAAATGGCTGGACCGAGGAGCAAAAGCAAGTGTTCATGGACAAGATGGAGGCGGTTGGGTCTACTCAAAATGGCGCATTGGCGAGAGCCTTCGGGCTAGGTTCCCTTCGGGGTTGATGAGCTTCCGAGCAATGTAAGCCTTCGGGCTAGGGTCCTCCAATGTAACCTGTGTGGGTCTACCTTAACCCTCTAAAAGTGTTACTGAGCTCATTTAAAACAGGCTTGCCATTCAAAAAAAAAACAACAAATATCTCTCTTTATGGTTTAATCACAACCAGGGGAAAAAATAGAACCAGACAACAATAAATAAAATGAAAAAAAAAAAATGAATCTTTTTACAATATTAAGCGCCCAAAGCTCCTCTCATAAACTCATATACCTTACCCAAATGTTTAGGCTGGCTGAATAGATCTGTTTCCTTCATTCAATTCTGTCAAAAGCAATAGAAACTAACAAGTTCCTCAAAAATTTACGAATATTCATTTGTGGTTATTCTATAATAATTTGATACCTGTAAGATGTGGTGGTGGCTAAAGTGATGTCATATTTTCAGTAAATTAAAACCTTTAATTTTAGCAAGTGTTATTTTATTTTATTTTAGGTTTCCTTATTAGCATAATTGATTAGCCATCAACTTTATTCCCTCAATCATTAGTTTCCTAGTTAGAGGATTACTTAACTAGCAAGTAAACCTTATTAAATAAGGCCTTTAGCCAACTCTTGTAATTCAATTTTGACCTTAGATTTAAGTATTAATGGAAGAGTATTTAAGTGTATTTTCATATTAAAGCTGCCAGATGTATTTCTTCTCTTATTGTCGATATCTCTAGATTATAATTATTATTCGGTTGTGTTTACGACAAATTGGTTATTAGAGCCAGCGAAAAATTCTCTGGAATAGAAATTCCACATCTCATTGTTTATTATTCGTGTAATCTTCTTCTTCCACCCATTTTCTATAACCATGGGTAACCAAGCAAAATGAGAAGCTCTTGTTGAGGAACTCCCGTGCCAAGTTTTATCTCTTACCGCTAACGTACACGGCACAAACTCGTACCAAACTTGATGCAAATTTCCAAATTTTTTACGTAAGTACTAGAGCCATAGGGAAAACTGTTGCCAAACCCAATGTTGCTACCACTGCAACCGGAAAGAACATGTTGAATGGTTTCCGGAGTATCTAGAATCTCCGTTCCACTATTACACCGCATGCTTTTTTCCTTAATCCTTTTGCAAGTATTAAATGTTATCAATCTTACCATAATTCTCAATTGGATATTAATGAGTTGTTGGAAAAACAACGTCAGGATTGGGTACCAAATCTTGATCAGCCTTATGATGATCCACTTCTCAACCACTTTTATAATACTCCATACTCAAAAATTTCCAAAAAACTTGAAAAAACATTTAGCAATGAACAACAATTGGGTGAATGTTGTATTGTTCGGTAAACAATAACCCGTGAATTGTGATCTCTGTAAAATTCTTCCAAAAATCGATCGTCTCCGATACAAAATTCGATGTAACTTATTGGCGGAAGCTTCATAAATATCAAATATGATTAATGAAACAAGCACCTAAAACTAGGGTTTAAACCTTCAAAAGTAGAACAATTCTCTTATAATAAATATTCAATAAAAATCATCTAACAATAAAGGCCTAGATACCTTTACGTAATAAACCTTGTTCCTAATTCTAATTGAACTCCATATCCCAAATAGAAAACTTACTAATTAACCTAGATCTAAGCAAAGAGGAAACTAATAATGATAACCTATTACTAATTAAAAATAATAAGAAATATTCTAATTCAATATCTATGCTCCTGCATCACCTTCTTAATGCTTGGATATAGTCTTGGTGTGGGCAGAAAGTACCAAAGCACACTTTAAGTCTAAGTCCTGACTCGCTCACTTCCTAGGTGTTGAAGGGAAACAAGAAGAGGAATTGCTAAGTCTTTGGAACTAACTAAAGTAGTAAGTCCAGAGGAACATTTCCTGACTAGGAATTCCAAATATGGAATTTTATTACTCAGTTCGAAACTCCAACTCCTAATCCGAACCAAAGCATATTTTCTTGTTGTTCAAGTCAATTAATGAGTACTTAGACATAAGAGACCTATTAACTTAAACATTCTCCTAGAAGAGTCTGGATAAAACTTAGAGAGAGATGGTGATGTAAATGATGTGGTGGACCTATCCAAGTTCAAGCCTAAGTCTTATTTTTTTTATTATTTTTTTTATTTATATTAACTTATTTTAATTATGTTGGCCCACGTGTCATTAGTCTATTGGTTTGCTTTGTTGTCAAGCAAACCCTAGGTTATAAATAAGGGCTTGTAATATATTAGAAGGTTGGTTGTTTTTGGATTAATGAAAAAGTGTTAAAGTTGAGGCTTCTAGGGTTTTATCCACGTTTCTCCTAATTAAAATTTAGGGTTCTATCTATTCTAATAATGTTAGATCACTTAATTGAAGTTTTCACCGATTAGATAACACCAGATGGTGTCCTAGTTAAACACTAATTAGTTAGCTCACAAGTAATTATGGGAAACATAATCTATTCTTATAAATAGAATTATTGAACTACGTTTTGAGTTTGATTCATCTTCACATGATACGTAAGCATAAGCAGCCATTAACGAACGTGGTTCAACTCATACATAATCTTCTTATTCTCCCAACAAATCCAATACCTTTTTCTTTGTTTCTTCACCATCAACAAAATTAATTGTGTTTCTAATTAAGGAAAATTATCACACAGCGCCCTTTACCTTCCTCATATAAGGTGGCATCTAACGGCCCTGATTTGGTGGCAAAGTTAAGTCATGGTAGAAAAAAAAGATCATCATAGGATTGATCAAGACTTGGTACCCAATCTTGAACACTGTTATGACCCATACAAATGGGCCATGTGGTATCATCTTATTCTCCAATTTTGTGGCCTGATTGCCATTGGACTAGTTATGCGCTGTAAGACACCCAGCTCATACAGTACGCTAAGCAGTCTGCATCTCTGTGGACCAACTGTGCATGTTCTCTACACAAGACTCCCAGACTCGGCACCCTGTACTAGCAGGCTTAGCCCAGGTTCGTAGCCATGGCCAATCCCACTTTATCCAGCATTGCATGTAGGCTCATTTTTTTTATCCAGTATTGCATGTGGCCCAAGCCCCACTTTAAACAAAATTCTCATATTATAATTCAATTATTGTGTCAAACAACTAAAGAATATAATCTATCTTATAATAAGGATAGACACATTCAATTTGATATTCTCTAGGGTTTGCAAATTGTTATCTATTGAAGAGTCAGTTGGATGTGCTCTTTTCCGTAGACATCTAAGACTTGCTCCCCAAGGTATGTAGGTAGCCATTGAATTGAAAGGTGGTGTGATGTAGACATAAAGTTCAAGTCAAGCCCATGGGTTGCATTAGGCGGGCCCCTTTTAGTTGGTTTATTTTATTTAGTTATTTGCCATGTGGCATATTTTCATTGGTTTGCTTTGTTGTCAGTTAGTATAAATAAGGGCTTATGGTTAGGGTTTCATGGAGTTGTTTTAGTTGTGTTTATATGTGTTATAAATTATTGAGTGATTATTAATAAAGTTGAGACTTTTAGGGTTTTATAAAGTGTAGATTTTGATTAAGTGTTGCTTCCACCACTTCAATCTACATTATTTGGTATCAGAGCATGTAGATTTTTGGGAGATTATGCAGAAAATACTATTCACGGAGGTACTGTTCATCGAGGCACTGTTTGTGAAACACTGTTCACCCATGGCTACTGTTCACTGCAATTTATTCCTTAAAAAACAGTTTTTTATTGTTATTATGGTGAATCACAAAGCAACTCGAGGTCGTCCTCCATCTATGGATACTTGCATGTCTCGTTTAGAAGAAAGCCTGAAGAGCATGACACAGATGTTCTAAAACCTGATGGAAGCAAAGTTTTCAGTCCAAAAAGAGGTGCAACAACCACCTCCACACCATAGAATAATGGTTCAGTGGCTAGTACTGATGATGCATCTCAGGTTGATGGTTCAATCCCTCTTCTTTGCGCTTACAGATCCAGAAAACAACGAAGAGAACAGAGTTGGCAGGAAAGATAACACCAACAGGGAACCTCCTCTCAATGAAGAACATGAGGGTGTACCCCTCAATGATGGTGCCGCTCGGCTGCCGGCAGGTGTTGAAGCCCCCCTATTGGGCGCTCCACCAATCTTTGATAAGTACGAAGATCCGATTTGGGAAAATTTTGTGAACCACTTTGACAAACGAAATGATTTGTTTTTCAAAAAAGCACGATTGAAGGCTTGGATTTCCTTAAAGAAAGTCACATATGTTGGTGAAGTTACAAGCTTTCCAGACGAGCCATTGCTACCGAAATTTTTTGGTGCATCTTCTGGTTATTGTTTTCATAATTTGTGTGCAAGAGCATGTTGTGGGTTACTAATTTTAAGCCAGGGAAGCTGCTACAAAGGAAAAATTCATGGTCGGATTCCTTTCAGCTGGGGTATTGGCCGATTTCCTAAAGCTTGTGGACATGGTTCTCTTTACCTGAAGTTTTTGTTGATTAGAAATTCGATGACTAATTTTTTTCGGTTGGGGAGAATGATGTAGACATAGAGTTCAAGTCAAGCCCATGGATTGCATTAGGTGGGCATCTTTTAGTTGGTTTATTTTATTTAGTTATTTGTCATGTGGCATATTTTCATTGGTTTTCTTTGTTGTCAGTTAGTATAAATAAGAGCTTATGGTTAGGGTTTCAGGGAGTTGTTTTAGTTGTGTTTAGGTGTGTTATGAATTATTGAATGATTATCAATAAAGTTGAGACTTTTAGGGTTCTATAAAGTGTAGATTTTGATTAAGTGTTGCTTCCGCTACTTCAATCTACATTATGGTGTAGTCTCAACTTCAACATAATCAATCCAGTGTATTCTACTTCTCCCTGTTATAGTACTTAAAAGAGAAAACTTTGAGGTTGTTTAGGTAACAACTTTTTTTTTTCTAGTTTTTGCCCCAACATCTTCAACATCTTTTGGCCCCATCTGCCGGGAAATCCACACACTACGTTTTTCTCTCTCTTTTGAGTGTCACAATGAATGGCAGGTAAACCTAGAAGAAATTAAAGGTTTTCTTTGTTACATTATTTGTGTCCTTCAAAAGGAACAAGGTTGTCGAACCCATAAATCGACGTAGGCTTTGGAAATAGGCTCTAAAGTCGTATCTTTAATTTGGACACCATCCGCTAAAGACAAAGCTTGCAGTTTCAAATCTTGAACCTTATGAATTATGATATATGCCTTACCATGTAATGTTCAATCAGTATCTAATAAAATTGTAACTTTCTTTTTCCCTGAACCAAAATATATATTCATTCATATGCAACAGCTTATCTAATAAGATTGAAAAAAATGATGTTTTGTACCATTAACTTTGGTCATTTTTTCACTTTGGACCATAAAACTAATTTTTTGAGCAATTTGGGCCATCAACTTTCTTGGACATTTCATGTTGGGCCATTTTTACCATTCCTTTTCAGAATATGCTTATGTGGGTTGCCGCATATATATGTGTCCCACCGAAAGCTTATGTGGCGTCGTTGTAGTGGACAACTAACAACAATTGATGTGGCTCCTTTATGTCACTAATCTAAGGGCCACTAAAAAACACATGGCATCATCAAGGCCATTAAGATGTAGCTAATACAAGGGCAAGTATTTCGTGAAATCTTCATCTACTTCCTCCTCGTCCCACCACTACTACCGCCCCTCAATTTTTTACACCACCACCCCCACCACTACTGCCCTAAGTTCATTAACCATGGATCTTGTTGAAGTTTATACAAAATTAATGAATATTTATGAAAACAAAATGAATTGAACTCTAATGGTTTGGGAAGCTTAGATTTAATTAATTAAAGAAGTAAATCTCTAAGAATGGATACCCGAAATTCACATTTTCTCTTCCTTCCACTCAAGTGTAAACTCAATTCAAGAGTGTTTTCAATCGATCTTTTGGTTTTTTTATTTCTATTCTTCATTACAATTTGGTTATTTCTATTCTTCATTACAATTTGGTTATTAGAGTTAGTAATGGTGGAGGAGGTGGTGGTGGAATGGTGGGGGTGGTGGTTGGGAGAAAGAATGAGATTTACTTAGATATTGGCCGTTAGATTAGATAAGTCTTAACAGCCCAAGATGACGCCACGTCGACATTTTGATTGTAGCTCCCACAAATGTCCACTTCATCACCACATAAGCTTCCTTTACAACATGTTGACATCCATTTGCACACATAATCACCTTCTGTTATAGAAACACACAGGTAGCACAAAGTGAAACGTCCAACATAGTGACCCAAATCGATCGAAAAAAAAGTTCATGGCCCAAAGTGATAAAACGACCAAAGTTAATGGTACAAAACATCAATTTTTTCAATAAGATTTATATCATTTAACTTCTGTGTCCTTGTTGTGTTCGGATCATACGTTTTTACTAAGTTATATGGACACGCCATATTTTAAAAATAATTCGTGTCAACATGTCCATGTCCGGACACATATTGCATGTGATATACCTCAAATTTTGATATTTTGTTGTGTCAGACAATCCATATCCGTGTCGGATACGGACACACATACCGTGTAAATGTAACTTAACTTTTCTAAGATTTGCATGTGTCTCGAGTTCGAATCCATATTCGTAGTTGTAGTTGTTGAGCTTTCATCATATATCATATAGTAGAGTTAAAGGCAAAAGCAGCAATCATAGTTGGGTTCCACAATTTAAAGAAAAAACCTTGATCCATAGTGTCTCTTCATTTATCGCAAATATATTGGATAAAGCATTAAAAAAGAGAGGTGATTTTGAATGTGAAGGTCCATCTATCTACAAGGGGGTCAAACTTTTCATGCAGTCAATGGTTCCAAACAATGTTTTGCATCTCAACCACCAAGGAGGACATATGTGAAGGAACCATTATTTCAGAATGTAAATTTCTACAAACCGTGAAAACCATGTGCAGCAGAATTAATGGGGTTCACAATTTTGATTGGAAAATATACCCGTAGATCGGCTGTGATAACTCTGAGAATCCAAGATCTACAAAATCAGCAACCTCTTGATCTTCTGTTGTATTCCTATCAATGGAATAGACGTTGTGTGGGCAACGATCTACCACCCTCTTCTTTCTCTCTTGGCCTCTATATCTCTCAAGGTCATAACCAAATTTGAACTAATCTTTCTTGAGTAAAACCATGAGTGAAAATGGCCAGATAAAAGGTTTCCTTTATATAGGCTACAACAAGGACCATGAGGAGAAATTAGGGTTGGGCCTCCTGACGGGCTTGGGCTTCCCATATTCGCCCAGAACAGAAGGCCCAAGTCCGTCAACAAATGGCTTATTCCACTAAAGGCCATTGTTGCACTATCACCCTAATCCCAAATTACGTGTTACGTTTATAGGCTCCATATTATATGCTTGTTGATCTCCCCGTGTTTAAGATATCGAATACCCGTTGATTAAGTCAAGTTACTGACAACTACATTAATCAACTTCTTATGTCCTTGAGTGGTACCACTCAACCTCATTGTCATGCCGGATCAAATCCACTTGCAGGGTTTATGAGCTCCTCAAGGGGACATCATCAGCCCGACTTCTTGCGGGACACAGATTCTTTCTATAATCAACAGCACACCTTACATATAATGTCATTACCCAATCCATCGAGTTTTTTGATTCACAAATGAATTTCACTCATTGATGATTTAAAGCAATGTATAATGCACATAAGTGCCCGTTATTATATCCGGATTAAGAGAACAAGCATCCATAATAATAGAGGCGTTTGTTCTCTTATATAGTAAGTATAAAGAGAAACAACTTCACTTGGTCCTATTCAATACACACAAAGTGTACTAGTGTAATCCTGTAGTCAAGATAGACTAATACCATATTATACTACAACCGTACCAATGGTTTGTCCAAATCTATTTAGGTTGTGAACGTTTACTCATACTTTATAAGGTACTGATGATATGATCTTCTGTGTGTCCACCACACACCATATCATCTACAACATAAAGTATTAGACACATGCATATAACTAATAACATAAATAATATGCATAACATTTGCCCATATGATTCTCATTCAAAATATAAAGAATTAGAGTTAATACAAAAGTAATGCTTTTAGTATATAACCCTATCAATATGTTCATTAGTAAGAGGAGAGGATCAATTCATTTTCTTTTAGAAATTAGTTAGCTATCAAAGGGATAAGGCTAATAAATCAGTGAATGAGAATTACATGCTCCAACATTGATAATGAAATTTGCTTTCCACAAAAGTATCAATAAATTATTTACTAGTAGTACCCACATACACAGCCAAGAAGCCCAAGATACAATAGAAGCCAAGGAAAATGGAGGGCAACAAACCTTCAGATTCCAAATTTGATACATCCAGCGGGAATTAAAACTTCCTCTCCAAGTTCTTGCACAAATGTCCATGGTTCAATTCCTGCAGACAAACAAACTTACTTGTGTATAATACCACCAACAATAAATATAACTGTTAGTCCCCTAATTGATAGCCGAACGACAAAAAGATAAGGTATGTACAATCCATCAGGAAGGGTAGAAATTAAATCACGTCACATGAAATTGATGGTCATTGGAAGCAAATACATCATAGACTCATATGTAAATGGCAAGTTAAATAGTCAACAAAGTGTAATAAGTATCTGTCGTGAAGAAGATGTGCACATTTGGTACAGAAAATTATTGTTGGTTTTGGATTTACAACTTTAAGAATGCCATGGTTTTTAGCCAAAAATTCAGACTTTGATCAAGCTTGCTTTTAAAAATAATTCACAGGGACCTCTCAAATGTGTCAATGATTGATACCACACTATTGGAAATATTTTTACAAAAAAAGTACAGAGAGAGAGAGAGTAAATGGGTGATATAGTAATAGTTTATTAATATTAGGGTTTGGTATATGTTTTCAATTTTAATTAGGAGTTTAGGTGGGTGTCTATGAGTTGTTCATATGTAGAGATGTTACTCTCGTGTGAGAGTAACAGTACATTATGATAACAAACTTTAGTTTCTTGTTCCTCTCCAATACTTCCTTCTCCTGAACTAGTATAATGAGTTAAAAAGATTGTACAACACAAATAATGCTTCAGAGACTTGGGGCATGTTGAAGGCATGTAGAAACTTGTAAAAAGGAAAGTACGCATGAAAGTTCTACATGATGTTAGCAACTTGTAAAGTTATCTATAAAGGTAAAATCAAGGCGTGTTTGTGTGTGTATCATAACAGTATAACGACATAACTAAAACAAGAAGGGAGTTGCATGAACATTCTTTGATATAAGCTAACCAAATTCCTCTTTAAGGTTCCTTTTGTGCTCTGAACTCAAGTAAAAGTCTGGTCATGTATAGGATGAACAACCTGTAACAAAAAAAACGGACAACCTAAGCAACATGAAAAATGGGAAAAAAAATACTGCAAACCAAATTAAGGAGTGAAAAGAACTAGAAAAACAACATATGATAATGTCATTACTTACTATCATTTTTATGTCAATGATAAATTTGGAATCCAAGGAAAAAGATATAAGGTCACTTGTTAGAGGCACCCCTAATTTGTTTTTACTAAAATTAGGTACAAGCTACACATCCTATCATCATTATGTAATGACGTTTACTACAAACTCTCTCGTAGTCAATGTTGTGAGAAGTATAAAACAAATAAAACTGGAGAGACTATCTACACAATGGGGATGAAGTCTTAAACAATGATTGTTTTATTTTCATGCGAGCTAATATTGACGAAGCACATCAATTTTTAACTAGTTTAACCTAATATTGTGCTATGTCTGGTCAATCTATCAATTTTAGTAAATCTTCCTTGATTTTTAGTCATAACTGGCATCATAAGCATAAAAAAATTCTCTCTAGGATTTTCAAAATACCTTTAGCTAATACTAGTAATTCTTATTTAGGTATTGACTTTAACCCGGTGAAGCCTAATCATATTAGTACCTCTCGCACTATGAAAAATGTGCTCTCTCGTATTAACAACTTGAATAACAATTTTTTGTCTATGGCTGGTCGTAGTACTCTCATTAAAAGTGTAGTATCTGCTCTCCCTATTTATTCTATGCAAACTACTTTGTTTCCTAAAGCTTTTTGTCATTCTTTAGACATGATAAATGCTAATTTCTGGTGTGGGCATAATGAGCATGGTAGTCATAAGTTGGATCTGTTAAATTGGGTTGCATGTTGTCGTAAGGAAAGCTTGGGTGGTGTCGGATTCAAGCATTACTAGTTTCAAAATAAAGCTCTTATAGCTAAGTTATGTTGGAAGCTCTTGATAGAGCCTAAGTTGTTCTGGGTCAAGCTTATTAAGGCTAAATATTTTCATCATGTTCATTTCTTGCATGCGAAAAAGAGTAGTTCTGCTTCTAAGTGGTGGAAGAACATTAACAAGGTAAGAAATGATATTTCTCACCTTCATTGAATTGTTGGAGAATAACTGATAGTAATAATATTAGCATTTGGGATGATAATTGGATCCCTTTTCTTCCTTTTAAGAAGCCTTTTGGACCTCAACCCAACCCTCTAACCTTTGTTTGATATGTTTCTGAGGTGATTGATAATGTTTCTCATTCTTGGAATACTAGTTTGTTAGATACGATTTTCACTAAAGCTATTGTGGATGAGATTTTACAAACTAAGTTATTTCCTTTGGATTTAGACCAGAAAATATTTTGGCCTTTAGAAAAAAAAAAATGGTGTATTCACTGTCAAATCAATTTACAGTTGGTTTCTGAGTCAATCTCAGGATTTTAGTCCTATCAAGTCTATGGTATATGTTAAATCAATGTGGAGTCATGTTTGGAATATTAATACCCCCCATCGTATTAAGCTCTTCAAGTGGAAGCTGCTTAATGGTATTTTGCCTACTAGGAAGTTGTTATTTGACAGGCATGTATGTTACGGCTCCATCCGCCCCTCGTCGGGTCGGTCGTGTGAGAGAGTATAGAGCATGCTATTTTTAGTTGCCCTAGTCTTGATAAGATTTGGTTTGCTTCCCCCCTTGCCATGCGTTTCCAAATTTGGCCTCCAAACTTTACTGTCTATGATGTGGTTAGAAAAGTTATCTCCAATGGTAACTCAAAAGATAGCATTACTCATAATTTATCTATCCTAGCATCTATTGCATACATGATTTGGTTAGATAGAAATTTTTTGGTTTTTGATCCTTATTATAAGGCCATTTCTCATACTCAGGTGCTTGAGCAAGCACGTAAGAGTATTATTCCTACTACTCCTCCTATTGTTTTGAAGTATCTGATTCCAGAAGTGCATGTTTCAGAGCTTTTTATGCTTGCTTGTGATGGCAGTTTTGACCCCATATCTTTGCAAGCTGGTGTTGGCTATACAATGAATAGATGGAATTCTAATATTTGCTATATAGGAAGCAAGCACGTTGCAGCAAGATCAGCCGAAGAGGCAGAGCTGCAAACAGTAAAAATCGGATTGGCACAAACCCGTCAGGTAAGTGTTAGCAAAGTGGCAGTCTGTTCCGATAATAAGAGCATAGTCCAAGAACTGAATGGAGAATCTGCAACTATTTTTTGGTCTTCTATAGGAATTTTGCATGAGATTTATCATCTCAAAACTAGTTTCAATTTCTTTAAAATTGTCTTTTGTCCTAGAGAGCTGATCAAACATGCCCATCTTATGGCAGCATCAGTGTCATCTAATTTGTCGCTAGTATGTAATAACCAAGTTCCTACAGTAGTGAAACCTGGTTTCTATGATGCCCAGTCATGTCTGTACGAACTTTTTGCTCTTGGTTAATGGAATGGAAGGTTTGTGCAAAAAAAAAAAGAAAAGAAAGTAAGAGAGGTTATCCCTCACATGAAGAGAAAAGGATTTATGCTTGCGTGCATAAGCCTGAGCGTGACCCGCGCTTAGAATAGGCCTGCCCAAGGCACGACCCGTGCTCATGCCTTGGTCGACCTCTAGTACTTTCAGTGCAACCCGCGCTCAGTTTGTTCTTGCTCGAGGCGCGCCCCGCACCCATGTCTATTTTCAGAAGAATTCTATTTTTTGTGGACCGCGAGTTTGCAATAAGAGTTAGAGTTTTTGGCAAAACCTAACACTCAGAAGAGACACGAAAATACACAAGAACAAAGAGAGAAACCCAATCTTAAAAGCAATCAAGATTGAGAGACAACATTTACAGAGAAACAACCCTGTAAAGAGAGAGGAGTGATCTAGTAAGGTGAGAGATTGAAAAGAGAGATTGTAATCTTCCTTCCCACTTTATAAAGGACTAGCTCTTGTGTAAGTAGGCACCATTGGCTGAACCACGGTATATCTTTGTGTTGTGGAATGCGTTTAATTCTGCTTTACATTATTATCTGTTGTTAATAGTTGTTTAGCAAGTTTGGCATGTTAGCATAGGTTGTAGTTGATATTTAGAATTTGTTTGGAGTTGAATTGTGTTCAAATATAAGTTATCTGTGTAGTGGGGGAATCGATTGGTATTGGTATAAACCCCAACAAGTGGTATCGGAGCCAGGTTAGATTAGCCTAAGGTGTTATCCAAATCTTGGTTGGAAGGTGTTTGACAAAACTCCTGAGAGACGATTTGAGTTTAAATAACTTGTAGAGATGGACCATTCCATGAACACTCGCATGACGAGTCTGAATAGGAAGAACCACACCATTTGGAAAGCCAAGATGGAAGACTTGCTTTATTGCAAGGACTTGGCACAACCCATTGAGAATGGAGGAGAAAAACCGGAAGCGGTTGCTGCGACTGAATGGAACAAGCTTGACAAAAAAGCAATTGGGTACATTCGACAACTAGTGGATTGACGACAGTGTCTTTCACCATGTATCCCAAGAGACAACAGCTTTTGGCTTGTGGAAGAAACTCAAAGACCTTTATGAGAGGAAGTCAGGCGGAAACAAAGTGCTGGTCGTTAAGAAGTTTGCCGACACGAAGGACCAAGAAGGTTCTTCAATGTCTGAGCATCTTAACGAAGTACAGAATATCATCAATTAGATGCATTTGATAAAGATTAATTTGGGAGATGAAGTTGAGGCTTTGTTTCTATTAGGCTCTCTACTCGAAAGCTGGGAGACATTAGCAGTCTCTCTACGGAGCAGCCAAGGATGGAATTGTTACCATGGAGATGGCTACCACGTCTTTGTTGAATGAGGAGACTATAAGGAGTTCAAAAGGAAGCTCCTCTCACTCAGAGATCCTTGTCACAGAGAAACGGGGGAGAGGTAGATACAAAAAACCATCTCGTTCTAGAGGTGATCACAGAAGTAAATCTATGGGTGAAGCTAGAACTCCTAAGGCAGAGAGGCAATATTACTATTGTGCCACCAAGGACCACTTTAAATATGAGTGCAGAACACGGAAGAAGGATGAGAAGAATAACTGTGCACATGAAGACATGGTGTAGAGGAACGGAAACACAGGTAGAGAGACTACCCCACTAGTCAATGACCTAGTGGGAATTATGTCAGATTATGGTGTGTGATGTCTTAGTACCTCATGTCAGGATACAGAGTGGGTGATAGATACAGGAGCATCCTATCACGTCACACCGCACAAGGAATTCTTCACTACCTACAGTGGTGGTAAATATGGTGAAGTGAAGATGGGTAACAGTGGTGTCTCGAAGATTATAGGCATTGGAGATGTTCATGTAGAAAACAATGTTGGCTACACCTTGACACTCAAGGATGTAAGACATGTCCCTGACATACGGCTAAGCCTAATTTCGGCTGGGAAGTTAGATGATGATGGCTTTGTAAACTCGTTTAGTAATGGGGTATGGAAACTGAGCAAAGGTTCCATTGTAGCAGCCAGAGGGAAGAAAACTTGCTCTCTTTACAAAACACAGGCTAGTTTGTGTAAAGCAGAAGTGAATGCGGCAGAAGAAGAAGCTTCCTCTGAACTGTGGCACAAGAGACTGTGTCATATGGGCATAAAAGGGATGGAAGTTCTTGCTAAGCAAAAGGTCTTGCCAGACATTAAAGGTACATATTTAAATACATGTACTCACTGTTTGGTAGGAAAACAACACAGGGTGTCTTTCCAAAGATTCCCATCTCACAAGAAAGACAATGTCCTTGAGCTTGTTCACACTGATTTATGTGGTCCAATGAGAGTAAAGTCCAACCAGGGAGCTGTAGGAACCGTTATTCAGAATGCAAATATTTCTATAAACTGCGAGAACCACGCGCAGCGGAATCAATAGGGTTCTCACGATTTTGAATAGAAAACATACCTTTTATATCCGGTTTTGATAACTCTGAGAATCCAAGCTTTATGAATCCGAATCAACAATCAACCCCTTGATCTTCTGTTGTATTCCTTTAGAATATATTGGACATTTTGTGGACAATGATCTACCAATCCCCTTCTTTCTCTCAAGATCAGAAACGAATTCAGATCTACTTTTCTTGCTTCTTTTTCAGAATAATGAATAGTGAATTTTGGCTAGAGAGAAAGTATTCTATTTATAGGCTACAACAGGGACCATGAGGAGAAATTAGGGTTGGGCCTCCTGACGGGCTTGGGCTTCCCATGTTCGCCCAGAACACACGGCCCAAGTCCGTCAACAAATGGCTTATTCCACTAAAGGCCATTGTTGCACTACTGCCCTAATCCCAAATTACGTGTCAGCGTTTATGGACTCCATATTATATGCTCGTTGATCTCTCCGTGTTTAAGATATCAAATGTCCGTTGATTAACTCAAGTTACTGACAACTACATTAATCAACTTCTTATGTCCTTGAGTAGTACCACTCAACCTCATTGTCATGTCGGAATAAATCCACTGCGGGGTTTACATGACAATCTTTTGAGCTCCTCAAGGGGACATCATCAACCCGACTTCTTGCGGGACCGATTCCTTCTATAATCAATAAAGACACCTTACATACAATGTCATTACCCAATCCATCCAGTTTGTTGATTCACAAATGAATCTCACTCATTGATGATTTAAAGCAATGTACAATACATGTAAGTGCCCGTTATTATATCCGGATTAGGAGGACAAGCATCCATAATAATAGAGGCGTTTGTTCTCTTATATAGTTAGTATAAGGAGAAACAACCTCACTTGGTCATGTTCAATACACACAAAGTGTACTAGTGTAATCCAATAGTCAAGATAGACTAATACCAGACTATACTACAACCGTACTAATGGTTTGTCCAACTCCATCTAGGTTGTGAACGATTACTTATACTTTATAAGGTACTAATGATATGATCTTCTGTGTGTTCACACCATATCATCTACAACATAAAGTATTAGACACATGCATATAACTAATAACATATATAATATGCATAACATTTGCCCATATGATTCTCATTCAAAATATAAAGAATTAGAGTTAATACAAAAGTAATGCTTTTAGTAGATAACCCTATCAATCTCCCACTTATACTCAAAGCACTGCTTTTTAGTATACTACTAACAAATCTTATACTTATACTTAAAGCTATGCTGCCAAACATCTGATTCCCATCCCCTCAACATGCCTGTCAAGGGGTCAGCTAGGTTATCTTCTGATGCTATCTTGGTAACATAAACATCTCCTCTTTTCTAGGTGGTACTCGCTCAATGTGGTTACTTGCTTACAAGAAGTTCCAGACCCAAAACTATTTCTTTGGCTGCCACATATTTAGCTTCCATGGTGGAGTCAGACAAGCATTTCTGCTTGACACTCCTCTATACTATGGCTCCACCTCACAAGGTAAACACACAACCTGAGGTAGACTTACGCTTGTCCCTATCTGACCCTTCAGCACCCTCCACACTGAGAAGTAGTAAGCCACGATAGTGTGGACGTTTACCATTCTTCATTCGTGTAAATACTTTTAGGAGTTCACGATAGTGTAGACTGTATACCCTAAGGGAACCAAACTATCTGCATGGTATACTAACATATAATCCTTAGTACTTTTCAGGTACTTTAGTATATGTTTTACCGCAGTCCAGTGCCCTTGTCTTGGGTTCTTCTGATATCTACTAACCATGCCAACGGTAAAGCAGATGTCTAGCCTCGTGCATAGCATGGCATACATTAAGCTTCCTACAGCCAAAGCATAAGGAATCGCTTTCATGTCCTCTATCTCTTTTGGTGTCTTGGGACACATATCCTTTGATAGAGGAACTCCATGCCTGAAAGGCAAAAACCTTTCTTGGAGTTTTGCATGTTAGAACGAGTCAACACAGTATCAATATAGGTAGCCTGAGATAAGCACAACATCCTTTTCTTGCGATCTTTTATAATTTTGATCCCAAGGACATGACCCGCTTCTCCCAAGTCCTTCATATCAAATAGTTTGGATAACCATACCCTTATGTCTATCAACATTTTCACATTGTTTCCAATGAGTAAGATGTCATCTACATAAAGCACAAGAATTACCACTATGTTTCCATCAAATTTCTTGTACAAAACAAGATGCTCTTGACCTTTTTCAATGAATCCTTCTGGTTGCTTCATATGGATGGTTTTCTCAAGACTTCCATTAAGGAAAGTTATCTTGTCATCCATTTTATGGACCCACTTGCATCCAATGGATTTTACACCATTGGGTGGCTCGACAAGCTCCCAGATCTGATTGGAATCCATAGATTCCATCTCAGAATTCAATGCCTTTTGCCAAGATATTACATCTCTATCTTGGAGTGCTTCATTGTAGGTCCAGGGATCAGGATCTTGGTTATCAGTGGTTATGTCTAAAGACATTCCCAAACCAATCACCCTCCCACTACGACGAAGCACCTCTTGTTCTTGTACGTCATTTGTGACACGTTGTGGTTCCTATTCTTGTACAATTGGTATTGAAGTAGTTTAATGTCTCTCCTCTCAATACTTCTAGAATAATACTACTCTGGCTAAAATTTAATGCACTGTGGGTGGAATAAGATTAATGATGTATAAATTGCCTTTTAATATACCAGAACAGATAAAAAGTTTATTTTTCTTAATGACAATCTTGTCATTTAAAAGAAACAGAATATCCATCCTTAATTAACATAGAAACTGAAATCAAGTTCTTTCTAAAATTAGGCACATAAAGACAATTCTTTAACACCTTAGTCTTATTTCTACCAAAAGATAAACAAACATCTCCCACTGCAACAGCTACTACTCTGGTAGCATCCCCAAAGATAAGGCAATCTCTCGAGCACTAAGTTTTCTTGTTTCCTAGAACCTCTACAATGAAATGCAAACATGGTTAGTGGTTCCCGTATCTACACACCAGGTTCTGGTAGATAACACCACTATACATGTTTAAACTACTAGTGCATGAGACATACCTCCATTATTCTCTTTGTTGAGAAGAGAACAATCTGGCTTCCAGTGTCCTGACTGCTTGCACTTGTAGCATTTGCCCTTAGGCTTTTTCACAGCTCCTTTAGGTCCCATGCCCTTCTTTGCCATATTCTTATGCTTCAGAACATTATTCTTCTTCTTTCCGCTATTAGGCGTAGAAGTAGAAACCTTCTTAGTAGCATAAACCTGAACATAACTCTGCTTCCTTTCTTTTTTTTTTTTTTAGAAATCGTGACATGTTTCCTTCTTTGGAAACCTCACAAAATCACTTCATAGACCCCCGAACAGCAAACAAAAATCATCTCATCTTAGAAAAAAAAAATTCTCTCACTGCCGTATAGGGCACGACCCGCGCTCCAGTTATTCTTGCATAGGGTGCGACCCGCGCTCATGCTCCAGGCGCTTCAGCGCGAACCGCGCTCCACTTTTGCCTGTCCCAGGTGCACGGCGCGCTCAAGCTCAATTTTTCTCTTTCTAGCGTTAAAGAGGCGACCAGCCCAGTTAGTTATTGCCTTCATAGAGGCGACCAGCCGGCTCACTTCGAGCGCTTTTGAATACGACCAGCTCAACGGGGAAAAAATTCAGATCTGGATTTCTACCAATCTAAATCTTGATATTTTTTATCTTTGATCATTAAAATAGATTACATCAATGATAAAAAAAAAAAATAACACGATACATACCATGATTTAAATTACATCCATTGATAATCAAAACTTGTAAAAACGATCAATTTTTCATAAAATCAAAAAACGATCCATTTCTTTCCAGAAATCATTCTGACCATAACAGTTGGTCTAGATGCCTTCAAAACCATGTTAGAACAGTTCTACATCTACCAACAAATCTACATGCTCTGATACCAATTGTAGGAACCGTTATTCAGAATGCAAATATTTCTATAAATCACGAGAACCAGGCACAGTGGAATCAATGGGGTTCTCACGATTTTGAATAGAAAACATACCTTTTAGATCAGGTTTTGATAACTCTGAGAATCCAAGCTTTATGAATCCGAATCAACAATCAACCCCTTGATCTTCTGTTGTATTCCTTTAGAATAGATTGGACGTTGTGTGGACAACGATCTACTAATCCCCTTCTTTCTCTCAAGATCAGAAATGAATTCAGATCTACTTTTTTTACCTCTTTTTCAGAACAATGAATAGTGAATTTTGGCCAAAGAGAAAGTATTCTATTTATAGGCTACAACAGGGACCATGAGGAGAAATTAGGGTTGGGCCTCCTGACGGGCTTGGGCTTCCCATGTTCGCCCAGAACACACGGCCCAAGTCCGTCAACAAATGGCTTATTCCACTAAAGGCCATTGTTGCACTACCTCCCTAATCCCAAATTACATGTCAGCGTTTATGGACTCCATATTATATGCTTGTTGATCTCCCCGTGTTTAAGATATCAAATGTCCGTTGATTAAATCAAGTTACTGACAACTACATTAATCAACTTCTTATGTCCTTGAGTAGTACCACTCAACCTCATTGTCATGTCGGAATAAATCCACCTGCAGGGTTTACATGACAATCTTTTTGAGCTCCTCAAGGGGACATCATCAACCTAACTTCTTGTAGGACACGGATTCCTTCTATAATCAACAGCACACCTTACATACAATGTCATTACCCAATCCATCGAGTTTGTTGATTCACAAATGAATCTCACTCATTGATGATTTAAAGCAATGTACAATACATGTAAGTGCCCGTTATTATATCCGGATTAGGAGGACAAGCATCCATAATAACATAGCCGTTTGTTCTCTTAAATAGTCAGTATAAGGAGAAACAACCTCACTTGGTCCTGTTCAATACACATAAAGTGTACTAGTGTAATCATATAGTCAAGATAGACTAATACCAGATTATACTATAACCGTACTAATGGTTTGTCCAACTCCATCTAGGTTGTGAGCGATTACTTATACTTTATAAGGTACTGATGATATGATCTTCTGTGTGTTCACACCATATCATCTACAACATAAAGTATTAGACACATGCATATAACTAATAACATATATAATATGCATAACAATTGCCCATATGATTCTCATTCAAAATATAAAGAATTAGAGTTAATACAAAAGTAATGCTTTTAGTATATAACCCTATCAGGAGCTTTGTATTTCTTGACATTCATTGATGATGCATCAAGAAAGATATGGGCCTATAGTCTGAAGACCAAAGATGAAGTACTTGGCGTGTTCAAGACATTCCAAAGCATGGTGGAAAGAGAGACAGGGAAACCTTTGAAATGTATTCGCTCAAATAATGGGGGTGAGTACATAGGACCGTTTGAAGAGTAATGCCAGAGTTGAAATGTATTCGCTCAGATAATGGGGGTGAGTACATAGGACCGTTTGAAGAGTAATGCCAGAGTCATGGGATTCGTCATAAGCAGACCGTTCCCAAGACACTGCAACAGAATAGAATAGCAGAGAGAATGAACTGTACCATTGTAGAGAGGATGAGATGCATGATATCTCACTCTAAGCTACCTAGAATCTACTAGGTTGAAGCAATGCGTACAACCGTGCATATGATCAACATATCGCCATCAAAGCCTCTGAATATTTATTATCCAAAGAGAGTATGGTCAGGCAGAGATATTGATTATGGATACTTGAAGGTATTTGGGTGCAGGGCATTTGTGCATATTCTGAAGGATGAGAGATCCAAGCTTGATGACAAAGCCAAGCAGTGCATTTTTTTGGATTATGGAGATGAAAAGTTTGGTTACAAACTCTATGATTCGATTAACAAGAAGGTAATCCGAAGTCGAGATGTTGTATTCCTGGAAGACCAAACCATAGCAGATTTTGAGGAGGGTGAGAAGCTACAGACTTTCACCAATGATCTTGTTGATTCAGAACCAGAAGTTCCTACTATGGAACGTGCAGAATGTAGAGAACCATGAGTTTGAAGCTCATGATGAGAATCATATTGCTCATGATGGGATAGAACATATTGGTATAGAAGATGCAGATGAAGTGCATGAACTACCACCAGAGCAAGCAGAAGTGCATCCTCCTAAGGCACCAGCAGATGGGGCAAGGAGGTCAAACAGAGAGAGACTAGCTTCAACCAGGTATCCCCCACATATGTACGTTCTACTATCGGATGGTGGAGAACTTATGTACTATCAAGAGGCACTTGAATGTACATACAAAGAAAAGTGGTTGAAGGCCATGTATGACAAGATGGATTCTTTGCATAAGAATCACACTTATGAGTTAGTTGAGAAACCGCAAGGACGAAAAATTCTCAAGAATAAGTGGATATACAAAGTCAAACATAAGGAGAACAATTCTCACCTAAGGCACAAAGCTCGCCTTGTTGTGAAGGGATTTGGTCAAAGAAAAGGGATTGACTTTGATGAGATTTTCTCTCCTGTAGTGAAGATGACTTCTATCCGGGTGGTATTGGGTATGACCGCAAGCATGAACCTAGAGGTTGAGCAGCTAGATGTTAAGACAACTTTTCTTAATGGAGACCTTGAAGAAGATGTCTACATTGAACAGCCATAGGGGTTTAAGGTCAAAGGCAAGCAGCACCTAGTATGCAAGCTGATAGAGAGCTTGTATGGGTTGAAGCAAGCACCGAGACAGTGGTACATAAAGTTTGATTCCTTTATGGCGAAGCAAGGATACAAGAAGTCTGCTTCTGATCATTGTGTGTTTGTTCAGAGATTTCCAGATGGAGATTTCATAATGTTTTTGCTGTATGTGGATGATATGTTTATAGTTGGCCCAAACATCAACAAGATATCCAAGCTGAAGAAAGACTTGAGTAAGTCCTTTGAGATAAAGGATTTAGGTCAAGCAAAGCAGATACTTGGGATACGAATCACTCATGCATGACAGAAAGAGTGGGAAGTTGTGGCTTTCTCAAGGAAGCTACATTGAGAAGGTGTTGAAGATATTCAACATGGATCAAGCGAAGCCAGTCAGTTGTCCTCTAAGTGGCCAGTTTCACATGACCAAAGAGATATATCCAAAGGGTGAGCATGAGCAGAGTCAGATGGAAAAGATTCCTTATGCATCTGCAGTGGGCAACTTGATGTATGTAATGGTGTGTGCAAGACCGGATATTGCTTCCGCCGTTTTTTGTCAAGTCCAGGGAAAGAACATTAGGAAGGTGTTAAGTGGATATTGAGATATCTCAAGGGCACTTCCAAATCGTGTTTGTGCTTTGGTGGAAGTAAGCCCTTATTTGAAAGCTACACTGATGCAGACATGGCAAGTGATGTTGACTCAATAAAGTCCACCTCCGGTTATCTAGTTACTTTTGCAGGGGGAGTAGTTTCTTGGCAATCAAAGTTGCAAAAGTGTGTTGCTCTCTCCACTACAGAAGCCGAGTATATTGTAGCCACTGAGTGTTGCAAAGAGATGTTATAGATGAAAAGGTTCTTCGACGAACTAGGGCTAAAGCAGAAACAATTTGTAGTTCTATATGACAGTCAGAGCGCCATTCATTTGAGCAAGAATCCGAGTTTCCATTCTAGATCCAAGCACATACATGTGCGTTATCATTAGATTAGAGAAGTACTCGAAGACAAGCATTTATGTATCGAGAAGATCCATACAGACAAGAAGGGGTCGAATATGATGACCAAATCTTACCGAAAGGTAAGTTTGATGTTTGTTGTGCTACCGCCGGAATGGTAGCAGACTCCTCCTATTGATTTAGAAATTGCATGGAGGTATCCCCCTTCATTGTTCGGGAGGGGGAGATTGTTGGAGCTATCCCTCACATGAGGAGAAAAGGATTTATGCTTACGTGCATAAGCATGAGCGCGACCTGCGCTCAGAATAGGCATGCCCAAGGCGTGACCCACGCTCATGCCTTGGTCGACCTCTAATACTTTCAGCACGACCCGTGCTCAGTTTGTTCTTGCTCGAGGCGCGCCCCGCTCCCATGTCTGTTTTCAGAAGAATTCTATTTTTTGTGGACCGCGAGTTTGCAATAAGAGTTAGAGTTTTTGGCAAAACCTAACACTCAGAAGAGACACGAAAATACATAAGAACAAAGAGAGAAATCCAATCTTGAAAGCAATTAAGATTGAGAGACAACCTTTACAGAGAGACAACCCTGTAAAGAGAGAGGAGTGATCTAGTAAGGTGAGAGACTGAAAGGAAAGATTGTAATCTACCTTCCCACTTTATAAAGGACTAGCTCTTGTGGAAGTAGGCACCATTGGCCGAAACACGATATATATTTATGTTGTGGTATGCGTTTAATTCTGATTTACATTATTATCTGTTGTTAATAGTTGTTTAGCGAGTTAGGCATGTTAGCATAAGTTGTAGTTGATATTTAGAATTTGTCTTGAGTTAAATTGTGTTCAAATACAAGTTATCTGTGTAGTGGGGGAATCGATTGGTATTGGTATAAACCCCAACAGTTATCAACTTTGTGGAGGAGTTATTTATAACAATTATTAGGCTTGTGGCATGTTGCAGATGATTTGGGAGGATATGTCTTTTAGGAGCTCGGTGTTCAGTTGGGTGTTTGGGAATCATTTTACAGGGAATTGTAGTGTAGTCATCTGATTTTTTTGTAGCTTTATTACTTTCTTTGTATGTAGGATATCTCATCCCACACATTTTCAATAACTTTAATAAAATTATCTATACTTGTATGACCCAAAAAAGAAAGAAAGAGATAGAGATATCAAGGTACCCTTAAGAGGTTGGAACGAATTAGGAACATAACTATTCCAATTGGTAGAGGTTGTAGCTTATCGAGTACTTACTAGTTATTCCAAAAAAAAAAAAGTACCTACTAGTTAAGAAACAAACTGAACTCTAACCACATTTCTTTTTATCTATAAACGTCAGTTCCTTAATTAATCAAATATTTACAAGAGGTTAAAATATGGTTCTCCTAGCAAGAAACTACAACACAATCGACTTGTATCCCTTCCCTGATAAGAATCCAATTTAGTTACTACTTACTAGCATGTCTTATTTACATATAATTACAAGATAAGTAACCCCTTTGAACATAGGACTAACACACGCCTAACAACACAATTGAATGATTGTTGTTCAAAGACCAGAACCTTAGAGAAGTTCTTTTTCTTGTTGTTCAAAGATCCTAGCATTTCTCCTCTTCCACAAAGCCCATAGGCTCAAGTAAGACAATTTACTAGTCACCTCACCTTGCTTGACAGTCGTAGAAGAATGAACTTACTACTCAAAGTCGATCTTATAGCCAAATTCATAATTTGCATAATGATGAGAAAGACAATTCCAAAATTATATACGAAGAAAGAACAAGTGATAAGTAGGTGATCCACAATTTCTTCCACTTGCTTATAATAAATAACAAAAATTCCAAAATTCCATACCCCTTCCACTCATGATAACAAAGGTCTTAACACACCCCAAGTAGGCAAGCCAATAGAAGAAAACAACTTTAAATGGAATCCAAGCCATTCATATCTTCTTGAAAGAAAATTTTGAATGATCTCCACACCTAGTAAAATCACCAAAGAACGATCTTTGGCCAAAACTTGATAAAATAATCATACCGAGTACTACTCCTTTGTATCCATAATCAATCTCCTTCTAAGTGACATGGACACTTCATATTTTTCAAATAATCCATGTCGGACACTCAGACATTCGTGTTGGACACACAGACACATTGTGTATACGATTTCAAACTTGGGTTTCTTCTATACCTTAAAAGACAAAGAAAATAATTTATTCACATTGTTACAACTCCATTATATGACCAATGTATCTTGCTGGCGGAAGCTTCAACAATCAATAAACATCAAGTAATTTTAATAAAAGAAACACGTAAAACTATTATACCTTCAAAAAGAAGATCGTATCCCTTAGAATTAATATTCAATAAAAACCATCTAACAATGAAGGCCTAGATGCCTTTATATAATAATCCTTGTTCCTAATTCCAAAAGGCAACCAAAATAGAAATTACTAAATAACCTAGTAACCTAGTTCTGAAACAAATAGGAAACTCTAATAACCTATTACTAACTTAATTAGACTACTAATTAAATATACTTATATGCCCCTGCATCAATGACACTTTTACAGCTATTTGTAATGGGGCACTTTTTAAGGTCTTGAGCCCAAGAATTAGTTGTGTAACTAAAGAATAAAGATAGTTTCTTTTTAAGCTATGTCCCTTTGTCTTGCTTCATATAGGCCATCGTGTTGGACACTCTATATTGTCTGACATGCATATTCCTGTTAATGTGACTTCGATCTCCTTCTATCAACCTCCGGACTCTTTTTATTGATAGATAGTATTCATAAGATTCATAACTTTCAATCTCCCAATCATTTCACCCCCTCTTTAATGCCACATTCCATACTACTCATCGACTCCTCTTTGGATACAAAACCACAAAGCCATCTATCTTTCTTGTACAGAAGATTAACTCACTTAGACTCTAACAAAAAATCTAAAACACAATTAGGACACAACTCCTAGAGTTGTTGAACAAACAAATAGAATAAACTTGTTGAACAAGCACAAAAAACTAATCTTATTGGAAAAGTAAACATCATACAAATGGAGCAAGAGACGACATTTCCATCATTCCATAAATAGAACCTGCACATAATGAAGTCATCACGTGCTACTATTATTTTAGGAAACTACGTGGCTTATTATAATTGAACGCACTTTCTACATTCTTGTATAGACTAAATCAAGAGACATAAATCAACCAAATTACAATACCTGGAGCAACTTTAACTTTACCATACCAAAATTTTCAAAATTGGACTGATCCCCATCTGACACTCCAAACTTATAGAATCTGTAATGCTTGTGTCTTCTCTTATATGTCTTGAACTATGACTAAGGTTGGCCGACTGAAATGAAAATCCTTTATATTGATATACTTGCCATGTTTAGAGTAAGGAGGAAGAGTTTTTTTTTAGGTGAGGGGAACTTCAAAAGAAAAATAAAAAGGAAATTTATTTCTTTTTAACGTCTCCTACAAACATGATGATGATGCTCCATCTCCTTTTCACCGATCTCTTTCTTTTTTCCACTTTCCCATCCTTTCTCTAATCAGTTATTGTATCGTTTTGATTGGAGTTTAGAAATACCTTAAATTTCAGTTTGTCTTTTTTGAATCAATCCTTAGATCTATCAGTGTGGTGTTTAGAGATTTGGCTCATGTATTTGGATATTATTGTTGCTAGGAATTATAAGTGGTATGGGATTACTTCATGCAGTCTCTCAAGTTTAATGATAATTTATCACAAGGGATTATGGGTAGAATCAATTGTCAGCCACAGGGTCAGATTTCAAGGATGGATCATCTCCCCTCTTTGATTGTTGCTCATGCAGTCACTTGATCGTTATGGCTTGAGCAAAATCGTAGAACTTTTGATGACCAGTCTAGGGATGTCCAACAACTCATAGTTAAATGCAAGATACTTATGTGGGATTGGGTGTCATATTTACCGATATGTAGGGGATTAAAATTGGAGGATCTTGTATTTAGATGGGATGTCGTGATTGAGGCTTAGCTTTTGTATGCTTGTATTTTGGGTAATGTGAATCTCTCACACTACATCACTATTATTATTAATATAATATTGTTTTGTTGATAAAAAAAAAATTATATTTGTCTTCTCAAATTTGTGTTTTTATGGTGTTAAAGCCCTTCACGGAAAGTTCTTATTTTGTTGTCTCGGCCTTGCTAAACCTACATATATCTTTTAGTATTTATCATTTATGCTGCTCTCTTCATATTTCATTTCTCATTGATTAAAGAAATTACGTTATTAGTTTCTTTTTTATGGATGAAATTGGAGATAACGTTTATACAGCTACTAGTGGAGTTGAGGAGGTTCCAACCCTCCTCAACCCCTCCACTTTCTTGATGATATTGTAAGCGATTACTATTATGTTGGATGATAAATTATTTGGCATGGCCACAAGTTGTTAGGGTTTTCATTTGAGCTAAGATGAAACTCAAGTATTTAACTGATGATCCACCTAATGAGTCTGCTCCCAGTGCTGAAATACAGTGGAGTGAGATGTCTATGTTGATGACGTGGTTATGGCATAGTATGGACTATTTGTTGCTTCTATTGTTCAGATTCTTGATACTGCAAAGAAGATATGGAAAGTCCTTGAGGAGATATATACCCAGACTTCTAATGTTTCTAGGATATATCAGATTTTTTTAAAACAGTGTTCTCTACTAAGCAAGGTGACTGATATGAGCCCAAAACTGTAGTTTTAACCCCTTAATAATCATACTTTTAGACCAATTATGTGAGTAAAAAATAAGAGTTAACACTGATTACGTTTTTTTTATGTATTTCAGGTAGTAAAGTCAATTATGTGCAGAAATGTGCTACTTTGGCGAGATAAAGGAGCAAGGATTGGTTGCTAAGAAGTTCTGTGATAAAGGCCAAGATTCAAGGAGACAAAGCCTTTCTAAAAGCCCGGTAAAAGCTAAGAAGTCAAAGTCAACGCGGGCAGAAACAGCACACAAAGTCAGCAGAACTTCCAAAGACCGTATCTTTGGACTCAGACCTCGGAATTGGGTCTACCTTATGTCAAAACGACTGGCTCGGGAAGAGCTTTCTAATGGTCCAAGTCTTGACCCAATCAGAGGAGCAAAAGTGGACGAAAAGTCTGTTGAAGCCAAATCCAGCTGAAGAGCCCTTTTCGGACTAAAAGAATTGGGTTTTGGGCCCAATTTTCCTTCCCAAAACATGACTCCAAGCCCATGCACGATTTTTGGATCTGAAGCATATAAAAACAAAAGCTTAGCTCTTTGTTAATGGTAGCTAATTAGACCTAAACTATAGATAATTCTAGATCTAGTTTTAATTGTTTTTAATTAAGTTTAGTTTCAATTCAATTCTTGTTTTAGATTAAACTCTTAAATCATTGTTCTTCATCGATTAGATAAATAAAATAGTAGATTCTTGTTCATTTCGATTTTGTCATTTACAATTGTTTAGATCTAAATTCCTTTATTACTTGTTATTCATTCCCCAGTTATTACCTAAGATTTCAATTATTGTTTAGACAAATTGCATAAAGATATAATTTTTATATGATGTCTAGTTTTAATTCAATAGGAAATGATAATTGTATTAATCAAGGCTAAACCTCCATTAGAGGGGTTGAAGAAGCCTTGATGAAGCTTGATCTTTGTTAAACTTAGAAATCGTCGTGATAGTTATTCCACTCTAGAAACGATTAATTCACCATGAGAATGGGTTTAATCGCTCACATGCTAGTTATGAATTGGTAGAAATGCCATGTATAATTAGGGATTAGAATTACTATTTTGATATGCGAAGCATTCAATTTGGATCACGACGAGTCTTTGTTAGTAGGATTAAGTCGAATTAAGGTGGATTCAATTCCCTTTAATTCTTTATCTAGATTCAACCCCTTAGCATTCTATCATTTCGTTACTTGTTAATTGAATTCACCTCGTAGTATAGAATTCCCCTCGTAAATCTCTCACTAGACTTATGATTGATTAATTGACACGAAACCATCGCATGCTAAAGAACTAGGAGTGGAACGAACTTCCTACTCCACTATATCTTAATTTGATTGAGAGTAGAACAATTTTTGATAAACTAGGCTCGTAATCTCGTTTAGTTTTACTTACATTTTGAGTTTTATCGTTCATTTCGTAGGTAAACTATCATTTTTACATTTATCAAATGGCGCCGCTACCATCTTAGTTCCCTTTAGCTTTGGTTTCATAGTATAATTAGTCATTTTTAAGTCCCATTAAACCCACCCATCCTTGTTTGATTCATACTGTGGTTGTCCGTTTCAGCATTGAAAAGTTCCTCAAAAATTACACGAGCGCCTTTTGCACCCAAACGCTGGAACCACGGAAATGACCTGCCCAAACCAAGCGACCAGCTCAAACACTATAACTTGAAGTTACACGGAGCGCACCTGCGCCCTCTACTGAAATTGCCCGATTTCCTCAGGTTTGTTTCAAACTTTCCATTTCTTCAAGTTTTCAGTGTTCTAACTTGTTATACACATTGATCACACATAAACAAGACGCTATTCGTAAGCGAAGCAAGGAGGCATTCAGGTACTCTTTTCTTCCACACCTCGCATCTCCAGTTAGAGGTTTATACTAGTATATCAAGATTGTTTGGAGTGTTGTCGTGTTTAGACTTAGACTTGCATGAGATTAAGGTCTGGCTGCAGAAAAACACCGAACGTAATTAACCGTCAACGTCAACAAACACGTCTATCTAGTATACCAATCACTACACCTCTAGCTACTATTCCACACACCACACCTGACATAATGGCTGAAGAAAGAGAGACTCCTCTCTCCGACTTTTACAAAGCCTTAAGTGATAGCCCTAAATCTTGCATCATTCTAGCAGACCCAGTGGGGGATTTTCGAATCCCCCCAAACATATTTAATTTGTTACCCGTTTCTCATGGTTTAGACCATGAAAAACCTTATCAGCACATGCGTAGGATTGAACAAGTCCTTACAACATTCCACCATCCTACGGTTGGTGCGGGACAAATTAAACTGAGGGTATTTCCCTTCACCATAGCCGATAAGGCGGCGTCTTGGTTAATTGCCCAAGCGCCTAATTCTGTGGACTCGTGGGCTAAACTTGTTGAGCTGTTTATGGAACATTTTTACCCACCCCTAAAGACGGATGAGATGTTTTCCAAGATTCATTTCTTTCGACAAAATCCTCATGAATCATTTTCAGAGGCTTGGAATCGTTTCACCGATCTCCTTATAGAGTGTCCACATCATAACCTAGTGAAAGACACGTTAGTTCGTGCCTTTTTCAAAGGATTTCTACACCACCATAAAGAAGTCCTTGACATAATGAATGGGGGTAGTTTCCTAAGTAAAGGAGCCTCGGAGGCTTACAAATTTTTAGAAGATCAAACTAAAGCCTTGATAATAATTGGGGGTAGTGATGATATCCCCCTCTGCTAGTTCTTCTTCAACAACATTAAGGCCGCCGGTATGTTTGAGATGAAACCCGATCCAGAACTTAAAAATTTAATCGAATCTCTAACTAAAAAGGTAGAGGCTATTTCTGTTCAACAAAAGCCTATCCCCATCATGAATGTTAACTCCAACCCATGTAATTTCTGTTTGAATCCTGAGCACCCTGACTCCTATTGTCCTCTCGCCTATGAACAACAACAATCAGAGCAAGATAATGTTTGCTCCATTAATAGCTATCCTATTCCTAATGCCCCATGGAGACAAAATCCCAACTTCAGTTGGCGAAACAATCAACAAGTTACACCTCTAGGGTTTAATAACCAAAATGTTAGGCAAGCAAACAATTATAACCAAGCTCCACCTAGACAAGGACAAGGTCAGGGGAATTATAATAATTATAACTACCAAGTGCAACCACGACAAGGTCAAACACAAGGTCAGGGTAATTATAATAGTTATAATACCAATAGAGGTATCGTTCCGGTTAACAATAATAACTATCACAACCCGCCCATAAATAATCAACGTGAGATAGTTCCAGTCGCACCACCTGTGACTACTACACCTACACAACCGAATCGTTTTGACACCTTTATACAAGTTACCCAACAACTTTTCCAATCAATGACTCAATCGAACCAACAGATCTTACAATCCATAAATCAGGGCATACAACAGTTAGCCCAAGAGAAAGCCCAACCAAAAGGTTTTCCGTGCCAAAAGATATCAAACCCTAAAACAGCAAACACAGCCTTTGAGGTAAACGGTAGTACTAGTATGGAAACTACAACCGTAGGTGAGCTAAATGCCATCACCACTCTCCGTTCTAGTAAAGTGGTTGATAACAAAGTAACTATGCCTATAGTTACCCCACCAGTAGTCCCTACACCAGATATAGAACTAGATACCGAAATAGAAACTGAAGAGCCTACCACTGTAGAGGTACCAGTTAAACCACAACCTAAGAAACAGATACCCAAGGTTAGACATCCAGTTGAGCCATACGCTAAATATAGAGGGAAACCACCGTTTCCCTAGAAATTAGCCATGCTCACCAGGGATACAAACTTTGAGGAGATTAGGAACGTTTTCAAAAATCTAACGATAAACCTTCCTTTTCTCGAATCTATTAAAAAGCTACCTAACCACGCTAAGTTTCTTAAGGAGTTGTGCACTACTAGGCATAAGACCAACATACCTAAAGACGTCTTTCTAACTGAACAGTTCCTAACTTTATCAGAAAATAATGGAATTGTTAAGTACAAGGGCCCTGGTCGTCCTACTGTAAAATGCACCTTAGGAGAATCCTACACGACGACCGCTTTATTAGACCTGGGGGCGAGTGTTAACTTACTCCAGTTTTATTTGTATAAACAAGTAGGTCTACAAGAAATGCAACCTATGAAAATGATGTTGTAGTTAGCGGACAGGTCTATAAAGTATCCTAAGGGTGTAGTGGAAAACGTGCTTGTTAAGGTTCAGGATTTCTACTATCCCCGCAGATTTTTGTTATCCTCAATACGTAAGTCGCTAACGACTCTGTACCGATCATCTTAAGGGTCCTTCTTGGCTGGTAACCGCCAACGCCAGCTTTATAAATTGCAGCGATGGTAAGATGTCCTTATCTTTTGGCCATCTTTACGTTTGAGGTAAATGTTTTTAAAATGATGAAACAGTTACCAAAATCGTCCATAGATGGGGAGGTTAGCATGATCGAGAGCTTAGCTCAAGATTATTTTAACAACACGTTTCCCGAAAACCATATGTATAAATTCCTTTCTTTTGGAACTTCAAATTTTGTAAATGACTCATACTTAGAGGAAGTCAACACCACCTTTGAGTCCACATCAATTGTAAACCCTTCGGTTGCTCCATATACTGAGTATGAAGACTTGCTACCTAAGCAAGTATTCATTACGCAAGATGAGGACCCTGACGAAACATCTATTGACATTCCTTCCACCCCGGTGCTTAAACATCTTCCCCCGGAGTTAAAATATATTCAACTTGATACAGATGATAGTCATCCGGTAATTATATCTTCTCTGTTATCTAAGGATGAAGAGACACGTTTAATCAGGGTGATTAGGGAACATCGGTCTGCGATTGGTTGGTCCCTAGCCGACATTAAGGGAATTGACCCTAATGTTTGCACTCATCGTATCCATTTGGAGGATAACGCGAAGACTTCTCGCGAACCTCAGCGTTGCTTGAACCCTGCCATGAAAGAGATGGTTAGGGAAGAAGTCTTACGATTACTCGATGCGGGTATCATATACCCAATCTCCGATAGCGAATGGGTAAGTCCCATTCATGTAGTTCCTAAGAAATCGGGGTTACCATGGTACGTAACGCTAAGGGTGACTATGTTTTCACACAAGGTCCTATGAAATGGAGAATCTGTATTGATTACAGACGTTTAAATGCTATGACACGAAAGGATCACTTTCCCTTACCTTTTATAGATCAGATGCTCGAACATCTAGCTGGTCATGCTTTTTATTGTTTTCTGGATGGCTACTCTGGCTATTTTTAGATTATTATTGATATTGATGACCAAGAAAAGACTACCTTCACATGTCCCTTTGGAACGTATGCCTATAAACGAATGCCTTTTGGCCTTTGTAATGCTCCTGGTACCTTCCAATGGTGTATGCTTCATATATTTAGTGACATGGTAGAGCGCTTTATGAAAGTTTTCATGGATGATTTTTCTATCTATGGAGACTCCTTCACAGATTGCTTGTCAAACCTGTCTAAGGTTTTGACACGGTGTGAAGAAAAGAGTCTCGTTTTAAATTGGGAAAAGTGTCATTTCATGGTGAAAAAGGGCATAGTACTAGGTCACATTGTATCTAGTGATGGCATTGAAGTAGATAAGGCCAAACTAGATAAGATAGTGACTCTACCTATACCACGGACTGTCCGTGATATTAGAGCCTTTCTAGGCCATGCAGGTTTTTATAGGCGCTTTATTAAAGATTTCTCGAAAATAGCTAGGCCTTTAACTAATCTGCTTTTAAAGGATGCCATCTTTGATTTTAATTTTAACTGTAAGTAGGCTTTTGAAACTTTAAAAGCCGCCCTAACCTCTGCACCAATTATACAGCCTCCCGATTGGTCTAAACCTTTCGAACTCATGTGTGATGCTAGTGATTATGCAGTTGGTGCTGTCTTGGGACAGAAACTAGATAATAAGTCCACTGTTATTTATTATGCTAGTAAAACCTTAAACGATGCTCAACAAAATTATACAACTACTGAAAAAGAATTCTTAGCTGTCATTTATGCTTTAGATAAGTTTCGTCCTTATTTGGTTGGTTTTAAAACATTAGTTTACACTGACCATGCAGCCCTTAGGTACCTTTTTGCAAAGAAGGATGCTAAGCAGAGATTAATCCGATGGATTCTTCTCCTGCAAGAGTTCACATTAGAAAACGTAGTTGCCGACCACTTATCTAGACTTACAAACGACGATGATAGTAATTCTGAGTCCATACCGGACTCTTTTCCTGATGAGCATCTGTATGCTATTTTTTCAGTACCTTGGTATGCTGGCATTGTAAATTATTTAGTGGCTGATATTATTCCTTATAATTGGTCAAGAAATGAACGTAAGAAGTTCTTGGCCAGAGTTAAGTTATACTACTAGGATTAGCCCTACCTTTTTAAGTATTGTGCGGATCAGATTATTCATCGTTGTATTCCCGGTGGGAATATAATGAAGTTCTATCGTTCTGCCATGACAAAGAGTGTGGTGGCCATTTTAGTGGAATGAAAACAGCCGCTAAAGTTCTTCAATGTGGATTTTATTGGCCTACCCTTTTTAAGGATGCCCAAGTGCATTGCAAGACGTGTATTCGTTGCCAACAACTTGGGCAAATCACGAAGCGTAATATGATGCCATTAAATCCAATCATGATAGTAGAACTTTTTGACGTTTGGGGCATTGATTTCATGGGTTCCTTCCCTATTTCCCACGGTTTCATTTATATTCTAGTTGTCGTGGACTACGTGTCTAAATAGATAGAGGCCATGGCTTGTCGTAGCGTCAATAAGACAGTTGTATTTTTTATTAAGGAGTATATTTTCTGTCGTTTTGGCATTCCTAAAGCCATCATTAGTGATGGTGGAACACATTTTTGCAACAAAGTTGTTGCATCTCTAGTGAAAAAGTATGGAGTTACACATAAGGTTGCAACTCCTTATCATCCACAAACTAGCGGACAAGTAGAAGTTTCTAATAGGGAAATCAAAAAGATTTTAGAAACAACTATAAATCAGGTTAGGAAAGACTGGTTGAAGCGTCTATCAGATGCCTTATAGGCGTATAGGACGGCTTTCAAAACTCCTATAGGTATGTCTCCCTTTAGACTTGTATTTGGGAAACCTTGTCATTTGCCCGTTGAATTAGAGCACTGTGCTCTGTGGGCTATAAAAAGCTTTAACTTCAATATTGATGAGGCGGGTGTCAAACGCAAGTTGCAATTAAATGAGCTTGAGGAAATCCGTAGCGATTCTTACGATCTCACAAAAGATTATAAAGCTAACATGAAACGTGTTCATGATAAGCAACTCTTGCGCAAAGAGTTTGTGGTTGATCAAAAGGTCTTACTTTACAACTCCCGTCTATATATTTTCCCAGGGAAACTAAAAACCCGTTGGTCTGGTCCTTTTCTGGTTACTGAAGTCACCCCTTACGGGGCAATCACCTTGGTAAATCCTAAGGACAACAATACCTTTCAAGTTAATGGTCAACGGTTAAAACATTTTCACGAACTTCACCCCCCGATGTAGAGGGAAGTCCTTTTACAGGACCCTGTCTATGAGGACAGACCTTTGTCATTTGGTGTACTTCCTTTCACTTTCATATAGTGGTAAGTGCACCATTCAGGTAACCGGGCCCTCCCTATGGAGTGCGTGGCTGTAAGTACCGGATCCTAAGTCCACGTTTCACATAATTCACGTTTTCCACTTTTGCATGTTTTCTCGGTTTTTGAGTCATGTTCCTCTATGGGGTGAATTATGTATTTATTGTTTTTCGTTTTTCTTATAATAAACTAATAAAAAAATTAAAAATAAATATAAAAATAAAAATTCTAAAATCATAGAAATAGCAATCCAACAAGTCTTGGGAATCTGACTTTAAACGACCCACGTTTAAAACAAATTTTGTGTTTAAAAAATTTGTTTGGGGGTGGGCAGTCGGTCTTTCCATCCGGATTGCTCGAACTTTCCATTTGTGTTGCTTAGGCCCGTTATTCGTAGTTCATTCGGGTTGACGTTATCTATAACTTAGATTTCCTTCGTTCGCATAACTTACGTCACACACGCACTTCGAGGCATTTTTCAACCTTCTTATACGTCACCCATGATTGGAATTGAGTGTTTTATGGATCATTGGATTGGAAATTCTCTACTGATCATTTCCATAACTCATTCGCCAAAATCGGACTAGTAACGAAGCGGCAAATTGAATTTGAAATTGCGTGAAATATTGAAAAAGTTCGGAATTCGATTTAGGCTTGGGCCCAAACTGCACGCACATGCGTCTCCTTCCTTCCCAAAACGCAAACAGTCGGTTTCCTCTTCCATCCCCGCCAGTTAACAAGGTTTAAAGAAAAACCTAACAACCAAAAAAAAAAAAAAAAAACAAACAAACAAACACCTATTTACACCACGCCCATTGTTAACCACCAGCCCGAGTTCTCTCAAACAAATTTCCCAAACCACCAAAAACAGCCGCCAATTCAAGCTTCCAACCTGCCACCGTACCCACCATCGCCACCACCATTGTTTTTAGTGGTTTTTCATCAAACTCGCCTCCTCCACCATCTACAAAACCATTGTTTGTTTTAAAAACTTCAATGGCGCTACGACAAAGAATTTTGCCGGAGCACGCGTTTGATGCCGACCGCTTCGGGCCATTTTTCGATCGCGGAGATGATTAGGAGGGATTGGAAAGGACTGTAGTACTCGACTGAGGAGTTCTATCACTATGATTTGGTAGAACAGTTTTATAAGAAGTAAGAATTGGAGGGGGATAGGATTTTCATTAATGTAGCAGGAATGAGGAGGGAAGTAACAAGACAGTTGTTGGCTGAGCTGTTAGGCGTTACGCCTGGAAGCAACCTAGAAGCCACCATTCAGGAATCGCAGTATACTGGAGTTCCTGCTTTGATGAAAGATATTGTCGTGGAGGGTGAATACAATACGAGTTCTCATTGCGTCCGCCAGTCAAGTCTGAGAACCAACCAACTGACTGTAGCTCAGTGGATTGGTAGGAACGTCCACGGGAAAGAAAAAGTCAGCGATATCGGTCTGCAATGTCTGCACGTTCTCTGGATTTTGCAAACGAATAAGTATAATTTCTGCATCCTTGATTTAATTTTTAATGTGATTAGAGGAGTGGGAAAGAGCATTGCGCCTCTTCCCGTATTGATCACTAAGATCATGCTCTCATTTAGAGTTGTCGCAAAATCTGCTCCTATTAAGATCAAATTGCATTCTAATGCAAGTATCTATACGGATTGCATCCAAGAGACTTGGACGTTGTCTGAAGGAAATGTAGTTGAGTTGGAGGATGAAATGGAAGATATGACATGTCTGGATGAAGATGCATTAGATAGTTATAGTTCTAATTTAGAACGCATGCAAGTGTTGCAAACTGGCTTGCGTTGCGTTTATGGTATTTGTGAAGATATCCGAGATAGACAGATTGTAGTTCGAAATAAACAAACGAACCTTCAGACGAGAGTTGAAATGCTCGAAAGGGGTCAAGAAGATATCTTGTCTAACATGGAGACTATCCACCAGCATCACCAAGCCCAGTATGTAGTACTCAGGACTGAGATGGAAGCACAGCGCTTGTTCCGAATAGAGATGCTACGACGCATGCCACCCTTGGAGGATTCTGTTTCAGACGAGTCTGAGAGGCATGAGCGTCGTCGCCGAAGGACAGATGGCTCAAGCCATTCTTCATCCCAGGACCAATCACCATCTCAGGGTCCATCTTCATCACATGGATAGGTGTTCACCATCAGTTTGTGTTCGCTGTTATTTCATTGTTTTTATTGTTTTATTAGTTGGATTTTAATTCAGTAGTTAAATTTAAATATTAATTTGTTTGTTTTATGTTGTTTGGATTTAAATTTTTTTAATATAATTGGTTATTTTCGAATTGTGCGTGTTTTTATCATTAATCCCACCTTCCCGAATTGTTTGGGGGTGGTAATATTTATACCGAGCATAATTCGTTATATGATCATCTTCTGTAAAGTTGTCTTGGAGTAAAGGTTGAGAATTTGGCCGATATCAGCATATCTATGATTATGTGTGGTGGTAGCAGGAAATCTAGGAGAGTTTAGAAGTTACTAATCTAAATCCAATATAAAAGATACCAGGGTTGTTATAAAATCAAGGATATGGTTTGTTTCCATTTTCGGGTTTGGAAATTTTTCTATTTCCGGAAATTGCCTTAAACAATTTGGCAACTTGCCTATTCGTTTTGGAAGCTCAGAACCTATTTAAACTTCCTTCATGCTACACTCACAACCCACACTACACCCCACCATCATCTCTCACCTTTCACTTCAAGCTTTTCCTTCTTTTTCCTTGTAAACTTCTGCTTCAGCACTTACGAGCGCGCTCGATGAAGCGCACTGCGCCCAGTTGAAGTTGGCGACTCACTTCAAACAAACATAAAACCAAAACACTTCGAAAGCACTTTTGCTCCCAAGTGGAGCGCACTCGCTACGACCTCCTCGTAAACACGAAAATTTCCAATTTTCTAAGGGTTGTTCTAGGATTTTTGGAGCTGTTCTAAAGAGTAGTTGAGATGACATCTCCTATAGTCATACCTGAACAGTCTTTCGAAAACGTGTTGGGGACCGAGACATATGGACATTGGTTCCGAAACAGGATCTTGCAGTTAGGATGGCGCCATCTACTGGTAAGTGATGACGATTCATATTCATCATAGCTTACTGCTTATTTCTACGACCACGTTAGTTTCTATTGTAATCAGGATGCAGATTAAGAATTCTCAGTCGTAGTCGATGACACGACACTAGAATTCAATATACATGTGGTAGCTTTAGTTTCGGGACTACCAATACCTGATCCGGTTCACACATGGGGATATATGACCGATAATGCATACCTTTATGATTATACATATTTCCATGAGTATTATGGGGGAGGGGTATTTCGAGTAATGGACCACGGGCGATATAACATTGCCCTTGGTAACATGTCCCTAAACGTAGGTACCACCATATTATTCATCCTGATGAATATTTTGGGGGAATGGCAGTTCACTTCTGCAAACAGTACTGCTGGTGACATTTTCCTCGCTTTAGCTAAGGGACGTCGCCGATATGACATTCCCCGAGTTTTAGTCGCTAGTCTTAAGAGAGCCCAAAGCATGAGGAGTAAGTATCTTCTTATGCCTGTTTTGGTAAGCCGCATCATGCGTAGTTGTTTACCCAGATTCGTACCCAATTCACAGATTGGAAAAAGGTTGAAGTCATGAGACCCACCAATTGGGTGGTTCGCCATTCTCATAATTATGATTTGGCCGGGATGGCGGTCACAGCCTCATTTGGTCGCCCCGTACATCCCATCAGACATAATAACACTTAATAGGTTAGCATTAGTAGATGATAAATGGCGGCAAGCTTGGCAAGTTATAATGCCCCGGCGGCAGATCTTGAAGGAACCTCATCTCTTTGATGAGGAGGAGGATGCTTAAGCGGGAGATAAGGTAAGTTTTTAGTTTTGTTATTGTCTGCTTATGTCCCAAGCAATTTAATTATGTTAACCCCATAACGGGTGGAACTCTTATAGAGTTGCGTCAGTTTTCCTTCCTATATTAGTATGTTCTACCCTTGTTTTGCAGATGTTCCAGAATTTCACGCATTTCCATAGTATTTTCCTACCCTCGTTATTTAAAATACTTTGAGGACAAAGCATGCATTTTTGTTTGGGGGGGCATAGAAACACGTGTAATTAAGGCATCTGTTAGGATATAGATATGTATAATATGCACTTGTTTTCTAGTTAAAATTTTTTAAATTCAAAAATATAAATAAATAAGTTTATGCTATACACTTAGGAATATTGGTATTGTTTTCTTTCTCTATGCTCTTAATAATCTAAAAGTCTCACGTAGCTTTTGCATTGGAATAATTTTTAGAAACTTAGGTTAATATGTATGTAATAATCTTTGCATCTATCTATAAATATATTACATGAGTATCTATGATTGTTAGCAAGATAAGTTTCAAAATCTAGGCTAGAGTACTTATTCTACAAATCCTGTGAGAATATAGCCTAAAGTCTTATATGAGTGAAACATTTGAGAAATGACACAAGGGAGAAGTAAAATCCGGATAGAGAAATCACACGTCCACTTGCTTGATCAATATACCATATCCTAAGAGAGAATTTAGGCCCTTTTTGGATCGATATAGCCAGAAATTCAACCCTTATGAAATTATTTTCCGCTAGTCGCCCCTCTGAGCCTTTCCTTAACCTTCCATAAACCGCAAATCCTTTACCCTGTTACAAAAACAAAAAAATAATAAAAAAAATTTAACTTACCCAATCTAGAATAAGTCTGAGAATAGAATGAGTGAAGAAAGAAGAAGAGAAAAACCTGTGTAAACAAAAATTAGTTAGTTGCTTCAGAAAAAGAAAAGAAGTTTCCATCCAAGGAAAAGAAAAAGAAAAATAGAAATAAATAAAAACTTCAAAAATAGAATAAAAAGGAGTCAAAAGCCAAAGAAAAGAAAAAGAAAAATATGGCTAAGGATGGAAACAAAGTATAGAAGCAAAGGAAAATAACAAGGTTTTCTCTAAGTTACATAATATGAAGACTCTATTATCTCAGACTTGTCCTTTTGAATATCCATTTCCTTCCTTCTTAAACCATCTCCTAATCCCCGCAACACCTAATAAAGACCTCTAGCTCAATTAGGAATAGGTTAGTGTGATAGTAAGTGGCAGATGTGTTGATCGACTCCGGCTTCCTTGTGTGTCATTGAGATTGTAAGGTAAAGTGTGCCCATCACAAGACCGGAGTAAATAAACTTGAGTGGAAAAATCAGAGTGTTGTATCTTGACTATTATTGTGAGAACCTTCTTAAGGACGCTATTCCAAGTTTTAGAAACGGACCTGCTATTGCATTTCATAGTATTACTCATTGTATATATGTTTATTATAGATGATTGATTATTATGCATAAATTAGCTTAGGTTTCAACTTGATTATTCTATATTCATTGCTAGGGAAATGTATAGTTAATTTAGAGCATGAATAAGGAAACAATAGTTTTCTTTCTTAGTCGTTGTAGTATAGATGAAGTTTGTGAGTACCTTCACTGGAAAACTCTCACGAGGCTATAACTCGTCCACTAGGGAATTCCTAGTGGTTTAAGGCCTTGTTGCATATGGTTAATGTAATCGCACTCAGCGAAACGAGATTAGTTAGAACTCCATTTTTGGTCACTTATTCTAATTTCTCATATTTGCTTGAGGACAAGCAAAATGCTGTTTGGGGGTGGTTTGATAAGAGCCCAAAACTGTAGTTTTAACCCCTTAATAATCATACTTTTAGACCAATTATGTGAGTAATAAATAAGAGTTAACACCGACACGCTTTTTTTATGTATTTCAGCAAGAAAGTCAATTATGTGCAGAAATGTGCTACTTTGGCGAGATAAAGGAGCAAGGATTGGTTGCTAAGAAGTTCTGTGATAAAGGCCAAGATTCAAGGAGACAAAGCCTTTCTAAAAGCCCGGTAAAAGCTAAGAAGTCAAAGTCAACGCGGGCGTAAACAAAGACACAAAGTCGTGAGAACTTCCGGGCGTCAGATCTTTGGACTCAGACCTCGGAATTGGGTCTACCTTATGTCAAAACGACCGGCTCAGGAAGAGCTTTATAATGGTCCAAGTCTTGACCCAATCAAAGGAGCAAAAGTGGACAAAAAGTCTATTGAAGCCAAATCCAGCTGAAGAGCCCTTTCCGGACTAAAAGAATTGGATTTTGGGCCCGATTTTCCGGCCCAAAATATGGCTCCAAGTCCATGCACGATTTTTGGATCTGAAGCATATAAAAACAAAAGCTTAGCTCTTTGTTAATGGTAGCTAATTAGACCTAAACTATAGATAATTCTAGATCTAGTTTTAATTGTTTTTAATTTAGTTTAGTTTCAATTCAATTCTTGTTTTAGATTAAACTCTTAAATCATTGTTCTTCATCGATTAGATAAATAAAATAGTAGATTCTTGTTCATTTCGATTTTGTCATTTACAATTGTTTAGATGTAAATTCCTTTATTACTTGTTATTCATTCCCCAGTTATTACCTAAGATTTCAATTATTGTTTAGACAAATTGCATAAAGATAGAATTTTTATATGATGTCTAGTTTTAATTCAATGGGAAATGATAGTTGTATGAATCAAGGCTAAACCTCCATTAGAGAGGTTGAAGAAGCCTTGATGAAGCTTGATCTTTGTTAAACTTAGAAATCGTCGTGATAGTTATTCCACTCTAGAAACGATTAATTCACCATGAGAATGGGTTTAATCGCTCACATGCTAGTTATGAATTGGTAGAAATGTCATGTATAATTAGGGATTAGAATTACTATTTTGATATGCGAAGCATTCAATTTGGATCACGACGAGTCTTTGTTAGTAGGATTAAGTCGAATTAAGGTGAATTCAATTCCCTTTAATTCTTTATCTAGATTCAACCCCTTAGCATTCTATCATTTCGTTACTTGTTAATTGAATTCACCTCATAGTATAGAATTTCCCTCGTAAATCTCTCACTAGACTTATGATTGATTAATTGACACGAAAACATCGCATGCTAAAAACTAGGAGTGGAACGAACTTTCTACTCCACTATATCTTAATTTGATTGAGAGTAGAACAATCTTTGATAAACTAGGCTCATAATCTCGTTTAGTTTTACTTACGTTTTGAGTTTTATCGTTCATTTCGTAGGTAAACTATCATTTTTACATTTATCAGTGACAAACCATTGAATGAGTGTTATCTCGCAGTCTTTGGGAAGAATTATTGATTTATTAGCTTGATATTGAAACTCAACATAAATAGGGGGAGGATTTTCTCTATGTCTCTATAGTTTAAATTCTAACTATGTTTTGTTTAAAGATCAGATTTCAGGTAATGAGTCTTTTCCTAAGTGCTGCCAATTCTTATTCTCGCTTCTAGCAAGTGTGTATTGCATATGCACCTTATATTCCCAAAGATGTTTCTATCACCCTTGCTTATGGTGGTCGTGGTGGCTCTGTTAGAGGTCGTCAAGGTTGTAGGGCTCCTTGTGGTGGACGAGGAGGTCATGGACCTCGTACAGATTGGGTTTTGGATTATTATAAAATGTTGGTCATACTGTGCCATTTTGTTATGAGAAGAATGGCTATCCTCTTTCTATCATCACGCTTCTGAATAACCGGTTTATGTTAATTTTCAGTATGCTTCTACTACTCATGATGATGTACTCAGTTAGATTTTGCAAAAGTCCAATACCATGACTCCTAGTAGTTCTCCTTCCCTAGTAACTTTGGTTACTTCAGGTAATTCTCACAGCCCACTGTTTCTTGATTCTAGGGCAAGTACACATATGTGTGGTATACCATCCCTCTTCTCTAGCTTTGTGCCTTCCAAAAATGTGGTTGATTTGGCTAATGGTTATACTCGCATTGTTTACGATTCTGGAACTATTCATCCCTTCCATTCCCTTTCTTTGTCTAATAAACTATTTGTTCATGATTTTCCTACCAATATACTATCTATTGGCCAACTAACTAAATCCTTTTAGTGTTCGTAACCTTTCCTTCTTCTCTCTGTATTTTTCAGAACCTCAAGATAATGACGGTGGTTCGTTTAAGGGATGAAAAATGGTTTATATTTTCTTAATGGTGTTCCACCACCCTTCTGTCCTCAGTGCTCTCTTCATTAACAAAGCTTCGTCAAGTTATGCCTCAGTTGAGTCCTTTGTCTGTTTTGAATGCGAGGCTTGTCAACTGCACAAACATCACCGTAGTTTTTTTCCTAGCCGAGTGGAACGTCATAGTTTAAGTCCTTTTGATTTGGTTCATACTACTATCTAGGGACCAAGTAGAGTCAAAAGTGTGTCCGGTTTCCTTTTTTGTCATTTTTGTGGATGATTATACTCGGACTATTTTCCTATAAAAGCATGAGAGAAGTCCCAAACTAATTAAGTCGTACTCTCTTATCTTTCTCCTTTATCTCTAAAATTTCTTCTTCATTAGCAATAATATAATTGTACTATCTCTCTTGATTAAAACACTCTCTTCCATCTTAAATAACTTTTTTGTTCAGTCTAAGAATCTAGATTCAGCAAAACAAACGTAGCCTATAACTGGTCCTGAAAATCTGGCCTCCAACAATTGATTGGATCGTTGTCTGCTTGTGCGTAGAGCTAGGCCTCCAATAGAGTGCCTACTTTCAATTATAGACCTTTGTTCTTCTTGGGGGATCTCGCCGCATGAGACCGGTGACCAAACCTAGATAAAGCTGATATGGTTATATACTAAAAGCATTACTTTTGTATTAACTCTAATTCTTTATATTTTGAATGAGAATCATATGGGAAAATGTTATACATATTATATATGTTATTAGTTATATGCATGTGTCTAATACTTTATGTTGTAGATGATATGGTGTGTGTTGACACATAGAAGATCATATCATCAGTACCTTATAAAGTATAAATAAACGTTCACAACCTAAATGGATTTGGACAAACTATTGGTATGGTTGTAGTATAATCTGGTATTAGTCTATCTTGACTATAGAATTACACTAGTACACTTTGTGTGTATTGAACAGTACCAGGTGAGGTTGTTTCTCTTTATACTGACTATATAAGAGAACAAACACCTTTGTTATTATGGATGCTTATCATCTTAATCCGGATATAATAACGGGCACTTATGTGCATTGTACATTGCTTTAAATCATCAATGAGTGAGATTCATTTGTGAATCAACAAACTCGATGGATTGGGTAATGACATTGTATGTAAGGTGTGCTGTTGATTATAGAAGGAATCCGTGACCCGCAAGAAGTCGGGTTGATGATGTCCCCTTGAAGAGCTCAAAAAGATTGTCATGTAAACCCTGCAGGTGGATTTATTCCGACATGACAATGAGGTTGAGTGGTACTACTCAAGGACATAAGAAGTTGATTAATGTAGTTGCCAGTAACTTGACTTAATCAACAGACATTTGATATCTTAAACACGGGGAGATCCACAAGCATATAATATGGATCCCATAAACGTAACACGTAATTTGGGATTAGGGCGGTAGTGCAACAATGGCCTTTAGTGGAATAAGCCATTTGTTGATTTAACTTGAACTGTGTTTCTCGGGCAAACATGGGAAGCCCAAGCCCGTCAGGAGGCCCAACCCTAATTTCTCCTCATGGTCCCTGTTGTAGCCTATAAATAGAAACCCTTCTCTTCTGGCCGAATTCAATATTCATCTGGATTGAAAAGAGGCAAGAAAAGATAGATCCAAAATCGGTTCTAGCTTTGTGAGAAAGAAGGTGGTTGGTAGATTGTTGCCCACACAACATCCAATCTATTGAAAGGAACACAACAGAAGATCAAGAGGTGGTTGTTGATTTCATAGCTATTGGATTCTCAGAGATATCAAGAAGTTGATATAAAAGGTAAATTTCTAACCAAATTGTGACACCCCTTATTCCGCTGTGCGTGGGTATTTCGCGGTTCATAGTAAATCATTTGGCGAAACCATAATGGTTCCTACAAAAGCCTCCAACCACCTCCAAAGAAACAACATAATTTGAGTTAAACCTTGAGCCAGATGGGGCCAATGCTCTGATGCTCTATCCACATCAGCCCATCCGCCATTGGACTGCTCAGACTTTTTCAGCTAGATGGGACAAATTAAAACTTGTGCTAGACAGGACCAATGCTCTACTTTAGCATTAGCATAATTTTTTTTGTATTATTTTGTTCCCACATATAGTATAGAATTAAATATTAATTTACAGGCATAATTTAAAGTTGTGTTGTCCAGTAAAGAAATGCCAAACCATTGGAGAAAGTAAAATGGTCCCTTACCACTAACTATAGCCTGATATATCTGCAAATCTTGGGAAAGCACATAGTGCATTATGAAAAAGTAACAAATATCTCAAAAGATGACTAGAGAAGTCATAAAAGAATAAGAAATAACTAATGTTGTGCATCTCGAAGTCAAAACTTCCTGACATAAACCATCCTCATTACAGTCGAAGTACTGCTCAGAAAATACTTGCAAACCTAATTGTCTTCTTAGTCCTCCAATACGGACTACTAATATTTCACAGGCGGTATTATATAAATAAAATAAAAACTAACAAGTAAAAAACAAAAAATGTTAGTTAGAGATACCCCTTATTAAGATTTCTTTTAGTTACCCCCTCCTAAGTTTCCCTCCCCTGTCAGTGACTAACAAAAACACTGGCAATCACCAAAGTACCTTGACCCCCTTTGAATGAACTACCACTGTGGCTTGATGAGTCCACGTGTGCCGAGGCCACCATGTCAGCACCAAATATTTTACCATTTATGAATCAATCTGGACTATCCCATTCACATTAAAACATGTGAGTTTTACCGTTCTACCCAATTTCCATATTATTATCCACGTGCATCTTAAACACCCATCCTTTGTTACTGATTTTTAAATATATTAATATCACTTTCTTTTATTAGTGAAATATGTGTGTGTGCGCGCACTGATAAGCACCCAAAACTGTAATATTATACCCCATAGAGACATAGCAATTTGGTTAATTATGTGTTTAATAATCAGGAAATAATCGCATTTTCGTGTTTTTGCAGGTTGGAGTAACTAACGTAAAAATGATGATAAAACCAGCATTTAAGCACAGAATAGGGAGTATACATAAGCTTTCCGATCAAGCCCATGTGATGCACCTGTGAGGAACCACCAGTTGCTTGTTGAGGCCCGACAACACTACCTCCACCCCTACCACTTGGTGGTCTCTGTGATGACCCATCCCTTGATTCTTGTGAGGATCCACCCCTTGACTGCTGCATTGAGGACCTACCCCTTGATTCTTGTGACCCTGGTGTTGTTACCCATTGTGACCCAACACCACCACCTATGGAAACTCCACGTTGTTGTGACTAAGCCCCATTATTATCATGAAAACCAGGAGGACTACCACCACCTACTCGACTCGGACCACTTCCATCTCCATGACCACCATGAAGATGTAGATAGTGGTGGGAAGTAGAGGTTCACCATGGAGAGTTGTGTTTTGAGAATTGAGAGTTTTGATGAAGAAGGTAAGGTAGTTTCTTAGGTTGTAGTGTCACTCTACTTACTTAATGATTGGGGTTGAAAACATGCATGTAATTGAAAACAAGATTTAAAAGCTTGAGATGAAAAGGCATAACTTGATTGCAATGATTGAATGAATAAGACTTGTAGAGAATGAGAAAATAACAAGATTGAAAAACTTGAATAACAAATAAGATTGAAGAACTTGATAACAACAAAAAACAAATAAAACAAATAAAAGACTTGAAAAGTAAAGGACTTGAATTAAAATTCTACGTTACACTTCTCCTACATGACCATAGATTAAGTTTAGGTGCTCTCTCCTATCACTTTTTGGTTTATATACTACACCTTTTACAAGTTACATATTTGCCCTTCTCCTTTGAATCCAAACCACCTCATGAGTTTGCTTTATGTTTTTTCTTAGATGCAAGACACCTCATGAGTTGTTTTTTCAATTCCTTTATACTTTTTATTTTTTGCTTTTGCTTTTCTTCATGAGCAAGCTTTGGTTATGCAATGTTATTTTTAAGTCAAGGCCATAAGCTTCAGTTTTTTGGGTCTGGGTCATTAATCGCTGACCATTGATTTTGACATTGACTTTTCCTTTGACTTTTCTGCACTTTCTCATATAAGCTCGAATCTTCCTAATAAGCAATGTTAATAGAACTTCTTTTGGCACTAAAGTGCATATTTTATGATAAGTAGTCTGAAAAAGCTTGTAACTTGCAAAAGGTAGCAAAAGTTATGAGTTGTCGGTTTATTAAACAAATGAATGACATATTTGAAGCATTGTCAAGGTAATAAAACACACATTTGGGGACCACCACCTCCTCGACTTAGACCACTGGCATGAACCTGAGCATGATCATCATCATCACTATCGTCATCGTCATTGTCATCAGCAACATTGTGAGCATTATCGTGCTCCCCATCACTAGGCATCCTCCATGCATTAAGATTGCAATATGTTTCACCATCAAACTGAGTGTCATTAGGAGATTGAGTTGCATCAAAGTTATCCTAAGGATTGGGATCCATAACGTATTCCCAATTTCCATCTGTTGGCACACTTAATTGCTCTACATTGTATGAATTAGGACAAGCACTTTAATTAATAACTCTGTTATGATATTTCTAACTTTTAGTATCAATAATCAATCTATGAATGTAACAAAACCAAAAGTTTTGTAAGCATATGGAATCAACTAAACAGACTAATCGCTAGCCAAATATAACAATGAGTTGGCCCATCAAAATAAACCTCAAAGAATATTAAATAGTATAAGACCAACACTTAGATTTTTCATTAACTAGAAACAACGTAGCCGTACCATTGCTTATCAGGCCAATAACTTAAGCACAACACAAACAACTATACATAAACATAAGTTGGTAGATACAGAGATAACTAAAAATTCAACTCTATAGCCAATTCAAAATTTAGACCATTACCGACAAACAAAACTACATTACTTAGCACGTCAAAGTCGTTGAGAATAAAATAGAAAAACAAAAACAAACTATCTTCCAATGTAAAGAAATTACACCAAATTATAAGTCTTAGAATTAAGAAATTGGGCAAAATTATAATCATCACTAATGGGATCATAACTGGGGTGAACATTTAAAAAGGACACGCAAAAGACAGAGAGAGAGAGAGAGGATTGTCTAGATAAAAATTTATATAAGTAGTAATAATGAGTTTCTCATAGAAAATTTAGAAGTATACCTGTACTAGACGTCAACTGTTTGCTTAATTTCCCACCCAAACAGAAGTAAGCCAAATGGAACTAAGGAGTGAACTTTATTGTGAAGTACTAACCACAAGCCGAAACACAAGACAACAGAAACCAAACTTCCTCTAATTTGATGTAACAAGGAACATTTTCAATAAATTAATATAGCAAAAACAAAGCTCGGTTGAAATGCACACATTTTAAAGTTGTGCAACAAGGAGTTGTATCCATGAAATTAACATAGAACAAAATGAACTTTTACAATCAAAAGTCGGTCAGGACTTGCATCAATCACACTTTCGAATTGGAGTTCTACCGGAAGGAAAAAGATGATATGAAGAACCTGCAACATCAATGAAGATTTGATATCCAGAAAAATAAAATAAAAAGTGAAACATTGACTAAAGCTGACAAATTGCCCAATTACCTCATAACGAAGCAATAATTCATAAATAAACGATTTCCATAGTAAGCCTTGGAAAAGCCTATTCGTGCTCACTTGATCGAGTTTGAGTTTGAGAGGTGTGGGAGAGTGTAGAAGTAGGAGAACACCCTTTTGTAGCGATCAAAATTTATCGGTTTGCAATTATTTTGGCAAGTTGGTGTGGGAGAGTGTAGGAGTAGGAGATTGAACACCTTTTTCTAGCCTTTAGAGTTAGTTTGTCGGTTTGCAATCAACTCTTCACTTTCTTTCAAATCACCACAGGCACCACTAATTATATCTGCAAATATCGTTGATAGAATAAAAACTTGTTATATCATCGAAATATCATGGAAAAATTATGATAAATGCAACTATGTGGTGATATATTTGCCATACCAACTATATGGACGAAATATCGCAATATTATCAACAGATATCATCGATACTTACATTGGTATATATCCAATTGAATATCATGATATTTATATACCCATATCTGATTTCTCGATATTTTGTACTATGCCTACAATAACGTTTAAGAAGTTGGTGTATGGTATCGATTTACGGCGACTCAGTGATATTTCAAAAATGAATGTTTTAGTGTTTCTTACACTTGTTCAAATCAGGGGGAGCAATTAAATGCAAGAACAATATAATGCATGTTGTACTCTTTTTCCTTATCTATAGTTTTGTCCCGGCCCAATGAGTTTTCCTAGCAAGGTTTTAATGAGGCAATATTATGCAAATCCCAAACTAGTTCAATGATCTTGAAGGATGTTGTACTCTTTTTCATTCGCTATAGTTTTGTCCCACTTTCCTAGCAAGGTTTTAACCAGACAATTGTCATTGAATAGGTAGTAGAGATTCCAAACGAAAGCTACGAAAGAAAGTTGCACATTGTATATATTTTGATATTTCTTAAGAGATTTTTCCAATCAAGACTTCAACGAGGCAGTTCTTTTGATCATAAACGACGATCATTCAAGGGGAATGTTATAAACATGAAAGAAATGTGTGACTGATCCGCCGCACCTATACATGTAGGCGGCGGCAACCAAACAAAGAAAAGGTAACTAATGCATTTAAACCAAAGAGTCCTAATGAAGGATCTCTCCTCCATTTAGAGCACTTCATGACTAGGTTGTCTTCTCTCTCTCTCCTCTTCCCTATTTTGCAGAACTCCTTTTCATCTTCTCTCCCCTGCTTTGTGAACTCTTCTCCCCACTTTTGGGTCAGAAATAAATCTCGCAACTAGAATAAGAAGGCTCCATTTGGCTAACTAAAAGCTAGAGCCAACACCAAATATAGAACTATCCAACACTCAAAAAGGAACCTTACGAGAATATTGATTTTGATATTGATCCTTGTACACAAATATTGATAATTTAGCCACTTCATTTTCATTATCTTCCTCTTCTATTTCAACACTTTGAGACCTATTTCCATTAGGGTTAACCAATATTACCCCCCACTAGATGAGCCAATTAGGATCCCCACTAGATGGGAAATTAGGGTCTCCCCCCTAAATACACACAAAAAAAAAAGTCAAATTGGGTTGACCAAATTTTTTTTTGTGTATTTAGGGGGGAGACCCTAATTTCCCATCTAGTGGGGGGGGAATCCTAATTGGCTCATCTAGTAGGTGTGTAACACTAGTTCACCCTTTCCATTATTTTTAGCAACACCATCTACAATATCATTAATGAATTGTTGTTGTGACCTGATTTTTTCTCTAGTGTTTTATGTTTTTCTCTCCCCCCTCTTTCTTTAGGGTTTCCCCCTTATTATACTTGGTTCCTCCGTAGTATGCGCCCTCCCCTTGATCTTCCTTCCATCCATCCGTTCTAATGAACCCACGTGTCCTCTCCGACTTCGCATACCTGTCCACCGCCTTTTGGGTTACCCTATCTATTTCTGCTCCATGCTCGTTGCCTACTCCCAGTCTGCGATGGCCCATCAACCTAGGACTATTCTGCTCCATGCACGCTGCCTACTCCCAGTCTGCGATGCCCCTCCAGCCCATGGACTCCTCCGAACCCTTAGGTTCATTAATCCCAAATCAATCCATAACAGTTGCCCCTTCTTGGGAGCGTAGACCACTGTTGGGCTGCGGTGCCAAGAACACCCAACTGCTCCCACTAAACTAAATTACTTTCTTTTAATGTTAAAGCCATGTGTCGCTCTCTCTTAGGTTGTTTTGAGAAATAACCCTCTAGGGGACCGCACTGCCCCCATTACCTCTTCACTTTTGCCATACTTCTCTCTTTATTATTTTCTCCTCTCAAACACCATTATGCCTCCTTCAACCTCCGATCTATTTCTGTTTAACCCACCATTCGGTGATATCTTTTTGTTCGCCGGTGTGGGAATGAAGTTCTTCAAGTCTTCTTAGTTGCTTTAAAGTTAGATTTGTTCATCTTGCTCCTCTCTCGCTCCACTGGATTCTTCTCGCAGAAGTACATCTGATAGGGTTATATATTAAAAGCATTACTTTTATATTAACTCTAATTCTTTATATTTTGAATGAGAATCATATGGGTAAATGTTATGCATATTATATATATTATTAGTTATATGCATGTGTCTAATACTTTATGTTGTAGATGATATGGTGTGAACACACAGAAGATCATATCATCAGTACCTTATAAAGTATAAGTAATCATTCACAACCTAGATGGATTTGGACAAACCATTGGTACGGTTGTAGTATAATCTGGTATTAGTCTATCTTGACTATAGGATTACACTAGTACACTTTGTGTGTATTGAACATGACCAAGTGAGGTTGTTTCTCTTTATACTAACTATATAAGAGAACAAACGCCTCTGTTATTATGGATGTTTGCCCTCTTAATCCGGATATAATAATGGGCACTTACGTGCATTGTACATTGCTTTAAATCATCAATGAGTGAGATTCATTTGTGAATCAACAAACTCGATGGATTGGGTAATGACATTATATGTAAGGTGTGCTGTTAATTATAGAAGGAATCCGTGACCCGTAGGAAGTTGGGTTGATGATGTCCCCTTGAGGAGCTCAAAAGATTGTCATGTAAACCCTGCAGGTGGATTTATTCCGACATAACAATGAGGTTGAGTGGTACTACTCAAGAACATAAGAAGTTTATTAATGTAGTACTCACTACCAAAAAAAGGGCTTCTTGCGGCGATGATTTTGTCGCGGCCATCGATTTGGAGGCTACAAGTACCTTTTTGTAGCGGCCATACTTAGTTGAGGAAAAATGTTGTTTCTAGCTTCGGCTTGTCACCATCCGCGGCTAAATATGCATCTCTAGCCTCGGGATTATGTGGGCTGCTGCTAAATGTGCATCTCTAGCCTCGGGATTAAGTTGGCCGCGTCTAAATGTTGAGCTTTTAGTGGCGAGGTAGGGTTGGCCGTGGCCAAATGTTTTTTTCTATTGGTTTATTGGTTTATCTGGAAGGGAAAAAAATGGGCAAAAATTGACCCGCCCTTTATTTCCATATCCCGCCCATTTCGCCCAAAGAAATCAAAAACAAAAACCCAAACAAAATAGATGACCTAAATATTTTCTCTTTCCCAAACTAAACTATTACTAAAATCTCAAACCCCATTTTCATACCTTACCAAAAGTGAAAGATTTCAACACGCCGTACTACTAATTCACAACCAATTGGTAAGCTTTAGTTCAATGTATTTTTTTCCTTTTAAAAATTCATTTAATTTGAGGTGGAGATTCAATATTTTCTCTCTTAAGTCTCCATTGACTTGTAGGTATAATGTTTTGGATGCTTCTGTTGATTTCTTCAACTTTTGTTTTGTTGTATCCTTGTTTGAAGATAATGCCCTATGTACTACTGAGTGGTGTAGAAGAGCGTGATACATTTATTTGCTTCTGGTGTCTTTTGATTGTTTTGAAAGTCCAATGTTCGCGAAATATTGTGCCTGAGTGGTAGATGATGGACCTGTCACTTAAAACTTAAAAGGGGCCCCGCATAGACTCATAGTAGCAAATAATAAAAAAAATAAAATCATAGTTTGGTTTTGAACAATGTGGCATGAAAGATTCCACTGTGTTTTTTGAGATTTTAAACCATGCATGTTAAAGTTTGGATTTTGGAAGGACCAAACAAGGGAATCTCAAAATGTAAATGTAAACTCAACTAAAGTTTTAGACTTCGGTTTCACAGTTCACACACAAACACACGGATAAATTTCTATCTTTGACAATCTTTCTCGTTCAAACTTTTGCCTTTTGAGTATTTTGGGACCATGACCATGAGTCTTTATATCTGATGTTCTGATCTTAATAGCACTTACGCAGTTAGGCAGAGGACCCTAAAACAAAATGGTTCGAGACTTTGAGCTAAGAATAAGGGTGAAATTTTCATTGGAAGATGACAAAAAATATCGTTTAGCTTAAACAGTCGACAGACTATCCAACATCATGCCCAAATTACAAATAGGCATGCCTAGATACAGAGGGCATTAACTGTCAAAGTATCCTTGTTTGAAGATAATCATCTTTAATAATCTGCAAAGCTAAATTGAAGATACTTATTTGGTAGAGTTAGATAATGAGTTTTAAGGGGAGCATTTGGGATTTCGAGCTTGCTTTTTGTTACATATATGTTGTTAAATATTTGAAGGAATTTTGTTTGCATTCTGGAATCTGATAACAGTCCATGTTAGATATTGCTCAAGTAGGTTACGATACAATGTTAGAGATTTCTATTCAAGGTAGACTATCATTTGGAAGTGGTTTTTCTTTTTTATATTTTTAGTTTTGATTTTTATCAATAAAACACTTGTTGAAGTTTGAGGTAGAACTGTAAGGCAGTAACTAGAGAAACATAGAAGAAAGATCAGGGCAACAACATGTCCCCCAAACCCAACACAAGTAGAAGAGCGGTCCACTACTTCACTCAAAGAACCAATAAACAACTAAACACAGAGAACAGAGAACAGTCCTTAAGGTCTGGTACTTTTTTTGAAGGAAAGTAGCCAGCCATGGGAGAGAATTAGGGAGCCTCATGCCCTCATGTGTAACAATTAAGTCCATGATACACTTCCAAACGTCTGCACCTGATATTTCTTTTGTTAGTGCCTCCTACTACTCTGTAACCTTAATCACACAAACCGTGTACAAGGTATATCGCTCCCAATCTAAAACCACGGTTTGGCGAATTTCAACCAAAAGCTTTTAAAATCCGCGCTTTGAAATTTCTAAAATCACACTCTCAATTTTTCGAACCGCACTTTCAGTTTTTCAATATCTTTTGGGCCTTATTTTTTATTTTATTATATTGCTTGTTTCATTATATTAATTGTATAATGCGTGGACATGTATTGTATTAAAACTCAACATGTCATTTTCTAAACTAGATATCAACTTGCTTGCTTGCTTTGGTAGGGATGTCTAGCTTGCTCTAATGTGATATTCAACATATGTGTCATCTCATTTTATTTGTTATCTACTACTAAACCATTTTAGGGTCATTAGTTCCTTATATTCACTGAGAAGTTGCAATGCTAGATTTGTATGTACTTGGTTTGAACTCTTAATATTTGTTTCCATATCATGTTGTATTTCCTCATTGTTTTTACTTGTTATTAAGTTTAACATGCTTGGGCTGAGATAGTAAAATATGTTAAATGCTTGTGTTCTGTTGTTGTAATCATACTCCCCGTTAAGTACGATTAGCATAGGTAGGTCTTCAAGAAACGGATGCCTTTTTCCTATTTTATTTTATTTTAGTGACTTTTCATCCTTGATAGATTTCAATGTTAATTAGGCTTCTTATGTATTAAGGAGGATTCTCTTATATGTTTGGTTATGTATTTGTTGTGTGTTAGTTAGCACTTGATGGATAAAAGTTAGATGCACCCGACTGTTGGAAGGTCCAATCGCAAGTATATTCTAGGTTGTGAGGAGTTTGTGAACTGGGCATGGGATAATCGACCTGAAGAGTTTGGTGATGAGATTTATTGTCCATGTGTTCGATGCATTAATAAAGTGTTGAGGCCCAAAGATGTAGTTCGGGATCACATATTAAATAAGGGTATAGTACGGTCATATATCCGTTGGACCAAACATGGAGAAGGAGATGAAGTGGATGCTCGCCATGACTCTAATAATGGTGATGATATGCACCGAATGTTGCAAGATGCATTAGGGTTTCTAGACCTAGTTGGAACAGATAGTGACACACCAACTATTCCTATTTCTAATGAGGCTAGTTCGAGTGAGCCTTGTATGGATAAGCCAAACAAGGAGGCACAAAAGTTTTATAAATTGTTGAAGGAGGCTGAGACACCACTGTATCCTGGTTCTACTAAAGCTTCAAAATTATCTTTCCTTGTTCGCTTGCTTCATGTAAAGTGTCTAAATGGTTGGAGTAACCATTCATTTGACATGTTGCTTCAAGTGTTAAACGAGTCACTTCCTAATGAAATCAATATGCCAAAGAATCATTATGAATCAAAAAAGCAACTTTGGGACCTTGGTTTGGAGTGCATTAAGATAGACGCTTGTCCAAATGATTGTATGCTGTATTGGAAGGATAATAAGCCAATCGAGGACAAGGATGAATGCGATATATGTGGTCAGTCAAGGTGGGAACTTACTCCATCTGTGACTGATGAGGAAGGAAGTAATTCTACTGTGAAACACAAGAAAAAAGCTGCAAAAGTCTTAAGATATTTTCTGTTAAAGCCGAGGCTTCAGAGATTATTTATGTGCTCAAAAACATTGAAGGACATGAGGTGGCATGCAGATTGTCGTAGCAAGGATGGAGCATTAAGGCATCCAGCTGATTCTGAGGCATGGAAACACTTGGACGAAAGATATCCTTCTTTCGTTTTGGAACCTCGCAATGTTAGGCTTGGTTTGGCCAGTGATGGTTTTAGCCCCTTTGGTAGTCTTAGCACTATGCATAGCACATGGCCTGTGGTTCTTGTTCCATATAATCTGCCACCATGGATGTGCATGAAGCAGCCTTATTTTAGCTTGTCACTGCTTATTCCTGGCCCTAGCAGTCCTGGGAATAACATTGATGTGTACTTGCGACCTTTAGTCGATGAGTTGAAAGAGTTGTTGACGAAAGGAGTCGAGACATATGATGCATATTCCAAACAGAATTTTCAGATGCATGTAGCTGTTTTATGGACAATTAATGACTTTCCAGCCTTTGCCAACTTGTCAGGATGGAGCACCAAAGGCCAACTTGTGTGTCCTTGCCATGAGAAGACTTGTTCAAAAAGATTGCAGCACGGTATGAAGTTTTGTTATATGGGAAGTTGTCAATTCCTACCACTTAATCATCCATATCGAAGGAACAAAAGTTCCTTTGATAACACTATTGAACTGAGGACTGCCCCAAAACCACTAAGTGGAACTGAGGTTCTTGAGCAATTCAGTGGGTATGAGCAAGTCACATTCGGCAAGCCAGTGCTCGATAAGTCCGGTCAAAAGAGAAAACGGGAAGATAATTTGCCGCATAACCGAAGAAAAAATCAAGATATTTTTGAACTCCCTTATTGGAAAGACCTTCATTTGCCGCACAATCTTGATGTTATGCACATTGAAAAGAACAATAGCGAGAGTTGGCTTGGGACATTGTTAAATTTAGAGAAGAAAACAAAGGACAGCTTGAAGGCCCGGCAAGATTTGGTGTTGATGGGAATTCGAAAATCACTTCACCCTATACCAAAAGCTGGCAACAAATACTACCTACCCCCTGCCCAGTACACATTGTCTTTGCAAGAGAAGAGGAAGCTTTGTCAATTTTTGAAAGATGTAAAGGTTCCCGATAATTATTCATCCAATATTTCACGCCGTGTTCAGGTTAAAGAAACCAAGATACATGGCCTGAAAAGTCATGATTGGCATGTTCTAATGCAACAACTACTTCCAGTTGCAGCACGTGGAATTCTACCCAAGGAACTAACAATGGTTTTGGTTGAGTTGTCCAATTTCTACAAGCAATTGTGTTCTAAAGTGTTATGGGTTGAAGAGTTGGAGCATCTAGAGTATAGTATTGTTGTGACTCTTTGCAAAATGGAAATGATTTTTCCTCTAGCATTTTTTGATGTTATGGTTCACCTACCAATGCATTTAGCTGGTGAAGCCAAGCTTGCTGGACCAGTGTTTTATCGATGGATGTATGCGATCGAAAGGTAAGTGAAGACAATATGAAAGATCAATTTGTTTTCTTCCTAGGTAACATATATACTTATATTTATGTTTCTTTTTATATGTATATATAGGTATTTGTATAAGCTTAAAAAGTATGTGCGCAACAAAAGTCGCCCAGAGGGTTCAATTGCGGAAGGGTATCTTGCTGATGAGTGTTTGACATTTTGCTCGATGTACTTAGATGGTGGGGTAGAGACAAGGTTTAATCGACAAGGGAGGAATGATGATTGTGAAGATGTAGAATCAGATGGAAAGTTTTCAATATTTGCTGGAAGCACTCGTCCTTTAGGGAAAGGAACCTTGAGGAATCTAACTAACGAAGAGTGGGAACAAGCTCGTTTGTACGTGCTAATGAACTGCAAAGAAGTGAGGCCGTTTGTTGAGTACAACAAACTTCTCTTTTCTATTTAAAAGAAATTATCTATGTTTGAATCACATATATGTTCATTATAATAAAAATGGTCTATTGTACAGGAAACACAAACAAATGATTAAGGATGACCATGGGCGCCGCATAAGTGCTAGGAACTTGGACCGTATTCATAATGAGAGATTTGGTAGCTGGTTTGAAAACCATGTATGTGGTAGTCGACTAGTCGTAGTATGTTTTATTAAGTATAATCATATTTATTGGTTTCATTTAGACGTGTTAATTTGTTTTCTTATCTAAATAGGTTCAACAAATGAAAAGAGATGGTGAGTTGGTCAGTGAGCAACTTGATATGTTATCCTTTGGTCCTACCCGATTTGCCACCTGTTTTAGAGGGTGCATTGCAAATGGATATAGGTTTCACACAAAAGATCTCGAGATGCAAAGAAAAACTCAAAATCATGGAGTTTTTGTATCTGCAGAAACCTCAATGATATATGAATCCTGTTATAGGGAGTGTCGGTTATTATGGTATCCTAAATGATATAGTGGAGCTTCGTTATGGCAGTGGGAATCGAGTGTTTATGTTTAAATGTGATTGGTTTGATGGCTTGAGCCGTGGTGGAGTGAAACAAGATGAATATGGTTTCACCACTGTGAATTTCACACGAACCTTAGCTACCAATGAACCTTTTATTCTTGCATCTCAAGCACAACAAGTTTTTTATCTTAGAGATAATTTGGATGAAAATTGGCGAGTTGTGTTGAAAACACAACCAAGGGACTTATATGATATGGGGTCAGAGGTTGAGCCAATCCAAGATAACCCATCGTGCACACACCAAAATGCAAGTAATCCAGTTGAGAACACAGACTCCATTGAAAGCTGGACTAGGAATGAGGTTGAAGGAATTAAAGTTGTTTCCAATACTGTTGAAAGAGAACAAGACTTCATTGATGATAATGAATGTGACGAAGACTTAAGTGAGGATAGTGATTATGATGATGACTTCATTAATAATAGTGATCCAGATTATTGATGTGTGGAGTGTGATTTAATTTAGTTTTAGTGTTGCTAAGTATGACATTGGGTGTATGCATCTTTATTAAGACCGGCGTATTCAATTTGTTATGAATGCTCTCTCTTGATAGTTTATTAATTTGATTGATGTTTCTTTTCTTATGAGTGCGTTTATTAGTCACGTTGGGCATTCCTTTAATTTTCTTGTATAACATAGATAAGTGCATGCAATGGTAAAAAGACGACGAGAAGATCCAAATGGCGATGAGAATGGTAAGATTTGCAACTGATTTTTGAATTCTTAGGTTTTTAACTATTGAGTAATATCTAACTCATATTATTTGTTGTGCTGATATCTATATTTAACATTCTAAATAGGTGGGAAATGGGTTAGAGGCACTTCTACCCTTCCTAAGGTTTTTAATAACCCATCTAGTTCGAAGTTGAAACTGACTTGGAATGGCAATAATCAACCTGATGGACCAGATACACATCCAAACTTGTTTGCAGAATCTATGGGAGTATTAATGACATCATCATATCGCATCGATTTAATTGGACTAAATATTGGGAGCAACAAGGTGGAGATGATAAATTATGGCTATGGAACACGCTTAAGGTAAATGTAATAACCCTGAATTTACCCTCGAGACTAATTCGCGCTTTTCTTGTATGCTTAGGATTAGTATGGTGAGTAGCATGTGTAAGAGATCCATCTGCATTAATTAACTTCCCCATTCTCATCTATTGCAATACCACCATAGCCATGACCACCAGATCCTTCTCCAAGTTGCAAGTTTTAATAGTCTATGAACTGGAACCCTTAGATTTTTTAAGGTACGTAGATTAATAGTCTTAAAGACTCTCATCCACTCCCTGTTGGTATTGATCGATAGTATTGAAAGTAATACATAAATGATGTTTAAAGAATAATAAGGTAAAAATGAGCTGCCACATCTTCTATTAGTCATTATAGTAACATTATCTTAAGTAAGGTATTAAGTGTAATGTGTTGATTATATTGTGCAAGTTATCCCTACGCGGTCCCTGCCTTGTCCCTCGATTGGTTTTATTTACTCAATAAAGTGCCACCACCTGACTTGGTTTTATTTAGAGTTTGATTGCAACTTGTAGTCAGTATCCATGTATGCCACCATTGTGATTTTGTTCTAGGCCAGGTATCAAGGTTCTAGGTTTGGCTGTTTATATACACCATGATATATTGTACATATTTGCACCGTGTTTTAGGATTCGTGGGAGCTTGATGAGAGCAAGAAAGAAACTACTTTGGGTCGAATTGCCTCAGATGAATTCAGAAATAAGAAGACTAAATGGAAAAAGAATTTCTATTCACGCTACACGACATATGAAGAGCGATAAGCGACAAACCGAAAGCAGCTATATCACAACAAGAATGGGTCAATCTTGTGCGGTTCGGGATAGTCCCGAAAGCATCAAGTATGAAGAACTTTAGTGTTCCATTTGAAATAGTTTTCACAACTTATATATTATTTTTGTTTTCTGTGTATCTAGGTAATTTCTCAGAGGAACAAGCGTAATCGTTCTAAGCAAATAGCAAAGCATACTAGTGGTCGAAAAGGTTTTTCGGAAATGAGAGTACAAATTGTATGATATTTATTGTTGTCTCTGTTGTGAACTTACATTTTCAGATTGGCTTATAAGAAATAAGTCAAATAACAATTTGATTGTGTCTGGACAGATTCGGGAGGAAGGTGCACCCCCATCTCAAGGAGACTTCTTTGTGCTATCCCATACAAGTCGGAAGACAAATGATGCACTTGATAGACAATCAAGAGAGTATATAGTAAGTGAAAATTCAAATCTAATAATGATGTTAAGTGAATATAATAAATGGTTTTCTTCTTACATATATTAATTCGATTTGCAATATAGGAAAAAATGAAAGAGTTAGCTGGAAGAGATGAAAATGGAAATCAACAACCCCTTTCGGATGAAATCTACAGGCAAGTTATGCCACGTGAGCGACATGGGTGTGTGAGGTTGATGGGTCGTGGTGTGACACCGACTAGTTATTTTGGCTCTCAAGCATCATCCCATGGTACAACTTTTGATCGTGTTGTTGAATTGGAAAATGAGATGGCTGAAATGCGAAGGGTAGCACAAGAAAAAGAGGAGGAAAGGCAACGTGAGCTTGATGAGATAAATAGAGGGTTCAATGCACGATATGAAGCGATGGAAGCTCGATTTATGGAAACACTAATGCAGAGAACTTCCCTCTTTAGAATGTTGTAAGTTAAACTTGTTATGTCTTGCTACCTCTAATTCTTTGTGTCCACTTCTAAAAAAAAAAGGCTTGTTGTGTCATTTTAAAAGTGACACAAGTCAATTGTGTCAGTTTTGGAATGAATTTGAAACCGACATAAGTACCGCTGACACAATAAGTTTAACAAAAACCAACACATCAAGACTTTGTTGTGTCGGATTTGGATTACCAAAACAACCTCACTAGATGATAAAACCGACACATCAGGGTTGATGGTTTTGTTAAGATTGTTCTGGTGGTAATGTGGAGATGTATGTATGTTAGTTGCATTGTATAAGTTGTGTATTAGGGTTTCTGGAATAGTGTTTGTATATTTATAGTTTTCTTCTTATTCGAGAATTGGTTACTTGACTTAACTGGCATTGGTCGAGATGGTTAAGTAGCTGGTTCTACGAATCAGTATATCTTTTAGTAGTTGAATTTACGACTGAGGTATGAGGTTTTATATTTGGTTTGGATGTATTCTTATTAAAATTTCAAGTTATGACAGGTTTTATGTTTATGAAATGTCGATAATACAGAGGAGATTCTGTCGAAATTTTTACTATATATGCACTTTATTTACATTCCTTTAGATTTTCATCTATTTTTGGTGTTGTCCACATTCACATGGCTGCTTTTATACAAACTCTATTTTTAGGGTTTAACATTTTTTTTTTCTTTTGTGTAGAGATGAACAAGATGAATACTAGTATTGGAATTGATGACCCGCGTTTTTTGCATACTTGAATTTGGTTGGATAAGCATCATTGGAGCAATGCTAAAGTTTTTTGTTTTTGCGGATTGGAAGCGGCCATTATATCGGACTAGTTATAAATTCTTTTGTAGATTGGAAACTTGTGAAGGTTTTTAGATTATGGTATTGGCCAAGTTTAACGTGATGTAATGAATTTGACGTTGAATGTTATTTATTTGTTTTGGTCGATATTTGGTTAATTAAGTATGTTTCTTATTATTTATTTATGAAGCTTGCTGAGATATAGGTTCAAATTGAAATGATTTGAACAGGTGCAAAATTGAAAATATGTGCCTTTAAAAAAACCACATTTAGCAGCGGCATTGGTTGCAGCGAGATGTAGTTATAGAGTCTACTGGAGAATTTTTTTGTGGCAGCCACCCCTGCAGCTAAAGATATTTAAAAAGTTTTGGCAAATTCAAAATTTTCAAACTTTTTTGTGGCAGCCACTCCCGCAGCTAAAGATATTTGAAAAGTTTTGGCAAATTCAAAATTTTCAAACTTTTTGTGGCGGCCAAGCCATGGCAACACATATTTTGATTTTCTTTTCTTTTTTATTTTTTTATAATTCAAAAAACATTTTGCCGCGGTAACTCTCCTGTGGCAAGAGATTAATTTTAGCCACGGGTGCACCTTTTCCGTGGCAAAAGATATTTTGTGACACCAAATAGTGCCTCGGGCGTGGCAAGAAGTTTTGTCGTGGCAAAAAGCATTTTGTGGTGGTTTTGGGTACTTTTGGCCACGGCCGGCGGCCGCGGCAAAAAGCCTTATTTTTACTAGTTTTCAGTAACTTGACTTAATAAACTGACATTCGATATATTAAGCACAGAGAGATCCACAAGCATATAATATGGAGTCAATAAATGCTGACACGTAATTTGGGATTAGGGAGGTAGTACAACAATGGCCTTTAGTGGAATAAGCCATTTGTTGACGGACTTGGGCCGTGTGTTCTGGGCGAACATGGGAAGCCCAAGCCCGACAGGAGGCCCAACCCTAATTTCTCCTCATGGTCCCTGTTGTAGCCTATAAATAGAATCTTTTTTTCTCTTGGCTGAAATCACTATTAACTGGATTGAAAAGAGAGGCAAGGAAAGATAGATCCAAAATTGGATCTAGCTTTGTGAGAAAGAAGGGGGTTAGTGTATCATTGCCCACACAACGTCCAATCTATTGAAAGGAATACAACAGAAGATCAAGGGGGTTGATTGTTGATTTGATTTCATAGCTATTAGATTCTCAGAGTTATCACAGCCGATTCAAAGGTATGTTTTCTATCCAAAACCGTGAACCCCATTAATTCCACTGCGCGTGGGTTTTCGCGGTTTGTAGAAATTTGCATTCTGAAATAACGGTTCCTACAACATCTTCCCTTTGGCTTCGTGAAAAGGAGAAAGACTCTACAGATCATCATGGTGGCTATAGAGCTAAAGTTGTCAGTGATGCCCACCCTCTTTCTTCTGTCAAACATTTCTAATTGTCCTCTTACTTCTACAGACTCAGCTTTACGGGATCCTAATGTAGCTTCTGCTATGTTTCACGGGGCTCACCTCCTAATTGATTTGGCTTATGTCATTGATTGTCTCATCGCGGATCATTGCACTTCTCTCTACCAAAGCCTAGAACGTGTAAGTATCCTTCTTTATTCCTAGCTTATGACGGATGACTCTCCTACTTCAAAAGCAGCTTCACTTTCCATTTCTTGTTATAGCATGAGAATAGACTGTTAGTTAGCAGCTTTGCTCCTAAGCAGGTGTTGCACGTCAATAACATTGATCTTAGATGCCAATACTAATTCATTTTCAACCAACCCACCTATTGCCACAACAATTTGAAGAGTATTCAGTAACTGAATATACATATAATACATTCAGATTCACTTATTATAATCTCATTTCATAAAGTAGTAAACCAAATCCATACTACTAACAATTGCATGCGGACTTCAAATTGATTTCAATGTTAAACAGTGCTTTTTTGCAGCCTGATTTCAACAAACTCCTTGCAACACAACTCACCATATTAAGTAAGTCTATTCACTACGAAGTTTTAGGATATCATTTCATTACAGTCGATATACATATCATACATCTATCCAGCTTGGTGCTTTCTACCATCTTTGAAGTTGTTATACTATATCCTCTTGGCCATGATTTGTTTTAAGGAATCATCTAGTGCACTATTACTCATTTCATCACGATCCCTTATTGTTCAAAGACCCTATAATGCATTCCTTAGTAATATTATAATTTATAGAATAACCCAATGTGTATATCCGCTGCACTCGGTCCTAACATCCTCCGTTTCATTACACATTCGCATTGTTTTGTCTACTACTTATATTTATTTTGTCTGCAGGCATCTTTGGATTCTCTACACCTTGTTCGTGCTTTCAATCTCTACTCTAGCCAGGGTTGAAGGATGAAGGCGGAGCTTTACGGTGTTGATGGTCAGTCTGGCCTTCGCGCCAAATGCGACTAGCTCCTTGTTGAAAGGGACGCTGCTCGACTCGAGATCGAGGCTTTGCGCACGCTTTAGCCGTTAAGCAGGTCCGCAAAGAATTAACAGGTCCGAAAAAGTTAGTCCTAGCTCCACGGCCCTCTCCTATGGATTCCATTCCGCCTTCCCTTGTTAATGTCGAACCTTTCCCAAACCCCTTCGTGCTCCCCCAAGAGACGTCTACTAATGCGATTGAGGAATTGTCCACCGCGCTAAATGTTGTTCCAGAACCCCTGACCGTGGTTGATACTATCCAGGAACCCTCGTCCGCGATGGGGACAGGCGAAGATGATCCAGCTCAAGTTTAATTTCTATTATGGGGCTCTACTAACGGTGTTTATTTTGAATTTCGAGTTCAACTTAGATTATGTTCGCATTTACTTTTTTCTTTTGGCCATCGTGTATTTCCTGGTAGTCCAGGCATGTCGGTCTCTTTTGCCTGTTTAAGTTGCCACTCTTGAACGTCTTTAGATGTATAAGTCTCTTGTTTGTCTATACTTATTTCCCTGTTGTGCCCCCTAGTTTTTAGTGTGGTTTCGATATGTATGAAACCGGTGAAAACTACTTCACCAACATTTTGTTCTTCCTTACTTTGCTTAATATTGGGCTCATCGTGAAGCCACTTCAATGCACCTAACACATTGGCTTGAAATTTAACCTTCAACTTTGAATTTTAACGTGGTTATACTGATTCTCTTGTTTGTGTCCTATGAAGCTGGGATGGGTCTATGTTTCTCCTTGTACCTTCTTTCTTGATTTGTGCTGAGAAACTTGGCATTAAAATTTTTGTGCATGCCTCTTTCATTTGATACAGCAGAATCCATACCGTGGATCCTCAAGACTTTGTTGATTCATTAGTATCGTTTCAATGATGATATCATCATGAACCTGCTTTGTTACGTGATTAATATTCGTTTTATAACTTTAACGTTATATCTATATCCCTTTTGTGCTTCTTTTACAAATGCATTGCAATGTCTCTGCAATTCTTTTAGTCTATTTGAAAAACATCTTTCTCTGCGACAATAACTCTATGATGCATTGTGCATGTTGCAACAATAACTCTTTGACCTTGCGTTCATATATTGTTTTCTTATTTAGGATAGCCCATTCTGTCAACTCCTTACACCCATTCTAACTCTCCACGGACTCGTACTATTTGCTTCTGTTTTTATTTTGGGTTGACTCCTCAGACAACTAATATATGCCCCTAGACTGCCGAGTCTGGGGACAACCAATATCCGCTTTCAGTTTTGATTTGAATTGGCTTTCCATGCCACATTCAGGGACAACTATTATTTGCCCTTAGTTTCGTTTTGGACCGGTTTGCCATACCAGTCCGGGACAACTAATATCTGCCCCCAGTTTCATTTTGGATTGGTTCGCCATACCGGTCCGGGACAACTACTATCTACCCCAGTTTCGTTTTGGACCGGTTCGCCATACCGGGTCCGGGACAATTAATATCTGCCCTAGTTTCGTTTTGGACCAGTTCACCATACCAACTAGTATCTGCCCCAGTTTCATTTTGGACCGGTTTGCCATACCGGGTCTGGGACAACTACTATCTGCCCCAGTTTCGTTTTGGACTGGTTCGCCATACTGGGTCCGGGACAATTAATATCTACCCCAGTTTTGTTTTAGACCGATTCACCATACCGGGTCCGGGATAACTAATATCTGCCCCAGTTTCGTTTTGGACCGGTTCGCCATATTGGGTCCGGGACAACTAATATCTGCCCCAGTTATAACCGATTTACAATTACTATTATACCTACTCAGCTGTGACCCAAAATAAACATTATATCAATATTTTGCTGCATTTACATAATCAAAAATTCATTACATATAAACTTTTTCAACAACCTTATTCACAAGGCCATCTGCCATATTCAACTCATATAAATATTTCACCAACCGCGAGCATCTAGTTGTGAACCCTCCATTGACTTGGCAAACTACCAAATTCGAATCTATGTAAACTGTTAACTCTGTGACTCCTACCTTCTCCGCCAACTCCAGCCCTGCTAATACTGCTTCGTACTCTGTTTCATTATTAGATGCATTGAATCCAAGTTTCATAGAAAGCTCTAACCTTGTGTTCTCTGGAGTAACCAGCACAACGCCAACTCCATTCCTAGTATCAACAGATGATTCGTCCGTGAACACTCTCCAGCCATTATTTTTGTTCCAAGGGTCATTTTTGTCCGCAGTCTCTCTGGCTTAAGCTTTGATTTCCATGTCCTCACCCCATGTTGGGTCCTCCGTGGGGAATTCTGCTAAAAATTCGGGCACTGCTTGAGCCTTCTTTGCGGTCCTGGCTTGGTATTCTATCTCATATGGACCCAACAACACAGCCCACTTGAGCATTCTCCCTGATTTTTCTGCTTTTAGAACCTGCTTAGGCAAATTAGTCACGACAATAACCGAATGAGATTCAATAAAAAGGGTTTAATTTCAGTGCAGAGAATACTAGCGCAAGAGCAATTCCCTCTATCCTGGTGTATCTTGTCTCCGCATCCAACAATGTTTTACTTTGGAAGTACACTGGATACTCTACTCCATTCCTGTCTTTTGGGCATTCTTTGTTGACATCTGTGAAGTCCACACACATGCGCACCTTGCCATTCTTGTTCTTACTCAAAAATTCTATCAGCTCTTTTTTCCATGCCTTTGGTAACAATAATCCTACAGCCGTAAGCTTTTCCTCCTCTATTTCATCCAAGTTAAGCATTTCTACCTCCTCCATTGCCTTGGAGTCTTTCTGCGGTATAGGTGTGTCCGCGGACAACCCTATCTGTAATTGCTATGCTTTTTCTGGGTGTTTCGGACCTTCCGGTCCCCACTCCCTTTCAACATATCCTTTACTGTGGCGAAATGACTTGACTGTGCCGCAAACTGGTCTCCCATGATCTCATACGTCCCACTTGTCGTGGGAAACCTCACGACTTGATAATAAGTAGATGGGACGACTTTCATCGCATGAATCCATTTGCGTCCCCAAATCATATTATACTGGGACGCGGACTCCACTATCATGAACGTGGTCATGACTGTGACTAGACCTGCAGATACCGACAATTCTATTTCTCCTATGGGTTCGGTCATGCTCCCATTAAACCCAAACAAATTATTTCTAGCTAGTTTCAAAGCCGATCTCTCTATCTGCATTTCGACTAGGGTAGAACGGAACAATAAATCTACTGAACTACCACAATCAATTAAAATTCTTTTAGTAAGATAGTTACCTACTACGAGAGTCACCACCAGCGCATCATCATGGGGAAGGCTAACCCTCTCCCAATCCTCCTCCGTGAATGTTATGTTGTTGTAGCCGGTTGGACTCTGCGGTATAGCTCTTGGTATGGCTTCCTGACCCTCTCATCCCATCATTCTCTTTCCCTAGGCCAATCCGCCTTGTACCCGTTTCCTTTGTAGTCCGCTTTGCCTCTCCTTTCCTCATCTTTTTCCACTGTACTGACTCCCTTTCTACCTTTTTAAGTAGTCTGCGGTATATAATCTTCACATCTTATCTATTACTCCAATCTAGGATATAGTTCCGCCATACTAGATATTTCCTCTTCATTTTTTACTATTGACATGTGTACCTTACTTCCTTGGCAGACTCCATTCCTAAAAGCTATCACTGCGGTCTTCTCATCTAAATTCTCTACCTACATGGCCTCCGCATTAAACCTAGACACAAACTTCCTTAACAATTCCCCGTCTTCTTGCTTTACATAGAACAGTGCGAACACGTCCACCGCTCTTTTCTTTTGATAAATGTAATGAGTGACAAATACCCTCTCTAGATCACTGAACTTCTCTATACTTCCAGCTAGCAACCTATAAAACCAATCAGAAGCTCCCTCTTTCAAATTTGCCGAAAAAAACATACACCATAAGCCATTGAACTTATCTTCTTGACATAAAGCTAACTGTTGGCGAAAATGTTGTATGTGATGCATTGGATCTCTTTTCCATCAAATCTATCGAATTTGGGTTGTGTGAACTGCCTTGGTACCTCCGTTAACCTCACCGCCGCCGCCAACGGGTTATAACTCAGCCCCGCTATTACCTGGTTCGCCGTTCCTCTGCTCTCTTGTTGTATTGGTCGAATGGCCTCTCTCGCCCTTTCCAACATGTGCTGAACTTGCTGCAACGTGACACCATATGCTATTCCGCCGCCTTCCATTTGTGGATCTAGCTCTATTCCCCTTCCTATTCCATCTAACGGCTGCAAAAGGTTCCCCATCTGAGCTTTCTTCATCAGATTCATCTTCTATGGTATTTTCCTCTCTTATTGTTTCTCCCGCTCTCTCTCTCTTCTAAACCTTCCATTCTCTTCTCTCAGCCTAGCCATCTCTACCTCCATCTCTCTCATTCTCTCCACCGCCGTCAGATCTACTTCTCCTCCTACCATCTCTACTTGATTGACCACTTCTATACCATTTGCTTCCCTGACCTCCGTTTCTGTCTCCACTCTTGTTTTTCTTTTCGGTGGTGCTATCTCTTCTCCTAGCATCATGGCTTTTAACCGGCGTGGTCGTCACTTTAGTTCCCACAGACGGCGCCAATTGTTGTGACCTGATTCTTTCTCTAGTGTTTTATGTTTTTCTCTCCCCCCTCTTTCTTTAGGGTTTCCCCCATTATTATACTTGGTTCCTCCGTAGTTTGCGCCCTCCCCTTGATCTTCTTTCCATCCATCCGTTCTAATGAACCCACGTATCCTCTCTGACTTCGCACACCTATCCACCGTCTTTTGGGTTACCCTCTCTATTTCTGCTCCATGCTCGCTGCGTGATGGCCCATCAGCCTAGGACTATTCTGCTCCATGCTCGCTGCCTACTCCCAGTCCGCGATGACCCTCCAGCCCATGGACTCCTCCGAACCCTTAGGTCTATTAATCCCAAATCAGTCCATAACAATTGTAATGTTCATGCTTATCAGTCTTTTCAATTTGGTATGGATCAATAACAAGCTCTTAAATTCCTTCAAATTTATTGGTAGTGATTTGATTGTTGCCAAAAAGATATTAAAAACAGAACTCAAGAACTCAAAAAGAAGACTTGGTAGGAGGCTTTCCATCAGATTTTTTGGGATTGCCCACTCATTTTTGTTAGTTAGCCACGTCATGTTTACTTGGGGCGAAAATATTTGGAAAAAAAAAAAAAAATCGGGAGGCCCATGAGGTACGACGCTGGGCTTCAAGGCAGCAGCAGCAGCCCATGGGCGATATCTCTGCTATCCAGGTCGTCCTAATGTTTGTTCCACTAAAGTAATTCTCGCCGGGGACAGCTGACAAACACCGTGCCCGTGTTCTTCCTCTAAATAAATAAGACATTCCTCCGTCCTCAAAATCAAAGTCACAAATACATAAACTAGGAAATTTGTGCCCTCATCTTGCTAAAGTTTGGAGGTCCACCATAAACCCTATTTGGAGGTTTAACAGAAAAAATGTTCACCACATAATAAACCCCAAACACACCACACCACGATTTTGTTCACAGTTATTATTAGGCAATGGCTGCTTCTACATTAAAATATGCTTCGTATGCAGCCACTTCATACTTGGTATTACACAATCGAGCTTACGCTGATAACTCAGCCGCTGTTGTGCCCCAACCAAGTATGTCTGGTTTGGATGCTGACTCATTAGAGAGAGCTGCTAAAGCTAGTCGGAATATTAATAACAGTCGGCTTAAAAAACAGGTATTTAGTAAACTGTTTATTTTTTTTTATTTTTTTATTTTTTAATTTAGGGTGTTAAATTATTTTTTTTGTTTTTCTGTTTGTTAGGTTTTTGAGGTTATGAATCTGCAAGAAGCGACTCGTCTTGCGGAGTTGGATTTTGAGAAAGCGCAGTATCAAGCACACCAAGCTCAGCAAGACATTGTGAGTAATTTTTTAAGTGGTTTTCTAGTTGTTGAGATTTATAATGCCATATTGGGTATCGTAATCATGCAGCTGGCGCTGCAACACTAATTGCCAATTGGTTTCGAGTTGGATGCAGAAATTTAATAGTTTAGAGACTTAGAAGTAGTAAAAACAAACTTGAGTGGGGATAATAGAATTTGCTATGGGCTCATTTTTATTATGAAGTCAGTGAAAGTATTAGTAGCAAAATAGTTGCTTTATGTGAATAGTGATAGAATGAGTGATGGAGAAAACACAAGAACAAGGAGTTTGTGCGTGGTAGAGAAATATGTATGGAGTTTCATTTAACAGCGTAGTAACTTACGGGCGGAGCCACCGGCCAAAAGAAAAAAAAAATGGGACGGAGGCCTTGTAGTTTTAGGAATACTTAGGTGCGATAGAAGGTTTCATACTTCAAAGTGCTTAAGGAAGGATTGGTTATTTCTCATTGTGAACGATGTGAAACGTTTCCTTCCTATTCACTTTAGGATGTTGAGAGGCAAAAATTTTCTGATTTGAGTCTGGGTCTAGATTTTGTTTTAATATGCTCTCGAGTCAAGTGTTTGTGGCGGAAGAAGTTGTGGACGTGGAAGGACTTGCTTATTTTAATGGTTTCTCAGCATGTTCTTTTTCGTCCTTGTATGTGGGCCTTCCTATAGTAGACTAGAAATATATGGCTACATGGGTATCCATGATTGAGCAGTTTAGGAAAAGCTTCGCAATGCGGAAGAGTTGGTTGCCATCTAGTGGGTTAGATTGACCCCTAGTAACTTCTCTTTTCCTCTTTGCTATATTTGTTTACATAGAGCGCTAAAATCTCTTCCCATTTCATTACATCACTTCTTACTATTTTCTTTCTAAGCATCTTAGTCCCTTCCCATTTTATTTTCATTTCTTTTTACGGTTTTCTTTCGGTTGGTTTGGAGTGGGCCTGCCCAAACTCATAACTTGTACACCACGGATTTAGGCCCTCACAAGTCCCCTCATTAGGGCCTCTCCATTAATATGTCTATGGTGTAGCACGTCGGCGGAAGCAAACAACAATAAATCAATAATAAATACATATTAGAGTTGATTGAGATAAACACGTAAATCTAGGGTTTAAATGTTCAACTAGAATAACAATTATTCAATAAAAACCATCTAACACTAAATGCCAAGGATGCCTTAAAACCTACTTCTAAATAGAATAGGACAACAAATTCGAAACTTATTAATAATCGTATTTCTTATACAAATAAAAACTACTAGAATAGAAACATGTTTAGTAATTACTAAACTAATACCTAAATAGGACTTAGGAACCCATGGTTCAGCCATCATGGTTTCAGGATTGTGACAGCAGAGAGAATGTGAAAAGTGACTGCAATGTTGAAAACCCTTGGTTGCACCTCAATTATATGTATGTTCACTTGGCGGTATTAGTTGCATCCAAGTACTTACAAAACCCACATACTTGGCCTCTACTACAAACTACAGCCGCGTGCTCAAACTAGATAAATGCTAACAAGTGGATATGTTTGACTTTTTACCTTATTTTCACATGAAGATCTTTGAGATTTCAGTTTCAAATACCGTGACAAAGTTTCTACTGTATCTGCTATGCCTGTCGTTGTTGCTATCTTCTGTAACACACTAAATGGTACAAGTGTATCAAAAGGGTCAAACGAAAGTGTGGTTTGGCACAAAGGTAAAGTTGCTCCACTGAGCTGGGCGTCATGACTTTAAACCACAGAAATAGCCTCTCCTCACGTGGGGGTAAGGCTGCGCTCATTTGGACTTCCCCAGAGCCTGCAATGGCTGGAGCTTCGCTTACTATGCGTCTGGGCTACACATTTTTTTTTTGCATAAAGGGGTCAAACATTGTTATTTCTCGTAAGTCTAATATGGGAGTGTGGCTTTGTTTTTGGTTAGGTCTGCAGTATGTTATTCACATTGAATTTGGAATAAACTATTGAAGTGAAGCTGGCTCTTCACATATGGATTACATTGTTATAAATCTTTAGTAGAAGTTCAAAAAAATCAAATAGTCCTCTCGACCCTTAAGCCTTCAGGTCAGGGTTGAAGGGTGGATGAGGGCTTGGTATTCTTTATTATTTGCTGATTTCTGCTGATTTATGGATTTTTTATTATTTCATGACAATGAGCTATATTGCAATGGCAGGAGAGGCAACGGAAAATGGCTGAAGAACAAAGAAATTTGCTAGCACAACAAGCGCAAGCAAAAGCACAATTTTTACGCCAAAAAGATGAGTTGGACAGAAAGAGAATGCAGGTATCAGGACTCACATTTTGATTGAGTAATGTCATTGGAACAAAAATCTATATGATAAGGGTGGGGGAGGGATGTTTTCTGAACTCAAAGACAAAAAGATAAAATTTGGGTTTGATTGGGTCTCTTAAATTTTATGAATGGCTGCTTTTAGGTCTAGACTTTATTGTAGTGGAAACGTGACACAGAAAAGGTGTAAATTGATGTAAATTCTTCAAAATAGCAATGCCCTATCCTTCAAAATAACAATGACAAATCAAATCCTTCAAATTATAACTATGCAACTCTTGCCTCGTGTGTTTTCTTTTAGTTTTGCTAATGGCTTGCACGCGTTCATGCATTTTTTCTTTTTGTAGACCGATCATGAAACCCAAAGGTCACAAAACGCTGAATTAGTTAAGATGCAAGAGTTGTCCTCTGAACGAACAGAAAAAGCTAGGCGTGCTTCAGAAGAACAAATCCAAGCTCAGAAGCGCCATACAGAGAAAGTGAAAGCTGAAATAGAACAAGAAACAATTAGAGTTAACACTATGGCTGAAGCTGAAGCACGGGCTCTTGAGAAGAAGTTAACTGAAGAACAGAAAATGAGAACGCTTGAAGAAGAATTGAAAGGGGAAAAAGATAAGTGGCTTGCTGCTATTCACACAACTTTCAAGCACATTGAAGGTGTGAAATTATTATTCTGTCCTCTCTTTGATTTTATTTTGCCATATGGATAGTATGTTAATCAGAGTCATGGAAATTAGCTGAGCCAGCAGATATTGTCCAGGCGGCTCTATAAGCTATTTAAAAGTGTAATTGTATTTGTTTTGGTAGCTATATAGACTCACAGGTTTTATTTTTAAGCACTAAATTGTGTTCCTTGGCATTTGATTTTGATTCTGGTATCTTCCTGAAGTTACATGTTCCATAATATTGTTTAGATGCAGAGAAAAATAGTTATTCCATGCTCTTGATATGAATTGTTTAGTGAACAAAATGGACGTGCGTTTTTGTTACTCTCTCCAATAATAGTAATTTTGTTGGAACATGAGAATTTATTGATCTTTGAACAACAATTTGCAGATGGTGTGTGGGTGTTATTGACAGACCGTACTAAATTAATCATGGCTGTCGGAGGAGTTACTGCGGTAGCTGCTGGAGTTTACACGACTAGGTGTGAGTTATATATTATCATTATCTTCTGTTTGACTTGATTTTATTGCTTCCAAAATCTAGCGAGGAACGGATTGTAACTGTCATGATTTTATGTCACGTGCCATTATTGTAACTAGTAACATTTTTACTTGCTTTAGATTAATTCATTGTTATCGGAATCACATTCTTTTTTACATAAATTTCTGGTCGAGCTGTGTGGACATGATTTGAACTCTCGAACATTATGTTTTGAGGCTGAGGGAGTTAGGAAGGCAGTTTCCCAGGGTCTTTCTGATGCATGAGCATGGAATAAATAATTAATTAGTAGTTTCTATTTTATTTGGTTTCCTAATTCAATTAGGAATAGGAATTAGATGGCTTCCTATTTGGTTTCCAATTAGATTTAGTAGTTGTTTTCTTATATAAAGGCATCTAGACCTTCATTGTTAGGGGGTTATTATTGATTATTAATTCTTTGTGAATTGTTCTTCATGTTTAAAGGTTCAAACCCTAGATTTAGGTGTTTGTTTTATTAAATCTTATTGATGTTCATCCATTGTTGAAGCTTCCGCCAACAAGATACATTAAATTTGGTATCAAGAGCCAATCGATTTTTGGGATTTTTTTTTCCAAGAAACACTGTTCACGAGTACTATTCACCGGAGCACTGTTCACTGCGGAAAAAAAAATCTTCAATTTTCTTGGTTAATTGTCATGGAGTATCATAGGAGAAGTAGAAGAGAGTCAACGCCGCCGCCCGATCATCGAAGTTTCCATGGGTCGAAGTACCATACCGATCCTCATATTTGGAGAGATTGTGATTTAGATCGCAGCCGCCGCGCGAGATTTCCTCCTTCAAAAAGGTATGAACCTCCCTCTAGATTTCGTTCCCCAACTCCCAATTGCCGCCGCCAAAATTTTGAGTCGCATTACGAATCCTACGATTACGATGAAGAGGAGTCTTTTATTGATTCCGATGAAGATGAGTATTCCGATGAGGGATATTCTCACCAAAATAAATATGCTGATCCTGAGACATACTACCCATCCCAACAACATCTCATTGTTGAGTTGTTATCCTGTTTTGATCCCCAACTACCACCGATGAGGAATCTCGACTTTGATTTTTCTAATAGTCGAAATCCGGACAATCAATACCATCAACATGGTGTTGATCAGTCAAGTCATTATAGATCTATTTTTTATCGACAACCACAGCAGCGTACTCATGCTTGGGTGGCTGCACCAACACCCCAAACCCATAGGCATCATGAACACCAACAAGGTAGGGGTGATTAGGGAGGTCATCTAAATTTGAATTCCCAACACAGTGGGGCGAAGATAAGGAATAAAATTTCCGATAGATTTGTGAAGAAGGTTATCCCGCCGGTTTGTATATCTAATACACATGGGATTTATAAAGCATGTGCTCCTTCTACTAGTGATTGTTTTAACCAAGCTGCTGCTGCAATGGATTTTGTTTCTAACGAAATAAACCCACAACCAAGTTCTTCATCCCCACAGCTGGATTTTTACACTTCTAATCAGATAGAAATCACCTCACAAGAATGTCATCATGAGAGTCTAATTCTTGGACGTCAACAACATCTGGGTTCAGCTCTCCCCGATCAGAAGCATAGTCAATCCACTCCATCACTACCACTTGTTCAATTGCAAAACTGTGATTTGGACTTTTGTCAACGTGATGAGAAAAATTGAAAGATTCTGATGTTGAAATCAGCACCTCAATGATTGTCAAGAATGAGAAGAATAAAGAGTTTGAAGGAGTTAATGAGGGGAGCTACTGCTTGCACCAAGAGGATATCAGTTCTTCACAGGCTCACTATTCACCACCAATTCAAGTTGAAAACACTGATTTCAAGAGGAGAGAAGACAATGTCGAGACCAATCCCCCCCCCACCACTGTCACCCTTACCTCACCATCACCATGCCGAACATCTTTTAGCACCAGTAGTGCTGTCCCAACTAGCGATTGTTGCACATGTTGCAGTAGCTCAAGATGAAGAGAAGAAAGACTCACTAGCCAAGAAAGATGAGACAAATATGAAACAATGGCCCTTTGACATTGTTGGACTTGGTATCCAGCCCATGCTAGTCATGATTTCTAAAGGAGTGGAGCACCAGCCTGCTAACAAGGAACTTTTGCCCCAAGTCTACCAATTGTCTGATCAAATTCGAAGAAATTCAGAAAAAGGCTGTCAGTTTCTAGGTATATCAACTTCTAATCTTTTTACAGGTAGAAAGGATTTTGATCCTTGTGGAGGAACATTTGTTTTCTATTGTCGTAACATGATAGATGGTATTGTAAATGTCAGGGCTACAGATGCTAATGCTCACATTTCAAGTTTTGCCAACTATGGGCAAGAAGTCATGGGTGACCGTATTGCCAATGGAAATCGACAATACCAATGGCAAGATTGTAGTCTACATTGGATTTACTATTCAGTTAATGGTTGTCGCGAGTTTTGTAAGCTTTCCACTGAGTATGTTGATCCCTTCTTTTCCAACTTCGAAGCAGAATCTGGGTACGACAACAGAGCATTGAAGTGCATTTTATGCGAGTTACATCCACCAAATCATTTTTGGAACCGAGTGCTGGCAATGTTTTGGTGTATTATTCTTCTTGTGAGCAATTATTTGGGTAAAATTCGAGGTCGAATTCCTTTGAACTACGGGAATGTGATGATAAAGTACAAGAGTTTTGCAGAATATTCACAAGTCTACATGCAACAAACTCGAGGATGAGTTTCTTTCAAGCGGGGGAGTATGATGCATGAGCATGGAATAAATAATTAATTAGTAGTTTCTATTTTATTTGGTTTCCTAATTCAATTAGGAATAGGAATTAGATGGTTTCCTATTTGGTTTCCAATTAGATTTAGTAGTTGTTTTCTTATATAAAGGCATCTAGGCCTTCATTGTTAGGGGTTTATTATTGATTATTAATTCTTTGTGAATTGTTCTTCATGTTTAAAGGTTCAAACCCTAGATTTAGGTGTTTGTTTTATTAAATCTTATTGATGTTCATCCATTGTTGAAGCTTCCGCCAACAAGATACATCACTTTCTCTTGTGTTGTCGCATAAAACACCAATTAAATTGTGTAACAAGGGGAATATATTGACAAGTTTTTAATTTTCCCTTTACCTATTTTGATAGGAAAAGGGTAAAAATATGAAAGATTTTGGCTGTAATCATATTCTTACACGCCATGTTTATCCTCTCCTCCTGGCTAAAAGTGTCTCCTTTTAATGTACCTTCTAATGGCTTCACACTGCCTAATATATGATGAATTTTCCTTTCTATTTTCAGAGAAGGTGCAAGAGTAATGTGGGGTTACATAAACCGGATACTGGGCCAGCCTTCCTTAATTAGAGAATCATCAATTGGCAAGTATCCCTTGTTAGGGCCACTCTCTCGTGCTTACAATAAGGGGTTGAAAATTATTTCTGGTAGTGGAAAAACAGAAAGTAAACCAAGTTTGGAAAATATTGTTCTCCACCCTTCTTTACGTAGGAGAATAGAGCAACTTGCTGGAGCTACTGCAAATACCAAGGCTCATCAGGCGCCATTTCTTAACATGCTATACTATGGGCCTCCTGGGACTGGCAAAACTATGGTTGCAAAGGAGATAGCGCGGAAATCGGTATCTCATTATCTTTTGTTTCTTGGATTTATTTTTATGATAGTATCTGTCACAAAATATGATATATTTTTTCTTACTTGAGTTTGTGTTTAATTTTTTTATCACGTCCCTATATTGAAAACACTGTTTATAATTTATGATGTTCCCTATCATTAAAGCTTTCAATCTTCTCTCATTTATTTCTGATGTCGGATATTTTTTGTTGTTGTTGTTGTTGTTGTTGTTAAAAGGGTTTAGATTATGCCATGATGACGGGTGGAGATGTTGCACCCCTGGGTGCAGAGGCTGTTACCAAGATTCATCAGATATTCGACTGGGCTAAGAAATCAAAGGAAGGCCTACTACTCTTTATTGATGAGGCTGATGCTTTCTTATGCGAGTAAGTTTCTATCCACCTGACTTGTATTTACCAGTGTAATTATGGAAGAGTGCACCATAATCTGAGGATGAGCTTTGCCTAGGTTGATCTAAACTGCTATGAACACAGTGGTGCATTATGATTGACTGAGTTTTTTTTATAAGGATTTGAGTCAGTTACCTTTCATTTCATTTTCCTGTTATGTAATAGACTTCAGTATAGAATTTTTAATAGTGCACCGTGCTATGGACTTGCATTCGACCTTGCTAGGCACTCAACACTCACTCTAATTGATCCTCAAGCCACCTTCCATGTTCTTCCCTACTCAACCAAGATCACAGTCCTTACCACAGCATATGCAGAATCCTTGGCACACACGTGAAGCAGAAAAGATTTATTCGAAACCTACATTCAATCTCAGATTGTTCTTGCATGGTTGTAAATGGTAGCTAACATCTTAATTAATTGTGTGTCATATTTACTTTATTTGGCACTTCCTTTGCAGTGTTTACATCATATTGGTTATACGATTTTTAATAACCAGATATGAAGTAAATATATTCAATTTGGTTGTTGATTGTGACAACCAGTTGAAAATGACCAATTGTAGGCTGTAAAGTCCTAAAATTTTTGAAGAGCATATGCTTGGACGATTCAGTAGCATAATGGCCATTACTCAGTGTACTTTGAGGCTTGAGTATAGCTTGTGATGTTCTACCTCCTATTATTATGAAGTGTTCCTTTAAAAGTGATTGACAGTTTCTACTTCGGAGCTAGTTCTCCAAAGAACATTCCAGTCACAATTGTTTTATACTCTCATACGTTTTTGTATTGAATTTCAATGCCAGGCGTAACAGCATCCATATGAGTGAAGCTCAACGGAGTGCTCTCAATGCATTGCTCTTTCGAACAGGAGACCAATCACGAGATGTAGCTCTTGTGCTTGCAACCAACAGGCCAGGTGATCTTGATAGTGCTGTCACAGACCGTATAGACGAGGTGATTGAGTTCCCTCTTCCAGGGGCCGAGGAACGGGCGAAGTTGTTGACTCTCTACTTGGAGAAATACCTATCTGAGAAAGATGATCCCAAGTCTTGGTGGCGACCATTCAAGGGCAAGAAATCAAAGAAAATCGTAAAGGATTTGCCTCGAGAAGTAATTTGTGTGGCCTCCGAAGACGGAAGGGTTCTCTGGTCGAGAGATAGCAAAGCTTGTGGCAAGTGTCCAAGCATCCGTCTACGGAACCCATGACTGCGTACTAGATTCCCATCTATTCATGGAAATCGTAAATTTTAAAGTTGCAGAGCATCAACAGAGGATAAAGATTGCAGCAGCTGGTGGCGTTGTGAAACCAAGATCATAAAAACTATTGCCATTAACTCATTATGTATTTTAGTTCCTCCCTTGAAATGTGTTTCTATCAAGAAGACATTGGGTCGGAAACTTAGTTTTCTCGTTCCTTTGTAATTTTATTTGTACTTTGGTTAAACGAATACTTTAGGAAGTAGAAGATTCAATTCATTCCTTCCGTAAGTGATTATACTCTATCTAAACAACATTTTGACGTAAGTGAAAGCAAATAACAGAGATCATCAATCAATCTCCGTATCTAAGTATATCTACTACTAAGTTCCCGCGTTATGGCCTTATGGCAACTGGTAAAGGCATCACCAAAGCAGAGCTTTAAAATCCAGGGAAACGTCATCTTTTTGGAGGGCACGTCAGTTTTTGGGGGGCAATAATAAAGAGAGCGAAAACTCTATATTAATCAGGGAAACGTCATCTTTTTGGAGGGCCACGTCAGTTTTGGGGGCGCAATAATAAAGAGTAGCGAAAACTCTATATTAATCAGGAAACGTCATCTTTTTGGAGGGCCACGTCAGTTTCTGGATGGCAATAATAAAGAGTAGCGAAAACTCTATATTAATAGTTGTTCCAACTGAGAAGATAATCCTCTTTTATAACACATGAAATTAGACAAGAAAAAACATAAGTGAAGTCACTGCCAACTTAAGTAAAGTCATGTGGACAATTTCTATTAAAGGTTTGGGCTTCGGGTCTTTAAAACCTTTGTAAGAACGAGGACAATTATCAAGTGATAAATATGGAGGCCCATTTAGGGGCTGCGCTAGAAGCTATTTCTATTTTAGGTCTGTTAAATTTGAAGAAAACGGCCCGTATCCAGGCCCCATTGGTGATGCCCTAAGAACTAAGAAGTGAGAAGGAAGTTGGAAAGAAATCTACACTAAATGATAGCAGGGTCTTCCGGAATACTCTTCCCAATATCGAGTAGGCAATTTAAGATTTCCTTATTTACTTAATTTAAAAGCACCTCCCTCACAAAATTTAGAATAAGCCCCACTTTTATTAATATAATTTTAACAAGGTTCATTTTTTATTAATAATTTAGAAACACCTCTCTAATGTCACTTAAATTAAATAATTACCTCAATTTCCCACATTGAAATTAAAACAAGTCCTATTTTATTTTGATAATTTAAAAGAACCTCCCTAATATTACTTAAATAACATAATTATTTTCTATTTTGTTTAAAAATAAATAAATAAATAAATATCTCCTATATAATTACAATTACCTTTTACAATTATAATTCAAAGAAACCATACTAACTATGCGCAGTACAGGTTTGCATTTTTGTCTCTACTAGCCGTGGCACCCTTCTCAACCAAACAGTGTATTTCTAATCTCTTAATTTTAAGATTTTAGAACCACCTCCCTTAATTATTCTAATCAGCTCCCTTTTTAAACAATTTATAAAAAAAAACTATTTCACTTTATTAACAATAATTCTAGGGAGACAGGGAATAAGCCCGTTTTAGTGACTGGCTGACGTGGTATACTCTCTCACGTGAGTACTTACAACAATAGTAACAAAGACTACAAAGGCTAAAAAGAGAGGGAAAGTTGGAAACTAAAGAAGAAGTGGGAAAAAGTGGAAACTTAAATGTCTCCTCTTCTCTTCTCTATACTTTCGTCTCTTCTCTTCTCTGTACTTTCGTCCATGCCCAAATTTCTCATCTTTTCTCTTTTTCTAAGCGATCCATCACGGGGATTTCAAACTTTAGGAGATTCCAGACACTGATAAATCAAAACTAGTTAATTTCAACCATATCAATCCTAATTTAGGTATTTGATTGTATTCTTGACTAAGTTTTTATTTTGCATGCATACTTATAATTCATTGAGGCTTACAAACTCATTTTGATCTGTTAAATCCTCCGTATATACATGTATTAAACCATATTTTCAAAATGTTATAAATCAAATTGATATTGTATCACTTGACACATTTAGTAATCATTCAATTTCATCTTGCAGAAATGGAAAATGAGTTACCTGGTATTACTGACGAGTACGTTGTCGAAAAGGATATGGCGGATGTAGCTGAATTTCAAGAGTGCGTGGAAAATGAAAAAGTTGATGAAGTTGAAGAAGTTCTAGGAGATCCAGAACTAGGAATGGAGTTCGGCACTATTGATGAGTATATGGAATATTTTACTAGATATGGTAATCAAAAGGGATTTCCAGTGAAAATAAGATCTACAGAAAAGGGACAAGATGGGGCGGTTAAGTTTGTGATTCTTGCATGTGCTCGGTCGGGAATTTCGAAATGCAAGTCAAGGAATCCCTTCAAATTACATCCTGTTAGCAAAACTGGATGTAAGGCTAAGATTAGAGCTGTTATATGTTCAGATGGAAAGTTGCGGGTAACGACTCTAACGTTGGATCATAATCATGAATTGAGTCCTGGAAAATAGAGATTTTATAAGAGGAATCGGAAGATGAGCAATTATGTGAAAAGGAAACTTGTATATAATGATAAGGCGAGCATCAATACAAGCAAAACCTTTGGTTATTTTTTGTATGAAGCTGGTGGGAATGAGAACCTGGAATTTATCAAAAAAGATTGCTATAATTATGTCGACCAATATAGGCGCCTAACACTTGGTGATGGGGATGCTATGGCACTTCAACACTACTTCCAGAATGCAAGCTAATAATGCAATTTTTTTTTATTTGATAGATATGGATGATGATGGGAGATTAAGAAATGTTTTTTGGGCAGATACAAGGAGAAGGCCAGCTTATGAGGAGTTTGGGGATGCCGTTACCTTTGACACAACGTACTTGACTAACAAGTATGATATGCCTTTTGCTCCGTTTGTTGGTGTTAATCATCACGGCCAGTCAACACTTTTTGGGTGTGGGTTGATATCGAATGAAAATGAGAAGACATTTATTTGGCTTTTTGAGACTTGGCTTGCATGTATGAATGGTCATGCTCCCACTGCTATAATCACTGACCAAGACAAAGCTATTGAAATCGTCTTTCCCAACACACATCACAGGTGGTGCTTATGGCACATTATAAAGAAGTTACCCGTGAAATTAAGTGGTTGCACTCAATATGAGTCTATCAAGTATGCAATGCAAAAAGCAGTTTATGACTCTTTGACTTGTGAAGAATTTGATGGACGGTGGAATAGTTTCATCAAAGAATTTAAGCTTGAAGAGAATAAGTGGTTGAGTGGGTTGTACAGTGAAAAAAGTCATTAGGTTCCGGTACTTTTACAAAATACCTTTTGGGCGGGAATGTCCTCGACTCAAAGAAGTGAAAGTATGAATGCCTTTTTTGATGGTTATGTTAATTTAAAGACAAGCTTAAAGAAATTTGTTGAACAATATGAGAACGCACTCACGTAAGGTGCAAAAGGAGAACGAAGAGGATTTCAATTCTTTTCGATCGTTGGATTCCATGCATTACTTGATTATCCATTCGAAAACAAGTTCAAGATGCTTACACTACAGCAAAATTCAAGGAGTTTCAAGATGAGGTGAAAGGTCAACTTTACTGTGTTATTTCTTCCGTTAAAGAGGAATGTGGCTTTCAGGTGTACGATGTTGCGCAAAACATGTTTGTAGGGACAAAGACTCATCGAGCCACTTTTAGAGTTTGTTTCAGAGAGAATGATTCTGACATTAAGTGCAATTGTCAATTATTTGAGTTTAGGGGAATCTTATGTAAGCATGTGATAAAATGTAAAATGTATAGTCTACCTACGTAATGAACTACGAATCCAAAACGTAAGTAAACTAGAACTTGGACTTTTACGTTTCTAATATCAAAGCTTCTACTCTCGATGCGAATTGCACTAAATGGAGTATGAAGTTCGTTCCACTCCTAGTTCCCTAGCATGGATTGTTTTCTAAGTCTAACTAGTCGTTGTTAAGTCAATGAGAGCTTTACGAAGGGTGTTATACTACGATGAAACTAAAATGAGTCTACGTTGAATTTAACTACGAATACTATGGGAATATGCTTGTTTTTGAATCTAGATAAAGGATTAGAGGGGAATTGAATCTACCTCGAATCCAACTCAATAACCTAGTATAGATTCTTGTATCTCGATTCTCACGTTCTTCTGGCAAGAAATTGAGTTCTAATCCCTAGTGTTCATGGCATTTCTACCGAAAGTACTAACTAGCATGTGAAGTCGTCCACCCATTCTCATGGCGAAACACGACTTTCTAGAGTGGAATAGATTCTACAACCAATTCTATACTAACCACTAAGTTTTCATCAAGGCTTCATCAAACCCTCTAATGGAGGATTTAGCCTTGATTCATCAAACTAACAATTCCCATTAAATCTAAACTAAACATAATGAAAAGATTCTAACTTTATGCGATTTCACTAAACAATAATCGAAATCTAATTAATAACTATGAAATGATAGCAAACAATAATGGAATTTAGATCTATAAATCGAAATTGACAAAATAACTATTTTTATTATCTAATCAATCAAGAACAATAATTTGAGAGTTTAATCTAAAACAAGAATTGAAATGAAATTAAACTTAATTAATCTAATGAAAACTAGATCTAGAATTAAGGTTTAATGGAGGCTAACTAATCTAATTTATTTTCTAACCTAACTATCTACCATTAACAAAGAATGAAGCTTTTGTTTTTATACATCCAGATCTAAAAAATCGTGCATGGGCTTGGAGCCAGGGTTTGGGCGAGAGAATCAGGCCCAAAACCCAATCTTTTCAAATCAAAAGGCCTCTTCAGCTGCAGTTGACTTCCACAGACTTTTCGTCCACTTCTGCTCCTCTGATTGGGTCAAGGCTTGGACCATTACAAAGCTCTTTCCGAGCCGGTCGTTTTGACATAAGGTATGCCCAATTCCGTCTGAGTCCAAAGATACGGCTTTGGAAGTTCTGACTTTTTGCTCCTCAGATCTCGCTAAAGTGGTACATTTCTGCACATAATGGACTTTGAAGCCCTGAAATGCATAAAAAACGCGTGTCGGTGTTAACTCTTACTTATTATTCACATAATTGGTCTAACAAGATGATTATTAAGGGGTTAAAACTACAGTTTTGGGCTCTTATCAAACCACCCCAAACACATTTTGCTTGTCCTCAAGCAAATATGAGAAAATTAGAATAAGTGACCAAAATGGAGTTCTAACTACTCTCGTTTATTTGAGTCGCGATTGCATTGACCATATGCAACAAGGCCTTAAACCACTAGGAATTCCCTAGTGGACGAGTTATAACCTCGTGAGAGTTTTCGATGAAGGTACTCACAAACTTCATCTATACTACAACGACTAAGAAAATAAAACTATTGTTTCCTTATTCATGCTCAACTATCTATACATCTCTCTAGCAATTACATAAGAATAACCAGTCAAAACCCTAAGTTAATATATGCATAATAATCAATCATCTACAATAAACATATATCAATGAGTAGTACTATCAAATGTTTAGCGGGTTTGTTTTAAGAACTTCGGAATAAGCGTCCTTAAATAGGTTCTCACAATAATAGTCAAGAAACAACACTCTGATTTTTTGCACTCAAGTTTATTTACTCCGATTAATGCAGTGGGCACACTTTACCTTACAATCTCAATGACAACAAGGAAGCGGGGTCGATCAAACACATCTGCCACTTACTATCACACTAACCTATTCCTAATTGAGCTAGAGGTCTTTATTAGGTGTTACGGGGATTAGGAGATGGTTTAAGAAGGAAGGAAATGGATATTCAAAAGGACAAGTCTGAGATAATAGAGTCTTCATTATTATGTAACTTAGAAAACCTTGTTATTTTCTTTTGCTTCTATACTTTGTTTCCATCCTTAGCCATATTTTTTTTTTTTTCTTTTCTTTGGCTTTTGACTCCTTTTATTCTATTTTTTGGGAGTTTTTATTTTATTTCTATTTTTTTTTTTCTTTGGATGGAAACTTCTTTTCTTTATTTTAAAGCAACTAACAATTTTTTTGTTTTACCGGGGTTTTTCTCTTCTTCTTTCTTCACTCATTCTATTCTCGGACTTATTCTAAATTGGGTAGGTTGATTTATTCTCTTTTTTTTTTTTTTTTTGTTTTTTTGTAACGGGGTAAAAGGAATTGTGGTGTATGGAAGGCTAAAGAAGAGGCTCGAGTGGCGACTAGCGGAAAATAATTCATAGGTTTGAATTTACGGCTATATCGATCCAAAGAAATGGCCTAAATTCTCACTTAGGATATGGTTTAGTGATCAAGCAAGTGGGCGTGTGATTTCTCTATCCGGTTTTACTTCTCCCTTGTGTCATTTCTCAAATGTTTAAACTCATATATAAGGCTTTTAGGCTATATTCTCCGCGAGGATTTGTAGAATAAGTACTCTAGCCTAGATTTCAGAAACTTCTTGCTAACAATCATAGATACTCATGTAATATATTTATAGATAGATGCAAAGATTATTACCTCACGTATTAACCTAAGTTTCTAACAATTATTCTGATGCAACAACTATGTGAGACTTCTAGATTGTTAAGAGCATGGAGAAAGAAAACAATACCAATATCCCTAAGTGTATAGCATAAACTTATTTATTTATATTTTTAAATTTTTGAAAATTTTCACTAGCAAACAAATGCATATTATATATATCTATATCCTAGCAGATGTCTTAATTACACGTGTTTCTATGCCCCCCCCCCCCCCAAACAAAAAGCATGCTTTGTCCTCAAAGCATTTAAATAAAGAGGGTAGGAAAAATACCATTGAAGCGTGAAATTCAGAAACATCTGCAAAAAACAAGGTTAGAACGTACTAATATAGGAAATAAAACCGACGCCTTAACGCTTATAAGAGTTCCACCCATTATGGGGTTAACGAGAATGAAATTGCTTGGGACATAGCGGACACTAACAGAAACTAAAACTTACCTCCACTCTCCGGACATGCATATTATCTACCCAATAGCATCATGGGTCTTGTATTTCAGCGGGCATGGCAAGTCCAAGAACAATTGCTAGCAAGACCCATAAGCGGTTCCTAGCCTACGTGTGTGATCACCTCCTGAAAACCAAGCACCATAAGTAGTGCTTTGGAACAAATCTTTGAAAGACTGTTCTGGTATTATTATAGGAGATGTCATCTCAAAACTACGCTCTGGAACAGCTGCAAAACAACCGGCACAACTTCGCGGAAAACTGGAATTTTTCTGGTCCCGCGGAAGTCGCAGGCTGGCGGCTTCATTATAGAGCGCGCTGGCTCTGTATTTCAACTTCAGTGCTTTAAGCGTGGCCTGCTTAGGGCCAGATAGATGAGGCGGGTCGCTCAGCTTGGCTTGGCCCTCTGAGCAAAATTCAGAACAAAATATACTGAGCCTTGAGTCGCTCTGTAGAAGCCTTGAAAATGCTTCGGAGTTCTTGAAAAAATTGAAAAATGAGGACGAAACGTGGGAGTGAAAGGTGAGTGATGGAAGTTAGGTGTAGTGTAGGTTGTGAGTGTAGAATGAATGAAGTTTATATAAAATCATCTTTGGAATAGATAACACCACCCCAAACAGTTTGGGAAGGTGGGATCAACATTAACTAATCACGACAATGAAAATAACGACATTATATTCATATTGTCATTCAAACAACATTTCACTACAAAAGTCAAAATTAACTACTTGAATTTAATAACGTAACATCCTATCTACTAAAAATAATAAAAGACAACATCAAAACAACAAACAAGTAGAAATCTAGCTACTCTTCAAAGGGGCGAGGTGGGGTAAGAATAGGAATTTAAGTGAGCAAGAATGGAAAAACCAAACACCCATTCCCCAAAACAAATTTTGAAAACAGGTTTGTAAAATTTTGTTTTAAAACGGGGTCTTTTAAAGTCAGATTCGAGACTTGCTAGATTACTATTTTTATAGCTTTAAACTTTTTACTTTTTATGAATTAGGTTTAATATAAAGGAAAACAATAAGCGATAAAGACATAATTCACACCATATAGAAACATGACTCAAAACCGAGAAAACATGCAAGAGTGGAAAACGTGAATTATGTGAAGCGTGGACTTAGGATCCGGTACTTACAGCCCACACACTCCATAGGGAGGGCCGGTTACCTGAATGGTGCACTCACCAATATATGGAAATGAAAGGAAATGCACCAAACACAAAAATTGAGTCGTTTATAGTCGGATACTTTCGAGACTTTATCTAAATATATGTATGAATATGCGGTTTATCATATATCAACAACCGAAATAGTTGTGGATCGTTCCATAAATAAATATCACAGAAAACATATCCAAACACAATCAAGCACCAAGATTTCCCTCTGACCCACGCCTAGTGGAATGAAAGCGAAGTCGGAATAGACCTATAACATAACCGAGCATGCACCTTATGTTTCATCTTTGAATGAGAGGGTGTCCTAGTGAATAAGTGTGGAAAAGTGAATGGTTGTGGAAGATATGGTGGATTGGGATAAGTTTTAGAGAAAAAGCATGGAAAAATGAGGATGTGGGTTTAGCACAAAACTTCATTCATGGTGTAGTTAAGGACCGCCTCAAGTCTGAAAATGAAAGTGTCAAGTGGTTTATCCTTGGGAAGTATTTGTTTACTAGGTGGATTTAAAAATCATGAAGCCGCAGGAGAAACTAAAGGATCGAAAGCAAACTTCGAGGTTCCTTTGAAAAGGTGGAGGGTGGGGAATATTGGTGATGGAAGGTGAATGATTCTCAATTAGCTCTCAAGTCCATATCATCGAAAATCTTGATATATGCAAGACATTCCTCAATAGGTGGGTCAAAAGGATCAACTTTGGGATAAAGATTGAAAAATTCATCTTCCGCCATAGCATCAAGTGATGAATGGTTGTTGGCAAGGGGGACTTCATGAAGTGGTAAAGAAGTGGTGCAAAAGAGTTGCGGGAATTCTTCTTCGATTTAAAATACTACCCGAGGGTCATTGTTAAAGTCGAATTTCGAAGGAAAGGAATTTGTTAATCTGTTTCTCTGGAAACATGTTTTTGAAGTAATCTTGAGCTAAGCTCTCGATCATGCTAACCTCTCCATTTGTAGATGAATCGGGATCTTGTGTCCTAGTTTTGAAAACATTTACCTCACGAAAGATGGCCAAAGGACAAGGACATCGAACCATCGCGCGGTTTATTTATGAAGCGTTGGCGGTAACCAAGAAGGGGCGTCCCTAAATGATAGGTACAGAGTCGTTAGTGAGTTACGTGTCTAGGACAACGAAGTCGGTTGGGTAGTAAAATTTTTGGACTTTAACTAGCGTTTTCAACCACACCCTTAGGATACTTAATAGACCGATCAAACTAATTGCAATGTCATTTTAGTAGGTTGCATCTCCTCTAGACCTATTTGTTTATACAAATAAAAGCGGGAGTAAGTTAACACTAGCCCCCAGGTCTAGTAAGCCTTGGTCGTCGTGTGAGAATCTCTAAGGTGCATTGTACTGATAGGGCTGACCGGGGTCCTTGTACTTAACAATTCCATTATTTTTGGGATAAAGTTGGGAACCGCTATTTGGTTAGAAAAGCGTCTTTAGGTATGTTGGTCTTCGCCTAGTAGTGCCAACTCCTTAAGAAACTTAGCATGGTTAGGTAGCTTTTTATAGCTTGAGAAAAGGAAGGTTTATCGTTAGATTTTTAAAAAGCGTTCCTAATCTCCTCAAAGTTAGTATCCCCGGTTAACATGGCTAATTTTTGGGGAACGGTGGTTTTCTCTCTATAATTAGCGTGGATGGCTCAACTTGATGTTTAACCTTGGCTTTTTGTTTCTTAGGTTGTGGTTTAAGCGGGTACCTCTACGGTGGTAGGTTCTTGGTTTCTATTTGGTATCTAGTTAGATATCCGTTGTAGAATCTTGATGGGGTAACTATAGGCATAGTTACTTTGTTATCAACCACTCTTCGAGCGGAGAGTGGTGATGGCATTTAGCTCACCTACGTTTGTAGTTTCCGTACTAGTATTACCGTTTACCTCAAAAGGCTGTGTTCTTTGTTCTAGGGTTGGGTATCGCTTGGCACGGAAACACCTTTTGGTTGGGCTTTCTCTTGGGCTAACTGTTGGTTTAAATTATTAACAGTTGTAGAATGTGTTGGTTAGATTGAGCCATGGTTTGGAAAAGTTGTTGGCTCACTTGTATGAAGGTGTCAAGACGATCCGTTGTGTGGGTGTAATAGTCCGCGGGTGATGTGGTTTGGAACTATGTCGTTGATTATTTATAGGCGGATTGTGATAGTTATTATTTACGGAACGATACCTCTATTAGCATTATAATTATTATAACTATATTGACCTTGTGCTTGACCTTGTCGAGGTTGTGCTTGTTGTTATAATTATTATAATTACCGACCACTCCTTGTCTGGAGGAGCTTGGTTATAAGCGTGTGTTGGCCTAACATATTGATTATTGTACCACGGAGGTGTGACTTGTTGGTTATTTCTCCAACCGAAGTTGGGATTTTGTCTCCAAGTTAGGTTCACTATTAATAGAACAAGAATGTTCATAGGCTATAAGGCGATTAAAGTCGGGATGCTTTCGGGACTCCAACCGAAAACTACATGGATTTGAATTTACATTCATGGCGGGGATAGGCTTTTGTTGTACAGAAATGGCCTCAACCTTTTTAGTTAGAGATTGATTAAATTTTTAAGTTCTAGATCGGGTTTGACCTCAAACATCTTGGTAGCCTTAAGCGTGGAAGAAGAACTAGCGGGCGGGAGTAATCGTCACTACCCCCGGTTGTTATTTAAACTTAGTTTGATCCTCTAAAATTTGTAAGCCTCATTGGCTCCTTTACTTAGGAAACTACCCCCATTCATTATGTCGAGGACTTCTTTATGGTGGTGTAGAAGTCCTTTGAAAAGCCGCGAACTAACGTGTCTTTAGCTAAGTTATGGTGTGGACACTCTATTAGCGGTCGGTGAAAGCGATTCCAAGCCTCGAGAAAATGATTCATGAGGATTTTGTCGGAAAAAATGAATCTTGGAAAGCATCTCATCCGTCTTTAGGGGTGGGTAAAATGTTCCATAAACAATTTGAACAAGTTTGGCCCACGAGTCCACAGAATTAGGCTTGGGCGGTTAACCAAGGCAGCAGCCTTATCGGTAAAGGTGAAGGGAAATACCCTCGGTTTAATGCTGTTCGTCTTCACCAACGGTAGGATGATGGAATGTTGTAAGGACTTGTTCAATCCTACGCATGTGTTGGTAAGGTTTTTCATGGTCTAGACCGATAATAGTAAAATGAATAGTCTACCTAATGTAATGAACTACTAATCCAAAACGTAAGTAAACTAAACTTATAACTTTTCCTCACGTGTCTATTATCAAAGCTTCTACTCTCAATGCGAATGCACTAAATGGAGTCACGAAGTTAGTTCCTCTCCTAGTTCCTAGCATGGATTGTTTTCTAAGTCTAACTAGTAAACTCTTAAGTCGATGAGAGCTTTACGAAAGGTGTTATACTACGATGAAACTAAAATGAGTCTACGTTGAATTTAACTACGAATACTATGGAAATATGCTTGTTTTTGAATCTAGATAAAGGATTAGAGGGAATTGAATCCACCTCGAATCCAACTTAATAACCTAGTATAGATTCTTGTATCTCGATTCTCACGTTCTTCTTACAAGAAATTCAAGTTCTAATCCACTAGTGTTCATGGCATTTCTACCGAAAGTACTAACTAGCATGTGAAGTCGTCCACCCATTCTCATGGCTGAAACACGACTTTCTAGAGTGGAATAGAATCTACAAACAATTCTACACTAACAACTAAGTTTTCATCAAGGCTTCATCAACCCTCTCTAATGGAGGTTTTAGCCTTGATTCATCAAACTAACAATTCCCATTAAATCTAAACTAAACATAATGAAAAGATTCTAACTTTATGCGATTTCACTAAAACAATAATCGAAATCTAATTAATAACTATGAAATGATAACAAACAATAATGGAATTTAGATCTATAAATCGAAATTGACAAAATAACTATTTTTATTTATCTAATCAATCAAGAACAATAATTTGAGAGTTTAATCTAAAACAAGAATTGAAATGAAATTAAACTTAATTAATCTAATGAAAACTAGATCTAGAATTAAGGTTTAATGGAGGCTAACTAATCTAATTTATTTTCTAACCTAACTATCTACTCTATGCTACCATTAACAATGAACTAAGCTTTTGTTCTTATACATTCAGATCCAAAAATCGTGCATGGGCTTGGAGCCATGTTTTGGGCCAGAGAATCAGGGCCCCGAAACCCAATCTTCGATCCAAAAGGCCTCTTCAGCTGCAGTTTGCTTCCACAGACTTTTCGTCCACTTCTGCTCCTCTGATTGGGTCAAGGCTTGGACCATTGGAAAGCTCTTTCCGAGCCGGTCGTTTTGACATAAGGTAGGCCTCAATCCGAGGTCTGAGTCCAAGATATGGCATTCGGAAGTTCTCACGACTTTTGCTCCTTTATCTCAGCTAAAAGTGGCACATTTACTGCATAATGGACTTTGAAGCCCGAAATGCATAAAAACGCGCGTGTCGGTGTTAACTCTTACTTATTATTCACATAATTGGTCTAACATTATGATTATTAAGGGGTTAAAACTACAGTTTTGGGCTCTTATCAAACCACCCCAAACGACATTTTGCTTGTCCTCAAAGCAAATATGAAAATTAGAATAAGTGACCAAAATGGAGTTCTAACTACTCTCGTTTATTTGAGTCGCGATTGCATTGACCATATGCAACAAGGCCTTAAACCACTAGGAATTCCCTAGTGGGCCGAGTTATAACCTCGTGAGAGTTTTTCGATGAAGGTACTCATGAACTTCATTTATCTTCTGACGACTAAGAAAATAAAACTATTGTTTCCTTATTCATGCTCAACTATCTATACATCTCTCTAGCAATTGAATAAGAATAACCAGATCAAAACCCTAAGTTAATATATGCATAATAATCAATCATCTACAATAAACATATATCTGATGAGTAGTACTATCAAATGTTTAGCGGTTTGTTTAAAAACTTCGGAATAAGCGTCCTTAAGTAGGTTCTCACAATAATAGTCAAGAAACAACACTCTGATTTTTCCACTCAAGTTTAAGCTACTCCGGTTAATGCGTGGGCACACTTTACCTTACAATCTCGATAATGACAACAAGGAAGCGGGTCGATCAAACACATCTCTGCCACTTACTATCACACTAACCTATTCCTAATTGAGCTAGAGGTCTTTATTAGGTGTTCACGGGGGGATTAGGAGATGGTTTAAGAAGGAAGGAAATGGATATTCAAAAGGACAAGTCTGAGATAATAGAGTCTTCGTATTATGTAACTTAGAGAAAACCTTGTTATTTTCTTTTGCTTCTACACTTTGTTTCCATCCTTAGCCGTATTTTTTTTTTTTTCTTTCCTTGGCTTTTGACTCCTTTTTATTCTATTTTTTTTTTGGAGTTTTATTTTATTTCTATTTTTTCTTTTCTTTGGATGGAAACTTCTTTTCTTTATTTTTTCTGAAGCAAGTAACAATTTTTGTTTACCGGGGTTTTTCTCTTCTTCTTTCTTCACTTTCGTTCTATTCTCGGACTTATTCTAAATTGGGTAGGTTGATTTATTCTTTTTTTTTTTTTTGTTTTGTTTTGTTTTGTAACGGGGTAAAGGAATTGTGGTGTATGGAAGGCTAAAGAAAAGGCTCGAGTGGTGACTAGCGGAAAATAATTCATAGGTTTGAATTTACGGCTATATCGATCCAAAGAAAGGCCTAAATTCTCAGTTAGGATATGGTTTAGTGATCAAGCAAGTGGGCGTGTGATTTCTCTATCCGGTTTTACTTCTCCCTTGTGTCATTTCTCAAATGTTTATTTCATATAAGGCTTTAGGCTATATTCTCCACAGGATTTGTAGAATAAGTACTCTAGCCTAGATTTGAAAACTTATCGCTAACAATCATAGATACTCATGTAATATATATAGATAGATGCAAAGATTATTACCTACATTATTAACCTAAGTTTCTAACAATTATTACGATCAACAAGAACTATGTGAGACTTCTAGATTGTTAAAAGCATGGAGAAATAAACAATACCAATATTCCTAAGTGTATAGCATAACTTATTTATTTATATTTTTTAATTTTTTTTTTGAATTTTAACTAGAAAACAAGTGCATATTATACATATCTATATCCTAACAGGATGACTTAATTACCGTGTTTCTATGCCCCCAACAAAAAGCATGCTTTGTCCTCAAAGCATTTAAATAAAGAGGGTAGGAAAATACCATGGAAACGTGAAATTGTGGAACATCTGCAAAACAAGGTTAGAACATACTAATATAGGAAATACAAAACGGCCTTGACTCTATAAGAGTTCCACCCATTATGGGGTTAACAATGAAATTGCTTGGGACATAAGCGGACACTAACAGAAACTAAAACTTACCTCCACTCCGGGACATGCATATTATCTACCCAATAGCATCATGGGTCTTGTATTTCAGCGGGCATGGCAAGTCCAAGAACAATTGCTAGCAAGACCCATAATCGTTCCTAGCCTACGTGTGTGATCACCTCGCTGAAAACCAAGCACCATAAGTAGTGCTTTGGAACAAATCTTTGAAAGATTGTTCGGTATTATTATAGGAGATGTCATCTCAAAACTACGCGCTCTGGAACAGCTACAAAACAACCGGGCACAACTTCGCGGAAAACTGGAATTTTTCTGTCCACACGGAAGTCGGCCTTGGCGCTTCATATAGAAGCGCGAGTCGCTCTTTTAGAATTCCATGTTTTAAGCGAATTCGGCGTTGGGCTGGCGGTAACTAGGTCCATGTAGATGAGGGGTGGCGCTTCGGCTTGGCGCTGGCCGGCCTCGAAAGCAAAATTCAGAACAAAATATCTGAGCGCCTTGTAGTGCATCTTGTAGAAGCCTTGAAATCGCTTCGGAGTTCTTGAAAATTGAAAAATGAGGCGAAGCGTGGGAGTGAAAGGTGAGTGATGGAAATTAGGTGTAGTGTGGGTTGTGAGTGTAGAATGAATGAAGTTTATATAAAATCATCTTTGGAATAGATAACACCACCCCAAACAGTTTGGGAAGGTGGGATCAACATTAACTAATCACGCTTGTGATGAAAATAACGACATTATATTCATATTGTCATTCAAACAACATTTCACTACAAAGTCAAAATTAACTCTGAATTTAACAACGTAACATCCTATCTACTAAAAATAATAAAAGCCAACATCAAAACAACAAACAAGTAGAAATCTAGCTACTCTTCCAAGGGGCGAGGTGGGGGTAAGAATAGGAATTTGAGTGATCAAGAATGGAAAAACCAAACACCCCCCCCAACAAATTTTTTGAAAACAGGGTTTGTAAAATTTGTTTTAAAAAGGGTCTTTTAAAAGTCAGATTCGAGACTTGCTAGATTACTATTTTTAAAAACTTTTTTACTTTTTATGAATTAGGTTTAATATAAAAGGAAAACAATAAGCGATAAAGACATAATTCACACCATAGAAAACATGACTCAAAAACCGAGAAAACATGCAAGAGTGGAAAACGTGAATTATGTGAAAGCGTGGACTTAGGATCCGGTACTTACAGCCACACACACTCCATAGGGAGGGCCGGTTACCTGAATGGTGCACTCACAATAATATATTGAAATGAAAGGAAGTGCACCAAACACAAAAATTGAGTGGATTTATAGTCGGATACTCGAGACTTTATCTAAACATATGTATGAATATGCAGGTTTATCATATATCAACAACAACCCGAAATAGTTGTGGATCATTCCATAAATAAATATCACAGCAAACATATCCAAACACAAACAAGCACCAAGATTTCCTAGGACACTGACCTAGTGGAATGAAAGCGAAGCGGATAGACCTATAACATAACCGAAAGCATACACCTTAGGTTTCATCTTTGAGCGAGAGGGTGTCCTAGTGAATAAATGTGGGAAAGTGAATGGTTGTGGAAGATATGGTGGATTGGGATAAGTTTTAGAAAAAAGCATGGAAAAAATGAGGATGTGGGTTTAGCACAAAACTTCATTCATGGTGTAGTTAGGGGTGTCTCAAGTCTGAAAATGAAGGTGTCAAGTGGTTTATCCTTGGGAAGTATTTGTTTACTAGGTGGATTTAAAAATCATGAAGCCGCGGGGAGAAACTAAAGGATCGAGTGCAAACTTCGAGGTTCCTTTGAAAAGGTGGAGGGTGGGGAATATTGGTGATGGAAGGTGAATGATTCTCAGCTAGAGCTCTCAAGTCCATATCATCGAAATCTTGATATATGCAAGACATTCCTCAATAGGTGGGTCAAAAGGATCAACGGGATAAAGATTGAAAAATTCATCTTCCGTCATAGCATCAAGGGATGAATGGTTGTTGGCAAGGGGGACTGTGAAGTGGTAAAGAAGTGGTGCAAAGAGTTGCGGGGAATTCTTCTTCGATTTAAAATTACTACTACCGGGAGTCATTGTTAAAAAGTCGAATTTCGAAGGAAAGGAATTTGTTAATCTGTTTCTCTGGAAACATGTTTTTGAAGTAATCTTGAGCTAAGCTCTCGATCATGCTAACCTCTCCATTTGTAGATGAATCGGAATCTTGTGTCCTAGTTTTAAAAACATTTACCTCAAGCGAGAAAGATGGCCAAAGGACAAGGACATCGAACCATCGCGGCGGTTTATGAAAGCGTTGGCGATAACCAAGAAGGGGCCCCTAAAATGATAGGTACAGAGTCGTTAGTGACTTACGTGTCTAGGACAACGAAGTCGGTTTGGGTAGTAAAATTTTGGACTTTAACTAGCGTTTTTCAACCACCCCCTTAGGATACTTAATAGACCGTCGGCTAATTGCAATGTCATTTTAGTAGGTTGCATCTCCTCTAGACCTATTTGTTTATACAAATAAAATGGGGAGTAAGTTAACACTAGCCCCGTGTCTAGTAAGCGGATGTCGTCGTGTGAGAATCTCCTAAGGTGCATTGTCAGATGGGGCGACCGGGGTCCTTGTACTTAACAATTCCATTATTTTCGGATAAAGTTGGGAATTGTTACGTTAAAAAAGCGTCTTTTGGTATATTGGTCTTCGCGCCTAGTAGTACACAACTCCTTAAGAAACTTAGCATGGTGTGGTAGCTTTTTAATAGCTTGAGAAAGGGAAGGTTTATAGTTAGATTTTTGAAAACGTTCCTAATCTCCTCATAATTTGTATCCCTAGTTAACATGGCTAATTTTTGGGGAAGCGGTGTTTTCTCTCTATAATTAGCATATGGATCAACGGGATGTTTAACCTTGGCTTTTGTTTCTTAGGTTGTGGTTTAACTTTTACCTCTACAGTTGGTAGGCTCTTGATTCTATTTAGGTTATCTAGTTCGATATCCGTTGGAGGGAATCTTGATGGGGTAACTATAGGCATAGTTACTTTGTTATCAACCACTCTTCGAGCGGTGGTGGTGATGGCATTTAGCTCACCCTACGTTTGTAGTTTCCGGTACTAGTATTACCGTTTACCTCAAAAGTGTGTTTCTTTGTTCTAGGGTTGGGTATCGCTTGGCACGGAAACACACCTTTTGGTTGGGCTTTCTCTTGGGCTAACTGTTGGTTTAAATTATTAACAGTTGTAGAATGTGTTGGTTAGATTGAGCCATGGTTTGGAAAAGTTGTTGGCTCACTTGTATGAAGGTGTCAAAGGCGATCGGTTGTGTGGGTGTAATAGTCCGCGGGTGGTGTATTTGGAACTATGTCGCGTTGATTATTTATAAAGCGGATTGTGATAGTTATTATTTACCTAACGATACCTTTATTAGCATTATAATTATTATAACTATATTGACCTTGTGCTTGACCTTGTCGAGGTTGTGCTTGGTTGTTATAATTATTATAATTACCACGACAATCCTTGTCTTGAGGGTGTAGCTTGGTTATAAGCGTGTGTTGGCCTAACATATTGATTATTGTACCACGGAGGTGTGACTTGTTGGTTATTTCTCCAACCCGAAGTTGGGATTTTGTCTCCAAGGGCGTTAGGTTCACTATTAATAGAACAAGAATGTTCATAGGCTATAGGGCCGATGGGAATCGGGATGCTTCGGGACTCAACCGAAAACTACATGGATTTGAATTTACATTCATGGCGGGGATAGGCTTTTGTTGTACAGAAATGGCCTCAACCTTTTTAGTTAGAGATTGATTAAATTTTTAAGTTCTAGATCGGGTTTAACCTCAAACATCTTGGTAGCCTTAAGCGTGGAAGAAGAACTAGCGGAGCGGGGATATCGTCACTACCCCCGGTTGTTATTTAAGCTTAGTTTGATCCTCTAAAATTTGTAAGCCTCATTGATTTGCTTCCTGACCTCCGTTCTTGTCTCCACTCTTGTTTTTCTTTTTTTCGGTGGTGCTATCTGCTTCTCCTAGCATCATGGCTTTTAACCGGTAGTGCGTCGAGCTTTGAATTCGTGGGCAGTATGGGTGTGTGACACGATTCTTTACAGTGTTTTATGTTTTTCTCCCACCTCTTTAACTTTAGGGTTTCCCCATTATTATACTTGGTTCCTCCTCAGAGTTTGGCCCTCCCCTTGATCTTCTTTTCCATCCATCCGTTCTAATGAACCCACGATCCTCTCGACTTAGCACACCTATCCACCGTCTTTTGGGTTACCCTCTCTATTTCTGCTCCATGCTTTTCGGCCGCGTGATGGCCCATCAGCCCTAGGACTATTCTGCCCATGCTCGCTGCCTACTCCCAAATCCATGATGACCACTCCGAGCCCATGGACTCCTCCGAACCCTTAGGTCTATTAATCCCAAATCAGTCCATAACAATTGTAATGTTCATGCTTATCAGTCTTTTCAATTTGGTATGGATCAATAACAAGCTCTTAAATTCCTTCAAATTTATTGGTAGTGATTTGATTGTTGCCAAAAAGATATTAAAAATGAACTCAAGAACTCAAAAAGAAGACTTGGTAGGAGGCTTTCCATCAGATTTTTTTGGGATTGCCCACTCATTTTTGTTAGTTAGCCACGTCATGTTTACTTGGGGCGAAAATATTTGGAAAAAAAAAAAAAAATCGGGAGGCCCATGAGGTACGACGCTGGGCTTCAAGGCAGCAGCAGCAGCCCATGGGCGATATCTCTGCTATCCAGGTCGTCCTAATGTTTGTTCCACTAAAGTAATTCTCGCCGGGGACAGCTGACAAACACCGTGCCCGTGTTCTTCCTCTAAATAAATAAGACATTCCTCCGTCCTCAAAATCAAAGTCACAAATACATAAACTAGGAAATTTGTGCCCCCATCTTGCTAAAGTTTGGAGGTCCACCATAAACCCTATTTGGAGGTTTAACAGAAAAATGTTCACCACATAATAAACCCCAAACACACCACACCACGATTTTGTTCACAGTTATTATTAGGCAATGGCTGCTTCTACATTAAAATATGCTTCGTATGCAGCCACTTCATACTTGGTATTACACAATCGAGCTTACGCTGATAACTCAGCCCGCTGTTGTGCCCCAACCAAGTATGTCTGGTTTGGATGCTGACTCATTAGAGAGCTGCTAAAGCTAGTCGGAATATTAATAACAGTCGGCTTAAAAAACAGGTATTTAGTAAACTGTTTATTTTTTTATTTTTTTTTTTTAATTTAGGGTGTTAAATTATTTTTTGTTTTCTGTTTGTTAGGTTTTTGAGGTTATGAATCTGCAAGAAGCTTACTTGTCTCTGCGGAGTTGGATTTTGAGAAAGCGCAGTATCAAGCACACCAAGCTCAGCAAGACATTGTGAGTAATTTTTTAAGTGGTTTTCTAGTTGTTGAGATTTATAATGCCATATTGGGTATCGTAATCATGCAGCTGGCGCTGCAACACTAATTGCCAATTGGTTTCGAGTTGGATGCAGAAATTTAATAGTTTAGAGACTTAGAAGTAGTAAAAACAAACTTGAGTGGGGATAATAGAATTTGCTATGGGCTCATTTTTATTATGAAGTCAGTGAAAGTATTAGTAGCAAAATAGTTGCTTTATGTGAATAGTGATAGAATGAGTGATGGAGAAAACACAAGAACAAGGAGTTTGTCGTGGTAGAAAATATGTATGGAGTTTCATTTAACAGCCGAGTAACTTACGGGTAGAGCCACCGCCAAAAAGAAAAAAAAAATGGGACGGAGGCCTTGTAGTTTTAGGAATACTTAGGTGCGATAGAAGGTTTCATACTTCAAAGTGCTTAAGGAAGGATTGGTTATTTCTCATTGTGAACGATGTGAAACGTTTCCTTCCTATTCACTTTAGGATGTTGAGAGGCAAAAAATTTTCTGATTTGAGTCTGGGTCTAGATTTTGTTTTAATATGCTCTCCGAGTCAAGTGTTTGTGGCGGAAGAAGTTGTGGACGTGGAAGGACTTGCTTATTTTAATGGTTTTTCTCAGCATGTTCTTTTTAGGTCCTTGTATGTGGGCCTTCCTATAGTAGACTAGAAATATATGGCTACATGGGTATCCATGATTGAGCAGTTTAGGAAAAGCTTCGCAATCTTGGAAGAGTTGGTTGCCATCTAGTGGGTTAGATTGACCCCTAGTAACTTCTCTTTTCCTCTTTGCTATATTTGTTTACATAGAGCTAAAAATCTCTTCCCATTTCATTACATCACTTCTTACTATTTTCTTTCTAAGCATCTTAGTCCCTTCCCATTTTATTTTCATTTCTTTTTACGGTTTTCTTTCGGTTGGTTTGGAGTGGGCCTGCCCAAACTCATAACTTGTACACCACGGATTTAGGCCCTCACAAGTCCCCTCATTAGGGCCTCTCCATTAATATGTCTATGGTGTAGCACGTCGTGAAAGCAAAACAACAATAAATCAATAATAAATACATATTAGAGTTGATTGAGATAAACACGTAAATCTAGGGTTTAAATGTTCAACTAGAATAACAATTATTCAATAAAAACCATCTAACACTAAATGCCAAGGATGCCTTAAAACCTACTTCTAAATAGAATAGGACAACAAATTCGAAACTTATTAATAATCGTATTTCTTATACAAATAAAAACTACTAGAATAGAAACATGTTTAGTAATTACTAAACTAATACCTAAATAGGACTTAGGAACCCATGGTTCAGCCATCATGGTTTCAGGATTGTGACAGCAGAGAGAATGTGAAAAGTGACTGCAATGTTGAAAACCCTTGGTTGCACCTCAATTATATGTATGTTCACTTGGCGGTATTAGTTGCATCCAAGTACTTACAAAACCCACATACTTGGCCTCTACTACAAACTACAGCCGCGTGCTCAAACTAGATAAATGCTAACAAGTGGATATGTTTGACTTTTTACCTTATTTTCACATGAAGATCTTTGAGATTTCAGTTTCAAATACCGTGACAAAGTTTCTACTGTATCTGCTATGCCTGTCGTTGTTGCTATCTTCTGTAACACACTAAATGGTACAAGTGTATCAAAAGGGTCAAACGAAAGTGTGGTTTGGCACAAAGGTAAAGTTGCTCCACTGAGCTGGGCGTCATGACTTTAAACCACAGAAATAGCCTCTCCTCACGTGGGGGTAAGGCTGCGCTCATTTGGACTTCCCCAGAGCCTGCAATGGCTGGAGCTTCGCTTACTATGCGTCTGGGCTACACATTTTTTTTTTGCATAAAGGGGTCAAACATTGTTATTTCTCGTAAGTCTAATATGGGAGTGTGGCTTTGTTTTTGGTTAGGTCTGCAGTATGTTATTCACATTGAATTTGGAATAAACTATTGAAGTGAAGCTGGCTCTTCACATATGGATTACATTGTTATAAATCTTTAGTAGAAGTTCAAAAAAATCAAATAGTCCTCTCGACCCTTAAGCCTTCAGGTCAGGGTTGAAGGGTGGATGAGGGCTTGGTATTCTTTATTATTTGCTGATTTCTGCTGATTTATGGATTTTTTATTATTTCATGACAATGAGCTATATTGCAATGGCAGGAGAGGCAACGGAAAATGGCTGAAGAACAAAGAAATTTGCTAGCACAACAAAGCAAAAGCAAAAGCACAATTTTTACGCCAAAAGATGAGTTGGACAGAAAGAGAATGCAGGTATCAGGACTCACATTTTGATTGAGTAATGTCATTGGAACAAAAATCTATATGATAAGGGTGGGGAGGGATGTTTTCTGAACTCAAAGACAAAAAGATAAAATTTGGGTTTGATTGGGTCTCTTAAATTTTATGAATGGCTGCTTTTAGGTCTAGACTTTATTGTAGTGGAAACGTGACACAGAAAAGGTGTAAATTGATGTAAATTCTTCAAAAAATAGCAATGCCCTATCCTTCAAAATAACAATGACAAATCAAATCCTTCAAATTATAACTATGCAACTCTTGCCTCGTGTGTTTTTTTCTTTTAGTTTTGCTAATGGCTTGCACGCTGTTCATGCATTTTTTCTTTTTTGTAGACCGATCATGAAACCCAAAGGTCACAAAACGCTGAATTAGTTAAGATGCAAGAGTTGTCCTCTGAACTAACAGAAAAAGCTAGGCGTGCTTCAGAAGAACAAATCCAAGCTCAGAAGCCATACAGAGAAAGTGAAAGCTGAAATAGAACAAGAAACAATTAGAGTTAACACTATGGCTGAAGCTGAAGCACGGCTCTTGAGAAGAAGTTAACTGAAGAACAGAAAATGAGAACGCTTGAAGAAGAATTGAAAGGGGAAAAAAGATAAGTGGCTTGCTGCTATTCACACAACTTTCAAGCACATTGAAGGTGTGAAATTATTATTCTGTCCTCTCTTTGATTTTATTTTGCCATATGGATAGTATGTTAATCAGAGTCATGGAAATTAGCTGAGCCAGCAGATATTGTCCAGGCGGCTCTGTAAGCTATTTAAAAGTGTAATTGTATTTGTTTTGGTAGCTATATAGACTCACAGGTTTTATTTTTAAGCACTAAATTGTGTTCCTTGGCATTTGATTTTGATTCTGGTATCTTCCTGAAGTTACATGTTCCATAATATTGTTTAGATGCAGAGAAAAATAGTTATTCCATGCTCTTGATATGAATTGTTTAGTGAACAAAATGGACGCGTCGCTTTTGTTACTCTCTCAATAATAGTAATTTTGTTGGAACATGAGAATTTATTGATCTTTGAACAACAATTTGCAGATGGTGTGTGTGGGTGTTATTGACAGACCGTTACTAAATTAATCATGGCTGTCGGAGGAGTTACTGCGGTAGCTGCTGGAGTTTACACGACTAGGTGTGAGTTATATATTATCATTATCTTCTGTTTGACTTGATTTTATTGCTTCCAAAATCTAGCTTAGGAACGGATTGTAACTGTCATGATTTTATGTCACGTGCCATTATTGTAACTAGTAACATTTTTACTTGCTTTAGATTAATTCATTGTTATCGGAATCACATTCTTTTTTACATAAATTTCTGGTCGAGCTGTGTGGACATGATTTGAACTCTCGAACATTATGTTTTGAGGCTGAGGGAGTTAGGAAGGCAGTTTCCCGTATCTTTTCTCGATGCATGAGCATGGAATAAATAATTAATTAGTAGTTTCTATTTTATTTGGTTTCCTAATTCAATTAGGAATAGGAATTAGATGGCTTCCTATTTGGTTTCCAATTAGATTTAGTAGTTGTTTTCTTATATAAAGGCATCTAGACCTTCATTGTTAGGGGGTTATTATTGATTATTAATTCTTTGTGAATTGTTCTTCATGTTTAAAGGTTCAAACCCTAGATTTAGGTGTTTGTTTTATTAAATCTTATTGATGTTCATCCATTGTTGAAGCTTCCGCCAACAAGATACATTAAATTTGGTATCAAGAGCCAATCGATTTTTGGGATTTTTTTTTCCAAGAAACACTGTTCACGAGTACTATTCACCGGAGCACTGTTCACTGCGGAAAAAAATCTTCAATTTTTTGGTTAATTGTCATGGAGTATCATAGGAGAAGTAGAAGAGAGTCAACGCACCGCCCGATCATCGGTTTCCATGGGTCGGGTACCATACCGATCCTCATATTTGGAGAGATTGTGATTTAGATCGCAGGCCCAGCGAGATTTCCTCCTTCAAAAAGGTATGAACCTCCTCTAGATTTCGCTCCCCAACTCCCAATTGCCGTTTCAAAATTTTTGAGTCGCTGAAGATCGTATTTTTAAGTAATGAATCCTACGATTACGATGAAGAGGAGTCTTTTATTGATTCCGATGAAGATGAGTATTCCGATGAGGGATATTCTCACCAAAATAAATATGCTGATCCTGAGACATACTACCCATCCCAACAACATCTCATTGTTGAGTTGTTATCCTGTTTTGATCCCCAACTACCACCGATGAGGAATCTCGACTTTGATTTTTCTAATAGTCGAAATCCGGACAATCAATACCATCAACATGGTGTTGATCAGTCAAGTCATTATAGATCTATTTTTTATCGACAACCACAGCAGCGTACTCATGCTTGGGTGGCTGCACCAACACCCCAAACCCATAGGCATCATGAACACCAACAAGGTAGGGGTGATTAGGGAGGTCATCTAAATTTGAATTCCCAACACAGTGGGGCGAAGATAAGGAATAAAATTTCCGATAGATTTGTGAAGAAGGTTATCCCTTGGGTTTGTATATCTAATACACATGGGATTTATAAAGCATGTGCTCCTTCTACTAGTGATTGTTTTAACCAAGCTGCTGCTGCAATGGATTTTGTTTCTAACGAAATAAACCCACAACCAAGTTCTTCATCCCCACAGCTGGATTTTTACACTTCTAATCAGATAGAAATCACCTCACAAGAATGTCATCATGAGAGTCTAATTCTTGGACGTCAACAACATCTGGGTTCAGCTCTCCCCGATCAGAAGCATAGTCAATCCACTCCATCACTACCACTTGTTCAATTGCAAAACTGTGATTTGGACTTTTGTCAACGTGATGAGAAAAAATTGAAAGATTCTGATGTTGAAATCAGCACCTCAATGATTGTCAAGAATGAGAAGAATAAAGAGTTTGAAGGAGTTAATGAGGGGAGCTACTGCTTGCACCGAAGAGGATATCAGTTCTTCACAGGCTCACTATTCACCACCAATTCAAGTTGAAAACACTGATTTCAAGAGGAGAGAAGACAATGTCGAGACCAATCCCTCCCCACCACTGTCACCCTTACCTCACCATCACCATGCCGAACATCTTTTAGCACCAGTAGTGCTGTCCCAACTAGCGATTGTTGCACATGTTGCAGTAGCTCAAGATGAAGAGAAGAAAGACTCACTAGCCAAGAAAGATGAGACAAATATGAAACAATGGCCCTTTGACATTGTTGGACTTGGTATCCAGCCCATGCTAGTCATGATTTCTAAAGGAGTGGAGCACCAGCCTGCTAACAAGGAACTTTTGCCCCAAGTCTACCAATTGTCTGATCAAATTCGAAGAAATTCAGAAAAAGGCTGTCAGTTTCTAGGTATATCAACTTCTAATCTTTTTACAGGTAGAAAGGATTTTGATCCTTGTGGAGGAACATTTGTTTTCTATTGTCGTAACATGATAGATGGTATTGTAAATGTCGTACTACAGATGCTAATGCTCACATTTCAAGTTTTTGCCAACTATGGGCAAGAAGTCATGGGTGACCGTGATTGCCAATGGAAATCGACAATACCAATGGCAAGATTGTAGTCTACATTGGATTTACTATTCAGGTTAATGGTTGTCGCGAGTTTTGTAAGCTTTCCACCGAGTATGTTGATCCCTTCTTTTCCAACTTCGGGCAAATCTGGTATGCGACAACGAGCATTGAAGTGCATTTTATCACGAGTTACATCCACCAAATCATTTTTTGAACCGAAAGTCTTTGGCAATGTTTTGGTGTATTATTCTTCTTGTGAGCAATTATTTGGGTAAAATTCGAGGTCGAATTCCTTTGAACTAATGGAATGTGATGATAAAGTACAAGAGTTTTGGCAGAATATTCACAAGTCTACATGCAACAAACTTCGAGGATGAGTTTCTTTCAAGCCGGGGAGTATGATGCATGAGCATGGAATAAATAATTAATTAGTAGTTTCTATTTTATTTGGTTTCCTAATTCAATTAGGAATAGGAATTAGATGGTTTCCTATTTGGTTTCCAATTAGATTTAGTAGTTGTTTTCTTATATAAAGGCATCTAGGCCTTCATTGTTAGGGGTTTATTATTGATTATTAATTCTTTGTGAATTGTTCTTCATGTTTAAAGGTTCAAACCCTAGATTTAGGTGTTTGTTTTATTAAATCTTATTGATGTTCATCCATTGTTGAAGCTTCCGCCAACAAGATACATCACTTTCTCTTGTGTTGTCGCATAAAACACCAATTAAATTGTGTAACAAGGGGAATATATTGACAAGTTTTTAATTTTCCCTTTACCTATTTTGATAGGAAAAGGGTAAAAATATGAAAGATTTTGGCTGTAATCATATTCTTACACGCCATGTTTATCCTCTCCTCCTGGCTAAAAGTGTCTCCTTTTAATGTACCTTCTAATGGCTTCACACTGCCTAATATATGATGAATTTTCCTTTCTATTTTCAGAGAAGGTGCAAGAGTAATGTGGGGTTACATAAACCGGATACTGGGCCAGCCTTCCTTAATTAGAGAATCATCAATTGGCAAGTATCCCTTGTTAGGGCCACTCTCTCGTGCTTACAATAAGGGGTTGAAAATTATTTCTGGTAGTGGAAAAACAGAAAGTAAAACCAAGTTTGGAAAATATTGTTCTCCACCCTTCTTTACTGTGGAGAATAGAGCAACTTGCTGGAGCTACTGCAAATACCAAGGCTCATCAGGCCATTTCTTAACATGCTATACTATGGGCCTCCCTGGGACTGGCAAAACTATGGTTGCAAAGGAGATAGCTGAAATCGGTATCTCATTATCTTTGTTTCTTGGATTTATTTTTATGATAGTATCTGTCACAAAATATGATATATTTTTCTTACTTGAGTTTGTGTTTAATTTTTTTATCACGTCCCTATATTGAAAACACTGTTTATAATTTATGATGTTCCCTATCATTAAAGCTTTCAATCTTCTCTCATTTATTTCTGATGTCGGATATTTTTTGTTGTTGTTGTTGTTGTTGTTGTTAAAAGGGTTTAGATTATGCCATGATGACGGGTGGAGATGTTGCACCCCTGGGTGCAGAGGCTGTTACCAAGATTCATCAGATATTCGACTGGGCTAAGAAATCAAAGGAAGGCCTACTACTCTTTATTGATGAGGCTGATGCTTTCTTATGCGAGTAAGTTTCTATCCACCTGACTTGTATTTACCAGTGTAATTATGGAAGAGTGCACCATAATCTGAGGATGAGCTTTGCCTAGGTTGATCTAAACTGCTATGAACACAGTGGTGCATTATGATTGACTGAGTTTTTTTTATAAGGATTTGAGTCAGTTACCTTTCATTTCATTTTCCTGTTATGTAATAGACTTCAGTATAGAATTTTAATAGTGCACCGTGCTATGGACTTGCATTCGACCTTGCTAGGCACTCAACACTCACTCTAATTGATCCTCAAGCCACCTTCCATGTTCTTCCCTACTCAACCAAGATCACAGTCCTTACCACAGCATATGCAGAATCCTTGGCACACACGTGAAGCAGAAAAGATTTATTCGAAACCTACATTCAATCTCAGATTGTTCTTGCATGGTTGTAAATGGTAGCTAACATCTTAATTAATTGTGTGTCATATTTACTTTATTTGGCACTTCCTTTGCAGTGTTTACATCATATTGGTTATACGATTTTTAATAACCAGATATGAAGTAAATATATTCAATTTGGTTGTTGATTGTGACAACCAGTTGAAAATGACCAATTGTAGGCTGTAAAGTCCGAAAATTTTGAAGAGCATATGCTTGGACGATTCAGTAGCATAATGGCCATTACTCAGTGTACTTTGAGGCTTGAGTATAGCTTGTGATGTTCTACCTCCTATTATTATGAAGTGTTCCTTTAAAAGTGATTGACAGTTTCTACTTCGGAGCTAGTTCTCCAAAGAACATTCCAGTCACAATTGTTTTATACTCTCATACGTTTTTGTATTGAATTTCAATGCCAGGCGTAACAGCATCCATATGAGTGAAGCTCAACGGAGTGCTCTCAATGCATTGCTCTTTCGAACAGGAGACCAATCACGAGATGTAGCTCTTGTGCTTGCAACCAACAGGCCAGGTGATCTTGATAGTGCTGTCACAGACCGTATAGACGAGGTGATTGAGTTCCCTCTTCCAGGGGCCGAGGAACGGGCGAAGTTGTTGACTCTCTACTTGGAGAAATACCTATCTGAGAAAGATGATCCCAAGTCTTGGTGGCGACCATTCAAGGGCAAGAAATCAAAGAAAATCGTAAAGGATTTGCCTCGAGAAGTAATTTGTGTGGCCGCTCGAAAGACGGAAGGGTTCTCTGGTCGAGAGATAGCAAAGCTTGTGGCAAGTGTCCAAGCATCCGTCTACGGAACCCATGACTGCGTACTAGATTCCCATCTATTCATGGAAATCGTAAATTTTAAAGTTGCAGAGCATCAACAGAGGATAAAGATTGCAGCAGCTGGTGGCGTTGTGAAACCAAGATCATAAAAACTATTGCCATTAACTCATTATGTATTTTAGTTCCTCCCTTGAAATGTGTTTCTATCAAGAAGACATTGGGTCGGAAACTTAGTTTTCTCGTTCCTTTGTAATTTTATTTGTACTTTGGTTAAACGATTACTTTAGGAAGTAGAAGATTCAATTCATTCCTTCCGTAAGTGATTATACTCTATCTAAACAACATTTTGACGTAAGTGAAAGCAAATAACAGAGATCATCAATCAATCTCCGTATCTAAGTATATCTACTACTAAGTTCCCGCGTTATGGCCTTATGGCAACTGGTAAAGGCATCACCAAAGCAGAGCTTTAAAATCCAGGGAAACGTCATCTTTTTGGAGGGCACGTCAGTTTTTGGGGGGCAATAATAAAGAGAGCGAAAACTCTATATTAATCAGGGAAACGTCATCTTTTGGGAGGGCCACGTCAGTTTTGGGGGCGCAATAATAAAGAGTAGCGAAAAACTCTATATTAATCAGGAAACGTCATCTTTTGGAGGGCCACGTCAGTTTCTGGATGGCAATAATAAAGAGTAGCGAAAACTCTATATTAATAGTTGTTCCAACTGAGAAGATAATCCTCTTTTATAACACATGAAATTAGACAAGAAAAACATAAGTGAAGTCACTGCCAACTTAAGTAAAGTCATGTGGACAATTTCTATTAAAGGTTTGGGCTTCGGGTCTTTAAAACCTTTGTAAGAACGAGGACAATTATCAAGTGATAAATATGGAGGCCCATTTAGGGGCTGCGCTAGAAGCTATTTCTATTTTAGGTCTGTTAAATTTGAAGAAAACGGCCGTGATCCAGCCCCATTGGTGATGCCCTAAGAACTAAGAAGTGAGAAGGAAGTTGGAAAGAAATCTACACTAAATGATAGCAGGGTCTTCCGGAATACTCTTCCCAATATCGAGTAGGCAATTTAAGATTTCCTTATTTACTTAATTTAAAAGCACCTCCCTCACAAAATTTAGAATAAGCCCCACTTTTATTAATATAATTTTAACAAGGTTCATTTTTTATTAATAATTTAGAAACACCTCTCTAATGTCACTTAAATTAAATAATTACCTCAATTTCCCACATTGAAATTAAAACAAGTCCTATTTTATTTTGATAATTTAAAAGAACCTCCCTAATATTACTTAAATAACATAATTATTTTCTATTTTGTTTAAAAATAAATAAATAAATAAATATCTCCTATATAATTACAATTACCTTTTACAATTATAATTCAAAGAAACCATACTAACTATGCGCAGTACAGGTTTGCATTTTTGTCTCTACTAGCCGTGGCACCCTTCTCAACCAAACAAACATTTCTAATCTCTTAATTTTAAGATTTTAGAACCACCTCCCTTTAATTATTCTAATCACCCCTTTTAAAACAATTTATAAAAAAAAAAAACTATTTCACTTTATTAACAATAATTCTAGGAGACAGGGAATAAGCCCGCTTTAGTGATCTGGCCGACGTGGTATACTCTCTCTCACGGAGTACTTACAACAATAGTAACAAAGACTACAAAGGCTAAAAAGAGAGGGAAAGTTGGAAACTAAAGAAGAAGTGGGAAAAAGTGGAAACTTAAATGTCTCCTCTTCTCTTCTCTATACTTTCGTCTCTTCTCTTCTCTGTACTTTCGTCCATGCCCAAATTTCTCATCTTTTCTCTTTTTCTAAGCGATCCATCACCGGGATTTCAAACTTTCGGAGATTCCAGACACTGATAAATCAAAACTAGTTAATTTCAACCATATCAATTGTAAGTTAGGTATTTGATTGTATTCTTGACTAAGTTTTTATTTTGCATGCATACTTATAATTCATTGAGGCTTACAAACTCATTTTGATCTACTAAAATCCTCCGTGATATACATGTATTAAAACCATATTTTCAAAATGTTATAAATCAAATTGATATTGTATCACTTGACACATTTAGTAATCATTCAATTTCATCTTGCAGAAATGGAAAATGAGTTACCTGGTATTACTGACGAGTACGTTGTCGAAAAGGATATGGCGGATGTAGCTGAATTTCAAGAGTGCGTGGAAAATGAAAAAGTTGATGAAGTTGAAGAAGTTCTAGGAGATCCAGAACTAGGAATGGAGTTCGGCACTATTGATGAGTATATGGAATATTTTACTAGATATGGTAATCAAAAGGGATTTCCAGTGAAAATAAGATCTACAGAAAAGGGACAAGATGGGGCGGTTAAGTTTGTGATTCTTGCATAAACCGGTCGGAATTTCAAATGCAAGTCAAGGAATCCCTTCAAATTACATCCTGTTAGCAAAACTGGATGTAAGGCTAAGATTAGAGCTGTTATATGTTCAGATGGAAAGTTGCGGGTAACGACTCTAACGTTGGATCATAATCATGAATTGAGTCCCGAAAATAGAGATTTTATAAGAGGAATCGGAAGATGAGCAATTATGTGAAAAGGAAACTTGTATATAATGATAAGGCGAGCATCAATACAAGCAAAACCTTTGGTTATTTTTGTATGAAGTTTGGTGGAATGAGAACACCGAATTTATCAAAAAGATTGCTATAATTATGTCGACCAATATAGGCCTAACACTTGGTGATGGGGATGCTATGGCACTTCAACACTACTTCCGAATGCAAGCTAATAATGCAATTTTTTTTTATTTGATAGATATGGATGATGATGGGAGATTAAGAAATGTTTTTTGGGCAGATACAAGGAGAAGGCCAGCTTATGAGGAGTTTGGGGATGCCGCTACCTTTGACACAACGCGTTTGACTAACAAGTATGATATGCCTTTTGCTCCGTTTGTTGGTGTTAATCATCACCCGATCCAACACTTTTTTGGGTGTGGGTTGATATCGAATGAAAATGAGAAGACATTTATTTGGCTTTTTGAGACTTGGCTTGCATGTATGAATGGTCATGCTCCCATTGCTATAATCACTGACCAAGACAAAGCAATGAAGAAAGCTATTGAAATCGTCTTTCCCAACACACATCACAGGTGCTGCTTATGGCACATTATAAAGAAGTTACCCGTGAAATTAAGTGGTTGCACTCAATATGAGTCTATCAAGTATGCAATGCAAAAAGCAGTTTATGACTCTTTGACTTGTGAAGAATTTGATGGACGGTGGAATAGTTTCATCAAAGAATTTAAGCTTGAAGAGAATAAGTGGTTGAGTGGGTTGTACAGTGAAAAAAGTCGTTGGGTTCCGGTACTTTTACAAAATACCTTTTGGGCGGGAATGTCCTCGACTCAAAGAAGTGAAAGTATGAATGCCTTTTTTGATGGTTATGTTAATTTAAAGACAAGCTTAAAGAAATTTGTTGAACAATATGAGAACGCACTACGAAGTAAGGTGCAAAAGGAGAACGAAGAGGATTTCAATTCTTTCGATCGTTGGATTCCATGCATTACTGATTATCCATTCGAGAAACAAGTTCAAGATGCTTACACTACAGCAAAATTCAAGGAGTTTCAAGATGAGGTGAAAGGTCAACTTTACTGTGTTATTTCTTCCGTTAAAGAGGAATGTGGCTTTCAGGTGTACGATGTTGCGCAAAACATGTTTGTAGGGACAAAGACTCATCGAGCCACTTTTAGAGTTTGTTTCAGAGAGAATGATTCTGACATTAAGTGCAATTGTCAATTATTTGAGTTTAGGGGAATCTTATGTAAGCATGCCCTTACTGTCTTGGTCCATAAACAAATTTATGCTTTACCAGATAAATATATTATCCGTAGGTGGAGGAAGGATGTGAAGAGGCGTCATAAAAAGATTAAAATTATATATTCTGATTGGGAGCTAAACCCTGAAAACGGGCGCTTTGATAGGATGTGTAATGCCTTTTTTGAAGCGGCAGACTTGGCAGCTGAAAATGAAGGTAAGACAGAAATGGTTTTCCATTGGATTAAGGGGTTGCTTAACGAACTAAAGATAAGTGATGAAATTGATGAAGGCAGTCATGCTAGTACACCTGAAATTCGTACACAAGTACATAGTGGTGGTAGAAATCCTTTGGCGGTAGAAAGCAACAAAATTCTTTGTCCTTTGGTTGTCCGTCGTAAGGGTCGTCCACGCAGTAAACGGTTTGAATCTACGATTGAAAAAGTTGTTAGAAAGGAAAAAGAGAAACAGAAGAAGGCAGAAAAGAGATTAGAAGAGAAGGGTACATAAAAGAAAGAGCTGGGAATGAAGAGGGCTACTGGAACGAACATGGATACCATTAATTTGGAAAAGGTTAGTTTTTTTAATTTAAAGAAATGACAATGTTTAGTCTGTATTGGTCATACCTAGTGTCACTTTCTGTTTTCATTGTGTAGGCTTCTCAAAGTAGCTATGCCATACACGGTTCAAAAAAATACAGGACACATGATTCGTTCAATCTCAATATGCCGGGTTGTGTGATTTACTTCATTTTATCCTTTTAGTTGGTAGTGCATGTTAGGCTACATGTTATTTTTGTTTTCTAATCTACTTTTTAGAATCTTGTATGGCCTGCACTTTTCTTTGCCTGAGCACACTTCCAACCAATTCCCATGCCTTTTTAACATTTTAATTTGGAAAGATTTCTTGTTATGAAGTTATCTACAGGGTGCAACTCTTCTTTATCTTTGTGTTATGACTGTTATCATACCCCTTGACTTCTTTCTATTGTTTCAAAAAATAGTTTATCAATCTCAAAAACCTTGGAGTATCTCTTTTTGATATTGTAAACTATTTTAAGGTATATTTTCTTGGATTTAACATATAACAACCTTCGACATTGCCTTGTTTGTAGGTACCAAATGTTCTAGGCAGTGTTTCGCGAGAACCAAATGTACTAGGCATCCCTAGTGGCACCAATTTTATGGGACTCGACGCTAGTAGAAGCTTCTCCAATGGCACAAATAGCATGGGCTTCCTAAATGTACCGGACACCCCAGGTAGCTCCAATTCCCAGAGACTCGATGCTGGACTAAACTTCTGCAATGGCACAAATGGCATGGGTTTCCTAAATGTACTAGGCACCCCGAGTAGTTCCAATTACTAGGGACTCGATACTAGAAGAAGCTTCTCCAATGGCAAAAATGGCATGGGCTTCTCAAATGCCATCAACTTTGAGTGGGCAGATTACTACCCATTTTTGAGAGGTGAAGGATTTAATCCCGAAAAATAAGAAATTAGACATGTTGTAGCTTATGTTTTGACGCTTTGTCCTTTTTTGTTCCAATGTTAGCCATTTTTCTAGACTGCTAGTATTATAAAAAAAAATTATGGGCTGCAAGACTGTGTTTGTTTTGGTCAATGGTATAATATGTATCAGATGAACAAGTTGTGTTACAATGTTATATTTGAACAGGCTCTGTTATCTTTCTCCTATATTAGATGCTTTAGTCCAAATTATAGGTGGAATGCTATCAAATTTTTCTAATAGTCTTCTTCCTTAAATCATATCACACAGCAAAAACCAGTATGAGTAGGCAATAGAGAAAATAGTTGGCATAACAATTCCGTCAATTTGACAAATTTACTCGAACTCTTTGCATCTTTGCACACTTTTTTTGGAATCGAAAAATCAAATGTGAAGTAGTTCGATAGAGTTTGCAACAACAGGAGGCATAGCTTGAAGGTGTGCAACAAGGGACACATGGCTGATTACGGTATCATATGAGAATTGTTTTGAGCTAATTAATAAAGTAAAAAAAATCACTAACAAATCGCACCAGCATGATGATTATTATTAGGATACAATGTGAAAGTTATTCCATTTATACATCCAAAACTGTTAAGGACTGCTTAAAACATATATTCCAAGAAAAACACATCATCCATGCCAATACATTTATGTTTTAGTTTCTACAACAATTTAAGAAATACTGATGGGTTCACCACACGACTGCTCCACTTCACTCTCTAAAAGCCACAATAAATTTGCTTTAGTATGCCTATATACCCAAGCTCGACTACTTTTATCCCAATCGAACCTTGACGGACCACTGCAAGAAGAATAATGATCAAGGAACTGACTATAATGAAAAGAAAGAAAAATAACTAGAAACGATTCAGTTCATAGCTAGAGATGGAGGGCATAATATATAATGAAAGAGTTATCAACCATTCAACCTTTTAGGCTTATTCCCTATTGCAATGCATTTGATTTAAAAGAATAGCATAAAACTAAATATTTGCTACAAGTTGAACTAAACAATCATTATGAAGGCTTGATCATATCTTATTAGCTATGTTGCATAGACACACCATATTTAAAAATAATCCATGTCGGATACATATCCACGTGTCTGTGTCAGACACATACGACACAATGTATGTGTCTCTAGTTTGTGAAAATTTTGTCAAAACCTTCTTAATCCCCTTCGAGAATGATTTCTATTTTACTGACATTGAGCTACACCTCAACTAAATAGAAGAAAACTTTAGATGAGGCGTCATACAGTGACGGACAAAAAGGTCCAAATATGTCAGTAGGCATGTTTCTTTTAGTGATTCGAATTACCAAAAACAATGTATTGCATACTCACGGTAAATTACTGATAAAAGACGAGAAGATTATATCCATGAAAAGCAGTCAATTCTAAAAGTTCTAGTGTCTCAGCGATCATGAGTTGGTTTGGCTAAATTTCTATATGGCCCTAGAAACCATCCTTTAAGATATTTAGTACAATGTTGAGCACCATTGTCTCCGTGTCATTGATGCATAGCAAAATCACAAATTGACTTAATGCCTTCGGCAAGATGGAAGACATAATTTGACAGATGTGTAAGATCTTATGAGATTTTAGAACGTGAAATAAAGTATACCCCGAAACGACAATGAAATATAACCATGACTAACAATTTAGTTAAGACAAACAATCAATCCTAGCACTTAACTTGAAACAGAAGTAAAGACGAGTAAAATCTTCACGGGGATCATACACTTGCTAGGAGAGAAGTGCATCTATCTTTGGGCTTTAAGGAAGGCATGCTTCCTGAAACTTATTTTGGTTGACCCTTTGTTAACTTTTAAGGTAGAGTAAGTACTAGAGCTACATGGCCTCTGGTGGAAAAATAAAAAGGTCGTTGAGTGGTGGAGACACAAGCTTCTTTCCTTTTCAAGGTAGGATTGTCCCCTCCCCGGCCCCTTCAATCAAATACTAATAGAATTCTTTAAAGCAATATGACATCTACAAAAGGCCTCATAAACGTCTTAAGGAGGTTGAACTGTGAAGCTTCCATAAGGAATTTTCTCTAGGTCTAGAAAAGGAAAAATGAAAAATTTCAAGTGTGTAAAGCATTCTGTAACACATAAATTGCATATTTAATACCTCATCGATAACCGTGAGTCGCTATTTGGCGTTTGCTTGTTCAACACAAAGGTGCCCAAGTTCCCAAGCTTGAGAGTTAAGACTTGGTTCTGGCAACAAACACACAAAGTTAGCTTAAAATCAATGCTTTATATTTACACTTTAAAGCAATTGCAGTCCAAATTGTCCTCACTCCATAATCTATGTCGAAACCATCAACTTGATGCAAAATCACCATATTCCCGAACAAAATTTCAACAAAACAACAAAGAAAAAATAAATAAATGAACAGAAAAGCATAGAGTTGTATATCACAATATTAAGGGGCTTGATACAGATGAAAATTTTGTAAATCTCCTTATATGAACTATAAATAATTCAATCTAACAAGTTAAAAACATACTTTCTGTTTTATTAAGCAAATAATAAAGAGACCATAAATTTCGTAAAATATCTACCTCAAATTTCTCTTGAAGATCATGGATTGTAGAATCAGCTAACTTATGGTACTCATCCTCCTCCAAAAGAGACCTACAATTCCACCATAAACCTTTTTAGAGTCATAACAAATTCAAAGAAAATAAACACTGATTGAGATAAGTATTACGCACTGATAATCGATGCAGGTACTTGAGCTTCATCAAGATTTAGAGGACGAGAACAAAAAGACACTCTAGAAGTGATTGTAGGAGAAAAGAAAAAATGTTGAGACGTTTTGAGTGGTTTTAGAAGAGATTGTGAAGAAAAAGATATCAAATAAGATAGTACAGATGTAGATTTCAGTATTGTTATCTTGCTCAACAGACATCTTGAAGAAGATAAAAACATCTTGCTCAACAGACGCTTTGAGTGTTTGTTTTTTTGTTGAATTTCTCTCTTATATTTGAGTTTCTGCTTTTGTAAGTACTCACATGAGAGAGTATAGCCACGTCAGCCAGTCACTAAAACGCATGGACCAAAATATCGCCGATATATCCGATATATTGCCGATATATATTGGTATTTTGGTACACCGACATCGATATTCCCGACATATATCCACCGAATATAGAATTCTTTTTTTTTCCGATATATATCAGAATTTCCGATATGAAACTTTATATCGCCGATATAATCGATATTTCCGATATAATCGATATATATATTGGTTGACTTTTTGACCATTTTAAAATATAAATCCGATATTTCCAATATATTTCCGATATATATATGATATTTCCGATATATCCGATATTTCTGATATTTTAAATAGTTTGGACTGGTTACCAAAAAAATGGATATATCCGAAATATCCGATATATCCGATATATATCGATTTTTGGGTACACCCATATATTCATCGATATCGATATTTTGGGCCTTGCTAAAACGGGCTTCATTCTTTGTCTCCCTAGAATCATATAGCTTTATTAGAGCATCTCCAATGGGGGGTGGAAATTGAACAAAGTGTAAAGTTTACACCTTAAATATCAAAAATCTCTTTCCAATGGGGGGTGTAAAGTGCGGGTAATAAGCTATGAGTTAATAGGGGGAGTGGGGAATTCCCCATCCGCTATTAGTTGATAAACATCTCGACGCCACTTTAACTAACGCCCCAACAAATAAACTTTCGGACGCCACTTAAAGTAACGCTTTGATCCGTTGTAACCCATACGCCACTTAAAGTGACGCCCCATATTAATTCAAACACATACGCCACTTAAAGTGACGTTCCTGGTTGTAACGGGCAAAAACAACTTTTTCTCGGTTTCATCTCTTAAAATCACGAATTTCAACCTCTTAAATCACTATAAATCAATTTTATATCCATTCTTTTTCATTATACTTCACTCTCATACTCTTAAGATTCATTCTTCTTTTTTCTTGTCAATGGATTCTCAACTTCAAGACGAAATTTCTACAACACCCGCCAATGGAAAAAAAAGAAACCGCTTATCAAATTTCACTATTGATGAAGATGTCAAACTTTGTGAAAGTTGGATAACAATTGGAGAAGATGGGATTGTAGGTATGGGTCAAACTTCGGGTAATTATTGGCAACGAATAACAAATGAGTTCAAATTGCGCAATCCCGGCACTCCACGCACATTAGAATCAATCAAAGCGCGTTGGCAAATGATTAACAAGAGTGTGAGCAAATTTGTTGGTTATATGGCGCAAGTGGAGAACAATCGTCGTAGTGGAACTACTATTCAAGATATGGTTAGTCAAAATTTGTATCTACAATTTTTTTTAGATGATCGCTTAATGATATTTTTTCCTTTAACTTTTCTAACTTTTTTTTTTTTGTAAGATGGCACGAGGAAGGGTATTTTACCAAGAAAAAGAAGGAAGTGCTTTTGCTTATGACCATTGCTATCTTATTTTAAAAGACACTCCCAAATGGCATAGGTCAATGGAAACAAAGACAAAACCAAAAGCTTATTCGAAGAAAATTCATGGTGAGGGGTCAACGAATGTTAATGATTCGCAAACTCCAATTTGTTTAGATGAAGATGTTAATCGCCTACTATGACAACTAATGATCTTACACCGGGATGGCGTGAAGAAGCAAAAAGAGAGAAAAAAGAGAGCTAGTGAAGCGGCAAAAGTGGTGGAGGGGTTTGTTAACCGTGTTGAGGTGAGGATGGAAAAACAAGACAAATTATTGGAAACACAACTTCAATCTAAGGATCTTGATCGAGAGTTGAAGAACAAAAAATTGAAGCTATGGAAAGAAGAGAAGAAGCTAAAATTATGGCTATGGATCTTTCCGTTCTTCCGATTTTCGACGCGGAATATTTTGAAGCAAAACAAGCCGAGATTTACAAAAAGTGGAAAGAAGGCAATTGAACAAATGAGGGATAGTTTAAGCTAAGATGTAATATTTATTTATTCTAATATTTGTTATTAATGTGTTGGATTATGGTTTACTTTAATTATAATGAATTTTAGCATATGATTTATCTCCTTAATCTTACTTTGATTGTTTGATCACCCCCTCGAAACAGTTTTTGAGGGTTGGATAAAGATAACCCTCTCGAAAGTAAAGTGAAAAAAATACACACACACACACCTTGTTTTGAAGGACATAGGGCAAGGACAATGGCATGCATCTCACAGTTTGGATCAAACTCAAAAGTGCATGCTCAACCTAAGCCTCATCTTGCTATTTAATCTGAAAATTGTAGAGACATGTTAAAAATGAGCAACAAGATACCTAGAGAGACCGATATGGCAGCTCGGTAGGTTTACGTAAATGTCTACGTAACAAGATGATTGATAAAGTAGTCTAAGCTTGTACAATAGTGTGTTGGGGGAGAAATAAAGTAGTCTAAGCTTGTACAATAGTGTGTTGGGGAGAAAATGTGAATCGGGGCCGGGGTAACAAGAAAAGGCACAAGTTGGAGTGATTCAAATAACATAGGCACATAACGGCACAAGTTAGAGCTATTCATAACATAGCCAGATTATCATGAAGCAGATAGCTTCCCCAGTTGTATGATAAAATGAACGTATTAAAATGAAGAACAATGCTATAACTAGATTGTTGTTTTGCTACATGAATAATAACTTGTAAGTTGTAACACACAAAGTAGTAACTGAAACTCATAGGCTTCATAGCTCGCCATAAATCTTGACTATTCATACAACTTGCAGGACAAATATAACTCAAAGCAGTGTGAACATCACTATCTATATCATAAACACATGAAGTTTATCAAAAGAAATCTCAGCACACACAAATTAGGATCCTTTAATGAGGAATACATAGTAATGACCAATACTAAAACAATGAAGCCAGTAGCAACCAGATGACAAGTAATATTTATTCATAAATCCATGGGTGAAGGCTGCTCTGCCAGTTAACAGTTCCATCGGGGAACCACAATGCAATTTCCTTCCTTGCACTTTCAGAAGTCACTACCATGAATAACATTCCCCGCATGAACAAAAAGAATTAAATATCACACATATTGCACACCATTCACCATGAACAGTTCAAGTACAATGTAGCATGTGTATCAAACCTAAGCATTTGAGCGATTGTAAGGGATGCAAAGCGGCCCTCCACTAAATCGATGTGAGTTTTAATATGTACAAGCCTCATGTATGTGTGATGCGAATTATGAAGTAAGAAATTATGCAATTGAAAAACGAGGAATGCTTATGGAGCTCGTCATTTAAGTGATGGGTATAAAAAAAAAAAAAAAAAAAAATTAGTTACATACTAAATTATCAACTCATATTCGACCTACAATAACCCCCAAAAGGCAAAAAATATTGACCGGTCGTCTTTTGATGATTTCATTCCAACTATATTCTGATTGGTACACATATTAGGTGTGTGCATTCCCATTACAAACATTACGTGTACACCGATTGTGCAAAAACAAATCTTGACATGCAAAAATAACAAGAGAGACTAACATAACCAGATATATGTGTGCACCTCAAGATGTATGCATACAAATTGTTCTGGAAATGGGATCTTAACATCTATACAAGGCTAGAAGCTCATTTGTTGTGAATGTTTCTCTATCTACACATTAGCTACAATTAAATCTTCAGTGTTTAGAATTTCTACAGGCAATTGCTTAAGTCAAATAGTTCTGAGCAACCACCATGAGATTTTTAGTTAAGAGCAACCACCATGATGTTTTCGTTGCTAATTAATCATCACACAACATCTTCATGAAATTCTGCAAACTCCAGATTCCCTCAAAATTTTCAAGTATCACTTTCCAAACATTTTCCTGACAAAGACTGCATTTATAAAAATATCTAGAGGTTCTCCCCTATACTTTCTAGGTATTCAAAATTTCAAACCCATCCATCTGTTTTAAAATCCATCATACCAAACACACGACTCAATATCCAAGACTTTAATGAAAGCTACATGCGGAATAACCCTCCCAACAGCCAAGTGCATAGAGGACTTCAAGCTACATGATAGAACTTCTCCAGCTTATAGTTACTTGGTTGAATGGGAATTTATCATTCAGACTATATGCAGCTTTCTCACCTTCTACTAAAAATGGATTTTTTTAATCACTGCAATATACAATGACCAAAACTGGTTTAAAGTTACCCCTGAACAATACACAATATACACTCATCACACACAATCTGTAGCAGAAAGCAGCATAGAGAGTTTGTTAAGTTGAAGTGTGACCTGGGAAAACACAATATGAACTCGGTTTTACTAGGAGACAGGCAACAATAGGAAATGTGTGACCTGGGAAAACACAACAGTCAGTAGTAGATCTGCAATTGCAGAATCAAAAACCTAATCTACAATAACAGAAAAGGCACGGAAATCTAAAATGGATCTAGAGGGGACCAACAAACTTTAATAGAGGACCATATAAATATAGATTAATACAAAGACATCAACCATATGTCCTTACGAAGTGGCCAACACCACGCACAACAAAGGGTATAACAGAGCCACCACTATAATGAGGTTGTCTCTTACCTAGGTACTTGATGATATACGAACCTCTCTTTCTGTTCTCAACCCTTGTGCAGCGACAACAAGTGTCTTATTGAGATTGGTCACTTTTCCGCATTTCATCAAGTTTGATTGGCAGTTTATCCTAAATGTTCAACTTTCCACCATCTGTTTGCCATTTGTTTCCCCCACCTTGGTGTTAGCTGAGTTTTTCACAAAGTTACACACCATTGCACCTTTGGACTTTAACTTAACAAACTCTCTATGCTGCTTTCTGCTACAGATTGTGTGTGATGAGTGTATATTGTGTATTATATTCAACTAACCAATATAACAGTCTCCATAGTTCAGTATATTGTCAAAATTGCTTTAAAGTTTGAACACTAACCAAAACTGAATCAAATGCTTTAAGTTCTAGTAGCACGCCCTCGTTTAGCTTGACTTCTATTCCCTCTTTGCGTCCTTGTATTTTGTGTCCTTGTATGAGTTTGAGTGGCCTGCGATCCAATTAGTTACTATTAAAGCAACAACAATTTATATGTAATAAAAAATATATACATTCAATCTGCAAAAATGCAAATTGTACCGACTATCCATCTCCGACGCTTGACCAAAGCGTGAGTCTAATACCCTCGAGCTCATGCTCTGCTATAGCCGCCCTCGTCCTCTCAGCCTCTAGGTCTTCGAAACTCTGTCGAGATGTGTCAAGTAGAACTCGGCGCATGCCATGTGTCAATCTCAATGACAAGGCATACATAGACCGCAGAGTATCCTATTTATTTATATGAAAAAAATATACATTTTAGTCTATTGAAAAATTAAAATAAAACAATTAACTAATTTGAGCACATAAAACTTACCACGTCATGTTCCTCAATGTGTGGATCTAGCTGTGGTAATACACTATCGTCAATGTGTGGAATCACATAATTAACTAATTCGCCATCTGATCCAACCATACGTGCCGTCCAGACATCGTCTGTCGGGTCAACCCCTAACAGCACATGAGCATCATATGCACTTGGTGCGTAGGTCGCCTGTGAAGGCCCTGGGAATTGGAGGTCATGTCTTAAGGCCTCAGGAGTGACTAAATCAAGGTTGGATGCACGATAAACAGGGCCTGGCAAGAGGGAACCTCGAGAAACAATAGCCCAATAAGTGTCATAAGTGTCATCATCTATAGTGATAAAAGAACTAGCACAAGGCCAATGGTTCTCCCGGTACCACAATAACTGCGCAAAAGTGATATCTATAGCACACATATCCTTCGGTGGTGGGTAGGGGATAGCAACCTCCCCTGTAAGTTGGCGCCAAGCTCGATCCCCGAGGTACCATGCCTTTAAAGGGCCGGGCGCAACAAAACCACCCTCCTCCTACTCAAGTCCAAGGCATGGCGACAAATATCCCAATAGTTTTGCATCAAACCATCCTCAGAAAATGAATCACGATCTCTCACCATTATGCATGCCGTACTCCATGGTGTCCATACAATCTTGTTAGTAGTAGCCATCTCAATCTGCTGACGAGACAAATCAATATTGTGTCTTACCATTCCATAGTGTTTCTCAATTCTATCTTTTCCCCAGGCCTTTATCCTTGGAATTTCATCCGCGTTGTACAATGAATCTTGAATGGGGTTCAAAGTACGCGCATACTCAAACCACCAATACTATAGTAAAAAATAAAATAATTGTTAGCATTCGTTCGTCTGTATTACAAATATACACAGCATGCAAGATGAATGTTTTGATTTGACTACTTTACAAAGTAAAATAAAAATTTAAGATTTGATTACCTGCAAGATGATACAAAATCCCACTATTTGCCCAATTTGGATTTAGTACGCATGTTCCTCATCCATGCCTCTAAACAAATACGCATAAATGGCACCACCAAAGTCAATATCATTCATGGCCGACCTATCCAAAAGATCCGTAACTAGGAGAGGCTTAATGGAACTTGTCCCTGTTTTGAAAAATGCTTGACCAACCATATAAAACAAAAAAGCAAGTATGTACTCTTCCTCGCGTGATCACCGGCTCCCACCCTTTAGGTTGCTCTAAAATGTAATTCACATACCTATCTTCAAACCATCTACATTGTATCCCAGTGCCTGTCCAATTAGTTGGACTCAACCTTAACGCCTTAAACGAATCATCATCTTCAAATTCTTTTCCAGGAAATAGCTGGTGCGCCGTTTCAAAGGTCTCATAACTGCGGTCAGATTGTAAGAGTCTTCCTCTCCCTATACTCAACCCCGTAAGCATGGTGAAGTCTAACGGGGTGATGGTGGCCTCTCCCCAAGGAAAGTGGAAGCTATGTGTGGTATCCCACCAACGCTCAACCAAGGCGTACATTAGCGCCTTGTCATTTTGCAAATATAGAATGTTAATGATACCACCAAAAGGAGTCGCCAATATGGCATCACAAATTCTTATGAACCCCGGCTCCTTTCTACTACGGAGAGCTTTCCAAAATTTTTGAACTGATTCCCAAGAGCAACGAATTAACCATTCAGTTACACCCTGTAATTAGTCATTTACATAAAAACAATGTTCATTAATCAAAACAGTATATGAGGATCAAAATAAATGATATCAATTTATCGAATAAGAAGCGGGGACGGTGCTTATGGAGGGGCAGGGACAAAGCCAAAGCCTGTAGAGGTCAAACCAGTAGATTATAGTGACACGAAGTTTGATCATTATAACATCAGGAACAAGTATGGTTCCGACGATCTCTTCAATTTTTGATTGGGGGTTTGAACTCTCAATGTTCCCCCTCTCGTTTTGATCATTATGTAATATGTTAATTTCCTTCAAATGATTTAGGATAGGCTTGCAGTAGATGGCCTAGCGTATAATTCGATATTTTCCTGAAAAGATTTAGTATCGCTTGTCTTGCTTTTGTGTTGTTCTTGGTAACATCCATTTTATGACTTGAAAGATCCATGGATCGACAAGCTCGACCGGAGTTAGGAGGCCTATTTTCCAAATTCGCGATCCTCAAACTCTCCAACTCTTTTCTAAAAAGAGAGATTAGATTAGATTCTAAAATTATTTGGTCACTAAATTTGGTTCGAAGGCGGGTGTATCACCCAACTTTGTGAACTTTTAAATTTAGAAACCAAATCTAATACTAATTAACCAAACATACAAACATACAATGGTTTTTTACAGACATTTAATCAAACTATTTATAAACACCAAAACATCAAATTGATAATGAAAAACAATAAACCTTACTTGATTTTCAAGCACTCTGTTAGATACATGGGTTTCTGGACTTTGAATTAGCGGTGGATGTTGTTGTGGATTGGTAAATTCCGGAAAAACAATGGGTTCAAATAGAGTGTTTTCATCCGGTGTTTGGGCGACAAATTCATCTTCTTGCCCCAAGTTTTGTACACTTGATGTTGTTGATTCTTCATCACGGAGCTCTCTACCACCAAAAAAACGTTTGCGAGGAGGCATTGGAAGAGAAGAATGGAGTTGAGAGGAAGGAGTATTTCCTACTAATGTCTCTGCTTTTCTTTTTTTTCTTTTTTTGTTTAAGGAGAAAACGTTACTTAAAGAACGCATTACCTCTGTAATATGAGCGGGCCGTGACTTAAATAAACGTCAAAACATCCAGACGCCACTATAAGTAACGTATTAATCTACTATTCTCTCAGACGTCACTAAAACCAACGTCCGTATTTTAGAATACACTTTTGTTAATTTTCACCATTGGAAACTACCCGGTGTGTATATTTTTGATTGAATATATTAGAGTGGAGTGGAGGTGTAAAATCCTAGTGGCACCTATGTGGAGCCTATGTGGAGGTGTAATTTTACACCCCCCATTGGAGATGCCCTTAAAGTATTTATTAAAGTAGAATTAGGTTCGTATTATCCGAGAGATGTTAGAGCGACAGGTTTAAGGACTTGAAAAAACACCGATGATACTTGTAAACTTATTAAACTCCAATTCTTCCAAGAAAACAGGAAACACCTCCGTGCAAAAAAATGGACCCAACCTCAAAAACGTGCAAAAAGTGCCACCATAAAAGATTAATCCGAGACGAAATAACAAACAACTTAGTCTGTGAATCATGTGGAGTGGAACAAGAGTTCGACAACTTCCAACCTCATTTCAACATCTCAGAAGGACCACAAGGAACATTCATATGCGTCGGTTCGTCGTCACACAACGGTGATTTTAATTACAAAGAAACTAAACTTTACTATTCCAAGTTAAAAATACAAGAGATTAGTAAATGGCTAGACTTTACACCTACGCGTACAAATGAAGTTACGCGTATGATTGAAGAGATTACAGATGGGGATTTTGGGAGTGGGAATTGGTTTAGTGTACTTGTTGGGGCTTGTTGTTATGTTATAATGAGAAAGGATAATAATTTGTCGTTTTTATCTATGTCGGAAGTCACGATTGTTATTGGGTGTGAGTTACATGAGTTAGGTAGAATGGTTGTTAGAGTTATTGGCTATTTGGAACTAGAGTTACCTGAGTTTGATATTGTTTTGTCGTTTGAAAGGGCGATTATGGTGTGTCATAGTTTTGAGAATGTGTTGAAAGGGGATATGGTGGGGAAGATGATTGAACAAGGGAGGTTTTTGTTGAATTGTGCGGTTAAGTGGTTTTTGACTACTGGGTGTCAACCCGTTCCGGTTGTTGTGGCTGTTTTGATTTTTGTTTCGGAGTTGAATGGTGTTGAAGTTAGTTTCGATGAAGTTGCCAAGGAAATGCGTGTGGGGGTATTTACGTGTAGGAAGAGGTATAAAGAGATTAAAGAGGCGCTTGTGAAAGTTGCTCAAGGTTTGCCTTGGGGTAATAATGTTACGGATGAGAATATAGTGAAGAATGCACCTGGTATTATTTAGTATATGGAAATTAAGTTGAGGTTAGAGTGTGGGGACAAGAGGAAGTTTATTGAAATGCATGAGTTTCATATGGAAGAAATGGTTAATGAGTGTTTGAGAAAAGAAACTGGATTTGATTTTGATGATTTAAGTACGGAAAATGATTCTCAATATTTTGAGGGTGAGACTTGAAATACAATTTCTGGAAACGCTAGTTCTAATGATATGGACAATGCTAAGATATCTCAAGAGTGTTTGTCTAACATGTATAGAAACTTCTTGAGTGAAAATCACTATGTTAAATATGTGGATGAGGGGGGAAAGGATTACAGAAAAAAGAGGAAGAAAGAAGTTGGTATTCAGGTGTATAAGGATTGGTGGTCTGGAATGTCGGATATGAGCCAAAAGCTTTTCTTAGAAGAAATATTGGAGAAGGATGTTGGTTTTAATGGTTTGCCTCCGTCTTTTGTTGCGGGAGAGTTGGCTTGTAAAAGAAGAAGAGAGAAGATAAATGCTGCAAAGCAACGAATTGATGAAATCATGCAACCACCCAACTCTGTTCCAGGTGACAAGAAAAATATGGCTATGGTAGAAGGCTCACAATGTAGAAAATGAAGGAAGCAGAGAGAAAAAGTAGCTTATATTGATTGGGAAGATTGTATTATTGAAACTCTCCTCCTCCATCATGTGAAGGAGGAGGAAATAGAACAAGGTCATTATAAGAGGATGCTAGACCTGTATGTCTTTGATTATGAGAGAACTTGTAAGATATTTGGGAGAAAGAAGATGAACAGTATCATTGGTCAGAAGAAAAAGAAAAAGATGAGTATAGTCTCGAATGGATTCAAATATCAGTCTCACGTTGAAGAAAGTTTGTCCTTTTGCAGATTTCACAATGAAGCTTAGGAACCAACAATGTAACACTTTTTAACACTTTTTTGTTTGCACAGTGTTAAAAGGTTTTGATAAAAATAAAGTTTTTAACTCATGAAATTCATCTTCATTTTCCTGTTTTGAGTGAGTTTCTGCAATTTTGTTTTGGCTTATTTGTGTTTTCTACTGCAATTTACTTGTGAGTAGTTTTTGTTATGTAAATATCCAGTCTCAAGTGCTTGGTGATCGTCTTTTTCGTGACTTTAAGAACACGTAGGCCGCAACTCTTTTTCTTCTTTTACGTTGACATTCATAGGTTACAGTTTTCAATTGATTTATGGGGTGAGTTCACTTAAGAGTGATTTTGGTTTAGCCCATGTTTGCTTGGAAACTTTCTTTGGGATATTATTACTAGGAAGTTTTAATTGATCTATGGGGTGACTCGACTTAAGTATGTCCTTATTTTAGGCCCAACTTACTAGCACAATGCAAGCTGGTCGGGGTCAGCAGGATCCCTACCAGCATATTACTTGGGAAACTTTGTTACATCCTGTGATACATCGTCCCTGTGGCATCTGTGTAACATGCATAACTGGTCGTTTGCCCAAAGAAGTGCATGAAGCATCTAGCTAGATGGTCACTTGTATAACAGTTCTGCTAGGAAGTCTGCAAAATGATTGGTTTCTCTAACTACATACTTAATATTTACTTCTTATGTCCATTCATTTGTTGAAGAACCTTGCTCACAATGATTGCATCTCCAAGACAGCCTGCATTCGCCTTTTATGCTATCTTCAGCTATTCAGAGTCAGTGGATATGAGTGTTGTTATAGCCTAGTCCTCTAGGAACCTGTAAAATAACACCAATTACCTGCAATTCTGTGGCATTCATTGAGTTAAAGTATGGAGCCCTACAAAATGAATGGGAACCTAGGTGGTCGCTGAAAACCACCATGTATCATGCTCTTTCAGCTGTCAAGGAACAATCAGTTTTGAGGCAAAAGAGTAGTCTGCTGGATGTTCCCGCTTACACAACAGAGGTCTTCTCTGGTTATATGTGGGACTATTGCGTTCTTTGTCGCGTTTATGTAATTGGTATGGACATATACTCTTTCTTTAAATTATTTTTTGCCCTCTTCTTTTGTTTTATATCTGTAATAAGTTGTTTACCGAGCAAAAAAATAAAATAAAATAAAAAAGAGTTGTTTATTTGTGTAGATATTCAGAATCTATTTTATCAAAATTTTCAAGTTGATTTCTATGGTGCAGGCTGGTTTTGAGTGTGTTTTGAGGAAGAAGATGTTGGATGAAACAAGGGAGGTTTTTAAGTAAATAGCAGTGGCTTTTTATGGTAATTTTGATGTTAAGTGATTTTTAACGACTGGGCGTCAATCGGTTCTTGTAAATAATAAATGATAGACACCATGTTCAAAACGTGGAACGTTCGTACTGTTTTTTTTTTTGTGTGTGGCAGTCTAGTCTGGTCCTCTCTTCCCCGGCTGTGTAGTGGAGAAGGCGAGTCAAGGTGTGGTCAAGTGAAGACCCCATCCATATGCTGAAAATATGGAAATTGTATATCAAGCAGGTCAGTTTCCGACTTGAGGAGCTCAAATTAATTCTAACAGTGTTTTTTGGTAATATGATCTAGAGTTGTAGAATTCACTTATTTATTGTCAGTTTTCCCGTTTTGAGTTGAAATTCAAACTTGAGCTTTCTTTAAAATAGATGGCTTATTTGAGAATCATTTGGCTCAAGTTTTATGTAGAAATATTTTTTTACTCTAAAAGTCTATTAGTACTTGATTATATTTGGTTCCTAGCTTTTATGCTTTGAATATATGTATGGTGCAAAAGGAAATGAATCTTTATGCGTAACTTATTTCAGGTTTGGAAGCCTTATCTCGGCTTATTAAGTTTACCATTGGCACAATAAATGCTGTTGATAATGTTTTGGTTGAAAAGAAGAGTTTTCAAGAACTTAAAAACTTACTTGGAAAGGATAGTTACTGTTCTTGAAGAATTGAGTAAGAAAAACATTCAGAAATCTGAGAGCTTAAAGAATGCCACTGACGTTCTTGAGGATGAGATGAAAAAGGCGAAACAACTTGTTGACAAATGCAGCAAGAGGAGTAGGGTTTATCTCTTGGTTAATTGTCGTAAGATTGTTAAGCGCTTAGAGGATAGTACAAGAAAGATTAGCAAGGCATTGCTTCTTATCCCTTTGGCATCACTTGATCTCTCATATGGTGTAAAGGAAAAGATGAACAATTTATGCGAAGATATGCTCAACGCAAAGTTTACCACAGCTATGGCGGAGGAAGGAATTTTGGAAAAAATTGAGATGGGAATACAGGAGAGGAATGTTAATCGTTCCTATGCAAATGAATTGTTGTTTCGCATTGCAGATGCCTTGAGAATTTCAACTGAAAGAGCTGCATTAAAGAAGGAATATGACGATTTTAAAAACGAAATAGATGACGTACATTCCAGGAAGGATCAAGCTGAGGCTATACAAATGGATCAGATCATTGCATTGCTTGGAAGGGCAGATGCCGCTTCATCTGCGAAGGAGAAAGAGATAAAGTATATCAACAGGAGGAACTCTCTAGTTAGTCAACCTATGGAGCCTCTAGAAACATTTTATTGCACAATCACTGGGGACGTTATGGTGGACCCTGTGGACACATCCTCTGGTCAGACATTTGAGAGAAGTGCGATAGAGAAGTGGCTTGCAGATTGGAACAATCTTTGCCCCTTGATCCAGACTCTTTTAAATCCTGCAATACTATGACCGAACAAAGCTCTTCGGCAGTCGATTGAAGAATGGAAAGATCGGAACACCATTAACACTCTCGCGTCCATCAAACCATCATTCCAGTCAAATGATGAGCACGAAGTACTCCGTTCTCTGGGCCAGTTGCAAGATATCTGCGAAGAAAGATTTGCATCTGGAGTGGGTAGCACATGAGGATTACATACCTCTTCTTATTAAGCTTCTTGGTGCAAAAAACCGTGAGATAATGCAAAAGGCTTTAGTCATCCTTTCCATCTTGGCAAAAGACAGTGATGACACTAAGGTACCTCTTACTTCCAATCATATTTCTTTCTAAAACTAGTAATCACTAGGGAGAATTACACAACACTTCAAGGTTTAGTGAGTAACCACTATCTAAATATCAGCCTTTACACCTCTCTCCCCTCCCCTTTTGTTATTGTATATAATGTATATGCCCCAAACAGAAACAAAGCGTGTGTGTCTGTCAGTCTGTGTGTGGTTGTGGTTGTGGTGGTGGGGTGGGGTGGGGGGAGTAATTGTGACAATGTTTTTGATTATCGTGCCATGGCCATATTCAAGACTACTCTGTCCTCTGAACCTGTTTGTCCCAGTAGGGTTTACCATGGGTGGGTGGAACACAGTGTTCAAATATCAGACTTAGGGGCGTGTGGCCTTAACAATTTGCTGGGAACAAATTGTCCTACATTCTAGAGACTGGAATTTCTTAGAATCAGTGTAAAGCAGTGGTAAAAATGCAGGTATAAATCTAGGAGAACAACTGAATTGTAGGGACTGTGCTGTCAGTTCAAAGAATAGGTATCACTAATGAGATTAGTCTGTAGTTTCATATGTGCGGTCATTCTTCGAATCTCTGGAGTGTCAATCTGGCCACCGCACCTTCAAGAATTTAACTAGAGTGGAAGAAGTTTATCCGAGTTCCAAATACATCCAGAATTGGAGCTTTCTCATCCTAAGGGGGAAGGTGCTGAATTCATTTTGTCTTCACTAGCTTCAGCCTCCAAATCCTTAGATTGATCAGAGAGGCATTGCCATTCGGCTGAATGTCACTGATCATGTAACTTCTAAGAGGTCAATATAAAGCTCCCAGTAATGCCTTTAAAGTAGCTATCAGTTTGGGTGTTGATATCAAGATCATAACATATTTGTCCCCTGCAGCATTAGTACGGCTCTATATGTAGTTTCCTGATCCAGTCTCCGCTAGAAGAATCATGTTCTTAACTGGAGCTAGTAGGCATTTTGATTTTTTTCCGCAAGCTCAGTTCTGCCAAGTTAGGAGGAAGAGATTACAGTTCGCTTAATTGATGCTTCCCATAGATCATAGATGGCAGGGATAACGCTGTAACTCCATTAAGGAGGATGCATTCCTATTTTATTTTTATTTTTTGATAAGTTGCACAAGATAAATTAATATTGGGACACATACATAAACACTTAAATATCAAGTTGTCTGCTTACAATTCAATTTAACCTATTGAAAATATAAATCTTAAAAAAGTTCTTCCGATTGGCAAGCAAGACTGATTCAAAAGAGCTCTTTGGATTTCCTTGTGTCTGACTTCCCCCTAACGATTGTTAGTGAAGTTAAAACCAGAGAGGGCATTTTTGCAGGCCTCTTTTGCAGAATAGGCGGTTCTTTTGTTGTAGCCTTCACAGCCCAAGGTCTGATTCTCTCGTAAGAGTATCAGGTTAATTAACTGTAAAAAGGGCTCAAACTTTGCCCTCAATTTGTTGCTTAAGATCTGTTGTTTGCATTAGACTTATCAGGTGTTGAAGAAGATGTTTCATGCGGAGCCAAATTTACATTACATGAGGTCATTGATATGGTAGAGCAACTATACTCAATCTGAGACATGTCTCTAAGCCAGGTGACCTGTTACCTCTTTTAAAAGGGGTACCGGATGTAAACCCACCCACCCACCCACCCCCCCACTCTCCTAGCCCTTAAGAAGTTTCCATAGCAGCCATAAAAGGCCATGAACGAGTGAACTCATATGTGCTAGAAGATAGAAATTTTAAAATTATATGTTACTTATAATTAAAATTAATAACATATAAATTTCATAGACCTTGAAAAATGTAATATACTATGATAAACCTAGTAAACTTGATTCACATAGATAAAGTAGGTGAATGCTTTCATTTTTCCATATTTTTCTTGAGAATCTTATACAAGTATACAAGTATGTTGTCTTACCTAGCGCCAAGGCATGCCATTCTCTCTGGGAAATTCAAGTATGCCAGTCTTATCCATATTGGACATAAATGATCACATCTATTTCACTGTCTCATAGAACAGTTGCATTTGGATTTTGATGAGAGATCATGTAGAATCACTTGTTCTATTATAGGTATCCAGAGCTTATACAGTTATACCTATGATTTGAATTTTTGATTATCTTAATATTATATAGGTGGATGCTTTTTTAGTTCTCGCTTTTTATCAAATAGAAATATTTATATTTCAGGAAAGAATTGCAAATGTTGAAGATGCTATTAAATCTATAGTTTGTGCTCTTAGACGTTGGGAAGGTAAGTTGGCAGTGGCATTACTTTTGGAACTTTCAAAAAATGCTGCTATATGTGAGCGCGTTGGAAAACTTCTAGACTGCATATACTTCCTTGTGGTTATGTCAAGCAATGATGACGTTGAAGCTTCTAGAGATGCAAATGAGCTTTTGGAGAATCTCGCGTTACTTGATCAGAATATTGCACAAATGGCGAAGGCAAATTATTTTAAGCCTTTGTTGCAATGCCTTTCTTTAGTTAGTTTTCATACTTTCAGCTATTGAATTAGAAGATTATCTACTATGAAGTATTTGTTTCTTAAATGGCATCTTAAGTATTTGCAATATCTTGTTTCTTAAATGGTCGAATTAATTGAGCTCTAAAGTCTTGCAAGAACCCCCGACTTTGTTGGGGGCTCACCGCACAGACCAGAACAAAATGATAGGATTGGCGCCTGAGTGGTAACGGTAACCAAAGTACCTTACAGACTGTCACTTCCTTTTTGTCTCTTCTGTTTCATATCTTTTGTTCTTTCTCTCTTCTTCTTATAATATTCTATTTTTATCTTTGTTTTATTTTTGGATTGTGATGGAGAAGAAAGATTACGTTATTGTTAGGTCTTGTCAATTTTGATGGAAAACAAACAACTTTATATGTTTGATCCTGGATTGTCATAGTTTGACATGTATCATTTGTAAATTTAGATGACAAGAACAACTTTATTTGTTTGATCATGGATTACCATAGTTTGACATGTATCATTTGTTTAATCGAGTAATATTAAGATCTTTTAACAACTTCACTTTGATTGTTTCATATGCTAGTCAATTTTGTAAACTCCCACACTTATAGCTTTCTAGGGGGTTGAACGGGTAACATGTATGTGGAATGGTTAGGACTTGGAAGCATTGAGGGATAAGTCATGCTTATAATTTTGTTAAGACACCTATATGTTGGTGTAGGACTAGAAAATGTCAAATTGCTGGCTACAACTTTAGCTGAAGTGGAGTTGATTGATCATAACAAAGCTGCTCTCGTTGAAGAAGGGGTTCTTGGGATGCTTCTTTACTTGGTCTCACAGGGTGATACAGAGATGAAGAAAGTAGCACTTAAGGCTCTTAAAAACCTGTCAAGCCTACCAACAAATGGCTTGCAGATGATTAGAGAAGGTGCAGTCGTCTCACTGCTTGGCATCCTCTATCGTCGCAGCTTATCAACCCCAAGCCTCTGGGAAGAAGCAGCAGCCACTATTATGAACTTATCACTATCGACAAAGGTGCATGAAGCTGGTCAGACACAAGTGGTATTGTTAGAAGACGATGATGATATTTGCAAGCTGTTTTCCTTGGTTAACCTGGCGGAACCCAATGTACAGAAAAGCATACTCCATGCCTTCAAGGATATGTGCCAGCCACCCTCTGCAAAGGACATGAGGTCAAAGCTAAGACAGGTGTGAATGCTCATGTTTAGTATATCATCTTTTGCTTTCATCAAACCATCATTCCGAAATTACAAACACATACCTAGTAGTGTCAAGTACATTAGATAATCATGTAGGGAGAGAGATGCATTTACAGTGGCCATTTATTGCAGTACAACTAATTGGTTAACGCTTTGGACACAATAAGAAAGTTCGCTAAATCTTGTGCTGTGAATTAATACTTACAAAATAAAGTAACACATGAAAGGAGATCATATTGGATTGTTAGGAGTTCTATTATTCAATGTAGTTGGTTTTGTTACCATCTTGGAGAGCTAGCAGGAGTTTCTTTTCATGTTCTCTCCTTATATAGGAGAGTGAACCCTATGTAATTACTTTACCTTGCTTTTATCACAATATTTTGGCATTCTACTTCGTTGATTGGTGGTTTTTGTCAAGAATATATTGGTTTTCTAGTTAGAATTTCCCATCAATGAAAAATCAGTCTTGCCTGTGATTGGAGAGAAATATTGCTGAATTTCCTTAAAAATTAGGGTTAGTTAGACTTACCCCCCCATTACTAGTTGCAATCAGTGTTACCCCCCCATTTTCAAAAATATTAGTGATACCCCCCCATTTGAGTGATTCTGAAAAAAAAAATTCATCTCGTAACCGTTGGATCTTGCAATTGGGGGGGTATCACTAATATTTTTGAAATTTTGCAACTAGTAATGGGGGGGTAAGTCTAACTAACCCTAAAAATTAAGACTCGGTAAAAAGTTTTTAAGAAATTATTTCAAAATCAACGACCTATTCCATTATTCTTATATGGGTTAGTTAGTGTCCCCCGATGAGCCAACTAGGGTCTCCACCCCAAATACACAAAAAAAAACGAACAACCCAAGTTGACTTTTTTTTTTGTTTGTACTTGGGGCTCATCTAGTGTGGGGGTGGGGGGTGCGGGGTAGTTAACCCTTCTTATATTATTTCATTTCGTGTTATTATTTTCACGTGTGTCCAGATGGTCAATAAGTACTTGTTCAAATTATAATCTGATCATCCCCTTTGAAAATTCAGGTATTTATTTATCTATTCATTGATTTCTTTCCGTGATCCCTATTTGTTTTCTTCCCTTCAGCAGTTTTTAGTTCATTATGACCCTCCAATGATTCAGGGTATCCATCATATTAAGTAGTTTATCTGGAGTTTGGACTTTGGTTTTAGATGCCATTTTCAATAAGCTTTGTTGTTTTACTATTTTATCTTGATTTTAATTATGTCTATCTTATTTATTACTTATATTGACGGTTGTTCTTGTTTATAATTTTTTGTATGCTCAGCTGTCGAGGTATTGGTTAAGTTATGTGAGATTAATGACATTACTGTACTGGCTGCTGCTGTGAAGCTGTTCTATTACTTGACACAAGACGATGATGATGGGACATTATCAGAATACATAGGTCAGAGCTGCATTGCGAATTTATTGAATATAATTAACAATTCCATTGACGAGGAAGAGATTGCGGCTACAATGGGTATCATCTCGAACCTCCCCTTGGATCATTCCCAGATGACTGAGTGGTTACTAGAAGGTGGTGTACTTCCAATCATTTTTAGATTTCTTATAGATGGAAACAATATGGGTTTATATAAAAACCAACTGATAGAAGGTGTTGTTGGTTCTCTATGTCGGTTCTGTGTCTCGACAAACCAGGAATGGAAAAATGGACTGGCAGAATTTGGAAGTATTCCAGTATTGGTGTAGTGGTTGGTTAAAGGATCCACTTTGACAAAAGAGCGAGTAGCCATTTTTGATGTAGAACATTAGTTGTTGTTGTCAGTGTTATGGGCATGTGCCCTTAATTGAGTCCAAGCCCATGGTTTGGGTCCATTAGTTAGTTGTGACACATGTCGTGTTCCTATTGGTTTATGCTTTCTAGGGTTAGTATAAATAAGGGCTTATAGTTAGGTTTCGGGGAGTTGTTTTAGTTGTATTTATGTGTGTTATGAATTATTGAGTGATTATCAATAAAGGTGAAACTTTTAGGGTTTTACAAAGTGTAGCTTTTGATTAAGTGTTGCTTCCGCCACTTCAATTTACATTATTTGGTATCGGAGTGTGTTGATTTTTGGGAGATTGGTGCAAAAACACTGTTCACAGTACTGTTCACCCGATTATTGTTCACTGCGAATCCAATTTTATTCTTGTAAATCAAGATATGTCTACAACGTCAGAGATGAAGAATTCATATTAACTCCTAGAGTACGTTCTTTCTTTGAAGGCGGGCGGAAGCCGGACGAAACTTCACCGAATCGGAGGGGCAATGTTCGGACCGACCGACACACGCCGACCACCACCTAGCCACCTCCAGGGCACTCTGCTGCCGTTTTTACACAGTTTGATCCAATTTGTTTTGTGGTTGTAACTACAGATCCGGATTTTGTAATAGAATAGTATAAATCATTGGACTTTGTTGTAAAAGATAGAAAAAAAATAAACAAAAATATCAAAAAAAAAAAAAAAAAGTTTATGTTAATTATGTAGATTAGCATGAGTTGAGCACTTAATTGAAGTTGTGCAATTTACCAAGGATTAGGGTTTTCATTGCCTTGGGAAATTCAAGTGTACGAGGCAAGTCGTGAATGATAAACATTCCAAGAGGTACTAGAAAGAGAATCCAATACCTCTTGGTCGTGAATATCTGAATAAGACGAAATGGCCCCGCAGATATCTTTGCTTCGGAACAAAACAATTAGAATTAGGCTCGGTCAACTGGAATATGTATTATCCATATAGGAGATCTTCCAATTGAGAAGATCCGTCGACTTGAGACGAAGAGAAAGGTCTATCTATTTTATTTAGTTATTCAGTTAAACCAATGTTTCGTTATGGGAGTAGATAGCAACCACCATTTCATTGGACATGCGTATTTTTTATTTTCCAATGGATTTACGTGTTTTATTAATGGAATTTTTTGATGTAGTGAGTAATAGGCTCCGGTTGTTCGCCGTTCAAGAATTCTTGTTTAGGCAGTTCATATCATCCATACATAGTGTTTTGATCTAAGATTTAAATTCTTCCATATTTCAGCAGTAGCATATTGTTCCATGGAGCTAAGGTCCAAAATATGGAAGAAACAAGTGTTTCCACGACTGTACCACCCAGTCAATTTTGTTCCACTTAATCCCTCTTTCATAGCCACATATCTTTATGGCTAAGGAATGGGAAATCTTTCTCCTGTTACATGAATCAAATGTTTCATTTCATCCTCTCAACAATGTCTTTGTCATTTGATCCAATAACGTTCCGTTAGATAGGAACAGATTTGATATATACTGATAACTCTCGGATGGAGTATTAGAACGGAAAGATCCATTAGATAATGAACTATTGGTTTTAAGCCATCTCTGGTGATGAATCAACAATTCGAAGTGCTTTTCTTGCGTATTCTTGATGAACCAGCGTTTATATATAGATGTAGGAGAATTTGTTTGGGAAGTAAGAAGCCCTTTTGACATCTCTTGATCTGCAAAAAGAATTCTCGACGCGAAAACACGAGAGACAAAAGGCTGATCTTTGAATAAAAAAAAGAGAATGGATTTGCGGGGGTCCCAAATGAATTGGCTTATTCAAAAAAAAGCCTTGTTCTTTGGAAGATCTATCTAGGTCCGGCAATGCTTGCATGGTTCCACTTTGCAAGAACTCCGAATCATTCTCTTGAAGCTCATCCTCTTTATGATAAATGATCCGCTTGCCCCGAAATGACCTGGCCCAATAGGGAAATCCCAATTCATTAGGCCTTTCGATACAATCAAATAGATTGCCACAAGGGTGCCATATTTTAGGAGCCCAAACTATGTGATTGAATAAATCCGGAACAATAGCTATGAATAGTCATCAACTTCCCAGAAAGGGTAGAAGAATGGGACCCATTTTGGGACATACAATGCATTACAGATGTATGATCATTACGCTTCAACCGGGTTATTCTATTCCACCTCTTAGAAAGAAAAGAACTTAAATCAAAATACTTAATAACACGGCGATACATTTATACAAAACTTCTACCTCGAGCACACGCAATGGATCCGTCCGGGCAAATCAAGTGAAATCCAATCCACGAAATAATTTGATCTATGGACAATGTCGTTGTGGTAAAGGTCGTAATGCCAGAGGAATCATTACCGCAAGGCATAGAGGGGGAGGTCATAAGCGTTTATACTGTAAAATCGATTTTTGACGGAATGAAAAAGACATATATGGTAGAATCGTAACCATAGAATATGACCCTAATCGAAATGCATATATTTGTCTCATACACTATGGGGATGGTGAGAAGAGATATATTTTACATCCCAGAGGGGCTATAATTGGAGATACCATTGTTTCTGGTACATAAGTTCCTATCTCAATGGGAAATGCCCTACCTTTGAGTGCGGTTTGAACTATTGATTCACGTAATTGGAAGTAACCAATTAGGTTTACTGGGAAACCTAGATATGTCTCCTACGTTACCCATAATATGTGGAAGTATCGACGTAATTTCATAGAGTCATTCGGTCTGAATGCTACATGAAGAACATAAGCCAGATGAAGGAACGGGGAGACCTAGGATGTAGAAGATCATAACATGAGTGATTCAACAGATTTGGATTCCTATATATCCACTCATGTGGTATAGAAATTACCCCCCAAGATGTGCGTACACGACCCTTGGGGTGAAGGCGTCGTGGTGGGGTTGACAAAGTGTTTAGTGTCTTGCGTGTCAACCCACCATTCGAGCTTTTCCTTACGGTTACAAGTTTGATCTAACTAAGACCCACAAGTCAGGTCGAAATGTTGGCAAAGCCAATAAATTACAATTGGTTGCCTTCGTGGGCTTAAACTATGAAAGCGGTAAACACGAAAATTTAACTACGTTTAACTTAATTAACTATTCACTTAATTAAACAAAATACGCAAAAGTTTGGAAAGTGTTCATCAAAGATTGAAACTTCAGCCCCCAAGTTGGGTTGTGATGTGCGTGCGTGGTACTACTCTTTCGTGCCTCGCACATCCAACTGGTCCAAGTTGGTTGAATCACCAACTCTTGGTATAAGTAAACTTAAACCACAAGACTAGACTTCCAAAGCTTAAACTATTTTGTATTTATCCTAATTAATTTTTTGTGTGTTTTGACTTAACTATATGATATTATCTTAATCTAATCATGCATAAACAACAATTAATGAAAACTAAAACCTAAACATGCTACTAAACTAATTTTAATGTTTAACCTTGCTGATGTATTACTAATTTATTTTAATTAATAAAAACTTTTAATTTTTAAATTGATTTTTTAATTGAATTTTTGGTTTTTGAAAACTTAAAACCTTGCAAATCAATCTACTTTTTATCTACTAACAGTTAAATTAAAAAGACCTAGGGGAATTAGAGTGGACTTACACACGAAGAGTGGACTTTGACAGTTGACTTGACTGTTGACATCGACTTTCTGACACTTTTACTCCTAAGCTAGAATCTTTCCAAGCAGCATAAATAGCCATCCTTTTTGTGCTAAAATGCACGTATTAGGAATATGCGTCATGAATGGCATGTATTCTGCAAACGGTAGCAAAAGCTATAAGTTGTCTGTTCATTAAGCATAAGAAGGGCATATTTGAAGTATTGTAAAGGTAATAAAACACACATTTGGGGACTGATCAAGTACTAGACCAAACAATCAAATTAAAATCAATCAACTAGAGCCTAAAGTAGTCACGCTCTTCTAGAAAAGGACAAAAATATAGCCACGAGGATTTAGAGTAATCAGTTACCAAATTCCGGTGGACCAACTACTTTCCTCACTCCCCTCTCCCAGATTCATTTTGAGTGAGATTCTTGGTAGCACACAATTTGGTGAAGTGATTGCTTACTCTTCTGAGCCGTGTAGTAGATCCATCCTTGTCTCGCGCCCAATTGTTGCTTTGAACAGGGCATAGTAATTTATAAACAAATCAAAGATTTTAAAAACTCCAACTTGCGAAAATGAATTTCGATTGCTTAAGCATACATTGCATCGTTTGTGCATATTAGGATAGTTTTGCTATCTTGCTAAAAGTTCTTGATACTGCGTTCAGGCACTACAAGATTTAGCGAGAATAAAATTCACTCATGTTGGATAGCACGTCATCCTAGATAATCTCCGATTTCTCGTCCCCCACCTACTAAGATGGCTGATGAAGTCGTGCACGTTGAAAAGCCTCTCTCCAACTTCTACACGCCGTTGCAAGATGGACCTCCATCTTGTATACAACTCACACTTTTCACGAGCGACTTTCGTATTCCACCAAACGTATTCAATCTTCTACCCATCTTTCACGGGTTTGAACACGAGTTACCGTACGAACATCTACGCCAGATATATGAAGTACATAATAGTTTCCACCATCCGAGAGTCACCGACGATCAAGTGAAGCTATGAGTGTTTCCTTTCACTCTAGCTGGTAAAATTCACGCATTACTTCTTTCTCAGAAGCCCGATTCCTTCGATACATGGGAAAATGTTGTGTTCTCCTTCATGAAGAAGTACTTTCCACCGAAGAAAACAGAAGAGATAAGAAGTAAGATACAGTTCTTCATACAGAGTCCGAGTAAGAAATTTTCCAAAGCATGGGATAAATTCTCTAACCTAATCCATTCATGTTCTCACCATAAACAAGAAAAATCCATTCTTGTCCAATGTTTCTTCAAAGTTCTTCTCCAAGAACACAAAATAACCCTCGACATCATGAGTAATGGTGATTTTTTGGATAGAGGTGCAACTGAAACTTTAACTTTTCTTGGAAACCAAGCTGAATAGAGTACCTATTGGGGCGATATAAATAATTCCAGAACAACCTAACCTAGTACATTTAAGGTGATAAGCATCCAAAACTGTAGTTTTAAACCCTTAATAGTATTATATTTAGGCCAATTATATTTATAATAAATAAGAGTTAGTATTGTTTATGTGTTTTTGTGTATTTAAGGTCTTGAAGCTGTTTATGTGCTTAAAGACACCATTTTGCATGGAAAACGAGTCAAGATGATTGCTAGAAGAGTTCAATGTTTAAAGCCCAAGAATCAAGAAGAAAAACATTTTCAAGCCCAGTCAAAGCTGGGATGTCAAAGTCAATTCAAGTATAAAAATGACAAAAAACCATCAAACCTTCAAAAGGGCGTATCTTTGGACTTGGACCTCGGAATTGGGCCTACTTTAATTTTGTCAAAAAGACTATGTCGGAACAAGATTTCCAATGGGCTCTTTTAGACTTAACCTAACGGACTTTGAGATCACATTAGAGGCCCAAGTCTAACCTCCAGACCTATGCACGAAAATAGAACCCTAATCCTCTCATATATAAAGAGGATTAAGACAAAACTTAAGTACTCTCTTGAAGTAGATGTAGTGTGAGTATTTCAAAGTTGTTGATGTGGTTCACCATAACTTGTTTGAAGCTTGAATGATGAGAGTTTTTGAATAAAGGAAGGTAGTTTTCTTTAGTTTAGGATTGTATTGGTTAACTAGTTTATGAAGAACATTGAAAAAGATTAAGTTGTTTAAGTGATTGAAAGAACATAAACTTGAAGGGAATGAATTGAAAGGATTGATTGAAAAAAAGAACAACAAATAAGAAATGATTGATTGATTGAAGAACATAAAGTAAATAACAAGATTGAAAATAAAGAACAATAAAGTAAACGATTGGAATGAAAAAAAGACTAGAAATTAAATCGTACATGACATTATAATAACTCTAGGTGGATTCTCTCTCCCTAACTTTTAGTTCTTCTACCTCTACTTTATGTAAATGACTGATTTGCCATTCTCCATTACATTTGAGACATCTCACTCTTTGCTTTATGCTTTTGCTTTTTCCTTTTGTTTTTTGATTTTTTCTTGATCAAGATAGGTTTTAGAGAAAGCCTTCTTTTGTATTAAGGACATCTATCTCTGGTCTTTAGAGTTGAGGAATTGACTTTCAGCTCATTGGTTCTGAGTCCTTAACCTTTGACCTTTGATTTTGACTTTGACTTAGACTTAGACTTTTTCATTGCAGCTTTGAGTCTTCATAATAAGCGTAATTAAGGCTCCTTTTAGTACTAAGACGCAGCTTTTATGATAAGTGGTCTGAATTTATCTGTAACTTGAAAAAGGCAATAAAAGCTATGAGTTGTCTTTTCATTATACGAAAGAATGGCTGTAATGCAGTAATGTAAGGGTAATAAAACGCACATTTAGGAGAAGATCACCACCCCAAATAACATCCTACTTGTCCTCAAGCAAGAATGAGAGAAAAACTAAGATCATAAATGAGTGATTTATTTAATTATAAGTTATACTAATCTCGTTTGGCGGAGTGCAATTACATTAACTATATGCAACAAAGCCTTAAACCACTAGGAATTCCCTAGTGGACGAGCTTTAAGTCTCGTGAAAGTTTTCCAGTAAAGGTACTCACAAACTTCTTCTATCTAGTACAGAGGGTCTTGTTTCCTTATTTATTCGCATAAGTCTATACATCTCATTAGCGGGGAGTAAGGGCGAGCTCTTTTGAACTTAGACTAGCATATATACAGTATTTTAATCATCTAAAGATAAATGTGCAAAACATGAGCAATGAAATGCAAAATCAGAATTATTTCCGAGACTTTTGGAGAGAGTCCTTAAGGTGGGTTCTCACAGGGGTGTGTTGCAATCACAACTCTCTAATAGATTCACTTAAGTTTCATTCTCTCAAGTGTAGCGAGCACTTATATTCCTCACATACTCAAATGACGTCCAAAGAAACTGGGGTCGATTGATCACACTTGCCATTTACTATCATGCCATCCTATTCCTAGTTGAGCTAGATGTCTTTTATTAGGAGTTACGGGGATAGGGTGATGGTTTAGAAAGAAAAGGAAAGGAGAGACAAAAATCTGATAAGCTGAGAAACTGGGTCTTCAATATACTTGTAACAAGAGAAGAACCTTGTTTTGTTCTTTGCTTCCGAATTGCGATTAATTCTTTTAGCATTTTGGGTTTGTGACTCCATATGATTTTGAATTTTAGGAGTTCTAACTTTGCTTTTGTTTCTTTTTGGTTTTGTTTCTGACATCGTCTCCTTTTTTATTTTGAACTTTTGGGAGATTTGATTTTGGACTCCTTTGATTTTTTTGGAGTTTTGGTTTTTGATGGGTCTTTCTTTTCTTTTCTTTTTGAAGCAACTAAGTGATCTGTTTTTGTACAAGGTCTTCTCTTCTCTTTTTTTGATATCCATCCAATTCTCAACTCGTCAGCTAGGTAAGCTTTTTATTGTGTGTAGTATCGTGTTAGGAATTTATGGCTAAGAATAAAAAAACTTTTAGAAAATGGTGAAGGCTCAAAAGGGGTAACTAGAAGAAAAACTATATTTTTGGGGTTTTAACATTTATTTGGCTGTATCGATCCAAAAAGGGCCTAAATTCTCTCTTAGGAAATGGCGTGGTGATCAAGCAAGTGGACGTGTGGTCTTTCTATCCGGACATCCTTTGTGTCATCACTAAATAATCATTCAGATGAGGCTATTGGCTAGATTCTCACAGGATATAGAACTTAATTGTTCTAACCTTGGTCTCGGAAAGTCACTGCTGTATACAAACAAATGCTGATGCATGCCATTTATAAAAAGATGCAAAAACTATTATACGTATATTAGTCTAAGTTCGAAGAACAAGTCCTTACTCTATTGTTATAATGTGACTTCTAAGCTTTTTATTCATCATAGAAAAAGGAAACAAGACTTTTTAATACTAAAAAGAAAAATATTTTTGGTCTTTTTCAAATTTTTTTTAGAAAGGAAGAAATATACTATTATATCTACAATAAAAAAATGCTTAGTTTTTGCAAAATATTACTATACCACGCCCAAATAGAAATACGTTTTGTCCTCAAAGTATGAAGAGATAAGAAAAGAGATTACCATAGAAACATGAGCAAAAATGGCGATACATATGTATTCTGTTCTTCATGATGAAAATACGCCACCCCCAAATAAGTTTGGGGCGTGGGTTGTTTGATATAGTACGAGAAATACATGGTTTATTGTACTAGGGATAATTATTCTACTATGATTTTTTATTTTTTTATTTTTTTTTTATTTTGGGTTTTTGTATATTTGAAAACATATGAAATGCATGAAAGAAAAATGGAAAATTTTGGCATGATGTATTTGTATTACCTTCTACTCATATACCAAATTCCACAAGAAAACAAATAAAACAAGTAGACAATATTAAAATTACACTACTACTTATAATAAGTGCGAAAAGAAAATAAACATTAGACTATAAACATAAACTATAAACTATCTATATGGACACTAGGGAGCTGCCTAGCCAGAATCCATGCTTGAGTCACGACGTCAAGAAGATCCTTCTCCTTGATGATGTCGGGTCCTAGCGTGTCTATCACTACGCAGGAGCGCATCTCTAATGCTCTGCAGTGTTCTAGTGACACTGTGCTGAAAACGTCGTTGCTCCTGCTGGAAAGTCTACTGCTCCTCTCTAAGGTTCTGCTGTGCCGCTAAAATGACTCCTTGGGTTTGCCTAAGTTGGTGGATGTGCTGGTGCAAAATCCTCTGGCCTCTATGGAGGAAGTGAATTCCGTCCATGGGCTGAGTGAACTATCGAGTGGCACCTTCAGTGAAGTAGTCCACTTGCTCGGTAGGGCGTGCTGGGCGGCAGGTGGATAATAGAATTTTTGGACGCAGTGGGCATAGATAGGACCTGTGGTAATGTCCTTTACCTCCACTAGGGCATATGTAGCATTGAACCGCCAGTGCTGCATGATCCTAGTGACCAGCACTGGTAGAGGAGCGGTTGACTTCTTAGGTTTGTAGAGCTGCTCCTAAACGATGGAGACGATGCAGAAGCTATTCTTCTGCTCTTGAAGAATCCATAAAATATGGAGCATCGCCTTACCTACATCAGAAGGTTTGACAGAGCCTAGCAAGTTGTAGGCTGTCCACTGAGATACTGCCAATTGATTTCTTCGCAGTGAACTCTAAAACGAGCAGTGTGACTTGGGGTTTTTCACCCCTCGAGAAGAGTGTCAGCCATCATCATATCGATGGTGTTGTGGTCTGGGGACTGTTTCGTCTGAGCATAGACTTTCAGAGGAATCCCCAGAACCTCACTCACCACCTCCTTAGTGAGCTCAAGCGTGCGACCATCCTTGACAACCATGATGCGGTCATCCTCCCTTTTAAGCTTATGATTATAAAGCGAAAGAGTAAGAGAGGGAAAATAATTTGCACCTTCCAACAAAACCAAGGGTTCCCATCCTCCTCTTCTAATCTCAGCCTTGAAGTGCACTTCAAATAGATTGGAATTGAAAAGGTTTTGAAAATTTTGCTCCGGCACGATTTTTAGAAGTCTCGCCATTTAAAATAGGGACTGATGAAATTGGGGTTTTTAGTTGGAATGGGTGTTGAAAATGGAGCAGGCTGTAAAAAATTTGGGTAGTGGTGTGTATGGGTGAGCGGGCGGTCACGAGCTGAAGGGGGGCGGTTGTGAGTTGACTTGGGCATCTAGGGTTTGTAAATGTTTGAGGAAGATGATGGGCGATTGCGTGGGTTAAATAGGTTTGATGGCACGTGCCTTTTAAGTTAAAACGAAATTTTGGCCCAAGCCCAAATAAAATTAGGTAATTCCGATCTTGTCCTAAGTGCCTTACCAACTTCAAGAGCCGATCCGCGCTTCGTTAGTTGTCTGATCTTGACCCGTGAGGTACCAAAACAATTAGCATCGAAAATTCTACACAACGATATAGAGTACACTTACATCCAACGGTGGATAAAACACATATGAGGGAAAGAAATGAAAAAGAACTATTGGGAAATATGTACAAACAAAAAAAGGAAAATTTTAATTAATTTTTTTGGGTTTTGAATAATTACTGAAATATTAAAAAGGTGGGTCGTTTTAAGTCAAATTCCCAAGACTTAGATGTTTTTGAAAACTTGAGTCAATCCTAACCATATGGCTGGATTACTATCCTCAGTTGTGCTTGATGAGCAGGTGGCTGGCATATGAAAACCTTGAAAACTGAATTTTCACTATGAGGTTGAAGACCGAGGCAAGTTGGTGTTTGACAATTTGAGCACCAGCCTTCTCTCATAGCTTGTCTCTTTCGTGCGTATGAATTTTTACCTAAACTAAGAATGATTTTTGGTATATGTGTACATATCTTTAACTACAGTTCTCTAGGAAGTACTTGCACATGATCATTGAAACTTATCCATCTAGTCTTGAAAATTTTTAGAAGAAAGGGAAATTTTTTGAAAATTTTGTACAAGTTTAAGTTTTTTAACGTCAGATTCTCGAGACAAATAGAGAGGTGGAGGCAAAAAATAGAATTAAACAAAGAATAATATCACTTTGGGTTACTCTATTTGTTTAATTCTCGTTTGGAGACGTTTTTTTTTTTTTTTTAGTTGGTTTTCTCAAGCAAAAGATATCTTTAACCATATAGAGGTTTTGACAAGAAGATAAAATTATATGTGAATCCGATATCATTTTGGTTACTCCGGGGCGTATAATTTTCATTTTTATATCCTGTAGTTTTGAAAACTATGGAGAGATGTTTTAAGATACTCATACTCAAAAGCTGTAACACACGACTTTAATTCTTGAAAACAAACCATAACTATTGATGTATCAAGAATCTAGCATTAATAGAACGGAGAAAACAAACATTTATGAAAGGGTGAGAGAAGGGTTTTTGTTTTTGGCTTTTTGGGTTTTTTTTTCCCTAAATTACTTAAAACAATAATAGAAAAAGAGAAAACAACTAAGTAAAATCACTATGAGGAGAGTGATCCACCCAATAGAAGGAAAATATTTTTGAATTTAGGTGACTCAAATTGCGAACCATCCCACGGTTTGGCCTCCCTAGATTTTCCACCTCTTGTTTTGTAAGTAGACAAATCTAGTGAAGAGGACTAGCTTTATTTCTAGATAATCTAGTCTTTCCTCTCCTACTCTCTAGTTAGCCCTTGTTAAAGTCATTCCAACTAGATTGTAAAACGAAACTTGAAACAACTAGAAATCGCCCACAGAAGGAAAAAAAATTGAATTAAAATGGCTCCAATTGCTAACCATCCCGTGGTTTGGCATGCCTATATAAGATGAAGCATGCAAAACAACCATGAAAAGCAACCGTAAGACAGCTCCACTCAATCACCATCTCACCTCTACTTTGTTTCACATCTCTTCTTTATAGAGAAAAAACTACGCAAGCGTCAATAGTGAAGATTGAATGAAAGAGCTTATGTAAGACATAAAACAAGGAAAGAAAATTATTTTGAAAAAAAAATATAAAATAAATAAGAGAAAAATTGTATACTCACTCCATAGGGTCACACTTACTCAAACGACGAGTAAAAAGTGTTTTACAAAGAATATGCGAGATATATGTATTACACTTTGTAGCGAGGAGGTAATTCCTAAGGGAAAGGCACTTGACACCTTCCTTTTCAAAATTGAGACAGTTTCCACCTACACCATGAATGAGTTTTGTGCTAAACCCACATTCTCATTTCTTCCATTCTTTCCTTCTAGAGCTTATCCATATCCAACATATCTTCCACAAACATCCATTTTCTCACGCTCATTCACTTGGACACCCTCTCGTTCAAAGGTAAAAAATAAGGTGCGTGCGCGGTTACGTTCTAGATCTATCAGACTTCGCTTTCATTTCACTAAGTCGTGTTGTAGAAAATCTTGGTGTTTGATTCTGTTTGGGGGTGCATTCCATGTTATTTATTTATGGAAAGACCCACAACTCTTTAGGTTGTTGATATATGGAAAACTGCAGGGTATATATTGATATCCAGTTATTTGTTAAAGTCTCGAGTATCTGACTATAAACGGCTCATTTTGTTGTTTGGGGTACTTCCTTATATTTCCATATATTGGTTAGTGCACCATTCAGGTAACCGGTCCCTCCCTATGGAGTGTGTGGCTGTAAGTACCGGATTCTAAGTCCACGTTTAACATAGTTCACGTTTTCCACTCTTGCATTTTTTCTCGGTTTTTGAGTAATGTTCCTCTATGGTATGAATTATGTCTTATCTGCTTTTCGTTTTTCTTATATTAAATCTTATTCATAAAAAGTAAAAAAAAAAAAAAAAATATATCAAAACCATAAAAATAATAATCTAGGAAGTCTCGGGAATCTAACTTTAAAAAACCCACGCTAAAACAAATTTTTTCAACTCTGTTGTCTAAAATTTGTTTGGGGGTGGGTTGTTCATTTTTCCGCCCTTGATTGTTCAACTTTCCATTTGTGTTGCTTAGACCATTTAATCGTATTTCGATTCGGGTTGACATTTTCTATGAATTTAGATTTTATTCGTTCACATAACTTATGTCACGCACGCACTGCAAGGCATTTTCCATTTTCTTATATGTCACCCATGGTTGTAATAGAGTGTTTTATAGATCATTGGATTGGAAATTCTCTCCTGATCCTTTCCATATCTCATTCGCAAAAATTGGACCAATAACGAGTCGAAAATTCCAATTTTAATTTTTGTGCGCATAGGGACAAAAATGGCCATTTTGGAAAGCGAATTGAGCTTGGGCCCAAGTCAACAGTACAAACCAAGAACACATCGCGTTCTTCTTCTTCCTCTTTCCAATTCCGCCATTACCAAATTCAAAACCCTAGCCAAAGATAAAGAGAAAAAAAGAAGAAGAGAAACCTAAATACAACCATGCCCAAATTTCAAACCTACTCCAAATCTTCTCCACAACACCCCCACCACCATTTCCAACCTTTCCCACCACCAAAACATAACAAAATCCACAAAAATTAGAACCACCTCCGCCACCACCGCGCCTCCTCCCATTGTTTTTAGTGAGTTTGGTTTCAAACTCTTTCCTCACCTTATTCAAACCCACAAATCCTTTCAAAACTTCAATGGCTCTAAGATGAAGAATTTTGCCCGAACAAGCTTTTACTGCAGCCCGTTTTACGCCATTTTTTAGTGACGAGATGATTAGGAGGAATTGGAATAGGTTGTGGTACTTAACAGATGATTTCTACCACTCCCGATTTGGTCGAATAATTCTATAAGAAGAGAGAGTTGGAGGGTCAGAAAATTTTCATGAAGGTGGCTAGGACTAGGAGAGAAGTATCGAGAGAGTTGTTGGCTGAGATTTTAGGCATTACTCCTGAACGCCACCTCGAAGCCACTTTGCAGGAATCCCAGTATACTGGAATTCCTGCATTGATAAAAGACACTGTCATGGAGGGTCAATACAATCTGAATTCTCATTGTGCTCGACAGTCATCTCTACGAACCAACCAACTGGCTGTAGCTCAGTGGATTGGTAAGAACGTCATCGGGAAGGAGAAAGTGAGTGACATCGGTTTGACATGTCTGCACGTTCTCTGGATATTGCAAGAGAAGCGGTATGAATTATGTATCCTTGAGTTTTTGATAAATATGATTAGAGGAGTTGGGAAAAGTATTGCACCATTTCTTGCTTTAATTACGAAGATAATATTGTCTTTGGGGGGACCAAGAACTGAGCGGACTAAATTGAAATTGCATTCAAATGAAATTATTTATATGGAGTGTATCCAAAAGACTTGGAAGTTGCCGGAGGATAGGGTGGTTTATTCGGATGAGAAAATGGAAGATATGACATGTTTGGATGAAGATGCCTTGGAGAGGTGTACTTCTGATTTAGAACGCATGTCAGTGCTGCATACTGGTGTGCGTTGCGTTTATGGTATTTGTGAAGATATACGGGATAGGCAGATTATAATTCAAAATAAACAAAAGAACCTTCAGACGAGTTTTGAAATGCTTGAAAAGGGTTAGGAGGATCTCTTGTGTAACATGGAGACACTCTTTCAGCGTCAGGATGCACATTATACATAGATGAAGGTAGAGATGGAAGCACAACACCTGTTCCGAGTAGAGATTCTATGACGAATGCCACCCCTGGGGGGTTCTGTTTCAGATGAGTTTGAGAGGCATGAGCGTCGTCGCCAAAGGACGGATGGCTCGGGCCCATTTTCATCCCAGGCCCAATCTTCATCTCAGGGTCCATCTTCATCACGTGGCTAGTTATTTAGAAAAATTTGTTGTTTTCATTAGGGGTGTTCATGGGTCGGTTCTGGGTCGGTTTCGGTTCTGGGTCTATTTTTAGCAGTTCCTATCGGGTTCGGTTCTTTCGGGTTTTTTCTTATATTTTGAAAACCCGGATCCATACCCATTAATTAACTCGGTTTCGGTTCCTTATCGGGTTATATATTTTTATTGCTAAAATTATTTTTTTTAGTTATATAACCGATATAACACTTGTCATCGATATTTTTGTCCTCTCATAAGAAGTAATGGTCCTAAATTCAATAATAATATTTGAAAGTTATCTAAAAATTTTAAATACATTCTCATACATTATACGCATGTATATATTTTAAATCGAACATATGCATATTATACTATACGTAATGCGTCATATATAGAATAAATACCATATGTACTACAATTGTTAGTTAACATTGCACGTATTCGTTATTTAATATATATACATGTAATGTATTAAGCACGTACACGTTCATGCATTAGTTAATATAGACAGTGCATTAGTTAATTCATAGTATACGACTATACATATAGACATAGATACGTAAACATTATTATTAATATTTATAATACACATATTTAATGTAATATTATAAAATATGCATTTAATAACACACATTCACTATTATGCTAAATGTTATATATATTTAGTATAATTTTACACCTAATAAATATAGACTATATATAATAATAATGTTTGGGTTTGTCTTTATTTAGTGTAATATAATACTAAATTTTATATATCAAAATCAAACTAATCGGTTTCGGTTCGGATACCCATCAGTTTTTTACTATTCGGTTCTTTATCGGGTCGGTTCTTGAAGACCCACTTTAAATGAGTCTAACATTTTAGGACCCAGACCCGCTATAAATGGTTACGGTTCCGATTCGGGTTTGGGTAATTGGGTACCCATGCACACCCCTAGTTTTCATGTTATTTAGTTGTTTTATTGTTTTTATTAGTTCGGATGCTAATTTTGAATTCAATAGTTAAATTTGAATTCGGTAGTTAATTGTATTTGAATTTGAATTTGAATATAATTTGGTTCTTTTCAAATTATGCGTTGATTTTAGTGTTAATCCCACCTTCCCGAATTGTTTGGGGGTGGTATTATTTCTTTTAGCATGATTTTTTATATGATCCAAAATTTATTATGTAATTTTGCGATGATTGTTAAGAATGTTGCCGATATTGGCATGGCTATGAGTAGATATGGTGGTAAGATGAAATCTAAAAGAGTTTCGAAGTTACTATTCTAAATTCAATCTAAAAGATATTAGGTTTCTTTTAGAATCAAGAATATGGGTTGTTTCCGGCAATTGCCTTAAAGCTTTTTGGCAACTTCCCTATTCGTTTTGGAAACTCAAAACCTATATAAACTTCATTCATTCTCCACACAAAACTCACATCTCTCACTTTCATCTCTAACCTTTCACTCCCATTTTTTCCCTCTTTTCCTTTTCACTTCAGCACTTAAGTGCATTGAGTGCTTTATGCCTTAGTTGAAGCCACCCTGCTTCAAAAACACCAGAACTAGAATTTCCCCGAGCGACCAGCGCCTACCCGAACCAAACTTGAGCGCTCCCCGCGCCTAGAACACTGTAAGTACATTTGCTCCTGAGCGCGACCCACACCCATACAAGGCATAGGTTGAGCGCACCCCGCGCCCGGACCTCTTTAGGCACGAAAAATTCCAAATTTTTGTAAGTTGTTCCAGGATCGGTTGCAGCTGTTCTAGAGAGTAGTTTGGTGATGACATCCCCTCGTATAATACCGGAACAGTCTTTTGAAGACTTGTTCCAAAGTGACACCTATGGTGCGTGGTTTCGTGATATAATCATACAAGCAGGATGGAAATCTTTAATGGTAAGTTCTGGTGAACTTTATTCTCCTGCACTTACCTCATATTTTTATGACCATTGTAAATTCTTTTATCGGATGGACGGAGAACATATGTTCTCCATCAACATTGATGACGAACCAATGGAAATAACCAAGTTCTTGTTGGCTTTTGTTGTTGACCTTCCTATGCCTGCTAAGATTCAAGACCCATGGGCCTACATAGTGGATAATTTCTCTGCCTACAACTATGAGCTTTTGCATGAGAATTATGGGGCTGGCATTTTCCGTGTAGAGGACCAAGGGACATATAACGTAACCCTTGGTAGCTTGTCCCTTAACGTGGGCACGGTCATGTTCTTTATCATGCTAAACATATTAGGGGAGTGGCGTTTTCTTTTGCAAATGACGCCACTTGCGACGTTTTCCTTGCTCTAGCTGAGGGACGCCTGCTATATGACCTTCCCAAGACATTAATGTCTAGTTTAGCATGAGCCCAGAGTATGAGGCATAAGTACCTTATTATGCCTGTTTTAGTTTGCCATATTATGCTATGTTTCTTCCCTTTCTTTTGTGCCCATTTTACGGATTGGGTTGGGGTCGACATTGTGAGACCCACCAATTGTATTATTCGATTTTTCCATGCTATGACTTGGCTGGGATGGTAGGTGCAACCTCATTGGTTCCGACCAAGTGGCGCTAAACAGGTTAGCGATTGTAGATGATAAATGGCGTGAAGCCTGGCAAATCACCATGGCATGGCAGGATGCGAAGGAACCTCATTTCTTTATAGAAGATGAGGAGGATGATGATTAATGGGAGTTAAGGTAAGTTTTTATTTCAGTTAGTGTTTGCTTATGCCCTAAGCAATTTAATTCTTGTTAACCCGATAACGGGTGGAACTCATATAGAGTTGCGTCTGTTTTTTTTTCTATATTAGTATGTTTTAATCTTGTTTTGCAGATGTTCCAGAATTTCACGCGTTTCCATGGTATTTCTCTACCATTTTTATTTATATATTTTGAGGACAAAACATGCTTCTTGTTTGGGGTGGGGGGTGGCATAGAAACACGAGTAATTAAGGCATTTGTTAGGATATAGATATGTACAGTATGCACTTGTTTTCTAGTAAAAATTCAAAAATATAAATAAAAAGTTTATGTTATACACTTAGGAATATTGGTATTGTTTTCTTTCTCTATGCCCTTGATAATCTAGAAATATCACGTAGCGTTGCATTAGAATAGTTTTTAGAAACTTAGGTTAATATGTAGATAATAATCTTTGCATCTATCTATAAATATATTGCATGAGTATCTATGATTGTTTGGGAGTAAGTTTATGAAATCTAGGCTAGAGTACTTATTCTACAAATCCTATGAGAATATAGCCTAACACCTTATATAAGTGAAACATTTGAGAAATGACACAAGGGAGAAGTAAAATCCGGATAGAGAAATCACACGTCCACTTGCTTGATCACTACACCATATCCTAAGCGAGAATTTAGGCCCTCTTTGGATCAATATAGCCAGAAATTCAAACTTATGAATTATTTTCCACTAGTCACCCCTCTGAGCCTTTCTTTAGTCTTTCATAAACCGCAAATCCTTTAAGCTTTAACAAAACAAAATAAAATAAAAAAAAAATCAGCCTACCCATTCTTTGAATGAGTCTGAGAATAGAGATGAATAATAGAAAAGAGAAAGACCTTTGAAATCAAGAATTTGTTAGTTGCTTCAAATAAGAAAAGAAAGTTTCCATCCAAATAAAAAAAAAGAAAAGAAAAAAGAATAAAGAGTTAGAACTCCAAAAATAGAATCAAAGGAGTCAAAAGATAAAGAAAAAAAAATAGCTAAGGATGGAAACAAAGTGTAGAAGCAAAAGTAAAGAACAAGGTTTTCTCTAGTTACATAATATGAAGACTCTATTACCTCAGACTTGTCCTTTTTGAATATCCATTTCCTTCATTCTTAAACCATCTCCTAATCCCCGCAATACCTAATAAAGACCTCTAACTCAATTAGGAATAGGTTAGTGTGATAGTTAGTGGCAGATGTGTTTGATCGACTCCGGCTTCCTTGTGTGTCATTGAGATTGTAAGGTAAAGTGTGCCCACTGTACACTGGAGTAGCGAAACTTGAGCAAAAAAATCAGAGTATTTTTGTCTTGACATTTATGTGAGGACCTACTTAAGGTTGCTATTCCGAGTTTTCAGAAACGGACCTACTAGTGCATTTCATAGTAGTACTCATTGTATATATGTTTATTCGTAGATGATTGACTATTATATATGCATATATTAGCTTAGGTTTCGACTTGATTATTCTGTATTCATTGCTAGTGAGATGTATAGATAGTTGAGGCATAAATAAGGAAAACTCTAACGAGGCTATAACTCGTCGTTGTAGTATAGATGAAGTTTGTGAGTACCTTCACTAGAAAACTCTCACGAGGCTTATAACTCATCCACTAGAGAATTTCTAGTGGTTTAAGGCCTTGTTGCATATGGTCAATGCAATCGCACTCGGCGAAACGAGAGTAGTTAGAACTCCATTTTTGGTCACTTATTCTAATTTCTCATATTTGCTTGAGGACAAGAAAAATGCTGTTTGGGGGTGGTTTGATAAGAGCATAAAACTGTAGTTTTAACCCCTTAACAATAATACTTTTAGACTAATTATGCAAGTAATAAATAAAAGCTAATGCTGATTACATGCTTTTATGTATTTCAAGCATTGGAGTCAATTATGTGCAGAAATGTGTCACTTTTGCGAGATAAAGGAGCAAAGGTTGGTTGCTAAGAAGTTTTGTGATTAAAGGCCAAGATTCAAGGAGAAAAAACCTTTTTAAAGCCCGGTCAAAGCTGAAAAGTCAAAGTCAAGGCGGGCAGAAACAGCGCACAAAAGTCAGCAGAACTTCTGAAGACCGTATCTTTGGACTCAGACCTCAGAATTGGGCCTACCTTATGTCAAAACGACCGGCTCGGAAAGTGATTTCCAATAGTCCAAACCTTGACCCAATTAGAGGAGCATAAGTGGATGAAAAGACTATTGAAGAAAAATCCAGCTGAAAAGGCCTCTATGGACTGAAGAAATTGGGTTTTGGGCTCGATTTTTCGGCAAAAACATGGCTCCTCAGCACATGCACGAAAATGTGGATCTTTTCTCCTCCATTTCAACACACAAGACTTAACTCTTAAGCAAGTAGTTTTTAGGTAGCCATTAGCATAGAATTCTAGATCGAGTTTTTAGTCCCCAATTAATTAGTTTTTCATATCTTGTTTTAGATCTAGTTATACCTTTCAATTAATTAGTGTTAGAACAAGTAGATTATTATTTGAGAATCATATTTAGTTTTATAATAAAGTATTAGTTTTCATTTCCATTTAGTTCTAGATTTCATTCTTATTTAGAATTAGTTGGTCTTCATTGATAATTAGTATTCATGATCTTAGTGCTAATTTAGTTTCAATTCTTGTTAAATTTGATTGAAATCATTACTATTGTAGTTCAAATTAGTAAATTTACAATCTTTATATGATGTCTTGTTTAAATTCAATTGGAAATGATAGTTTAATGACTCTAGGCTAAACCTCCATTAGAGGGTTTGAGGAAGCCTTGATGAAAGCTTGATTGTTGTTAGTGTAGAATAGTCGTAATTTTCTATTCTAATCTAGAAAGTAATTAGTTTACCATGAGAATGTGTTTGATTGCTTCACATGCTAGTTGTTAGTTGGTAGAGATTACCATGAACAATTAGGGATTAGGAACACCCAGTTGCTATGCGAAAGCATTGCAATTCGGATTACAACGAATCTTTGCTAGTTAATTAAGTTGAGTTAAGTTGGAATCAAATTCCCTAATTCTTTATCTAGATTCAAACCTTAGTATTTCCGTAGTTTGAATTATCGTATCTTGTTAGTATAATTTGCATCGTAGTATAATTTCCATAATACTCTCATTGACTTTGGATAGATTGATAATCTTAGTAAACGCTAATTCTAAAGAACTAGGAGTGGAACAAATATTCTACTCCAACTCTATTGCGATAGCATTCGAGAGTAGAAAACTTTGATAATTAGCACACAAAATAGTTTTAGTTTTACTTTCGTTTGAGTCTCGTAACTTATTCGTAGGTAAAACTATCATTTTACGGTTATCAGTGGGGTGTTGGTCTTTCCATTCTTGATTACTCAACTTCCTATTTTTGTTGCTTATGTCGTTTAGTCGTATTTTGATTCGGGTTGACACTATCTATGAATTTATATTTTATTTGTTCTCATAACTTTTGTTCTCATAACTTATGTCATTCACGTACTTTGAGGCATTTTCCATCTTTTTATATGTCAACCATGGTTAGAATAGAGTGTTTTATGGATCACTGGATTGGAAATTCTCTGTTGATCATGTTCATAGCTCATTTGCGAAAATCGGACCATTAACTGATTGAGAATTTCAGTTTTAAGTTTGCGCGCATAAGGACAGAATGGTCATTTTTTGAATTTGTTTGGGCCTGTGCCCAATACCTCGTGATCACGTGCCTCGCACGTGAGTGTCCAAAATAACCCAAAAACCCTTCGTGAGTTGTTCATATTCTTCTCTGCCTCCATCAGCCTCCATTAACGAAAATAAAAAATAAAACCACCACCGATTCTTCCACTCAAATCAAACAACCCCCACTCCAATTTCGCCCTTATTCTAGTTCATCTTCTTCACTTTACGCCTCCATCAGTTCAAACGAACCAAAAAAAAAAAAATCGCCCCAATCAACCCGCCACTCAAACCAAATTTCGATTCCTTGTTCATTACCACTCCCCCACCTTACCCTAACCCTATTTTCAAATTTAGTAACCTCAAATGGCCCAAAAATGAAAAATTCTCTCGGAACAAGTTTTTACATCGGACCATTTTGCACCATTTTACAATGATGAGATGATTAGTAGGTATTGGAAAGGGTTATGGTATAAGGAGAGTGATTTTTACCATCCGGATTTGGTTTTGAATTTTTACAAGAAGTGGGAAATCGAGGGTAGGAAGGTTTTTGTGAAGGTAAATGGTACGAAGAGATAAGTTAGTACAGGGGTGTTGTCTCAGATTCTGGGCATTGAGGCAAGACACAACCTCGTAGCCACAGTGAAGGAATCCCAGTGGGGTGGCATCGAGGCATTGATGAAAGAGATTGTACTGGAGGGATAGTACAATGCGAAGTCGCATTGCGTTCGACAGTCGTCTCTGAGAACCAACCAGCTGGCTGTAGCTCAGTGGCTCAGTAAGAACATCATCGGTACCTCGAAAGTCAGCGATATCAGCTTGTCTTGTCTATACGTTCTTTGGGTTCTTCAGGAGAAGATGTATAAGTTTTGCATCCTCGACTTTTTGATTTCTGAGCTTAGACACGTTGGAGTACATTTTGCACCGTTCCCTGTTCTGATTACTAAGATCATGTTGCATTTTGGAGATAAATTGAAATCTTAACGGATTATGTTGAAATTGCATTCAAATGTAAAGATTTATATGGATTGTATTCAGAGGACGTGGCGGTTGCCTGAAGGTAGGGTTGTTGACTCGGATGATGATAATGAGGAAGACACGACATGTTTTGAGGCCGATGCCTTGGATAAGGCTACGTTTGATATAGAACGCATTGCATTGCTTCATCATGGCCAGCGTTCTCTTAATACCATTTGCGAGGACATCCGAACTAGGCAAGCTAGCATCCATCAGAATTATGAGGAGCTCCGGGCTAACATGGAGACCCTAGTCCAGCGTGATAAGGAGCGTGAGGAATCCATGAAAGCATTTATAGAGGAACAACAGAGATTCCAAGTAGAAGTTCTACGATGCTTGCCACCTTATTAGAGTTTTACTTCTGACGACTCTGAGAGGTGTGAGTGGCGTCGACGTTGGCCTGATGACTCCGGCCCATCTTCGTCTCGTTGCTAGATTCTTTGTTGTATTGTTTTTCAGTAGATTGGATGTTGAGTTGTTTAAATTCAGTAGTTAAATTTAAATTCAGTAGTTAAATTTGAATTCAATAGTTAATTGTTATTTGAAATTCTAATTTAATTTAATTTGGTTTTTGTCCAAGCATGCGATGATTTTTCCATGAATCCCACCTTCCCGAATTTTTTGGGGGTGGTATTATTATTTTTTAGCATTGCTTTTATCTTATCGCCCGTTTTAGAAGTTAATTTTGCAAACTGTGAAAATATGAGTTGTGTGAGAATGCTGCTAATATTGGTGTGGCTAGAATGAGTTACTTTTGGTTTATGCAACCTCAAGGTTTAGAAATAGGAAGTGTGCTATTTTAGTTTAAACAAAAAACTATTGGTTTGATTTTGGAGTATGCACCTAACTTGTTTCCGGTTTAGTTTTAGAAATTTCTATTTCCATCATCCTGCCTTAACAATTTGGGCAATTTGTAGAAGTTGGATTAAGAAACTAGTTCTCTATAAATCCTTGATTCACTTTAAACTTGTTCACACACCTCTCACTTTGCACTCTCATTTTTCACTTCTCACTTTCCTCTTAGTTTTTTCACTGCAGGGCACTTCAGCTACACGGAGCGCATGCGCCCCCTGGTTTGCTTACTCCTGAGCGCGTCCTGCCTTCAAGTGCCTAGAAGTCGAGTAAGGTAAGAGCACGCCCCGCGCCCATTTTAGGCAATTCCTGAGCGCGCCCCACCCTCAAGTACCTGGAAGTCGAGTAAGGCAAGAGCGCGCCTCACGCCCTTCATAGGCAATTTCTGAGCGCACCCCGCGCCTTGCCCTCCACAGCCACTTCTGATTTTGTTTGTGGATTTCTTTTGAGGTTTTTTCCAGCAGTTCTAGAGTGTGCTTGTGGCTATGAATTCTCCTATACTCATACCGGAGCAGTCCTTCGAAGATTTGTTCCAAAGTGACACCTATGGTGCGTGGTTTCGCAAGGTGATCATACAAGTAGGCTGGGAACCGCTAATAGTAAGCCCTGATGAACTTTATTCTCCTGCACTTACATCTTATTTTTATGATAATTGTAAGTTCTTTAATAGACCGGATGGAGAACAAGTGTTCTCTGTCACCATTAAGGATGAATCGATGGAAATTACCAGGTTCTTGTTAGCTTTCGCTCTTGGACTTTCTATGCCCGCTGAAATATGAGACTAATGGCAATATTTGGTAGATAATATGTACCTCTATAACTATGAGAATTTGCATAAGAATTATGGGCAGGAATCTTTAGGATAGAGGACCAAGGGGAATATAACGTAGCCCTTGGTAGCCTGTCCATGAACGTGGGCACTGTTGTTTTTTTTATCATGCTAAACATTAGAGGGGAATGACATTTTTCTTCTGTGAATGACGAAACTTGTGATATTTTCTTTGCTTTAGCTGGGGGACGTATGCTCTATGATATTCCCCAGACCTTAATGTCTAGTTTAGCACGAGCCCATAGCATGAGGCATAAGTACCTTCTTATGCCTATTTTAGTTTACCGTATTATGCTATGTTTCTTCCCTATTTTTTGTACCCGTTTCACGAATTAGGTTGGGGTTGACATTGTGAGACCCACCAATTGTATTATTCTATATTTCTGTGCAATGACTTGGTAAGGGTGGAGGCTACAACCTCATCGGGTTGCACCTTACACCCCATCCGACCAAGTGGCACTTGACAGGTTAGCTATAGTAGATGATAAATGGCATGAAGCTTGGCAAATTATAATGGCACGGCAGGATGCGAAGGAACCTCACTTCTTTATAGAAGAGTAGGATAACGCTTAAACGCTGGAGATAAGGTAAGTTTTTAGTTTCAGTTAGTGTCTGCTTATGTCCCAAGCAATTTAATTTTTGTTATCCCCATAACGGGTGGAACTCATATAGAGTTGCGTCTGTTTTTATTTTTCTATATTAGTATGTTCTAATTTGTTTTGCAGGTGTTCCAAAATTTCACGCATTTCAATGGTAATTCCTACCCTTCTTATTTTATACTTTGAGGACAAAGCATACTTTTGTTTGGGGGTGGCATAGAAACACGCGTAATTTAAGGCACCTATTAGGATATATATAGGTATAACATGCACTTGTTTTCTAGTAAAAAAATTCAAAAAGTCAAAAAAATATAAATAAAAAGTTTATGCTATACACTTAGGAATATTGGTATTGTTTCTTTCTCTATGATGATATTAGTCTAGAAATCTCACGTAGTACTTGAATTAGAATAGTCTTTAGAAACTTAGGTTAATATGTAGGTAATAATCATTGCATCTTTCTATAAATATATTGCATGAGCATCTATGTTTGTATTCGCAGTAAGTTTCTAAAATCTAGGCTAGTATACTTATTCTACAAATCCGGTAAGAATATAGCCTAAAAACCTTATATGAGTAAAATGTTTGAGAAATGACACAAGGGAGAAGTAAATTCCGAATAGAGAAATCACACGTCCACTTGCTTGTTCACTATGCCATGTCCTAAGAGAGAATTTAGGCCATTTTTGGATCGATATAGCTAGAAATTCAAACCTATATGAAAATTTTCCGCTAGTCGCCCCTCTGAGCCTTTCTTTAGCCTTTCATAAACCACAATTTCTTTACCCTTTTATAAAAAACAAAACAAAATAAAAATAAGCCTACCCATTTTAGATTAAGTCTGAGAATAGAGATGAAGAAAAGAAAAGAGAAAGACTTGTGAAACCAAGAATTTGTTAGTTGCTTCAAATAAGAAAATAAAGATAGTTCCATCCAAAGCAAAGAAAAGAAAAGAAAAAAAAAATGAAAAGTTAGAATTCCAAAAAACAGAATCAAAGGAGTCAAAAGCCGAAGAAAAAGAAAAAAAATGGCTAAGGATAGAAACAAAGTGTAGAAGCAATAGTAAGAACAAGATTTTCTCTAGTTACATAATATGAAGACTCTATTATCTCAGACTTGTCCTTTTGAATATCCATTTCCTTCCTTTTTAAAACCATCTCCTAATCCGCAACACTTAATAAAGACCTCTAGCTCAATTAGGAATAGGTTAGTGTGATAATAAGTGGCAGATGTGTTTGATCGACTTCGGCTTCCTTGTGTGTCATTGAGAATGTAAAGTAAAGTGTGCCCACTGTACACTGAAGTGAGCGAAACTTGAGTAGAAAAATCAGAGTGGTTTTTGTTTTGACATTTATGTGAGGACCTACTTAAGGACGCTATTCCAAAGTTTTAGAAACGAACCTGTTAGTGCATTTCATAGCATAGTTCATTATATATATGTTTATTCGTAGATGATTGATTATTATGCATATATTAGCTTAGGTTTTGACTTGATTATTCTTTTTCATTGATAGTGAGATGTATAGATATTTGAGAATAAATAAAGAAACAATAGTTTTATTTCTTAGTCATTGTAGTATAGATGAAGTTTGTGAGTACCTTCTCTAGAAAACTCTCGCGAGGCTATAACTCATCCACTAAGGAATTCCTAGTGGTTTAAGGCCTTGTTGCATATGGTCAATGCAATTGCACTCGAAAACGAGATTAGTTAGAACTCTATTTTTGGTCACTTATTCTAATTTATCATATTTGCTTGAGGACAAGCAAAATGTTGTTTGGGGGTGGTTTGATAAGAGCCCAAAACTATAGTTTTAACCCCTTAACAATATTACTTTTAGGCTAATTATGTGATTAATAAATAAGAGTTAGTACTGTTTACGTGCTTTTATGTATTTTAGGCATTGGAGTCGAATATGTGAAGAAATGTATCCCTTTTGCGAGATAATGGAGCAAAGGTTGGTTGCTAAGAAACTCTATGATTAATGGCCAAGATTCAAGGAGAAAAAGGCTTTTTTAAAGCCTGGTCAAAACTGAAAAGTCAAAGTCAACGCGGGTAGAAACAGCGCATAAAAGTCAACAGAACTTCCACAGGCCGTATCTTTGGACTCAGACCTCAGAAGTTTGCCTACCATATGTCAAAACGACCGGCTCGGAAAGGTATTTCTAATGGTACAAGCCTTGACCCAATCAGAGGAGCATAAGTGAATGAAAAGGCTGTTGAAGTCATTTCTAGCTTACTTTTGGGTCGATTTTCCGGCCCAAAACATGGCTCCAAAGCCCATGCATGAAATTGTAAGACCTAGCCTCTCCTATATAAAGAGGACTAAGGCTTAACTCTTAATCACTTAGTTTATTATCTAGAAATTAATCATTAATTCATAAACCTAGTTTTAAGTTAGTTTTAATTCAGTTTGAATTCTTAGACTCTTTCAATTAGATTAATAAAGCAATTATTATTCTTTCAATAATGTCTTGTTCTTATTGTTCTTATTCTGGTTAGGATAGTCTCATGAATCTAAGATAAACCTCCATTATAGAGGTTTGATGAAGCTTTGATGAAGACTTGATTTGATAGTATAGAAATAGTTGTAAAAAATCTATTCCACTCTAGTAGGTTAGTTGATTCGCCATGAGAATGGGTTGGACTGCCTCACATGCTAATTATTAGTTGTTGGTAGAGATTGCCATGAATAATTAGGGATTAGAAAGAACCAATCTTTATGTGAAAACATAAAGATTAGGATTACAAATATTATATGCTAGTTTATTAAGTTGAATTCAAAGTAAAATAAAGACCCCCCTAATTCCTTCTTATATTCACATCTTAGTTTTAATTTGCCGTTGTTTAAGTTAGAACAATTTAATTAGTATTCAATCACCATATTAGTTTAATCTCATTTCATTACTCTCATCGATTTCGGTTAGTATTAATTAACTAGGAAACTTTACATTAAAACAAACAAGGAGTGGAACGAATTCTTTGCTCACATTATTGCATGATAATTGAGAGTAGATAACTTTGATCACCAAGTAAATTCTAGTTTTAGTTTTACTTATTCATAACATCAATAGTTAAGAGTAGGTAAAACTATAGTTTTTAGGATTTATCAACAACTAAGGCAACTAACATAGTTGAGGCTACACCCAACCCAGAGTTAATATCTCTAATTGAATCCCTTGCACAAAAGGTTGATGCCCTCTCTGTTAACAAACAAGACCCAAAACCCAATCCGTTCATGAACATAAACAATGGTCCATGTAATCTCTATTTTAATCCCAACCATACCAATTCCTTTTGTCCCTTACTCTATGGTTCACCTCGACCACAACCCGTAGATAATTATGCTTTCACCAACCCTAACACATAATGGTGGTTGAACACTAATTATAATTAACAACAACCTACATCTCAATCTTTTAATTATCAAAACGTTAGACCCACTACAAACTTCCACCAATTTATCCAACATTCAGGACAAGGAGATTTAGGTGACCAGAATAAAAGTTTAGTGCACGCACCTCAATACTATCAAAATCATAACATAAATACTCAACAAACCCTAGTCCCAGTCACCCCTCCTATTACTGCACAACTGGCTAACCCATCAAAAGATGACTTATTATTAACCATGATACAAAACTAACAACAACAACAAACTATTAAGTATCCCAAGGGTGTAGTTGAAAATATTATCGTTAAAGTTCAGGATTTTTAGTACCTAGCCGACTTCGTTATTCTTGACACAGAAGTTGCTCATAATTCTATTCCCATCATCTTAGGGCGTCCTTTCTTGGCAACTGCCAATGCCCAAATCAATTGTTGGGATGGATCAATGACTCTTTCATTTGGAAATCTGTCTGTGGAGGTTAACAAGTTTAGACTCAAGCAGGGACAAATAGGTTTGCCCATAGAAGGAGAAGTGAAGTCTAATGAGAGTTTTGTATCTCACATTAGTACGGTTGACGCTTTTGTCCCCACACTAGTAAATACCCCTCTTATGGAAGAAGACAAAGATCATAATTTTGACTCCCTAGACGTAGATAAAATTTAGGAAGAATTCCTTTGACTATTTTGCAACCCTTCTTTGCCACCTTGTGAGTCCCCTTATATTGACATCCATTCACCCACCTTACATCATCCTGTCACTCATTTACCTTCCATCACGAGTGTTCCCCGCCTTTCATCTTTTCAAAGGAACATTGAGTTTGCACTTGACCTTCTTGTTTCTCCTGTGCTTCATGATTTTCTAAACCCTCCTGATACGAAAATAATACTCAAGGACAAGCCACCTGACACTTTCATTTTCAGATATGAGACAGTTCAGACCTACACCATGAATAAGTTTTGTGCTAAACCCACATTCTTATCTTTTCCATTCCTTCCTTCTAAAACTTACCCATATCCCATGTATCTTCCACAACCATCCATTTTCTCAAGATCATTCACTTGGCCACACTTTCGTTAGAGGAAAAAGAAGAAACTGCATGCTCGATTAGGTTTTAGGTCCATCAGATTTTGCTCCCATTCCACTAAGCTGCGCCATAGGAAATCTTGGTGCCTAATTTTGTTTGCGGGTGCATTCTGATCAGCTCCCAAATGTGAATTTTATTACCCTTACATTACTGCATTACATCCCTTCTTAAGCATAATGAGAAGACAACTCATAGCTTTTATTGTCTTTTTCAGGTTACAGAGCCATTCAGACCACTTATTATAAAAGCCACATCTTAACACCAAAAGGAGCCTTATTTACGCTTATTATGAAGACTTGAAGTTGCTATGAAAAAGTGCTAAAAAAGTCAAAGTCAAAGTCAAAGGTCAAGGACACAAATCCAGAGAACTGAAAGTCACGTCCTTAACTAAGAAGACTAGAGATGGATGGCCTTGATACAAAAAAAGATTTGCTCAAAACATAGCTTGATCAAGAAGATATGCAAAAGCAAAAGAAAAATCAAAAAGTAAAAGCATAAAGGAACCATGGTGAGGTGTCTTGATTGTAGAGGGAGAGGGCAAATCAGACTTTTGTAAAAGTAGGGGTATAAGAACCAAAAAGTAGGAGGAGAGAATACACCTAGACTTATTCTAGTGTCATGTAGGAGTAGTGTATAATTTATTTTTCAAGTCATTTACATTCAAGTTTGTTTTACTTTTTGTCATTCAATTTAATCCTTTTTTTTCAAGTTCATGTTTCAATCATTCAATCAAGCTATTTCTTTCAAGTTTATGTTTCCATTTTTAATCAAACAAGTTTTCTTTCATCAATCAAGTTGTTCATTCAGTACAAGTTGAGTCCATAAAAACAAGTCCTAAAAGCTAAGAATACTACCTTTTCTCCTTTACAACTCTCATTCAATCCAAGTTCTAAACAATTTATGGTGAACCTCAATCAAATAATCTTTGAAACACTTACCAATACTACTTCAAATGGTGCCGCCGTCATGGATTGAAAGAACATGGACTCTTGGTTGAGCTCTAAGGAGGGAAGCACCAGTCTATCCCTTTCATTTCTTGTTCTTTAAATTTTTTGTTAATATATTTCGTTATTTTTCAATACTAATATGTTTTATTTCAAATCCAGGTTCGAATTTCAACTGCTGGAGAGGAGCTGAAGCTGCTGCCGGAAGACGAACTAACTTGGCCAAAACCGGTGGGGCGACCACCCGCGTGACCACACGGCCGCCGACGTGTGACGGCCCAAGCACCTCAGGACACTCCGCTGCCATTTTTTCATAGTTTGATCGATTTTTTCGTGTGATTGTAACTAAAGATCCGGATTTTGTAATAGAGTAGTATAAATTAGTGGACTTTGTTGTGATAGATAGAGATTAAAAAAAAAAAAAAAAAAAAAAAAAAAAATGAAAAAAATAGAAAAAAATGAGTTTTTGTTAGTTATGTAGATTAGTATGAGTTGAGCACTTGGTTGAAGTTGTGCAACTTACCAAGGATTTGAGTTTTCATTGCCTTTGGAAGTTCAAGTGTCCAAGGCGAGTCGTAAATCATACACTCGCGCAATTTGAATCAACTTGGTAATCAACACTCTAATTACGATTAGCTCTAGTTAATATAGGTAATCTAGGTAATCTACTTAATCTATTAGTCATAGTATTAGTATTAGTTTACTTTTATGTTTTGGGCCCTTGAAGGCAAAGTTGTTTAATAAGTAAAAACCCAGATTGTGGGTTTTTTTTAAGTAGACCTTTTTTGTAACCTAAAATAGGGAACACTCAAATGGTTGGGCCTGATTATCAAATCACGCGCACTATGTCAGAATTCTCTATTTGCAACGGCCAATGGCCGTCGTAAATGGTCCAAAATGACAGCTATAGACTGTCGCAACAGCCATCCTTAAAAATGCTGTCGTTTTCATTAACGACGGTTCCTAACAGTTGTTTTGGTTTAAATAATTCGACAGCTTATGGTCGTAGTTTAGTTTAAATGATACGACTGCTTGAAGCTGTGGTTAACTGAAAATTTTCGACAATTTTTGGCTGTTGCTTATTTTATTTCGCTTTCTTCAAAATTTATGAAACTACATCCCATGTCCATCCTTCAGGCCATTTTTTTTTCACCTGCAATAATTTCCAGTACACAAATCACATAGATATAAGACCTGCTGTAACAAGCACACAAAACACACATTTACAACTTAATTTTCATTTTGCACCAAACTTCCATTAAAATACCAAAATATAAAGATAATTTGACGTTTACAAAAGCTTGACATCCAAAAATCAAGATAAATGCAGCTTTAAATGTTTACTCTCTGATGCTCACAAAACATCTAAATGCTTAGACAAAATACTACATCTAAACTTGTTTACACACAAGACTATATTTGATGTCTCAAAACTCATAAGAAAATAAATGCACAATCTTTCATTTTAAAGGCAGGAGAGTCAAGGGCCTTCATCAAGGAAAAAGTACATAACTCTTTGACCAAGGGATGACTTTACCAAGCTCAGCATCTCCTAACGTTCCATCTCCATCCTAAAGTTGTTTATCGTAATCAAGTATCTCATCAATACGGCCGTTATAGGCATATGTAAATAGATGGAGCCATATAAGTACGGACTTGTCCCAGTGCAATCACCTTTTTTATTACAAACTTTTCTTTCGCTATGCAACTTGCAGATGGAGGAAGGCCCATACATGACTCTTCATGAACTGGTAGGGGTCACATTTGCTACATTAAGAAAACACAATGAAAATAAACTAGCATATACCAAGAAAATGGAAAACAATGAAAAACATAAAACAAATTGACCAAATAACAAAGGATGTGAAACCCAACGGGCAAAATTCATGCAAATTTGGAACAAACATGTAGATATAGTGCAAAACATATTCATTAAATATAGCAGCATTTATGAAAAGAAAGAAGTACCCATGACAGGTCAAACACTTGATCAAAAGGATGCGGGAAATGAAGGCTGTACTTGACAATTTTTATCTATCACATGTTTGTAGAGAAACAAATACAATAGCATAGCTCTAGCTTGCAGCAAATTTTACAAATGAATGATGTATTGATATGAGGATGCTAAAATCCATACACAAAGCAGTAACCAAAAGTAAGAAATAGGGATTAGTACCGGTACAAACAGAATGCACTATTGCACTTGATGAAAGCACATTCCAATCAGACTAAACCGCATAAGGAACGGTATACCTATGCCTCCTAACCCTCATATCAGTGTCCTAAAATGAACTCAGGGTATTGAAGAAGCTTGTGTCAAAAGGATACTAATGCAATGTTAAAAGTGCAGAACCTATGTTATATTAAGCCAAGCATGACGAAAGCTAAGTAGTATAGATCTCAAAAATATTACCTGAGATGTACTACCCATACTAGAAGACTTTGTATTGAAGAGTCACATCCCTGTAGATCAGAAAGAATCGACCACTAGGGATACGAGAATAACAAAATATAGACAACGAGGAAAATATGTCAAGCATACTGCAAGCAAAAATCCCTATTTTTTCGGTGAAATGAACATTTCATTGTTGAGATTTGACATTCATTAAATCAAAGAAAAGTTGGTCAAAAAGACCTACAACAAAATCCTACAGAACCTAAGCACCCTGACCTAATTAAGCATTAAAAAACTTGTGGTGAAGAGGTGTATGGATTCCTTATTGAGTTGAAACTCAGTTACTGATATCACCAGATTTACCAATCAAGAGTCTGGATATCAAGAAAATCTAATCTAATTTTATGGCACATAACACTCTTGAAATGTGTGCCACATTGAGTGTAATAAAAGATACTAAGAAACCAAATCATGTTTGATGTCATAAACCTTATATATATATATATGCAGTGGCTTATCAAAAGAAACCGAATCTAATAAGAAATTTTATCAATGTGAAAGAATAAAGCATAGAACAGGAGTTAAAAAAACAGATGGAAGGGGGCACCTACTTAATATCTTTCAATCCTTCCCCAGCCCCAAAAATTGCATCATGGTTGTCTTTCCTACTTGAACAGACTGAAATGCTATCATAAGCAAAGTCCAAGTCATCCCCCTAAAAAGTTTAAAGATGTTACAGGTGTGAATGAAACTAATAGGCTACCTAAACACGACAAAAATAAATCAAAAGGAAAACAAATGCAGTACATAAAATGAGCAAATGTATAACTAAACAAAGACTACAAAGCAGATCATTTAAAGGCAACCACTGACCTTAAAAAGTGTATAAGCTAGCATGTCACCTAGATAGAGAATAATACCAGCAATAACAAGAAGTGCTTCACCTAAGATGAGGAACCAAGTGTTATATTAGACACAGGAGAAGAAAAATAACCTAGTATGTGTTTCTATCTACCATATGAGTAGCAAAAAAAAAAAAAAAAAAAAGGGTTTGAAACAACAAGACATGCAACAAACAGATTTCAACAAGTTGCAAAAGAGTGCACAGTACCCACTACTTTAATTTAGAATGTCAATATTCAACAAGTTACAACAAGTTCCAAAAGACCAATGAAAATGAACATCATACTACACAACATCTTACAATAATTTATCATCGGCATCAAACAAGACACCCCTTGCTCGAGGAAACTCTAAAAACCAATGGCGTGCTCATTAAATTAAATAGATGTTATCTTGGTGTGAATATTACTGCTGATATAATGAGTGTAAAGCCTTTACCAACGCACAAAAAGAGGGGGGGGGGGGGTGAGGGGACTTAATAATTAAAGGGAGAACAAAAGACCATAAAATACTTGTTTCTGCATTAATGCTCAAAATCTATATTTCCAAAATTACCAACAAGATTACCATTTTATGTAGCATTGAGTAATCTGCAAAGTGTAAGAGTCCAATCAAAAGGTTCTAAGAACAAAAATAAAGGATAAGAATGTCAAAGAAAAATGTCATTCTGATCTACTTTCTACCAAAAAATTTAGCACTCCATACAACCAAATTCTCGGTCCAAAACACCAATACAATTTACTCAAATAGATGGTGTCGATGCAGCTAATGGATAGCCTAAAATGTAGCAAGAAAACTGCACAGAAAGCAGTCCATTGGACAACTTAATTTCAGTCGGAAAGATGACTAAATCTAAGTCTACTAAAGGATTATATTCTAGACCCCAAGATGAATGAGAATCCAGTCCATTACTTGTACCAAGAACATCCCCTACTTTGTCCCTTTCATACATGCTTCATATTTAAACAAATTCAACGGTAAAGAAAATCCCATTTAGTAATGAAATGTGTTTCTAACCTGCATGTTAACCTTTCTACTTGCACGAGACCCGCTTTGGTATCCCATGATACATAACGTTCGTAATATTTTGACTAGCCTCTACCTACTGACGATGAGAGCACCACATATGGGATTATGCAGATCCAACATTCTAAGATCCTATTGCTACTATTTTGCATGTATAGTATTAGACTGTATGATGTATCTTTGTCGCGGAAGCAAGAACAATATATACATAATGTACCCAAAACTAGGGTTTAATGAATAAAAATGAATTCTTTTAATTCAATAATAATAATCAAGTCTGAAAATCTTAAGGTTTACATCTGCTTATATAGAGAACTAGTTAACAAATCCTAATCATAATAGAACTTGGGAAACTAAAATAGAAGCTAGTCTAATTCTAATTAACTAAGGATTTAAAATAGAAGTAGAATAAAAGATAAACTCTAGCTGTAGCATTATGCATGTGTTGTGCACATGATAATCTATTGCGTCCTCGCATCAATCCCCCCAGCTTGAGAAGAGCTCGTCCTCGAGATTAAGTCCTTGTACTTCTGGTAGAAAGTAGGATCCATGAGTTGAAATGTAGCATCAGAAATTCATGAATTTTCTGAGAATGGACGGTCACACCACTTCACCAAATAACGATCATAAGTACCCTGGCGAGTCGTAGTAGTAGAAACATCAATGACAGTTTCAATCCGATCTGTAGCAGTAGCAGGAACAACACTATGATCTACAGGTAGGGGAATAGGTGGAATACTATTGCCAACAAAAGGAGTGAGATCCGCTACATTATGAGTGCGAGATATACGCATCTCGAGAGGGAGGTCCAATTCATAAGCATTTTCTCCATGACGGGCGACAATGGGAAATGGGCCAAATCGTCGCATCATCAACTTGTGAGATGAAGGCCGACGTTCTTTTCTCAAATAAACCATCACCAAATCACCAACCTCGAAAGTCACCAAGCGCTTGTGTTTGTCTGCATTAGTCTTGTACATGGCATACGATTTCTCCAAACGCTTCTTGACATCCTCATGAATAAGGTGAATCCGGGAAGCAAATTTCTCTGCGGATGCACAAATGGGAATAGTCAATGGAATAAGAGCAAGATCAAGAACAGTAAGAGGAGTTATTCCAGTTACAATCATGAAAGGAGAAAGGCCTGTAGAACGGTTGACAGAGTTATTATAAGCAAACTCTGCTTGTGCTAGAACAAACTCCCAAGATTTGGGATTATCATCAATCAAACACCTCAATAGGTCACCCAAACTACGATTTACAACCTCAGTCTGCCCATCAGTCTGTGGGTGGAAGGCTATAGAAAATTGGAGCTTACTTTTAAAAAGCTTCCATAATGTTTTCCAAAAATAGCTAGTAAACTTGACATCTCTGTCAGAAGTGATAGTGCGAGGTAAACCATGCAAATGAACTATCTCACGGAAGTATAAATGAGCAACCCTTAAAAAGATTCACGTAAATGCGAGTCGCGGGGGAATGAAATGAGCCATCTTGGAGAAACGATCCACAACCACAAAAATAGAATCCTTTCCGTGTGTAGAACGTGGTAAACCAAACACAAAATCCATGGAGACATCAACCCAAGGTTTGTCGGGAATCGGAAGTGGAGTATACAAACCAAAGATTAGTGTGCTTACCTTTACCTTTGGCACGCACATAACATCGCTCAATAAACCGGTTAATATCTCTACGCATAGTAGGCCAAAAGTATTTCTCCCTGATAGAGGCAATGGTCTTTATGATCCCAAAGTGACCACTCAACCACCCAGCATGCATTTCAATCATAATCGATCACGGAGGGAAGAAATGGGAATACAAAGTCATGAACCCCAAATAAGAAACCATCATGGAGAAAAAATTCACCGGATACACCATGATGTACCAAACGATTCGGCATGAATAGGACCAAAATAGGCATCCCGAAAGCATATAAGTCGCGTAACTCATCAAAACCAAACAAAGAGGTACGGAGAGTAACCAAGAGATGCGAACGATGATTCAAAGCATCAGCAACTCGATTATCTTTTCCAAATGAAAAAGTAAGTGGAAAGTATATTTCTGCAAAGAAAGAGTTCCACTTGATATGTCGAAAATAATCGACATCCTTCCGAGTATTAAGATAACGAAGAGCTTCATGGTCGACTTTATAAGGAATTCACGATGAATAAGATAATGATGCCAATGTCGTACAGCTTGGACAACTGCATAGTACTCCAAGTCATATGTAGAATAATTCAATTTAGCACCCGATAAGTTTCTCACTATAGAAAGCAACCGGCTTGCCATTTTGGCTCAAAACGGCACCAATGCCGTGCCCACAAGCATCACATGTTACCTCAAAGAGTTGAGTGAAATCTGGCAAAACTAGGGCCGGGGAGCGAGAAGTCATCTTCTTCTTAATCAAGTCAAATGCCTCATTAGCTTCAGGGAGTCCATTTGAAAGCTTTCTCACGTCAAAGCGGTTAAAGGAGCCATAATACTGCTGAAATTATGAATGAACCTTCTATAGAAAGAAGCTAAACCATGAAAACTACTTAACTTGAGTCATTGTAGAGAAGGAAATGGACCACTCAATAATAGCCTGGACTTTGGAATCATCAACACGAATACCATCGGCAGAAACCACGAAACCCAAAAATACCACAGAGTCAACCATGAAAGAACATTTCTTGAGTTGTAAATAAAGCTTCTCAGTACGCAAAACACCCAAAAGAATCTCAATATGCTTGATATGTTCAGACTCAGAAGAACTATAAATCAAAATATCATCAAAGTAGACAACACAAAATTTATTTAGATAAGGCTTCAAAACCTGAGTCATAAGACGCATGAAGGTAGAAGGAGCATTAGAAAGACCAAAGGGCATGACCAACCACTCATATAAACCGTCTTTTGTTTTAAAGGCAGTTTTCCATTCATCTCCAAGGCGGATACGAATGTGATGAAATCCAGATCGCAAATCAAGCTTGGAAAACACCTTAGCACCAAGCAATGAATCAAGCATATCCTCAAGGCGTGGAATGGGAAAACGATATTTCACAGTGATTTTGTTAATAGCCCTGCTATCAACACACATCCTCCAACTCCCATCTTTCTTAGGAGTAAAAGTAAAGTACACGGCCACAAGGGGACATACTCTCTCTAACAAATCCCTTAGCTAATAACTCAGTAACTTGCCTCTGTAACTCGGCGTGTTCAGAAGGAGCCATGTGATAATGTGGTAAGTTAGGGAGGGGAGCTCCAGGAATAAGATCAATAGCATGTTGGATATCTCGTAAAGGGGGCAATCCTCCATTAGCAGGCTCAGTACAAACATCAGAATATGAATCTAGCATTGTTTGTAACACAGGTGGTATAGTAGTAGGGTTTGCAAGAAATGACGCAGTAAGAGCAAGAAACATACTGCAATGACGTCCGTCTGCTAGAAAACCTGGTTTCACTGGTGGGCGTGGCTGAGAAGGTGGGCGAAATGGAGTCAGTGGTGCCAAAACAATTTTCTCGCCACTAGAAGTGAAAGTATAAGTGTTCTCACGCCCATTATGAATAACAAGGAGATCATACTGCCAGGGACGACCAAGTAACAAGTGGCATGTGTCCATGGGTGCAACAGAACACCAAACATCATCCTTGCATTTAGGACCAATGGAGAACGAAACTAGACAATGGCGAGTAACCTTGACTGTGGCACCATCCTGTAACCAAGAAATAGTGTAAGGTTCAGGATGTGGCTCATCCTTGAGTTTCAGCTTGTCCACCATATCTTTAGAAACAATATTATCACTGGAACCGCTGTCAATGATAACATTACATAACATGCCATTCGAAGTGCAGCGAGTACGAAAGATATTATGACGAAGCTATGACGTAGGATCATGCTTAACAACTGGAGTAATTAAAGAACGACGAACAATCAATTGGGGACAACCAGAATCTGCATAAGTTAAAAAGTCATCAATCTCAGTGACGTCTTCTTTCGGATGGTTGAGATTTTCTTCATCCTGTGTTAAACCCACGCGCTTGTGTTTAGGACAGTCACTACAAACATGTCCAATTTCCTTACACTCATACCATGTGATTGGACCCACTCTGGTAGGAGGAGGTTTGGATGACGAAGGAACATGGGTAGAAGTGGCACTAGCAGTAGCTGAAGGGGATGAGCGAAGCAGATCTTCCGCTTTGAGAGCATATTTAATAGCATCGGACATATCATTAACATCTTTGAAAGTTAATGCCTCTCGAAGTGGTTTTCGCAACCCATTCAAATAACGCCCAATTTTTTGATCGACGGATTCAGACAAATCAGCCTATGTGCACAACAAAAGAAACTCCTCAGTATACCCAGCCACACTTTGAAGCCGTTGTTTCAAGTTTTGGAGGCGCATGAATAAATCCCTTTGATAGTCATGAGGAATAAATTATTTTTTCAACTCTCGGCGCATCTTATCCCATGTAGTAATCTTATTGTAACCCAATTTAGCACGATTCAATTGAAGTTCATCCCACCAAACAAGTGCATAGCCCGTTAATTTAGTTGCAACTAATTTAACACACTTAGGATCCTCAAAATTTTTATAATCAAAAACTTTTTCAATCTTATTTAACCAGTCGACAAAAGCATCAGGCTGCAATTTTCCATTAAATTCAGGCACGTCTAATTTAATATCACCCATCTGATTCTTCTCTAAAATGCGCAATAAACGATTAATATCAAAATTACCTGTATTATGGTGCACATTTTGTTGATGCCCACGCCTTTCATTGCGCCTATTGTGGTTATTGCGCCTTGGTGGAGAAGGACTAGATGAAGAATCTGAAGGGTCCGGAGGATCAAAAGCTGGTGCTAACCGACGTGGCTGTCGGTGGGGCGAAGGGGGTGGCGAATCAACTGGGTCAGGGGAGTGGGGTGCACCCTGGTCAGCAGTAACAGCGTTCTTGCGGGTAGGCCTAGTATTATGTTGGATTGGAATATAATTTGTAGCCCTGAAAGTATCATGAGGTCTTCCATGGGCCTTCACATTATAAGCCCAAGGAGCATTAGTTCGCCCAGCCCGTGAATTAGGCAAATAGGATCGTCTCTTTGGCCGATCGAAATTCTGCTGGAGAAGATGACCAGGAGTAACAGAAGCATCAATATGCCTTTGACCACGGCCAAGGCCCCAGATTCGATGATAGCTTATGCGATTTGCATCGAGATCTGCATCATAATAAATTTCGGGAGCAAAATCTTTATGCTGAAAAGTTTGATCAACATGGGGAACTCGAATTGTGTGATTGCGTCTGCGATCTTGACTCGGGAAGGCCAAATCAACACTAGAAAATCGACCCCGATCAGTGGGATTCAAAATCGGACCACTTCCATCAACAATAGGTCGTCCCAATCGACGAATTGGAGAAGATGGTGATTTAGTGCTTGAAGCTACAAGCGATTCTTTATCGCTTTCAATGGAAGATGGATGTGGAGAAGTTCTGCGCGAGGGTGCATGACTACGGTGTCGATTCGATTGAGTTTTTTGGGCTGCAACAACTAACTCAACTTCAGAACCAGAGTAGTGGGAATCTTGGGGTCATCGTCCACCCACTGTCTGTCCACAACATCAATGGTATGTTTGGGTTGAAAGTCAGGTACGAGCTTCATCAAAATCTCTTTTATGTCGCGCAAATCAGTCGAATTTGCTTGCAATTCTTTCCCAACACGAACCAATCTTGAATTCACTGCTGGTGGTCGTCCAGCGTCCTCTTCGTTGAGTGGCCATGACGAGCAAACCGAACCAGAAAAAAACCTAAAAATCTGATACCAATTTGATGTATCTTTGTCGCGGAAGCAAGAACAATAGATACACAATGTATAAAGATACCAAAAACTAGGGTTTAATGAATAAAAACGAATTCTTTTAATTCAATAATAATAATCAAGTCTGAAAATCTTAAGGTTTACATCTGCTTATATAGAGAACTAGTTAACAAATCCTAATCATAATAGAACTTGGGAAACTAAAATAGAAGCTAGTCTAATTCTAATTAACTAAGGATTTAAAATAGAAGTAGAATAAAAGATAAACTCTAGCTGTAGCATTATGCATTGATAAGAGCCCAAAACTGTAGTTTTAACCCTATAACAGTCATACTTTTAGACCAATTATGTGAGTAATAATTAAGAGTTAATACTGATTACGTGTTTTTATGCATTTCAGGCTTCAAAGTCCATTATGTGCAGAAATGTGCCACTTTAGCGAGATAAAGGAGCAAAGGTCGGTTGCTAAGGAGTTCTGTGATTAAAGGCCAAGATTCAAGAAGACAAAGCCTTTCTAAATCCCAATCAAAAGCTGAAAAGTCGACGCGGGCAGAAACAGCACACAAAGTCAGCAGAACTTCCGAAGGCCGTATCTTTGGACTCAGACCTCGGAATTAGGCCTACCTTATGTCAAAATGACCGGCTCGGAAAGAGCTTTCCAATGGTCTAAGCCTTGACTCAATCAGAGGAGCAAAAGTGGATGAAAAGTCTGTTGAAGCCAACTGCAACTGAAGAGGCCTTTTTGGACTGAAAGAATTGGGTTTTGGGCCTGATTCTCTGGCCCAAAACATGGCTCCAAGCCCATGCACGATTTTTGGATCTGAAAGTATAAAAACAAGAGCTTGAATCTTTGTTAATGGTAGATAGTTAGACCTAGATTAGTTAGCCTCCATTAATTAGTTTTAGAATTTCAATTAGTTAATTAATTAGTTTTTCATATCTTGTTTTAGATCTAGTTTCATATTTAATTACTTTAGAACAAGTAGATTATTAATTTAGTATTTGAATAATTGTTTTATTATTCATTAGATTAATAAAATAGTGTTCTTGGTAATCTAGTTCATTTTCCATTTACTTATTTAGTTCAATTCTTAGATTCAATTGTTTGTCATTATTAGTTAAATTCAATTATTGCATGAGTAGTTTTGAATTGAGTTTAAAAAAGCAAAGTTTCAATCTTTATATCATGTCTTGTTTGAATTCCATTGGGAATGATAGCGTGATGATTCTCGGCTAAACCTCCATTTGAGGGGGTTGAGAAGCCTTGATGAAAGCTTGATCCCGATTATCGTAGAGTCGTCGTAATTTCCTTTCCACTCTAGAAATGATTAGTTCACCATGAGAATGGGTGTAATCGTTCACATGCTAGTTATAAATTGGTAGAAATGCCATGTGTAATTAGAGATTAGGAGTAACCCGATTGTTCTGCGAAGCAGTTCAATTCGGATTACGACGATTCGTCGTTAGTAGGATTAAGTCGAGTTAAGGTGAAATCAATCCCCCTCTAACTCCTTATCATAGAATCGACGTAGCATTCCCATAGTTGTTCGAATAGTCGACTAGTTGCATCTTGTGGGTAGTTGCATCGTAGTCTAGTTGCCATTTCGTAAATCTCTCATTAGACTTTAGTTTAGATTATTTATTCGTAGAAAACATTACCATGCTTAAGGACTAGGAGTGGAACGAATCATCTACTCCACTATATCTCATAGGATTGAGAGTAGAAATCTTTGATAAATTAGGCACGTATTTAGTGTTAGTTTACTTACGTTTTGAGTTTTATCGTTCATTTCGTAGGTAAACTATCTTTTTATGTTTTATCATGCATGTGCTGTGCACATGATAATCTATTGCGTCCTCGCATCACTGTATTTCTCATTCTAGTTTGTATCATATGCTCAGTATGCGACACCCTTTATAACCAACCATTTATATCATCTTACAAGTTATAACAATCTTTCTTAAAACTCAGATTTAACCATATACCTAAGTTTCTAACCTTAGACTCTCAACATAAACAAAATTCAAACTTTCAAAGAATTGCAAATGGTGTCTTAGAACTACATGATATTAGATTTTTTTTCTAACTTTATAGTAGAGAAACTATTCAAAATCAGTCTATATAATGCTTCTCTACAACCCCAATCTTTGGTAACATACATCTAAACATTGCCTAGCTATGATTCTTGGGCACATGAATCCGGTGCGCGTACTAAGATTATTTAATCTAATTGCGGTTCATATGGTCATGGAAGAATTTCATCAAACAATTTAAGTGCAAAAAGAAAATGTAGTAGATTATTTGAATATTAATTGGAAGAGAAATCCCAACAAATATTCATCCCAATTAATATTCAGGCATGACTATCAGTCAAAAATATATATATTTACATATATTTCAGATACTATACCTCAAACCAATTCACCTCAACGGTATCACACATGGGTAAGAATCCCATGTAACAAATAAAATGTAAAAAAGATCCCCATAAATAGCTAGAAAAGTGGATCTGTTCTTACCAGATCATCTCCATTTTTGAGAAGAGCTAGAACCCCAAATTCTATATTGATTTCTGCAAAGCAACACAAAATCAAATAAAAAAAACATGAAGATTTAAGCTTGAAACATTATCGAGCACAAGAAAATCAAGGTTTACCAACCCAAAGGGAGAGAGAGAGATTGAAACGAGGAACAAGATCGAAGAGTCACAAGCTTGATCTTTGCGTGACACTAAAAAAGAGAAGAGAGAAAGGAGGCTTTGAAGATAATTTGTAAAAGAGAGACTAAAACATTTTACTGAAGAAAGGGAGAGAGCACGCGCAAACATTTCAATTTCATCAAAATTTTCGTTTCCCTCTAAAGTAGTAGAAGAAGGCGGTGGGACTGGGGAGAGAGGGAAAAAAGGATTTGAGGGAAAGTTTTAGTCAAAAAAGGATCAACTGCTTTGAGCCATTTAAAAGGATTGAAACTGCTTTGAACCATCAAAAATGGTTTTTGGACCGTCGACTACTATACTACGGTTAGTAGCCGTCCGATTGTAAGTGTAGCTCCTATCCTGAATTTCTAGTTTTGATGTAGTGGCGCCAACCAACGTCGCCTTATCCTCAAGCAGTGTGTAAGCACGGCTTGAGAGGTAAATTTTAAATTTTCTCGAAGCCCATATAAGAGGATACCTTGTGTGTTCAAGCATGCTTACGTGATTGTTTGAATTTTAATTTTCGCATGGCAATTTCAATTCACGTATAAGGCTGAACCCGAGCCTCATAACAACCATTGGGAAGTCATTCCCCAATGTAGATAACTTGAACGTTGCTTGAATTTTGAAGCGCTAGACCAATTAATCAATTTAAAATCAATCAACTAGAGCCTAAAGTAGTCACGCTCCTCCAGAAAAGGACAAAAATATAGCCACGAGGATTTAGAGTAATCAGTTACCAGATTCGGGTAGACCAACTACCTTCCTCAGTCCCCTCCCCCAGATTCATCATGAGTGAGATTCTTGGTAGCACACCACTTGGTGAAGTGACTGCTTACTCTTCTGAGCCGTGTAGTAGAGCCATCCTAGTCTCGCGCCCAATTGTTCCTTTGAACAGGGCATAATAATTTATAGACCCAGCAAATATTTAAAAAAAAAATCCAAAAAAAATGAATTTCTACTTTGTGTGCATCATCATTGATTGAGCATTCATGTCTTATCAATATGCATCGCTACCGTCATGGAATTACAATGCAAACCCAGAACCTTGTTCTTTTTGCGGTAGTCCTTATCACTGGTTATCTCATTGTCCATCATATACTGAAATCGAGTTTACTATAAGAAATCCTTACATATACGAACTTCAATTTTCAAACTTCCTTAGTACCCTATACACTCAAGAGTTTTCTAATAATGTCGACAATTCATAGAGTTCCACCACAAATAGTCAACCACCATTCATATATCCACCTGGTCAATCAGAGTACGATTTCACCCAAAACCCATTACCATTTACATCACCATCCATATCAAATTCATATCCTACTCCACCATCTATCACATACCAACTTTTCTAGGAAATGGCCAAACAAACAATACTAACTCAGCAAATAGCAACTACCCTATGTTTTCTCAAGTCTGATTCAAAGGATATCATATCTGAGACTAATATTATTCCCACCAGTCCAGAACCCAACCGGAAAGAGAAACAAGGTGTTACTATAACTAAGCCAATTGCTAAAGCTCATCCTGATACTCATGACCAATCAAATCCCCATCAACCTCCACCTGACTATAGTGAGAATTCCAAATCTTATGATGATGATTATATGCTTGAAGTCACAGTTTCTCTCACATGCCTTAATGCATCATCACCTATAAATGAGAAAACTCCGACAGAAGAAACTCAAAAGCATGTATTAGACTCGACACACTTGGAAAATGACATTGAGAAAATTTATGAAGATCTAGGCAGTGAGGACAAAGAAAATGAAATGCTTGGAAAAGAGAGAAAATCTACGGTGGAAAGTGGATTTCAATTTAGTTTGGTCGACAAAAAATTATCGATGGAACAAATTTGTAACATCCTTACTATTGCAGATATGAACCACAATCTTGTGGAAATGCCAAAATTAGATGAAGAATTCTGTGAGTCCTCGAGATCATGTGAAGAACCACCACCCAACCATCACCATCCCAAATTAACACCTTGATAATTCAGTTTTACTAATATGAAAACAGTAGTTAAACAGTACTAAAATCATACTATCAATCAATATATTATACTCTCAAATTCATAGAATATAGGGAGTAATCGTGTTCTCCACTTTTGCTTGCACGTACTTAAAATGAATTTAGACTAACTAAACTAATTCACTAATGAGAGAGTAATATGTTAGGCTATGAAAACAGTAAATAAATATGCTAAAATAGTGATTTGAATGATGAGAAAGATAATTAGAAAGGGGAAATACACAATACGATTTGATTGGCTATTATTAGTTAGTCATCGAATCGCTTTTCTTGATCCCTAGTTAACAACCTACATCTTTATATTCATTGTTAAACTAGCATGAGAGATTAACACCCCCACAAATCTCTTTGATGGGGTTTATAATCTCTAGTTCATAATTATGAGGTTTATCTCTAAACCACACAATAATGAACATGAAACACATATTGAAACAACAACTAATTAATTAGTAATCATCCTCACGTGGCTTCATTAACCCCCTTTAATGGAGGTTTTAGCCTTGTGTCATTGGATGTTCTATACTAATGAGAGAAAAGAAAGACATTAATGTAGAGACAAGAATTGAAATTAACTAAAAACTTTATTAATAAGGTGTTCTAATGGAGGATACAAGAATAAACTAATTTTAACCCTAAACTAAACTAAAACTAAACTAAACTAATTAGAGACTAAAGGGAGGAAGGAAGGAATAAGTTTAGTCTTAACCCTTTTTATATAGGAGGGTTAGGATTATATTTTCGTGTATGGGCAAAAAAGGGGGACTTTGGGCTTCTAATGTGAGCCCAAAGTCCATTAGGCTAAGTCTAAAGAGGCCACAACTGTTGGAAATGATTTCAGTGCCCTTTTTGTCCACTTTTATAGCTCTGATTGGGACAAGACTAGGTCCATTGGAAAGTTTATTCCGATCCGGTCGTTTTGACATAAAGTAAGTCCAATTCGGAGGCCCGAGTCCAAAGATACGCCCATTTGAAGTTCTATTGACTTTTCTATTCTTTTTCTACATACCCAAATTGATTTTGACTTCCAAGCTTGAAAATGTTTTTTCTTCTTGATTCTTGGGCTTTAAATATAGAACTCTTCTAGTAATCATCTTGACTCGTTTTCCATGTAAAATGACGTCTTTAAGCACATAAACAACTTCAAGACCTGAAATACACGAAAACATGTAAACATTACTAACTCTTATTTATTATAAACATAATTGGCATAAATAGAATATTATTAAGGGGTTGAAACTACAGTTTTGGGTACTTATCACACCTCTTGTAATCCAACCTTCATTCATAAAAAATTCACCAATTTCTGAGGATGGCACAACGAAACCATTTCAAAGAAACCTCAAATTCGCACTTAAGCCAATTACTTTTGAGATCATTCATAATTTTCTAAACCATCCCAGTAAAGAAACTTTGCCCAATATACAAACGTAAGAGTCCATCATTTTAGTAGTTAAGAAACTTGGTATGTCCTATTCCCCATCATTTGAGCCTCATGAAGGACGTCTACTACCAACCACTCACTGTTCTGGAGAATTCAAACATGACGGGTTATTGCATACGTTCCATGATGGGTTACATAAGCTTTCTCTTATCATTATGCATCTTACACTCCACATGCATCATCTCATTCTATTTGGGGGTGTCTGCTTTTATACATTTTTATGGATTGATCCCCAGCTGTTTAGAATATTATTTTATAGCGAGAATAAAACTTACGTAGGAGAGCAAGTCATCCTGGACAATCTCCAATTTCTCATCCCCCCACCTTCTAAGATGGCCGACGAAGTCGTGCAAGCTGAGGAGCCTCTCTCCAACTTCTACACACCGTTGCAAGATGTATTCCTTCCCCATTTCATTCCACCTTTTTCTTTAAAGGGAATACATCAATAAGGTAATCAGACCATCTATTTGGAGTGTGGTTGTAAGTGTCGGAATCTTAGTTCACGTATATCTCGCATATTCTTTGTAAAATACTTTTTACTCATCGTTTGAGTAAGTATGAACCTGTGGAGCGAGTATACAAATTGTCTTTTTTTTTTTACATTTCTTTTTTTAAAAAATAGTTGTTTTCTTCATTCTATTAATGCAAGATTCTCGATACATCAATAGTCATGTGATTTTCCAAAAACAAGACCAACCCCTAGAAAAATGCAATCTAGGGGCAGTTTGAGATCAGTTTTGCTTATTAAAGGTCACCTATATCACCGCGCAATTCGCACGGGTCAGGACATTCCATGTCTTGCGTAGTAAATCCCCCAACTCACGTAGCTGAAGCTCTGTCTGTCTAGATTGAGTTCGCCCCAGAGCTGACACAGAAGTTGCCTGAGATTACCTGTTATGGCTTGTTTTAAAAAATTAGCGATTAGAATCACGACTTATGAGTACGAACATCTTAAAACATCTTTCCATAGTTTTCAAAACTAGAGGATATTGATTAGCTCCCAAATGTGCATTTTATTACCCTTATATTACTGCATTACAACCCTTTTTACGTTTAATGAAAAAACAACTCATAACTTTTATTGCCTTTTTTAGGTTACAGAGAAATTCAGACCACTTATCAAAAAAGCTACATCTTAGCACCAAAAGAAGCTTTAATCACGCTTATTATGAAGAATAGAAGCTGCTATAAAAAAGTGTTGAAAAAGTCAAAGTCAAAGGTCAAAGCCCTTAACTCAGAAGACCAGAGATGGAGGTCCTTATCTAAAAATATGGCATTCTCCAAAACCTATCTTGATCAAAAGAAATCAAAAAGAAAAAGGAAAAAGAAAAAGCAGAAAGTGAAGTGTGAGGTGTTTCAAATGTAATATAGAAGGGAAAATCAGTAAAAGGCATAAAATAGGGGTATATAATCTAAAAGTTAGGGAGAGAGAATGCACCTAGACTTAATCTAGTGTCATGTAGAATTTAATTTCTAGTCTTTTACATTTTCAAGTCTTTTGCTTTATTGTTCTTCATTTCTTTTCATTTAAATCTTGTTATTTTGCTTAATTTCAATTAATCAATCAATCTTCTTTTGTTATTCTTGTTTAAATCTATCATTTCAATTATTTTATTTCAATGTTTTGAGTTATTTTAATCTTCATCAACTTAAGCTTTCAATGTTCTTCATTCGTAAACTAAAAACTAAACAAGTTTTAAACTAAGAGTCTACCTTCTTCCTTCAAACTCTCATCATTCAAACTATAAATAATCTAGGATGAACCACATCAAACACAAACTTTGAGATACTCTAAACTAGTCTACTTCAAATGGCGCCGCCGTCATGGATTGAAGGAGCAAGAGTGCTTGGTTGAGCATCTAAGGAGGAAGCACCATTCTCACCTTTCCATTTCTTATTTTTATAATTTTTGTTGTTTTATTTTGTTGTTTTTCATTACTGACTTACTTTTTTGCAAATCAGGGTTTGGGATCAACAAGTTGGAGAGGAGCTGAAGTTGTAGCCGAAAACTTACGAAAGTTCACCAAAACCAGACGGGCGACTGGGCCCTAGCCGGCGAGCGACCGCCCAGGCACCTCCATACACGCGTGCCCAGTTTTTTCCAGTTCCAGTTGATTTTTGATGTGTAGTTGAACTCCAAACCTGGATTTTGTAAGAAAGTAGGATAAATCAGTGGAATTTGTTTGCAATAGTTAGAGATAAAAAGAAAAACGAAAAAAAATTAGGAAAAATGGTTTTTGATTGATTTTTGTGGATGTACATGAGTTGAACTTGGTTGAAGTTGTAAACTTACCAAGAGGTTAGAGTTTTCATTGCCTTGAGAAGTTTAAGTGCGTGAGGCAAGTCATGAATCATCGCTCACACACTTTGAATCAACTTGGTAATCAACACTCTAAGTCTATTTAACTCTAGTTAATCTAGATAATTAATCTAAACTAGTTAATCTATTAGATTAGTATAGTATTAGTTTAGTTTTAAGTTTTGGGCCCTTGAAGGCAATGTTGTTTAATTACCAAAAACCCAACTTGTGGGCTTTTTAAGTGGACCTTTATTGTAATTTAAAACAGGGCAAAGCTCAGAAGGTTGGGCCTGATTGTCAGATCACGCGCCAACCGGCGTCGCCTTCTCCTCAAGGAGTGTGTAAGCACGGCTTGAAAGGTAAATTATAAACCTTCTCGAAGCCCAAGAAAGATGATACCTTGTGTGTTCAAGCATGCTTACGTGACTGTTTGAAATTTAATTTCCAAACTGCAATTTACATTCGCGCATAAGGCTGAACCCGAGCCACATAACAACCATTGGGAAGTCATTCCCCAATATAGGTAAATTGGACGTTGCTTGATTCTTGAAGCCCTAGCAAAAAAAAAAATGAATTAAAATCAATCAACTAGAGCCCAAAGTAGTCACGCTCTTCCAGAAAAGGGCAAAAATATATCCACGAGGATTTAGAGTAATCAGTTACCAGATTCTGGTGGACCAACTATCTTCCTTACTCCCCTCCCACAGATTCATCATGAGTGAGATTCTTGGCAGTACACCACTTGGTGAAGTGACTACCTACTCTTCTAAGACGTGTAGTAGAGCTATCCCAATCTCGCGCCCAATTGTTCCCTTGAACAGGGCATAGTAATATATAGACCAAATGGAAACATTTAGAAACATTTGCTATTATAGAAGGAATTCAGAAAGCTCTAGATAGGGAATGGAGATATATTTGGGTGGAATCAGACTCTTCATGGAAGCTTTGGATAGGGAATGGAGATACACAATGCATTGGAGAGTAAGAACAAAATGGAAGCTACTTAGAGAGAAAGCATCATGGATTAATGTAACAACTACATGGAGAGAAACAAATTCAGGGGTGGACAACTATGCGAAACATGGTGCAACATTGCAGAATGGAGAGAGTAAATGGTGGGACAACAAACCTCCTTCAGTGAGAAACTTGGAAAACCATTTTACTACTTACGTCCGATTCATTAGCTAAATTTTGATGTATTAGGTGGGTACACTACTGATGATACCCATTCTAAACAAATCTTACACTTCATATTTTTTTTTTTTTGTAACCTTTTATTTATTTTAATCAATTACCTTTCAGCGAAAAAAATAATATATAGACCAAGCAAATATTTTCAAAAATCCATTTTTTTTTTTTTTTATTGTTTGTGCATCATCATTGATTGAGCATTCATGTTTGATCAATATGCATCACAACCGTCATAGAATTACAATGCAAACCCAGAACCGTGTTCTTTTTATGGTAGTCCTTATCACTGGTTATCCCATTGTCCATCATATACCGAATTCAAGTTTACTACAGGAAGTCCTTATGATTATGAACCTCAATTTTCAAACTTTCTGAGTACCCAATACACTCTAGAGTTTTCTAATCATGTCGACAATTCATGGAGTTCCACCACAAATAGTCAACCACCATTCATATATCCACCTAGTCAGTCAGAGTACGGTCACACCCAAAGTTCATTTCCATTCACATTACCATCCATATCAAATTCATATTCCACTCCACCATCCATCACAAACCAACTCTACCAGGAAATGACCAAGCAAACAATTCTAACTCAGTAAATAGCAACTACCTTATGTTTTCTCCAATCCAATTCAAATGATACCACATCTGAGACTAATATTCTTCCTACCAATCTAGAACCCAACCGAAAAGAGAAATAAGATGTTACTATAACAAAGCCAATTGCTAAAGCCCATCCTGATACTCATGACCACTAAAATCCCCAAGCCATCAACCTCTACCTAACTATAGTGAGAATTCCAAATCTTATGATAATGACTATATGCCCGAAGTCATAATTTCTCTCACATGCCTTAATGTATCAACACCCATAAATGAGAAAACTCCGGCAGAAGAAACTCAAGAGCATGTATTGGAGAAAATTTCTGAAGATCTAGGCAGACAGGACAAAGAAAATGAACTGCTTGGAAAAGAGGGAGTAAAATCTATGGTGGAGAGTGGATTTCAATTTAGTTTGGCCGTTAAAGACTTATCGATGAAACAAATTTGTGACAGCCTTACTATTACAGACATGAACCACAATCTTGTGGAAATGCGAAAACTAGATAAAGAATTCTCTAAGTCCTCAAGATCATGTGAAGAATTCTCACACGGGTTTCCATATATACTTGTAACTTTTAAGCTTTTGGACTCCTTTTGGTTTGATTTTTGGGAGTTTGATTTTTCTTTTGACTTTTTTGGAAACATAATTCCATTTTTGTTTTTCTTTTCTTTTTTTTTACTGAAACAAGTAACTGATTTTGAATTGGGACAAGTCTTTCTCATTTTTTTTTCCGCATTTCATCCTATTTCTCATACTCATCATTTAGGTGGGTTATTTTATTCGGGGTTAACAGATGGGTAAGGAATTTTCGGTGAAAGTGAAAGGTTTGATGAAAGGTTCAGTGGGGCGACTAGTGGTAAAATATACATGTATGAATTTTTGGCTATGTCGATCCAAATAAGGCCTAAATTCTCGCCTAGGATTCAGATGGTGATCAAGTAAGTAGACGCGTGATTTTCTCTACTCGGAAACACTACTCCTCTATGTCATTACTCATAATTCAAACATATCGAAGCTTTTTTGTTAGATTCTCATAGGATTGGTAATTTAAGTAAACTAACCGTGGGTTACAAAACTTACTGCTATGTACAATCAATGATACTCAATGCATGAATGTTCATGAAAAGATATAAAAATAATTGTGTACATATTATCTTCAGTTTCTTAAGAACAAATTCTAATTCGAATGATAATGTGAGATTTCTAAACAATTTTCATCACAGAAAAGGAAACAAGACTTTGTCACAAAGTACATTTATTTAGAATAAAAACTATATACAACCTACGAGTTGCCTACTTTTTGCTAGAGGTTCTAACCACCCCCAAACAAAATGATGTTTAGTCCTCGAAGTATCAAGAGATGTAGAAAGAAATTACTTGAGAACCATGAGCAAAATTAGGACTGGACATCTACAACATAAAGGTTTTATAAAAAATATATTATACAAAAAGGAAAAACGATATCACAGCAAACACAACTATATACAGTTACATATATGTATACACATTGTTCTACTCAGATTTTTACCAACCACTAGCTACTGGCTTCCTCTCATCCACTCGAGTGAAATGCATTTTCTTAGCATCGGGCCAATACATAATGGTTTGCCAAATGGTGCTCCATTGTGGTGCCCCTGATTCGTTCAAATGTTCCAACATCTTTTCGTTGTCTAGGAAACAGTGGACGTACCTCAGGTATCGTGACGGTCGCCGCCATGCTTGAAATCTTAATGAAAAATTATTATGTTCGTAGGATAGATATAATCTACTTTAACCTAGTCGTTGAATGTGGCCGAAAACTGTGGGAAATGTGTCCTCATAATTTGGCATGCAGTTACAGGTAAAAGTAAATATTCGTGCTGAAAATTGCGAGCTCTTTTCAAATTAGTGTAAACACAGTTTGTGATATCAAAGAGTGTATAACCTTGAGCAAGAGTATTGAAGACTACAAATGCAATGTCATTGGCAGTAGAGAAATGCCAATCTCCCATGATGTTTAGAAGTACAAACAACATCATAGTTCCCACGTTCATGGTCATGCTTGCTAAGGGAATGGTGGTTTATGGCCATCTGCCAGGTGCTGCTTTGTCTATCCATGCTAGACCATCACCATATGTCTGGCAAAAATAAGTCCATGAAATGAATGGTATGAATTCTGACTAATGTATGACCATGTTGTGGCTGGTTGGTGATAGGGTAGATCCAAAGTTAGGGCAATCGTTGGCTCAGAGAAAATATGTTGTGTCCCCAACTGTGATTATGGACCCATCTAGAAAGAAACTGTGTTCATTGGTGAATGCTCGGGTGTTTTCCATATTGCCATAAAAGTATGCAGTCAAACTTGGATAATAAGTGTGGTCTGGTGAAAGAAGTAGAGAAGACCACCCAATGTTGGTGATGTAGTCTGGTGAAGTAATAATAATAATAATAATAATAATAATAATAATAATAGAGGCGTGATGTAGTGTTGGTTACCCAATGTTTTAAAGTTCTTTCCCCCAATGTTGGTAATTATCTAATGTTGGTGAAGTAGAGAACAAGTGTAGTGTGTGGTATTCTAGATAGGCGTGTGCGTTGACGATTACCATAGATAACATTAGATGGTTTTCTCTTACTCTCATGCAAGGCTAAGTCCAATATGAAGTAAACACTAACAGCAGTCAAACAACAACCTCATATACTAGAATTTAAACTCCTCTGATAGAAGAGACGAGGAGTGAAAGAAGGAGAACCTGAATGCCTCCTTGCTACGCTTATGAATAGGGTCTTTAATACGAACCCCAGCGTCCTGTGGAAGTTTGGATCAATGAATAAACAATAATTTCCAACTAAAAGATGACTTGTAACTAACTTGTTTATATCGAGCTTTCTTCAGAGGGGCGCGGGCGCGCTCAATGATGAGGTAACAAGGGCGTGTGCGCGCTCTATCAATTTTGTTACAAACAAAACTTCACGTGATTCTTAATGGGTTAGTGATAAACATAAAATTGATGCTTAATTATCTATAGATGAATATAAACAACTAATGATCAACTACTTTATCAATATTATTCCTACTCTCAATTCATTATGCAATATAAGAGTACGGATTCGTTCCACTCCTAAACTACCAAGACATAAATGGAATTTAACTAATTTAAATCACAAAGAAATAATGGTGAGAGTAATATTATGTTGAGAGATTTCTATTCTACGATTATATAATGAATTCAAATAAATCTAAATTAACTAAACTAATAGAAATAGGGCTTTGATGGAAGAGAAAGTTATAGAGAAGAGCAATCAATCCACTTAATGATTAGTTTCATGCAAGAATCGAATTATTCATTGAAAAGATATCATCTTTAGGTTTTCACTCAATGATCCAACCTAAAGCCTCAAACTTTATAATCCCTAGCAACAACCTACATCTCTATACTCATTATTACTAGCATGTAGGATTATTACAACCAAATCTCTCGACTTAATTATAACAATCCCTAGTTTAATTTACTATATGCTTATTTTGGAAGTCATGCAATAAACTAAACTCTTTGAAACACATACATAATTAAATAATTCTACTAAGCAATCTATTCCTCATTAGGTTTCATAATCACTCCCTCTAATGAGGGGATTAGCCTAATATCATTGGATTAATTAAACTAAAACAATGAAATAAAGACATAATACAAAGAGGAAGTAATTGAATTGAATAAACTAAAGCTTTTATTGAAAGGTTCTAATGGAGGCTACAAACTAAACCTAAACTAAACTAAAGAGGGAGATATATTATTCTAACTAATGGAAGGTGAGATATGGGGTTTAGAGTTTTTATTCTCTTATATAATGATAAAAAAATCGTGTATGGGTTTTTAGGCTAGGTTATGGACCCATAAATCAAGTCCATAACCCAATTGATTGATCCAAGACTTCCAATTCTGATCGTGCTACTATAGTGCATGTTTTCACTGACTTGTACTACTCTGATCGAGTAAATGCCTAGACTATTGGAAAGGGCTTTCTGAGCTAGTCATTTTGATATAAAATGGGCCCAAATCCAATGGCTGAGTCCAAAGATATGGCCTTTTGAAGTTCTGTTGACTTTTATTCAGCTTTCTAATCCAATTTGACTTTCACTTAACAGTTTTGACTTGGGCTTTTTAAGAGCTTTTTCTCCATGAAACTTGGGTTTTCTTCATGGAACTTCCATAACAATCACTTTAGGTCCTTTTAGCGCCTAATTAGTAATGAATTGACATTTATTCAGCTCCGAAGCCTGAAATACTCAAAAACACGTAATTAGTGATAAACCTATATTATTAATAACATAATTGGCTAAATAGAAATACTATTAAAGGGTTTAAACTACAGTTTTAGGCTCTTATCAAACCACGCCCAAATAGTATTTTGCTTATCCTCAAGTAAATATGTGAAATTAAAATAAGTGGCCAAAAATATATTTTTAACTAGTCTCATTTTGCTGAGTACGATTGCATTGACCATATGCAATAAGGCCTTAAACCACTAGAAATTCCTGAATGGATGAGTTATAGCCTCGTGAGAGTTTTCTAGAGAAGGTACTCACAAACTTCATTTATACTACAACGACTAAGAAATAAAAGTAATTGTTCCCTAATTTTATATCAGAATCTATACATCTCACTAGTATTTAAACAAAGATGATCATTCTAAAACTTAAGCTAATACATGCATAATAATCAAATCATCTTAAGATAAACAACTATACAATGAACTATGATATGAAATGCAATGGCAGGTCCTATTCTAAAACTCTTGGGTAGCGTGCCTAAGTAGGTTCTCACAAGGAATGTGTCAAAACACATAACACTCTGATTTTTCCACTCAAGTTTGCTAACTCCAGTGTGTAGTGGGCACACGTTTCCTCACAATCTTAATGACAATCCAAGAAAGCCGAGGTCGATCAAACATATCTACCATTTACTATCACACCAATCTATTCCTAATTGAGTTAGCGGTCTTTATTAGGTGATACAAGGCATAGGTGTTGGTTAAAGAAGGAAGGAAATGGATATTCAAAAAGACAAGTCTGAGAAAATAGGGTCTTCATATTATGTAACTAGAGAAAATATTGTTATTTTGCTTCTACACTTTTTGCTCCATACTTTGCCCTTATTTTGGCTTTTGACTCCTTTTGATTCTATTTTTGAAGTTCTAACTTTTATTTTTTCTTTTCTTTGGAAGCTTTCTTTTCTTTTCTTTTTCTTTCGAATCAACTAACTAATTTTTGTTTACACAGGTTTTTATTTTTTCTTTTCTTCACTCATCCTATTTCTCAGACTTATCTAGATAGGTATGCTGATTTTATTTTTATTTATTTTATTTTGTTTTGTTTTATTGGGTAAAAGATTTGTGGTTTGTGAAAAGGCTAATGAAAGGCTCAGTGGGGCAACTAGCGGATAATAAATTTCATATAGGTGTGAATTTCTGGATATATCGATCCAAAGAGGGCCTAAATTCTCGCTTAGGATATGGTGTGGTGATCAAGCAAGTAGATGTGTGATTTCTCTACTCGGATTTGACTTCTCCCTTGTGTCATCACTCAGATATTAATTCATATGAGGCTTTTAGGCTAGATGCTCATAAGATATGTATTAAGTACTCCAACCTAGGTCTCAAAAAAATACTGCTAAGTACAATCATAGATGCTCATGCAGGGTGTTCTAAATGCCCTATTTGACAACTCAAGATAGAAAATACGTGTTGGTCTAATTCTCATGTGAAACCTTCCTCCGTATTATCTAATATTTGTGAACACCTCTTAATCGTCTCAGGAATCTGACATTAAAAGACCCACCTTAGATATCCATATTCGCTACGTCCTACCACATAAATGTGATGCGACAAGAGCATCTGTTCTATAAGTGTTTTTTTTCCCACATCTTAATTCCAGATTTAACTGTACTTGCCATCCTGATCCGTGAATGTTCATTTACTGGCTATAAATATCTTTCTTTCAGACATCTTCATTTCACTCATTCTTCACCATTCTTCCCTCACATATAATTTCAAATGGCTCAACCAAGACAAATAGTGCCTGAGAAAAAATTTATGAATTTTTTTCATGAAATTTTATGAATTTCACTCATTCTTCACCATTCCCCTTATTTTGACACTGAAATTATATGTCGAGGATGGATGCCTCTTCTATATTATTCTGCAGCTGCCTATTCTAGAGAATTGGTTATGATGTTTTACCAATTTAGCAAAATGAACCATGGTAAATTCTATTTCCATGCCCATGGACAACACTTTGAATTGACTCCAGAAATCATCTCCGACATCCTTCAAATTCCAATGACGAACCCTGAATTGCATATTCTGGAGTCACAATTTTATACCGTCAAGCAATTAATGCAAGCCACTGTATCTCGTGGCGAACTCAGAAACAGAAACCACGTTGTACTTTAGCGCTCTTTGCAACATAATCAACGAACCGTTCTCCACCGATTAGGACACAATGTGGCTGGAACATCAAAAACATCTGAAGTAACCAAACCTTTTCTCCACATACTCTGGGTAATGCAGACTCAAAGGGATGACTTTTGCATAATCCAATTTCTCTATAACTCGATCACCAGGACCAAAAAACGGTTAACCCCTTTGCCTACCCTAGTCACACGAATTATGTTGCATTGGGGTTAACAAGTTGTTTATCCAGAAATACCTATTCAAATAGCTTACCTTACTGCAATTCACTCAGAGTGCATCACTGGTTTTTGGATTCCAAATACTCCAATGAACCTGACAGAGGAACAAGAAGACCACTACCCATCCTTTGAACATTTCTTAGATGAAAATGACATGCATAACATCTTCAATCCTATGGAAGGCATTCAATTTCTTCACAAAGGCCTACAAGCACTGTATGCTCATCAGGAGATCTTCTTTACACGTCTTTTGGAATTACAGGAAGGTCAGGCAATGCACGAAGTGACACAAGAAGAATTCTTGCAAAACCACTCACAATTTTTGGAAAATCACGCTATCATAATGAAGAACCAAAGCGATTTTTCCACATACCAGGGTGAAATTCAGAAGCAGCTTATCCAACAGATTAATCAACTCAACAGTCTTGTAAATGATCTGCTTCCACTTAGCCATCCTCGCCGTCAATAAAGCTTTGGATTTTGTTCCACCTTTAAAAATTAGGTTTTTATTTATATTTATCTCTTAGTCGACCTCTTTTACTTTTTATGTTTTCTCTTGTTAAGCAATGGTTCCCATTAGATTGTAATAATTCTTGTTGTTGTCAATAAACCATCATTTCAAGACAAATTTTAAACTATTGTTGTAAATTTGTTTGCAGGAGGGCCTTATCTTCTTCCATACTCTTCCATACATCATGACAGACTTTCTTCCACTTTATCATCAGGCGTGGAGAACATATTTGATTCCCTTATGGTGGGACCTTCTCCTTGCTTCACGCAACGTCCCTACTTATTTTTGAACTTCTCACCACGCTGATTGATAGTCTGTCAGGATTCCCTGCTATAAGTCACGACTCTCTCTACACCATCAAATATCATCTTCATCAAGCATGGCAACTCCAAAAATCATTCCTGAGAAATCATTCTAGACTATGATGGACTCCCCTGCTTATGGCATTCACTTCCGTGACTACATCACCGACATTGGGTGGTCTTCCCTAGTTCTTCAATTGGAGCAAACTTATTCTCCAAGTTTGGCTACATACTTTTATGCCAATATAGAAGACACACAAGCATTCAACCATGCACAAGGCTTCTTCCTAGATGAGTTCACAATCACAGTTGGGGACACATAACATATTTTCACTGAGCTAACGATTGCCCTGACTTTGGATCTTCCTTATCACGAGCCATCGACAACATGGTCGTACATCACCCAAATTCATATCATTCATTCTCATGTCCTTATTTTTGTTGGACGTATGGTGATGGTTTAGCACAAATAGACAAAGGAACTGCACCTGGCAGATGGCAAGAGACCACCATTCCCTTAGAAGCATGACTATGAATGTTGGTAATGCGATGTTGTTTGTACTTCTAAACATCATAGGAGATTGGCATTTTTCTACTGCCAATGACACTGCATATGTAATCTTCAATGCCCTTGCTCAACGTGAACCATGATTGTTCCCTAGTGGACAAGTTATAGCCTCGTGACAGTTTTCCAGAGAAGATGCCCACAAACTTTATCTATACTACAATGACTCAGTAACAAAGGCTTGTTTCCTAAATTAATCTCAGATATTTGTACATCTCCTTAGTGGTGAACGATGATTAATTCCCTAGAAACTCAAGTTAATATGCATACAATAATTAAAACATCTACATATGCACATGCATATAGTGAACTTGCCGGATCATGGTTCAAATCCGGCAAGTGAACCATCAGAACAATTAGTGCGACAAGCTCTATCTCAAGTCAGGTTTTTGCAAAAATCGACTGGCTAACCCACCACTGGACACAGCATATGGACCCACTATGCAGGCCTACAAGAAGATATAAGTCATCAATCATGGAGCAAGTTAAGACAAAAGTGCCAAATTATTGGCACAAATTGACACCTTGCATGTGATTAAATACATTGTTTTGACTTTTGGTGCTAAATAGTGTTTAGCTTTGGGGTAATTTGATTTAGAGATAAGATTGTAATAAATGGGAGTAAATGGTAGGAGATGATTTCACGTGGGAAAGGAGAGAATGCTCTCATATGTATTACTTTTGGAATTGGGAGCATTCATTCCATTATTTTTTTCATGTTTTCATTTTTAGTTTTTGTGAAGTTCTTGTAATAGTTGTTAATGGTGGAAAACTTTGGTTCTTTGAAATAAAAGCTTTTGTTCTTCAAGTAAAAATCAGGTCTTTCATTCTTCTTCTTCTATTGTTTTATTAACTTAGCATAGACAAATTTGCATAATCATTTTAATCCCATGATCATGAGCTAAAACCCTCCCAAGGGGAGGGTTAATGATGCTAATATGAGGATCATGCTACATATTCTTAGATTCCAGAATCACTACTTAGGAACTTAGGAATCATTTGACATCCTACCCCAAAATGGTAGTGTTCGACCAAGTTCAGAGCCTGGAACTCGATATGAACTCTCGTGGGCGACCCAGGTGACACTAGGGCTAATTGTGCACGCGAGCCCCTAGTGAATTCAGCCTCCTATATTTGACAAGTTGATGTAGGATGAAACTAGGAGATGAAAGGATATTTCAAAGATGAAATATCAGTTCAACTCCTTATGCTAGTAAGATGGACTAAGAGATTAGTACATCTTGCTAGGGATCGATACTCAACTCCTTTTTTGGGTTTGTCTATGAACCCAAAACGGATTAGAGATGGTAGTGATAATTTTTCTTAAAGATATGTAGTTAGACTTTGCATGAGTATGATTAATCCTCTCCCTTTATCTCTTTCTCTAGTTTTCTCATAAAAGTTTCAGAAATTACTTTGACTTGCATGTTAAGTTATTGTAGGAAGTAAAAATAAAAAGTTCAACATAAAAATCCTTCTCACTAGTTCCCTTGAAACCTATATTAGTTGTGACATCAACCTAGTTTAAGGTTGGACAAACACCTTACTCGAATTATACACACGAATTATATTGACGATTGGCACTTTGACGGTTGTGAAAACAAAACAAAAATCAATCTAGCAAAAGTTTTATCATCATTGATATAACACCCATATTTGTTTTATTCCCCTTTTTAATTAAATATATGAAGTTAAGTAATAATAATAAGAAAAGAAGATAACGATAACAGTGTAGGAACCGTTATGGTCGCAGTTTACAAACCGTGAAACCCATGCGTAGCGGAATAAAGGTTCTCATGATTTTGTTTAGAATTCATACCTTTGATCATCTATGATTTCTTTGAGAATCCAAGCTCTACGATTTAGCAACCTCTTGATCTTCTATTGTATTCCTATCCATAGAATGGACGTTGTGTGGGCAACGATCTACCACTCCTTTTCTTTCTCTTTTTGCCTCTCTTTAGCAATCACTGAATGAATCAATTTTGGCCAAGAAGAAAAGGTTTCTTTATATAGGCTACAACAGGGACCATGAGGAGAAATTAGGGTTAGGTCTCCTGACGGGCTTGGGCTTCCCGTGTTCGCCCAGAACACACAGCCCAAGTCCGTTAACAAATGACTTATTCCACTAAAGGCCATTGTTGCATTACCACCCTAATCCTAAAATTACGTGTATGGGCTCCATATTATATGCTTGTTGATCTCCCCTTGTTTAAGATATCGAATGCCCGTTGATTAAGTCAAGTTACTGACAACTACATTAATCAACAATTTGTGTCCTTGAGTAGTACTACTCAACCTCATTGTCATGTCAGATTAAATCCACCTCCAGGGTTTACATGATAATCCTTATGAGCTCCTCAAGGGGACATCATCAACCCGACTACTTGCGGGTCACGGATTCTATAATGCCCATATTTAAAATACGTATTTATTTATTTATTAATTAATTAATTTAATTATTTATTTAAAATTCGCTGGATTGGATTTGGGATATGTGGGCCTGATTTCTGGGCCCGAGTCTGTGTTAGGCTTAGGTTTCAAACCCAAGTATATATTCATATTTTTCTAGAGAATAGGGTTGAGGAGATAAAAAATAAAATAAAATAAAAATGGAGGCAGAGATAAAAGCTCGTTGGCTAGAGCATTGGAGCGCAACGATTCAGATTAGGAGGGATTCGTCGAGCTGTTAATTAGGTGAGTAGTTATTTTTGCTATTTCATTGAACCTACAGTTGTTTTACGTGTATACGGAGATATTTATGTCTGTCCAAGGTTCTGTTTTATTTATGCTTATTCTCTTGTTTTATTCGGCGTCCTGTCTGTCGTGTTGTTAAAACTTTGTTGAAATCTGTCGTGTGGTTAAAACTCAAAACTCAGAAATCGACGTTGAATTGTCGAACCTTGTTTGGGCCCGTTAATGGCGGCTAAAGCCCCTATACATTATGAATTGAACTTGTTGTGTATATAGTTTTGATGTTTGGTTGTTGAGGTTTGTTGGGGCTGTCGAGTTTGAAAATGGTGGTTGAACTGTTGGATGGGGTTCTGTCGAAGCTCTGAAGGGGCACTAATGGCGTCGCCCAGCCAAAGGAACAAAATCCTTTTGATTTGTTTGAACTCTTTTAGTTGTGATGTTGGTTATTGGTGATTGTGGGTTGATGTTGGAATGAGGGATGTCGAATAGGTGTTGGAAAGGGGTAAGACTGAAGCTTGAAGAAGCTTTAATGGCAGCGCGAATTCGAGATCTAGTTTTGATAAAAAGTATATGAATTGAATGATTGAGGTTTTTTGGTTTTGTTAAAGTGGTAGGGGTTTTTATGGGGATTAAAATCTGTTGGTTGAAATGGGTGAACGAGTGGAAGTTGACGGTGGCCGATTTGGTGGCTGGTGCGGTGCTGGATATGTTGGAGGGAGAAGAAAGAGAATGTGATACGGTGCTCTCGGACGAATTCTAGTTTCTCTACACCTATTAGCTTGTTGGGCCTTGGGCCGAGATCTGTTTTGCTTGGGCCGGACCACATTAGCTATTTTGGGCTAGCTCTTTTTCTTTTGTTTTGGGCCAAACTAATTAGGGTGTTGGGGCCAGTTTCAGACTAAGTTTTGGGCCATTTTCAGTTTAGTCTTTGGCCTAATTTCTTTTATTTCTTTGGGCCAGTTTCAAATTTGTTTTGGGGCCGGTCCATATAACTTAAAATAGATCTAATTGGGTCTTTAAATGTTTAGACTTTTGAAGCCGGGTTCTAAGGTTTGGGTTTGGGCTCAGGTAGTTGGGTCCGAACCATTTCCTTAGTCATGAGCCCATGAGCCATGCACACATGGAAACGACAGTTTGACTTTGACAATGACATGTTGAATTTTTCCAGATTATCACATATTTAAGAATATGGACAAATGTAGTAATAAAATATTGTCAAAATTTGTATAACCTTGTTTGTCATTATCAAATTAAGATTTGGCGTGAGTAATGTGTAAAGCATATAAATATTGGCACGTAACAAGAGGGAAATTCTTATAAGACTTTGATATATACGTTTTTATGAGAATTAAACTACATACGGACTTAGATTCATGGACTTCAGTATTGGGCTTTGATGGTGACTTGAGTTCACATAAATATATTGAACGAATACATTACCTGATTGATTACTATTATGAGTTGCTACTTAAATGAATGTAGTATTTATGAAGGCTTGAGATATTCCATATGGTGTAGTGCAATATATAATTGGCACGTGAAATAATAAGTTTCAAGATTTGAAATAGAGATGCTTGAATATCGTGTAATGAATATAATTGGAACGTGATAATGTGGATTGTATTATAATGAGAAACGTTGAGCTTCAGTACAATTAAGTACACTGGCATGGGATAGAATAAGAATTATTCTGAGATATAATGTATGACACTTTAATAAATTACGTAACGAAAATCCTAGAACCTAGCTACCACAACTCATGTGATTTGGCCCTTGTGATGGGCGTATGTGATATGATTGGCCCTTCGGGCGTTTCAGTGAATCTGAATGGCCCTTCTGGCGTAAGTAATGTGATTGGCCCTTCTAGCATTTCAGTGAAGCTGAATGGCCCTTCTGGCGTAGCCGAATGGTGGCTTGATTATTCCATTCGCAAAATTAGAATGAGACGCGCGATATTTTATGTCGTATAATGGCAGTACTTACATAGTGGCTTTCGTGTGATGGTTACCTGGTGTGCGGCATCCCGCTCACGGTAGTTACGCACGGAGTGGTTCATTATGTGAGGGGAGGCATGTGGATGTACATGTTCGGAGTTGGGAAGCAATTGTGGTAGTCAGGGAAACTAGGTAAGACATAGATACGACGTGATTTTAGGGACACGCAAAGAAAGCTTTAATTAATATAATTATGGTAATGTGTTGGTTAATGATATATCTTTAAAAATATGATTGTATATAGTTTTGCAGAAAGATGGGTCAAACTAATTACTTGTGCAGAGACGACCCACTCTATAATTGAGCATGAAATGCGGTAAGTATAAAATATGCTTGGCCGATTAGTAGTTTAGTTAGAACCTAAGGCACCTCGGTGGAGGAACTAAATGCCTTTGTATTATTGTTGGGAAGCTAAGGCGCCTCAGTGGAGGAACTACCTGCCTTAACTATTGTACTTAGGGATGTTGTATTATTCGTTGGATGTTAAGGCGCCTCAGTGGAGGAACTACCTGCCTTAATTATCGTACTTAAGGATGTTGTATTATTCGTTGGATGTTAAGGCACCTCGGTGGAGGAACTAACTGCCTTAATTAGTGTGTAAATATATGTATAAGTATATGTTGTATTTTAGGGTTACTTACAGCAGCATTGTTTATAATGCTGACCCGATTTGCATGTTTGCTTATCGGGTGTGTTCATTAAATGAACATAGTTGATAAGTCTTGACAGGTTTAGTGTTGAAGAAGGTTGGTTGCTGCTTGTGGTTTGCGTTAGCGTCACATTTCAAGATAGGTTTTGTTTTCCCTTAAGGTGATATAGATTTTCAGTTGAGACAATGTTATTTGTATTTTCATTTGTAATTTTTAAATAAAGAGTTATTGAAAAGAGATTTGTAACCTAATCTTATTTGTGAATTTTTGTAATGAAGAGGACTTTTGTTTAAGTTAAAATTTTTATTGGTTTTTAATTATCCGCATATTTAAACTATTTATGGATTTTTGGGAGTAGAGAGTGCATCACACCTCGAAAATAGAAGAGTCGGGAACAAATATTGTTTTCCCGAATTCTGTCGAAATTCGGGGCGTGACAGATTCCTTCTATAATCAACAGCACACCTTACATACAATGTCATTACCCAATTCATCGAGTTTGTTGATTCACAAATGAATCTCACTCATTGATGATTTAAAGCAATATACAATGCACGCAAGTGCCCATTATTATATCTGGATTAAGAGGACAAGCATCTATAATAACAGAGGTGTTTGTTCTCTTATATAGTTAGTATAAAGAGAAATAACCTCACTTGGTCCTGTTCAATACACACAAAGTGTACTAGTGTAATCCTATAGTCAAGATAGACTAATACCAGATTATACTACAACCGTACCAATGGTTTGTCCAAATCCATCTAGGTTGTGAACGCGTTTACCTATACTTTATAAAGGTAATTGATGATATGATCTTCTGTGTGTCACCACACACCATATCATCTACAACATAAAGTATTAGACGCATGCATATAACTAATAACATATATAATATGCATAACATTTGCCCATATGATTCTCATTAAAAATATAAAGAATTAGAGTTAATACAAAAGTAATGCTTTTAGTATATAACCCTATCAAACAGAAGAGAGAGAAAACGTGGGGAAAGAGAGAGAAGGGGTTTTGTTACAACCGAACCCTCTTTTGCTCCCTCTTGGATATTTTTCAGGGGTTTCAAAAAAAAGAAAAAGAAAAGGAAAGTTAAGAAAACAAAAAGAGACGTAAAGAGTGAAAAGAGAGAGATAGAGTGATACTGCCTTGAGAGTGGTAAAGAGAAGGTTTCGAAGGAGAAAGACTATCTTAATGCTGGTTTTCGAGTTTGCCTGATTTCGAAGGAGAAAGACTATCTTAATTCTTTTGAAATTTTATTGTTTGATTATCATATAATTTGTAGTAGTTATGCATTTTATTTAACGGATTTGGAGATTTAAAAAGGTATTAATTAATTTATCAAATTCATATATTGTATATTATATGTTACTTAGCAAGGTTGACAATTTGACATACTGTCCTTCTGTCGCAAGGTTCACAGTTGCTTGATAAAGATTTTTCACGGATTGTTAAGTGGTCTTTGGTAGTCTGCAAGATGTTGATTGCTTTGAATGGTTTATTAGAACCTTTGGATTGTTTAAAAGGTTGTCTAAAGCTACGTTAAAAACCTTATAGATTACTATTTTAACTAAGAAAAAATTATTGATTTGGGTACTGAACTATAGTGGATTTTACAAAATGGGTATTGTATTTTTTTTTTTTGCAAAATAGGGTTCTATAGATTTCAAATATTACTAAAATGGGTACCGTCAATGTATACTGTAAAGTATGTATACGTATTTGATGATTTGGCATACATAATGCGTGCACATGGCAATGCAGTCTCCACATAAGTAGCGCATGTGCACGACACGTGAGTCTCCATCTTGGTTTTTTTACGAGAAATGAAAGACGCACGCTCTCACTCATGTGAGTGGTCAAGAACTTCGCTTTCTCGAAGTCCTGATGTTGATCTCCCTCCAAAATCCCTAACTTCACAAACAATCACAATGGTTTTATTCAAGATCAAACCATCTCTATTGGTTTCTCTATTTTTCCAAAAAGAACTTGCAAAAATGAAGGTAATTGCAATAATGAAGCATATGCATTATTAGTTTGAAATTTCTATTAGTTTCATGAATACATGAGGTGTTTCTAATATTTATGGTTGTCCTTGTGTGAGCTTTATACATTCTTTTATCTTTTAGTTTCAAATGTTGTTGTTAACGATGATTTCTTCAGTAATTAGTATATGCTTTGTTCACCACAGGTTGAATGTCAGGTATGTGATGAGGTTGGACACTCAGCTATTGAGTGCCCATTTATGTACTCTCCCTGTAAGGAAGTTACATGTGATGGGATCCGAATGTTGGGCATATCGCAAACAACAAAGAATCCAGGACAGAAGTACTTGAAGTGCCAACATCAATCATGTTCAAGTTATATGCAATGGTTGGATGAAGCTGTTGCTGAAAAATTGTTTGGGATTGGATCAAGCTCATCAAGAAATGAATGCTTTAAGTGTGGTCAGGCAGGCCATTGGATGCAGGAGTGCCCATGGGTAGATTGTGACAGCAAGAGAAATGATTGTAGGGGAATAAGGTTTGTTAAGACTGCCAAGTATGGAATGAATATTGGAAAAAAGTATTTGGAATGCAAGAGTTGTGGGGAATTTGAATGGGTTGAAGATTCACTGAAGAGGGAGTCAAGAAATAAGAGAACCATTTTGACAACAAAACTCCTTGTTACCTTAAAAATGACTCTATCTGAATTCTCAAAGCTAAATATAAAAGGATGAGCATGTCTAATAGAAACACAATAGCAGGAGCAGTTGCAAAAACTGAGGGAGGAGAATTCATGAAGCAGGGGGTTGTTGTTGCTGAAGTGGCTAGTATTTTGGCTGATCTAGTATGTTTTAAGTTTAGTTGGTTAAGTAGGTCTTTTATTGGGGAGGCTCATGAACTAGCTGCCTGGGCTAAGGCTCTAAATCTGAGCACTCTTCCACCTTGTATTGTTGACTCAGGTGTCCAAACCATTAAATTATGATTAATGAAATATCCATTATTGGAAAAAAAAAAAAAAAAAAAAAAAAAAAAAAACTTGTTTGAGTTTTAGCTTCAGTTCTGTTCAACTTTTGTTCTAACTGTTAAGTTAGAGTGTTAGTTCTAGTTCAAGTTGTTAACAAAAGAAACAATCTAGTTCTAGTTCTAGTTCTACTTCAATTATGACATAAAATTTCTGACAATGTACTAAATTCTGACAGATATAGCAAACATATACAAGTTCTAGTTCAAGTATTATCCATGAACAAAAGACTTTCACATAAAGCAAACATACAAGTTCTGACAGATAGGAACTACAAGCATAAAACAAACATATAAATTCACATAAAAGTTCACATGGAGCAAACAGACGAAATTCTGACAGAAAAAACATAGCATAGTGCAATTCTAACAGAGAAAACATACAAAATTCTGACAAGCATAAAGCAAAAGACAAACATAGCAAACATACAAGTTTGCTTGACATTCCTTAACAAAATACTCTTAAAAAACTAGACTAAACATTGCATCACTTCTTCTCCAGAGTACTAGACACTCCAACAATACTAGACACCGTCACTTCTTCTTCAGAGTTTTTCCCTGAGTTTTCATGCACACACCTGCAACTGCCAGTGCTAAAACAACTTCTTTAATTTGTTTTTTATATGGCCCAGCTGGGGCTGCTGGGTTTGTTGTGCTTGAGGTGCTTGCTTGAAGCCTAGCTGCTATCCTCTGTGACACAGTAGACTTCTGGAATCCGGGTGGTGGCTCATCATCATCATCTGGAACAACTTCTTTCTCTTTCACAACACAATAGGGAAGACATTTTTCTACTTTTCCTTCTTCCCCAAGCACCTCAATATAGCACAACCTCTCACACTTAGGACAGACTCCAATATGTAGGTCTCCATCTTGGTACACCATCTCCATGAACACCTTCCTTCCCTGTGTTGTCTTCATAATTTCACATAGTTTATCATAGGACTCACTTAACTTGGATGTGTCCATTTGAACACTCTTCACAGCTCCTTTCACCATGTCAACTTGAGAGTGAGTGATCGAGTGATTTCTAATAATGTTGAGTAGAGAGTGGTGTGAGTGGAGCTGTTCTTATGTAGGAGATGAGCATTTGTACATGTAAAGAAGTTAATACACACTCCTACTCAACTAACATATTCATTAAGCATAACTTACAATGCAACAAATATTGACTACAATCTCTCCAAAACAGTGCCAAATATATAAAGTTATTTTCTGCTGCAGTTCCACAGTTCCGAGTCCATATTAATAAATAACCCATATGCAACATTCATTTCCATAGTAAAATTACATTCATTCCCATAGTCAAATTACATTCATTTCCACATTTTCATATTCAAATATAAGTCAATATCTTAGTTAAATTACATTCATTTCCATAGTCAAATTTCAATTACATTCCTTTCCAAATTGGCCTAACAGTGTTTGTCTTGGTCTTAGTTGCACCAGCTCTGGTCTTCGTTGCAGCAGCTCCTTGTTTACTTGTCATTGACCTTGTTGTTAGTGACTTGCATTCAGTTATTGTCATGGTCTTAGTTGTACCAGCTCTGGTATTATTTCTAGCTTGAATTGGCCTTGCTTGAGTTCCTTGAGCAACAGCTTCACTTTCTTGAGTTCCAGCTGCTATAGTTGCAACCATATTTTTAGTATTAGTTCCAGAGGCTTTTGGTATATGAACATTCATATTTTTAGCTGCAGAAGAAGAAGCTGCATTCAATCTTGAACCTGAACCATTATAAACTTTGATTGGTGGTGCATTGATTCATGAACAAATGAAATGACTGCCAGTGTGTTCTGATATATATAGGCCATAACCTTGTGGTGGACTTCTTTTCTCCCAGAAGTCTTTCTCTTCTTGGTTTTGTCCTACAATATACATTGCAATATATAGACATAAACTAATATGGACAACCATTAATATAAACTAATAAGGATAAACTAATAAGGATAAACATAAGTAGTATAAACACAAGTTGGATAACTAATAACCTAAGATGGTTGCACACTAGGTGGTGGCATGGTTGGATGAGGAGTAGACACTGGTATGTTCTTACTCTTCCTCTTTGATAAGCACCCAAAACTGTAATATTAAACCCCGAGAGACATAGCATTTTGGTCAATTATGTGTTTAATAATCATGTAATAATTATATTTTCGTACTTTTGCAGGTTTCCGTAGTTAACGTGATTATAATGATAAAACATGCATCGAAGTACGGGAATACTGGAATATTTAAAGTCTTCCCACTCAGCCCCAGTGAAGCCCAGCAAAGCCTGAGTAGAGCCGAGGTTTCTAAAGGAACAAAACCAGTGCGAAACGGGTCCACATGTAAAGAAGCAACAAATTTCCGAAGCTCACATATTTCAAACCTGGACGCCGACATCGGCTAGTGAACTGCCAGAGCAACCAGGGCGACAAACTCTACGCAAAGACAAAAAGTTGTAAAAATGCCAAAATCAGCGCCGCCACTAGACACACCACATGGACCCACTCTGCAGGCCCAAAAGGCATGACGAGTCAGCATAGGCAGGTGGAAAGTGATGGTCACAATTTTGTGCCACCTTGCAAAAGGAAAAGACACGTATCAATTCAAGGTTTGAATTGAATTGGCTGAAGACAAAACATTAATTGCAAAGGAATACAAATGAGGAAAAGACAAAAAGCAAAGTAAACCAGGTAAAGACAAAACTTTGTATTTCAAAGTTTTGAAGGATTCAAATTGACAAAAGGACGAAACCAAATTAAAGGCTTCACGAGAGACCAGCCTATATATTTGTAAGGGGGGTCTTCAATATTTCTCCTTCAACATTTTTATGCTTTAGCTTATGCTCATTAGTTAATTAGTTAGTTTATCGTCTGTAGCTTCATTCCAGTAGGTACTTTACATTCCGTCATTTTCTCTTCCAGCAGTTTCAATACTGTAAGTTATTTCTTCTTAATAAAAGTCATTTCTTTTCAAGTTTAATTCCTGTCCTGCATTTACTTATTTATTGTATACATCAAATTTAATTATTCCTCTAATGACCATGAGCTAATGCCCCGGGGGAGGGTTATGCTGCTCATGTGAGAATCCAGATTGACACTTTAATGTTCTAGAATCACTGCTTAGGAATTAGGTGTAGATTATACATCCGGTCCCAAAATGATTAAAACTGTACAAATTTGGAGTGCTGATGCTCCAGAACAGTCTTGCGAGAGACTCAAAATATCTCGCGCCCGACTATTTTGTGTTAGACAACTCTCCAATTTGTCCAACTGATGTAGAATCGAACCAGGAGCTGAAATGATATTCCAAAGATGAAATATTAGTTCAAGTCCTTATGCTAGTGTGATGCGACTCAGAGATGTGCGCATTTTGCTAGGGATCGATACTCGACGTCATCTCAAGTTTGTCTATGAACTCGAGACATATTAGAGCTGTAGTGATGTGGTAGCATAAACTGTTGAAAATGATTCTTACATGAGTATGAATTAACCTTCTCCCTGTTTCTCTATCTTTGTTTATTTACTTCAAAATCACCGTTAATAATTTATTTTATTTGCATTACAGTTAATTTACTTAAACCAACTAAATAACCTAAAATCCTACTCACCAAAAGTTATAAATCCAGTTGTAAACCTTGCTGAGCCTTAAGGTTTGGACGATCCCTTACTCGATCTATCCTACCAAATCCACGTGAGTAAGGTAACTTGACTAAACGGACGACTATACGGACTTTCGACTTTGGACTTTGGTCTTCGGACTTCGGACTGTGGACCTCAGACTTAAGTATAAAACCTCAAACTGGAAATCCACATTTATCAAATGGTGCCGCTACATGCCGAAAGACTTTAGACATTTAAACATAATAACTAGAATACATCAAACAAAACACCCTCCCCTATCCCCTCATCTTTTTAATTTCCATTTCTTTTACGATACTAACGTGTTACGTACCTGTTGCCCCAACTTTTTCTACTAATAGATATCTGTGAGCCAGATCTTGTTTATTTTTATTAGCACAGTCTAATTATTCCGTAGGAACTTGAAGTACTGAACTGACAAAAGAGTCTCGGACGAGACTATATTAGTAGCGCGCGAGACTAACCTGGAGTATCAACACTCCGGTTTTTAGGTATAGGCCACTTTCTTTCTCAGTACTATTTTGGACTCTCTAGTCCTATTTATCCCCCATCCAGTAAGTTCACGAGCGCGGGAGTTAATTCTATCATTGTACGAGGAATCACGGATCGCCAAGTTTCGAATTCTTAAACTCCTCAAACTTTGTCGAGGATATTATTTGGTTGTTTGCTATAACCTGTTTTACCTTGCATGTTTGTGTGTTGGCATGAGAACTCTTTGCATGTAAATGTGGTTCGTCATTACATATTCACGTTAATACGATTAATATGATTCGAATATATTTGGATGTATGCGTAATTTCAAACCACCTGCTTAGAATATTTTTGTATGTGTATCTTACATCAATTCACGTACGCGGTATTCATTTGCATGAGTTCGTTCTCGACATTCCCCTAGCTCACATATAGTTGCACATATCGGTAGCTATTAATTATTGCATGCGTAGGACATATTTTTATTCACATATAAGTAATATAAAGTTGCATGTGTAGACTTCCTGTGTAAAACTAGCTTGTGTTAATTGTATGTTTAGTTTCTATTTTGGCATCTATCGTTTTTAATTGCATGTTTCGTAATCACATGTCCATAATACATTAATTACGTAAACTAAAAAATAAAATAATAAAATAATAAAAAAAAATTAAAAAATTAAAAAATTAAAAAAATCCTAATAATTAAAATTTCATCATAATCATCTTAATAATACCCCACATAATACACCATCATAAATTATCATCTTATTCCATCAGTGTCTAGGAAACTTGAAAAATTGAGGTTGCCTAATTAAGGAACATGCTAGCACGAACAACCTCCCTCAATTCTCTTAGGTGACCTGGCTTCTGGAATATTCACACGTTATCCTAGCTTACCTGCTTGAGTTAGCAACAGCTTAGGAAAACGTGTTTCACCTCCCTCCTTCCTTAATTCTAAATCCTCCTGTCATAATTTGTTCCTTATGAGCCTAAAATTAAAACTTGTATTTGTATAAGACTACGGTCTAATACTGATAAGGAATTAGAACTTACATATCGTTGTCAGAAATACAATAAACAACTGCTTATGCTATCTCCTAGACATAGTTCCTCCTCCGTAAACCAACCTCGTAAAGTATCTCTGTTACTATTATCTCCCTTAGTTATGGCTCAAGAAAATCCCACAGTCAAGAAACCCTTTTCGACTTCTATACTGCCTTACAGGAAGGACCTGCTTCCTGCATTAAACTCGATGAGATTGCAGGAGATTTTCGCATTCCGCCAAACATTTTCGGTTTGTTACCTGTTTACCATGGTCTAGACCATGAAAAACTGTACAGTCACCTTCGTCGGATGCAACAAGTAGTCACCACTTTCCGCCATCCGACCGTTACCAATGAACAAGTCTTGCTTAGTTGTTTCCATTCACCTTAGCTGATAAAGCTTCAGTTTAGCTCACAGGTGAAGCGCCGCAATCCATTAACACATGGGCCAAACTCGTACAAGCATTCATGATAAAGTTCTATACTCAGAAGAAAACTATAGAAATGCTTCAGAAGATTCAATTCTTTCGCCAACACCCCCATGAATCCTTTTCAAAAGCATAGAGCAGATTTACTGATCTGCTTCTCGAATGTCCTCATCATCAACTTGACACCGCTGTCTTAGTCCGTTCATTCTTTAATGGTCTCTCTGACCATCAAAAGGAAACATTAGATATCATGAACGGCAGTTGTTTCATGGACAAAGGCGTTACTGAAGCATACATTTTTCTTGAGAAACAGGCTTCACGAAGCACCCATTGGGGAAACACTGATTCTTCCAGATCTTCTAAAGACACTCCTACCAAAGTTACATCTATGTTCGAGGTCAAACCCGATCCAGAATTAAAAACTTTGACCGAGTCCCTAAACAAAAATTTTGATGCTCTTTCAGTTCAAGTAAATGATCAAAAACCCAAACAGGTCATGGCTGCCAACGCTTCCCCATGTCCTCTTTGCTCAAGTCCTGAGCACGCCGATTCTTATTGTCCTTTAGTATACGAGTGCCCTCCCCAACCTTCTGAAGATGCTTGTGCTTTCAACATCCCTAATGCACCTTGGCGACAACATCCGAATTTGGCTTGGGCACCCCCTGCCCAACAACAAGCTCCTCCGGGTGTCAACAACATTCCTGTACGACCACCCGCGAACTACAATTCCGACCATCAAGGAAATTCTCAGCAGTTCAAGCAAGGGCAAAGTAATTTTCCCAACAACGCAAATATAGGGTACCAAAACAACCGCAACCTTGTTCCTGCTAATCAAGGATATGGTTACCAAAATCAACCTATAAACAATAACCGTGAACTTGTTCCTGCTACTCCACTAGTACAATCCACTGCTTATAAAACAGCTGAAACTTTTCTGACTTACATGCATCAACAAAATCAAATCCTAGCATCCATCCAACAGTATCTTCAGATGTTAGCACAGGATAAAAATCAAAAGGGCGTGCTCCCTGGCCAAGCAGTTCCAAACCCTAAGCCCACAAACACTGCCTTTGAACTCAACAATGCACCAGGATCTAGTAATCCAAGCCAAGGTGAGGTAAATGCCATTACCACTCCTCGTTCTGGCCGAACCATCGACAATCACATACGTATGCCAGACATCGAATCGACGGAAGCCGCGGCTGACATCCTTCCAACTCCTACCTCGTAACCTATAGCGGAAGAAGTTGTTCCTTCCAAATCTACGTCGACGTCCCCAGGGAAGGACGTCACTGATCCATATGCGTGATTCCGCCCAAAAGCTCCGTTCCCTGCCCGTTTGGCAAAGAACAAACCTGACGAACACTTCGATGAGATCCATGAAACCTTCAAAAATTTGACCATAGACCTACCTTTCCTAGATGCGCTTAAGCATTTGCCCAAACATGCCAAGTTTTTGAAAGACATGTGCACCACTAAACGACGTATGAATGTTCCTCAACAAGCGTTCCTCACTGAGTAGTTTCCCTCGATTACTACTACCAATGGTGTGGTTAAATACAAAGACCCAGGTCGACCAACTGTACCATGCACGTTGGGCGACAAGTATACCGCTACCACACTTTTAGACCTAGGCGCCAGTGTTAACCTACTTCCCTACTATTTGTTTAAGCAGTTACGTCTTCATGAATTAAAACTTACCAATATGACTCTGCAACTCGCGGATTGCTCTATCAAGTACCCAAAGGGCATAGTAGAAAACATCATAGTCAAGGTCCAAGATTTTTACTACCCAGTTGATTTTGTCATTCTAGATACCAAAGTAGCATGTGACTCCATCCCTATCATTTTGGGACGTCCATTTCTTGCAACTGCTAACGCTCTCATAAATTGTCGGGACGGTTGATAAGAGCCCAAAACTGTAGTTTTAACCCTGTAACAGTCATACTTTTAGACCAATTATGTGAGTAATAATTAAGAGTTAATACTGATTACGTGTTTTTATGCGTTTCAGGCTTCAAAGTCAATTATGTGCAGAAATGTGCCACTTTGATGAGATAAAGGAGAAATGGTTGGTTGCTAAGGAGTTCTGTGATTAAAGGCCAAGATTCAAGAAGACAAAGCCTTTCTAAAGCCCGGTCAAAGCTGAAAAGTCAAAGTCAACGCGGGCAGAAAATCACACAAGTCAGCAGAACTTCCGAAGGCCGTATCTTTGGACTCAGACCTCGGAATTGGGTATACCTTATGTCAAAACGATCGGCTCGGAAAGAGCTTTCCAATGGTCCAAAACTTGGCCCAATCAGAGGAGCATAAGTGGACGAAGAGTCTGTCGAAGCCAACTATAATTGAAGAGGCTTTTTTGGACTTAAAGAATTGGGTTTTGGGCCTGATTCTCTGGCCCAAAACATGGCTCCAAGCCCATGCACGATTTTTGGATCTGAACATATAAAAACAAAAGCTTAGCTCTTTGTTAATGGTAGATAGTTAGACCTAAAACTATAGATAATTCTAGATCTAGTTTTCATTAAATAAAATTAAGTTTAGTTCATTTCAATTCTTGTTTTAGATTAATCTTTAGAATCATTGTTCTTCATTAGTTTGATAAATAAAATAGCTAGTTTATCAATTTTGATTTTGTCATTTCAATTTATAGATCTAATTTTAATTCTTGTTGAGTATCATTTCTGAGTTGTTAAATTAGATTGAAGTATTGTTAGTTAAATTAGTCAAGTTAGAATTTTGGTATGATGTTTAGTTATAATTCAATGAGAAATAATGGTTTGATGAATCAAGGCTAAAACCTCCATTAGAAGGGTTGATGAAGCCTTGATGAAAACTTAGTTGTATAGTGTAGAGTCGTTGTATAGTCTATTACATTCTAGAAGGTCGTGTTTCGCCATGAGAATGGGTGACGACCTCACATGCTAGTTATAATTGGCAGAAATGCCATGCTAATTAGGGATTAGAACGAGCAATAATTACCGTAAGAACGTAGGAATTGGATTACAACAGTCTCTGCTAGGTGATTAAGTTGGATTCGAGGTGGATTCACTTCCCCTCTAATTCTTATTCTAGATTCACATTTCAGTATTCCGTAGCATTCCGTTATTCGTAACTTGTCAATTGAATCCACCCCGTAGTATAGAATTCCCCTCGTAAATCTCTCACTAGACTTAAGACCGATTAATTAAACTAGAAAACATTCCATGCTAAAGAACTAGGAATGGAACGAATTTGTTAGTCCACTCTATTTCGATAGAATTGAGAGTAGAAAACTTGATAAATGAAGCACGTATTTAAGTTTTAGTTTACTTACGTTTTGAGTTTTATCGTTCATTTCGTAGGTAAACTATCATTTTTATGTTTATCAAATGGCGTCGCTGCCATCTTAGTTACCTTTAGCATTGGTTTCATAGTATAATTAGTCATTTTTAAGTCCCATTAAACCCACCCACCCTTGTTTGATTCATACTGTGGTTGTCCGTTTCAGCATTGAAAAGTTCCGCGAAAATTACACCTGAGCGCACTCGCTTCAAACGCTGGAACCTTGAGCGACCGCCCAAACCGAAGCGACCCACGCTCAAACACCAGAATCGAAGTTACACGGAGTGCACCTCGCCCAAAGTGAGCGCACCTAATTCTAAGCTGAATTTTGCCGGATTTCCACAGGTTTGTTTCGAACTTCGATTTTTTAAGTTTTTCAATGTTCTAACTTGTTATATACACTGAACACACGTAAACAAGACGCTATTCATAAGCGAAGCAAGGACGCAATCAGGTATTCCTTTTTTCCATACCTCGCATCTCCAGTTAGAGGTTTATACTAATATATCAAGATTGTTTGGAGTGTTGTCGTGTTTAGACTTAGACTTGCATGAGATTAAGGTCTGGTCGGAGAAAAACACCAAACGTAATTAACCGTCAACGTCAACAAACAAATCTATCGAGTATACCAATCACTACACCTCTAGCTACTATCCCACCCACCACACCGACATAATGGTGAAGAAAGAGAGAGACTCCTCTCTCCGACTTTTTACAAAGCCTTGAAATGATAGCCCAAAATCTTGCATCGTTCTAGCGGACCCAAATGGGATTTTCAATTCCCCAAACAAATTTAATTTGTTACCCGTTTTCCATGGTTTAGACCATGAAAAACCTTATCAACACATGCGTAGGATTGAACAAGTCCTTACAACATTCCATCATCCTACGGTTGGTGCGGAACAAATTAAACTGAGGGTATTTCCCTTCACCTTAGCCGATAAGGCAGCGTCTGGAACATTTTATATCTGGATTAAGAGGACAAGCATCTATAATAACAGAGGTGTTTGTTCTCTTATATAGTTTAGCCGATAAGGCAGCTATTTATGGAACATTTTTACCCACCCCTAAAGACGGATGAGATGCTTTCCAAGATTCATTTTTTTCGACAGAATCATCATGAATCATTTTCTGAGGCTTGGAATCGTTTCACCGTTCTGCTTATAGAGTGTCCACACCATAACCTAGCAAAAGACACGTTAGTTCGTGCCTTTTTCAAAGGACTTCTACATCACCATAAAGAAGTCCTTGACATAATGAATGGGGGTAGTTTCCTAAGTAAAGGAGCCTTGGAGGCTTACAAATATTTAGAAGATCAAACTAAACGCAATAATAATTGGGGGCGTAGTGATGATATCCCCCGCTCTGCTAGTTCTTCTTCAACAGTTAAGGCCGCCGGTATGTTTGAGATGAAACCCGATCCAGAACTTAAAAATTTAATCGAATCTCTAACTAAAAAGGTTGAGGCTATTTCTGTTCAATAAAAGCCTATCCCCGTCATGAATGTAAACTCCAACCCATGTAATTTCTGTTTGAGTCATGAGCACCCTGACTCCTATTGTCCTCTCGCCTATGAACAACAACAATTAGAGCAAGATAATGTTTGCTCCATTAATAGCTATCCTATTCCTAATGCCCCATGGAGACAACATCCCAACTTTAGTTGGCGAAACAATCAACAAGTTACACCTCCAGGGTTTAATAACCAAAATGCTAGGCAAGCAAACAACTATAACCAAGCCCCACCTAGACAAGGACAAGGTCAGGGGAATTATAATAATTATAACAACCAAGCGCAACCACGACAAGGTCAAGCACAAGGTCAGGGTAATTATAATAGTTATAATACCAATAGAGGTATCGTTCCGGTTAACAATAATAACTATCACACCCTGCCCATAAATAATCAACGTGAGATAGTTCCAGTCGCACCACCTGTGACTACTACACCTACACAACCGGATCGTATCGACGCCTTTATACATGTTACCCAACAACTTTTCCAAATAATGACTCAATCAAACCAACAGATCTTACAATCCATAAATCAGGGCATACAATAATTAGCCCAAGAGAAAGCCCAACCAAAAGGCGTGTTTCCAGGACAAGGGATACCAAACCCTAAAACGGCAAACACAACCTCTGAGGTAAACGGTAATACTAGTACGGAAACTACAATCGTAGGTGACCTAAATGCCATCACCACTCTCCGTTCTGGAAGAGTGGTTGATAACACAGTAACTATGCCTATAGTTACCCCATCAGTATTCCCTACACCAGATATCCAACTAGATACCGAAATAGAAACTGAAGAGCCTACCACTGTAGAGGTACCAGTTAAACCACATCCTAAGAAACAGAAAGCCAAGGTTACACATCAAGTCGAGCCATAAGCTAAATATAGAGCGAAACCACCGTTCCCTCAGAAATTAGACATGCTAACCAGGGATACAAACTTTGAGGAGATTAGGAACATTTTCAAAAATCTAACGATAAACCTTCCTTTTCTTGAAGCTATTAAAAAGCTACCTAACCACGCTAAGTTTCTTAAGGAGTTGTGCACTACTAGGCGTAAGACCAACATACCTAAAGACGCCTTTCTAACTGAACAGTTCCCAACTTTATTCGAAAATAATGGAATCGTTAAGTACAAGGACCCTGGTCATCCTACTGTAAAATGTACCTTAGGAGATTCCCACACGACGACCGCTTTATTAGATCTGGGGGCGAGTGTTAACTTACTCCCGTATTATTTGTATAAACAAATAGGTCTACAGGAAATACAACTTACAAGAATAACGTTGCAGTTAGCGGACAGGTCAATTAAGTATCCTAAGGGTGTAGTGGAAAACGTGCTTGTTAAGGTTCAGAATTTCTACTATCCTGCTGATTTTGTTATCCTCGATACAAAAGCCGCTAACGACTCTGTACCGATCATCTTAGGGCATCCCTTCTTAACCAACTGCCGCCAACGCTTATAAATTGCCGCTGATGGTAAGATGTTCTTATCTTTTGGCCATCTTTCTGTTGAGGTAAATGTTTTTAAAATGATGAAATAGTTACCAGAATCGTCTATAAATGGGGAGGTTAGCATGATCGAGAGCTTAGCTCAAGATTATTTTAACAACACTTTTCCTGAAAACAATATGTACAAATTTCTTTCTTTTGGAACTTCAGATTTTGTAAATGACTCCTACTTAGAGAAAGTCAACACCATCCTTGAGTCCACACCAATTGTAAACCCGCCGGTTGCTCCATATACTGAGTATGAAGACTTGCTACCTAAGCAAGTATTCATTATGCAAAATGGGGACCCTGATGAAACATCTATTGACATTCCTTCCACCCCAGTGCTTAAACCTCTTCCCCCGGAGTTAAAATATATTCAACTTGATCCGATGGTAGTCATCCGGTAATTATATCTTCTCGGTTAACTAAGGATGAAGAGACACGTTTAATCAGGATGATTAGGGAACATCGGTCTGCAATTGGTTGGTCCCTAGCCGACATTAAGGGAATTGACCCTAATGTTTGCACTCATCGCATCCATTTTTAGGATAACGCGAAGAATTCTCGCGAACCTCAGCGTCGTTTGAACCCTGCCATGAAAGAGGTGGTTAGGGAAGAAGTCTTACAATTACTCGATGCGGGTATCATATACCCAATCTCTGATAGCGAATGGGTAAGCCCCATTCATGTAGTTCCTAAGAAATCGGGAGTTACTATGGTACATAATGGAAAGGGTGACTATGTTGTCACACAAGGACCTATGAAATGGAGAATCTGTATTGATTACAGATGTTTAAATGCTATGACACGAAAGAATCACTTTCTTTTACCTTTTATAGATCAGATGCTCGAACGCCTAGCTGGTCATGCTTTTTACTATTTTCTAGATGGCTACTCAGGCTATTTTCAGATTATTATTGATATTGATGACCAAGAAAAGACTACCTTCACATGTCCCTTTGGAACGTATGCCTATAAACGAATGCCTTTTGGCCTTTGTAATGCTCCCCGTACCTTCCAAATGGTGTATGCTTCATATATTTAGTGACATGGTAGAGCTTTATGGAAGTTTTCATAAATGATTTTTCTATCTATGGAGACTCCTTCACGATTTGCTTGTCTAACCCGTCTAAAGTTTTGACACAAGTGTGAAGAAAAGAGCCTCGCTTTTAAACCGGGAAAAGTGTCATTTCATGGTAAAAAGGACATAGTACTAGGTCACATTGTATCTAGTGATGGCATCGAAGTAGATAAGGCCAAACTAGATAAGATAGCGACTTTACCTAAACCACGGACCGTCCCATGATATTAGAGCCTTTCTAGGCCATGCAGGTTTTTATAGGCGTTTTATTAAAGATTTCTCGAAAATAGCTAGGCCTTTAACTAATCTGCTTTTGAAGGATGCAATCTTTGATTTTAATTTTAACTGTAAGCAGGCTTTTGAAACTTTAAAAGTCACCTAACCTCTCGCACCAATTATACAGCCTCCCGATTGGTCTAAACCTTTCAACTCATGTGTGATGCTAGTGATTATGCAGCTTGGTGTCGCCTTGGGGACGTAAACTAGATAATAAGTCCACCGTTATTTATTATGCTAGTAAAACCTTAAACGATGCTCAACGGACTTATTCAACTACTGAAAAAGAATTCTTAGCTGTCATTTATGCTTTAGATAAGTTTCGGCCCTTATTTGGTTGGTTCTAAAACTTTAGTTTACACGGACCATGCACCATTAAAGTACCTTCTTGCAAAGAAGGATGCTAAGCAGATTAATCGATGGATTCTTCTCCTCGCAAGAGTTCACATTAGAAATAAATGACAAAAAGAGGGGTCAAAAACGTGGTTGCCGACCACTTATCTAGACTTACAAACCATTTTATAATAGTGATTCCGAAGTTCATACCGACTCTTTTCCCGATGAGCATCCAGATGCTATTTTTTCACCATGGTATCTTTGACATTGTAAATTATTTAGCGGATGATGTTATGCCTTATAATTGGTCAAGAAATGAACGTAAGAAGTTATTGGCCAGAGTTAAGTTGTACTACTAGGATGAGCCCTACCTTTTTAAGTATTGTGCGGATCAGATTATTCGTCGTTGCATTCCCCAGTGGGAATATAATGAAGTTCTATCGTTCTGCCATGACAAAGAGTGTGGTGGCCATTTTAGTGGAATGAAAACAGCCACTAAAGTTCTTCAATGTGGATTTTATTGGCCTACCCTTTTTAAGGATGCCCAAGTGCATTGCAAGACGTGTATTCGTTGCCAACAACTTGGGCGAATCACGAAACGTAATATGATGCCATTAAATCCAATCTTGATAGTAGAAATTTTTGACGTTTGGGGCATTGATTTCATGGGTCCCTTCCCTGTTTCCCACGGTTTTATTTATATTCTAGTTGCCGTGGACTACGTGTCTAAATGGATAGAGGCCATGGCTTGCCGTAGCAATGACCATAAGACAGTTGTATTTTTTATCAAGGAGTATATTTTCTGTCGTTTTGGCATTCCTAAAGCCATCATTAGTGATGGTGGAACACATTTTTGCAACAGAGTTATTGCATCCCTAGTGAAAAAGTATGGAGTTACACACAAAGTAGCAACTCCTTATCATCCACAAACTAGCGGACAAGTAGAAGTTTCTAATAGGGAAATCAAAAAGATTTTAGAAACAATCAGAAATCCCGATAGGAAAGACCGGGTCGGCGCCTATCGGATGCCTTATGGGCGTATAGAACTGCTTTCAAAACTCCTATAGGTATGTCTCCCTTTAGACTTGTATTTGGGAAACCTTATCATTTGCCCGTTGAATTAGAGCACCGTGCTCTGTGGACTATAAAAAGCCTTAACTTCAATATTGATGAGGCGGGTGTCAAACGCAAGTTGCAATGGAATGAGCTTGAAGAAATCCGTAGTGATTCTTACGATCTCGCGAAGGATTATAAAGCTAACATGAAACGTGTTCATGATAAGCAAATCTTGCGCAAAGAGTTTGTGGTTGGTCAAAAGCTTTTGCTTTATAACTCCCGTCTACATATTTTTCCAGGGAAATTAAAAACCCGTTGGTCTGGTCCTTTTTTGGTTACTGAAGTCACCCCTTACGGGGCAATCACCTTGGTAAATCCCAAGGACAACAATACCTTTCAAGTTAATGGTTAACGATTAAAATATTTTCACGAACTTCTGTCTCCTGATGTAGAGGAAGTCCTTTTACAGGACCCTGTCTATGAGGATTGACCCTTGTCAATTGGTGTACTTCCTTTCACTTCCATATAGTGGTAATTGCACCATTCAGGTAACTGGGCCCTCCCTATGGAGTGTGTGGCTGTAAGTACCGGATCCTAAGTCCACGTTTCACATAATTCACGGTTTCCACTTTTGCATGTTTTCTCAGTTTTTTAGTCATGTTCCTCTATGGGGTGAATTATGTATTTATTGTTTTTCGTGTTTCTTATAATAAACTAATAAAAAATATATAAATAAAAAAAAAAAAATATATATATATATATATATATATATATATATATATATATAATAAAAAAATTCTAAAATCATAGAAATAGCAATCCAACAAGTCTTGGGAATCGACTTTTAAACGACCCGTTTAAAACAAATTTTGTGTTTAAAAATTTGTTTGGGGTCTTGTGATCGGTCTTTCCATCCGGATTGCTCGAACTTTCCATTGGTGTTGTTTAGGCCCATTAGTTGTAGTTCATTTAGGTTGACGTTATCTAAAACTTAGATTTCCTTCGTTCGCATAACTTACATCACACACGCACTTTCAGGCATTTTTCCACCTTTTTATACGTCACCCATGGTTGGAATTGAGTGTTTTATGGATCATTGGATTGGAAATTCTCTACTGATCAGTTCCATAACTCATTCGCCAGAATCGGACCAGTAACGAAGCGGCAAATTGAATTTGAAATTGCGCGAAATATTGGAAAAGTTCGGAATTCGAATTGGGCTTGGGCCCAAACCGCACGCACGTCTGTGCGTCTCCTTCCTTCCCAAAAATGCACAGTTGTTTCCTTTTCCAATCCTGCCGGTTACCAAAGTTTAAAACAAACCTTAAACACCAAAAAATTAAAAAATTAAAAATTAAAAATTAAAAAAAAAAAAAAAGAGAGAAAAGAAAACCTAACTACACCCATGCCAAACATTTAAATCAAACTGAAATCTTCTCCAAACCATTACCACCACCAACCCCAACAATTTTAAAACTCTGAAAACAGCCACCAATTCAAGCTTTAACCTGCCACCGTACCCACTATCGCCACCACCGTTGTTTTTAGTTGTTTTTCATCAAACTCGCCTTCGCCACCGTCTACAAAACCATTGTTTGTTTCAAAAACTTCAATGGCACTACGACGAAGAATTTTGCCGGAGCACGCATTTGCGGCCAACCGCTTCGGGCCATTTTACGACACGGAGATGATTAGGAGAAATTGGAATGGACTGTGGTACTCGACTGAGGAATTCTATTACTACGATTTGGTAGGACAGTTTTATAAGAAACGAGAATTGGAGGGGGATAAGATTTTCATTAAGGTAGCAGGAACGAGGACGGAAGTAACGAGACAGTTGTTGGCTGAGTTGTTAGGAATTACCCCAAAGCAACCTAGAAACGACCATTCTGGAATCCCAAAGTATACTGGAGTTCCTGCTTTGATGAAAGATACCGCCATGGAGGGTGAATACAATCCGAGATCTCATTAGGCCCCGCCCATCAAGTCGAGAACCAACCAACCGATCAGAGCTCGGTGGATTGGTAGGAACGCCCTCGGGAAAGACAAAGTCAGCGATATCGGTCCGCAATGTCCGCGACGCTCTCTGGATTTTGCAAACGAATAAGTATAATTTCTGCATCCTCGATTTAATTTTTAATGTGATTAGAGGAATGGGAAAGAGCATGGCTTCTTCCCCGTATTGATCACTAAGATCATGCTCTCATTTAGAGTGTCGCAAAAATCTGCTCCTATTAAGATCAAATTGCATTCTAATGCAAGTATTTATACTGGATTGCATCCAAGAGACTTGGCCGCTATCCGAAGGAAATGTAGTTGAGTTGGCGGATGAAATGGAAGATATGACATGTCCGGATGAAAATGCATTAGATAGTTATAATTCTAATTTAGAACGCATGCAAGTGTTGCAAAATGGCTTCTTGCTATGTTTATTTATGGTATTTGTGAAGATATCCGAGATAGACAGATTGTAGTTCGAAATAAACAAACGAACCTTCGGGACGAGAGTTGAAATGCTCGAAAAGGGGTCGAAGATATCTTGTCTAACATGGAGACTATGCACCAGCCAAGAGGACCACTATATAGTACTAAAGTCCGAGATGGAAGCACGCTTTGCTTCAAATAGAGATGCTACGCCGCATGCCAACCTTGAGGATTCTCGCTCGCATAAGTCCGAGAGGGCATGAGCGCCGTCGCCGGCGACAGATGGCTCAAGCCATTCTTCATCCCAGACCAACCTCCATCTCGTGGTCCATCTTCATCACATGGCTAGGTGCTCACCATCAGTTTGTGTTCGCTGTTATTTCATTGTTTTTATTGTTTTATTAGTTGGATTTTAATTCAGTTGTTAAATTTAAATATTAATGTGTTTGTTTTATGTTGTTTGGATTTAAATTTTAGTTTTAATATAATAGGTTATTTTCGAATTCTGCGTGTTTTTATCATTAATCCCACCTTCCCGAATTGTTTGGCGGTGGTAATATTTATACCGAGCATAATTCATTATATGATCATCTTCTGTAAAGTTGTGTTGGAGTAAAGGTTGAGAATTTGGCCGATATCGGCATATCTATGATTATGTGTGGTGGTAGCATGAAATCTAGGAGAGTTTAGAAGTTACTATTCTAAATCCAAAGATAAAAGATACCGTGGTTGTTATAAAATCAAAAATATGGTTTGTTTCCGTTTTGGTTTTGGAAATTTTCTATTTCCGAAATTGCCTTAAACAATTTGGCAACTTGCCGATTCGCTTTGGAAGCTCGGAACCTATTTAAACTTCCTTCATTCTACACTCACAACCCACACTACACCCCACCATCATCTCTCACCTTTCACTCCAAGCTTTTCCTTCTTTTTCCTTGTAAACTTCGTTTTTCAAAGACTTACGAAAGCATTCGCTCCTAGACCCCGCCGAAATTTTACTCAGAGCTCCAATCGCCCAAGTTGAATGCTAACTTCGCTTCAAAACACCAGAATCCAAAAACACCCGAAAGCACTCCGCTTCAAGCCAAGCGCATTCGCCCGCCCTCCGTGGAACACGAAAAAATTTCCAATTTTCTGAGGGTTATTCAAGGATTTTTGGAGCTATTCAAAAGAGTAGTTGAGATGACATCTCCTATAGTCATACCTGAACACTCTTTTGAAGACGTGTTGGGAACCGATACCTATAGAGCATCGTTCCACGAGTGGATCGTGCAGTTAGGATGGCGCCATCTACTGGTAACTGATGACGATTCATATTCAGCACAGCTTACTGCTTATTTCTACGACCACGTTAGTTTTTATTATAATCAGGTGGAGAACAAGAATTCTCCGTCATAGTCGATGACACGACATTAGAATTCAATAAATATGTGGTAGCTTTAGTTTTGGGATTACCAATACCTAATCCTGTTCACACATGGGGATATATGACCGATAATGCATACCTTTATGATTATACATATTTCCATGAGTATTATGGGGAGGGTATTTCGAGTAATGGACCGGGCTTATATAGCATTGCCCTCGGTAGCCCGTCCCTAAATGTAGGCACCACCATGTTATTCATCCCGATGAATATTTTGGGGGAATGGCGGTTCATACGCAAACAAGATCTTCTTGGGTGACATTTTCCTCACTTTAGGCGAGGGGACGTCGCCGATATGACATTCCCCGAAGTTTTAGTCGCTAGTCTTAAGAGAGCCCAAAGCATGAGGCGTAAGTATCTTCTTATGCCTGTTTTGGTAAGCCGCATCATCGTGGTTGTTTACCTGTTATTCGCGCCCAATTCACAGATTGGAAAAGGGTTGAAGTCATGAGACCCACCAATTGGGTGGTTCGCTCTTTGCGAATTATGACTTGGCGGGATGGCGGTGCGACCTCATTTGGTCGCCCGCACATCCCATCGTATATAATAACACTTAACAGTTAGCATTAGTATATGATAAATGGCGGCAAGCTTGGCAAGTTATAATGGCCCGGCCCGGGATCGCGAAGGAACCTCATCTCTTTGATGAGGAGGAGGATGCTTAAAGCGGAGATAAGGTAAGTTTTAGTTTTGTTATTGTCCGCTTATGTCCCAAGCAATTTAATTTGTTAACCCCATAATAGGTGGAACTCTTATAGAGTTGCGTTAGTTTTTTTATTTCCTATATTAGTATGTTCTAACCTTCTTTTGCAGATGTTCCAGAATTTCAACCAAGCGCAACCACGACAAAGGTCAAGCACAAGGTCAGGGTAATTATAATAGTTATAATACCAATAGAGGTATCGTTCCGTTAACAATAATAACTATCACACCCGCCCATAAATAATCAACGGAGATAGTTCTAGTCGCACCACCGTGACTACTACACCTACACAACCGATCGTATCGACGCTTTATACAAAGTTACCCAACAACTTTTCCAAACAATGACTCAATCAAACCAAATGAGATCTTACAATCCATAAATCGGGGCATACAACAATTAGCCCAAGAGAAAGCCCAACCAAAAGGCGTGTTTCGGGACAAGTGATACCAAACCCTAAAACAAAGAAACCACGACCTTTGAGGTAAAACGGTAATACTAGTACGGAAACTACAATCTTAGGTGACCTAAATGCCATCACCACTCTCCGTTCTGGAAGAGTGGTTGATAACACAGTAACTATGCCTATAGTTACCCCATCAGTACTCCCTACACCGGATATCCAACTAGATACCGAAATAGAAACTGAATAGCCTACCATTGTAGAGGTACCAGTTAAACCACATCCTAAGAAACAGAAAGCCAAGGTTACATATCAAGTAGAGCCATACACTAAATATAGAGCGAAACCACCGTTCCCTCATAAATTAGACATGCTAACCAGGGATACAAACTTTGAGGAGATTAGGAACGTTTTCAAAAATCTAACGATAAACCTTCATTTTCTCGAAGCTATTAAAAAGCTACCTAACCACGCTAAGTTTCTTAAGGAGTTGTGCACTACTAGGCGTAAGACCAACATACCTAAAAGACGCCTTTCTAACCTGAGCAGTTCCCAACTTTATTCAAAATAATGGAATTGTTAAGTACAAGGACCCCTCGTCGCCCCATCAGTAAAATGCACCTTAGGAGATTCCCACTACACCACGACGCTTTATTAGACACGGGAGAAGTGTTAACTTACTCCCGTATTATTTGTATAAACAAATAGGTCTACAGAAATGCAACTTACAAGAATAACGTTGCAGTTAGCGGACAAGTCAATTAAGTATTCTAAGGGTGTAGTGGAAAACGTGCTTGTTAAGGTTTAGGATTTCTACTATCCCATCGATTTTGTTATCCTCGATATACGGTCGCTAACGACTTGCACCGATCATCTTAGGGCCCCTTCTTGGCAACCGCCAACGCTTTTATAAATTGCCGCGATGGTAAGATGTCCTTATCTTTTAGCCATCTTTCTGTTGAGGTAAATGTTTTTAAAATGATGAAATAGTTACCAGAATCGTCTATAGATGGGTAGGTTAGCATGATCGAGAGCTTAGCTCAAGATTATTTTAACAACACTTTTCCCGAAAACAATATGTACAAATTTCTTTCTTTTGGAACTTCAGATTTTGTAAATGACTCCTACTTAGAGGAAGTCAACACCATCCTTGAGTCCACACCAATTGTAAACCCGCCGGTTGCTCCATATACTGAGTATGAAGACTTGCTACCTAAGCAAGTATTCATTATGCAAAATGGGGACCCTGATGAAACATCTATTGACATTCCTTCCGCCCCAGTGCTTAAACCTCTTCCCCCGGAGTTAAAATATATTCAACTTGATCCAGATGGTAGTCATCCGGTAATTATATCTTCTCAGTTAACTAAGGATGAAGAGACACGTTTAATCAGGATGATTAGGGAACATCGGTCTGCAATTGGTTGGTCCCTAGCCGACATTAAGGGAATTGACCCTAATGTTTGCACTCATCGCATCCATTTGGAGGATAACGCCAAGACTTCTTGCGAACCTCGATTAATGCTTGAACCCCGCCATGAAAGAGGTGGTTAGGGAAGAAGTCTTACGATTACTTCGATCGCGGTATCATATACCCAATCTCGATGGCGAATGGGTAAGCCCCATTCATGTAGTTCCTAAGAAATCGGGAGTTACCATGGTGCGTAACGGAAAGGGGGTGACTATGTTGTCACACAAGGACCTATGAAATGGAGAATGTATATTGATTACGACGCGTTTAAATGTTATGACACGAAAAGGATCACTTTCCTTTACCTTTTATAGATCGGATGCTCGAACGCCCTAGGCGGGTCATGCTTTTACTATTTTCTGGATGGCTACTTAGGCTATTTTCAGATTATTATTGATATTGATGACCAAGAAAAGACTACCTTCACATGTCCCTTTGGAACGTATGCCTATAAACGAATGCCTTTTGGCCTTTGTAATGCTCCCCGTACCTTCCAAATGTATGCTTCATATATTTAGTGACATGGTAGAGCTTTATGGAAGTTTTCATGAATGATTTTTCTATCTATGGAGACTCCTTCACAGGACTACTTGTCTAACCTCGTCTAAGGTTTTGACACGGTGTGAAGAAAAGAGCCTCGTTTTAAACGGGAAAAGTGTCATTTCATGGTGAAAAGGGCATAGTACTAGGTCACATTGTATCTAGTGATGGCATCGAAGTAGATAAGGCCAAACTAGATAAGATAGCGACTTTACCTAAACCCACGGACTGTCCGCGATATTAGAGCCTTTCTAGGCCATGCGCGGTTTTTATAGGCGTTTTATTAAAGATTTTTTTTGAAAATAGCTAGGCCTTTAACTAATCTGCTTTTGAAGGATGCAATCTTTGATTTTAATTTTAACCGTAAGCGTGCTTTTGAAACTTTAAAAGCTGCCCTAACCTCTGCACCAATTATCTGACCTCCGATTGGTCTAAAACTTTCGAACTCATGTGTGATGCTAGTGATTATGCAGTTGGTGTTGTCTTGGGGACAGAAACTAGATAATAAGTCCACTGTTATTTATTATGCTAGTAAAACCTTAAACGATGCTCAACGAAATTATTCAATTACTGAAAAAGAAATCTTAGCTGTCATTTATGCTTTAGATAAGTTTCGTCCTTATTTGGTTGGTTCTAAAACTTTAGTTTACACGGACCATGCAGCCCTTAAGTACCTCTTGCAAAGAAGGATGCTAAGCAGAGATTAATCCGATGGATTCTTCTCCTGCAAGAGTTCACATTAGAAATAAATGATAATGGAATTATTTTAGGTCATATCATTTCGAAAGACGGGATAGAGGTTGATAAAGCTAAAATTATTAAAATTGCTTCACTACCTTTTCCACGAACAGTTCGTGATATCCGTGCCTTTTTAGGCCACGCGGTGGCTTTACAGGCGATTCATTCAGGATTTTTCTAAAGTTGCTCGACCCTTAACCAATCTCCTGCTTAAAGATGCAGTATTCGACTTTAATTTTGATTGCAAACAAGCTTTTGATACTCTAAAAACCGCTTTAACTACCGCTCCTATCATTCAACCCCCTGATTGGTCTCAACCATTCGAACTGATGTGTGATGCTAGCGACTTTGCTATTGGCGTTGTACTAGGCCAACGACGTGATGACAAACCAGTTGTCATTTACTATGCTAGTAAAACTCTTAATAATGCTCAACGTAATTACACAACAACTGAGAAAAAGTTCCTAGCTGTTGTCTATGCTTTGGATAAGTTTCACCCTTACCTAGTTGGATCATCCACCATCGTATATACTGACCATGCTGCACTTCAGTACTTACTAGCGAAAAATGACGCGAAACAGCGATTGATCCACTGGATCCTTCTCTTGCAAGAAATCACCCTGGAAATCAAAGACAAGAAAGGAACTGAAAATGTCGTGGTCGGGGCTGGTTTGTGACATTGATAGTGATTCTGAAGCCATCTGTGATTCCTTCCCAGATGAATATTTGTACTCTATTTTCTCATCTCCATGGTACGCGGATATCGTTAACTACCTAGTTACTGAGGAAGTTCCTTCCTCTTGGTCACGCCCCGATCATAAAAGTTCTTATCCACTCGTAAAAATTTTATTTCGGGATGACCCTACCTCTTTAAGTATTGTTCGAAAGCAACTCATTCGTCAAATCGTTGCATTCCCGACCGGGAGCACATAATCGACGATATCTTTTGCCATGAACAATCTTGCGGTGGCCATTTCAGTGGGAAGAAAATTGCAGCCAAGGTGTTATAATGTGGTTTTTATTGGTTTACCCTTTTTCGCTACGTACACGAACATTGCATAGCTTCCATTCATTGTCAGCGCCTAGGTTGAATTACCAAACGCAATATGATGCCCCTAAATCCTATCTTAATTGTGGGAATTTTTTATGTTTGGGGCATTGATTTTATGGGACCCTTCCCTATTTCTCAAGGTTTTCTCTACATTCTAGTCGTTGTAGACTATGTGTCCAAATGAATTGAAGCACTTGCATGTCTCTCAAATGACCATAAGACTATCGTGAAATTTGTAAAATAAAATATGTTCTATCGTTTTGGTGTCCCCAAAGCTATCAGCGGTGATGGGGGTACACATTTTTGTAATAAATTTTTTGGGTTTTTAATGAAAAAATATGGAGTTACTCACAAAGTTGCTACTCCATATCACCCACAAACGAGTGGCCAAGTGGAAGTCTCCAACAGAGAGATAAAGTCCATTCTGGAGAAAACTGTCAATCCATCAAGAAAAGACTGGTCTCTCCGCTTATCGGATGCCTTGTGGGCATACCAAACAACATTTAAGACACCTATAGGGATGTCTCCTTACCGCATTATTTTTGGAAAACCTTGTCATCTGCCAGTTGAACTTAAGCATCGTGCCCTTTGGGCTATCAAAAGCCTCAATTATAATATCAATACGGTAGGCGAGAAGCGAAAACTGCAATTAAATGAGCTTGAAGAGATTCGGAGTGATGCTTATGATCTCTCGAAATCCTACAAAGCTAATATAAAAATAGTGCACGACAAGCACATTTTGCGTAAGGATTTTAAAATTGGCCAAAAAGTTTTACTGTACAACTCCAGATTACACATTTTTCCTGGTAAATTGAAAACATGTTGGTCTGGTTCTTTCATTGTATCGGCTGTGACTCATTATGGGGCAATCTCTTTGCTTAATCCACAAGATAACACCGAATTTCAAGTAAATGGACAACGCCTCAAACATTACCACGAATTACGCTCCCTAACTGTCAAAGAGACTCTTCTTCAGGATCCAGTCTACATAGACTAGATGTTTTGTTTGGCGTACTCAATCTTGTTTCTATAGAGGGTACGCCATTTTGGTAGCCAGGGCCATCTTCTATTTTATGAACTCAATAGTTTTTGAAGTATGTGGTTGCAAGCGCCGGAACCATAGTCCACGAAAACTCTATGGCAGAACTGAGTATAAATGTTTTCTGCAACATGAGCAAACGTTCTACTGGTAAACGATGGGTACCAAAAATTTCACCTCCTTCCTTCTCTTTCCTTTTCTACTCTTTGCCTCGCGAACTTCAACTAATCATTTGGTGTAAGTCCCACTCATCACGAATAGGTAATGGTCGTAGTACTTTTGCTCGTAAACGACGTGTGCGAAGGATGGGGTGGTGTATGCATTGTCAAACACCTTTCTGTCCAGGTCTTGACTTCCTATCCGATACTAGCCAATATAAAGTGTACTTTTGTCTGACACCAGCTGCGCAGGATAAACTTCGTCGCCGCACCATTTCTCCCACGGGTTGGGAATCATCTTGAGAATCTTACATTAAAAGACTTACAAACATCTTGAGAATCTGACGTTAAAAGACTCGATTCGTCTTGAGGATCTAACGTTAAAAGACTCACCTTGTAGATATGTATATATTGTTACCTTTTCAAAATTCCCCATGCATTAAGTTGTGCACATAGAAGATTCGTGTTCAACCTCGGATGTTGCATACTTGGAACACGTACAGGTAATGGATTCCACCAGACCAACCCCTAGAATTGGTTACTTTGAGTTCCCTTTGGGGCGGTTTGAGGATAGCCATATGTAATAAGGGCAATATTATTAGACCGTAGCGCGCACGGTCTAGGATGGTACCGCCCTGCCCCTAACCCCATAATACATAGAGGTAAAGCCACAGTCTGGCTGGATTGGGTTCGCTCCAGAGCCGACGTGATAGTTACCTATGAATTTAGATGGTGACTCTTCTAGATATCTAGTGTTCTTCACGTAAATCTCCCTTATATATAAATAAAAACTTTGTTGATAAATAAAACACCCTCCTTCTTTTCAAAAACTCTTGAGACCTTTGAGAATGACTCATATAATTGGATAACATTTTTTGTGCCGATCATTTCGATAGCTCATTCATCCAATTCGGAGTCCGAACGAGTCTTGTGTGAGCGTTTACATTTTTTAGGCTTATTTCGGGCTTTAGGCTTGATTTGGGCTTGGGAAATTTTTTGGGCCAAATCAAATCTCGTATTCTCAGTCCATTTAAACCCAAGACAACCCACCACACACATCACCCTTACAACCTTTGCCTTCCCCAAAATCCGGATCTTGTTCCCTCTCGAGTTAGTCTCGCACGAGACAGGCCCACGTTATATCATGGTCTCGCGCGTGACCACCACAGCTCCAAATCAAATTCCCTTCCGTCAGCAACTCCAAATTCTCCCCCTCATCTCAAATCAATATACATCCTCTTCATACGATCACCAATGTCCAGAAACAGGCGAATTTCGATGGAGAAAATTTTTGGAGCTCTATTTGAAAATGGGATGTTTGCTCCATTCTTCGATACGGAAATACACTCTAGAGGATGGGAATATTTGTTATATGCCAATGGTGGGCTCTATTCAACAGATTTGGTGTTGAAATTTTACAACAATGGGAGCTTTATTGGCGACCATTTTTGGGTCACCATCGACGGTGTGAACCGCGAAGTCACACCCACTTTGATCTCAAATGTAACGGGCATACTTGTGGTCGACCACGTGCTGACTCAGTAGCAATCCATGTACCCACAGACTTACGACCTAATGCTCGACACGCTTATCGAGGGCGAGTACAATATGGATAGGAAATGCGTGTATCAACGCTCGGTGCGACGGAACCAGCTAGCTGTGACTCAATGGCTGGGACAGAACGTCATTGGCACCTCGAAGCCCTCAGACATCAACAAGACATTCCTTCACCTTCTCTGGATCCTCCAGGAGCACAAGGGTAACTTCTGCATAGTTACCTTTCTTTTTTATATCATTACACATGCCACCCTCAGGTCAGCCCCTCTTGCCATTCTTGTAACGCAAGTTATGGTTAATTTGGGTTTCCTGTCTGCCACCCCGTTACTCCCTATGCCACTATATGAGAATATGCTTGTTTTCAAGAAATGCATACTGGCCCCTTGGGAACCCACAGCACCAATGGTAGTTGAGCACGCTAACGTAAGCCCATCTCACCCACCATTCTTTGATGAGACTGCTATGAGTAAGATGAGCCATCCTATGGATGTCTTACGTGCTATGAACAGTGGCATGAAAGACATGTACACTCGTCAGGTATCAATGAAACATACCTTGGACGAGTTAAGGACGGATATGACCACTCACCACGAGTCGCTGACAGACATCATGGGCGAATTTCAACAGGAAATGCGAGCTTCCATGAATGCATTTCAGGACCATATGACTATTCGCCAGAACCAGTTCCAGCGAATGCTCATGGCGAACCAACATCAGTTTCAAACTCAGGTGATGGATACTCTAGGTGATATCCAGGAGCTGTTAGCCTCCACAGGAGCTCGTACTACACGCCGTCACAGGACTCCTGGTTCTTTTTCTGCACCCCTTGAGGATTCTCCTGCAGCCCCCGAGGATTCTCAGTAGACAATTTATTTTTCCCGGTCTTGTATATTATTTATGTCGGATATTTTATTTACGTGTTTGCATTTTTATTTTCCAACCTAGGATGTCTGTTATTTCCTACATTCTCCAAAATTTCAGCCTTGTCAAATAGTATATTACTTATCTCCAATATTATATTATATAGGTAGAAACATATATAATAATATTAGTAATAATATATATATATATATATATATATATATATATATATATATATATATATATATATATATATATATATATATTAGATGTCACACTTAACGGAAAATTTTACAGTCAACTAACGTTTTACAAAACAGTCATTAAAACGCACTAAAAACGGTCATGAAATCGCTTCCAAAAACGGTCAGAAAATGTCTCAATTTTCTTCTATAAATAAGTTCAACACATTCTTCACATTTAACTCCTTTCATTTTCTCCCCTTTACACTTCTTATTCTAAATATTGTTTTATTAATTCGCTCCAAATTTCAAGCTTCATGGATGCACTAGAAAATTTTGAGCAACGACAAATTGAATATGTTACTCAAGTCTTCATGCTCGTTTGTTTTATTATAGTAATGTTGTTAATGTGGCATATAGTCCTATTTAATATTTAGGTTTGTATTTTATTCCCCGTGTCATAATGATGTGTTTCCACACCTCTGTACGTTCTTACATCTTATTGTGATATTATATTTACATCTTCCTTGTCTTTCTACTTACGCTATTTATTTACGCTAAATAGGGGGGGAGGGACTCCTTGTCACATGCCCCATTCTTGTCATCCACACTACATCCACTTTTGCGCCATATTTTAGAAGATACATGTGGTCTAACTACCATGTGACACCTCAATCCGTATTTTCTACATCTTCGGATTGGTGTCAATTTATAACAAGGATAGACACCTCTAAACACCAACTTCCCTTTTTCCGCTAAATTTTCTTCACCACTACATCATTAATGGCCCTCACTCGAATTTTCGTGCCTGAGCAAAATTTTATGGAAAATTTCCAAAACGGTCTTTTTCATCCATTTTTTTACACAGAAATTTTACGTCGAGGATGGTACCCTCTTTTACATCATAAGCAGGCATTTTATTCTAGAGAATTGGTCCTGTTGTTCTATAAACACAGTCATTTCCAAAACTGACAATTCTTTGTCCGTGCAAACGGATGCGAGCGTGAATTGACTATGGAAATCATCTCTGAAGTACTTCAAATTCCCATTACAAACCAATGAGTACACCTTCAGGATTCACCTTTCGACAATATCAGGCATCTGATGTTTGCAACTATCCTTTACGGCGAATATAACCGGAAAAACCGTATTGTTTATCAGCGATCCTTGCAAAGAAACCAATTATCTGTGATCCAATGGCTAGCTTATAATGTACTCGGCACATCTAAGACTTCCGAAATAACAAAACCCCTCCTCCATCTACTCTGGGTCTTGCAGACTGATTGCAATGATTTTTGCATTATTAAATTTCTCTGAAACACGATTGCACGTGCCAGGAAAAAGGCAGCTCCTTTACCAACCATTATGACACTTATCATGATGCGTTGGGGTTTTCCTATTACTGCTCCTAATACACCTCTCAGAACAGCTAACATTCTCACCATTCACTTAGTTTGTAGGAACGGATTCTGGAACCCCGACGTTGCAAGGAACCATGTCGGTGCAGAAACTGATGAAGCTTGTTCCGCTGACAACATCTTAGCTAAAAATGCATTATGCAACATATTTAATCCTATGGAAGGCCTACGTTTAATTCACCAAGGACTGATGACATTATACAAACGTCAGAACATTATCATCACTAGTTTTCTTGAATTTCACGACCTGCGGACAATACAAGAAGAGGAGCTTGCACAATTCTTGCACATCCATAACCAGTTTTTGGCAAATCACACTCTCATAATGGAGAACCATGCCGAGATTTACCATACACAGAGCGAAATGTTGCAACGGGTTGTTGCACGGATTGACGGCATCGAGAATCTTATAAATGGATTTCTCTCACAAAAGAATCCTCGCCGTTACTCGGGCCCATGACACAATTTAAATTTTGCAATTTTACGTTCTTTGTCATTTTCTTTTTAGTTTTTAAATATACTGCAATTTTCCTATGGTAATTTGTTTTTACTCAATCATTCTCATCGTATTCTAATATTTGTTTATCTTTGTCTACAGGTGGCATCTTTCTTCACACGTCTTCTATAATGGCATCTCCAAAGATGATTCCAGAACAATCTTTCCATTTGTTGCTGAATTCTCCTGCATATGGATATCTCTTTAGAGATTTCGTCACACGAGTTGGTTGGAACTCCCTTATTCTACACCCGGAGCAGACATACTCCCCAGGTTTGACAACTTATTTTTACAATCATATGGAGGATCTACCTGCTAATAGTATCGTGCCGAACGGATTTGCAATCCGTATTGGTAACACCCACCACCCTTTTTATGAGCCAGCAGTTGTTATGGCTCTCGACCCTCCTCCTTTTCAGCCAGACATCCCAATTCAATACATGATAGAAAACAACTTTAATGACTATTCTTAGGAAAATTTTGCCGCCCGTTATGGCGATGGCCTTGCCTAAGTCATTGAACGTGCAGAAGTTAGGCGATGGCCAGACAACACTATTCCACTAGCTAGTATGACCATGAATGTTGGAACTGCCATGTTATTTATTCTTCTGAATATCATGGGGGATTAGCATTTTTCCACTGCCTCAAAATCAACTTGTAAGACGTTTCATGCCCTGGCCCAACAACATACCGCCTTCGACATCACTAACCTAGTAATTGAGAACCTTAAGAGGGCTTGGTCTTTTCGGCAACACTATATCACTTTGCCAGTTACAGCATGCAGGATAATGAGGACGTACTTCCCACAGTTTGCGGCCACGTTTCATGACTGGGTTAAGGTAGACTCTATGTGTCCAACAAACAAGATAATTCATTCTTTGCGATTTAGGGTATGGTGGCGCCCTGCAAGGTATCTAAAGAAAGTTCGTTGCTTCCCTGATGACGATAAAATGATAGCTCATCTGGACACTTCAAGGAAGAGGAAGTGGAGCGAAGTCTGGAAGGCTATGATAGATTGGCGTGACACAAAGGAATGGCATTTCTACAAAGACGAAGCAAGGATGGACCATCCCCCAGTTCATAATTGGGGCAATGTGAGTTGATGTACATATTTGTTTTATGTTTTGATATGAAAAATAAATAACCTAACAGTGTGCTTTCACTTTTATGATGTATAATATATAGTGTATTACAATAAATTTCTGTGGAAGATCTTAACTATATTTTTGCTCAAAGCCTCTCAGTTATATTCTTTCTTCCTCTTGACACTTTGAGGACACAGCATCCGACTGTTTGGGGGTGGGGAGAGCCGGTCCTTTCACAAAAATTAAGCATTCATAGTTGTATATAGTTTTATGTTATATCTAAATAAACGTATTTAGTGACAAATTCTCGTTTCCTTTTCTGTGATGAAAAATATTTAGAAATCTCACCTTAGCATCAGAATTAGGACTTGTTCTTAGAAACTTAATTTAATACGTATGCAATAGTTTTTTACATCTTTTCATGAGTATTCATGCACTGACTATCATTAAATGTACACAGCAGTAAGTTTCTGGGACCCACGGTTAGACAACTTAGTTTCCATATCCTGTAAGCTTAGTTTCCATATCTTGTAAGAATCTAACCAAAAAGCCACAAAATGTGTGATATTTGAGTAATGACACAAAGGAGTAGTTTTTCCGAATAGAGAAGTTCACACGTCTACTTACTTGATCACTACCCGAATCCTAGGCGAGAATTTAGGCTTTCTTTGGATCGATAGTAAAAAAAATTTACCGCTAGTCGCCCCACTGAACCTTTCGTTAACCCTTTCTATTTCACCAAAAATTCACTACCCATCTATTAACCACAAATAAATAATCCCACCTAGGTGATGAGTATGAGAAATAGGATGAAGTGCAGAAAAATGAAGAGAAAAACTTGTCACAAATCAAAATCATTTGCCTGCTTCAGAAGAAAAGAAAAAGAAAAATAGAAATATGTTTCCAAAAAAAAATCAAAAGAAATATCAAAGTTAGAATTTTCCCCAAAATCAAATCAAAAGGGAATACAAAAACTTAAAAAAAAACCAAGTATGGAAACCCATGTTAGAAGCAGGAAAGAAAATAAGGATTTCTCTAGTATAAATATCTCGAAGACCTTATTATCTCATACTTATCATTTTTGAATTTTCCATTCCAATTTCTTCTACACTACCTCTTAAGCCCCATAACACCTAATAAAGACCTTTAGCTCAATTAGGAGTAGGATAGTGTGATAATAAGTAGTAGTTGTGAATTCTCGACCTCGGCTCCTCTGACTGTCATTCAGTATGTGAGAAAATGTGTGCCCACTGCACACTGGAGTTAGCAAAACTTGAATGGAAAAATAAGAGAGAAATTGTGTTTTGACGCATACCTGTGAGAACCTACTTAAAGACGATATCCAAAGGATCTAGAAACAGCCCTGCTTGTACATTTCATTATAAGATCACTGCATGTATGCTCATATGTAGATGTTTTGATTATTGTATGTATATTAACTTGAATTTTGAAAGAATTAAATCCTTGTTTCCCCCGCTAGCGAGATGTATAGATATCTGAGATTAATTAAGGAAACAAGCCTTTGTTACTGAGTCGTTGTAGTATAAATGAAGTTTGTGAGTATCTTCTCTGAAAAACTCTCACGAGGCTATAACTCATCCACTAGGGAATTCCTAGTGGTTCAAGGCCTTATTGCATACAGTCAATGCAATCGCACTCTAGAAATGAGACTTAGCTCAGGACAACACATTTTTGGCCACTTATCATTTTAATGTCTCTTCTTTGCTTGAGGACAAACAAAGTGATGTTTGGGGGTGGTGTGATAAGCACCCAAAACTGTAATATTAAACCCCGAGAGACATAGCATTTTGATCAATTATGTGTTTAATAATCATGTAATAATTATATTTTCATACTTTTGCAGGTTTTGCAAGTTAACGTGAATATAATGATAAAACATGCATCCAAGTACGGGAATACTTGAATATTTGAAGTCTTCCCATTCAGCCCCAGTGAAGCCCAACAAAGCCTGACTAGAGCTGAAGTTTCCAAAGGAACAAAACCAGTGCGGAATGGGTCCACATGTAAAGAAGCAGCAAACTTTCGAAGCGTACATCTTTCAAACCTAGACGCCGACGTCGGCTAGTGAACTGCCAGAGCAACCAGAGCGACAAACTCTATGCAAAGACAAAAAGTTGTAAAAATGCCAAAATTGGTGCCACCACTAGACACACCACGTGGACCCACTCTGCAGGCCCAAAAGGCATGACGAATCAACATAGGCAGGTGGCAAGTGATGGTCACAATTTTGTGCCACCTTGCAAAAGGAAAAGACACATATCAATTCAAGGTTTGAATTGAATTGGCTGAAGACAAAACATTAATTGCAAAGGAATACAAATGAGGAAAAGACAAAAAGCAAAGTAAACCAGGTAAAGACAAAACTTTGTATTTCAAAGTTTTGAAGGATTCAAATTGACAAAATGACGAAACCAAATTAAAGGCTTCACGAGAGACCGATATATATATATATATATATATATATATATATATATATATATATATATATATATATATATATATATATATATATATATATATATATATAATAATTTTCTCCTTCAAATTTTTATGATTTAGCTTATGCTCATTAGTTAGTTAGTTAGTTTATCGTCTGTAGCTTCATTCTAGTAGGTACTTTACATTCCGTCATTTTCTCTTCCAGCAGCTTCAATATTGTAAGTTATTTCTTCTTAATAAAAGTCATTTCTTTTCAAGTTTAATTCCTATCCTGCATTTACTTAATTATTGTATACAACAAGTTTAATTATTCCTCCAATGACCATGAGCTAATCCCCCGGGGGAGGGTTATGTTGCTCGTGTGAGAATCCGGATTGACACTTTAGTGTTCTGGAATCACTGCTTAGGAATTAGGTGTAGATTATACATCCGGTGCCAAAATGATTGAGACTGTACAAATTTGGAGTGCTGATGCTCCAAATAGCCTCGCGAGAGACCCAAAATGTCTCGCGACGACTCTCTGCAGTGTCGCATGACTCTCCACTTTGTCCAAATTAATGTAGAATCGGAGCAGGAGCTGAAATGATATTCCAGAGATGAAATATTAATTCAACTCCTTATGCTAGTGCGATGCGACTCAGAGATGTGCGCATTTCGCTAGGGATCGATACTCGACGTCGTCTCGAGTTTGTCTATGAACTCGAGACGGATTAGAGCTATAGTAATGTGGTAGTATAAACTGTTGAAAATGATATTTGCATAAGTATGAATTAACCCTCTCCCTGTTTCTCTATCTTTGTTTATTTATGTTAAAATCACCGTTATTAATTTACATTATTTGCATTACATTTAATTTACTTAAACTAACTAAATAACCTAAAATTCTACTCACCAAAAGTTGTAAATCCAGTTGTAACCCTTGCCGAGCCCTAAGCTTTGGACGATCCCTTACTCGACCTATCCTACCAAACCCACGTGAGTAAGGTAACTTGACTAAACGGACGACTATACAGACTTTGGACTTTGGTCTTCAGACTTCAGACTTTGGACTGTGGACCTCGGACTTAAGTATAAAACCTTAAACCGGAAATCCACGTTTATCACTCTTTCCCCTTGTACTAACACTTGCACTAACAGTTTCCTATAATGCAAAAATTAAAAGAAAAAAAATTCAAACTAATAAACTAACATGATACCATTATAAACCAATAACCTAATAAACTAAAGAAATTTAGAAACTACAAAACTGAGATGGTTGCACACTGGGTGGTGGCATGGTTGGCTGAGGAGTGGACTCTGGTATGTTCTTACTCTTTCTCTTCCCCCTTGTACTAACTCTTGCACTAACAGTTTCCTACAATGCAAAAATAATAATAAAAAAGTCAAACTAATAAGCTAACCTGATACCATTATAAACCAATAAACTAAACTACTAACCTAAGATGGTTGCACAGTTGGTGGCATGGTTGTCTGAGATGGTTCTTCAGCTTCTGATTGCACAGCTAGTCTGATGGTTGTCTGAGATGGTTCTTCAACTTCTAGTTGCACAGTTGGTGGCATAGTTGTCTGAGATGTAAGTTAGAGACACAAGTTAACCATAAGGGAAAACTTAAGGGTAATTGACAAAACATTTACTTACAACACTAGCTGGTGGCAGTAAGTTGCAACAATTTCCCATATTATGGCCAACTTGAAAACACCTTTGGCATACAATCTACCTCCCCTTTCTGCTAACCTGGGTTTGATTTGTACCTAGTTCACCTACTTCCTTTTTCCTATTCTTTTTAGGCCTTCTTAGCATCCTTCTATCAGCAGGCGGCAAGCAAATAGAACAAGTGCTCTTTGGCCATTGCATTTCACCAGTCAAGGGTTGCATATAGTGTTGGTATGCCTTGATATAATACTCCACTCTATACCAATGAGCCATATAATCTTCTAGATTTAACTTCATGTAATATATGGTTGAAATGGCATGCTGACAAGGAATGCCATTTAGCCCCCACATCCTACAAGTGCAAGTTCAAGCTTCTATATCAACACATTGTGATTGGGAATAGCTTTGAGGTTTTCTAATCTCAAAAGTTGTGGCCCCACTGTAAATGGTTACCCAATTTATGGCATCATCCTTGTTCTTTTCAAGTTTTGCCCTAGCCCTTGGACACAACACATCATGTCATTTGTTGTATATAATTCTCTTTCTATGCATCCTTTCCATACATTGCAATCTTATATCCTCTAGCATTGCAATTATAGTCTTCCCTCTTGCTTCTCTGATTACACCATTATATGTCTCACACATGTTATTCTCAACTGCATCACAACGGGGCACAAAAGAAAAGAAAGCTCTAGACCACCATCTTGGATCTTGCTGCTCAGTCAAATATTTGTTTGCTTCATCAGACAGCTTTGCTATCTCTTCCATGGTAAGATCAAACTCTTCAGAAATGCTTGTCTTGGCAGCTTGCCAAAACAAACTCTTATAAATTGCACCTTGTAATTAGAAATATTTAAAATTTTAAATTCTTGTAATTTAAAATTGTATATTAAAACAACAATTGTAAAAACAAAAACACATTTACCTGGTTGTCTATTCCTCATGTTTGCATAGATATGTCTTGCACAACATCTATGGTCTGCAAATGGTAACATCTCATTAATGACTTGCAGAAAACTTTTTTGTTGGTCAGTGATTAGAGTCAAACCCACACCATGGGCAATTCCAAGGTCATCAATCAACAAATCAAGAAACCATCTCCAACTGCTTGCATTCTCAGCTTCAACAACAGCCCAAGCAATGGGAAACATTTTATCATTGACATCTCTCCCAACTGTAGTAAGATGTTGCCCTTTGCAATACCCCTATAAAAAGCAACCATCTAGACCTATGACAGGTCTGCAACCTTCCACCCATCCCTTCTTACATGCATCAAAATAAATGTACATTCTCTTAAAAATAGGTTGAGCTAATCCTACAACTTCATCTACATCTATTCTCACTGTACTCCCTGGATTCCTCTATAATATTTCAAAACCATTGTTCCTAATTTTAGAATATATCTCAACCAAATTCTTTTTCAATGTCTCCCATACACTTTCTCTTAGCCCTGAAGCATATTATTTCTGATACATTAAACTTATAAGTTTGCAACACTTCAAACTTGAAATCACTTAACTTTCAACATGGATTACTAATGATTCTATCATGATAAGCTTTAGCCAACCACTGAGAGTTAGCAAGCCTACTGTTCAAGTTCCTTCAACATTTATGCACATTAACAAGTGTCTTGATTTGGAAACTTTCTTCATTCTGCATAGGACTAGCCCACAGTCTCCAAGGACATTCACCACCTTCTGGGTAGCATCTTGCTTGCATCCTACTTGCTTTGTTGATAGACCACTTAACTGGGCACCCACTAGCAACAACAAAATCTTTTAAAACACCTTTCAGTTCATTTCTATGACCAAACCTCATCCCAACATCAAACTAAATCTTCTTTATCTCAGTCTTGGTATTAAATATTGGGAACTTGTTCCTATTTCTAGTTGCCAACCTAGGCCTCATCTCATCCTCTTCACTACTACCCTCAGGATTATCATGATCATCACTACTAACATAATCAGTTTCATTTCCATCCACCATTGGTGTGAATCCCTCAATACTTGGACCACCTCCATCAGTTGGAACATCCTCAACATTCACATTGCCATTCAAATTGTCATTCACATCCTCAATAACTTTTGACTTCTTCTTCTTCTTCATACTAACCAACTGTTGTGATCTTACTTCAAGCAATTCTTCATCCACATCACTTATATGATCTAAACTAGCAGCATCAAATTGATCAGATTCATCCTCCATTTCTACTACAGTCTTAGATTCATCACTACTCAAATCCTCTTCTATAACTGGGCATTTGGACACAACTTCATTGTGTTCAATATACACCTCAACTACACTTGTTCTCTTGGCATACTCAACCATCTCAATTGTCTCTTTGTCACTAAGAATTTGGTGGATATTATTCTGCAAAACTCTACCTTGAGGTGCCCAATACATGTTAGATAAATTATGTATATTAAAATCATCCTTCACTATCCCCAAAAGTTTAAAATAATAAATCCTATCAAAGTCTAACTCTGTGACATACTCTATTATACCAATGTAATTTAGCATTGGTGAGGTTTTAAATCTCCCAGAATGGTGGAATTCTATCATCATACTCTCATGATTAGTTTCCACTAAAAATGAAATAAAAATGATTTCAAATAAAATAAAGAACAAATATTATTATATCAAACCTATACAAATAAAGAACCACCAATAATATTATATCATTATAAACCATATTCTATACAAATATTGAAATGAAACACAAAGAAAAGTAATAATAATATAACTTACTTGTTTAGATAGTTAAACTAGGTTTTCTTTCAACAAGAATTTCCACAAGAACACCTGAAGGTCTTCAGACAAGGGTTTGTGAAGTTAGGGATTTTGGAGGGAGATCAACATCAGGACTTTGAGAAAGCGAAGTTCTTGACCACTCACGTGAGTGAGAGCGTGCGTCTTTCATTTCTTGTAAAAAAACCAAGATGGAGACTCACGTGCCATGCACATGCGCTACTTATGTAGAGTCTGCATTGCCATGTGTACGCATTATGTATGCCAAATCATCAAATATGTATACATACTTTACAGTATACATACACAGTACCCATTTTAGCAATATTTGAAATCTACGATACCCTATTTTGCAAAAAAACTAATACAGTATCCATTTTGTAAAATCTACTATAGTTCAGTACCCAAATCAATAATTTTTTCTTTAACTAAAGGGTGTTGTTTGATTTTGATGCATGAGATAAGTACAGACGCCAAGATTCCCTTGTTGATATACGTGTTTTGATGGGTATTTTCCATGTTAGTATCCTGTTAGCAAATTTCACATGCTAGTTTCTAGTGGTGGGTTCTCTAACTTTCTTTTTGTTATATATATATATATATATTGTCTAATTTGTGGCTAAGAATTGTTAACTTCAATTAAACAAGAATATGCCAATTTGGTTATTACATTAAAATAAGTCATGGTATATGATTTCCATGCTTTGGAGAAATGGGTTTTGAATACCAAGAGGTACAACACCCTTTGTATTTCTCCCCACCTAATAATTTTTCAAGATGATAAGTCTGACTTTAATGTGCCGAGTGAGCATAGCTTATCTATTAGTTTTGAACCATATTCTTGGTGTATAAGGATACTACATGAACAGAGACCCTTCTATTAAATTTGATAAGTACTCAAATGGGCATACATTTGGTTCCAATATTGGTGCGTATTGTTTGGTCATGTTCAAGTCATGAATTTTGTCTGATTTGGAGACAAATTTTAGTGTGTTTAGAGATTGATTTTGGTTTTCTTTAAAACAAGTTAAGTAAGTGTTATCCGCCCTCTTTCAAACTCAAAAATTCCCATAGCATTTCGGTTTATGTAGAAGGAGTTACACCTTTTGGAAGTTAGCACGTCAGAATTTTCTGACTGCAGAAATCCGGTCTGTACCTGGTTTGGAATCGAGTTTTCACATAGTTAGGGCCAGATTCAAACTCTCGCTAAAACATGAAAAAATGACTTTTCTGAGTCTTCTTTCCAACCCAATTGGCCTCGTTGCATTCTGAGGTCTGTGGAGATATATATAATGTCTGGAAGTTTGGCTGACAGAAAACAGTGCGACAGAAATCAGTTTCTGCGCATTGTGTTAAAGTCCAGTTTTAAAATAGTTAAAGTGAGAGTTAGAATTTTTATAAAACTTAAAATAGTAAGATCTGGAAGTCTTCTTTCTATTAAAAATGTCCTTATCGCATTTGAAGGCCCGTGTAATTAATTATGACGTCTGGAAGTTTGACTGACAGAAAATAGTGTGTCAGAAATCAGTTTCTGTGTATTGTGTTCGAGCCTAGTTTTGGCATATTTAGAATGAGATTCAGTATTTTTGTAAAACATAAGAAAGTAAGTTCTGTGTGTCAGATTTTCAAAAAAAAAATCCTCGATGCAATTGGATACTTGTGAAAAGAGTTGTGCCATTCAGAATATAGTCCATCAGAAATCTAGTTTGCTAAAAATTAGGATTTTTACTGTTTTTTACCTAAGTTTTCTTCTAAATGGGCTGAGGTTGGGACTTCGAGTTCTACGTGAAGAAGTAAGTATACCTATCCTAGTTTTCAAATAATCAAGTGGTGTATTATTTAGATGACTGTAGAAAAAGTTATTGCTTTGACAAGTTGGCTAAAAAACCTACCGTGTTATCCTTTATGTGTATGGACCTGTTTTGGGAAATATGTCTAGTAATGAACTAAGATTCTCTTAAACTCTTCTTGGGTATTTTATATAGTGTTTGTTGCCTACTTTTAGACTATGGTTTTATTTGGAATCGACATGGTTCATAAGATCATTTTTTTTTAGAATCAAAAGTAGAGAAATATCCATTTGTGAGTTTTTGGATTTAAAAGTTCATAGTGTATCTCTGGGTATGAAACTTTACGTATATGATTGTAGGAGTATTTGAAACTTATTGTATGTGATTCTATATAGTATAAATTGTTGTTTTCCTTAAAGGTACATACAAGGATGTTGATATTCATTGACTTGAGCTGTCATGTGATAGGAAGGTATTCATTTAATGTGTCATGAATGACATATTAGTGTTACGATGGGTATTCCTTGAATGTGGCGGGAATGACCCAAGGTATTCATTGAATGTGTTATGAATGACATGTTAGTGTTATGATGGATATTCCTTGAATGTGGCGGGAATGACCCAAGGTATTCATTGAATGTACCATGAATGACCTATTATTGTATGATGGGTATTCCTTGAATGTGGTGGGGATGACCCAAGGTATTCATTGAATATGCCATGAATGACCTGAGATATTGAATGCCTATAAGAGGTTATGATTATGTGAATGGAAAGCCCAGAGATGGCTGTGACTCACAAGTTACGAGTTTGCAATATGTAAATTTGTTCCTGGAGGTGATATCCCCATTTAGGACATATGTCTTGTAGTGGTACTCAGTGTGAAAGAGGCACACAGGTATGTGTGATTTGGCAAATATATGAAGTGTAAATCATGGAGTAGGAACTAAAGGTGATGTCAGTAAATAAGTGATTAATAAACAAGATACATTGTGGAATTGAATGAACTAAAAGTATGTGAATTTGTGTGATGTTATGGATGTGAAGTGTGACTGTGAATAATATTAGTGAATGCTTGTGATCTTTTATGTGATTGCGAAATGACTATAACTTGATATGTTACTACGAAAATATTAATAACTTGTGATAGTCTGAGATCTATGGTTATGCACGCAAAAACTTTATGACGTAATGATGTTATGTGAATGACTGCCCTTGATATAGGTATTATGATAAGTGGTATTCCCCGAATATGTGGGATGAACCAGCTGGTTGTATTAATTAGACTTAAATGTCTGAAATGAGGTTTGATTATGAATGGAAATTTGACTGGCTTAGATAAATCATTTTATTGTGATATCTAACTCTGTTTTGCAGGAGGGTAGGATCTATTAATCTTTTATGCAGGGACGTAAGACAACGTGTTGGCTTAAAGGTAAGGTGTATAGAACTCATATTTAATTAGGTTATTATATGTGCATTTAACAAGTGGAATGTAAGTGGTATTTATGTTGTGAGTTTTTTTGAAAAGTGAGAATGATAAGTACTGCTATATGAGATTCTTGGAAATTATATATTGGGGATGAAATCTTACTTAAGAAGAAACTACATGCCGTTTTAAGAAAACGGAACTAACTTGTCTTCCAAGTTGAAATGATTGTAATACTATATTCCTTTATTTGAAATATTGAACATGTTGTTTTTATTTTAGTCTTATTCATACCAGCAAATTCAATTTGCTGACCCATGTTTACTTTATTTTGCAACGTGGGTATGTTCTTGGAAACATAGATGGTGGAGTGCAGTGGATGAGGACACGTGATTTGGATTTGCTCGTGGAGCCTTCTGGTTTAAGTTTTTCTGAAGTGTACGGTTTTGTTTTTGAGACAGATATAATAGAGTTAGTTAGTTTCCTTGCAGTTTAATAATGTGATTGAAGGATTGTTCCTTTTGGTTTTAAATTTGATCTCAGATTTTAATATCGTGATTGATAATATGTTATTAGGATTTCGTTTCATCCTGGGTTTTCAGATGATTGAATAGGGTGACGATTGAAATAATTATATCTTGGATAATTCCCTATTTTAAATATTTTGGAAATTTTGGGTGTGATAATTGATCATCACGCCATATCCTATAAGAGAATTTAAGCCATTTTTGGATCGATATAGCCAAATAAACGATAAGAACTCAAAAAGATAGTTTTCCTCTAGTTACATCTTTTGGGCCTTCTCCCATTTCTAAAAACCTTTTTATTTTTCACCATCAATCCCTGACCCGTTATAATACATAATAAAAAGCTTACCCAGCTGACGAGTTGAGAATTGGATGGATATCAGAAAAAGAGAAGAGAAGACCTTGTACAAAAACATATCAGCTAATTGCTTCGAAAATAAAAGAAAGACCCATCAAAAACCAAAACTCAAAAAAAATAAAAAATAAAAAATAAAAAATAAAATCAAAGGAGTCAAAAATCGAATCTCCCAAAAGTTCAAAATCAAAAGGAGACGATATCAGAAACAAAAGCAAAGATAGAACTCCCAAAATTTAAAAATCATATGGAGTCACAAAGCCAAAGGTCTAAAGAATAAATCACAATTCGGAAGCAAATAACAAAACTAGGTTCTTCTCTAGTTACAAGTAACTTGAAAACCCAATTTCTCTACTTATCATATTTTTGTTTTTCCCTTTATTTTTCTTTCTAAACCATCACCCTATCCCCGTAACTCCTAATAAAAGACATTTAGCTCAATTAGGAATATGATGGTGTGATAGTTAGTGGCAAGTGTGATCAATCGACCCCGGTTTCCTTTGAACATCATTCGTGTATGTGAGGAATAAAAATGCCCGATGCATTTGAGAGAACAAAACTTGAGTGAATCTATCAAAGAGTTTGTGTTTTAACATATCCCTGTGAGGACCCACCTTAAGGACGCTCTCTAAAAGTTTCGGAAATGACTCTACTTTTGCATTTCATTGCTCATGTTTGCGCATTTATCTTTAGATGATTGAATTACTGTACATATGTTATTCTAAGTACAAAGGAGTTTGTCCTTATTCCCCGCTAATGAGATGTATATACTTCTGAGAATAAATAAGGAAACAAGACCCTTTGTATTAGATAGAAGAAGTTTGTGAGTACATTCTCTGGAAAACTCTCACAAGGCTTAAAGCTCGTCCACTAGGAAATTCCTAGTTGTTTAAGGCCTTGTTGCATATTGTCAATGCAATCGCACTCCGCAGAACGAGATTAGTATAATATTAATAAATCACTCATTTGTGATCTTAGTTTTTTCTCTCATTTTTGTTGAGGATATGCAAAATGATATTTGGGGGTGGGTGGTGATCAACTCCCAAATGCATGTGTGTTTTATTACCCTTGCATTACTACATTACAACCCTTCTTATGCATAATGGAAAGACAACTCATAACTTTTATTGCCTTTTTCATGTTACAGAGCAATTCAGACCACTTATCATAAAAGCTGAATCTTAGCACCAAATGGAGCCTTATTTACACGTATTATGAAGATATGAAGCTGCTATGAAAAAGTCAAAGTCAAAGGTCAAGAACTCAAAACCAGAAAACTGAAGTCACGTCCTTAACAAGCTCAGAAGACTAGAGATGGATGGCCTTGATACAAAAGAAGATTTGCTCAAAACCTAGTTTGATCAAGAAGATATGCAAAAGCAAAAAGAAAAGCATAAAGCAATCACGGTGAGGTGTCTTGATTGTAGAGGGAGAGGGCAAATTAGACTTTTGTAAAAGTACAGGTATAAGAACCGAAAAGTAGGAGGAGAGAATGTACCTAGACTTATTCTAGTGTCATGTAGGAGTAGTGTAGAATTTATTTTTCAACTCATTTACATTCAAGTTTGTTTTACTTTTTGTTCTTCAATTTAATCTTTTTTCTTTCAAGTTCATGTTTCAATCATTCAATCAAGTTATTTCTTTCAAGTTTATGTTTCCATCATTAATCAAACAAGTTTTCTTTCATCAATGAAGTTGTTTCTTTTCAAGTTGTTCATTTAATATAAGTTGACACTACTAAAAAGAAGGGTTTTTATCTCGGTTCTAAAATTAGCTTTATCTCAGTTCAAGTGATAAGCGAGATAATATGTCCTATAAACGAGATAATATGTCCCATAACTTAGTTACTAGCTCTGAGTATTAATTTGTTATCTCACATCATACTTAACCGAGATAATACATGTAGATTTTACCACCGGTGGTGTGGAGCTGATATAATAGGAAATTTCATTTATCTCGCATTGTTGAACTGATATAATAGGAAATTTCATTTATCTCACACTTAACTGTTATAATTGATATTATACCAAATATCTCGACACTCAACTGATATAATTGCTATTATACCAAATATCTCGGAATAGATATGGCAAAAGAAATCACAAATCACAAAAAAAAATGGACGCAATCAAATAAGGACTATTCTTTACATGACTAGCATGAACTCACGATGGTAACCGCTGTTGTGCTCCCAACTATCTGGTCTCTCTTGTCATCTATATTGATCTCCCTTCACCTTGCACCAACTCAAAAGCAACTCCCACTGGGTTTTCAGGTACGAGAATCTATTTTTTTTTACTTCACTTGTATTGGGGATTTTTTAGAAACCAATGGCTTTCTTATTAAGTTTGGTGAATATATGTTGTTAGAAAAACCATCGGCCTTTTAGAAATAAAACGTTCTGACACCTATCTGATTCAAGATTTATGTTTGTTGAAATGCTTTGTAAATTCCAATTTGTTAAAAATAAAATTTTCCATCAACAAATTTCACAAATTAAACCAAAGTTATTTAATTTGTGTTGAAATTAACTGTAAATTGAATGTCTCGTATCAAGATTGAACCTTTTTTTTTTGTTGAATTGAAGTTTCAATATTATACTTTTATTCTTATGGTTCAATTATTTCAGTTTGTTGGTTTCTGTTCTATAGTGCTTCGATGGAGAACTCTATTCTTATTGTCATTGAGAATTTAGAGCTTTAACTTAGATGTGTCAACTTTGTTAGCCTATGCATTTTGTCTTCTTTTTCATTGCATATACTAGTAAATGGGCACACGCGTTGCGCCTACTTGTGGGAAACATAATATATAATTCAATACTGCACATACCATAGTTAGTTCAGTTACTCCTCAAAGTAAGTGTGATCAGTTGTCGAATAGACTGTTTTGGCATAGATTGTTGCATGCTATATTTTGGTGCATTTGTCTTGAAAGGAATTCCAGAATATTTGATGACAAAATCTCTTCTGGATCGAGTCATTTTATTATTTGCAATATTAAGTATTGTCTGTGGGAATGGGTTCACTTAGATATTACATATAAAAGTGAGTGGTATGTTTTGATCAGTTAATGTTTGGTCGGGAAAGTTAATTAGGATTTGATGTAAGTTGTGGGAGGGAACTGACTTCCATCCCCACTAAGTCAGGTTTTCACTATGTACTTTTCATTACCATTAATAAATTTGTTTAACCTTAAAAAAAAATAGTGAAAGTATTGCAGCTATTGCTATACATCTTGCCTTCATTTGCCCAGAGGTAGTTTTATGTAGTGGAATTAGATGTTTCCTTCTTTTGAGTGCAGTTTCAAACCTAAGTTTGCAGCAATTTTTGTAATTAGGTGTGTGCATGCTTGCATGATTAGGTGTGTGTGTGTGTGTGTATGCTGTTTGCATGACCTGCATGATCCTACCAAGTTTGTCTACCCACCCATTGTTTAGGGGGATTGTTAGATGTTTACCCACCCAGTGTTTAGGGGGATTGTTAGATGTTTATACCCACCCCGACACCCTGTGTTTGTTTGTATGTGCGGTTTGTGCATGTGAGTCATGTTCCCTTTGATTTACACTGTTGGTGTACCTATGTACAAGCTCGAGGATGTAGGGTAATTGGTTATATAGTACGGGTGAGATTGCAGAATGTTAAGTGCTACTTAGAGCTGCCTTACGAACGTCAATAGATCCTCTTCTCCTGATTTGAATACCAGGATTACTATGAATTTGAGAAACAGACTTCTCTAATTTTTGGAGATGCTATACGTAAGATTGCATCAAAAAACTTTATCTTTGCTACAATTCTATTAAAAAATTGCATAAATTGGATGTTATCTATCTAGGTTTGTTGAGGATCCTTACAAAATGAATGAACAAAATCCTAGTCAGAAATTGCTGCTGATAGCAATTCAAGTTAAAAATCTAACAATTATAGAATTTAAAGAGAATTCAAACTTGAATTTATAAATAAATCCCTCTGTTTTTACATCCAGTATTGGAACTATCTGAAACTACACAGAGAATTCAAGGAAACTGGTCTTATCTTATGTATAAGAACTATCTATGTAACTAACATAGAATTCAATAAAACTAATCTTACCTTTGGTATAAGATGAAAACAACTCAGAGATGAGAGTTCATTCCCTGAAATTAAGGCTATGTAATATGAAATAGTCCTTGATCCTTTTGAAACTGAGTTTCACTTCTCTTCTATTTTGTTTTCTATGAGCTGAGCTTGAGAGAAACCTATCACTTAAGGTTTTAAGATACGGCAGTTCGAGATGCCTTAGTGTGCTTTTGAACCAAAAGACATTGATCACTAAATTGAAAAGAAAGTAGAAAAAGATGTCGTAAAAGTCATAGATGTCAGAAAAAGAAGACATTGATCACTATAAAGTCATAACAATTAAAGCCTTGAGACATTTGTTTTTCTTTGGAATGTCAAAACAGATATGGATTGAAGTAGCAAAAAAGTTAGATGACACTTTGAATACATGTTTCATTCCAATCTCCCTATAATTAGACTCGATGCCTTCTATTAAAATGGATGTTCACTTGTTCATGTTACACAATATAGCTGATAAATCCTTTCCCGTGTCATAACATTTGTGCATAAGTAAACCCTCTTGTTGAATGAATGAAAGACGGTCACCCATTTTATACACCATGTAAGGCCCCTGTAAAAAGCTATGAGAAATAAAGTTGGTAACTGGAGCTTCTCATTGTTCTTCCAGCTATTAAAGTAGTAATAGAAGAAATCCCTATAAATAAGTTAGTGGCTAAACTTTATAAATTGATTTGCAAATCTTGCTTCAGCTATTCATTCCTTGGTATAACAAATTGGATCTGAGGAGGTTCTGATCGTCCTACCTCAACTTGATTTGCTTTAGAGCAGGTACTACTCTATCTTTTTTTTAAGATAAGGCCTTCTGGTAACAAGTTTTTTTTCTTGTATGTACAACTATATCAAATTAGTTTCCCGAACGCATCTTTGAGGGTAAAACTATGGTGATCCAAAAAATTTCCCCTTCTCAATCTCTCTTTCCCAAAACTTTCAAAAAAAAATTCCAAAATGTTTTCTGTTAAGGACAAAAACCCTCCACCTAGCAAGACTAGATGGATCAGTTTCAATGATCATGTGCAAGCATTTCCTAAAGAACTGCAACTGAAGATATTGACACATATACTAAAAACCATTCCTAGTTTGGGTAAGAATTCATACGGACACGTAAGAGATGAGCTATGAGAGAAGGCTGGTGCTCGAACTGTCAAACACCAACTTGTCTCAGTCTTCAACCTCATAGTGAAAATTTAGTTTTCAAGATTTTCATGTGCTAGCCACCTGCTCACCGAGCACAGCTGAAGAGAGTAATCCAACCATCTGGTTGGGATTGACTCAAGTTTTCAAAAACTTCAAAAAGTCTTAAGAATCTGACTTAAAACGACCCACCTTTTTAAAATTTCAGTTCAAACATATCCAAAACACCAAAAAAAAAAAAAAAAATTAAAATTTTCCTTCTTTTGTTTGTATATATTTCCCTTCAGTTCTTTTTTGTTTCTTTCTTTTATCTGTTTTTCATCCACCGTTGGATGTGAGTGTACCCTATACCTCTGTGTAGCATTTTCGATGTTGTGATCATTTTGGTACCTCACGGGTTAGGATCGGACGAGTAACGAAGCACGGATCGGCTTTTGAAGTTGTTAAGGCACTAAGGACATGATAAGAATTACCTAATTTCATTTGGGCTTGGGCCAAATTTTTGTTTTAACTTAAAAGGAATGTGCCATCAACTCGTATTTAAACCTCTCAACCGCCCGACCTAATCATCATCCCTAACTTTCCCAAACCCTAGCCACACCAAATCAGCTCGTAGCCGCTCCACCTTAAAACACCACCACTCAAATTTTTACATTAAGCTCAATTTTCAACCCTAATTCCAACTAAAAACCTCGATTTCATCAACTCCTACTCAAAATGGCTCGAGTCCTAAAAATCATGTTGGAGCAAAATTTTGATCTATTTGAAGTGCACTTCAAGGCTGAGATTAGAAGAAGAGGATGGGAGTCTTTAGTTTTGTTAGAGAGCACAAGTTATTCTCTCTCTCTCACTTTTTCATTTTACAACAACATGCAACGAGGGGAGGATGACCATGTCATGGTTGTCAGGGATGACCACTCGTTTTAGCTCACTAAGGAGGTGGTGAGTGAGGCTCTGGGGATTCCTCTGTAGGTCTATACTCAGACGGAATAGTCCCCAGACAACAAGACCATCGATTAGATGATGGCAGAAATGCTTCTCGAGGGTAGGAAGAACCCTACGTCACACTGCGTGTTTTAGAGTTCGCTGCAAAAGAATCAGTTGGCAGTATCTCAATGGACATCCTACAACTTGATAGGCTCAGTCAAATCTTTTGATATCAGTAAGGTGATGCTCCACATCCTGTGGATTCTTCAAAAGCAGAAGAACAGCTTCTGCATCGCCACCTTCGTTTGGGAGCAACTCTATAAACAACTTCTTTTTCCTTATTCTTCATACTTTGAGGACAAAGCATATTTCTATTTGGGGGTGGTATAGTAATATTTCCAAAAGCTAGCCATTTCTTATATTAGATATAGTAGTATATTCCTTCCTTTCTTAAAATTTTTTTTCAAGAAAGACCAAAAATATTTTTTTTGTTTAGTATTAAAAGTCTTATTTCCTTTTTTTATGATGAATAAAAAGTTTAGAAGTCTCAATATATCAATAGAGTAAGGATTCGTTCTTCGAACTTAGACTAATATACGTACAATAGTTTCTGCATCTTTTCATGAATGATATGCATAAACATTTGATTGTATATAGCAGTGAGTTTTCGAGACCAAGGTTAACAGTTAAGTTCCATATCCTGTGAGAATCTAGCCAAAAGCCTCATCTTAATGATTATTGAGTGATGACACAAAGGATGTCCGGATAGAAAGACCACACGTCCACTTGCTTTATCACTACGCCATATCCTAAGAGAGAATTTAGGCCCTTTTTAGATCGATATAGCTAAATAAACGTTAAAACCCCAAAAAGATAGTTTTTCCTCTACTTACCCCTTTTTGAGCATTCACAATTTTATAAAAGTTTTTTTATTCTTCGCCATAAATTCCTCACCCGTTACAATACACAATAAAAGCTTACCCAGTTGACGAGTTGAGAATTGGATGGATATCAGAAAAAGAGAAGAGAAGACCTTGTACAAAAACAGATCAGTTAGTTCTTCGAAAAGAAAAGAAAGGCCCATAAAAAACCAAAGCTCCAAAAATCAAAGGAGTCAAAAATCGAATCTTCCAAAAGTTCAAAATCAAAAGGAGCCGATATCAAAAGAAACAAAAGCAAAAAGAAACAAAAACAAAATTAGAACTCCCAAAATTCAAAATCATATGGAGTCACAAAGCCAAGGGGCTAAAGAATGAATCACAATTCGAAAGCAATGAACAAAACGAGGTTCTTCTCTAGTTACAAGTATTATGAAGACTCAATTTCTCAACTTATCAGATTTTGTTTTTCCTTTCCTTTTTCTTTCTAAACCATCACCCTAACCCCATAACTTCTATAAAAGACCTCTAGCTTGATTAGGAATAGGATGGTGTGATAGTAAGTGGCAAGTGTGATCAATCGACCTCGGTTTCTTTTGGGCGTCATTCACATGGGAGTGTTAAAACACAAACTCTCTAATAGATTCACTCAAGTTTCGTTCTCTCAAATGCAGCGGGCATTTATATTCCTCACATACATGAAATGACTCTGCTTTTGCATTTCATTGCTCCTGTTTGCACATTTATCTTTAAATGATTTAATTACTGTATATATGTTATTCTAAGTTTAAAGGAACTAGCTTGTCCTTATTCCCTGCTAATGAGATGTATAGGCTTCTAAGAATAAATAAAGAGACAAGACTTTTTGTAATAGATATAAGAAGTTTGTGAGTACCTTCACTGGAAAACTCTCACGAGGCTTATAAGCTCGTTCACTAGGGAATTCCTAATGGTTTAAGGCCTTGTTGTATATGGTCAATGCAATCGCACTTTGTGAAATGAGATTAGTATAATAAATAATAAATCACTCATTTGTAATCTTAGTTTTTTTTTCTCTCATTCTTGCTTGAGGACAAGCAAAATGCTATTTGGGGGTAGTTCATCAGCTCCCAAATGTGCATTTTATTACCCTTACATCACTGTATTACAACTCTTCTTACGCTTAATGAAAAGACAACTCATAGCTTTTACTGCTTTTTTTAGGTTATAGGCCATTCCAGACCACTTATTATAAAAGCTGCATCTTAGTGCCAAAAGGAACCTTATTAATGCTTATTATGAAGACTTAAGCTGTTCTGGAAAAGTACTGAAAAATTCAAAGTCAAAGTCAACGACAAAGTTAAAGGTCAAGGACTTAAAACCAAAGTACTGAAAGCCATGTCCTTAACCCAAAAGACTAGAGATGGATGATCTTGTCACAAAAGAAGACTTGCTGAAAACCTAGCTTGCTCAAGAAGATATGAAAAAGCAAAAGCATAAAGGAAAAACATTAAGTAACTAAGTAAGGTGTCTTGATTGTAGAAGGAGAGGGCAAATCAGTCTTTCGTAAACATAGGGGTATAAGAACCTAAAAGTAGGAGGAGAGAATGCACCTAGACTTATTCTAGTGTCATATACGAGTAGAGTAGGATTTATTTTCAAGTCATTTACATTCAAGTCTTGTTTTTTTTTTTTTTTACTTTTTGTTCTTCAATTCAATTATTTTCTTTTCAAGTTTATGTTTCAATCTTCAATCAAAGTTGTTTCACAACTCCCATCAATCTATATTCTAAACAATTTATGGTGGACCTCAACTTCAATACTCTTTGAAACTTACTTCTACAATCATCAACTTCAGTACATTACCCTTGAGAACGTATAAAGGTGCAAGATAGTTTTGTGCATCGTGACGATTGAAGTTGGGTTCCCATAGATATCAGCTCTAGTTTTGGCACCGACTTCTTCTTTGGAGCCTTTCAAAAGCTCCATGATTCTAGCCGAATTTCCCTTACTCCTTGAAGTGGCAGGCCTTAACACTGAGAATTTTAGAACAAGTTGATTGATAAAAAGGGGAGTCGGTATGGCATATCGACGAAGCGGGATTTTATAAAAAGGTAATAAAAGGTAACATACCTCCAAGATTGAAAACATTATGCACCAAGGGAAGAATAACTTCGGTTTCGACTGATTCCCATTGGGCAGAGATGATGATCGGATAGAGAGGCCATTGTCTATCACTGTCTCGGTTTACCTTTATGATTCCTTTAATTTCAGTTTTATTTCGTTTTCTGGAATAGTAGTAGCCAGTATACTTTTCTGGACCAGTTATTCCTTTTAAAGTGCCTTCAATAAAGGTACAATGGTTTAGGATGTTGGTTAATCTAATTCATCTTGACTCATGCATTTAGGGGGACAAATAGGCATTGTAATAATTACATATATACATCAGTCTCCAAAAATTACCCATGCCTTGGCCAGGAGAGATGTTCAGATGACTCAGCACTTCGCGGTCAAGAGCAGTAAAAGGAAGTCGTAAACCTGCTGCTAGTTGATCAACCAACGGTTATGATGATGGCTTGAGGGTTACCACTTTGGCATTGGGTCCCTTTCCTCACTCCAGCATAGTGTCGAAAATGGACATTGTTAGGTATCAAATACGCAGCTCGAACCAATTCTAAATTGGGTCTTTTTGGGAAATAAGGGTTTAACCCATGACTCCATATATTGGTGTCTTCTGTGATGTCACGTTCAGATTCAGAGGTCACCGTCTCGAAAGGATGACAAGGCAGACCATCAGCAAGGTAGGAAATTTCCCAAGGTTGGTTGTTAGGTATGCATCTATCAGATGTCGATGCCGAGACAGAGGTACTAACTCTGACTTCAGATTTGGTATCTTCACTAGACATTTCGTTATCACTAGAAAAAACGAATTTTGAATTAAAATTATATCCATATCGGTACTACTATCACGATATTCATTACAGTTATATAATATATTATTTATAATACATGTATCGAAATGTCGAGGTGGTGGTGACGGAGTTCTAAGAGGTGGAATCCGACGTTTTGTCATAAGACCTCGGTTTCAAAGCCTGAAGTACATGGAGGTAATTTGTCTAAAATTACCAAAGCTTTTTCTCATAGCCATACTGAAACAAGTAAAAATATGATGTTCAAAATCCCTAATATGAAGAATATAGCGTTTCAAGTATAAACCCTAATCCTAAGTATTGATAACATAAAGAATAGTTTATATAATAACAGTTTATACAAATAAAATATAAAAGAGTTTTGTTTTACTAACCTGATTAAGATTGCAAAGATAGTTGAAAATTTGGGTCCGAAAAAGAAATCCAAAAAGAAGCTTTTGAGGTTTTTGTTTTTTTTTCCTTTAATGGCGGTGGGGTTTAGTGTTTTCAGATTTGTGAATAAATTAAGAGAGAGAAAGGGACAACAACTTTTACACTCACAATTTTGGGCACGACCTTTCGTTTCCAAAAGCAACTGTCGGGGTTTTTCAAATTTTATGAAATTCAAAACTGATTTTGCGTTTCATTCTCGAAACATTCCAATTTCAAGAGTGAATATTGAAAGTTTCGAGAGGGGGCGATGTCGTGGGCAAATATCGTTAGCTGATATTTTAGCCTATATATGTAGTTAAATATTGAGATATCCACATAAGAGTTGATATCTCTCTATAAGTTGAATGTTGCAGGGATGAAGCGGGAAATGGAGAAGAAGAGAATGGACACGTATCAGCAGCTGATTGGAGCAAAACTAATGTGGAAGCTTATATAAAGACTGGAACTGGAGAAGATGATCATTATCTTTTCCCCCACAAAAAACTGTAAACGAGAGCAAAACAAAGAGATTGTAAAGAACATCTTTATAATTCAATAAAGCACAGTTCATTTTATATAGAATTCCATTTCAATCTTCAGTAGATACTTGTTAAATCATCATTCAATCTTCAAAAACTTGTTAGATCATCAATCTATCACGCTTGATCACCACAGTAATACCCTGACACCTGAGGCTGTTAGTTAATTTTATCAGTAGTATAAATTGTTGCTTGCCAAGATTCCAACCTCCATCCTGGTTGGAGGCAGTGTATTCTGCTTGTTCTTTCTTACCAAGTTTGTTGTATATTCTGAACAATGAAGTTGAATTATGTTAATGAAGACATTTATACGGAGAAAGCACTTTTGTCAAACTAGGCATGGCGTATTAAAAATCCCCATCACGCAACACAAGGCTGAGGAGAGTGTTGAATGACGTACCCTTGGTGGCTTGGCCAATGGGCAACACCATGGTTTTTTGCAAGTTAGATACAACTTTTGTCAGTTTTGAAGCTGTCCAATTCCTATGGGAATACTTCCAGTGAGAGAGTTAGAGCATCTTTAGCAGAGCAACCAAAAAAACACTAAAATTTTGAACCAAACCAAACACCAAACCAAAAAAACACCAAGCAACTTTAGGAGCAACACCAAAAACACCAAGCAACTACTGTTTTGCCAAAACCGCCCACTAAAGCCCAACCGACAAAGCCCAGAAGCCCACGCGGTTTTGGCAAAACCGCTGGTGTTCTCAAAGCCGTGCTGCTACTTCTATATATATACAGCTCCCAAAGCCGCTACGGCGGTTCAGTCACTTTCACCTCTTCTCACAATTATAAAATCCTCTCTTTAGTTTAAAAAAAAAAAAACCTACCTAAACTCTTAAAATTTGATATGGATCCTTTTGAACCTTTCGACGGTGATGATTGGCGATTACATGCACGACGACATTGGCAATGAGGAAGTAGAATACGGTGGGGGAGAAGACAGTGGGGAAGAAGAACCCGAGGATGTCGCGCCGGCTGATAGACATCCCTATGTACTGGAGTATTAGATGAACGACTTTGATTGGCAATTTGCACCTGGAGAAGCACTTGATATGGAAGTTGTGTCTTCTACACGTGATACAAAAACACGGTCGAAAGTGTAGTGGCTAATACGGGTAATTAATTAGTTTTGATTAAATATTTTGAATATTAATTAGTTGAGTTGGACCAATTAATTATTTATCTTATACGCATTATTTTTTTTTATAATATCAGCATGTTGTTGACTACCGAGTTAGATCGGCTTTACTTGGTGTTAGAGAGTGGTGGAAGGTTATTAGGAGTTTGGATGAGTTTGTACATATTAGAGATAATATTTTGTATACACTTTTGGGTATTTTAATTGATACGGATTATGAGAAGGCTGATTGGGCAGTGGTCATAGCTTTAGTAAAAAGATGGTGGAGTATAACTCATACATTTCATTTTCCTTGTGCGGAGTTAGGGTTCACACCACTAGACTTCACTATGATTTCTGGGTTGAGTATCGGTATAGGCCAACCGATACCTTTTCATACAAATTATGAGAATATGGATAGTATGCTTGTGAGTTTTCCTCGTTTGGGTGCGGATGCTTATGATTCTTTTGGGATTAAGCTATCTCATATTAAGATTGCATATATAGAACCCCTCTTGCATCCTGATACACGAGCGGAGTTAGCTTTGACTGTTCTACTGGGTAGTGAGGGTGCTGATCAGTATGTTAGGGCTTTTTTGATGTTTTTTATTGGGCATGTTTTGTTTCCCAATGGTTATTCTACGGTACGACTGCGATATTATGCTTATGTATCTGATTTGCATACTATGAGAGATTATGACCTCGGTAGCTCAGTATATGCCACATTGATATCGGCGTTAGATAAAGCTTCAAAGACATTCGAAGTAGAAGTCCCCGATTTAAGGATTCACTGGACTTTTAGAGATTTGGTTTTATGAGTACTTTCGTTGTCTTTGTCCTAACATAGACATGATTGCTGATACTCGCCCTAAATTTGCTAGTTGGTCAGGGCCTCACTTGACTCGTAACAGAGGGCAAATTAGGAATAATATCTGTATGGCTCGTGCTCAGATTGATATTAGATCATTGTCATCTATTGAGTGGAGACCTTGGCGTTTGTCATCGCTTTTGACGATCCAAATCTACAAAGATGTTTTGTGTGTTATCACGCCACGTTGTTTTGTTTTGGTGCACGGACCGCCGTTTGGTGATGTGGCGACAGATGTTGGAGGCAGATGACTGGACGTTATGAAGTTCCATGGGCTCCTATGCCAGATGTTAGTGATGCAAAGTCGTGGGGTAGAATTCAAGTTCATGCCAGTGGTGGTCCTTGGCCAGATGCGTCTTCTTTTGTTGTTGAAAGCGATCGATCAATATTATAGATGGTGGAACCGTGTCTCCATGGGTCCGTTGTTGCCTCCCGTTGTTCGGGCTAGCAACTTCGAAGTTTGTGGGCTGGAAGGGATGAGACGCGAGCTACGTGATTCCTCATCCGCCCACGGCTCGCTTTACAACCCCACAACCTCGAATGCATATCGGCCGACTCACGTGGTTCCGCCAAGAATCCTCGGATGTTTGCCGGTGTGGACTGATGGGGGGAGCCTACTTATATTTCCATTCCCGAGGTGCCTCATGTTCGCTTTTTCCGAAGTTAGAGCGATATTTGATCAAGATACCATGGTGAGTTTAATTGTTTTATTTATCTTCTTCATTATATATATAATATGTACTCACAATCGTATTTTCTTGGATTTTCGTGTTCTTATATTTGATGGGATGAGGGCTCGCCTGTATCATTATAGCCAAGAAAGAGAGGAGGCATATTTTCGGACATATCAACAATCCCAAATGTATGATGACGAGACTTCGAAAGCGATGAGGATATGCGACAAGTGTACACGCAAAGAACATCGTGGATATGAGGAACTTCAGTCGGCGTAGTTAACCTCCGCGTGATTGAGAGAAGATCATCGATCCTCGAGGAACTTAGAGGAAGCGGCTTAACGTCCAAATAGAAAGAGGAGAGGGATCGAGTGGTAAGGGCGAAGAAGAGAGCTAAAATAAATTTGATGTAATATAATAGGTTTTGAATTATTTTGGATATTATATGATTATATTATAATCATAGATTTTGACCGCATAATCATAATCATATGTTTTAATTTCTTTAATTTTTTTCGATTTTGAATTACAATTCTTAATTTCTTCAATTGCACAAATGTTAATTTCTTAACTTCTATGCACAACTCATAATTTTTCAAGTTTTATGCACCACGCTTCTAATTTTCGAAAAAAAAGCGCTTTTTTTGGCAAAACCGCCCCATCAAAGCCAAACCCGCGAGTGATTTTTGATACGAAAGACCAAACCTGAAATCAAATATTGGTCGATTTGGTGTTTGGTTTGGTGTTTTTTTTGTGTTTTCATCAACATGTAGTTCTCCTGAAGTTGAAAAAACACAAAATTCTTGATGCTAGGTTGATATCACTGCTAAAGATGCTCTTAGCCACGTCATGTTTACTTTGGGAAAAAAAAGAATCGGGAGGCCCATGAGGTACGACGCTGGGCTTCGAGGCAGCAGCAGCCCATGGGCGATATCTCTGCTATCCAGGTCGTCTAATGTAATTCTTGCAGGGACAGCTGACAAACACCGTGCCCGTGTTCTTCCTCTAAATAAATAAGACATTCCTCCGTCCTCAAAATCAAAGTCACAAATACATAAACTAGGAAATTTGTGCCACCTGTCTCAACCATAAAAAGGAAAAAAAAAAATACATTCCTAGGGCTTTCAATGGGCCGTTCTCGTGGTCCAACTTCCGTAGACGAAGAACTAAACCAAAGGTACATCAATTCGAATTATATTTTTTGTGTCGAATTTTGTGTCGTGGTCCAACATTTTTTGTAACATTTTTTCAGATCAAAGAGAAAAAGAGCAGCATCAAGTGGAGAGAATCTAGAGTCTTCTGCTACTGGTATGTTCTGAATTTATTAGAAAAAAAAGATACTGAAATATAAAGTCTGCCAGCTATAATCACTTGAGAAAATGTATTTTTATATGAAGGGTCTCCCTATTCAACTCGAGCAGACCACTTGCCACCTTCTTCAACTGTTACGCCTTTCTGTAATAATTACTTTTGTTTGTGTTTATTTTTTCAATTATGGTAAATCCTTGATTTCTTCACTTCTTGTAGTATGGTGTGTGCACGATTATATATTATAATATATATTTATTAGAAAAAAAACCCGCCTAGCACCTAGAAGGCCAAGGCGCTCACCCACTGCCCGACAACCGCCTAGCGTTTTTTAGAACATTGAAATTCCACCATGGTAACCTCGATTTTCAGTCCATTGTTGTCGAAAGTTACCTTGAAAACCTTGTTGAGGTTGGTTTGGGACTTGGTGAAATAGAACTTCTTATGCAAAATCATCATCATCATCATACCGTCATAAGGTTTGTGATGGTCGTGAAGATGCAAAAACTTGCGATGGTGTGTTTGGACAGGACGTTGATGTGCTGGAGTTAAATTTTTATGAGAAGCAAATTGTTGAGTTTAGAACTGATTTGGGTTGATTGGAGTATTAAACTGTTGTTGGCTTTGTGGGAAAGGCATAAGAATGTGCAGAAGGATGTGGGTAAAGGTTGATTTGGGTTGATGGAATTTGGGTGTCGGTATTATTGGTGGGAGGGAAATTTAAGTTGTTGAGAAGATGGGTATACTGGGTGATGGTAAATTGATGTGGGTTCTGATTGTTTGAAGGAAGTGGGTGTGGGGTTGATGCCATGTAAACAGGGTGGGTATTGGAAGCATGTGTATGATGGATGGCAGAAAATTCGTGACCGGTTGGGTTTCAAGTTGTGGAAGAATGTTGAACTTGGGGTAAAGAAGCTGGTGCATTTCGGTTGGTGCGTTTTGGGTTGACGGCATCATCTCTATCTTTATCTGTGGACTTTAATGTAACACCTTCTTGCTCTTCCATGATTAATCCACGCATAGACTCGAGTATGGATGTTTGAAAATCTACTGCAAACTTTGCAAAAGATTGATCCAAATCTGTTATGGTGAAACGCATACCTGTATTTTCGTCTTGGGAACACGTATCAACTGTTTTGGGGGCCATCAAACCTTAGCTCTGGCAACCAAATGACAAAGCGGAAACTATAAACTAAGAAGAAGAAACTCAAATTTGTGAGAAAAGTCTTTGATTGTTAATGTTGATTGATGGGTCTGATTACAAAACTTATCTCCCTTGTATAGACTAAGTGATGCCCCTATTAGAATAACTACTAAACAAAAATAATTTTAAAAGCAAATAATAGAAGCAAACTTATCTAGAAACTAGGCTTCTTGTTATCCATCAAGCCCTTATACGTAGTTCAGTGCTAGATCATGGCCTTTTATCTTATACTTTAGAGTTTGTTTACCTATATTGCTTGGAGTCTAAGCAATTAGCTTCCCACTAGGACAACTCTTATTAAATTGTTCAAAGCATCTTAATAAGTTTTCATAAAGTAATTAGACTTTCTAATATCACTAGATTCAATTACTCCCAGACTGGAAGTTCCACATATCATAAACTGATAAAAGTACAAAATATTAAGAAAATTCTACAATGATCCAGTTGTGAGATTCCAAGTATAAATTGGAAGCTGTCCTACACCCCGGACCAACTCTCTGGTAGACATATCGCTTGAGTAGGTTCAGGATGTTCAGCACTCTGATCTCTTGCTCGGCTTCGGTCATACGGAAGCAGTGTCATTCGAATGTGGCAAAACATCTTGATCTAGTGCTCCTCAATAGCACGGTGCCATATTCTCTAACGAATAACAATGATGCCACGTGTCTTTACACCGTTCGGAGAATCATGCATAGACGGGATTGTTGTAAATGTAGTATAAGAGTAGTACACGTTTATAATCTTGCGTTTTTGTGTGGAATAGATTAAGATGATTTTACAATTATTACGAATTTTCTTTTGTTATGGCCAAAGATGCATGTACGTATTTCTATGAGTTTATCTTGTTTTCAATTAGATGTGGAGAAATCCTTATTAGCTCGGTTTATAAATTTGTTAAAGTGGAGTATACAAAATGAATTAGCTACACGGCACCATTACTCTTTGCATGCGGCTATATGCTCATTTGGATTGAAAATTTGAAAGTAAAACTAACATGTAACTCTAGATAAAACAGATTTTTCATTTTTATTACTTTTTAAAAATTGTTTGAAAATAAAGTGGAAAAGCATTAATATTAGTTTGGCAGTTATTTACTTTTTAAAAGTAAAAAAGACGCATGGGCATGTCATTTGCTCCTCTTCGACGATTCGCTATGACTGGACTTTCTAGCCTAGCCGATCCTAGGTGATAGGCCCATAAGGCTTCTCGGGCGTTATCGGGCTTTTGATTGGAGATACCACTAATTGGACAGATGAAATCAGGTCCTATCAACTCTTCTGGTGACCTTTGTCAATGGAAGTCCCTCGATTTCGCTGGTTTTGTTGATAGAAAGGTAGACCTTTACTCTCCTTAGGAGATGAATTGGCATTCCATAGATAGGAGTTACGAAGGCCAGAACTGTCGATCTTGGCGCAGCACAGTAGATTAGATTCGGGCGAGGCACTTTATCGCTTGCTTTTCCCTTTACCAAACAATTGTTTAGCCAAAGAAGTCATCAAAGGGGCCACAACAAAGGCTTGGGACTTTGCTGTCAACTGGGATACGTGGATTTGGGCTAACCTCAGGCGAGGAGAATAAGACGGCGCGGGTAGAACTCTTGGTTCGTGGACTATCTTGTAGCGGAGAATCTTCCAACTCTGCCCAGACTGGCTTTCCTACCTTCATCCGTAACTGATGAAGACCTCTAACTGACCTTCCTTGCGTAACAGACCTTACTTCCTCATCCGAACCAGCTTAAACAGCTTATGCGAAAACAGAAAGACTCGCTTGCTTAGCTGAGAGCTGCAAGTCAAACATCGTACTCTCGGAGGGACCGTGTCATGTCAAATTCATAGCTAAGCTGAGCTTTCCAGTTTTATAATCTAGTAGATAGACTCTTTCACCTGTCCTGTCAGACTTCCCTTAAGAATCACCCTCTTTGCTCAAGTCTGTTAAAGTCGAGATAAGAAATTACATAGATAAGAAGCCTTTGTCCAATGAGCGTTTGCCCCATAGTGTTATTGGGTCTTAAGACTTTCCCCTCTCCTGCTGGAGACTCCTGGTCTGGGAACAAGAGCCATCATAGCAGATAAAACAAAAGAGTGAATTGACTAAGCTTAAGCTAAGACTTTGTTCGCAGTCGATTCGGTAATAGGAAAAGAAAAGACAATAGCGAGTGACCCATAGCATTCGTAGATAGACCTTTGCCTTAGGAAGACTTTCTAGGCACAGTAACAGGGACCGAAGGCCAGTCTGAAGGAAATAACGGCATTGATGCCAAAGATAGTTGTCTATGCAACTCAGGAAAAAGCCTAAGTTTCAGGTAATCATCTCTATGACAGCTAAGCGAGTGAAGGTTACCTTGCGAATAAGGTCACCGAAACGGGTAGCTAACCATAACCTGCCGGAGAATCATTCCTTTAGCGAGGAATTGCCGTTAACAGCGTCAGAGGGTCCAAAGCAAAGTAGCGCAGTGATAGTAAGGCCTTTCTCATAGCGAGTAACCTGTGCTTTGGTTGCTTCCGCTGCACTATAGGGGAAAGCCCGGGATCAGAACCCGGAACTTCATTTAGATAGGCATAATCGCATGTTTCACCCCTGTGTGCTGTCTTTACCCATGAGCAGGACTAAACAGGCTTTTAATGCATCTCAAATGCCCGCTAGGTGGGGCTGGAGCTTGTTTAGAATCGAGAGGAACCAGCTTTAGCTGCCATAGCAGCAGACAACGAAACCCGCAACACTAGTCCTAGTCGAATATGAGGAAATAAGGGATCAGAACCTCATTTAGTATAGGCATAATCGCATGTTTCACCCCTGTGAATCTATCGTTAGAGTCTTCAAACTACATCTTTCTCGTTGGATAAATTTTATTCTAGCTCGTTTCTTTCTAAATAACATCCTTTCCTAGTTATTACTTATGCTATTTGATAGACATACTCCGTCGTTGAGTCTATCCGAAAGCTGACATTGAACTCTGAAAGCTAAGTGTAAGACTGGTCACTCTAGACAGCGATAGTGTGGGCATTGGTGGGCTGGTAAACAACCTAAGCGTTAAGCTGGTAATCATCCATTACTTCACGCTAACTAATGCTTCTATCGCTAGCTATCCCACCCTCACCATATTAATAGTAGGGCAGGCCTTCCCCTCCCAGGCCTTATCCCGCATCTTCTATCCCTGCCTGGGAAATCAACCGTAACATATCTATTAAAGAAATTCCAAAACTAAAACTCTCAATACCCATAGACATAACTACTAAAGCAAAGTAAACTATGAAATAAGTAGACGGTAATGGATTGACATTTGCCCATGTATATCGTCTCTCAGATTTCCTATTTCTTGTCGTACTTCTGTTACATCTATATTTGTACTGGAGACAAGTTTTGTAATTTGACCAATCAGTCATTATTATAAATTATAAAATTTTCTCTCAAATTTAGGTTTCTTTCTTCTTAGTTTTTAGTTTTCACTTCGCCATAGGTAGCCATTAACTTGATTCAACCCTAATCTCCTGTTTTGTTCTTAATCTTCTTTTTCTTGTGACCTCCGCAAGTTGCAACAAAATCTAATAAATGGTAAAGTGTTCAATGAGAGCCTGAATGGGCTCTCATAATTGTACAAAGACCCAATAACTCGATTTGAAATTTTATTTTTTAAGTTAAAAATGGTGTCTCATCTTAGGCTGCTGCTGTAGAGCATTATTCCTCATCCACATCTTTGGTCGGTTCTTATGTCATTGAGGTGAGATTTGGGAGGACAGAGAGCCTCCCTGTAGATTTTATTTATTTTGTTCTATTCCCATTTGATATGAGGGGAATCATGTAGGAGGATGAATCTGTCTCTTTTCTGTTTCCCCACTATTCTCTTGTATTGCAGTAGGTTATCACAATATTCTTCTGTTTTTATGTGTATATATAAGTGGGCACATATGGAAAGTACGTCTCAAACAATGAAAGTTAATCATACAACTTATTATACTGTCCAGATGGTGTAAGTTTAGTTTTCAAGTTGTTAAAGTGTAGACATAGTGAAATGAGTATTGTCCTTGTTAGCCATTTGCTGTTAAGCATCTTTGTTTTTCGTATTGACAGGACAAGAAACAACTGAGGGGAAAAAGGCTCTATACCACTGCAATTATTGCAATAAAGATATTTCTGGAAAAATTAGGGTGAAGTGTGTAAAATGTCCTGATTTTGATCTATGTGTTGAGTGCTTCTCAGTTGGAGCAGAGGTTACACCGCACAAAAGCAATCATCCTTACAGGGTTATGGTGCGCACACAGCTCATGACATACTACTTTCCTATATGGATTGCTTCATATCAAAAAAATTCTTTCACCATTAGATTTCCAGCTAAATATGCATATTAAATGCTTTGTGTGATACATTCTGAGCAACAGAATTTTCTGGATACCGTTTCTCTTTATTAGAAGATTGAAGTTTCTTGATTTCAAATACTTTTTGTGATTTTCTCTCCAAGTTTTCGTGCATTAACTTTTCCCTGGATCGGATCAGCTTTCAAAGCTTCAGTTACATGAGCAAGAAAAGTTAGTGCTGGAAGAGTTACTAAACCATCATATCCTCTATCAATTAGTGTCATACATGATTAGTGTAGGAAGTTAATTTTGTTTGTCTGTTCTAACTTTTAGAAATTAAATTATGAAAACTGATACTTGGAGGATATTCTCCTTTTTTTTTTGCGTTTAACAGGACAATCTGTCGTTCCCTCTTATATGTCCAGATTGGAATGCAGATGAGGAGATACTACTTTTAGAGGTATTATGTTTTGTTAACAGAGCTCTTGTAAACCAGTATGCATCTACTTTTAGATGGGTATGCATCTGCTTTTAAAATTTTGTACTGGTAGGTCTTGGATACTGATTGTCCTATGTGGTTTGATGCATGTATTTCCCTTTGAATGATTTTGAAAGAGAGGTGGTTGCAATTCAAGCAATTACATTTGTTTATCGTTTGCATTTTGTATATAGGAATATGTGAAGATCCTTGCCCTCGACAGAATATGTTTCCCTTTGTATAATTTATCGTTAGTAAAATAATTTTACTTGAGGTAGTAAAAAAGCCTAAAAAGGGAAACCTGGGGAGGGAGGGGAGTGGTTACAAAAAAAAGAAATGTAAGCAAAGAAGTCATAGATTGGAAATTCTTTAATCAAAATCAAGTTCAATATTACCTCCAATATGAAGAGTAACATTCCAAGTCACAAGAAGAAAAAAAAGAAAAAAAGAAAAAAATCTTCTTTTAATTACTTCAAGTGTGTCAATCCACAAGGACAAGTGCTAGAGATTGTGCTCGAGTCATTTCTAGTTAGCAAATTGAATCCTTCTAAATTCATAGTCGTTAGTACCGGCAGACAACACATTGCAATTTATTAACTCTCTGCAATTGCACGTGGAGTTTTATAGACAGTGGTGGCAAACAGCCAAAGGTGTCAAAGGCAAATGGGATAAGACGAAGTTGGCTTGTCGTAAATGCTCCTTTGTGCTTCCCACCTTTGTTGCTGCTGTACTTTTGTCTGTTTTGCACCCCTATATTTAGATTTTACTAACTACTAGAAGGTTATGATATTCTTACTAGGGATAAAAATGGTTTATGTTTTGCCAGTTTATATAAGTAATTGTATGTAAATTATATTTATGTAGAACTAATTAACTTTATTTTTTATTTCTTCAGAAAAGCAACTAGAGATCTGTAACAACCAACAACCTATCTTTGCTTATTTCCTTTTTGATAAATAATGCTTTTTATTATGCTTATTTCTATATAAATTGCTTCTTTCTCTTAATGGGTTGATAAACCATAGCAACAAATGTATATTGCTTTTTTGATTCCCCATGTTTATCTCTTTGAAAAGGTTGAGCTAATTCCATGTTACTTTTTATTCCTAATTTTCACTATAAAGCCCAATGTCTTCCGACCTGTCTATGCTATAAATTCCATGACACTATGTTTCATAGTTATGTTAACACAATTTCTTAGTGCTATTTATGACTTGTTTTTTTCTAAAAAAATTTCCTCTGGTTTCAAATGCTCGTGTTTTTTTTTTATTGCTACAAGTGTGAGTGTTTATAATCATGATATCAACAATGTAGAATGAGATATCACACTGCGTACAACAAAGGCAAATTCGAAAACAAGAGAAATACAAGGACAGATCTTCCATTGAGAAGAAAAACAAAAAAGACTAACTGCAATCATGGTTGGCCTAGGAAGGAATGAAGGAATCCCATCTGAACATGACGTCCCCAAGAGGTGCCTCTCAGGTTCTCAAATCCCAAATCTCCTACCAAAGAAAAGTATACAGTTACCTTTTCCAAAGATGTGATGCAACCATCAAAGTGTCTCCTATTTCTCTCCAGCCACCTAGTCCACATAGCAGAAGGTAAAATGCTTCACAGTCAACGCCCCTCGGGAGAATAAACCAACAAGTCTTGCAGTGACCTGGAAACAACCTAATACAGTAATACACCACAGATCGTCAATGGCTAGTGCTTTAATAAATAAGTGTGGAAAATGTATTATACTAGTCTTCTTTCTGCTACCAGTTTACAGAAGAGTATAGTTTACCTATACCTTAACAGTAGGAATGTGTCTGGAATTGGGTCCTTATTTATGCCCGTGTTGTAGAATTAACTCGTATCAGATTTTCTTATTACTGAAAGCTTATGTCTATGCAATTTGTAATATCCTTGTACTAGGGAATCGAAATGTACGGAATGGGGAACTGGACAGAAGTTGCAGAGCACGTTGGTACGAAGAGCAAGGCTCTATGCATTGACCACTATACAAATGCCTACATGAACTCTCCTTGCTTTCCTCTGCCAGTATGACTTTCATTTTGATGTCTCAAACTTCTTTCTGCCAATGCTCTAATATTGCACTTCTTTCTACCAAAGCATTATAATGTTTAATTCTTTTTGTTGTTTATTTTCTAGGATATGTCTCATGTTATTGGAAAAAATAGAAAGGAACTTCTTGCTATGGCTAAAGGACACGGTCAGGGCAGAAAAGGTTAGTATCTTATTAGGGTACAAACATGGAATTGGCCAGGATTCTTCATGTGCTCTAGGTTTACTCTTGAACCTTAAATATTGAGAGATATAGCTTAACTTGTGTATGAACTCTCCAATGGAAATTATTACTGACTATTATACTCATATTAAAGAGTGAACTATTAAAAAAGCCTTTGTTGTCAACCTAAAAAGTTGGAAAGTAGAAGCTGAGTTGTTGATGATTTTAACTAATACATTTTGTATAACCTTTAGCCTTCAATATCATCATCTCAAACGATTTTCCAACATTTGACAGCCATAATAATAGGGATGTTGATGTGTTTGAGAAAAAGGAGAAATCGTATGAAAATATTATATTAGTATTAAACAATCGGCATAAAGAATAAAAAGATTGTATTCAGCCTGATTGTGTCTGGCCCGGCAGGCCAAGTACTGCACCTTACCCAATGAAATTATTCCCCGTGACTGCCTCAAGTTACATGGTTACACCATTCAGATCATATATATGGAAGGTTTTTAAACCACCGATTTGGGACTATATATTCTCAACATGGCTCTTCACGTGTGCTGTAAATTGATTCTGTTGGGTGACGTGGAGTGCGTGGCCTTTTTTTGAAGCATCCGTCTCTAACCCATCTTGATACGAGATATATATGTTTAAAGCCTTGCATTATGGGTGGCGGTATTTACACCCCATAAAATGGGATTAGAACCCCTGGACTAAAATCACTGGTATTGGCACCTCTCCTTTAATTGATACCTTAGTTGTACATCCCTCCATTTAATAAAAAACAAAGCACCCCAATCGGCCAAACCAAAAGAAAAAAAAAAAAAAAACAGAGAAAGAGGCCTTGAAAGAAAAAGTCTTCACGTCAAACTCGTGACAACTCTCCCCTCCATAATCAATCTCTCGGCACCTTGATACCTTCGATAACACTATCACAAAGAACAAGTAGAAGTTGGTTAATGAAGCTTCTATAGTTCTATTGTCTAGTTACTTTTAAAGTGTTTGAAACGTAAATACCAAACATGATAAATTCTAATCCAAACTCTCAAAAAAAGTTGGGGTCTTATTCTGCTTGGGGAAAACTCATCAAAGAGCCTCAAGTCTTTTGGATTAGTAGCTTGCTATTTTGATTAAAAACTACACAAGAAAAAAGGGAGCTATGACAGTGTGATGCTGTGGGTGTTGCCTTTTGGCGGCATCCTTGTGCCGTGGGTTTTCTCTGTTGTGGGATGTGTTTGCCGTAGCATTCCAGCAGCGTAAAAAAAAAATTAAGAAAAAAAAATGAGCTACGGCAGTGATATGCCGTGGGTGTTGTCTTTTCGCGGCACCCTTGTGTCGTGGGTTTTCGCTGTTGGCGGAATGTGTGCCGTGGCATTTCATTACGGGTAATAAGAAAAAAGGAGCTACGGCATTGGGAGGCCGTGAGTATTGCATTTCATCACTCATATTTGAAGGAAGTAAATTTTGGTAGAATTTGTTTTCGGTAAGGCGAGTAGTTACCAAAACTCTTCTTCATCAACTTGATCACAAGTTTTTCTTAGAGCGTATGAAAAAGTTGCCGCGAGATAGCAAGACTATTCCTCACTTGTAGATTTTTGTCATGGTTTTCGTGTTTTTCTTGGAACGTATGAAGAAGCTCTGAAAAAGAAAATGAGGTATCCGTATGCCGTGGGTGTTTCAAAATTTGAAGTTAAAAAAAAATAAATAAATAAAAATCATTCGCAGCAACTGACTGCCGTGGAATGTGGGATTTCGTGGGAACCCGATACCGTGGATTGTGGGATCTCACAGCAACTCGATGCCATAGAATGTGAGATATTGCGGGCTTTGCGGCAACTCACTGCCGTGGAACTATCGGACATGTGGGGTGTAAAAGGACATATATGGAATAACCATTATTCTTGTACCCCTTTGCCAAAAAGGTGCCAATCCCATAAAATGGGGTGTAAATACCGCGACCCTGCATTATAGTAGTAAGACCTTGAGGGTGGTGCAAGCTAGAAATCTTCTGATAGTTGAAATTTAATTATGGATTTAGATGCACGTTGCGAGAGTATATATCTCAGCGAACTTGATAATTTTTTTGTTGTCTGCATCTGCCTGGTATATTGGGAAGACACAGTGTCGGGAGTTGGTTTTGAGAAGCCTTTGTACGCGGTAAAATGTTGGCTATTGATATATATGTTACTTTGGCAGGATTTCCTACACAGGGTGAGCTCCCTCTGAAGGAAGAATCTGCATTTTCTCCTTTAAGAGTCAAGTATGTCAGTTACTGCTTCTTTTGATTTCTCATTTAAGGTTCCCTAGATTAAAAATGGTTTTCATATTGTTACTCTTTTGCTGATTCTCTTGGACGTAATTGATCAGGATTGAAGACTCTGGGGTAGGTCGATCACCATCTTCCTTAACTTCAGGTGTGGCAAGGTTTACTTGACTGAGTAAAGATATTGTTGACCAGATTTGTTTTTTTATGGGGGTTTGCTATGCATATGTTGTTGGGTAAGGGAAAAGATAGGAAAACTGCAACGTGATAATTTCCTTATCTGTATGAGATGCAGATTCTGGAGTTGGTTCTAGCAGCACAGTTACAGCAGCTACAGGTGCTGTTAAAAAGGCATCAGATATGGCTCATATTAAGGATGGATCAGACCCAGTCAAACTGGAAGGTTTGCCATCAAACTCAGCTTTATTTATTTCTGATAATTGCTCAGAGAAATTTACTCACTGAAAATCGGTCCATCATTTTTTCAATTTTTTCCATAGGGCTTTTTCCTATTGAAAAGACCTTTCAGCTTGACCTCCTTTTTGTCTTCTTATTAATCCATTTATAACTCTGTGATTGAAGTAATAAATTATCATAGACGGTCATTTCGTCTTTTGAAAACTTGACCAAATTAAAGTTCTACATACTGTTTGTTTTTGGGTTATGCACTCCATTTTCTCTCCGATCAATACCAATTTCTCAATAGAATATTCTCTGTCAAGCAAGTGGCGTTGGTCGAGGTTATGTGGAAACACGTCTAAAACCAGATGCGTCAAGGAGAGCATATAATACCAAATTTAGTGTTAGAGAGCCAGAACAAAGAACATGGAAAATCATTTGGAGAGTCTCAAGGTTGATGGAGAGGTTGTCTGGCGGTGAGGATAGGTTGAAGGAGAAGCTTGCCTCCGATTAGGTCATATTAATACACTATATATGTGTTAATGTAATCTTTTTTTGTTACATTAGTATATTTTCTTTAACATATTAAAAAAACTAAAAATTGTTTAGGTTGTATATTGAGCCGCGTGGTCTCCTTCCAAATGTATATAAGTTACCTATTCATAATACCTCTAGAGAGTCTGATTGTGGAGGAGGAGGTTTGGACGGGTATTCTTAATTTTGGTAATGATGGATCTCCTGGTTTCCATATGAAATTCTTTCATACATTTTTCGACATTGTGGCTAGTTGACTTCACAGGAATGTTTAATGAGTTCTAGGTGACAACTTATGGATAGTAGTTTGAATATGGCATTCATAAATCTTATCCCAACGGATAGAGGAGCGGAAAATATTACTGGTCCTATGCCCCTGTTAGGTGAGATTGCCAAGCTGTAGCAGAGGAACAAAGTTCTTATTAGTGACTAAAAGATCTTGTATGGAATGCTTATAGCCAATGAAATGGTTGTTGATAAACGGGTCAGTGGCATATTGGGGTTGGTTTACAGTAAAGATTTGACTTGAACCTATGACCATGTTAGCTAGTACTTTCTAGAGTATGTGATGATACACATTGGGTTTTGTTGGGACTTGAGATGGATTAGGAGATGTGTTTTTGGCCTTTCCAACAATGCATGTCCCTCCTCCCACCAACCACACACACACACACAATTTCCAATTGGCTGTGGAGGTGTTACTTAGTTTGATTAGCACTGCTTATACTCTTGTTATTTTATTTGAGGGTTTTATGATAGGCTCAGAGCGAGCATTAGTGACACCATTGGATAGAGATCTAACTCAGGTCAGTTTTTTTCACGGGAATCTCTTTTGTTTTGTGGTGGTATTGGGTTTACTGTGAACCCTGCAAAAGGTCAAGTCTTTGGTGTGGGTGACACATGTAATCTTGATAATCTTGCAGGTGGATCCAGCCATTGAGAGTTTTGTGAAATATTAGTTGCAAGGATATTTTCTCTCAAAAGGAGCGTGAGTTATTATAGCTAGAAGTATTATGATTGAGACTTTCAGTCAACTTTGTCCTCCCTATGTCCTGACGTGTAGCCAGGAGTGTCTAAAGAAATATTAAGAACTTCGTATGGTAATGATGCTAGGCGCATCCTATTGACGAAAAAAGCCTGATGACAGCCTTATGTAGGCCGTACCACACCTTTTAGAAACCGGCAAGTATTATATATATATATATATTTTTTATTTTGTAATTATTTTAGTCTATTTTGTTTGTAGAAGTATTTTTTATTTAGTATTTCCTTATTGGCATAGGATTCGTGTTTGTTTGGTTTTTTTTTGTTATGTTATTATTATTATTATTATTATTTTATTTTATTTTTCTTTAATTTTATTATTAATTTATTTTATTTTTTCCAATTTTTAAAAGATAAGGTATTGATGATCAAACTTTTATATCAAAAGTAGGGATTGATAGCAAAAGCTTTTTAATCCAGGGCCAAGCCCCAGACCGTAAGTCGGTTCCAAGGAAACCCTAAAAGAAACTCTTGAGTTGATAAGTCGGTTCAGTGTAGATTGCATAGGAACAAATCCCTTGTTTTGAGTATTTTTTGTTCTGCTTGGTACAAAGGTTCGTTGGATCCAACCGATTTAATTCCTGACCAACGGTGTTCCCTTTCAGACATTGGTCTATTATCTATCTAATCTTCTTACTCGGCTTAGGTTGGAATGGATTAAAACTGGTTTTCTTCCATATTTTTAATACTGCTTGATCCAAAGATTCCTTGCATATATTTAATCGTATTCCGGGTTTATGGGTTTCCCATTCGGACATGGTGTACTGCTTATCCTTTTTACTTGTTTGCTATTCTAGTGTTTTCGTCCCTTTTCTCAGACTGCTCCACTGCTTTTGTATATTTCTCCACATGGATGCCCACATGGTGCCACTTCTGTATATGTGGCAACTGGCACGTCTTAATATACGACATACATGTGGCAATCCGCTTAAAGGGCATTGCAGTGACTAGTAACTAGATGTAGGAACAAGATTTGTTCAATTGGCGATAAACGATTAGGTCTAGTTCTCTGCTCTTTTAATTCTTTTGCCCCTCCCCTTGCTCTCGTTTCCTCTTGTGTGCCTGTGTTGGGTTGGTGCACACGTGTGTTGTGGGAGGTGTGCTCGGGTGCATGCCTTGAGTAATTCTCTTTGGATCTACAACAAAGTACCTATGGTTATTTGCTATGTTACATGGAAACTATATTTCAAAAATAATCCGTGTTGGATACGTATCCACGTGTCTGTGTGTTAGAAACACATGGACACATTGTATGTGATATACCTCAATTTTTTATTATTCGCTGTGTTAGACACTTCGTATTCGTGTCGGATACGAGCACACATATTCCTGTCAATGTAACTTAGGTTACTTGGAGTGCTTCTTCAATACACCACCACCATCACCACCGATTATCCCTGCACTCCACGATGATCACTTATGGGAAATTCAACCAAGGAATTTCCTAACATTCATTCATAATCATAGTACCAATATATTTATATATCGAACAATATAAGATATGATAAAGTGCAAACAATTAAATGAGTTATGGAAAGTGAGTCATGGAAAGAATACTCAGCCTTTGTCCACAATGGCCGCTCATTATTCACATTGCCAGCCTACCCAAATAACATTGGGTCTCCTCTCATGTAGGGCAACCATTCCAGTGTACACTGATGGCTAGAGGTCATGAAGACAGTCACTCCAATGTACACTAAATGGCTAGAGGCATATAAGTGCTGCATAATAAACAAACAATCCAGCCGGTTCACCCCGGTTATCAGAATAATGCATTCGTCCTCGAGAGAGGAGAAGGAATTGGGTCCTCTCACGGCCTCTTCATACACGGGTAATATAACCATCGAAAGACCTTTCTCCACCTGGGTATAAATCATCCAGTCGTGGGTGACAAAACAATATCAATAATCCTCGGGAGTTGTGGAAGAAGGCTAGGTTTTCTACACAAACAATAACAATCAACATATCTGAAACAAATATGAAAACATGCATTCATATGCCCATTCCAGCCTTAGGGGCCCCCTCACAAGAAATCATATCAATATTAAGGGAAGTTGTGACAGGCTAGGTACTTAAGTCTTTTATTTATTTTTCGCTTTATAAAATAGTACGTTCCCATACAAAAGACATTGTGCCATCAATATAATTCAGTTCTCCATAAACATATGATAGTAAAGACATGTTAAGACAACCAGAAATAAAATCAGCCCGGGCAACTGTCACGTGTTTCAACCAAGAACACAATAAATAGAGTCATGCTCACAGTAACCATTATTCAATTTGAATATAACTTTCATTCATTTCATTTCACTTGTCCTCTTTGGTACCCTCTAGGTATCATCACCAATAATACGTAATCTAAACACTCCTAACAAGTCCAATAAACAATCATTATGAATCATTTATCTTATTTCAATAAGAATAGTTATCTAGAGGTCACAACAGAACCATAGGATACAAAACAACCTCCACGTCCTAAATATCCATATCCGAGCATAAAATTCATCAAGAAGTACAATGAACGAAATCTAATATGTATTAATGTCATAGTATTTACAATTAAAGAAACCAACGAGTTAGTTCATCTAAAAACAGGTACAATAAGTTCCAAATACACTCATTATAAAGTATGTAAAGATTCAGCTCCAGAGATACACTATAACATAAAAGTCAAATTTGTTTAAAATTGGATTTTTCGATAATTTTGGGTCTCCAAAAACTCCAAAAACTATCATAGGAACCATGTTTGTTCCAAACAAAATGACCAACTAAAAGTAGGTTACAAATAGTATACAAAATACCCAAGTTCAAAACCTCTTAGTTCATTACAAGAAATATTTTCCAAAATAGGTTTGTGCACCTAAAAAGAGAACATGGTAGGTTATCTAGCCAACAAGTTGATGTTGCAACTTTCCCTACATCCAAACGACTCGCGACTTGATTATTTCGAAACTGGGATGTGCACATTTACTTTTTTCATGTAAACTCAAAGTCAATCTCAGCTAGCACGAACTGGGTAAAAATCCTGTAGAAAATTTATGAAGGCTAGTATTTAACGGGATACCTTTCGGATAGCATAACTCTTCCCACATTTATCCAAAAGTTATGAGGCTTTTCGTAGAAAAGCTAACACACAAACCTTACTTTTTTGTGTTTTCCCGAAAATCTAACTGTCATCCAAACTATATGAAAACTAGGATCGAACATAGTGCGCAGAAACTGATTTTAACGCACTGTTTTTCTGTCAGCCAACTTCTAGAAGCGATAATAACTATTTCTACAAGCCTCAGAATGCGACGAGGCCAATTGGGTTTGAAAGCAGGCATGCAAAACTTACTTTTTCATGTTTCACCAAAAACTTAAATCTCAGTTTATCCATGTGAAATTGTGGACCCAATCCAGTGCACATCACCTGATTTTGACAGCCAGAAAATTCTGACAGCAGCCGAAGTTTCCAAATCCATACCTCTCTCCTCACACATCCAAATAGAGTGTGGCTTGCTGCGTTGGATAGAAGAATAAACGAACTTTCATTTAGAGTTGCATTTGATAAAAAGACTAAGAGCTCAACTTTATACGAAATTTCAAATATCACCGCAGAACCAGAAAATTTGCACTTTTTACACTATTTGTCTGAAACCTCATGCTATAAAACTCAAATTCAATCTGAGTTGATGTCTTGGTGTTAAGGATGAATAGTGTAAAAACTGTAAATTTTATGTTTCTGCCGTTGATATTACGTATAATATTGAAAGTTTTATATTTTTGACTTAATCCAACTCTAAATGACACTTTAGTGAGTCTTCTATCCAACGCCAGCATGCCCCACTCCATTTAGATGTGTGTGGAGAAATATATGCACTTGATAATTTTGCGCGTCAGAAAATTCTACTCGTCAGAAAACTGTTTCTGCAGTGTTAGAGCCCAGTTTTCATATATATAGTTAGGACGGGAGTTATGCTTTCGGTAAAACACCAAAAAGTAAAACCCGTGAGTCTTCTTTCTAACCCAATTGGCCTCATTGCAATCCGAGGCCTGTGGAGATAGTTATGGCGTCTAAAAGTTAGTTGGCAGAAATACAGTACGTCAGAAATCAGCTTTTGCGCACTGTGTTTGAGTTCAGTTTTCATATAGTTAGAAAAAGAGTTAGATTTTTGGCAAAACATAAAAAACTAAGGTCTCAGAGTCTTTTTTTCCTCCCAAAAGCAACGAGGGCCTCGTTGCTTTTGGATACCGGTGGAAAGAGTTATGCTATCCAAAAGATAACCCGTTAGATATCTAATTTTCTGAAATTTGGATTTTTACTAAGTTTGAGCTATATTTACTCGTAGGTAGATTGTTATTAGGACTTTGTATTCTATATGAAAAAGTAAGAGTACATATCCTAGTTTCTAAATAATCAAATCGCGTGTGGTTTGGATGACAAGCTGGCTAGATAACCTACCATGTTCTCTTTTTAGTTGTGCGGACCTATTTTGGGAAATATTTTTATTGTTGATTTAAGAGTTTCTTGAACCTTTCTTGGATGTTTTGTATACTATTTGTTGCATTCTTTTAGATGGTAATGTTGTATGGAACCTACATTATTCCTCAGATAGTTTTTGGAGACCTGAAAGTATCAAAAAATCTATTTTTGAGCAAATTTGACTTACTAGGGCTGAAACTTAATGTATTTTGTAGTGGAACTTATTGTAATTGTTTTAAAATGATGTAAGCCGTTGGTTTCTTTAATTGTAAATACAATGATTTTAGTATTTATTAGTTTTGGATCACTTTATTACCCGATGAGTTTTATACTTGGATATGGACATTTATGTCATGGATGATGTTTTGTATCCTATGGGTCGGAGGTGAGCTCCAGATAACTTTTCTTTTTGAAATGAGATAAATGATTGATAATGATTGTTCATTGGACTTGTTGGGAATGTTTTAACTGTGTTGTGCTTGTGGCGGATATGCTCTAGGGTACATATGAGGTTCCTAATATGACATGCAAAAAAAAAATGGAAATAATGATTATTTTGAGCGTGGCTCTGCCTGGTAATTATGTTTTTGGTTTAGAAGCAAAGATGTAGCCTTGAGGGCTGATTGTTATTCTGTAAATCGTGTAGTATACATTTACTTTCACTTTTGTATGATATGATTCCTTGTGAAGTCTTGAGGGTTAACAAAATATTTACTAACAACAAAATATCCCAACTTAATTCTGTATTTCTTATTACATATACAAAAGATAATATATATACATCACTTTATACAAAACAAATTACCATCCTTCTCCATATTACTAAACAAAAATTCAAACATATACATCTTTGCATCACACAAGTTTTATATATTCATCTCATCTTTAAACCACCAGAAAAATAAGAAAAGAAACATTGAGCATTAAATAGCACCCAATCCTAGTTCTCCTCCTGCAATTGGAGCTCCATCTCTACTCTACGTTCCAAGCAAGAAATACCCATGCGTGCTCAAAAACACGAATGGGTCAGCACGAAGTTGGTATGAGTAACTCTTACGGCTTGGGACAATTTAGTTCCTTCCCTTGGAAGGCATTAGTGTTCCTAGCGCGTCTAAAGTCCACTAAAGGCTTTAATACAAATACACAAAGACGGTTAGTTTCTCTCTACAGCGAGATGCGCCCATTTTAATAAGTTTACTCTAAACAAATATATATATATATATACACTTATGCTGCTCAAAGTTCTATCAATGGTAAGCGAGTCCTTCAGAAAAGTTAGTTGCTAGGCTTACCATCCTGCAATGAAACGTTAGAGGACTTTGATATCAACAAAGGTTAACATATTAAGTGATTCATATGAACCATGTGAATAATACAACACCACAGGTTATCCAAAGAACATACAAGATTCCTTTTAATCTTGCACACAATTATTAGATAGTTTCCTTAGCTGCATTCCACAATAATCACTTCTGGGAAATTCAACCAAGGAATTTCCTAACATTCATCATAATCATAGTACCAATATACCTATAAATTGAAAAATATAAGATATGATAAAATGCAAACAATTAAATGAGTCATGGAAAGAATCCTCAACTTTTGTCCACAATGGCCGCTCACTCCTCACATTGCGAGCCTACCCAAATAACATTGGGCATCCTCTCATATACATGGCAACCACTTCAATCAGTTCAATTTACACTGATGACCAGAGGTCATAAACATGACAGCCGTTCCAATGTACACTAAATGGCCAGAAGCATGTGAGTGCGCCCATAATAAACAAACAATCCAGCCAGTTCTCCCCGGTTATCGGAATAATACATTTGTCCTCGAGAGAGTCAAACTCCTCGTATGAAGGTATTGGGTCCCCTCACGGCCTCCTCATACGAAGGTAATATGACCATCGAAAGACCTACTCCCACCTGGGTATTAATCATCCAGCCGTGGGTAAATAACAAGAACAATATTCCCACATTACGTTTGACTTCTACAGTTATGCGAACTGGTGTCAACAATTGTCCTGAGCTTGTCTGGTTTGATTTTGTCATGTATGTAAATTGCATGAATAGTTGTAATTTAATATACCTGATTGTAATTATGCATATAGACGTAATTTATGCTTCCTTTTGCCCCGAACTCTCCTGTTTTGAAATCTTATTGATTTTTAATCGATCATTTAATCGGTTGACTTGCTTTCAGAATTTGCTTATCTTTTCTTTTTCTTCTGTAAACTGTTAGCAGAGTCTCATGTCGACAGGAGCATTGGAATAAAGAAACCCAAACCTTTGGGTGATGAGGGGCCATCAATGACTGAGCTAAGTGGTTATAATTCTAAGAGGCATGAGTTTGATCCCGAGTATGACAATGACGCTGAGCAATCACTCGCTGATATGGAATTCAAAGATACTGACACTGATGCGGAGCATGAGCTCAAGCTGCGAATGTTGCATATTTATTCAAGAAGGTAAAATGGTCACCATCTTTGTTTTTCACACACACACACATACATACACAACTATGTATGTAATCCATACATCCATACATACATAACTATGTATGTAATCCATACATCCATACATACATGTTTATGTAGCAGTGAACCAATTGTATTATCCAGCGGCAAGTAAAATTACAAATGACAACATACGAAGTATCTGATATGGACAAAACATGACTTGCTGCCAAGTGGTTGTGGAAACAGTTGATTTACATTGGAAAATGTCAATATTTTTCATTTCCATAGTAACTGGCAAAGTGGCAATAAATATTTATTCAGTTTATTTGGCTGTGGTATAAAATGTACTTTACAAGTATCATATTACATAGGCTAACTTATGATGACACAGTATGCTACAAGAAAATTGATGCTTTTTTTTTAATATTAGTGTTGTCAGTAAAGTTCACTTTTTAAAAAGACAACGATAAGAAGGATTAGAATGTTCAAGGGTCCAAGTAGCAAGGAGCTACTTTGACCACACTCAACTTCCCCAAATTTCCCAATTACAACAGGTCCCTCATCTCATTCCAATTGCACATAAACAGTGGAGTAGCACATGCCCAATTAATTAGAAGCTCCTTGACTTTCCCTACGAACTTATGCACCTCCATTTCCTTTTGTTCAAAAATATTGATCCTTCTTTTCCATAGTGTCCACACAATAGCATTTGGTAGATATTCCGCTAACCATTTTGGCTTTATTAGAGAGTTGACCCCCCAAGGCCTCCTTAATATTAGAAGGCTGCACCCAAGCAATACTTGAAGATGCAAAGAACAGTACCTATTGAGGAAAAGTTGGTCCACATCGTCCTCCAACTTGCAAGTTGCAATACACACATTCTCAATGCTTTGAATCCTACATTCCCACCAAAGAAGCACCCCAACAAAAGAAAGCAACTCTACGTGAGATAAGAGTTCTTCCAAATCCGTGTAAAAAGCAACTCTATGTGTAAATTGATGTCTAAGAAGGTGATTGTAACAAGTTCTGTCACACGCTTCTTATAATAACTATCTTATACCGCAATCTGCATGTCTAAACTCATGTAATTGAGATTATTCAGCTTGGTTTAAGATATGTTTTTAAAGCACTAAGCAGCTTTTATATTTGACAATACCAGATGGGGTTGGGTTTTCTCCTTTGATTAATCATTTCTTTTTAATATTGACTAGCAGGCTTGACGAGAGGAAATGCAGGAAGGATTTTATTTTGGAAAGAAATTTGCTTTATCTTGATCCACTGGTAAAGGACCTCTCTCCAGAAGAACGGGACATATACCAACGTTATAATGTCTTCATGCGTTACCATTCGAAAGAAGAGCACGAGGAGTTGATCAGGACTGTTGTTGAGGAGCACAGAATACGAAAAAGAATTCGGGATCTTCAGGTATGCTTATCGTCTGTAATTTGTTTTTGTTCTTCATATTTATTTTGCTTTGTTTGTTGTGCTGTTTGGAGAAAACTTGTACAATTGCTATTTTGAATGGTAACTGAAGATTAACACACTGATCTCTGTATGGTGCTATCTTATTTCATGCTCTCCCTGATAATCAATTGTGGAATATATGCAGTCGCTTTGTCATGGTGACTTTTACCAGTAAAGAGAACAATAAAAAAATCAGGCCAATCTTTGTGATATGAGGTTCTCTTTTTTGTCAATAAACTTGATATAGGAAATGGTCATTAGTACAATGCGGTCAACGTAGAGGGGGTGAATAGGCATCCATATGTTTGGATCCCCTTAGCCCAGTCATGATTTTCCATCCCACCTTAATGGTCCCTTGCAAGGCCTACTTAAGTGAGTGATGAAATCTAGTTACAAATTCAGTGTAGTCAAGGCGCGCGCCTAAAGCGCAAGGCGCACTTTTAGTGCCTTGCCTTGACCAAGGCGCGATAGGTAATATAAGGCGTGCGTTTTTTGCGCTTTTTGTCAAGGCGCGAGGCGCACAAGGCGCGCGCCTTATCAACTTTTACAGTTTTTTCGTTTTTTTTACAATTTTTGCTATTCGTGACACATTTACACTCGATCCAATTGTTATATGATATAAGAAATTGTACAAATTTAGTAAGTTTCATTGTAGAGTACACTTTAAACTTAATTTTGACTAGTTTTTGTTAAGTTGTATGGATTGAGAGAAGACACAAAGATGGATTAAATTTTAAATGAAGTTTTACGGGATTCTAAAATTGAATCACGTGTTCTATTTTATGAAGAACTCATTTGATTCAATTCTATCGGTTTATTATTTTAGTTTATTGAAGTTGAGCTAGATTGTATTGATATATACGAGTTTTATTTTGCTCTTTACTTATTGCTTAAGATTTTTCTTTTAAATGACTACAATGGTTTTATGTTTACAATCACATATAATTAATTTTAAAATTTGGCTAAGCAAATCAGTGATAATTCATGTCATATTTAATATTTATTTTATTTTTTATTTGATATATCTATTTTTTTATTACTACACGCCTCACTTCGATCAGGCGTGCGCCACGCCTCGCGCCTTGCGCCTAAGGCACAAGAGGGTGTTGCGCCTTAGGTGCGCTTTAACGCCTTTACTACACTGGTTATATTATAATCCCAAATTCCCAATGGCAACAGTGGTTGTGTGTAGGCTGGCTTAATGGCTAGTTTTTTTGCTCGGAAATGAAAGGAAAATGTCTTTTTGCGAAACTTTTAAGAGTCAGTTGTTTTATGCGTACTTGCATACTTGTGGAGTGGACCACTCCATGTAAATTTTTTCCTAATGTATCAAAGTTTTAAGAAACTTTTCCTTTTAAAATGAAGGCAAATACTTGCATACTTTGCCTTACGTAAGAGTTAGTAACTTTTTGGTACCCCGAACATAGTGAACGTTTCCTAATTGGTACATGAATTTCTTTTTTGGCCTAGGTGTATCATGAACTTCCAATTTAATACATTTGGACATCTCCGTCTTGTTAATTAACGGCTGACCGAGTAAAGAGTTACTTTTTACATGATCTGACCAAAATGCCCATGTCAATTTCATTTCTGTTCCACTGAGTTCTGGTCCATCACACTTAAGTTAGTGGACACGTGTTGTCATCAAACCCGTCCCAATAGTAACTGAACTTGAACAATACATACCCATTGCTCCTTGTTTTAAAGAACATCCCATTGTTGATGAGTTACAAAAAAATTTAAAAACGTTTGGGTGAAAAAGCTAATATTGAAAAGGCTAATAGTGAATAAACACTGACATGAATTGGGATTGTTATGTTAACTCTACTTCGTGGATGGAGGTGATGGGATGGGATTGAGGAAGAAGATAAGCAACAGCCGTTGGATTCACTCTATTGGGACATGGGAACTAACGAAATATGTCCCTAACTTTTGTGTAATGGACCATAACATAATGGCAATTTAGAATAAAACAGATGGCCGTCATTGTCAGATTATATAAAAAGCTAACTCTTGACACAGTCAATTGTTTCAGATACAATCAGGCCGAAAACAAAAGGTTATGTACTAATTAGGAAACTTTCACTAAGTTTAGGGTAGTAATAAGTTATTAACTCTTTATGTAATATTAAGCACTTCGTCACAAAATCTCAATTCTTAATGTTCAATTAGTCTTTATGATTATTAGTTTTTTAATCTTCATGTCAATAGGGTTTCTCTATGACTTGAAAGGTTACCCAATTTTTTTTGTCAACAACTTCTTGGTATTAGAGCAACCACCAAGAAGAGTTGGAGAGAAAAAGCCACCATCACCTGCTACTACAACCTTCGTTCTCCCGTGACTTTACTGTAAAATTTTATTGAAAAGATGACTTTGCAGTCTGATTTTCTGTCATTTTACATCAAACTGTTAGTTATGCAACTTTATTAAACTGTTAGTTACATCAAACTGTTAGTAGCTTCATTAAAAGGTAGAATTTTTCGGTTCAAAGTCAAAAACTTCCGCTCCAGAGTCTACACTTCAGTGTAGTTTCTTGTTGAGGCGCTCCTCATTTTGACTTTGCCATGTGGAAGCACCTGATCTAAAGTTGCATAAAATCACTTAGTCTGGCCTAGATACTTATCCAACTTCCCTGAATGCGTCTCTATGTATAGCTTCAGTAAAATGACAAAAATACCCTCAGAATGATCAAAGAACTTAGTTCTAACTAAAATTTGGCCGTTGGCGCTGTTTTATGTAAGTGTTTTACCCATTTACATGGATTTTAAACCAAACTAAATAAGAGGAAGGGGTCTGAGTTTGTTTACATGTTATTTTGTTTTTTCCTAGACCCATGGCCCATGCTTGAGATTTCAAAATACATTTGGGCTGTTTCCTATAAATGCCTGACCCATTTACATGATTGTTAAACCACACCAAATAAGAGGAAGGGGTTTGAGTTCGTTTACATGTTTTATTGTTTTTTGCCACACCCATGCTTGAGAGTTTAGAATACATCTGGGCATATTGTAAAACAGTAGACATTCATCTATAAATCGGGTTGAGTTTTAGTTAACAACGTAGGGAAGCAAATTCTTGGAAGTTATTATCACTTCAACTTTCTTCGGGTTTATATTAACTCTATGAATCTTGTTCAAGCTTTCTAACTTGGTTCATTGTGCAGGAAGCCCGAGATGCTGGCTGTCAGACGACTACCGAGTCAGAGAGATATCTTGATCAGAAGAGGAAAAAGGAAGCTGAAGAAAATGCACGTAAAGCAAAGGAAAATGTTCTACCTGGTCCAGGTGGTAAATTACAACAAAAGATGAATCGCACCAAAGGAGAACCTGATAACAGTCCTCGTGGAAGCGTGAAAGGATCCACGGGCATGGAGTTAAGTGTTAGAGATACTTTTTCAACAACTGCTGGTCATACCATTGCAAATCCCCTGGATGATTGGGATATGACTGGACTTCCAGGATCGGATCTACTTTCAACAATGGTGAGAATTCTGTATTTTATTTTTTTGTTTTTAATTTTTTATTATGTATAAAGTATAAACCCCATGTTACTTTTTTTTTGTAACGGGTAGTTATAACTTGAGAAGGCAACTTCAAGCTTGGAAATGGCACTCAATAGTTGCTATGCATAGATTATGTTTACCTTTCAAATGCTTATGTCAAAGTTGGTTTTGTTTATAAAGGCTTGGCGTTTTTATGTGCAGTTGTTAATTAACCAATTACACTCGTAATGAACTGCCCAGATCTCCCCTTTAATGTTTATTTTGGAAGGATTCAGTTAACGGTTTATATATGCAGCATAGTGATTGTTTACTTATGGTTAAAATCTGTCCTAAACTGTTGACACATTCAATATGGTGTTTTGCAGGAACAACAGCTATGCAGCGAGTCAAGGATGCTCCCTTCGCAGTATCTTAAGATACAGGAAGTCATTTCAATAAAGATATTTGAAGGCATTATCACCAAGAAATCTGATGCCCACCGCTTTTTCAAAGTTGACTCAACTAAAGTAGATAAAGTATATGATATACTCACAAGGAAGGGAATTGCCCAACCTTAGATGAGTATCCCATTTTTCACTTAGAATGTGTTAGTACAGTTAGGTTATGACATTATATTAAAGGTGGAAAAGATTAAGTTAACACGAGATAAGTTATCGAAAGGCACTCAAAATGTATCTTCTAATAAAGCTTATAGATTAGTTGTAGAGAACAAACTCATAGCATTGTAGCTGCTCTTGCTTCTTTTGGCTAATTGATTTTCCAATTTGAAAAGCTGGACAATCACTGGAGGTGAGGGTGCACACCTTGCAGAAGTTCAGATTAGGCGTAGAGGAAGAAAATTATAATACCTCAGCTGCTTGTGGTTATTTTGGCTGACTGATCTTCCAATGTGGTAGTTTCTGACAATTCCTGTTAAACACTTATTCCTGGCTGCTTGCCCCTGTAGTAGGTATTAAAGAGTTACTTCTGCTCAGCTTTTATTTTTTTCTCGATAGTCCAAATGCCACGGCACTGTTGCGTCCATTGGAGCTTTGTATCAATTAGTGTGCATGGATTTCTTGGTTGAGCTTCAACATCCAAATCGATGGATTCTCCTTTACACATACACAAACGCCTGTGCGGTCTATCTCGTATTTGATGTATTACATCGACTAGTATTCTGGGCACAATTGATGAGCGTGAAACCTATTATCGGGTTAATAAAAAACCTCGATTCTAAAATTCAAATTTGAATCGATCATTAAAAATTTAAATTTCCGACCCGATTTGTTGATCTAGATGTAAAGAGGTCTCACTAACCATAGTTAGCAATTCGGCGAATTATTCGTTTAATTCGGAAAACTTTTAAAAATGTTGTATTTATCAATGATACGAAATAATTCGTTAATTCGGCAATAAATCATTAATTCGCGAATTATGCGTATTTTCACTATAAGTTTGCTGAGTATGTTGTCAAATTTTACCGTATTTTTTTTATTTTTAGCTTCGTATTATACTCAAATTACTTACGAATTCGAACTTTTGCCGTTTTTTTTAATCCGAATTGAAAAAACGAATTCTTATCGAAGTTCGAATTTTATTCGAATATTTTCCGTATCGAATTTTTGTCGTATTACGAATTGCTAACTATGTCACTAACTCACTAATTTAGACTAAATATGTTAAATTTGTCGGGATAAAAAAAAATAAAAAAAAAAATTCTAAAAATTTGTCCAGAATTTCTGATGAAATTGTCGAAATTTTGGGTGGTATTGTCGAAATTTCGGATGGTATAGGTTGTGGCATGGGTTGTAATAATAGTGTGAAAATTTATTCGGAATTTCCAATAAAATTGTCGAAATTTCGGTTGGTATTGTCAAAATTTCAGATGGCATGGGTTGTGGCATGGATTGTAATAATAGTATTTGGCGAGAGCAAAATCGGAAAAACAAAAAACGACATATGAAAAAACTGTAGGTGGGGGCGCGTGTTCTTTAAAGGAGAGATATTTTTTGTATCGAATTTTTGTCGTATTACGAATTGCTAACTATGCCACTAACCCACTAATTTAGACTAAATATGTTAAATTTGTTGGGATAAAAAAAATAAAATAAAAATAATTTTTGAAAATTTGTCTGGAATTTCTGATTAAATTGTCGAAATTTCGGATGGTATTGTCAAAATTTTGGATGACATGAATTGTAATAATAGTATTTGGTGAGGGAAAAATTGGAAAAAAAAAAAAAAAAAAAAAAAAAAAAAAAAAAAAACACTGTAGGATGTGGATGTTAAAAAAACTAGCATCTTTATTTAAAACTAGCATTTAGTGCAGAGCATGTGGATGTTAAAAAAAACTTTCTAAAGGAAATGTGATCATATATAGTTCATTATTTAAAACTTAAGAAGACCGTTTTTTTATGATAACAAATGCTTTGGATTCCCTAATAGCAGTAATTATTACTTACATGTGTCCCATTAATGCATTTAATATGGAAATTACAAAAAGGGGTCTTATGAAAGAAGTAATTATTTCAATAACAAAACATATTGACTAAAAAATATAATGATATGGTTAAATGTTTTTATTGAATTTAAAACATTTATACGTTAAACAATTAACATATATGGTTAGGTCTAGACTCCTAAAGCCGCTTTCCATAGTAGTAGTAAAACACAAATAATTACTGCTAACATCATAACTTTTATTGCATCTCTAATCTCGCTTTCATCAATGTCAAATGTATTGCTCATGGTTGTAATTGTTGTTAAAGATAAAAAATATACCAAAAGTTTAAATAAATTAATCATATGTCAGTCTGATGACAATACGAACAATTATGAAGTATAACAAATAAAAGAATCAGCAAATAATATTGTATAATAAGCAGTTTGAATTGTAAGAAAATGAATTACATTAAGTGGTTGGAACAAATTCAACATATTTCCCATTGGTACGTAAATTTGAGCCCCGTGAGTCATAATAAATTGGTAGATATATTGAAGGTTTTATTTTTTTTTTTAAAAAAATTTTAAAATTGCTTTTTTAATCGAAGATTTACTATTTTTTTTCTTGACCAGTACAAATATATATAACTTTGTCATGATATATATTAGAAGAAGTTGTACATATTTCAACTACATATGGTTATCTTTTAAAAAAAAAACCCAAATAGTATTGGAAAGAATGTATAGAAAATCAAATTTATTTAAATATATATTAAAAAATAATATATATTGTGTTGTTAAAATGTTTCAATATATTAATTACGATGATTTCAGAATGTCATAAAAGATATTACATTAAACGACTGGAACAAATAAGTCATCTGATTTGTTATTGTTATAATAATTAGTATTATTATAGTTATTATGAAAATTATTATTTTCTAAATTACAATGTCTGTTTTTTTTTAAAATTTTTTTGTAGCTTTATCCTTTAAATCAGGTCACTATTAAGTCAAAAAAAAATCAAAGGTCGTGATGATCTGAAATGGAAAATGTATGAAGAAGACAATGGAACAGAAAGATAATATATTTAAGGAAAAAAGGATTAAAATAAGCATAAAAGTTTTAAGAGAAGAATTACTTGACGGGGGTTGGTGGTTGGAATCCATGAGATGCGAGAGAGATGAATAATGTTGTGGAGTCGTTTTTTTAAGAAATCAGAAAAGAAAGAGATAAGGTGAATATATAAAAGTTAGTCCGTGAGTTAGAGACAAAGGGACCCGTTTTTTTTTGTCTAAGTGTGTGCGGACTTTTTAATATGAGCTAGTCTTCAGTGCGCGTGATGTATGGCTACGCACAATTCCTGACCACATATTTTCCAACCCGTAACCGGTAGCCGAAGTGCCCACCTAAGGGTAGCGTTGGCATTTCACATATTTTCATTCATCCCCAATTAATCGTATTTTCTATTCTTCTCAATTAGATTGCGCGCCCAAATCTTCTCACCCCTTTCACCTCTTCTTAAATTCATGGTCAATCATTTATTTCTTTCACTCTCTAAAGTTTACAGCAAGGAAGTAGAGCAAAAAAGAGTGACAGCAACCAACAACACTACACGGCTTGAATACGTTCGAACATTGAGGTTAGTTTATCATCCAATCACTGAAGTCGATTTAATCTTTCCTCTTCTCTTTAAGGTACATTAGAATTTTTCATATTTAGGTCGCTTTGTACTAAAAAAAGTTTTCTTTATTTAGGTAGGCTCCTATGACCGAATCGAATAAGGCTCGATGATGACGAAGAGTTTCTTAGAAGTCTATGTTTCAAAGTTTTAGCATGATGATGAAAGTGATTCTCCGGATGTGGAATCAACCTTGTTTCCCCTGATGGAGAATGAAAATATTGATGATAGTGATAGCGATCTTTGAAGAGTCCGATACATATAGGGCTTATATAGAAGACAAAGCAACATTTTTATCTATGCAGTTCAAGACATCGGACGAGGCCTACACTATTTATAATGAGTATGCCAAATCAGTTGGCTTCGGTGTTCGTAAGGATGTTTATAGAATTCATCCAAATGGAGTTGCTATTAAGCGGAGATTTGTGTGTTCATCCGAAGGTCAACGACATGCAGATAAACTCCAATCGATGACACCCAAAAGAACACCCAGACAGGTCACTAGGTTCAATTGTAAAGCCTGCATTGTTGTTGTTTTTGATTCTGAAGCAAAGTTGTGGACTGTGAAAGAGTTTATTGGGGAACACACACATCCACTTGTACCGTATCCGAGTTCAATGTTTCTTCGGTCACATAGAAATGTGAGTCGAGAAGCGTTGGAATTTGCTACATGCCTAAATGATGTCGGTGTTCGTAAATGCCAAGTGATGGGTCACTATGCACATATAGCTGGAGGTTTCCTTAATGTTGGTTTTACGAAAAAAGACTTGTATAACAAAATGGGAAAAGAGAGGAGAAGTCGTTGTATTGATGGCGACGCCAACACACTGCTTGCCAACTTAGAGGACAAGGTGAAGTTAGATCCTTTATTTCATTACAACTATGAGTTAAATGCGAGTGGGCAGTTAGGTTTGGGCTGTTTTTTAGGCGGATTCCACCTCCCGCCTGGATTACTGTAGCTTTGGTGATGTGTTGTTGTTTGATTCAACGTACAGGAGCAATCGGTACCAGATGCCGATCGTTGTGTTTGCTGGAATCAACAACCACCTACAGACTATAGTTTTTGGTTTTGCTTTGATCATAAGTGAGTGCGAATTTACACTTATAAGTGGGTATTGAAATCATTTATTGACGCAATGTGTGGTGAACACCCTAAATCGGGCCATTACCGATGGTGACGCAAATGATTCGTAAAGCTTTGAAATCTATTCTTCCGTTCGAACACCGGGCCGCTGCTCTTGGCACGTATTGAAAAATTGCATCACCAATGTCAAAATCCCTGATTTTGCAAATGAGTTCACTCTATTATGTTTATGAAATGTTCTCGGGGAGAGTTCAAGAAAGGTGGAGACAACTAGTGGAAAAATACAAAGTTAGTCATAACACATGGGTGATGAAGGTACGTAAGAAAAGGGCGAAAGGGCGAAATCGTATCTTCATGGTGAGTTCTTTGGCGGTTGCGTATAAACCAACGCCATGAGTCTATTAACTCGTTATAAGACATCATGTTAAGCCCGGATGCGCTATTTGAGCTATTTGGGAAAATGGAATTGGCGGTTGCAAATATCCGCCACCGAGAAACGGCGAAGAGGTAAGGACCGCAACGACGAAGCCTTTCATTGGTAGCCACTTGATTGAATATGCAAAGCGCGTAATCCATCTATACTCGAAATGCTTTTTTCTTGCTTTTAGAAGCAGATTCTGGGGAGGAATCGATGTACACCGCAGAAGATAAACGTGATGTGGGTGACAATATTCGTGTATACACCATCAGCCGTCATCTGAACAGGCAAAAAAAGACGAGTGTGGAATACAACCTTTTAGAGCAGGATGCTAGATGTTCATGTGGGCTATTTCAGTCGTTTGGATTTCCATGTAGACATATCATTTCAGTTTACAAACACGAGGACCTTCGTGAAATACCCCAGAGCTGTTTTTTAAGGAGATGGACACGAGTTGCTAAATCTGTCATTCCAAATAACAATCCAAGTTTTTCTTCGCAGGCTGCTTCCATTATTCGTCACAGTGAGCTTATAGGGAAATGCAAGAAGATATGTTTGTGGGCCTCTCAAACAGCCACAAAACAAGAAAGCTTTTAAATCCATGTTATCATCTTTTTCTAGAGCTTCAAGGCAGTCCACAAGTTCCCTTTGAAATGCCTTATATTCCACCGTAAAGTGGTACAATGGATGGCATTCCGCCTTCTAAAGGCACCGCACCGAGGTAGAGATGCCTTTCACCCCACCTAAAACCACCCATCGTCCATTTGTTAATGATCCACCACACGAAAATCGAAGGGTAGGCCGCATAAACGTAGTAGATTGAAAGGTCGAAATGAGACAAGAAAAAAAGAAGTGTGGCCACGTGGGTATCGTCGGGCACACAAGGCCCACATGTCCACTTTTGCATCCAAACGATGGGGGTAAGTTTCTTATACCGTTGCCATATTTCACTTGTCCCGTTAACATTAAATAGTTACAAAAGTTTGTTGATTCTGATTTGTATTCGCAATATCTTTCTTGTGGTGCACCGCTTTACGTGTCCAAGTGCTAAAGCGCAACTATGTCGAAATGCTTTGCAGGAGTTGCCGATGTGAGTGAGGATGATGATGACAAAGTTAAATAGAGATACTTGGATGTAAGTGATAATTTTTCGCGCGTTATCTTCTTTTTATAAACGCAAGAAAATGTTTCTTGTTTGTTATTTTCATGGGGTTCAAAGTAATGTTGCTTGTTTGGTGGGCGAGTGGAAGTTGGTAATGAAGCGGAGGATCTCGAAAAGACCAAGCAATGTAGCAAGTGTCGATCTACACGAGCACACAAAGTGTAGGTGTCCCGATTTGGAAGGTATGACACAATTTTTTACCGACGTAATTTTTCTAGTAGGAGTAAACTAAACTTAGAGTGTACCATTAGAGTGACTATTTTTCTCCTGTTGAACTTATAGCGTTTCCCGTGGATGAGGTTGGGAGGAAGGTTTCGGAGAAATTCAATGTTGGAAAGTTTTATAGTGACGACGGGAGAGTCTTTTTCCGTATTACAGATGGTTGACGTTAGGAAAGAGGAGTACAATGGCGCTAAGCTTTAAGAGCAGTTGTTGCTAATCTTCTAACAAGATTTTTGTAAGCATTTTTGTAATATCGCACAATGGTGAAGATTTCAAGATTGGCTTCTAAATTATTTTGTAGCGGTATCTATGGTGTTATTTTCTTATTTTCTTTGGTTTAATCAATGAAATAGCACAATATTCTATACGCTATATTGACAAGCATTGTTTGTATATTCTGTTGTTTCTTATTGTTGGGATGTTGGGGTTGTCCCTCATCAGCAGACATATGTCAGTTAGTGTGACATTGATATGTTCATAAATGGATCTGTTCGTTCTTACAACGCCGAACAGAGGAATATGCCATAAACAGTAACATAACATTCTGGTATGACATATATAGTGTCATATCTATCAGTGAGTATCTAAAATTATCTGACATAACTCCTAGGAGGTCGGAAGATCTAAAATTATTATTGTGAATATACCTGCTGGGTTCCTCCTCGTATGATGAGGACTTGCCCGATTAGTACTAATTACAAGAATGAGATTAAGAAACCAATTCTTGATTGTAATGCGGGGGAGAAAGGGACTATGAACATCTCATTATTCATAGCTACCTAACTATGAACAATTCTACTTTCCGGTATGTTTTAGATAATCGACGCGCATACTACTTAACAATCAATGTGGAAGTCATGAGCTATGAATATTCTTTGTTCATACCACAATTCGACTATGAACAATGATTGTTCATAGTTCGGTAGCTATGAACACTCAATGCTATGAACAATGAGTGTTGAGCTAAGAACAATGAGTGTTCATACCACAATTGACTATGACAATGATTGTTCATAGTCATGAGCTATGAACATTCTTTGTTCATACCACAATTGGACTATGAACATACCGTAAGGTTGAGCGCTTTGCAGAGGAATATGTCATATGTTAATAACACATAACATTCTAGTATGACAACAAATATAGTGCTATATCTATCTGTGATTCTTATGATATACTACCCGAACTAATATATTATAAAAACTCACATAACATTCGAAAGTATGACATATATAGTGTCATATCTATCAATTCTAGCTATTAATACTACCAAAAGTATAAAACTCTTATTAGCATATATTATAAATAGTGACATAAAATTGAGTATGACATATATAGTGTCATATCTATCGATGAGTATCTAAAATTATCCGACATAACTCCTAGGAGGTCGGAAGATCTAAAATTATTATTGTGAATATACTCCTCCTCGTATGATGAGGACTTGCCCGATTAGTACTAATTACAAAATGAGATTAAGAAACCAATTCTTGATTGTAATGCATGGGGAGAAAGGGACTATGAACATCTCATTATTCATAGCTACCTAACTATGAACAATTCTACTTTCCGGTATGTTTCTCAGATACATATATAGTGTCATATCTATCATATAAAACTCTTAGTAGCATATATTATAATATCATATATTAGTAACATAATATTCGAAAGTATGATATATATAGTGTCATATCTATCCGTGATTAGACCCAACATATAAAACTCTTATTGACATATCAAATAAAAAGTGAAATAACATTCGAAAGTATGACATTTATGAGTATAGTCATATCGATTGATTGTAAATTTATGACATACTACCAAACGTAAAACTCTTATATTGAATTAAACAATTGGACCACCCATAAAGTATGATATACTTTCTGTTTATAGAACATGAGTATGATATACCATAAAGTATGCTATACTACATCCTATATGACATTTTTTATAACATATATCCATGCTTTTACAATGCAATACCGGGTAGTAGGTCACGTACTCTATGTTACTCTTAACATTTGTAAAACTCGTCACACCCCCCGATTGTCTCTCTACACACGGCACGTTTATTCCAAAAAAAACTGGTGCTCTCTCCACACCCCATTGTTAATATGACAATTATAACCTTAAATAACTCTCTCCACACCCCATTTTTATTAATATGACCATTATAACCTTAAAAAACTCTCTCCACACCCCATTGTAATTCAAACGAGCTCTTCACCGCATTTTTACTACTCCACCTAACACTCCTACCACTCATGCTCTCTGAAATTTCTCCCCTCCCTCCTCGTTGTTCTCTTAGGTTAGTCTTGAGTCACCCACAAAATTGTTGTTATTCCCACCAAATTTTCACTTTAAGAATGGACTCATGTGTTGGAAGCAACGCTCAAGATAAATTCTCCCTTCAAAATCAAAATGATAACTTTGATTAGTGTTAAAAGTGACATGGAGTCAGCTTTAACACTACTGCAATCAAATTATTATTCGATGATGAACTTTACAACAATGTTGAAATTAGCTATCCCGATATGACCAATCATTTACAACAATTGAGGTAATAATGTAATTTGAAAGCTTGTATTTTTATTTATTTTATCAATAACTTAGCAAAAACAATTTTCGTCAATAGTATCTAAGATCAAGGGTTTACGCAGGTCTTCAAGATCGCCACTCGTTGATCCGATGGTGTTCGACAAATGGTATGACTGTTGGAGTTGTGGTTGTGATATCAAAGGTCCGATAATTCGGGACTTGGGCTAAAGACCTAGAGTTTTCTTGAGTTGCGAAAGGAGGGAAAATTTAGACCATCCATAAAGCCGAAAATATTGAACAAAAAACCAAAGAATATAGGCAATCCAATTCAAGAAATGTGGTCATCCATTTGTGTTGAAAGGGGAATTACTTAAACGAAGGTGGATGGATCTTGAAAGTGTTATGTGTGGAACTCATAATCATACTATTGGGGAGCATCTTATTGGTCGTGCATTCGGCCGGAAGGTTAAAAGTCAAGAAAAATTGATTGTTCAGATTTGTCTTTGAGTGGTGTTAAACCGCGTGAAATTTTACCCCTCTTGAAACAGAGATGACAATAATTTGTCAAACAAAAGCACTTTATACAATTATCGTCACAAGAATCAGTTGGTTCGGTTGAGTGGAAGAAACCAAATGCAAGAATTTCTAAGAAATTTAGAAGAATTTGGGTACCACGAGTTTCATAGGGGATAATCCAAAGAATGTGAATGTAGAGATTTGTTGTTTGCACATCCCCAATCAATTCATTTGGCAAAGTGTTTTCCCCGAGGTCATTGTCATGGATTGCACGCATACAAGACGAATGTCTTCAAGATGCCATTGTTTGAAGTTGTTGGGTTCACATCCACGATGAAGACATTCGTATTGCTTTTTTGGGTATTTGGAGAGTGAGAAAGAAGGTTCTTACCTATGGGTTTTGAAGAGGTTGCGTGATATTCTGGACTACAAAGCTACTTCTGTAAAGATAATTACGACTGATTGTGAGTTGGCACTTATGGATGCGATAGCTATAGTGTTTCCTAAAGCTGCACACTTCTTGTGTCGAAGTTCACATCGAGGAACATCGAGACAAAGGCCAAAAAAACATTTGAGAAATTTGTTGAGTATGAACAATTTATGTTTATGTTCGAAACAGTGATAATAGCTCGTACTGAAGTTAAGTACTTGGAACACCTACGTTGTTTTAAACTTGAGTAACGGAGATCATTATGGTGTTGTGGAATACATAGAAGACCCGATGGCTTTCAAGTACAAAGAAAGGTTTGTCTCGGCTTGATAGATCTCCATATGCATTTTGGTACTTCGAAAGCAACCGAATTGAAAGTATGCATTCCTCTTTGAAGAGGCATTTGGCGTTCTAGCAATAATGGTAACTTCGCGAAACTTTAATTTGATTAATAATCTCGACAAACCAAGTGACAGAAATTGAAAGTTCTTTTAATAGGAGCTTGAATCTCTTTGATCATCGTTACAAACAAAACACATATGTGCAACTTAGAGGGTACATTTCTAGAGATGCATTGGATTTGATAGCAAAAGAGCTAATAAGGTCCATTAGAGTTGGGACAGATGAAATTCGTTGTCGCCAGTTTACAAGAGTATGTATGGGCTTCCTTGTGCGCATGAGTTATGTGAAATTGTTCTAATTGGTAGGGGAAGCATCCCCTTATCTTTGATACACCCTAGGTGGAGACAGCTTAGTAGCACTCCGATTGATCTTCCTAACTTTGATATTCAGCCCGAGATTGCTCAGATTCAGAAGAAGTTTCAGTCGCTCTCAGATGAACAAAAGGTTTTGATGCTGAAAAAGTCTGTAGAACTAGGTGATCCAAAGGCAACTTTCAGGCGAGAGCCTCGGGTCAACACCAATGTGAGGGGTAGGCCACTTGGAATAAAAATTGGTGTGAAGACTTGTAAAGATAAAAGGGACACAAAGAGAGAGCCTTCAGCTTTCGAGTATACACAAACAGTTGAGGAACAAATTGTAACTCAAGAAAGCAAGAATAGTAAAGCCAAGAAGTTGGTACCATGCAAAAGAAAACCAAGAAGAACTCATCTTCAAGTGTTTGTAGATTTACCTAAAATTGGGTCTAAATGGGATGATGGGCTACGTGACTTAAATCCATTGATACGAGACTTCATTGTGGATTGGCAAGATGTTGAACCGAATGGACATTGTGGATTTAGCGCGATTGCACGATGCTTAGGGTCTAATGGAGGTGATGCATGGATTACTGTGAGGGCTCTTATGTTGACAGAGTTGATTTCCCATGAGGCAGATTATACTTCAATGATGGGTGGAGAAGAACGAAAAGAAGCGATCAAGAAAATCTACGATGTACAGTTCCATATACGATGAACCCCAAAGAATGGTTTGAACTTCCTTCAATGGGATTTTTAGCCGCTAATACTTTTCAAAGTCCTTGTCGCCATTGGGAGAGAAAGAATGTATGTCATACTTTCCTTTGTGGATCGCTCCCCGATCCAACTTCGTGTCCGGATAAGCGCAATAGGCCACATTGGAGGAGGCACACATTTTGTGAAACTCGTGCTTGAAGATGATAGTCCTATTCCGCCACTTGCTCCAGGGTGGGAGTCATTTGCATGGACAGAAGCTTGGGATTGGGCAACTATAATGGAACCAAGGATCGTGAAGTGGTATAAAAGGGTTCCAAAAAATGTTATGGATTTAGACCTTTCGTAACTATCCTTGTACTGACAGGGTTTTTTGGCATTAATATCTATTTTGTGTATGTGTATATAGTATATATACTGTCATAAATTGCAGAATGTATTAGAATATGTCAGAAATGGTATTAACTAGTTTTTGTTAAGTGCTCTGTAAATAGCATTAAAATGCAAGAATATGGTAAGTGCTTTGTCGGTTTAAGGTAGGAACCAAAGGCGTATCGAGCTTCAGGCCGGTGAGCTTTATCACTTGTGTTGTCACAAAAGAACACCAGCTGCCTTTACAAAGACAAAGTGAACGAGGGACCCGATGGGTTCTAGAACAAGCTATCTTAATTCGTAATAAGAATTCAGGACTGGCGAACTAGCAAGGATATTCCTGTCATACAGTAAATGCAAAGAGATTTTTTTTTCTCTTGTAAACACAAGTCAGAGTATGTTTATGATGCTCTGCAGTGTACTCTGAATCCTGTTTTTATAACTAATTTTGGCACTTGTTTGAACTTGCATTAATTTAGTGAATTGGCAATGGAACGAGCAACCCAGAGTCCAATACACATCTTAATCTCTGACAAATGTTTCTTAATCACGTTTTGCACAAACTTTTGTTTTTCAAACATTTTTTATAAAGTTTGGGATATCATATGTAGCAATGACTTCATGGAGATTACAATTATCATTAAACCCTAACTATCAATGTTCTAAACCGTCATTTTAAACATGCCTCCACGAACACGAGGAGGATCAAGCACCCAAACCCGAAAAAGAAAATGTAACGAAGTGCCACAAATTCCCATTGTTGACAACTCCTCCACTAGAAATTTCATTGCCAACCATCGTAGGCTTAGAGTAGGTTCATCTCTCTTTCATTTTGATTTAGTTATGACATTTTTCATGCTTGTCGAGTGAGCGGAGCGAACGATCTTGGCAGAAGGGGGGGTATGGACAAAAACAAAGTTGGTTGGTTTCTGTCTCTGTCCTCAACTTCTCTCTCATTTTTTCTTCGCCCCCAATACCCTTTCTCCTTCACCCAACTCTCTCTCTCCCAGTTCACTCCCCCCACCGCCATGCAGTATACTAGTTGAATGTTCTTAGAATTTGTTGTTCTCTGCCAAAATTTTATAACTGGTCGAAATATATTTTATACCCTTATCTTATCTTCACTCTCTTATCTTATCTTCAATGCTACTCTATTGTCCTCCATACTACATAGTGGACTTTAAGTGTTCATACTCCTAGTGGCTCAAACAGGGGGGTATCTCAAATTGACCCATGAACATTCAGTGTTCATACCATTGAATTATGAACAGTGAATGTTCATACTCTTGTTGGACTATGAACAATGAATGTTCATACTCTTGTCGGACTATGAACAACGAATGTTCATACTCTTGTTGGACAGCTTATACATTGTCGTATATAAACTTTCTTTGTTATATAGTGTTGTGCATAGCTTATTCAGTGTCGTCCATATAATGTCGTATATAAGCTCTGCGAGTAGATATGACACTATAACTGTCATACTTATATGTTATGTCACTTCTTACAAAACTGACGGGTCGGTATGTCACTTACTTTAAGTGACATACTTTCGCAAGGTAAAAACTCCAATCATTGACATCTCACTGCATATGTCGCATGCTTCCACAATGCCATTTCTAGTTGCATATATTTGGCATAAAGTATGATATACTTTCTGTTTATAAAACTATCCTTAATTCTTATGTACCGGGTAGTAGACCACGTGACTCTGTACTCTATGAAATTTTGCATAACATACTATACTATGTATGTTAATTAAAAGCATATTTACAATTATTTTTACATAATACATTCGTACCGCGTTGGGTATGTACTTTGTTATGTATGACGGTATGCTATGATATTTTCCATGACATACTATACTATGTATGTTATTTATAATAACATACATCGTTATTTTTACATAGTACCTTCGTAAGGTGTTACTTATGACATACTTTCTTGGCTATGGACTATTCGGATGACATACTATCATCAACATAATGATATAGACAATTATTTGTTTATACTAATTTTTAGTGAAGCGTTTTTAATGACATACTTTACTACGTATGAGCTAGGATTTTTGGTGAACACGGTTTACCTGTCGGTAAAGTTGCAGCTGTTTTTAGTGGGGAAGAAGTTGGGTTAGCATTACAAATAAGGATTGCTGGAACCATCATTATGGTTTGACTAGAAAGATGCCTAAAGAAGGTGATGCAACTGCCGTGCTTAAATATTTTATGCAAAAGAGTGCCGAGAATCCCCAGTTTTACTACGCTATTGATCTAGATCAAAATGGAACTGCAGTAAACTTTTTCTGGGTTGATGGGAGGTCTCGAAAGTGCGATATGAGTATTTCGGGGGATGTTGTCTCTTTTGATACCACATAACGCATTTAATGCATACTCTATGCCTTTTGCCCCTTTTCCCCGAGTCAATCAAAGATGCGCGGTCGATTCAGTTATTTGGTTGCGCTACCGTTACTTGATGAGACGTAAGATACATTCATATGGTTGTTTAAGGCCCGGCTTGCAGCCATGGGTGGTCAGGTCGTCAACCGCAATCATCACTTACCGGGATAGAGCGATGACTGCAGCCATTGCAAAAGTGTTCCCCCCGATACTGTCATCGCATCGCTTTTGGCATATTATGCAGAAATTTCAAGAGAAGCTATCCTTTACTAAAATTGAGACACTGGTAACTGACCTGAATAACACTATTTCTCTCCTCGTATTTTTTTTTTTCTAAAGGGTAATTGTATGTATTAGATAGCAAAGAAAAAACAAAGATACATTTTGTGAGGGGCCCTGGTAGACCACTCCAACATACATTTCCTAAATTTTTAAGAAATAAATCTGAAATAAGTAGAGTGTTGATTCTCTAACCTATAAACAAAATTGGGTCTATTCTCCCACCATTGCTTCTAGCCTTTTGCTAGGGTCTCTCCTCGTATAAGATTGCTGGTTTTGAAAGAAGACGGTGTACAATAATAGAGAAGAATGAGTTGTCTGCAAATCCTTGGTTGACGAAATGTATAATATCTTGGGAGAAATGGGTTCCTTGTTATCTCGGTGACACATTTTTTTTGGTATGCATAATGACCGGGAGGAGTGAATCGATGAATTCTCGTTTTACCAATTCAGAATTCGAAAGCACTATGCTGATGGAGTTTGTACATGGTAATGAGAGATCTTTGGCTTTGATTGCTAGGAATGAAAGAGATGCTGATTACCGCACTGAGCATAGTTCACAAATTGTGGCTAAAGATGCTTTCCTCCTTATGCATGCTGCGAAGGTCTATACGATTAATGCATTCAATATATTTAAGGAGCAATTAGAGAAGGCAAAGATGGAGTACAAAATTGATGGGGACGAGATTGTCAACAATGGAACCGGAAGCTACATGGTGAAATTCAGAAACCCGCAGAAGAAGTCCGTTTGGAAAGTGAGTTTCAATAGAGGAACCTTAGAGGGAGACTGTGAATGTAAGTATTTTCAGTTTATGGGGTTACTTTGTGGTCACATGTTAAAGATTTTTCAGCGTTACGAAATCGAAGAGATTCCAAGGCATTTTCTTTTGAGCCGCGGTGGATGCAAAAGGCACACACGTATAAGAGCGGAGTTTCATAATTTGGATTAGTGGCCCGTCGCCATGAAAACCATGAACTTTTGAGAGGGCTCATTGTATCAAGGTTGCTTCTCAAGTGGCTTACGATCGCGGGGAGTAGTGTTGAGGCTTATTCATATTTTATAGAAAAGATGGATGAAATGGCTAAGCGTGTCTCAACGTTGAATATAGCTTCGAACGAAGGAGACGGGCGAAGATAATGAAGTTGAAGAGTCTTTCTTTGATACCTCAGCTTATGACAGTTATGATTGTGATATTAATGTTTAATTTGATATAAGTTTAGTGTTTAATGTTATTTGATTTATTATAATGTTTAATTTGATAAAAATATATATATAATATATATTTTGACTTCCAAATCTTTATTTCAGATATTGATTTTGAATCCCAACATTTCTCAAACAAAAGGGAGGAAGAAGAAAGCGAGAGATGGAAAATCCCCGAGAAATAGCCCTAAACAATCCGGGAAGAATGTGTAGAAACTGTGGAAAATAAGACTCGAGAAATTGTCCAAGAGAAAAATAAGACGTAATTTGTGAAATGTAAGTATTTTTGGTTGCTAGGTTGCTTGGTTTGTAGGTTAATACATAATCTATGATATGTGTTAGAAGGGTGCACATGCTTTGTGCATTTTGGTATTTTTCCTCACCCTCTACTTGATATATGAAAGTGATTATCTTTGGGTTGTTCATACCTATTTGGGGTATGAACAATCACTGTTCAAACCCCAATATGAGCTATGAACACTCATTGTTCATATCTTAACATGACCTATGAACACTCATTGTTCATGTGAACAACCATTGATGATGCATTAGCCAATGCATATGTCATTGAACTTGGCATATGTGATGCAGTAAAGGTTGCCAATGCATATGTCAATGAACTTGGCATATGTCAATGAACTGGAAAAAGCGGGCAACAAAGTCGGAAAGACATGGACGCCGCCATATTTGATCGAAACGTCAAAATAAGCATAACCCATTGCTTTGCTTGCCGTGGGCACCACCCTCTCGGCCTTAAATCCATCGTTTAGAAATTCTCATAAATCACGCTTTTGCCGCTTTTAGGAAAGTTTTGTTTTTGCTATATCTTTTGATAGGAGAGTCCGTTTTTATTTGGCCACCGTGTTTAGTTATATTTTGATTAGTAGTTTCTTAATATGTGGTTATCCCAAAACTTTCCATTTTGAAAATTTTTCAAGTTTTGTGGTAATCGGTATTTCGCCTATATAAAGGCTGGTAGTCCGTATTAGAGTTTTCAGTTTTGGTTTTGAGTTAATCATATTAAGAGTTACCACAATTGGACTATGAACAGTGATATTAAGAGTTAATCATATTATGAGCTATGAACATTCTTTGTTCATATCACAATTGGACTATCAACGCTGATTGATCATAGTTCGAGTGTGACGAAAGTATTACTCTTATTTATAGGCCCATATAAACTACAGACAATTAAGATCTAACAATTAATTATCCTCTTAATTATCGCCCATTAATTATTTTTACATAATACATTAAATGCAGCGTTGGGTATGTAGATACTATGTATGTTCTTTATAATCACATATAACGTTTTGAAACATAGTACCTTCGAAAGGTGTTACTTATGACATACTTTCTTGGATGACTATTCGGATGACATACTATCATGTATGTCAAACAAGAATGATATATATACATTTGTCTATACTAATTTTTAGTGAATTTTAATCACATACTTTACTACGATAATGCTTTGTGAGTTTTGAGATTTTATGCTCCCTTGGAGCCTTGGAGGAATGAATGTTGCACGCGTCAATGAATGGTACGAGTTAGGAAAATTTTCTAGTAGGGTGGAGTCCAATACAATAGCTAACACAATAGCATTTTGGATAGTGATGGATAAATATGATGATCTATTTTGGATGATACTTAGGCACCTAGCTTTTTAGGATAAGTGTGTAACTTCGGAACTTATAAATAACTATAAATAATTCCAAAATATAGTATTTGGTTGAATATGGATTTTGTTAGTTGGTTCAAATTTTCGTTTCATATGATTCTTAGGAAATTCGAAGAAAAGAGTGGAATCCGAAAAAGAGAAGCAATGAAATCTCATGTAATGGCATCTAATTTAAGAGAGAGAGAGAGTGAAAAAATGACTTTTTCGTTGTGAGAGAGTTAGATATGACATTTTCTTTCCTTTGTGAGAGAGTTAGAGAAAACTTTTAGATGGTTTCTTTGAGGTTTTTTGAGAGAGAACATAACAACAAGAAGTACCAAATCCAAAATAAATTCTAACTTCATTAAGTCATGACCCAATAATTACATAGTCATAAAAACCAAAGCACCTAATGAGTAATCAAATCCTCATGAAATTATCCTTAACAAAATTGACATTTTCAGCAACATGGACAAAATGGATCATCACTCTTGTCCCCACATTCTAAAATCTAAAGTATTTGTTACTTACGGACCCCAATTTGTGTTGGGCAGACTCCCACAAAAAAACTATTATTACAAGTGTGCCATTGGTCTCAAAAAATCTTAAAAAAAACAATTATTACAAGTATGCCATTGGTCCCAAAAAAGTTGAATTCGAAAACCCCAAACTTAAACGACCCGGATAGGTCGTTTGGGACTTAGTACAAACGACTTGGCCACACCGTTTGGGACTTAGCCCAAACGACCCGGCCACACCGGTCAAGAACCCAAAAAACAGAACTTTAAATTTTTTTCAAAGTTCAAATCCCAAACGACATGGCCATACCATCTGGACTGAGTCCAAAACGATGTGGCCATGTTGTTTGGGATTTGGACTTAGAAAGCCAAAATAAAGTTTTGGAACACGTGTTGGACAGGTTTGTGGGCGAGTTATCATTTGCTGTCATGGGAATGCGAAAGGTTTTGTCAGTTTTCGAGGTTTGTGCAGGTAAGGGTTTTTGCCTTTTCGGTTTGTGAAAGGTTTTCGTCCCTTCATTCTTCAATCAAAGGAAAGGCAGAGCGCTAGAAAGAAAGAAATTTTTTCCATCCTTTGCTATCAGGTGCGTGCTTTTAATAAAAAATTGATCTTTCTTCTTCTTTTTATTTTGCAATGTCAATGACCAGTGATAGTTTGAGTGGGGAAGTTTATGTTGATCAGTGGATTGAGAGAACTTTGAGTGATGAAGATGTTAGGGTTAAGTAGTGGAGGTGAGGCTTCATCGCCTTTGCCATTGGTACTAATCAGGCAAGTCCTCATCCTACGAGGAGGAACCAGCAGGTATATTCAGAATAATTTTAGATCTTCCGAACTCCTGGGATTAAATCAAGAATCAAAAAATTCCAGGTAAATGGTCTTCCATTAACCAACGCAGATTTCCCCACTGACCCTCCGACAAAATGAATTTCAAAAAATTTCATTCCCCTGAAATCACTGAAATTTCACTCCTCTCTCACCAGTCTCCACCACATCACCAAACTTAAGTAATATATCATTTTGGAAATCATTTTATTTTGGAGCATTTGTACATCTTTATAGAGCTTTAGTCTGGGCTATTAAATCGTTGAGTACTCCCCGAGTAATCAATGAGTACTTCGCTACTCGCTGCTTAGCCGACCCGACTAACAATTTAATCCCCGATCACAATCGGGCTCAAAAACTCCCCAAGTACTCGGCCGATTAGGCTAATGGCTCGATTAGCCGAGTAATTGTGTTCACTATTTCAATGTTAAACATTGAACTCAACATTTTGCTGATTCGACCAACCCTCGATTCTGTAAAGTTCTACACTTTAATCATATTTATTTTAGTTGATTGAGTGTTTTAATTGTTTATTGATTGATTGGGTTCTTAATTGGCTTCATTATGTTGGTATTTCAAAGTTAAATATATTTAATAATTATTTGTAAAGAAATGTAGTGTTATGAAAAATCATCCAATTAATCCCCGACCGATTACACCTACTCACTACTCGCTCTTCAAGCGAGTAGCGATTTAACTGTACAGGCTTTAGCAGAGGTAGGGTGGTTGATTGGTACCTCAGAGAGTTATAAAAACTTTTTATTTCAGGTTTCATATGGCTCAGACAAATCGGCGGAAATGGTCCGAACTTTCAAGAAAGAAATCAACGTGATCGTGCGTATCATCGTCGTTCTAGGCAGTCTAGATGCAGGGCGCGGTTCTTCTTGAATCAATATATCGATAGAGGCAAGAAGAGCGGCCCGAAATGAAAGCAGAGGCACCTTGACTCCTCCCCAAATGCAAATCATCATGATCAACTTAGTAGATGAAGAATTAGGCTGCTTTGGGCCATGGTAAGGATCAAAATGGTCAAGTCCCCTTTTCAGTTGTCATTTTGGTTTATGGATTATGAATAGGATAAATGAACTATACAGACTTAGTTGGTAACTTGGTAAACACATGTATTGTTGGCGTCATTTTCTATGTCGTACTACTGTCAGGTATTAAGGTTATCAACTGATCGATTAAGTAAATATGTCTTTTATTTAGAACGAAGGCAAAAGGTGATGAACAATGTTCAAGTCCCATCAACTAATGCTAAGAGGAATCGATCAACGCGATCAAGCAATCAATCCAATGCTAGGAAACTGCGAAAAAAATCAATTGGAGAGGGTATGGAAGAGGTAATTCATGGCATGGAAACTGTTGCGGTTTCTGAAAATTCAAATATGAAGAAACAAATTACTGGGTTCTAGTGTTGAACATCTGAAGAAGCAAAGATCATTGCTGAATTAGAAAATGTGCCTGACCTAGATAGCATTACTTTCATTAAAGCTTTAGAGCTCCTTGATGATGACAAAAAAGCAAGGGTGTTCATGGTGTTAAGGCTAGAGAGGCGTAGGGAATGGTTGCTATATCATCTAGCCAAAAATGATTTGGAATGTAGGAACTAAAGTGGTGATCCATTTTGTGTTTGTTGCTTGAAACTAAATATCTTTTCAAAATCATTCGGTTAGCTTTAGTTAGTTTTTGCCTATAAATTTAGAATGTGGATCTTTGGATGCTAATGTGATTATCCATTGTATATGGTGCTGAAAATGTATATTTTGTTCGGTTCATTAGTTGCTTTGGTTGTTTATGAGTCCCATTTAGATGACTGCCGGACCCCAATTTGTGTTGGGCAGACTCCCACAAAAAAACAATTATTACAAGTGTGCCATTGGTTTCAAAAAATCTAAAAAAAAACCATTATTACAAGTATGCCATTGGTCCCCAAAAAATTGAATTCGAAACCCCAAACTTAAACGACCGGATAGGTCGTTTGGGACTTAGTACAAACGACTTGACCACACCGTCTAAGTCCCAAACGACCTAAGAGCCCAAAAAACATAACTTTATATTTTTTCAAAGTTCAAATCCCAAATGACATGGCCACATCGTTTTGGACTAAGTCCAAATGGTGTGGCCATATCGTTGGAGACTTAGTCCAAACGGTGTGGCCATATCGTTGGGGATTTTTAGGATAGAACTAAAACGCATGACCCAGCACAAAAAAAACGTCCGAAGTCGACTGTGATTGGTTGGTAGAAATAAAATAACAAGTTAAACTCTCTCTCTATCTCCTCTCTCCTGTTTTCTCTCTCTACACCAGCCAATCACAGCCGACTTCGGATGGTTTTTTTGTGCTGGTCCATGTGGTGTAGTCGCCAGGCTAAATCTACTGTGCGCGAGATGTATCGTGCGCCCTCACATCTGGGCCACTCACACACAAGGAGTGAGCGTGTATTGCATCACGAAGTACTGCATCTGTGGTCTCTAAGATGTATCGTGCGCAGGATGTGGGGCCTTTGGATCAAGATTGCGCGGATGCAATACACACACAACCCCGTGGATGAGTGGCCCGGATGTGAGGGCGTACCATACATCTCGCCGCGCCGATGGATTTAGCCCAAAAAAATAAAGGGAGCTTGTGTAAGTACTCTCCGTTCTACACCCGATTACGTGTCCACACATCATCGGTTCCACCACCGTTAAGTACCAAGTCATCGTCGTTGTCCCCTAAACACCAAACCTCTACAATTGATTAGGCTATTTCATTATGACTGCTATTTGATTAGGACTGCTACAAACAAACAAATTGATTATGTTCTCGTTTAATTGCAGTATAACCGTACTACATTGGCGATAAATCGAAACTACATTGTTTATTTAAAGAACAAGCATAATAAACCAGAATCGATAATAAACTAGAAAGATTGATGTCTGACATGAATGGGAGAATGGAGTGATTGCCGATGGTTGGGATTCTTTTGACAAATAATAACTTCTCTTCACTGAAATCATTACCCCAAGGATCTTGTCATTGCATTCAAAACTGCAATATTTTTACGTGGGAAGGTCAACGAAAAACGGGTGACGGTAATGTAGTGAATAGTGAATACAATTTGTCCAACGAATACGTCCTCGGTTCACTCCACAACCTGTTGTCGTAATCATGTAAAACCCTAAATTCTAATTTCTCAGTAGCATTGTTCTCCTCACCTCGAACACGAACATAATAGCAATAGTACCATTAAACCGAAGCGGTTTATGCGACTTTGGTGGGGATTTAGTCTGCCATCCTCGCCCAAGATTCAAGGGCAATGTTAAATACCAATATGCCTTCCTCATAAAGAGACCAGTGAAGATATCCTTTTGCAGCCACCGCGGGCTGCTTCCTGATGCGTTCAACCTTCTCCATTCCAAACTTCGGGAATCAAACAATTCAACATACTTGATGCGAGATAGCTTCATTTTATCTGCTCGGGTAGGCCTTACAGAGTTGAATTTGGGATCTGACAGTCGAAACATAATGGTTCCATTGAATTCACCAACAACATTCCATGGGATTTTGCAAAGAATCTAACCCTAGGAGTATGATTTGATACTCATGACATACTTTCTTGGATATGACTATTCATATGGCATACTATCATGTATGTCAAACATATTGATATAGACAATTATTTGTATATACTAATTTTTAGCGAAGAGTTTTTAATGGCATACTTTACTACGTATAATGCTTTGTGAGTTTTGAGTGTTAATGAAGTGAGCTAGGATTTTGCAGCTTCCATGGAGCCTTGGAGGAATGAATGTTGCACACAGCACACATAATGAATGGTACGAGTTAGGAAAATTTTCTAGTAGGGTGGAGTCCAATAGCTACACAATAGCAGTTTGGATAGTGATGGACAAATATGATGATCTATTTTAGATGATACTTAGGCACCAAGCTTTTTGGATAAGTGTGTAACTTCGGAACATAAATAATTCCAAAATATAAATAATTTCGAAAAAGAGAAGCAATGAAATCCCAAGTAATGGCATCTAATCTCGAGTCCAAGTAAACAATTAGTAGTTAATCTTACTTATCGATTTTGTTTACAATCATTATCTCACTGTTTTTATTGCTCTACCTATCACTAGTCTGCAACGTTTTGCAACATATTAATTCTTGAACATGAACTATAAGTAAAATACTTTACTCCATGTAACTAATTGAAGTCATAACCATGGAAATTCCTGCTTCTGAAGAGTCTTGAGCTAGACCTAATGCCCTAGTAGGTCTACGGTTTAGCGAATCAACATTTAGAAGAACATATGAAATGTGCATGTTTAGAATCAATAGTAAGAGCTCACCAACACCTGATGCAAAGACAATAGTGTTAAGGTATTACAAATCTAAAGGCTACATTCTATTGACTTGTTCAATAACCCTAGAAACCTAATACAAATATATACATACCCCAAATATATGCCCTGCAGTTGATTACAATACCCTTACAGAATGACCTAAATATCCTTATTATCGTAACAAAGGTAATGCAAGGAAAGATGCAAGCAATAAGCGTTTCAAGTTTTTCTGATTCCATAGAGATGGAGGTAATCAGTACAATGCTATGATGCAAAGAACACTTTCGTGCAAGCAATTATATTACGTTGAGAGCGTAAATGGGAAAGGCTTAGTCAAATGCAAGTGTTAAGAGATCGACCTCTTATTTTCTTATAGTTAACTAAACTGCAAGAAAAATCGAGCACCACAAACAGCTCCAACAGGCTTGTTTAAGAAGTGTGAATGCAGTAAATGTAATGTTTTTGTTCTTTTTGTTATGAAAATGTTAGGGGTTTGGGCTGACCCAAACCTGCATTCAATGAGTTGTATCCCAAGACAGTCTTTTTTCCACAATACAATCAGTAGGCTTTCATTCAATTGGAGAGTAGAGTACAAAATTGCATCCCCAGGCATACTCAAATACATTACAAATTGAAAAAGAGATGAATGATATGGAAGATAATATTTATAAGCAATATTGAGTATTTGATAGTTTAGTACGCATGACAATAGAGCATTAAAGCTTATTGTTTTTAATACCCATTTTCTACCAATGTAGTATCACTTGCCTTTAGTTAGAGCTATACCAAGCAAAAGCCCTGACCTAGCATTGTTCCCAAAACACTATCCTCCAATATCATCAATTTACCTTTTAAGTCTGTTTGAAACCCTAACTACTCTAGTAAGTTAGCCACATATCCCAAATGATGGGTATGAGATACTAGGAACTGCCCAAGGATTAAAAAAGAAAAGAAAAAAGGTAACTTAAGTTAAAGAGAATGTACATCAAAATCAAGAAATTTAGATACAATTCAAACAAATGGGGATATTATATCCAACCATAATTGGGTCAACCATCCCAGGTCTGTCTCCAATTGTCTCGCCTACCACATTATTTTCTTTCTCTCAAAAGAGACAACTCACTAACAAGACAAGTAAACAAACCTAATCTCACCTTCACAAACTTGAGACGTGGCTATATGCAATGCAACACATCCCGTGCACCTAGTATAAAATGTTTGGTGCGAGAGTGGTATTGTATCCTGACATGGATATAACACCATGACATAACCGATGTGTACCAGTCCGGTCAACATATGGGGATTGGGTTAGCTGTAGCAATGAAATCACATAACATGGAACAATCTATTTATTTTCCGTGACTCTTAAGCCTAAGCAATTTATGCATCATTTATATAGAAAAAGTTATCAGGGTCCCCTTTGGGGCATACTGGTTGTGGAACGCACCTGTGGTGACTCGATGACGCGAGTCCTCCGAACAAGCCAAGTTGCCACCCACAACACAAAAGATAACACAAGTGCGAAAGCTTTGTAACAAAACTAAACACCACTGCTTCATCGTGTGGTGCCATTTACACAAGTTAATATATATAACAAACTTAAAGAAACTACAAATTGTCCAAAATACATGATGAACAACAACAAAATTATACACGACCAGGAATATTTAATGTAGTCCTACTCTAATTACGAAAGTATGGTCGGACATAGAATGAACACCTAAGTGTAAACACACTAAGCAAACATAGATGACCAAGTGAAGTAGTCCTAGTCTGCATCGGACTCGTCCTGCATATATATAGCGTTTTTTAATTATTGGCTAAATATTGTAGATATTTTTGGTAGTACCCTATCGGGTTGCATATTTATTTTTTCTATGTATACTTTGGACAAATTTATCTAGTTTTCATGGAATTTAAACCTTTGTACCATATATGTAGAATGTATATGACATGATTTGGTCGATGGTGAATTTTAACTAACTTAAATACGACACATTTTAATATGGCTAAATCCATCAGTACATTTTCTTTACCATGGGTTGCAAGTGAATAAGTATCTTGTCTTGCGAGATGTATGGTACGCCTCACATCTCGCCCACTCATCACGAGGGAGGTGTGTGTGTATTGCATCAATGGTCTTGATCCAAAGGCCCTCACATCTCACAAGACTACTTCTTAATATATGGCTAAATCTATCAGACATTTTCTTTACCATGGGTTGCAAGTGAATAAGTATTTGGTTCTACTATCTTGAGGCCTCGTTCTTGTGAGTGAATAGGTCCGTTCCAGTACCAATGCTTCAAAGTGGGTCGCTTGAGGACGGACAGAAACCAACCAAACTCCCTTTTGTCCCCGTAACCCCAAAGCCTAGATCGTTACATCTCGCTCACTTGAAAATACGTCCAATTTACTCAAGAAACAAGACTTTTTTTTTTTTCGCTCTATTATTTTTTAGAGTTTATGAGGAAATTGGAACACCCCCATAATTTCAAGCGAAATAAAATCATTGTGAAGTAAACACCCTTGAACCAACCAAAATTATAACAGTATGAAGATACTAATTTCAAACAAATAAGATGAAAATAAAGTATCTTCAAACCAAGCAAAACCGAACAATGTCGATATATTAAATTCACATCAATAACTAACAAAATATAAAACATCCTCGTAAAACATACCTTTGAAGCAAGAAAATCAAAGCGTAATCAATGCAAGCAAAATCTAAGCAAATGTAAAACGAAAAACCATAAATTAAGAGAGAGATGAAAAACAATTTGTTAACAATTAATGGAGAGATGAGTGGAGTATTCTACTTACCCTAGCTAGTTTAGAATATCGCATTGCAGCCAGTTAAAAAAGAGTGTACTACTAGCCCGAGTGAGGCGTTGAGGGAGAGAGGAGAGAAAGGGAGGTTTTGTTTCCTCATATATGAGCGATTGAGCGGGGATATTGAGGTTTCAAAAGGATTCAAAATAATGATAGAGCGGGATTTTTTGGTTTCCAAATTTCGCCAAATTTTTAGGGTTGCTTTGGTTTCCTTCTTTTCAAAAAATTTTGAAATTTGCATTGACCAGTATGACCCTATGAAATTTGAGTATCATAAGTTAGAACCGATGGAAATTTGACTAAATTTCATTCAACCTTACCCGATATGGGTCAAAGTCAGAACTAGTTTTTTGACCGGATCAGGTTAGACCACTAGTTCAAATAAAACCGTGAGCGGTTCTTTGTTAGAGAAAAATCGCTAGCCATTAGTTTTGGTACAGTACGCACTCCAAAGACATCGTAGATTTAGCGATATGATTATAACCTGTAATTATAATGGCTCAATTATAATTGAGGCAACTAAAGGAAGTATTTGGTTGAATCAACATGGCCAGGTTAATTGAAAACTCCAAAGTTAAACACGTTTTTTAACATTTGAACAACCGAGTTGACCGGTTCATCAGTTCAAAACTTGAATCGGGCAGTTCAAACTTCAAACCATAGTACAAAATATCAGGATATGAGTGTTTATCGATACTCAATTTCTTGATATGTATCATGGATATATCCCCATCTTTGGGGACATTTTACATTGTTTGATGGGAGGGGTTCAAGGTACATATCTTATCTTAACACTTAAACAAACTCAAAATTGTTAGGGCATTTATAAGTTTTGGATTAGGCTAATTTTTTGTGGATATGATTTTCTAACTATTTTAAACATTGTCACAAATATTTTAAAAAATATATGCTCATATATTATAAACTTGCTAAATACAATATCAACAATGGTGAAAATGAACGGTCTACAATTAGCCAAATTTTGTAAATTGTTAACTACATTAAACAAGTTTTGAATTTTTGGATATTTTTATTATTTGTGAGAATGTTTAGAATAGTTAGGAGATCATATCAACAAAAAATTGGCCTAATTCAAAACTTATAAATGCCCTAACGATTTTGAGTTTGTTTACGTGTTAAGCTAAAATATGTCCCTAGAACCCCTCCCTTGTTTGATATGGAAATATCGTAGATATATCTAAAGCAATCTACTATCTATATACTAAAGCAGAGACCTATTGTATTTTATATCCTACAATCCCACGTACATGGGATCTCTTTGGAAGGTTTGAGTATATTTCCAATTCTTATATTTGGAGAGTTTGAGTGTATTTCCAATTCTTATCTATTTGATTAAATAAAAATAAAAAAAGATACTAGAAAATATGTGATTTGTAGAAGGTAATTTCCTATTACGAATCAAACACTTTTAGTGTTCCAATTCTTATATATTTGATCAAATAAAAAAAATACTGTAAATTAGGTGATTTGTAGAAACTAATTCCCTATTACAAATCATACAATTTTAGTGTCTATGATAAAGCACCGACATATTTTTTTGAATATATCCTTAACATGGCCTCAAAACACAGTTATTATACAAAAAATAACATCACAAAATAACAGCAAAACAATAATGACAAATATTTTAAAATATGTATTCTAAATGAAACTAACGTCAAAAAACAATTAATGGGGAATCAAAAACTGGATGCAAATGTATCGAACTAACCTCAAATAATATTTAACAATAAATTGGAAACTGGATGCAAGTGCAAGCATCGAACTAATCTTAAAAAGTAATTAATATAAAATCGGAATATGGATACAACTACATTAAACTAACCTCAAAGAATAATTAACAAGAAATCAAAACTTGGATGGAAATACATCAAACTAACATGAAAAAATAATTGTTGGAAAATCGAAAATTGGATGCAAATGCATTGAGCTAACTGCTAACCCTCGAAGATTAAATTAACGGGAAATCGGAAATTTGTTGCAACTGCATTGAACTAACCTCAAAGAAAAATTAATTATAAATTGGAAACATATAATGCAAATGTGTGGAACTAATCTTATAAAATAAGAGTTAGTCTTGGTCATCTTTGTATGGTATGCATGCAGTATGGGCCTTTGGATCAAGATACTTCTTTGATGAAATACACCCACCCTCTGTGTGTGATCGAGTGGCCCGAGATGTATCTCACAAGACGATACATCTCAAGCACCATAGATTTAGCCATAAAATAATTAACGGAAATCAGAAACCGGATGCAACCTTTTTGAACTAATCTAAAAAAATACACTAGATGCAAAACCTCAATAAGTAATTAATGGGAAATCGAACCGGTTGCAAATTAATTGAACTAACCTCAAACAATAACTAACCTCAAATAATAATTTACATTTATTGAATTTGGATTAATACAATAATTATCTGAATGCAAGTGCATGGAACTGACCTCGAAGAACAATTAACAAGAAATTGAAAATTGGATGCAAATGTATTAAACTAACCGAAAAAAGAATAATTAATGAGAAATCATAAATTTGATGCAATTGCATTGAACTGCTCTCAAAAAATAAATAACGGGAATTGGAAATTGGATGCAACTGCATTGAACTAACATCAAAATATAAATAACGGAAAATCATAAACTGGATGCAAATACATTGAACTAACCTCAAAACATAGTTGGGTTATATGTTGTGGGAATATCTCGATAAGTATAGTTTTGCATTTAAAATGGTGTTTATCTTATCTCTTTCCGTATGATTGGGATATCCTTGCTATTCAAGTAGCTTCAATATATATGAACTTCGCCTTATTAGGTAATCTCACAAAACTTCAATCAAACTTCTATTATTAAACAACAAAATGAAGTTGAGGGGTTTTATCAAAGGTGAGGTTTTTTTTTTTTTAATGGAGAGTGAGATTTTCACGTTATAAGAAATTTGGTCGAGTAATCAATATAATATTAATATATAATAGTTATGCATATTTGCAAATATTTTTTAGAATAATTAATATAACAACACCCGTTTGTAGATAATATTTGAAGATTCCACATAGCGAGCCATGCATAATTTAAAGAATAATTAACGGAAAATCGGGAACTGGATAATCTTCGATGATCCCACATAGAAAATTAAGCATAATTTATTTTTTATGTCATGTTTGCAAGGGCATGTACTACAAATGGATTAGTAGAAGTTGGTATTACACACCACATTGGATAATTATAAGAAAGTCGGAAACTCGATTCAAATACATAACTAAGCTCAAAGAGTAATTAACGGGAAATCGGAAACTTTATGCAAATGCAATAAACTAAACTCAAAAAGTAATTAACTATAAATCGGAAACTGGATGCAATTGCATTAAACTAACGTCAGAGAATAACTAACGGGAAATCATAAATTGGATGCAAATCCTTGAAAATATATTTAACGGGAAATCGGAAACGGTATGCAAATACATCAAACAAACTTCAAATAATAATTAATGGGAAACTGGAAATTGGATACAAATGTATTAAACTTAACTCAAAAAATAATTAATAGAAAATTAAAAACTGAATGCAACTGCATTGAACTAACCTCATAGAATAATTAGTGGGGAATCAGAAACTAAATGCAAATGCATTTAAATAACCTCAAAGAATAGTTAACGGGAAATCAAAAACCGGATATAATTGTATCGAACTAATCTCAAATCATAAATAATCAGAAACTAGATGCAGATCTATTGAACTAACCTTAAAAAGTTGAGCATGTCTTTAGTGCTGCTTGGTCGTATGGGCCTTTGGATCAAGTACTTTTGCATTGCAATACACACTCACCCCGCACTGTGTATGAGTGGCCCGGATGTGATGGCACACCATACATCACAGCACCATATAGATTTAGCCTAAAAAGTTATTAACGGAAATCTGAAACGATCCAAATGCAATGAACTAATCTCAAAGACTAATTAGCGAAACATTGAAAAATGGATGAAACTGCATTGAACTAACCTAAATGAATAATTAACGGAATTTTATAAATTTGATGTAACTACATTGAACTAACCTCAAAAATAATTAACGGAAATCGGAAACTTGATGCAAATGCATTAAACTAACCTCAAAAGAACAATTAACATTAAATCGAAATGGATGCAACTGCATTGAACTAGCCTCAAAGAATAATTAACAGAAAATAAAAAAACTGGATGCAATCAGTACTAAACTAAAATCGAGATTAACTAACGGAAATCAGAAATTGGATGCAAATGCATTGAAATAACCTCAAAAAATAATTAACTAGAAATCGGAAGCTAGTCGGATGTAATTGCATCATGACCTCAAAACATAAATGTCTACCTTTTTAGCCTTCTCCGTGAGTAATTAGGAACCCAAAATGAAAGTGAGTTTATGTAGCACTGCATATTTAAAATGGCTAAATCTACTTGTCTTGTGAGATGTATGGTATGCCCTCACATCTGGGCCACTCACACCTGAGAGGTGAGGGTGTATTGCATCAAAGAAGTCTTGATCCAAAAATATGTATTTATTTATTAATTAATTAATTTAATTATTTATTTAAAAATTCAACTGGATTGGATTTGGGATATGTGGGCCCTTGATTTATGGGCCCGAAGTGCATGTTGGGCTTGGGTTTCAAACCCAAATATATATTCATACTTTTCCAGATAATAGGGTTCTTAGAAAAATAAAATAAAATAAAAAGAGAAGGGGAGATAAAAGCTTGTTGGCTAGAGCATTGGAGTGCGACGATTCGGATTAGGAGGGATTCATCGAGCTTTTAATACAGGTGAGTGGTTATATTGATGGTGCGTAGGTAATGTGGGCCTTTGGATCACTACTTTTGCCATGCAATACACACGCACCCCTTGGTATGAGTGGCCCAGATTTGTTAGCATACCATACGACTGCAACACCATAGATTTAGCCATATTTTTTAAGGCTAAATCTATGGTCTTGTGCGCCATCATCTCGCCACTCATACCAAAGGGGGTGCGTGTGTATTCTGAGGGTGAGTGGTTATATTTTAAATTGGACTCGAGATCTCGAGATCTCTACAACCGGGTGCAGAGATCATCTCAGAATCGTGTTATCTCGCCGTTGATCGAATCCGAGATGTGTGTGTGTGCCTCGATATCCGTGTGTGTGCTCGAGATGTGTGTGTGTGTGCTCGAGATACGAGATGTGTGTGTGTGTGATACGGACTCTGAGAGAGATCAATCTCGTACCGGTTATAGATTAAATCTGAAACTATGTTGTATTATTGGTATCCGAAGCTTTATGGCGTTAATGGCAATTAAAGCCCAACATAAAGAAATCGGCATGTTTGTCTGTTTGAACTTTTTCTTTGCTGTGGTTTGGAATTTATTGATTGATGTCGGGGGGAGTAAGGGTTTTATGTTTGGTTATGGAGGTTTGAATGGGTGGGCTGTTGAAGCTTTAAAAGGGTCAAATGGCGTCGCAAGATCGAAACCGTCCGGATTATTGTTTGAACTCTCCTTTTTGTTGTGGTATGGTTGGTTGATGTATGATTGAAATGCGGGATTGGGTGTGGGCTGTCGAAGCCTGTGGAAGTCGTTAATGGCGGCGCGAATTCTAGATCTAGTTTTGATGAAGTATATGAATTGAATGATTTGAGGTTTTGGTTTTGTTAAAGTTGTAGGGGTTTTTATGGGGGGTTAAAATCGGTTGGTTGAAATGGGTGGGCGATTGGAACTTGATGGTGGTCGATTTGGTGGTTGCCTGGTTGGTGGTTGGTGGAGGGAGCTGGTGGTAGCTGATGGAGAAGATGACAGTTGGGCCTTGGGCGAGTTTCAGTTTTGGACTTTAGTTTTTAGTTGTTTGGGCCAACATTAGATTGTTTTGTTTGGGCCGGTCCACATTAGTTTAAGTTGTTGGGCGATTAGTTTAAGTGTTTGGGGCCAATTTATAATATTGTTTGGGGCCAGTCCATAGGACTTAATAGAGATCCAAATGGGTCTTTCAACATTTAGACTTTTGGGTTATAAGGTTTGGGGTTTGGGCTTGGCTAGTGGGTCCAACCATGACCTTAACCATGACCTTAGCCATGAGCCCATGAACCATGCACCTTTGCCCTTAGCCATGAACCATGGCTATGACCACTGAACACTGTTGAACATGGAAACGATAGCAGTTTGACTTTGACAATGACGGGTTGACTTTGACCGTTGACTATAAAATGTTGACTTTTTATAGATTTTCACGTATTTAAGAATATGGACAAATGTAGTAATAAAATGTTGTCGAAATTGTATGGACTATGGACAAATCAATCTATATCTTCTATCTATATTAACAATACTGAGGCGTGTAGGGCCCATGAGCCCCATCCTCAAATCTGTTCTCTCGGCTTATGGCGTGGAAAATCTAAGTGATAAAGGCCCGTATCTTTGCTTTACACGGCAACATCCGACCTCATTGGATTTATCTCGGTATTTTTTGTTCTACCTCTCCCCGATCGTCTCTCTCTTATCTTTCTCTTAATAGTTTTTTGCTTGCTCGCCTCTTCACTTTCTCTCTCTATTCACGCTCATCGTAAAGCTTTTCGATTTTTAAATAAAAACCCGGTAAGGGGTAGTCATTTTAATGGGTTTCTTTTGATATTTCGGTCGGTACTCGATTCGAATTTTTGTCTATGAAAACTATTTTATAAGTTTAGTGTTCCTTGACCCCCACAAGCTTGAAGCTTGTATCAATCAAAGTTAACGGGGAGGAACTTGAGGTAGGGCGTCGGAGGATGTTATAGTAGCACAAATAAGCTTTATAATAGATGTTAGTTGAATATGTTTGTCTATTTTTGCAGAAAAATTGTATTCACTTGGATCTACATCATTTGACGCCTGCTAGCACCACCAGTGGAAAATTCACTTTGGAAATTGTTCTTGAAAACACATCTTTTCGAGGTAAAGCAAGAATTTCTAATTTTGATATGCTCATCTGATTGTACCTGTTTCACTATGAGTGTGCATGTTTTGTTTTGTCCGCGGGGCTCGTCCTCTGCAGGAACTTTTATTCGAATATGAAGCAAGAGTTTCGAGAAAATCCGCGTTTTATCGGGTTTCTTCTATCATTGGTTCCGATTGCTAGCATTGTTGATCTATTCCAAATATATCAAGGTATGCAATTTGTCTTGTTAGGATCATACGATATCATGGCAGCATATAGTTGTCGAATTGAAGGCGATAAAAATCTGTATACGATTACGTTATCGGATGGGAAGGAGAACTTGAGGTATTTTTAACTTATTCGGAATCGAATTTGGAACTTGAACTAAATCATCTTCATGTTAGTTTTTCACTTTAATTGTTGTCTCATTCGTTGAAAGGTGGTAGACATTATGTTCTCTGGGAGGACCCATTCAAGAAACCTTGCTACTTATGCGTTTGCATTAGTTCTTTGGAAAGCTAGAAAGCCTGATGAAACATTTGTCACTCACTCAGTCGGAAGGTTTCCACGAGGATCCGGACACCGCACAAAGATCTGCCAACAACATGTCATGCCATGTATTCACTCAAAGCGTGATGAGATGGGATGAAGATGTCGATACTTTTTATCTATTTTCTCGAAATACTTTTTAAAACATTTTTAAAGCTTGTTGTGCTACATTTCACCATTGGAGCAGTGTTTGGTCTTGAGTATGAGACGGATATCTTTAATATTGTTCTTTGTTCAGATTATGACATGTAAGTTGTTGTTTTCTTGTGAATGGTGTTGTTGTCCCAACATACAGATTGTATAATGCATTTGTTTTCTGGCTGAAATTCCCTTGGCACGATCATAATGGCCGTTAACATGATTTTTGCTTCCACTACGAATGATATATTTTTTTTCCTTGCCGGGGAGCCATGGAAAACAAGAGTCTGAATGTGCATTAGTTCTTCAATAAAAAAAGTGTTTGCCATTTATCTTACCTGTCTCAATCTTCTACTTGGTCACTAAATATTCCATTCGAAATATGTCTTGGCATCGCCGAAACGCATCGATCCGATTATCTTGACATTCTCGAAGTAATTGGTCATGAGGTAGGATTTTTATGTTTCATAATATGATGGTAAGATTCGTAAGTCAGTTGTCATGAAATTACATTCAGACTTTCATATATTTTGATATTTTGCAGTATTTCCACAATTGGACTGGCAACAGGTTGGCACATTTCCTTCATTTCACACAGCATACTTGAAATTATTCTTATTAAGCATTAATACATGTTATCTTTACTGCCCCTATTTTATATTTGCAATTAAAAATTTCCTGTGTACGCATTTTACGAATAGTATTCATCTGCATATTACGGTTAAGCTGTACTAATAATATCAATATTTTGTTTAGGCCAAAGTGAACACCCCCCTCCCTGCCCTCCACTACTAGGTTTCAAGGCATTAAGAGAGATTTCATTCTCATTATACGCCAAGTTTTAGTCTTTATTATTATATTGTCATATTATTTTTTTTCTCATTCTTATTATTTTTTCTTATTCTTCTTATTCTTATATGCTATATGCTTGGATATACTTGGATGTATGATTAAGAGTTAACTTACAACTTATTTCAGAGTAACGATGTCGCGATTGGTTCCAAATCGGCCCTAAAGGAAGGTCTAACAGATCTTTCTTGCTCGGTATAATACTTAGAGTTGAGTTATATACTTAGTGTGAAAGCCCCTATCCTATCTTGCTCTAACCCTGTTTTTTTCGGCTTGTGGCGTGGACAATCTAACTCATACCGGACCGTGTCTTTGCTTTACACATCAACATCCGCCCTCATTGGATTTATCTCGTATTTTTTGTTCCACCTCTCCCCGATCGTCTCTCTTATCTTTCTCTTAATAGCTTTTAGTTGCTCTCGCTCTTCATTTTCTCTCTCTATTCCTCATCGGGTAAGAAGCTTTTGATGTTCCCCAAGCTTTTCGATTTTTAAATAAAAACCCGGTAAGGGTAGTCATTTTAATGGTTTTCTTTTGATGAAATATCTGATTTGGTTCGGTTACTCTGATTCGAATTTTTGTCTATGAAAACTATTTTATCATTTTAGTGTTCCTTTACCCCCACAAGCTTGAATTTTTAATTTCCACGGGGTTGCTTCGTGGAGTCTACACATTCGGCGCCAACCATAAGGTTTGTCATTTTTCACATTCTTGAAATACGCCTTGGTCCTTCGTCCGTGTATGATTCAAGAATTCACTCGTTAACATCCACAATTGCTTTGTGCTAAATTGCTAAGCTCAGTATGACAAAGGCATCACACCTAAGTTATATTGTTTCAGCTGTTCATGAACAGTAGTTAGCATGATTGCTTATGAGGAGTCTTTAGAGCATCCCAGGGACTTGGGTGGTAATTGGGGAGTGAGAATGAGAACCATCATACATAGTGAGCATGACTTAGGCCATACTAAGTTCAATGAAATGTTTAAATGCATTCTGACGTTTAGTCCCTCATCCTCTATCGTAAGAATCAATGACGGCTGGATAGGCGTCAAGATGTGTCTTTGAACCTTTTGACGTTTAGTCGTCCCTCATCCTCTATCGTAAGAATCAATGACTTTGGACTGTGTTTAGGTTCTCATTTCATGTACATATGATTGCTTTTCTATTGTAATTGTTTACTCTATAATTTGTAATTCCTCTATCGTAAGAATCAATCCTCTATCATATTTTTAGAGGCTTTTTCACATATTTGTGTCTTCCATTCGTCTCTATCAGAAAGCGTTACTACACATTTGGACCCACAAGAATTAGATTTCAATGAGGAAAGGTGAATAAGATAGGCCATTGTTTCACTTCGTTTTTTTTTCATCTTCTTTTTAAGTATATATTCGTACTCACTCTATTTAACAACGTTAAAACAGACAATTACATTCTTCTTCAATAAAGTTTCCTCAAGGCCTGCGATTTACAAGGAGGACGCTGACATTGGGAACTGAGATTAAGATCTTCTTATGGGGTTTGTGGAGGACTTATGATGTTCTCTGTACTCTTGCTATTTTATTTTTTGTACTTGACATACTTTTGTGGGTGGTCTTACAATGTTACCCCACGTTTTTGGAATTATTTTGATGCATGTCCTCATTGAAACCCCACTTTGGTGGAAATCTTTTAATTTATCTGTTTCTCATATTGTTCTTAATCCATTTGGTTGAATTGGTGGTGTTCTATTTTTAAGTCCATTTAGATGAATGCTATAGTAGGGAGGTTCTGCCCAAGTGACTACCAAATTTAATGCATGTAAACTGCCTTTGTAGCCTTATGACAGGATCCAAAATTGTGTAAAGTCATAAATAGTGGGGAGGTTCTGTCCACATTGCCCACACAATCCTTTTTTCTCAGGTGGTTAAAATTATTGCCAAAGGCGCGTCGGGCGTTTATCTGTGTCGGGAGGCATGGGCATAAGTAGTATAGTTTTACCCGAAGGCGCGGCTGATCTTTACTAGCGCCCGAAGGCGAGAGGTGTTTCAAAAAACACGCGTAAGCCTTGCACCGAAAGTGTGACGAGTTGTCGGGATAGCGCCGCAGGCGCGTCGAGGTCTCGTGGGCTGTAGGGACGGGCAGCTATGAACATTGATTGTGGCTATAAAAACATGAACCCAAAACAGATATGAACAATAACTGTTCATACCCCAAATTATGAATATTAGCTATGAACAATAGGTATGAACAAAACAGATATGAACGATAAAATGTTCACACCCAAAACAGATATGAACATTGATTGTTCATACCCAAAATATATATGAACAATAAATGTTCATACCCAAAACAACATGAACATTGATTGTTTATACCCAAAACATATATGAACAATAAATGTTCATACCCAAAACAGATATGAACATTGATTGTTCATACCCAATTAAAACAATAATATATTTTAGAATTTAGAGGATGTAACTACATTCAATCAACTAATTAAAACACTGTATTGGCCTTAATATTGTGCACAAATATGAACATTGATTGTTGATACCCAAAACATGTATGAACAATAAATGTTCATACCCAAAACATATATGAACAATAAATGTTCATACCCAAAACAGACATGAACATTGATTGTTCATACCCAAAACATACAACTTAGTCCAAACGACATGCGGATCGTTTTATCTTGAGTCTCAAAACGACTTGACCACACCGTTTGGGACTTAGTCCAAAACGACTGGCGGGTCCTTTGTACTAAGTCTCGACGACTTGGCCAAGTCGTTTGTACTAAGTCCCAAACGACTTGGGCAAGTCGTTTGTACTGAATCCCAAACGACCTAGCCGGGTCGTTTAAGTTTGGGGTTTTCGAATTCAACTTTTTTGGGATAATAATAGTAATAATACTTTATACTTTTTTGAGATTTTTTGAGACCAATGGCACACTTGTAATAATAGTTTTTTTTGTGGGAGTCTGCCAACACAAATTGGGGTCCGTAAGTAACAAATACTTTAGATTTTAGAATGTGGGGACAACTGGACAAGAGTGATGATCCATTTTGTCCATGTTGCTGAAAATGTCAATTTTGTTAAGGATAATTTCATGAGGATTTGATTACTCATTAGGTGCTTTGGTTTTTATGACTATGTAATTATTGGGAGATACTCATGACTTAATGAAGTTAGAATTTATTTTGGATTTGGTACTTCTTGTTGTTATGTTCTCTCTGAAAAGACCTCAAAGAAACCATCTAAAAGTTTTCTCTAACTCTCTCACAAAGGAAAGAAAATGTCATATCTAACTTTTTTTCACAACTCTCTCTCTCTCATTTTTCTCTCTCTCTCTCTCTCTCTCTCTCTCTCTCTCTCTCTCTCTCTCTCTCTCTTAAATTAGATGCCATTACATGAGATTTCATTGCTTCTCTTTTTCGGATTCCACTCTTTTCTTCGAATTTCCTAAGAATCATATGAAACGAAAATTTGAACCAACTAACAAAATCCATATTCAACCAAATACTATATTTTGGAATTATTTATAGTTATTTATAAGTTCTGAAGTTACACACTTATCCGAAAAGCTAGGTGCCTAAGTATCATCCAAAATAGATCATCATATTTATCCATCACTATCCAAAATGCTATTGTGTTAGCTATTGTATTGGACTCCACCCTACTAGAAAATTTTCCTAACTCGTACCATTCATTGACGCGTGCAACATTCATTCCTCCAAGGCTCCAAAGGAGCCGCAAAATCTCAAAACTCACAAAGCATTATACGTAGTAAAATATGTGATTAAAATTCACTAAAAATTAGTATAGACAATGCAAATGTATATATATCATTCTGTTTGACATACATGATAGTATGTCATCCGAATAGTCATCCAAGAAAGTATGTCATAAGTAACACCTTCCGAAGGTACTATGTTTCATAACGTTATATGTGATTATAAAGAACATACATAGTATCTATATACCCAACGCGGTACGAATGTATTATGTAAAAATAATTAATGGAGCGATAATTAAGAGGATAATTAATTGTTAGATCTTAATTGTCTGTAGTTTATATGGGCTTATAAATAAGAGTAATACTCGTCACACTCCGAACTATGATCAATCACTGTTCATAGTCCAATTGTGATGTGAACAAAGAATGTTCATAGCTCATAATATGACTAGTATACTGCTAAGCAGTGGGGGTGAGCGGAGTGGGAGAGGAAGATGGAGGAGTGGAGATTTAGAGTGTCTGGATAGGGAGAGTGAGAGAGACGAAGAGAAAAAACAGAAGGGAAGAGATGAGGACAGACAGACAGAAACCAACCAAGTTGGTTTTTGTCCGCATAACCCTCCCCCCTTCTCCCACAAAATGTTCGCTCCGCTCACGGATTAACTCAAAACCAAAACTGAAAACTCTAATACAGACTACCAGCCTTTATATAGGCGAAATACCCTGATTACCACAAAACTTGAAAATTTTCAAAAATGGAAAGTTTTGGGATAACAACATATTAAGAAACTACTAATCAAAATATAACTAACATAGCTGGCCAAATAAAAAACGGACTCTCCTATCAAAAGATATAGCAAAAACAAAACTTTCCTAAAACGGCAAAAACGTGATTTATGAGAATTTCTAAACGATGGATTTAAGGCCCGAGAGGGTGGTGCCCACGGCAAAGCAGTGGGTTATGCTTATTTTGACGTTTCTGATCAAATATGGCCGCGTCCATGTCTTTCCGACTTTGTTGCCCGCTTTTCCAGTTCATTGACATATGCCAAGTTCATTGACATATGCATTGGCAACCTGTACTGCATCACATATGCCAAGTTCAATGACATATGCATTGGCTAATGCATCATCAATGGTTGTTCACATGAACAATGAGTGTTCATAGGTCATGTTAAGATATGAACAATGAGTGTTCATAGCTCATATTGGGGTTTGAACAGTGATTGTTCATACCCCAAATAGGTATGAACAACCACAACATAATCACTTTCATATATCAAGTAGAGGGTCAGAAAAATACCAAAATGCACAAAGCATGTGCACCCTTCTAACACATATCATAGATTATGTATTAACCTACAAACCAAGCAACCTAGCAACCAAAAATACTTACATTTCACAAATTATGTCTTATTTTTCTCTTGGACAATTTCTCGAGTCTTATTTTCCACGGTTTCTACACATTCTTCCCGGGATTGTTTAGGGCTATTTCTCCTGGGGATTTCCATCTCTCTGCTTTCTTCTTCCTCCCTTTTGTTTGAGAAATGTTGGGATTCAAAATCAATATCTGAAATAAAGATTTGGAAGTCAAAATATATATTATATATATATTTTTATCAAATTAAACATTATAATAAATCAAATAACATTAAACACTAAACCTATATCAAATTAAACATTAATATCACAATCATAACCTGTGAGCTGAGGTATCAAAGAAAGACTCTTCAACTTCATTATCTTCGTCTCCTTCGTTCGAAGCTATATTCAACGTTGAGACACGCTTAGCCATTTCATCCATCTTTTCTATAAAATATGAATAAGCCTCAACACTACTCCCCGCATCGTAAGCCACTTGAGAAGCAACCTTGATACAATGAGCCACTCTGAAAAGTTCATGGTTTTCATGGCCGGCCACTAATCCAGTATGAAACTCCGCTCTATACGTGTGTGCCTTTTGCATCCACCGCTTCAAAAGAAAATGCCTTGGAATCTCTTCGATTTCGTAACGTTGAAAAATCTTTAACATGTGACCACAAAGTAACCCCATAAACTGAAAATACTTACATTCACAGTCTCCCTCTAAGGTTCCTCTATTGAAACTCACTTTCCAAATGGACTTCTTCTGCGGGTCTCTAAATTTCACCATGTAGCTTCCGGTTCCATTGTTGACAATCTCGTCCCCATCAATTTTGTACTCCATCTTTGCCTTCTCTAATTGCTCCTTAAATATATTGAATGCATTAATCGTATAGACCTTCGCAAATGCATAAGGAGGAAAGCATCTTTAGCCACAATTAAGTGAACTATGCTCGGTCGCGTAATCAAGCATCTCTTTCATTCCTAGCAATCAAAGCCAAAGATCTCTCATTACCATGTACAAACTCCATCAGCATAGTGCTTTCGAATTTACTGAATTGGTCGTAAACGAGAATTCATCGATTCACTCCTCCCAAATCATTATGCATACCGCAAAAATATGTCACCGAGATAACAAGGAACCCATTTCTCCCGCATATTATACATTTTTCTGTCAACCAAGGATTTGCAGACAACTCATTCTTCTCTATTATTGTACACCGTCTTCTTTCAAAACCAGCAATCTTATACGAGGAGAGACCCTAGCAAAAGGCCAGAAGCAATGGTGGGAGAATAGACCCAATTTTGTTTATAGGTTAGAGAATCAACACTCTACTTATTTCAGATTTATTTCTTAAAAATTTAGGAAATGTATGTTGGAGTGGTCTACCCAGGGCCCTCACAAAATATAATCTTGTTTTTCTTTGCTATCTAATACATACAATTACCCTTTAGCAAAAAAAAATACGAGGAGAGAAATAGTGTTATTCAGGTCAGTTACCAGTGTCTCAATTTTAGTAAAGGATAGCTTCTCTTGAAATTTCTGCATAATATGCCAAAGACAGTAACGATGACGAGTATCAGGGAACACTTTTGCAATGGCTGCAGTCATCGCTCTATCCTGGTAAGTGATGATTGCGGTTAGCGACCTGACCACCCATAGCTGCAAGCCGGGCCTTAAACAACCATATGAATGTATCTTCGTCTCATCAAGTAACAAATAGCGCAACCAAATAACTGAATCGACCGCATCATGCTGATTGACTCGATAAAAAGGGGCAAAGGCATAGAGTATGCATTCGATGCGTTATGTGGTATCAAAAGAGACAACATCCCCCAATACTCATCTTGCACTCGAAACCTCCCATCAACCCGAAAAAAGTTTATCGCAATCCCATTTTGATCTAGATCAATAGCGTAGTAAAACCGGGGATTCTCGCACTCTTCTCGCATAAAATATTTAAGCACGGCAGTTGCATCACCTTCTTTAGGCATCTTTCTAGTCAAACCATAATGATGGTTCCAAAGAATCCTTATTTGTAATGCTAACCCAACTTCTTCCCCACTAAAAACAGCTTTAACTTTTTACCGACAGTAAACCGTGTTCACCAAAAATCCTAGCTCATAATGTAGTAAAGTATGTCATTAAAAACGCTTCACTAAAAATTAGTATAAACAAATAATTGTCTATATCATTATGTTGATGATAGTATGTCATCCGAATAGTCCATAGCCAAGAAAGTATGTCATAAGTAACACCTTACGAAGGTACTATGTAAAAATAACGATGTATGTAATAACATACATAGTATAGTATGTCATGGAAAATATCATAGCATACCGTCATACATAACAAAGTACATACCCAACGCTGTGATGCAGATGTATTATGTAAAAATAATTGTAAATATGCTTTTAATTAACATACATAGTATAGTATGTTATGCAAAATTTCATAGAGTACAGAGTAATGGTCTACTACCCGTACATAAGAATTAAGGATAGTTTTATAAACGTAAAGTATATAATACTTTATGCCAAATATATGCAACTAGAAATGGCATTGTGGAAGCATCGACATATGCAGTGAGATGTCAACGATTGGAGTTTTACCTTTAAAGTATGTCACTTAAAGTAAGTGACATACCGATTCGTCGATTTTGTAAGAAGTGACATAACATATAAGTATGACAGTTTATAGTGTCATATCTACTCATGAGAGCTTATATCACGACATTATATGGACGACACTCAATAAGCTATGCACAACACTATATAACAAAGAAAGTTTATATCTACGACAATGTATAAGCTGTCCAACAAGAGTATGAACATTCGTTGTTCATAGTCCGACAAGAGTATGAACATTCATTGTTCATAGTCCAACAAGAGTATGAACATTCACTGTTCATAATTTCAATGGTATGAACACTGAATGTTCATGGGTCAATTTGAGATACCCCCCTGTTTGAGCCACTAGGAGTATGAACACTTAAAGTCCACTATGTAGTATGGAGGACAATAGAGTAGCATTGAAGATAAGATAAGAGAGTGAAGATAAGATAAGGGTATAAAATATATTTCGACCAGTTATAAAATTTTGGCAGAGAACAACAAATTCTAAGAACATTCAACTAGTATACTGCATGGCAGTGGGGAGTGAGCGGAGCTGCGGGGAGAGAGAGAGTTGGGTGAAGGAGAAAGGGTATTGGGGGCGAAGAAAAAATGAGAGAGAAGTTGAGGACAGAGACAGAAACCAACCAACTTGGTTTTGTCCATACCATACCCCTTCGCCAAGATCGTTCGCTCCGCTCACTCGACAAGCATGAAAAATGTCATAACTAAATCAAAATGAAAGAGAGATGAACCTACTCTAAGCCTACGATGGTTGGCAATGAAATTTCTAGTGGAGGAGTTGTCAACAATGGGAATTTGTGGCACTTCGTTACATTTTCTTTTTCGGGTTTGGGTGCTTGATCCTCCTCGTGTTCGGGAGGCATGTTTAAAATGACGGTTTTAGAACATTGATAGTTAGGGTTTAATGATAATTGTAATCTCCATGAAGTCATTGCTACATATGATATCCCAAACTTTTATAAAAATGTTTGAAAAACAAAAGTTTGTGCAAAACGTGATTAAGAAACATTTGTCAGAGATTAAGATGTGTATTGGACTCTGGGTTGCTCGTTCCATTGCCAATTCACTAAATTAATGCAAGTTCAAACAAGTGCCAAAATTAGTTATAAAAAACAGATTCAGAGTACACATCGCAGAGCATCATAAACATACTCGACTTGTGTTTACAAGAGAAAAAAAAAAATCTCTTTGCATTTCTTGTATGACAGAATATCCTTGCTAGTTCGCCAAATCCTGAATTCTTATTACTTAATTAAGATAGCTTGTTCTAGAACCCATCAGTCCCTCGTTCACTTTGTCTTTGTAAAAGGCAGGTGTTCTTTTGTGACAACACAAGTGATAAAGCTCACCGCCCGAAGCTCGATCGCCTTTGGTTCCTACCTTAAACCGACAAAGCACTTACCATATTCTTGCATTTTAATGCTATTTACAGAGCACTTAACAAAAACTAGTTAATACCATTTCTGACATATTCTAATACATTCTGCAATTTATGACAGTATATACTATATACACATACACAAAATAGATATTAATGCCAAAAACCCAATGGAGACAAGGATAGTTACGAAAGGTCTAAATCCATAACATTTTTTGGAACCCTTTTATACCACTTCATGATCCTTGGTTCCATTATAGTTGCCCAATCCCAAGCTTCTGTCCATGCAAATGACTCCCACCCTGGAGCAAGTGGCGGAATAGGACTATCATCTTCAAGCACGAGTTTCACAAAATGTGTGCCTCCTCCAATGTGGCCTATTGCCGCTATCCGACACGAAGTTGGATCGGGGAGCAGTCCACAAAGGAAAGTATGACATACATTCTTTCTCTCCAATGACGACAAGGACACACTGAAAAGTATTAGCGGCTAAAAATCCCATTGAAGGAAGTTCAAACCATTCTTTGGGGTTCATCGTTAGATTTGTCTTGATCGCTTCTTTTCGTTCTTCTCCACCCATCATTGAAGTATAATCTGCCTCATGGGAAATCAACTCTGTTAACATAAGAGCCCTCACAGTAATCCATGCATCACCTCCATTAGTCCCTAAGCATCGTGCAATCGCGCTAAATCCACAATGTCCATTCGGTTCAACATCTTGCCAATCCACAATGAAGTCTCAGATCAATGGATTTAAGTCACGAGCCCATCATCCCATTTAGACCCAATTTTAGGTAAATCTACAAACACTTGAAGATGAGTTCTTCTTGGTTTTCTTTTGCATGGTACCAACTTCTTGGCTTTACTATTCTTGCTTTCTTGAGTTACAATTTGTTCCTCAACTGTTTGTGCATACTCGAAAGTGAAGGCTCTCTTTGTGTCCCTTTTATCTTTACAAGTCTTCACACCAATTTTTATTCCAGGTGGCCTACCCTCACATTGGTGTTGACCCGAGGCTCTCGCCTGAAAGTTGCCTTTGGATCACCTAGTTCTACAGACTTTTTCAGCATCAAAACCTTTTGTTCATCTGAGAGCGACTGAAACTTCTTCTGAATCTGAGCAATCTCGGGCTGAATATCAAAGTTAGGAAGATCAATCGGAGTGCTACTAAGCTGTCTCCACCTAGGGTGTATCAAAGATAAGGGGATGCTTCCCCTACCAATTAGAACAATTTCACATAACTCATGCGCACAAGGAAGCCCATACATACTCTTGTAAACACAACGACAACGAATTTCATCTGTCCCAACTCTAACAGACCTTATTAGCTCTTTTGCTATCAAATCCAATGCATCTCTAGAAATGTACCCTCTAAGTTGCACATATGTGTTTTGTTTGTAACGATGATCCCAGAGATTCAAGCTCCTATTAAAAGAACTTTCAATTTCTGTCACTTGGTTTGTCAGGAGATTATTAATCAAATTAAAGTTTCGGCAGAAGTTACCATTATTGCTAGAACGCAAATGCCTCTTCAAAGAGGAATGCATACTTTCAATTCGGTTAACTGCTCAAGTACCAAAATGCATATGGAGATCTATCCAAGCCGAGACAAACCTTTCTTTGTACTTCGAAAGCCACTGGTCTTCTATGTATTCCATAACACCATAATGATCTCCGTACTCAAGTTTAAAACAACGTAGGTGTTCCAAGTACTCAACTTCAGTACGAGCTGTTATCACTGTTTCGAACATAAACATAAATTGTTCATACTCAACAAATTTCTCAAATGTTTTTTTGGCCTTTGTCTCGATGTTCCTCCTGATGTGAACTCGACACAAGAAGTGTGCAGCTTTAGGAAACACTATAGCTATCGCATTCATAAGTGCCAACTCACAATCAGTCGTAATTATCTTTACAGAAGTAGCTTTGTAGTCTAGAATATCACGCAACCTCTTCAAAACCCATAGGTAAGAACCTTCTTTCTCACTCTCCAAATACCCAAAAGCAATACAGAATGTCTTCATCGTGGATGTGAACCCAACAACTTCAAACAATGGCATCTTGAAGACATTCGTCTTGTACGTGCAATCCATGACAATGACCTCGGGAAAACACTTTGCCAAATGAATTGATTGGGGATATGCAAACAACAAATCTCTACATTCACCTGTTACTGGATTATCCCTATGAAACTCTGTGTACCCAAATTCTTCTAAATTTCTTAGAAATTCTTGCATTTGGTTTCTTCCACTCAACCGAACCAACTGATTCTTGTGACGATAATTGTATAAAGTGCTTTTGTTTGACAAATTATTGTCATCTCTGCTTCAAGAGGGGTAAAATTTCACGCGGTTTAACACCACTCAAAGACAAATCCTGAACAATCAATTTTTCTTCAGCTTTTAACCTTCCGACGAATGCACGACCAATAAGATGCTCCCCAATAGTATGATTATGAGTTCCACACATAACACTCAGTATCCATCCACCTTCGTTTCGTAATTCCCCTTTCAACACAAATGGACAGCCACATTTCTTCGAACTGGATTGCCTATATTCTTTGGTTTTTTTGTTCAATATTTTCGGCTTTATGGATGGTCTAAATTTTCCACTCCTTTCGCAACTCAATAAAACTCTAGGTCTTAAGCCCAAGTCCCTAATTATCAGACCTTGATATCACAACCACAACTCCAACAAATCATACCAACCGCAGCCGAACACCATCGGATCAACGAGTGACGATCTTCGAAGACCTGCGTAAACCCTTGATCTTAGATACTATTGACGAAAATTGTTTTTTGCTAAGTTATTGATAAAATAAATAAAAAATACAAGCTTTCAAATTACATTATTACCTCAATTGTTGTAAATGATTCGGTCATATCGGGATAGCTAATTTCAACATTGTTGTAAAGTTCATCATCGGAATAATAATTTGATTGCAGTAGTGTTAAAGCTGACTCCATGTCACTTTTAACACTAATCAAAGTTATCATTTTGATTTTGGCGGGAGAATTTATCTTGAACGTTGCTTCCAAAGACATGAGTCCATTTTTAAAGTGAAAATTTGGTGGGAATAACAACAATTTTGTGGGTGACTCAAGACTAACCTAAGAGAACAACAGAGGGAGGGGGAGAAATTTCAGAGAGCATGAGTGGTAGGAGTGTTCGTGGAGTAGTAAGTACGGTGAAGAGCTCGTTTGAATTACAATGGGGTGTGGAGAGAGTTTTTTAAGGTTATAATGGTCATATTAATAAAAATGGGGTGTGGAGAGAGTTATTTAAGGTTATAATTGTCATATTAACAATGGGGTGTGGAGAGAGCACCAGTTTTTTTTGGAATAAACGTGCCGTGTGTAGAGAGACAATCGGGGGGTGTGACGAGTTTTACAAATGTTAAGAGTAACATAGGGTACGTGACCTACTACCCGGTATTGCATTGTAAAAGCATGGATATATGTTATAAAAAATGTCATATAGGATGTAGTATAGCATACTTTATGGTATATCATACTCATGTTCTATAAACAGAAAGTATATCATACTTTATGGGTGGTCCAATTGTTTAATTCAATATAAGAGTTTTACGTTTGGTAGTATGTCATAAGCGCTACAATCACTGATATGACTATACTCATAAATGTCATACTCGAATGTTATTTCACTTTTTATTTGATATGTCAATAAGAGTTTTATATGTTGGGTCTAATCACAGATAGATATGACACTATATATATCATACTCGAATATTATGTTACTAATATATGATATTATAATATATGCTACTAAGAGTTTTATATGATAGATATGACACTATATATGTATACAGAAACATACCGGAAAGTAGAATTGTTCATAGTTCGGTAGCTATGAATAATGAGATGTTCATAGTCCCTTTCTCCCCACGCATTACAATCAAGAATTGGTTTCTTAATCTCATTACTGTAATTAGTACTAATCAGGCAAGTCCTCATCATACGAGGAGGAGTATATTCACAATAATAATTTTAGATCTTCCGACCTCCTAGGAGTTATGTCAGATAATTTTAGATACTCACTGATAGATATGACACTATATATGTCATACTCAATTTTTATGTCACTATTTATAATATATGCTAATAAGAGTTTTATACTTTTGGTAGTATTAATAGCGCTAGAATCGCTGATAGATATGACACTATATATGTCATACTCGAATGTTATGTGAGTTTTTATAATATATTCGCTTGGTAGTATATCATAAGAATCACAGATAGATATAGCACTATATTTGTTGTCATACTAGAATGTTATGTGTTATTAACATATGACATATTCCTCTGCAAAGCTCCAACCTTACATATGTTCATAGTCCAATTGTGGTATGAACAAAGAATGTTCATAGCTCATGACTATGAACAATCATTGTCATAGTCAATTGTGGTATGAACACTCATTGTTCTTAGCTCAACACTCATTGTTCATAGCATTGAGTGTTCATAGCTTCTGAACTATGAACAATCATTGTTCATAGTCGAATTGTGGTATGAACAAAGAATATTCATAGCTCATGACTTCCACATTGATTGTTAGAGTAATGCGTCAAAGATATCTGAAAACATACCGAAAGTAGAATTGTTCATAGTTCGGTAGCTATGAATAATGAGATGTTCATAGTCCCTTTCTCCCCACGATTACAATCAAGAATTGGTTTCTTAATCTCATTACCGTAATTAGTACTAATCGTGGCAAGTCCTCATCATACGAGGAGGAACCAGCAGGTATATTCACAATAATAATTTTAGATCTTCCGACCTCCTAGGAGTTATGTCAGATAATTTTAGATACTCACTGATAGATATGACACTATATATGTCATACCAGAATGTTATGTTACTGTTTATGGCATATTCCTCGTTACTCTACCGTAAGAAATCGAACGAGATCCATTTATGAACATATCAATGTCACACTAACTGACATATGTCTGCTGATGAGGGACAACCCCAACATCCCAACAATAAGAAACAACAGAATATACAAACAATGCTTGTCAATATAGCGTATAGAATATTGTGCTATTTCATTGATTAAACCAAAGAAAATAAGAAAATAACACCATAGATACCGCTACAAAATAATTTAGAAGCCAATCTTGAAATCTTCACCATTGTGCGATATTACAAAAATGCTTACAAAAATCTTGTTAGAAGATTAGCAACAATCTGCTCTAAAGCTTAGCAGAGATTGTACTCCTCTTTCCTAACGCCAACCATCCGTAATAATGGAAAAAAAGACTCTCCCGTCGTCACTATAAAACTTTCCAACATTGAATTTCTCCTCAAACCTTCCTCCCAACCTCATCCACGGAAACGCTATAAGTTCAACAGAGAAAAAATAGTCACTCTAATGGTACACTCTAAGTTTAGTTTACTCCCTACTAGAAAAATTACGCCAAGAAAAATTGTGTCATACCTTCCAAATCGGGACACCTACACTTTGTGTGCTCCGTAGATCGACACTTGCTACATTGCTTGGTCTTTCGAGATCCCTCCCCGCTTCATTACCAACTTCCACTCACGCCACCAAACAAGCAACATTACTTTGAACCCCATGAAAATAACAAACAAGAAACATTTTCTTGCGTTTATAAAAAGAAGATAACGCCAAAAAATTATCACTTACATCCAAGATCTCTATTTAACCCGTCATCATCCTCACTCACATCGGCAACTCCTGCGCACGCTTTCGACATAGTTAAGCGCTTTTAGCACTTGGACACGTAAAGCGATTGCACCACAAGAAAGATATTGACGAATACAAATCAGAATCAACAAACTTTTGTAACTATTTAATGTTAACGGACAAGTGAAATATGGCAACGGTATAAGAAACTTACCCCCATCGTTTGGATGCAAAAGTGGACATGTGGGCCTTGTGTGCCCGGACGATACCACAATGGCCACACTTTTTTCTTGTCTCATTCTGACCTTTCAATCTACTACGTTTATGCGGCCTACCCTTCGATTTTACGTGTGGTGGATCATTAACAAATGGACGATGGGTGGTTTTAGGTGGGGTGAAAGGCATCTCTACCTCGGCGGTGCCTTTAGAAGACGGAATGCCATCCATTGTACCACTTTCTGGTGGAATATAAGGCATTTCAAAGGGAACTTGTGGACTGCCTTCAGAAGCTCTAGAAAAAGATGATAACATGGATTTAAAAGCTTCACTGTTTGTGGCTGTTTGAGAGGCCCACAAACATATCTTCTTGCATTTCCCTATAAGCTCACTGTGACGAATAATGGAAGCAGCCTGCGAAGAAAAACTTGGATTGTTATTTGGAATGACAGATTTAGCAACTCGTGTCCATCTCCTTAAAAACAGCTCACGGGGTATTTCCACGAAGGTCCTCGTGTTTGTAAACTGAAATGATATGTCTACATGGAAATCCAAACGAACTGAAATAGCCCACATGAACATCTAGCATCCTGCGCTTCTAAAAGGTTGTATTCCACACTCGCCTTTTTGCCTGTTCAGATGACGGCTGATGGTGTATACACGAATATTGTCACCCACATCACGTTTATCTTCTGCAGTGTACATCGATTCCTCCTGTAACTGCTTCCTAAAAGCAAGAAAAGCAGCTCGAGTATAGATGGATTCTGCCTGCTTTGCATATTCAATCAAGTGGCTACCAATGAAAGGCTTCGTCGTTGCAGTCCTTACCTCTTCTTCGTGCTCTCGGTGACGGATATTTGCAACTGCCAATTCCATTTTCCCAAATAGCTCAAACAGCTGCATCCCGGGCTTAACATGATGTCTTATAACAGAGTTAATAGACTCGCAACGTGGGTTGCTTCTGCAACCGCCAAAGAACTCACCATGAAGATACGATTCTGCCCACCTCGCCCGTTTCTTCTGTACCTTCATCACCCATGTGTTATGACTAACTTTGTATTTTTCCACTAGCTGTCTCCACCTTTCTTCGAACTCTCCCCGAGAACATTTCATAAACATAATAGAGCTGAACTCTGTTGCAAATCCGAGGATTTTTGACATTGGTGATGCAATTTTTCAATACGTGCCAAGAGCACGCGGCCGGTGTTTCAATCTGGAAGAATAGATTTCAAAGCTTTACGAATCGGCCGCTATCACCATCAGTAATGACTGATTTAGGGTGTTCACCACACATTGCGTCATAAATGATTTCAATACCCACTTATAAGTGTCGTCGCACTCACTTATGATCAAAGCAAAACCAAAAACTATAGTCTGTAGGTGGTTGTTGATTCCAGCAAACACAACGATCGGCATCTGGTACCGATTGCTCCTGTACGTTGAATCAAACAACAACACATCACCAAAGCTACAGTAATCCAGGCGGGAGGTGGAATCCGCCCAAAACAGCCCAGCCAACTGCCCACTCGCATTTAACTCATAGTTGTAATGAAATAAAGGATCTAACTTCACCTTGTCCTCTAAGTTGGCAAGCAGTGTGTTGGCGTCGCCATCAATACAACGACTTCTCCTCTCTTTTCCCATTTTGTTATACAAGTCTTTTTTCGTAAAACCAACATTAAGGAAACCTCCAGCTATATGTGCATAGTGACCCATCACTTGGCATTTACGAACACCGACATCATTTAGGCATGTAGCAAATTCCAACGCTTCTCGACTCACATTTCTATGTGACCGAAGAAACATTGAACTCGGATACGGTACAAGTGGATGTGTGTGTTCCCCAATAAACTCTTTCACAGTCCACAACTTTGCTTCCGTAATCAAAACAACAACAATGCAGGCTTTACAATTGAACCTAGTGACCTGTCTGGGTGTTCTTTTGGGTTGTCATCGATTGGAGTTTATCTGCATGTCGTTGACCTTCGGATGAACACACAAATCTCCGCTTAATAGCAACTCCATTTGGATGAATTCTATAAACATCCTTACGAACACCGAAGCCATCTTCCTCTCCCACTCCGCTCACCCCCACTGCTTAGCAGTATACTAGTCATATTATGAGCTATGAACATTCTTTGTTCACATCACAATTGGACTATGAACAGTGATTGATCATAGTTCGGAGTGTGACGAGTATTACTCTTATTTATAAGCCCATATAAACTACAGACAATTAAGATCTAACAATTAATTATCCTCTTAATTATCGCTCCATTAATTATTTTTACATAATACATTAGCATGCACGCGTTGGGTATATAGATACTATGTATGTTCTTTATAATCACATATAACGTTATGAAACATAGTACCTTCGGAAGGTGTTACTTATGACATACTTTCTTGGATGACTATTCGGATGACATACTATCATGTATGTCAAACAGAATGATATATATACATTTGCATTGTCTATACTAATTTTTAGTGAATTTTAATCACATACTTTACTACGATAAATGCTTTGTGAGTTTTGAGATTTTCGGCTCCTTTGGAGCCTTGGAGAATGAATGTTGCACGCGTCAATGAATGGTACGAGTTAGGAAAATTTTCTAGTAGGGTGGAGTCCAATACAATAGCTAACACAATAGCATTTTGGATAGTGATGGATAAATATGATGATCTATTTTGGATGATACTTAGGCACCTAGCTTTTCGGATAAGTGTGTAACTTCAGAACTTATAAATAACTATAAATAATTCCAAAATATAGTATTTGGTTGAATATGGATTTTGTTAGTTGGTTCAAATTTTCGTTTCATATGATTCTTAGGAAATTCGAAGAAAAGAGTGGAATCCGAAAAAGAGAAGCAATGAAATCTCATGTAATGGCATCTAATTTAAGAGAGAGAGAGAGAGAGAGAGAGAGAGAGAGAGAGAGAGAGAGAGAGAGAAAAAATGACTTTTTCGTTGTGAGAGAGTTAGATATGACATTTTCTTTCCTTTGTGAGAGAGTTAGAGAAAACTTTTAGATGGTTTCTTTGAGGTCTTTTCAGAGAGAACATAACAACAAGAAGTACCAAATCCAAAATAAATTCTAACTTCATTAAGTCATGAGTATCTCCCAATAATTACATAGTCATAAAAACCAAAGCACCTAATGAGTAATCAAATCCTCATGAAATTATCCTTAACAAAATTGACATTTTCAGCAACATGGACAAAATGGATCATCACTCTTGTCCAGTTGTCCCCACATTCTAAAATCTAAAGTATTTGTTACTTACGGACCCCAATTTGTGTTGGCAGACTCCCACAAAAAAAACTATTATTACAAGTGTGCCATTGGTCTCAAAAAATCTCAAAAAAGTATAAAGTATTATTACTATTATTATCCCAAAAAAGTTGAATTCGAAAACCCCAAACTTAAACGACCCGGCTAGGTCGTTTGGGATTCAGTACAAACGACTTGCCCAAGTCGTTTGGGACTTAGTACAAACGACTTGGCCAAGTCGTCTGAGACTTAGTACAAAGGACCCGGCCAGGTCGTTTGGACTAAGTCCCAAACGGTGTGGTCAAGTCGTTTGAGACTCAGTACAAACGATCCAGACAGGTCGTTTGGACTAAGTTGTATGTTTTGGGTATGAACAATCAATGTTCATGTCTGTTTTGGGTATGAACATTTATTGTTCATATATGTTTTGGGTATGAACATTTATTGTTCATACATGTTTTGGGTATCAACAATCAATGTTCATATTTGTGCACAATATTAAGGCCAATACAGTGTTTTAATTAGTTGATTGAATGTAGTTACATCCTCTAAATTCTAAAATATATTATTGTTTTAATTGGGTATGAACAATCAATGTTCATATTTGTTTTGGGTATGAACATTTATTGTTCATATATGTTTTGGGTATAAACAATCAATGTTCATGTCTGTTTTGGGTATGAACATTTATTGTTCATATATGTTTTGGGTATGAACAATCAATGTTCATATCTGTTTTGGGTGTGAACATTTATTGTTCATATCTGTTTTGTTCATACCTATTGTTCATAGCTAATATTCATAATTTGGGGTATGAACAGTTATTGTTCATATCTGTTTTGGGTTCATGTTTTTATAGCCACAATCAATGTTCATAGCTGCCCGTACCTACGGCCCACGAGACCTCGACGCGCCTGCGGCGCTATCCCGACAACTCGTCGCACTTTCGGTGCAAGGCTTACGCGTGTTTTCGGCGCGAAACAACTCGACGCGCCTTCGGCGCAAGGTCAGCCGCGCCTTCGGCGCAAAACTATATACTTATGCCCATGCCTCCCGACACAGATAAACGCCTCGACGCGCCTTTGGCAATAATTTTAACCACCTGAGAAAAAAGGATTGTGTGGGCAATGTGGACAGAACCTCCCCACTATTTATGACTTTACACAATTTTGGATCCTGTCATAAGGCTACAAAGGCAGTTTACATGCATTAAATTTGGTAGTCACTTGGGCAGAACCTCCCTACTATAGCATTCATCTAAATGGACTTAAAAATAGAACACCACCAATTCAACCAAATGGATTAAGAACAATATGAGAAACAGATAAATTAAAAGATTTCCACCAAAGTGGGGTTTCAATGAGGACATGCATCAAAATAATTCCAAAAGCGTGGGGGTAACATTGTAAGACCACCCACAAAAGTATGTCAAGTACAAAAAATAAAATAGCAAGAGTACTGAGAGAACATCATAAGTCCTCCACAAACCCCATAAGAAGATCTTAATCTCGGTTCCCAATGTCGGCCCTCCTTGTAAATCGCAGGCCTTGAGGAAACTTTATTGAAGAAGAATGTAATTGTCTATTTTAACGTTGTTAAATAGAGTGAGTCTGAATATATACTTAAAAAGAAGATGAAAAAAAGCGGGCGTGAAACAATGGCCTATCTTATTCACCTTTCCTCATTGAAATCTAATTCTTGTGGGTCCAAATGTGTAGTAACGCTTTCTGATAGAGACGAATGGAAGACACAAATATGTGAAAAAAGCCTCTAAAAATACGATAGAGGATTGATTCTTACGATAGAGGAATTACAAATTATAGAGTAAACAATTACAATAGAAAAGCAATCATATGTACATGAAATGAGAACCTAAACACAGTCCAAAGTCATTGATTCTTACGATAGAGGATGAGGGACGACTAAACGTCAAAAGGTTCAAAGACACATCTTGACGCCCATCCAGCCGTCATTGATTCTTACGATAGAGGATGAGGGACTAAACGCGTCGAATGCATTTAAACATTTCATTGAACTTAGTATGGCCTAAGTCATGCTCACTATGTATGATGGTTCTCATTCTCACTCCCCAATTACCACCCAAGTCCCTGGGATGCTCTAAAGACTCCTCATAAGCAATCATGCTAACCATTGCTCATGAACAAATTGAAACAATATAACTTAGGTGTGATGCCTTTGTCATACTCGCGAGCTTAGCAATTTAGCACAAAGCAATTGTGGATGTTAACGCAGTGAATTCTTGAATCATACACGGACGAAAGGACCAAGGCGTATTTCAAGAATGTGAAAATGACAAACCTTATGGTTGGCGTCGAATGTGTAGACTCCACGAAGCAACCCCGTGGAAATTAAAAATCAAGCTTGTGGGGTAAAGGAACACTAAAATGATAAAATAGTTTTCATAGACAAAAATTCGAATCAGAGTACCGACCGAAATCAGATATTTCATCAAAAGAAAACCAGTAAAAATGACTACCCCTTACTGGGGTTTTTATTTAAAAATCGAAAGCTTGGGGAACATCAAAAGCTTCTTACCTGATGAGCAGGAATAGAGAGAGAGAAAATGAAGAGCGAGAGCAACTAAAAGCTATTAAGAGAAAGATAAGAGAGACGATCGGGAGAGGTGGAACAAAATACCTGAGATAAATCCAATGAGGGCGGATGTTGATGTGTAAAGCAGCACACGGTCCGGTATGAGTTAGATTGTCCACGTCACAAGCCGAGAAAACAGGGTTAGAGCAGTAGGATAGGGGCTTTCACACTAAGTATATAACTCAACTCTAAGTATTATACCTGAGCAAGAAAGACTGTTAGACCTTCCTTTAGGCTGAGCTGGAACCAATCGCGACACGTTACTCTGAAATAAGTTGTAAGTTAACTCTTAATCATACATCCAAGTATCCAACATAGCATATACAGAAGAAGAATAAGAAAAATAATAAGAATGAGAAAAAAATAATATGACAATATAATAATAAAGACTAAAACTTGGTGTATAATGAGAATGAAATCTCTCTTAATGCCTTGAAACCTAGTAGTGGAGGGCAGGGAGGGGGGTGTTCACTTTGGCCTAAACAAAATATTGATATTATTAGTACAGCTTAACCGTAATATGCAGATGAATACTATTTGTAAAATGCGTACACAGGAAATTTTTAATTGCAAATATAAAATAGGGGCAGTAAAGATAACATGTATTAATGCTTAATAAGAATAATTTCAAGTATGCTGTGTGAAATGAAGGAAATGTGCCAACCTGTTGCCAGTCCAATTGTGGAAATACTGCAAAATATCAAAATATATGAAAGTCTGAATGTAATTTCATGACAACTGACTTACGAATCTTACCATCATATTATGAAACATAAAAATCCTACCTCATGACCAATTACTTCGAGAATGTCAGTATAATCTGCATCAGATGCAGTTTCTGGCGATGCCAAGACATATTTCGAATGGAATATTTAGTGACCAAGTAGAAGATTGAGACAGGTAAGATAAATGGCAAACACTTTTTTTATTGAAGAACTAACGCACATTCAGACTCTTGTTTTCCATGGCTCCCTGGCAAGGAAAAAAAATATATCATTCGTAGTGGAAGCAAAAATCATGTTAACGGCCATTATGATCGTGCCAAGGGAATTTCAGCCAGAAAACAAATGCATTATACAATCTGTATGCTGGGACAACAACACCATTCACAAGAAAACAACAACTTACATGTCATAATCTGGAACAGCAACAATATTAAAGATATCCAGGTCATACTCAAGACCAAACACCTGTTCCAATGGTGAAATGTAGCACAACAAGCTTTAAAAATGTTTTCGAAAAGTATTTCTGAGAAAATAGATAAAAGTACTGACATCTTCATCCCATCTCATCGCTGCTTTGAGTGAATACATGGCATGACATGTTGTTGGCAGATCTTGTGCAGGTGTCCAGATCCTCAGGGAAACCTTCCGACCTGAGTGAGTGACAAATGTTTCATCTGTGCTTTCTAGCTTTCCAGCAACTAATGCAAACGTACAAGTAGCAAGGTTTCTTGAATGGGTCCTCCCAGAGAACATAATGTCTACCACCTTTCAACAGAATGAGACAACAATTAAAGTGAAAAAACTAACATGAAGATGATTTAGTTCAAGTTCCAAATTCCGATTCCGAATAAGTTAAAAATACCTCAAGTTCTCCTTCCCATCTGATAACAGAACTGTATACAGATTTTTATCAGCTTCAATTCGACAACTATATGCTGCCATGATATCAGGGCGATCCTAACAAGACAAATTGCATACCTTGATATATTTGGAATAGATCAACAATGCTAGCAATCGGAACCAATGATAGAAGAAACCTGATAAAACGTGATTTTCTGGAAACTCTCTGCTTCATATTCCGAATAAAAGTTCCCAGAGGACGAGCCCCTATGACAAAACAAAACATGCACACTCATAGTGAAACAGGTACACTGTATGAGCATATCAAAATTAGAAATTCTTGCTTTACCTCGAAAGATGTGTTTTTTTTTAACAATTTCCAAAGTGAATTTTCCACCGGTGGTGCTAGCGGCGTCAAATGATGTAGATCCAAGTGAATACAATTTTTCTGCAAAAATAGACAAACATATTCAACTAACACTAATCTATACTATAACATCCTCATCCTCTACGTCCTACCTCAAGTTCCTCCCCGTTAACTTTGATTGATACAAGCTTCAAGCTTGTGGGGGTCAAGGAACACTAAACTTATAAAATAGTTTTCATAGACAAAAATTCGAATCAGAGTACCGACCGAAATATCAAAAGAAACCCATTAAAAATGACTACCCCTTACTGGGTTTTTTATTTAAAAATCGAAAGCTTACCTGATGAGCAGGAATAGAGAGAGAAAGTGAAGAGGCGAGAGCAACTAAAAACTATTAAGAGAAAGATAAGAGAGAGACGATCGGGAGAGGTAGAACAAAATACCTGAGATAAATCCAATGAGGTCGGATGTTCTTTGTAAAGCAAAGATACGGGCCTTTATCACTTAGATTTTCCACGCCATAAGTCGAGAGAACAGATTTGAGCGTAGGATGGGGGCAGCTGGGGCCCTAATCGCTCAGTATTGTTAATATAGATAGAAGATATAGATTGATTTGTCCATAGTCCATACAATTTCGACAACATTTTATTACTACATTTGTCCATATTCTTAAATACGTGAAAATCTATAAAAAGTCAACATTTTATAGTCAACGGTCAAAGTCAACCCGTCATTGTCAAAGTCAAACTGTCGTTTCCATGTTCAACAGGTTCAGGGTCATAGCCATGGTTCATGGCTAAGGGCAAAGGTGCATGGTTCATGGGCTCATGGCTAAGGTCATGGTTAAGGTCATGGTTCGGACCCACTAGCCAAGCCCAAACCCCAAACCTTATAACCCAAAAGTCTAAATGTTGAAAGACCCATTTGGATCTCTATTAAGTCCTATGGACTGGCCCCAAACACTTAAACTAACTGGCCCAACAACTTAAACTAATGTGGACCGGCCCAAACAAAACAATCTAATGTTGGCCCAAACAACTAAAAACTAAAGTCCAAAAACTGAAACTGGCCCAAGGCCCAGCCTGTCATCTTCTCCATCAGCTACCACCAGCTCCCTCCACCAACCACCAACCAGGCAACCACCAAATCGACCACCATCAAGTTCCAATCGCCCACCCATTTCAACCAACCGATTTTAACCCCCATAAAAACCCCTACAACTTTAACAAAACCAAAAACCTCAAATCATTCAATTCATATACTTCATCAAAACTAGATCTAGAATTCAGCCATTATTAACTTCCACAGGGCGACAGCCCACACCCAATCCGCATTTCAATCATACATCAACCAACCATACCACAACAAAAGGAGAGTTCAAACAATAATCCGGACGGTTTCGATCTTTAGGCACGCCATTACAGACCCTTTTAAAGCTTCAATGTTCCCACCCATTCAAACCTCCATAACCAAACATAAAACCCTTACTCCCCGACATCAATCAATAAATTCCAAACCACAAAGAAAGAAAAGTTCAAACAGACAAACATGCCGATTTCTTTATGTTGGGCTTTAACCGCCATTAATTAATAAAGCTTCGGTCAATAATACAACATAGTTTCAGATTTAATCTATAACCGGGTACAGAGATTGATCTCTGTAGTCTGTACCACACACACACACATCTCGTATCTCGGAGCACACACACACACATCTCGGAGCACACACACAGATATCGAGGCACACACACACATCTCGGATTCGGATCAACGGCGAGATAACACAGTTACAGAGATGATCTCTGTACCCGGTTGTAGAGATCTCGAGATCTCGAGTCCAATTTAAAAATATAACCACTCACCTCGCAATACACACGCACCCCTTGGTATGAGTGGCCGAGATGTGACGGCGCACCATAGATTTAGCCTTAAAAAAATATGGCTAAATCTATGGTGCGCAGGTCGTATGGTATGCTAACAAATCTGGGCCACTCATACCAAGGGGTGCGTGTGTATTGCATGGCAAAAGTAGTGATCCAAAGGCCCACATTACCTACGCACCATCAATATAACCACTCACCTGTATTAAAAGCTCGATGAATCCCTCCTAATCCGAATCGTCGCGCTCCAATGCTCTAGCCAACAAGCTTTTATCTCCCCTTCTCTTTTTATTTTATTTTATTTTTCTAAGAACCCTATTATCTGGAAAAGTATGAATATATATTTGGGTTTGAAACCCAAGCCCAACACAGACTCGGGCCCATAAATCAGGCCCACATATCCCAAATCCAATCCAGTGAATTTTTAAATAAATAATTAAATTAATTAATTAATAAATAAATACATATTTTTTGGATCAGTACTTCTTTGATGCAATACACCCTCACCTCTGTGTGTGAGTGGCCCAGATGTGAGGGCGTACCATACATCTCAAGCGCCGCGATGGATTTAGCCATTTTAAATACGAGCTACACATAAACTCACTTTCATTTTGGGTTCCTAATTACTCACGTGAGAAGGCTAAAAAGGTAGACATTTATGTTTTGAGGTCAGTGCGATGCAATTACATCCGACTAGCTTCCGATTTCTAGTTAATTATTTTTTGAGGTTATTTCAATGCATTTGCATCCAATTTCTGATTTCCCGTTAGTTAATCTCTGATTTTAGTTTAATACAGTTGCATCCAGTTTTTTATTTTCTGTTAATTATTCTTTGAGGCTAGTTCAATGCAGTTGCATCCAATTTCCGATTTAATGTTAATTGTTCTTTGAGGTTAGTTTAATGCATTTGCATCAAGTTTCCGATTTCCCGTTAATTATTTTTTGAGGTTAGTTCAATGTAGTTACATCAAATTTATAAATTCCCGTTAATTATTCATTTAGGTTAGTTCAATGCAGTTTCATCCATTTTTCAATGTTTCGCTAATTAGTCTTTGAGATTAGTTCATTGCATTTGGATCCAGTTTCAGATTTCCTGTTAATAACTTTTTAGGCTAAATCTATGGTGCGCGTGATGTATGGTGTGCCATCACATCACGGGCCACTCATACACAAAGCGGGGTGAGTGTGTATTGCAATGCAAAAGTAATCTTGATCCAAAGGCCCATACGACTGCAAGACTAAAGACATGCTCAACTTTTTAAGGTTAGTTCAATAGATCCGCATCTAGTTTACGATTATTTATGATTTGAGATTAGTTCGATACAATTATATCCGGTTTTTGATTTCCCGTTAACTATTCTTTGAGGTTATTTAAATGCATTTGCATTTAGTTTCTGATTCCCCACTAATTATTCTATGAGGTTAGTTCAATGCAGTTGCATTCAGTTTTTAATTTTCTATTAATTATTTTTTGAGTTAAGTTTAATACATTTGTATCCAATTTCCAGTTTCCCATTAATTATTATTTGAAGTTTGTTTGATGTATTTGCATACCGTTTCCGATTTCCCGTTAAATATATTTTCAAGGATTTGCATCCAATTTATGATTTCCCGTTAGTTATTCTCTGACGTTAGTTTAATGCAATTGCATCCAGTTTCCGATTTATAGTTAATTACTTTTTGAGTTTAGTTTATTGCATTTGCATAAAGTTTCCGATTTCCCGTTAATTACTCTTTGAGCTTAGTTATGTATTTGAATCGAGTTTCCGACTTTCTTATAATTATCCAATGTGGTGTGTAATACCAACTTCTACTAATCCATTTGTAGTACATGCCCTTGCAAACATGACATAAAAAATAAATTATGCTTAATTTTCTATGTGGGATCATCGAAGATTATCCAGTTCCCGATTTTCCGTTAATTATTCTTTAAATTATGCATGGCTCGCTATGTGGAATCTTCAAATATTATCTACAAACGGGTGTTGTTATATTAATTATTCTAAAAAATATTTGCAAATATGCATAACTATTATATATTAATATTATATTGATTACTCGACCAAATTTCTTATAACGTGAAAATCTCACTCTCCATTAAAAAAAAAACTCACCTTTGATAAAACCCCTCAACTTCATTTTGTTGTTTAATAATAGAAGTTTGATTGAAGTTTTGTGAGATTACCTAATAAGGCGAAGTTCATATATATTGAAGCTACTTGAATAGCAAGGATATCCCAATCATACGGAAAGAGATAAGATAAACACCATTTTAAATGCAAAACTATACTTATCGAGATATTCCCACAACATATAACCCAACTATGTTTTGAGGTTAGTTCAATGTATTTGCATCCAGTTTATGATTTTCCGTTATTTATATTTTGATGTTAGTTCAATGCAGTTGCATCCAATTTCCAATTCCCGTTATTTATTTTTTGAGAGCAGTTCAATGCAATTGCATCAAATTTATGATTTCTCATTAATTATTCTTTTTTCGGTTAGTTTAATACATTTGCATCCAATTTTCAATTTCTTGTTAATTGTTCTTCGAGGTCAGTTCCATGCACTTGCATTCAGATAATTATTGTATTAATCCAAATTCAATAAATGTAAATTATTATTTGAGGTTAGTTATTGTTTGAGGTTAGTTCAATTAATTTGCAACCAGTTCCCGATTTCCCATTAATTACTTATTGAGGTTTTGCATCTAGTGTATTTTTTTTAGATTAGTTCAGTGCAGTTGCATCCGGTTTCTGATTTCCCGTTAATTATTTTATGGCTAAATCTATGGTGCGCGAGATGTATCGTGCGCGAGATACATCTGGGCCACTCGATCACACACAGAGGGTGGGTGTATTTCATCAAAGAAGTACTGATCCAAAGGCCCATACTGCATGCATACCATACAGCATGCGCACTGAAGACTAACTCTTATTTTATAAGATTAGTTCCACACATTTGCATTATATGTTTCCAATTTATAATTAATTTTTCTTTGAGGTTAGTTCAATGCAGTTGCAACCAATTTCCGATTTCCCGTTAATTTAATCTTCGAGGGTTAGCAGTTAGCTCAATGCATTTGCATCCAATTTTCGATTTTCCAACAATTATTTTTTCATGTTAGTTTGATGTATTTCCATCCAAGTTTTGATTTCCTGTTAATTATTCTTTGAGGTTAGTTTAATGTAGTTGTATCCATATTCGATTTTTATATTAATTACTTTTTAAGATTAGTTCGATGCTTGCACTTGCATCCAGTTTCCAATTTATTGTTAAATATTATTTGAGGTTAGTTCGATACATTTGCATCCAGTTTTCGATTCCCCATTAATTGTTTTTTGACGTTAGTTTCATTTAGAATACATATTTTAAAATATTTGTCATTATTGTTTTGCTGTTATTTTGTGATGTTATTTTTTGTATAATAACTGTGTTTTGAGGCCATGTTAAGGATATATTCAAAAAAATATGTCGGTGCTTTATCATAGACACTAAAATTGTATGATTTGTAATAGGGAATTAGTTTCTACAAATCACCTAATTTACAGTATTTTTTTTATTTGATCAAATATATAAGAATTGGAACACTAAAAGTGTTTGATTCGTAATAGGAAATTACCTTCTACAAATCACATATTTTCTAGTATCTTTTTTTTTTTTTTTATTTAATCAAATAGATAAGAATTGGAAATACACTCAAACTCTCCAAATATAAGAATTGGAAATATACTCAAACCTTCCAAAGAGATCCCATGTACGTGGGATTGTAGGATATAAAATACAATAGGTCTCTGCTTTAGTATATAGATAGTAGATTGCTTTAGATATATCTACGATATTTCCATATCAAACAAGGGAGGGGTTCTAGGGACATATTTTAGCTTAACACGTAAACAAACTCAAAATCGTTAGGGCATTTATAAGTTTTGAATTAGGCCAATTTTTTGTTGATATGATCTCCTAACTATTCTAAACATTCTCACAAATAATAAAAATATCCAAAAATTCAAAACTTGTTTAATGTAGTTAACAATTTACAAAATTTGGCTAATTGTAGACCGTTCATTTTCACCATTGTTGATATTGTATTTAGCAAGTTTATAATATATGAGCATATATTTTTTAAAATATTTGTGACAATGTTTAAAATAGTTAGAAAATCATATCCACAAAAAATTAGCCTAATCCAAAACTTATAAATGCCCTAACAATTTTGAGTTTGTTTAAGTGTTAAGATAAGATATGTACCTTGAACCCCTCCCATCAAACAATGTAAAATGTCCCCAAAGATGGGGATATATCCATGATACATATCAAGAAATTGAGTATCGATAAACACTCATATCCTGATATTTTGTACTATGGTTTGAAGTTTGAACTGCCCGATTCAAGTTTTGAACTGATGAACCGGTCAACTCGGTTGTTCAAATGTTAAAAAACGTGTTTAACTTTGGAGTTTTCAATTAACCTGGCCATGTTGATTCAACCAAATACTTCCTTTAGTTGCCTCAATTATAATTGAGCCATTATAATTACAGGTTATAATCATATCGCTAAATCTACGATGTGCTGGGTGCGGGCTGTACCAAAACTAATGGCGCGCGATTTTTCTCTAACAAAGAACCGCTCTGGTTTTATTTGAACTAGTGGTCTAACCTGATCCGGTCAAAAAACTAGTTCTGACTTTGACCCATATCGGGTAAGGTTGACGAAATTTAGTCAAATTTCCATCGGTTCTGACTTCTGATACTCAAATTTCATAGGGTCATACTGGTCAATGCAAATTTCAAAATTTTGCGAAAGAAGGAAACCAAAGCAACCCGAAAATTTGGCGAAATTTGGAAACCAAAAAATCCCGCTCTATCATTATTTTGAATCCTTTTGGAAACCTCAATATCCCCGCTCAATCGCTCATATATGAGGAAACAAAACCTCCCTTTCTCTCCTCTCTCCCTCACTGCCTCACTGGCTAGTACACACTCTTTTCTAACTGCTGCTGTGCGATATTCTAAACTAGCTAGGGTAAGTAGAATACTCCACTCATCTCTCCATTAATTGTTAACAAATTGTTTTTCATCTCTCTCTTAATTTATGGTTTTTCGTTTCTGTTGCTTAGATTTTGCTTGCATTGATTCTGCTTTGATTTTCTTGCTTCAAAGGTATGTTTTACGAGGATGTTTTATATTTTGTTAGTTATTGATGTGAATTTAATATATCGATACTGTTCCGGTTTTGCTTGGTTTGAAGATACTTTATTTTCATCTTATTTGTTTGAAATTAGTATCTTCATACTGTTATAATTTTGGTTGGTTCAAGGGTGTTTACTTCACAATGATTTTATTTCGCTTGAAATTATGGGGGTGTTCCAATTTCATAAAAACTCTAAAAATAATAGAGCCAAAAAAAAAAAAGTCTTGTTTCTTGAGTAAATTGGACGTATTTTCAAGTGAGCGGACAGAACGATCTAGGCTTTGGGGGGGGGTTACGCGGGACAAAAGGGAGTTTGGTTGGTTTCTGTCTGTCCTCAAGCGACCCACTTTGAAGCATTGGTACTGGAACGGACCTATTCACTCACAAGAACGAGGCCTCAAGATAGTAGAACCAAATACTTATTCACTTGCAACCCATGGTAAAGAAAATGTACAGTAGATTTAGCCATATATTAAGAAGTAGTGCGCGAGATGTGAGGGCCTTTGGATCAGTACTTTGTGATGCAATACACACGCACCTCCTGTGATGAGTGGCCGAGATGTGAGAGCGTACCATACATCTCGCGCACAGTATACTTATTCACTTGCAACCCATGGTAAAGAAAATGTACAGTAGATTTAGCCATATTAAAATGTGTCAGGTATTTAAGTTAGTTAAAATTCACCATCTGACCAAATCATGTCATATACATTCTACATATATGGTACAAAGGTTTAAATTCCATGAAAACTAGATAAATTTGTCCAAAGTATACATAGCAAAAATAAATATGCAACCCGCATAGGGTACTACCAAAAATATCTACAATATTTAGCCAATAATTAAAAAAAAAAGCGTATATATATATGCGGGGCCGAGTCCGATGCAGACTAGGACTACTTCACTTGGTCATCTATGTTTGCTTAGTGTGTTTACACTTAGGTGTTCATTCTGTGTCCGACCATACTTTTCGTAATTAGAGTAGGACTACATTAAATATTCTGGTCGTGTATAATTTTGTTGTTGTTCATCATGTATTTTGGACAATTTGTAGTTTCTTTAAGTTTGTTATATATATTAACTTGTGTAAATGGCACCACACGATGAAGCAGTGGTGTTTAGTTTTGTTACAAAGCTTTCGCACTTGTGTTATCTTTTGTGTTGTGGGTGGCAACTTGGCTTGTTCGAGGGACTCGGTCATCGAAGTCACCACAGTCGCGTCCATAACCAAGATGCCCCAAAGGGGACCCTGATAACTTTTTCTATATAAATGATGCATAAATTGCTTAGGCTTAAGAGTCACGGAAAATAAATAGATTGTTCCATGTTATGTGATTTCATTGCTACAGCTAACCCAATCCCCATATGTTGACCGGACTGGTACACATCGGTTATGTCATGGTGTTATATCCATGTCAGGATACAATACCACTCTCGCACCAAACATTTTATACTAGGTGCACGGGATGTGTTGCATTGCATATAGCCACGTCTCAAGTTTGTGAAGGTGAGATTAGGTTTGTTTACTTGTCTTGTTAGTGAGTTGTCTCTTTTGAGAGAAAGAAAATAATGTGGTAGACGGAGCAATTGAGACAGACTTGGGATGGTTGACCCAATTATGGTTGGATATAATATCCCCATTTGTTTGAATTGTATCTAAATTTCTTGATTTTGATGTACATTCTCTTTAACTTAAGTTACCTTTTTTCTTTTCTTTTTTAATCCTTGGGCAGTTCCTAGTATCTCATACCCATCATTTGGGATATGTGGCTAACTTACTAGAGTAGTTAGGGTTTCAAACAGACTTAAAAGGTAAATTGATGATATTGGAGGATAGTGTTTTGGGAACAATGCTAGGTCAGGGCTTTTGCTTGGTATAGCTCTAACTAAAGGCAAGTGATACTACATTGGTAGAAAATGGGTATTAAAAACAATAAGCTTTAATGCTCTATTGTCATGCGTACTAAACTATCAAATACTCAATATTGCTTATAAATATTATCTTCCATATCATTCATCTCTTTTTCAATTTGTAATGTATTTGAGTATGCCTGGGGATGCAATTTTGTACTCTACTCTCCACTGAATGAAAGCCTACAGTGTATTGTGGAAAAAGACTGTCTTGGGATACAACTCATTGAATGCAGGTTTGGGTCGCCCTGAACCCCTAACATTTTCATAACAAAAAAGAACAAAAAACATTACATTTACTGCATTCACACTTCTTAAACAAGCTGTTGGAGCTTGCTTGTGGTGCTCGATTTCTTGCAGTTTAGTTAACTATAAGAAAATAAGAGGTCAGATCTCTTAACACTGCATTTGACTAAGCCTTTCCCATTTACCGCTCTCAACGTAATATAATTGCTTGCACGAGTGTTCTTTGCATCATAGCATTGTACTGATTACCTCCATCTCTATGGAATCAGAAAAACTTGAAACGCTTATTGCTTGCATCTTTCCTTGCATTACCTTTGTTACGATAATAAGGATATTTAGGTCATTCTGTAAGGGTATTGTAATCAACTGCAGGGCATATATTTGGGGTATGTATATATTTGTATTAGGTTTCTAGGGTTATTGAACAAGTCAATAGAATGTAGCCTTTAGATTTGTAATACCTTAACACTATTGTCTTTGCATCAGGTGTTGGTGAGCTCTTACTATTGATTCTAAACATGCACATTTCATATGTTCTTCTAAATGTTGATTAAGCTAAAACCGTAGACCTACTAGGGCATTAGGTCTAGCTCAAGACTCTTCAGAAGCAGGAATTTCCATGGTTATGACTTCAATTAGTTACATGGAGTAAAGTATTTTACTTATAGTTCATGTTCAAGAATTAATATGTTGCAAAACGTTGCAGACTAGTGATAGGTAGAGCAATAAAAACAGTGAGATAATGATTGTAAACAAAATCGATAAGTAAGATTAACTACTAATTGTTTACTTGGACTCGAGATTAGATGCCATTACTTGGGATTTCATTGCTTCTCTTTTTCGAAATTATTTATATTTTGGAATTATTTATGTTCCGAAGTTACACACTTATCCAAAAAGCTTGGTGCCTAAGTATCATCTAAAATAGATCATCATATTTGTCCATCACTATCCAAACTGCTATTGTGTAGCTATTGGACTCCACCCTACTAGAAAATTTTCCCTAACTTCGTACCATTCATTATGTGTGCTGTGTGCAACATTCATTCCTCCAAGGCTCCATGGAAGCTGCAAAAATCCTAGCTCACTTCATTAACACTCAAAACTCACAAAGCATTATACGTAGTAAAGTATGCCATTAAAAACTCTTCGCTAAAAATTAGTATATACAAATAATTGTCTATATCAATATGTTTGACATACATGATAGTATGCCATATGAATAGTCATATCCAAGAAAGTATGTCATGAGTATCAAATCATACTCCTAGGGTTAGATTCTTTGCAAAATCCCATGGAATGTTGTTGGTGAATTCAATGGAACCATTATGTTTCGACTGTCAGATCCCAAATTCAACTCTGTAAGGCCTACCCGAGCAGATAAAACGAAGCTATCTCGCATCAAGTATGTTGAATTGTTTGATTCCCGAAGTTTGGAATGGAGAAGGTTGAACGCATCAGGAAGCAGCCCGCGGTGGCTGCAAAAGGATATCTTCACTGGTCTCTTTATGAGGAAGGCATATTGGTATTTAACATTGCCCTTGAATCTTGGACGAGGATGGCAGACTAAATCCCCACCAAAGTCGTACAAACTGTTTCAGTTTAATGGTACTATTGCTATTATGTTCAGGTTCTGAGGTGAGGAGAACAATGCTACTGAGAAATTAGAATTTAGGGTTTTACATGATTACGACAACAGGTTGTGGAGTGAACCGAGGGCGTTTCGTTGGACAAATTGTATTCACTATTCACTACATTACCGTCACCCGTTTTTCGTTGACCTTCCCACGAAAATATTGCAGTTTTTGAATGCAATGACGATCCTGAGGGTGCGATTTCATGAAGAGAAGTTATTATTTGTCAAAAGAATCCCAACCATCGGCAATCACTCCATTCTCCCATTCATGTCGGACATCAATCTTTCTAGTTTATTATCGATTCGGTTTTATTATGCTTGTTCTTTAAATAAACAATGTAGTTTTCGTTATAAGCCAATGTAGTATGCGGTTATCTTTGCAATTAAACGAGAACATAATCAATTTGTTTGTTTGTAGCAGTCCTAATCAAATAGCGAGTCATAATGAAATAGCCTAATCAATTGTAGAGGTTTGGTGTTTAGGGGACAACGACGATGACTTGGTACTTAACCGGGTGGAACACGACTGATGTGTGGACACGTGTCTTTGGGTGTAGAACGGAGAGTACTTACACAAGCTCCCTTTATTTTTTGGGCTAAATCTATCATGCGGCGAGATGTATGGTGCACGCCCTCACATCCGGGCCACTCATCCACGGGGTTGTGTGTGTATTGCATCACGGCACCGATCCAAAGGCCCCACATCCTCGCGCCGCGATACATCTTAGAGACCACGATGCAGTGCCATTGATGCAATACACGCCACTCCTTGTGTGTGAGTGGCCCCAGATGTGAGGGCCGATACATCTCATCTCACAAGACATTGATTTAGCCTGGCGACTACACCACATGGACCAGCACAAAAAAACCATCCGAAGTCGGCTGTGATTGGCTGGTGTAGAGAGAGAAAACAGGAGAGAGGAGATAGAGAGAGAGTTTAACTTGTTATTTTATTTCTACCAACCAATCACAGTCGACTTCGGACGTTTTTTTTTTGCTGGGTCATGCGTTTTAGTTCTATCCTAAAAATCCCCAACGATATGGCCACACCGTTTGGACTAAGTCTCCAACGATATGGCCACACCATTTGGACTTAGTCCAAAACGATGTGGCCATGTCATTTGGGATTTGAACTTTGAAAAAATATAAAGTTATGTTTTTTGGGCTCTTAGGTCGTTTGGGACTTAGACGGTGTGGTCAAGTCGTTTGTACTAAGTCCCAAACGACCTATCCGGGTCGTTTAAGTTTGGGGTTTCCAATTCAATTTTTGGGGACCAATGGCATACTTGTAATAATGGTTTTTTTTAGATTTTTGAAACCAATGGCACACTTGTAATAATTGTTTTTGTGGGAGTCCGACCTGGGGTTGGGGTCCGCGATCATCTAAATGGGACTCATAAACAACCAAAGCAACTAATGAACCGAACAAAATATACATTTTCAGCACCATATACAATGGATAATCACATTAGCATCCAAGATCCACATTCTAAATTTATAGGCAAAAACTAACTAAAGCACCGAATGACCCACGAAAAGATATGCGGTTTCAAGAACAAACACAAAATGGATCACCACTTTAGTTCCTACATTCCAAATCATTTTTTGGCTAGATGATATAGCAACCATTCCCTACGCCTCTCTAGCCTTAACACCATGAACACCCTTGCTTTTTTGTCATCATCAAGGAGCTCTAAAGCTTTAATGAAAGTAATGCTATCTAGGTCAGGCACATTTTCTAATTCAGCAATGATCTTTGCTTCTTCTGTATGTTCAACACTAGAACCAGTAATTTGTTTCTTCATATTACGACCCTTTTCAGAAACTAAAGCGGTTTCCATGCCATGAATTACCTCTTCCATACCCTCTCCAGTTGATTTTTCGCGGTTTCCTAGCATTGGATTGATTGCTTGATCGCGTTGATCGATTCCTCTTAGCATTAGTTGATGGGACTTGAACATTGTTCATCACCTTTTTTACCTTCGTTCTAAATAAAAGACATATTTACTTAATCGATCAGTTGATAACCTTAATACCTGACAGTAGTACGACATAGAAAATGACGCCAACAATACATGTGTTTACCAAGTTACCAACTAAGTCTGTATAGTTCATTTATCCTATTCATAATCCATAAACCAAAATGACAACTGAAAAGGGACTGACCATTTTGATCCTTACCATGGCCCAAAGCAGCTAATTCTTCATCTACTAAGTTGATCAACTGTTTGCATTTGGGGAGGAGTCTGATGCCTCCTGCTTCATTTCGGGCGCTCTTGCTGCCTCTATCTGATATATTGATTCAAGAAGAATCTGCGCCTCGTACCTAGACTGCCTAGAACGACGCATGATACGCATGATACGTTGATTTCTTTCTTGAAAGTTCAGACCATTTCCACTTCGATTTGTCTGAGCCATATTAAACCTGAAATAAAAAGTTTTTATAACTCTCTGAGGTACCAATCAACCACCCTACCTCTGCTAAAGCCTGTACAGTTAAATAAATCGCTACACATTTAGCTTGAAGAGCGAAAGTGAGTAGGTGTAATCGTTCGGGGATTAATTGGATGATTTTTCATAACACTACATTTCTTTACAAATAATTATTAAATATATTTAACTTTGAAATACCAACATAATGAAGCCAATTAAGAACCCAATCAATCAATAAACAATTAAAACACTCAATCAACTAAAATAAATATGATTAAAGTGTAGAACTTTACGTAATCGAGGGTTGGTCGAATCAGCAAAATGTTGAGTTCAATGTTTAACATTGAAATAGTGAACACAATTACTCGACTAATCGAGCCATTAGCCCTAATCGGCCGAAAGTACTTGGGGAGTTTTGAGCCGATTGATCGGGATTAAATTGTTAGTCGGATTCGGCTAAGCGTGAGTAGCAAGTACTCATTGATTACTTTCGGGAGTACTCAACGATTTAATAGCCCAGACTAAAGCTCTATAAAGATGTACAAATGCTCCAAAATAAAATGATTTCCAAAATGATATATTACTTAAGTTTGGTGATGTGGTGGATTTGGAGAGGGAGGAAATTTCCGTGATTTCGGGGAATGAAATTTTGCAAATTATCAATGGATGTCGTGCTGGTCTGGTGGGGAAATCTAAATTTGGTTAATGGAAGACCATTTACCTGAATTTTTGATTCTTGATTTAATCCCGGGAGTTGGGAAGATCTAAAATTATTCTGAATATACCTGGTTCCTCCTAGGTATTAGGATGAGGACTTGCGATTAGTACCAATGGCAAAGGCGATGAAGCCTCACCTCCACTACTGAACCCTAACATCTTCATCACTCAAAGTTCTCTCAATCCACTGATCAACATAAACTTCCCCACTCAAACTATCAATCGGGTCATTGACATTGCAAAATAAAAAGAAGAAGAAAGATCAATTTTTATTAAAAGCACGCGCCATAGCAAAGGATGGAAAAATTTCTTTCTTTCTAGCCTTTCCTTTCCTTTGATTGAAGAATGAAGGGGCGAAAACCTTTCAAAACCGAAAAGGCAAAAACCCTTACCTGCACAAACCTCGGCCTGACAAAACCTTTTCGCATTCCCATGACGAAAATGATAACTTCGCCCACAAAACCTTTTCAACACGTTGTTCCAAAAACTTTATTTTGGCTTTCTAAAGTCAAATCCCAAACAACATGGCCACATCGTTTGGACTCGATCCGGATGGTATGGCCATGTCGTTTGGGATTTGAACTTTGAAAAATTTAAAGTTCTGTTTTTTGGGTTCTTGACCCGGTGTGGCGAAGTTTTTAGGCTAAGTCCCAAACGGTGTGGCCAAGTCGTTTGTACTAAGTCCCAAACGACCTATCCTGGTCGTTTAAGTTTGGGGTTTTTAATTCAACTTTTTGGGACCAATGGCATACTTGTAATAATTGTTTTTTTGAGATTTTTGAGACCAATGGCACACTTGTAATAATAGTTTTTTTGGGAGTCCCGCCCAACACAAATTGGGGTCCGTAAGTAACAAATACTTTAGATTTTAGAATGTGGGGACAAGAGTGATGATCCATTTTGTCCATGTTGCTGAAAATGTCAATTTTGTTAAGGATAATTTCATGAGGATTTGATTACTCATTAGGTGCTTTGGTTTTTATGACTATGTAATTATTGGGTCATGACTTAATGAAGTTAGAATTTATTTTGGATTTGGTACTTCTTGTTGTTATGTTCTCTCTCAAAAAACCTCAAAGAAACCATCTAAAAGTTTTCTCTAACTCTCTCACAAAGGAAAGAAAATGTCATATCTAACTCTCTCACAACGAAAAAGTCATTTTTTCACTCTCTCTCTCTCTCTTAAATTAGATGCCATTACATGAGATTTCATTGCTTCTCTTTTTTGGATTCCACTCTTTTCTTCGAATTTCCTAAGAATCATATGAAACGAAAATTTGAACCAACTAACAAAATCCATATTCAACCAAATACTATATTTTGGAATTATTTATAGTTATTTATAAGTTCCGGTTGTTACACACTTATCCCAAAAAGCTAGGTGCCTAAGTATCATCCAAAATAGATCATCATATTTATCCATCACTATCCAAAATGCTATTGTGTTAGCTATTGTATTGGACTCCACCCTACTAGAAAATTTTCCTAACTCGTGCACCATTCATTGGACGCGTGTAACATTCATTCCTCAAGGCTCCAAGGAGCCGCAAAATCTCAAAACTCACAAAGCATTATAATTAGTAAAGTATGTGATTAAAATTCACTAAAAATTAGTATAGACAAATGTATATATATCATTCCTTTGACATACATGATAGTATGTCATCCAAATAGTCATCCAAGAAAGTATGTCATAAGTAACACCTTTAAAGGTACTATGTTTCAAAACGCTATATGTGATTATAAAGAACATACATAGTATCTACATACCCAACGCTGTACGAATGTATTATGTAAAAATAATTAATGGAGCGATAATTAAGAGGATAATTAATTGTTAGATCTTAATTGTCCAGAGTTTATATGGGCCTATAAATAAGAGTAATACTCGGCACACTCCAGAACTATGATCAATCACCGCTGATAGTCCACTGTGATATGAACAAAGAATGTTCATAGCTCATAATATGATTAACTCTTAATATCACTGTTCATAGTCCAATTGTGGTAACTCTTAATATGATTAACTCAAAACCAAAACTGAAAACTCTAATACGCACTACCAGCCTCCTTATATAGGCTTAAATACCTCGATTACCACAAAACTTGAAAATTTTCAAAATGGAAAGTTTTGGGATAACCACATATTAAGAAACTACTAATCAAAATATAACTAACACAAATGGCCAAATAAAAACGGACTCTCCTATCAAAAAGATATAGCAAAACAAAACTTTCCTAAAATGGCAAAAAAACGTGATTTATGAGAATTTCTAAACGATGGATTTAAGGCCCTGAGGAGGGTGGTGCCCACGCAAAGCAATGGGTTATGCTTATTTTGACGCTTTCTGATCAAATATGGCCGCGTCCATGTCTTTCCTCACTTTGTTGCCCGCTTTTCCAGTTCATTGACATATGCCAAGTTCATTGACATATGCATTGGCAACTTTAGACGCATCACATATGCCAAGTTCAATGACATATGCATTGGCTAATGCATCATCAATGGTTGTTCACATGAACAATGAGTGTTCATAGGTCATGTTAAGATATGAACAATGAGTGTTCATAGCTCATATTGGGGGTTTGAACAGCGATTGTTCATACCCCAAATAGGTATGAACAACCACAAAGATAATCACTTTCATATATCAAGTAGAGGGTCAAAAATACCAAAATGCACAAAGCATGTGCACCCTTCTAACACATATCATAGATTATGTATTAACCTACAAACCAAGCAACCTAGCAACCAAAAATACTTACATTTCTACAAATTACGCCTTATTTTTCTCTTGGACAATTTCTCGAGTCTTATTTTCCACAGTTCTACACATTCTTCCCTGGATTGTTTAGGGCTATTTCTCCGGGATTTCCATCTCCGCTTCTTCTTCCTCCCTTTGTTTGAGAAATGTTGGATTCAAAAATCAATATCAAAAATAAAGATTTGGAAGTCAAAATATATATTATATACCTGTAGGATGCCTCATCATATATAATGTTTTGCTCCTCAATTAATATTATATCCCTCTACTTCTGTGGATAAATAAATTCAATAATAACTCTCATCAACTATATAGGTCATGTTACATTTCGTAAATACTAGCCAGTTAGCCAATCCCTCAAGATCGCATTGATTCTGGAATCCAGGAAAAGGAAAGCAAACGCATTTGTGTGTAGCTTTGGTGTACATATGTGATAATGCTACCTTTTGACAAGACAAATTTCAATGCTTAACTGTTACAGATAGATATTCGAAAGTATGAGATGGTTATTTGGTATGTCTGACTTCCTCTAGTCTGTATTAAAAAAACAAAAAAACAAACATTAGTGCTATGATCAGATAAATCAATCATGTTTGATCAGTTCACAAGTCGCTTCAGTGAATGTTATTAGGTTGCAATTACTGAGAGAAAAACTTAATGTTAAAACTAGCTATCCTGCACCAAAATGAGCTACTTCTACAATTCTCTCTTGATGTCATCTTTTATTTTTTCAAAATATTAAATTATTCTCTTCACCTTTGATTTACAGAACTAGTGAGTGCCCCCGCTTATTTAATTTGTTAATGCTTATAATCCATATTTGTGAAGCAGATTCTCTTGTATCCCTAGTAATATTTATTTTATCCTTTGGAGCTGAAATGCTATACATCTTTTCCCATTTGTTCTTGTTAATAATTCTTTAATTGAATTGGTTTATCTTTTGTAGCAAGCCCCAGTCATAGAAGAATCAACTGATTTTATAGTAGGGAGCTTATTATGGCTATTCTAATCGCATCTAAGAACCATCAAGAATGGGAGAAAAGAGATAGAAAAATATGAGGTTAGATACTGTGCATCATGTGCTACTTTAAGTAATTGTATCCTTCAATGAATATGTCAACCTGGAGGATGTCTTCCCAGCAATTTATTCATTCAGAAGAAAAAAAAAGATTTTAAACATTTCTTTTCATCGCTTTTATAGAACAGCTTGACCAGATTAAGGAGATTATGATATTAACTTAATAGGCTTAAAAACATCTGGCTTAATAGATTTTTGATATATGGTAGCAAAGTCCAAAAGAGGAGCCGGAACCTCCACATCAAAAGGCTTGCAATGTGTTTAATTCGATTGACCACTGCCACAACATTTGCAAGTCGAAGTTTAATGACACTAGAGTAGATAGCTAAATGTAGATGGCTAAACCCACAAGACACTTAATGATTTGTTGTAAATGTGAGAACTTGACACTGATCAGAACTTGTGAGTAATTGTTGTAAATATTTACTCTGCTTTGCCCCAATAATAGCTCTATTTTGCAAAAGGTGGAATAGAATTTCACTCACTTGAAATTACTCGAAATAACAAGAAAAATACTCCCCAAAGCAATGTGAAGAGTCTAAATCAACCACCGCACATCTAGGCGTTAAAGGAAATTTTTTGTTTTTTTTTTTTTTTGTTTCTTTTAATACCATTTTTTCATTTCACATTTTCTTATTTGTGTCATACTTGATGTCTGTTTTGATGTGTATATTGATATAATGTAGCTTTTACTCATCTGAAGCGAGAAAATCTGATGGACACGTGTGTCCAAAGATATGACTTTTGAACCTAATTCTAAAGCATATGTTGATTTTGGGTTCGCAACCTTGCTCCTTGCAAAGAAGACAAACTTTACAAAAGAATTCATGGAGAGGAAACCTTCCTCTAAACCTAGGGTTACATTCCATTGGACGCGGGATAAGATTTGTCGGACACGGCAAAATATCAAAATTTGAGGTAAATTACATACAATATGTGTCCCACCACGGACACGTGGATCACGTAATATCCGACCTACAGTTTATTTCAAAATATGGTGTCCATGTAACCTAGCTCTAAACTGAAACTTTATTGTTTATCAAGCTCTAACTATGGCCAAAGGCCTACAACTCGGTTTATAACTTTCTACAATTTTGAAAACAGAAACCCAGTCTAAAAAATAATTCTTATGGAAATAGAAACATGAAATTTGTAATAATAAATACTGAAATAGCCAAAACACCCTCAAAACTAATTAGACTAAATTTCAAAAGCCCGAAAAATACTAATATTAATAGTGACTAATTTGGGGATGATCAAGGGTTGTAACCCTCGGATAGTTAGGATACATCAAGATCTAACAGCTTTATTAAAGAAGGTGAAAAGAGTGTTGTAAAAGAGTGTTGTGAATTAGAAGAGTCCTTGCTAAATTCAGATAACCAACCAACTCCCATCCTGCTCCCACACAGCCATTCACACAAAAGTATATATATTAAGGCGACGAGTCAATCAATCTGATTTTGGGCACAGTCAAACATTAAAAGAAAAACGATTCTTTATAGTTATGTACATGTTATGCATATTTTGTTCATCTTAAGCAAGAAGAATACTAAGTGCTTAAGTATAGAGGTGCAAAAGAAGGGTATTAGCTAAGTCCTTGCTAAATGCGATGGCGCCAAAAAGTACTAGAATATAATTCCAACCTTCACTTTCCATTTACTATATGTGATGCCCGCCATCTAAAACAGGTTATTATGAAGCATGCGGGAGCTTGTTCTTTGTCAGATTCATATTGCTTGATTAGTTTCTTTGAGCTTACCTCTTCTTGATTTGGATTTTCTGTATTCCTGCTTCTAATCTTCCTGAATGATGAGTAGATTCCTAGTGGTACTCGTGTATGCTAATAGGAAGATTTTAGTTAGTTATGGTTCGTTGATTACCCCTAGTTGGTTTATAATTTCCTGCCTGCGTGGATTTGAGCTGTGCAGGTTCTTGTTATGACACCCCAGATACTCTTACATAATTTATTCCACCGTCTTATCAAGATGGAGCTAATTGCACTTTTGATATTTGATGAGTGCCATCATGCACAAGCTCAAAGCAGTCATCCTTATGCAGAAATTATGAAGGTTGTCATCTCTCTCTCTCTCTCTCGTGTCTATGTGTGTGTGTGAACTGGGAGGAACTCACAACTGCTTTTATGACCCATATTATGTTTAAATTATCTGTAGGTGTACAAAACAAATGCCACAAAAGCGTCCTCGTATATTTGGTATGACAGCATCTCAATTGTTAGGAAAGGTAGTAGAATTCTACCATAACTTATATGGTTACAATCTATTTTTTTTCAATTCTTTTAACTGTTTCACAGTCTACTACATTTCTGCTTAGTTGTGTCCGTGTTCTCCTGCTGGTGCTCTTGCTTTTTAGCAAGTTGACATAAATAATTGAACTAGTTAAGTTCAACTGAATCAAGAAAAAGGAAATGTTGCTTAAGACTAAGTATTTAGATGTACAAATGTGTGGGTCTTCACGATCACTTACAAATACACGGAGTGATTTTTCTTGGCAATGAGGGATGATTTTGGCCCACCCACACCTCGTCAAATTTCTACCTGTAGGGAGTTTTCACAGGATCCACCAGTAAGAATCTTCCCGTGCATCATGATCCCAGCCGAATTACCAGCTCTGATACTACTTGTTAATCCACACAGACAGGTTATGCCGTATGGAGCAGACTGGCGCAATTAGCATACGGCATCACTCATCTGGGGTTTTAAATCTTTGAAGACTTTTGGCACTAGTCGGGTTTTTTAGGGTCACTTACATATGTGGTGTGATCTCCGCGTTTGCAATCTGAGAGAATTTCAGTTACCCATAGCTTGATGCATAAAAAAATGTTTTAGTCGTTGGGGAGATCATGACACTGATAAAATTATGCGCTTCGGCCTTGTTATGTTTTTGATAATGGCTGACCTTTGTTTGTCTTTTACTTCTCTACCATTACCTTTTTAATTTCAACTCTTGCATGCATTTAAGCCTTTGTGATGTTTCATGTAGATTATTACTCTTTCAGGTAGGGCCAATCCAGAGATTTTATCGAAATGCATCAATAGTCTTGAATTCTTATTGGACGCAAAGGTGGGATTTTATCTCTAAATTTGATTCAAACACACAAACACACAAACACACAAACACACAAACACACATCATTTATATTTTTCTTGAGTTTTGTAGGTTTATTCTGTTGAAGACACTGGAGAACTGGAAAGATATGTGGCTTCTCCAAACGTCAAGTGTTATTATTATGGCCCGCCGGGGATCACAGTTTTAAAAATTTGACTTGGAGGAGATAAAAGAACCGTGTAATTTGTAGTATTTATTTGAATCTTTCCTTTTTGATCTCTGTTACCCTCAACCAGTCTTTGCTTACTGCGATTCCTATTTTCTTAAAGCAGTGTATAGCAATGGCAGGGGACAACCAATGGCGATAAAATTCTTTAGTAACAGAAAGAAACTGCTGCTGAGGCTGCATGATAATCTGATGTTTTGTTTGGAAAATCTTGGGCTTTTGGGGCCAAACATGTGAGTGACTTTTTCATAAAAGACTCCGATAACTGGTGATTAAAATCAGATTTCTTTATGCTATTTTGTACCCATGTCCATATCAACCTTAATTGCCAACTTCATCTTTGTAGTTTCAGCATTTTGTGTTTCCTGCATTTTCCTGTTATGCAAAAGTTTTTAATTTGTCTTAATGTCTTATCTGTTATATTGACCGTTTCAGAATATATCTCTTGTTCTGAGTTTGAATATTTTCTTTGTTATTCTTATTTTAGAATGGTGTTTTGTATCCTTGCACTATTTACAAGTCCCAAGTCAAGCTTCCAAAGAGTTGGAGTGGGGGGACACCTCCAAGATATAGTTGCAGTTGTTGAGTGAATTGGTTGTTTCCTGTATCAAAGGAATGGATGGTAAGCTGATCCTGGAAATACATGTGACACCAAAGTAGTGCCTTCCTTTAAAGAGCCGTTCCCAACATATGCCATTCCATTACATGGCAGTTCAAGATATGGTTGCAGTTGTTGAGTGAACTGGTTGTTTCCTGTATCAAAGGAATGGATGGTAAGCTGATCCTGGAAATACATGTGACACTAAAGTAGTGCCTTCCCTTTAAAGAGCCATTCCCAACATAAGCCATTCCATTACATGGCAGTTAACCTAATGGATGGGCGGTGTCACTGCATCAGAAGAAGATAACTGATAGGGTAATGCATAATGTTTAAGTAGAAGGAATGTGACAATATCAGAAGACATGATAGATGTTGACTCAAATCAGTAGTATATTCAAATGGAAGCTTATTGAAGTTGGTAAGTCAATTAAATTATCCCCACTTAGAGATTGGAACATACAGGAACTATGGTGCTAGCACCCTAGATCTCATTAAGAGTTGCTTAAAATAGTTAATGCCACCATTAGCATAGGGATTGGAGAAAAATGTAGGAAAGTCATTCCTTAGTAGCAGGTGCACTATCAGCCCTTTCAACAATCTTAGAAGATCTTGCGAAGAAAACCGGAGCAGCTGTTAAGCTAACAGTGTTATCTAGATATAAAAGACTTAACCTAGATCTCGACTTGGTATGATCCCTATGCTAGCTTGAGCAACAAGATGGGAACAATTCCAAATCCTACGTAGTTTTTGAGTAGATCTGTTTTTTTATGTTTTATTTATTTATTTATTAGCTATTATTTTCTTATGTTTATTTTTTGTTATTTTTTTTCATTTACTTATTTAGACAGTAAATGAAATCAGAGATATAATTTTACCCCGTTAGCTTACTATGTTCAAATCCATCAATTTGAATGAATTGATAGAATTTTAACCTATACATATTTAACCTTCTAAATTCTTCCAACAAGTTATTCTTTTTTGATAGTATTTATACATTTGAAGTTTTAAACTAGTTGGTGGTTGTTTTATTGGTTTGAGGTAGTTGGTCTGTTCTGGCTTTGTAATAATATGGTATAATTACCCCTTGCATGTTGCTGATTTCTCTCTCCTTTCATCCATATCTCTCTCCTGTTGCCTCAATAGGCGTTCGGTTCCTCATGAGTGGCGATCGATCTGAATTGATTGAAATGATTGACATCGAAGAGCGATTCAACAGACAACTCTCTTACTGATCTATATTTGTCTCAGGCTGCTTCTGTTCTCGACTCGGAATCAATCAGGGGTATGAGTTTGCATTATGAAGATGATTAGGTGTTATAAATGTTGTTATATCGGTTATAACTAACTATAATAGAGTTGTATTACTGATTTATAGATGGTTATGGATTTGATTCATCTATGGAGGCACTCAAGGAACCATTTTTCTCAAAGAAGATAATGGCCCTTATTCAAATTCTTTTCTCTTGTCGGTTGGTATTTTAACTTATATGTTCTCTATAAATAGATTCATGACTGTTGTGCTGTAGAGTAGCTCAATTTGTTTCCTAACTAATATATTTAACTTGAAACTTTCTATTTGTGGATTTTTACTTTTGCAACTGCTGTCTTCACACTATCGTAAGACTATTACATTTTGTGGAAATGAATAAAGCTGTCTGAAAGTATTGCTGAAATGGATGTTACTTTTCAGAATCTGAAGGGATTAGCAAAAGAAACATCGGAAGTCTAAACCATTATCAAGTAGTACTATCCTTTTCATATGTTTAAAAAGTATGTTTAGTGTTTCATGTTCTTGTACATCATACATGAAACAATCAAGGAAAGTGATGTGAATTGAAGGCGGAAGCAACTTCAATCAACACACCACTAATAAATTAAGGCTTATTCTAATCCCAATTAAATGGAAAATGAGGATTTTAGTATAACCTAAAATCAAGACACTTTTAATTCGAAACTCGCTACTAGATTCTCAATAACTCAACCCCCCTAGTTTGTGACCAAAGTCTTATTTATACAATTCAATCCTTGTAGTCCAAGGAAACGGGAAACCAAAATAGAAAGCAACTAAAACTAAACCAAATCCTACTACAAAACAATTACTGATTAGATTAGATTACTAAATACTAAATATTACTAATTCCATCATTCTCCTAAGCCATAGAAAAAATTGGTTTCGAATTTTGAAGTTTGAACAATTCACACAATCTAATATGTTGACAGATTTATGATTGTCTATTTACTTCTTGTTTGGAGATTACATTTTTCTATTTTATATACAACTCATCCATTGAAAACTTCATTATTTGTTTGATTTTTTTGCTTGGAAGTGATAAATATGCAGTTTCTATTTTTGTTTTCTGAGATATCCTCAAATCATTCATGAAACTTTTCTTCAACAATTTTTTTTTTCAGGATACGACAAGATATGAAATGCATAGTTTTTGTGAATAGGATCATTATTGCAAGAGCATTGTCATACATACTCAGGAAATTGAAGTGTCTATCATTTTGGAAGTGCGACTTTCTTGTAGGATATCACTCAGGAGTCAAGAGTATGTCTAGGAAAACCATGAACTCTATCTTAGAGAAGTTCCGTTCTGGAGAGGTATTGCTCGATCCCACAGCAGGTCTTATTGCTATGGGTCATTGCTAAAGGATTTCAATAAAAGTGTCAGCTGATATAACATTATATCCTCTTACTTAACTACCGCTTCATTTGGCAGCTGAATCTACTGGTTGCCACTAGAGTGGGCGAAGAGGGACTGGACATTCAGACTTGCTGTCTAGTTATACGTTTTGATCTGCCGGAAACTGTTGCTAGCTTCATACAATCCAAAGGCAGAGCTCGCATGTCAGAGTCTGAATATGTATTTCTGGTGAATAGGTGCTTCTTTCATGCCTGTGCTGCCTGCAAACCATAGGTTTAGACCTGAAATGTTCATCTTAAAATAATTCATTTTTCAAACTTCTTGGTTTTGCAGAGAAACGAGGGTGAACTTAACTTGATTGAGGATTTTATCTCTGAAGAATGTCAAATGATGAAGGAAATTGCGTGTAGGACATCTGGAGAGACATTTGATGATCTGGAAGAAGTAACCTACACAGTTTGTTCCACTGGTGCCTCCATCACTGCAGGATATAGTGTTTCATTACTCTATCATTACTGTTCCAAACTCCCGCATGATGAGTATGTTATTTGGATCCTCTTTCAGTTTCATTATTCCCTATGTGATTCATATTGAATTTGGTAACAGTTTCCTGTGAAATTATGTTTTTTTTTCACCTTTCTAATTTTATGCATTGATTTTATGTGTAGATTCTTCATTCCGACACCGGAATTCGATTTCGAATATGATACAAAGGGGACACTGTGTCGGGTAATTCTCCCCTCCAATGCTCCAATTCATCAAGTTGACTGTCCACCCCAGTCTTCAAAAGAGAAAGCTAAAAAGATTGGTTGTCTGAGAGCTTGCAAAGAATTGCATGCAGTGGGTGCCCTGACCGACTATCTTTTGCCAGGTCAAGATGATGAACCGGATGAACGATCAATGGAGTTGGAGAGTTTTGAAGGTTTACTTTTAGCGCTTCTAGAATATAAGTTCTTTTCTCATAATTCGTTCTGACAACAAATTTTGTTTACTACATTTCCTGTTGCAGATGAGAGTTCACGAGGAGAACTTCATCAGATGTTAAGTCCCTCTGTACTAAAAAATACATGGACAGATTCTGAGAATCCTGTTCTCTTAAATTTTTATTTCATAGAATGCCTTCCTGTTCCAAATGATAGGCTATACCAAAAGTTTGGTCTTTTTGTCAAAGCTCCACTTCCAGAAGAAGCTGGGACAATGGAACTGGATCTGCATCTCGCCCATGGTAGAATTGTAAAAACAAAGCTTGTCCCTCAAGGAGTTAAAGGGTTTGAGAGAGATGAGGTAGGAAAATCTACTTCTTAATACAAGAAACATCATTTGTGTTGTTTTTCAGAATATTTATATGAGGGACCTTTTTCCTTGTACAGATTATCCAAGCACAGAATATTCAAGAACTGTTTCTCAAGATAGTCCTTGACAGATCAGAATTTTTTGCTAATTTTGTCAAATTGGGAAAGAATGCTTCATCTCAAGCAAGCCATTCAGCCTTTTACTTATTACTTCCTGTGAGGCAGAATGATTGTGAAGGTAGACTGACCGTTGATTGGAAGCTTATCAGGAGATGTTTATCTTCACCAGTTTTTGGAACCCAAAAAGATGTTCTAGATTCTGTTAATGTCCCTGATGGAAGCTCCCTCATACTTGCTGATGGCCCTGCGAGTAAAAGTGACATTGTGAACAGTTTAGTATTCACTCCACACAAGAAATTATTTTTCTTTGTTGATGATATTCTTCCTGGAATTGATGCAAACAGCCCTTTTACGGATCACTCTTGTTCAAATTATGTAGATCACTATGCTCAAAAGTAGGTAATCTTTCTCCAGTTATTCCTTTTCATATTTACTGTTACAATTACTATTCCTCTGTTATGCACTTATTTTCGTCTATACGGTCACTATAATAGTATAATGTACTGCTGCGATTTTCATTACTATAACTGTTTGCTGTACTCGTTATAATTTTTTATTGATGACACAAAAATTAGAGTTAAGCTCAGGTTGATGTCAAATGATTAGATGATGATTACTCTGGTAAGGTGCGCTTTCACTTAAAACTAAACTTATGAGTACAAACTAGTATGAACTTTTGGGTACTAAGTCTGTAGGTTGGTGGGACTGATAAAGTTCAAACTAGGGGTGTACGATGTTGGTTGGTCGGGTTTGGGACTAAACCGATGACCGAACCGACCCTATCGGTTTATACTTTTCTAGATCGAACCGAACCAATTGGGTTCTGATTTAACCGACATTAACCGACCGAACTGACCGGTTTTCACATATTTTTAAATTAAATCAATTAAATATGTATATTTTAATATATATTATATATGGCCGGGTCAGTTTGGGTTTGGGACTAAACCGACGACCGAACTAACTCTATCGGTTTTCACATATACTTAACCAAACCGAACCGTCGATAAGCATACCGACCCAAAACCAAACGGTTTGGTTAGGTTGGTTTTGTCGGATTCGCGGTTTTATGCACACCCCTAGTTCAAACACTATTTGTACACATAAGAATATTTGTGCACACATTATTCTATGGAGTATTCCGGTGATCTTCATAAGAAATATGTGGGACAAAGAGATAGTACACATCAAGGTCAAGGGTAGGGCGTGGTGGTGGATGATGTGTGGTTTTTAATTTTTTTCTTGTTGTTTACAAAGAATCTAGGCTCATGGAGTGCAATTAGCAAAACTTAAAAGCTACAACCTCAAACCACATATCTTCTTGACTCTGTGACTCCTTGGTTACTTCCCACTTGATTACTTAAATTATTTGATTTCTACACTTTTTTAGCATAATTATGACAAAGAAAAGGACTTACTAGAGAACGGGGGCATTCCCATCGAGGAAAATCTTACAAATCACTTTTGTTTAAGATGATTAGGCAAACTGATCAAAACTTGGTCTTTCTATTTTCTGACATCCTTTCGAATAGTCGACGCTGACATTTTATTATATTCTTCAAGAAGGGATCAAGAATTCAATTGTTGTAACGATATGGTGCAACTTTACTTTTTAGTGCTCATGGGAATCGAGACTAGTTTTTGCATTTAATACTTGGCCCTTGCGTATTTGTGGTGGACTTTATGACTCTTTGGTTACCATACTATAGTGAAACAAATGTTAAGTATTCTTAAGCCCCTTGCGAAGACTTTACTTATCAAGGAAGTTCTCATAATTGGCATTTTTGCTGCTTGGTATATTTTCCTTTCCAAGATAAAAGAAATAATAGAGTGAAGCAAATCTTCTGATAAAGGTCCAACACCTTCCACATACGTGCTTGTTTCGTAGTTAGATAAGAGATTTTCTTCTGAAACTAGAAAAATGCATGAGACATTCTATTCATCGCAAAGTTTCCAAAATTAGGATATTTATGTTTAGGAGTTATGACAGATTTAGTTTTATGTAGCTGTATGTCAGTTTGCGATTCTCACCTCTTTGCATGGTTAGTTTTACATTGCTGTTAGTTAGAAATATTTGGTTATTACCCCGACATTATGGGTTGGATCACTAGTTCGACCGACCCTTGTGGAGCTAAATCAGAGATTGTTTATGGGCAGACATCTCATATTTGAGAACTTATGACATTATGATCAAACATATAAAAAATGTGTCATTTAGATCATCCTTGAAATTGCCTAGCGGCACAAATAGCCACATATGCTGCAAAAAAGTATTCTTGCAAAAATTTGGTCACATTAATGGGGTTTATGTCATTTACGTTATGATGTAGAACATTAGTTGTTGTTGTCAGTGTCATGGGCATGCGCCCTTAGTTGAGTCCAAGCCCATAGTTTGAGTCCATTAGTTAGTTGTGACACATGTCGTGTTCCTATTGGTTTATGCTTTCTAGGGTTAGTATAAATAAGAGACTTATAGTTAGGGTTTCAGGAAGTTGTTTTAGTTGTGTTTATGTGTGTTATGAATTATTGAGTGATTATCAATAAAGGTGAGACTTTTAAGGTTTTATAAAGTGTAGATTTTGATTAAGTGTTGCTTCTGTTACTTCAATCTATATTATTTAGTATCAGAGCGTGTTAATTTTTGGGAGATTGGTGCAAAATGGTTCACCGAAACACTGTTCACGGTAATGTGCACCCGGTTACTGTTTACTCGCGAATCCAATTTTATTCTTGTAAATCAAGATATGTCTACAACGTCAGAGATGAAGAATTCATGGAGAACTCATGGATTCATATAAACCCCTAGAATACGGGTTGCTCGATTAGAAGATTGGAGAGAAGCCTTGATGCAAAATAGGTTTGATCGATTAGAAGAAGCGACTAGTCGACTTAGGAAGGCTATGATGGAGCTTTTGCAGCCCAAACCCCCCAGCGTTGGTGGAGCTTCTATAGCCCTACGTAAAACACCGGTTGTTGTTGATGACAACAAAGAGAAGGAAGGAATTTATGAAGTCGTTGTGTCATGTCTTGAGCGTGATAACAAACGAAATCAGTAGGTTCATCACCTTCCTTTGCAACAAAGACGTCCTGCTAACCAGATTTATGAAGGTCTTGTTCATCCAATTCAGCAAGCACAAAGTGGTGGTTATATTGATTATTTTCTAACCAATTTTGAGAAGGTTTTTGCTCGCAGCCACAAAACACTTTAACGCATATTTCGTGATTTCCAGTATCCGTTGTGTTTCAAGAAAAGAGTACTAGCTGCTGTATTGTGGTGTCATGTTATTCGTTTGAGCCGATATTTGGGCAAGATTCGAGGTTGAATTTCTCAGAACCTTAAGAGGGTGATGTATACAAGTTTGAAGAGTTTTTGCATATTGGTGGGTTTTCATGTCAACAAGCTTGTGGACAAGCTTCTTCAACATGGAGAGAGTGATGTAGAACATTAGTTGTTGTTGTCAGTGTCATGGGCATGCGCCCTTAGTTGAGTCCAAGCCCATATTTTGAGTCCATTAGTTAGTTGTGATACATGTCGTGTTCCTATTGGTTTATGCTTTCTAGGGTTAGTATAAATAAAGGCTTATAGTTAGGGTTTTAGGGAGTTGTTTTAGTTGTATTTATGTGTGTTATGAATTATTGAGTGATTATTAATAAATGTGAAATTTTTAGGATTTTATGAAGTGTAGATTTTGATTAAGTGTTGCTTCCGCCACTTCAATCTACATTACGTTAGCTGTTACCGACTTTGGTAGCATTTCAGCACTTGTAAGTAGTTGTAAATAACTCATTAGTACTTCCAGAGATGGAAAAAAGTGTAGCATTCTTGAGCTTGACTGCGAAATTTTCTGAGTTGTATTATGAATCTATTTGTGTTGTTTGATTTTCTAATGGTGAATTTTTGGATATTTTTTATTTGTGACATTGCTCGACATTTCCCTTGCTCATATATACATTTAGGTTGAATATTTTCACATAGTATATTTTAATACTTCCATATTATATACTTGTGCTTTTGTTATTGTTTTTGTAGTATGTAATATTCACTATACTAATAGTTTCTTTAACACGTTATTGTATATCATGAGTGAAAGTTTGCTCAAAGTCGACTTTCTTGTGCTACGGTTATTAGTAATTACATAGTTGTCTGTTATAAATGTTTTTGGTGACAGGGGAGGAGTCACTGACATGAATTTTGAATATATCAGTTTAATATTATTTCCTTTAACGGAACATCTTTTGTCTTGCAAAATCAGGTTCAACATTCATATTTTACATCCCAAACAACCATACGAGAAGGCAAAACAACTTTTTTCATTGCACAACTTACTGCTGTCGAGTGCAAGAAAATACAGGTTAGAATTTAACTTCCAATTGAGCTTGTGTGAAAGCAATATATACCCTTTTTTGTCCAGTATGATATATATATATATATATATATATATATATATATATATATATAGTGGGGCTATTAAGTGGGTGTCCATGGGCCGGACTTCTCACTAAATCTGGAAATCTCGTGAAGTTTCTCTTACGTGGTATAGCTAGTGGGACCCAAAATTCTAAATAACAAAACTACCATATTTCTTTTTCTCTCAAGTCGAATACTGGCTCTCTCTCACCATTAAATCTCTTCGCGAGCTTCCCTTTCAATATCCGTAACTAGTGATCTCTTCATACAAAGGTCATCCAAACATGTGTATACTCATCTTTAACATCTAATTCCTTGGTAATTGATTCTTTACCAATAAAAAAATGGGTATATACTAGATGATCTTATAGCCATGTCTGGAAAATCAAAAGGATTGAAAACAGTTGTGAGTTTCCATTCAATGAGATATAATTGGGGTTTAATTATTGTCTTGTGGGACTAGTTTGTTCTTCTTCCACTAAATTGGAAATCAAGTGAAGTTTTCATTTTTTTGTATGGGACCCAAAAATTTAAATAACAAAACTACTATATTTCTTTTTTCTTTCTCAAGTTGGATGTAGTCGCGAAACTAGACTTTGGTTAAATCTTTTTTAAGTTTTCAACATGTTCTAAAACTAGTGATCTATTCATCAAAGGTCATTAAACATGTGGATATTCACTCCTCAATCTTTAACATCTAATTCCTTGGTAATTGATTCTTTACCAATAAAAAAAAGGTTATATACTAGATGATCTTATAGCCATGTTGAAAAGGCCAAAAATATTGAAAATCGATGAATATTTCCATTCAATGAGAATATAATTGTTTAATTATTTACGGATATATCTAGTTTGTTCTACTTCCACCAAATTATTTAAAGGACTTCATTTTTTTGTATTGATTTAAGATTGGAAATTCAAACTTTGGTGTTCTTGAAATTTCCTTTTTATTTTAAAATGGTGGAAAAAGTCAAACTAAGACTTTGGTTAATCTTTTTTAAGTTTTCAACATGTTCTAAAACCAGAGACAGAGGAAATATTCTCTTGATTAAAGGTGGATATTCACTCCCCAATTTGAAAATCACAAGAAGGATCTATGGTGATTTGGTTGGCATGAAAGAAAGGTTCATAGTTTATGTATCCCTGATTCATTGCTAGTTGAGAGAGAGATTACTTGAGGAGAGAGAAACACATGTGAGGAGAGAGAAATAAGAGAGAGGTGGAGATTTAGTCTTAAAGAATTAAATACATCTCCACTTTTTAAGGTATATCTACAAGAAACCCACTTTTTTATGCAAACTCAAGTGAAATTGAATACAAATCAAAACTATAACTTTATCCAGATTAGAGAATAAGAACTCAACTCGCTTGTTAAAATCTACGATTTAGCAAGAATTTCAATAATAATCACTAGAACATTCGAAAAGCTTGGTAGAGGGGTTCATCTGTTATGTACCATAGGTTCCATCTCTTCTTCTTTTAAGTACGTTGTACGAGAGAGAAATAAGATGGAGAAGAAAAGGTTTAGTAGGAGAGAGAAAAGAATAAGGCCTATCAACATTTTGACTTTCTACAACGGTTTTCTCTTTTTGTGTTGGGGTCCACTTAATGTGAAATACATGACTCTCTTTTTATTCACATCCGTTTAAGGACGTTCGTCAGAGAGCCTAGTTGTATATATATATAGGCTACACATCTTATTTTGACATCTTATTTTGACATCCACAACTTACACAATGAAGTAAGAGCTGATTTTCTGGGAATATGTTCTCCATACAATAGAGATTATCTCTACAAAATATCAAGACATTTGAACATGTCTAACCTTGTCAAAAGTTGTGTTTAAGTTCGATATTTATCTAACGGTCCACAATTTTAGCACTATTTTTAATAAAGCTAGACATTCAATTTTTGGTGGAGATTCTATCCATGGTAGAAAAATCTCCTCTACCAAAAATCAGCCTAGTTTAATGTGCAAGTTCACTTTTAGGTTTTGGATATCAAGATAAGGTGTCAAAATAAGATGTCAAGGTAGCCTGCCCCTATATATATATGAAAGCCCGACTCCTAAAAAGACCTTAAAATAAGTATCAAACTAAGTACCAAATCTAAAACAACCCACAACTTCACCTACAAAATGAATTAAAACTCAATTTTTTGTGGATATAATCTACTGACCATAAAGATCATTTATACAAAAATCCTTTTGATATTATTTAACCTAGATAAAAATTATTGTCCACTTTTGAAAAAATATCTAGCGGTCCAGAAATGTTGAGTTTTTGCAATCATTTTTTACTAATACTAAAAATTGTTAAACGAGCTGAATTTTTGTAGAGATGATCTTTATGGTCAGTAGCTCATATCCACAAAAAAATTAGGTTTTAATTCATTTTGTAAGTGAAGTAGTGGGGTTGTTTTAGATTTGGTACTTAGTTTGGTATATATATATATATTAAAATAAGTGGGGCTCTTGAGCGGACATCTGTGAGACAGAACAAAAAATTAGGTTTTAATTCGTTTTGTAGGTGAAGTAGTGGGTTGTTTTAGATTTGGTACTTAGTTTGGTACTTATATATATATAAATAAGTGGGGCTCTTGAGCCGACGTCTGTGAGACGGACTTGTAAAAAAAAACCGGAATCTCTCTTATTTTTTTTCTCACGTGGTATAGAAAGTGGGACCCCATGTAACTAATTAAGAAAATTCTCCTATTTCTTTTTCTCTATCCACTCGTATATCCTCTCTCTTTTCTCTCTCACCATAAACACAAAGGGAGTTCATCCCTCTCACCCAAATTAACAAAGTCTTTCTTTTTTCTTTTTTGTTATTACTGATTTAATATTGGAATTTGAACATATATTATGGAGTGTTCCTTTTTTTTCTTTTAACGAATTGGAAGAAACTTGACTTTGGTTGATCTTCTTACTTTTAGTTTTGAACATATTCTACTAAAACCAGAAGAAGTAATGCTGTTAGAAGAGCACAATAAACATTCTCTTGATTAAAAATAGATCTTGACTCCACAATACACAACAAAGAAGCTTTCACAGTCCATTTAGACCCATTTTGCTTATGGTTTTGTAGTTATTCTTCAAAATAATTAATAAGCAATTGAATGTTTACTCATACTTATATTTAAATTCACTTTAATAGAACTTGGCTGGAGAGAAAGAAAATGAGGAAAGGTAGAGGAAGAAAGTGGGAAACCATACGAGTGTTTTCTTTTTTGCTTATGTTTTATTTCTTAATTATGAGCAGAGAGAAAGTATGACATTATGTGGGAGAGAGATATTTATTACATTAATAGGAGAGAGAAAATAGGTGAGAGAATTACGTGAGTTACATTGTTTTGACTCCCAAAACCCTTTGTGAGATGAGATTATATTTTGATATTTCAGTTTTTATGTGAAGTTTGTTTAAGGACATCCTTTAGAGAGTCGGACTATATATATAGGGGAGGGATAGAGCCACATTCATTGCGCATAAGAATGTGGCTCTATCCCTCCCCATATGTATAATCCGATAAACTAAAAGGCGGGTGCAACACAAGGACTTCCCAGGAGGTCACCCATCTTAGTACTACTCTCACCCAAGCATACATATTGTAAAATAGTTTGATATATCAGTTATGCTGGTTTTGCATGGGTGTAATGTCGAGGAACTATATTTCGATTTTGATGAATGTTTCAAAGAGGATCGAGAAAGAAATTTTGAGGAAACGTTTGTGTACTTTTGCAAAATATTTGTAAAGCAAACAAAACTATTAATAAGATGTTCATTTTTACATAAACTTTCAATTTTCTGAAACTTTCGGTGGCCAACGAAAACTAAATTTCATAAAAATTTTGTGAAACTTTTGGAAGTTTAGTTCCTTCTTCCGTGTGTAATATATCAACTATCCCTTAAATTTTCTTTTTTTACTCGAGCTCGATAAGGGAAGGATGTTGGTGTTACATATAATAAGATGATATATACATTGTGTACCATCATTTGTTTCCTTGATCAGTATGTGAACTGCTTGTAATTGCGTAAATGCATCTTTGCATCAGTTACAACTTTCACTATTATCTATACAAATCAATTTTTGCCGATTCCCTTATCATCTGTAGATTGGTAGAAAATGAGACCTTGGCCACAACCTTTAATTGTCTAGGTTTGACAAAAGGACAAGATATTGACTCCGTCCAGAATATTGGAATGCTGCAAATCTGATATTTTAGAAATGCAAATCAAATTCTAACATCTCTATATCTAGGCAACTAATCATTAATAACGGGATTAGTTCTTGTCTTATTATTTTGTTTCTTGACCTTCTAAATGGTGAAAGCAGAGGCACGTGCATTAGATGAGCACTTTGTGGAGTTACCTCCTGAGCTCTGTTCATTAAAGATAATTGGGTTTTCTAAAGACATAGGAAGCTCCTTGTCCTTGTTGCCTTCAGTTATGCATCGGCTTGAAAATTTGCTTGTTGCAATTGAGTTGAAGGGCATCTTTTCACTTTCATTTCCTGAGGGATCTGAAGTTACAGCTGATCGTGTAAGCTTTTGTCATTTAGTACTTTAATGTACCATTTTCACAGATTCTACATTATTATCATTAAGTAATAATTATACTAAATTGTGATTCAGAGATTTTTCCTTCCCTTTTTTTTTACCCTGATTATCCACTGTAATCCACTGAAACTATTTTGCAGGTCCTTGAAGCAATTACTACTGAGAAATGCATGGAGCGTTTTTCTCTTGAAAGGCTTGAAGTGCTTGGTGATGCATTCCTTAAATATGCTGTTGGCAGGCATGTGTTTCTTTTGCATGAAACCATTGATGAAGGACAACTGACACGAAAGCGTTCTAGTATTGTAAAGAATTCCCATTTATACAAGCTGGCAATACAGAGTAATTTACAGGTACAATGAAATACTAAGAACAATTATCGTGGGTTTGCAAAATCTAGTATTGCAGTTTGACACTAGTCTTTAACTTTTTATGTTTTTGCTTTTGCTTGTTTTTTCCCCCCCTTTTTCTTCTGTGTTACTTTGGTTTTCTTGTACAATGGTAGAGATGAATCCACACTGATTATTGAAACATTTCGTTTCAAATAGAACACTGGAATTGCTAAGCAGTTAAAACGGAAATTTTCAAACTTTTGAGCCACTCAAACATATGTAATAGACTAAAATATTACCAATTTATTGTTTAACTTCCAAGGTTGTCTTTGTTTCAGGTTTACATTCGTGATGAAAACTTTGATCCTTCTCAATTCTTTGCACTGGGTCGTCCCTGTACAGTCATTTGCAACGAAAATACAGAAAATTCAATTCATTTTCAACAGAGAAGTGGAAATATAACCAATGGATCAGATTCTATTAGTGTAAGATGCAGCAAGGGACACCACTGGCTGCAAAAGAAAACTATAGCTGATATTGTTGAGGCCCTCGTTGGAGCATTCCTAGTTGACAGTGGTTTTAAAGCTGCAATTGCATTTCTTAAATGGATTGGTATACAAGTGGACTTTGAGGCCACACAAGTTTCAAAAATGTGCTTGGCAAGCAAGAACTACATGTCAATATCTAGTAACATAGACATCCCTGCCCTGGAAAAATCGTTAGGGTACACGTTTCTGCATAAAGGTTTACTTGTGCAGGCATTTGTGCACCCTTCCTACAATAAACATTCTGGAGGCTGCTATCAGGTAAGTAATTTAGTTGGTCCTATAGAATAATTGAATTACCAGAAGCTGAACGTTGTAGAACTTAGTTATACTTGTATTCTGAAATCCTAATTGTTGCTTAAAGCAGAGGCTGGAGTTTCTTGGGGATGCTGTTCTGGATTACTTAATAACATCATATCTGTTTTCAGTCTACCCAAAACTGAAACCAGGTCAGTTGACTGATTTACGATCAGTGACTGTAAATAATAACGTGTTTGCCCATGTAGCTGTATGCAGATCCTTCCATAGATACCTTATCAATGATTCCGACGACCTCTCCGAGGCAGTGAAGAAGTTTGTAATTTCCTCACTGACATCTGCAGAAAAGGACCCAATAGAGGGGTCAACATGTCCAAAGGTACATTTCTTGTACGTAAAGTCATGTCAACTGCTCTACAGTGTTCGAAAACATGGAGTCTCTCACCTTTATGAAACAAGCAGCTTTAGTTTGTCTTGTGATTCACAAATTTTTGTATAACGAGTCCATTTTCCTACTCGTATATTTTAGTTTCATGCAAAGTTATGTATCTGAAATAAAGTTTGGGAGGCTTGCATAACCGTTGTGCGCATTATGTAGGGATGGAAAGTTCTGGGCAGTACCCGCTTTACATTATCTTATTATTCTTTGAGAAAAATGAAACTAATCACTTTAAGAGTGTTATTTTCTATACTTAATTGATTGTGTTTTATCTCAGTATCTATTTATGGCCATTCTGTTGAATGGAATGTGCGGAGGATCTTGTTTTGCTAGTGTATCAACTGTATTGAAAATTACATGGTCTTACTTTATTGATCCAGGCCCTTGGCGACTTGGTAGAATCTTGTGTTGGGGCAGTTCTACTGGACACTGGATTCAATTTAAATATTGTTTGGAAGATCATGCTCACCTTTCTGGATCCAATAATGAAATTCTCAAACTTGCAACTGAATCCTGTTAGAGAACTGACAGAACTGTGCCAATCTCGTTGTTGGGAATTGCAATTTTCAGAATCAAAGAAAGGAGCAGTTTTCATAGTTCATGCTCGTGTGACTACTGGGGGTTCAGTTGAACCCGAAGGTCATGCGACTAATGTGAGCAAAAAGGCTGCTATGAGAATGGCTGCAAAACAAATTTTCTTGAAGTTGAAGGTAATGTAATGGATTCCCTTTACTTTCTTGCCGTATTATTATTATTATTATTATTTATTTTCTAATGTTCAGTTGAAGGTATATCCTTTTATTGAATTTATTCCGTTGTAGTGTGCCTATATTTGTATTCGCTTAGTAGGTGAATGTCAGGTTTGAAGTCCCTATAAAACAATAAAAGCTTGGGTTTGAGTAATTGTGTTAATAATGGACTTTACTTTTAGGTTTTACATCTGAATTGAGCTGCGATGCTATGAGGTACCCTTATAGTAGTATATTGCGATAAGGGGTAGAGGTAGCACATTTATATTGGCCTCTACCATTCCTTTCAAATCCTTTTTCCATTCTCTTTGTAACTCCCATAACTTTCCCCTCTTTTCCTCCACTGGGATAAACGTGTACACCACGATGACTAATTATTAACTCCAGTGTAAATTTTTGGTACTTATTGTAAAGTTTTCATGCTTATTACAATTTACACATACAAAGATCTCTAGTAGACAACAATTCTATAATACCAGAAAATGAAAAATCCAGTGGGTAAAATTGATATTTTTCTAGAACTGAGTAGTTGAATTGCTTTGATTTCATCCTTTGTATTTTTATTATAATCTACATTTACCCCAAACATTTATTTTACTGGTTTCGAGTTGTAAATTTGTGATACAGATGGGCCTGGACTTTCGAGTTCTAATGCTGGTCCAGTTACCCATGACGTACCTAAGAAATGAAATTAATCACGTCCTTTTTGAAGACTACGTGGCACAGTTTTATATGTAACACGGGGATAAATCATAAATGAGATTACGGTTCTCTGGTTAGAAAACGGTCAAAATCTCTATCGGACAATAACTTTTATCTCTCGTGGTGAGTCTTCAAATGGGAGAAACCATCGTAACTTGTTTTCAAACAGATGTGGGAAACAAAGCATGGAGGAAGAAGAGTATCTCACTCCTCATTCAACCTTCAAGGTTAGGAAACAAAACGCCACAAAAAGAAGAAAAGTAGGAAATGATAATGTTGTATTTTTTGCTCACTGTTTGTTTTTAACTTTTTATGTTATTGGTTGCGATGAAAAACTAAATATGTTTCATGACTAGTTTCGATTATATACAGTGTTAATGTTTAGGGATTTGTGTTGGAGATTATGGTATTTTACCCAGTTTAGGCGGTGCAATTTTATTTTCATGTTGCATTTCTATCGTGAGTCTTCACACTTGTAGAAACTGTTGTGACGACGAGTATTTTGTTATACAGGCACGAGGTTACAATCCTAAGAAGAGTGGTTCATTGGAACATGTTCTGAAATCAAGCAAGAAGCAGGAAGCAAAGCTAATTGGTTATGATGAAGAACCTACGGAAGAGGTTTTCTTCGATCTTATTCAGCTAAAAAACTTAGTGATAGGAGACGGTTCTTCAACTTCTGCTGCCAATACATTGGACCCTCAGACTGTGAACGAAGAAGAGCCTAACTACATCTCAGGATCTAGTACTGACGGCAGGAAGCCAACAGTTGCACTCGAGGCACCAGTACAGCACCTTCCCGCGATCCGTGAAATTAGCATCTCTGTTGACGAAGTGCCTACACACATTCGAGCATCCAGTTCCAACAACAGGCAGCCAACAGTTGCACTCGAGGCACCAGTACAGCACCTTCCCGTGATCCGTGAAATTAGCATCTCTGTGAACGAAGTGCCTACACACATTCCAGCATCCAATTCCATTGACAGGCAGCCAATAATTGTGCTTGAGGCACCAGTAAGGCACCTTCCTGTTATCCGTGAAGATAGCATCTCTGCCACTGTTTCACATAATGGAGGTACAATTCAGATTTGTGTGAATATTGACTTATTTTCTGGCCCGAGCATTTCAGTCTACGAGTTACCAAAACCATATTATTTATTAATACCATTGTCTGATCTAATTCTACATTTGACTTCAGGTGTGTCACATAAGCTATCAGCAAAGTCGCGTCTCTTTGAGATATGTGCAGTCAATCACTGGAAGGGCTCCGTGTTTGAATGTGTGAAAGAGGAAGGACCAAGCCACTTGAAGTTGTAAGTCCGAAATCCATCCCACTTAATGTTTCATTATGTGTTTCAGTAAATGTTTTATAGTTAGTTTAATAAGATATATTTTGTTTACTTGAACTTAAAGTCACTCAACTAGCATGTTCTGCGATGCTTTCAAAGTATGAGGACTGATAATTGAGGTTGAATGTGTTTAGCTGGGAGATACCTTTTATTCTCTTTTAGTAAGTAAACAACTAAGAAAACTATGAACGAGACATTTTCTTTTATTCTCTTTTAGACCATGAAGTCAACACAACTTTGTAAAATCTTTAAAAACTATGAACGAGACATTTTCTAGGCATATGATCACCTGGGGAATCAACACTGCGTAGCCAACATCTGTTGTGAGAATTCCCATTTCAGTTTTTAATAATCTGAGCGGTTTCTGTGCAGGTTTACTTACAAGGTTACTGTTGAAGTAGGAGAAGTTACAAGGATATTTATAGAGTGCTTCAGTGAACCTCGAGCAAAGAAGAAAGCTGCAGAAGAACATGCCGCAGAAGGAGCACTATGGTGCTTGCAGCACCAAGGGCTCATGCGCGACCATCAAAGAGGAATATTGACTCCTGTTTAGCTAACTTTTTTGTTTCGAAGAAACAGAGGTTTCGACCCACCCGTCTTGTAAATCATAGAAGTGCGGCGATAGTAGGCAAAAGTCTCCAGTTGTGGTCGTTAGGTTGAAATATACAGTTTAAATAACAGATAACATTTAATCATATCAATCATTATTTATATCATTTATACTTTGTTTCATTTTCCCATGTTTGTGTTGGATGCTTTCTTTCATCAATTAAAGTTAACGGAGTTTTCACTTGCCTGACTTGGCTTTCACTTACCAGCTTTTCTTACAAAACGAAGTTTGTGCACAGGCTTGTGTGTCCTGATGTATCGATAGGAAATGAAGATGCTGCTACTACTGGCTCTTCATTCATTTTGATGGGTCCCAAGATTAGTCTCTTGGACTTCTGATTGTCAGTGTCATCATCTGTGAGTACTTAAATGGTGATAGTTGTGTTTGGATCTTGCCTATCGTATGCATAGAGAAATCTGATGGAATTCTCTACATCTATCTATCCTTAAACAAAAAAACCAAAAAAAACAATGATCTTTCCTTTCCCTGCTATGTATTTTTTCCCATGTAGTTTGTGTGTGATTCTCCTGTACGGTCGCAGGTGATGTTACATTTGTTTGTGCGTAATATTTTGCATTTTTGCCCCTTCTCAAAAAAACCAGAATCCGTCCATTTTTGTTTTAGAAAGTGGAAACAAAACTATTTTTCAGCTACAGTTCTTTTCATGTTCAAGAGGAAATCTTCAACCGCAGTCGTTTCTTCTCTTTGCTCCTTCTGTTCTCTAGCACTGGTTTTGATTAATGATTAGCAACCTATAAATGCTAGACTGCTAGTTAGACACATGATCAATGCCAATGAATCGGCTTAAAAATGATTCATAGTACCAACAGTACAACAACTAGAACGTTATCAACTGGAAAAGAGTAGATTACTGTTTTTTTTCCCGATATATATAGCCAATAAAACTCGACATTTTCAAAGCCAGAAAAGAGTAGCGGACTTGTGAATATGAGTGCACTACTAGTAAACTACCCTTCACTCTGCTCTTCCATCAACTTCCCTAGCTTCTATTCATCATGTTCACTCAACAACAAGTCATCTTCATTGGTAGTTGCTGTTTCATCTTCTGTTCGATGCTTCTCTTCTCTCTCTCCTCACCCACCTCTCAGGTTTTACTTCATTCCTCACAACTTCATTCTTCTTCTTCTTCTTATTATTTTTCTCTTGTTAAAATTTTAATGTTTCAAGGGTGGGTTTTTGCAGGTACGCAATTCTTGGAGCTGGTTTTGCTGGATTATCAGTGGCTTGGCATCTCTTACAGGTCCCCTTTTGTCCTTTTTATTCGAAACACTTACTTGCACTGCTACAATCTACATACACACATAAGAAATTCGTTTTGAAACTAATTTTAATGTGAATGTTAGTTATTTGAAAATTGGGTTGAGGACTTGAGGTAAAGAAATTTGAGATAAAATGTTTTTTTTAAGGACATAAAATTTGAGTATTCAATATTATCATGGTGATCATAGGTGCAACCGAAGGTGTGTTTTAGAAGTCCAAGAACCTAGCTACAGCCTAAATGAGCCGCCCCAGACTGCATAGGGTCAATCAGAGTCCTGATTCGGATGAATTGTATTCCTCCAGTTTAGTGAGGTATTGAAGATTGGTGTGGATATCTGACTGGCTGACCTAAATTATAAATAACTGGCTCATTTGGCTTGATGACCAGCAGGTGATCGACCCGTGGGATTCATCCGTCGGTCCCTGCCTGAATATGATGACAACACTCCACACTGATTGTGAGACCTCTCCCATGGTTACCAGATCCACTGTGTATCTAGTCGAGTATGTATCACTCAACCACACGAGCCAGAATCCCTTTGTGTTGTATCGCAGGTTGCTTCCAAATGCTTCTCACCGAGTCCCTTATAGGAGTTTTCTACAAACCATTAACTTTTTAAGTAATTTGTATTAGCTTGTATTGCAGACTGTCTCGAAAGACTCACATTTATGCATCGACATTTACGATGAAGTTGGCATTGGTGGTGGTGCATCTGGGGTTGCTGGAGGACTACTTCACCCTTATTCCCCTAAAGGTTCCCCATCTACTTTTCTAATTTAGGGTATGGAAGGGTGGAAATTTGTTGATTTTCCTGTTCTTTCACTCAATGCCTTTATTTCTCAGGGAGAGATAAATTTTCCTTCTGGGTAATTTATTTTACTCTTTTTCCTCTTTGGCAGCTAAACTTCTTTGGAAGGGTGCTGAGTGTTGGGAAGAGTGTTTGAAACTGTTAAACATTGCAGAAGCAGCTGTAGCTTCTAGGAAAGATTTCAATCATGATGGTGAGGAAGTAATCGTATGGAGAAGGTTTGCTATCACTTCCCTTTTGTGTATAATGTTGTTTTTCTAGGTGATGTACTTTCTGTCCTGCGTTTCTCCTTAGTAATTCCTTACTAATTTTATAGTCATAGATAAAAGCACAGGGTAATCAAGGGAAATTGTTGAGACTTTTCTTTTTGGGAGTCCAATTGACACGACGAATTACTTAATGACCCTGATGACACAACATCATGCTACAGCAAAATGATTAATGCAAAAAATGTCATAAATAAAAGCGCAACTGTTCAATTGAATACTGAGTTTTTACCCCATTTTTTTTTTTTTCAAATTGACGAAACACAACTTAGATGCTACTTGAAGTATTGCATGCTCATAAATTTCCTTACTAATGTTGTAGGTTCCTTAATATCACACCTTGAAGAAATTTGACTCCGCTAGTCATATTGAGCTGTGTATACTGTATGACCTTTCCCACTATGACTATGAGTGCCCAGCTAACTGACTTCCATAAACCTGATACACAGACCTTACTGAAGTGTGTCTCATTCCACGTGTGCCAAAAAACATAGGGTCAATATGGTAACTGATACTGCAAGTTCCTATGACATATATAAGCTTTTAGTATGTATTGGGCTTGCATGATATGCAGGGTTTATGTTCACTAAGCCACCCTAAGGTTTTCTGTAAAATTGGTTGCAGCAATGCTTTGTTTTAATGATCTCATTTTCTTTGTCGATGGTCTCTTTCAGACATCATCCTATTGATCTTGACTGTTGTTTGTAATATCTGCATCAAGCAGCTGTTGCTTCTTGTCTTGTAGACGTGTAATCATTTTTGAAAACCTTTCAGGGGCATCTTGAGACCAGCAACAACCGTGAAGAATGTGGATATATTAACTGAGGTGATTTACCACCATCTTAGGGTATTGAAATGAAATTTAATGAAGTTTTTCTTGATGATATTGACATGTGTTTTATCATGTAAGCAGAATGCTCGGGACTGCCTTAGGAGTTGTAAATTAGAATCAGTAGACGAGGATGGTGCACAAAATCTTGTACCCAATTTATGTGTGCCTTTCAACTCAGCCATTTACATGCCCCAGGCTGTTAATGTCCATCCACAACGCTATCTTCAGGTTTTTTGAATAAATACAATATGTGTGTGTGCATGTATTTTCTCCCCCTCATTTTTTATTGCATAGATGTATCTAAGTGGTTATCCTCCGTATGCCCTTTAAATTATATTGTAGGCACTCTTCTTAGCTTGCAAGAACCAAGTGTTAGATTTGGCTGCATCAGGGTACGAAGGAAAGGAGATTTACTTGCACAAAAAATCTGTTAACTCACTCCTTGAACTTGCAGGTAGTCGTGAAAACAACCTTTTCAACTCTAGTAACTCAACTTTTTCTTGCTGTTTGTTGCTATGTAATACTACTAGCTGACGGCGTGATTGCTGCCATGATAAATAGGGGATTACAATGCGGTGATAATTTGTTTAGGTGCCAACTCAGACACACTACCTGAGCTCTCTGGGTGGCTACCGTTGAGGACGTGTAGAGGTGTTGTTGCTCACCTACAGTTGCCAAATGATGTTAGGTACTCTCCTAGTTTGTTTAGTGTTTTTAAATTTTTTATATTGTTGCAAAGTGTCATATTCCAGAATCCTGTGATTCAGAGATGAATATGGAGCCCAAAGCCCCTCAATCTTGTCCGATGCATGGATTGCTGCACAGGGTCCCCGCAATTTGGTAATTGGCTCGACATGGGAGTGGAGATCAAGAAATTATTCTCCAAAAATCTCTGCAGAAGAAGCTTCATTGGCATTTGACGAGTTGCTACTAAAGGCATCTGATGTTTACCCAAGTATAAGAAAGTGGGATTTCACTGGGGCAAGGGCAGGCCTGAGAGCCATGCCACCGTTAACTCCCTTTGGATCAATACCAGTATTAGGTTGTGTTGACGATGCCATCATTGGAAACCGCAGATGTAAATACTGGGTATTTACTGGGTTAGGTGCACGGGGGCTGCTCTACCATGGTTGGTTAGGGAAACTCATGGCCCAAGCTGTACATTCCGGTAATGAAGATGTACTCCCTCTTGAATCAACCTCTTGGAGAAAGATAAGGCAATGAGTAAACGGTAAAAGAATTTTCTGTCTCTCTTTTGCAAGGCATTTTGTGCTCCAATATAGTTGTTTGAAATCTACAGGCCATAACTGCTTTCTGATCTATATCCACTGTGTCTCACTAGTCACTAGTCACTTCCTCGTGTGTGTTGCGCCACCAATTTGAAGTTGGAGATATCTACACTTCACAACATACCTAGTGGTCGAGTTCCCATATCCACTGTACAACGTACTCACAAGTCACAACACTTAGTGTTGTTTGTTGAACTTGACGCTTAAGTACCATCAGTCCAAAAAGCATTGCCTAATAAATCAAACTTTCGATGATTGTTAAAAACGATTTTCCTGAAACCGCTACGTAGTATTCCAACATAAAAAGGACCAAAATGTGAATGTCATATGGCCATATGGGTGTGTGCTGCCATTAATAATATGTCAAAAGTTGTCGTTTGCGCAATTGCGCCAGTACTAGAGAGCAAAATGTGAATCTCCTGGTCCTAATTAACAAAATATAAGTAGCCCAATAAGCATCATGGTTTTTGCTAGGAATTTCACTAGTGAGAGAAAAGTTTATTTGGCGGAATGACTGTCATCACTACTGTACGTCTGTACTCGTGTACGGGGTATACGGTGTAACTTAGATTGTTGACGTTCAAACAATTTGCGAAAGTTAACTACTTAACTAGTGCATGAGATAGCAAGAGAAGGAGCGAGAGTTCTGATTTCTTGAGCGAGCTTGCTTGCCTGAAGTCCGAAGTTTACCACTTCTAAATGGGGGAGAATTGAGTTGACAAAAACACATAAAGGAAAATTTGTACTATTCAGTCAATAAAGTGAATAAACCTCATTAGACAGAATGATGGATTCTTTCGAATTTCCATGATTACTCAGTGGTTCATCCACATTAGAAGTATCATTGCCTAGAGCAGGATCAACAGTTACATTGGCAAACCATTCCTGAGCCTCCCTTCTATTTATACTTCGTGGGGTTATTCCTATACTCTAGTTGCTTTTCACATTCTTTCCGTTGGTTTTAACGACAATCATAGAGTTGAACTAGTTGAACACAGTCTTGAGGTTATAGTACTGACCTACAGCTGCCTTTCGCAATACCAAAAATAAAAATAATAAAACAAGCATAAAGCTGGTAACATGACCATGTTCTACAAAGGTTGGCTTCTGTTTGCAATACAGTCTCTAACAAGGCAGCATCGGCACAAAAAGTACTACAAATTCTTCCACCTGATAATTTTCATTGGCTGTTCTCATACTTGCTCGTTTTATATTCATCCACATACGCTCGTTTCTCTGGTCAATGTCTCAACTTTCCTGGAATTGCAAAAATGGGAGCTCTGCAAAGTTACCATGTGTTTGTCCAAGAGGAAGATAACTTGCATGGAAGAAAGAACATCACGACATCAATATTTCGTTGTACTGAATATATTTGTGGAAGAACGAAACTTTGAGAAGTATTTAATAGAAGGGAGTATTATATGATGCTGAAAGTTTGTTGTAATGGAAGCGTGAACACCATGTATTTTAAAAAAAATCCTGGTCTCATGGTGAAATCCAAAAGATTATGTTTTAGATTCGTTAACAGGTCGAGATCAGAAGGTACCAATGAATAATTTCTAGCTAAGGCAATAATCTAGGAGCCACTTAAGGCTTTCCAGAATTCCAGGACAAGCTTAGATAGTATATATTGACTATGTAATGTATACTACAGAATGATCACCTCCGATCCTATCAATAAGATAATATATGCAATTATGCATCCTCAGCTCTCCCTGATTTTCTACCTTTCAGCTTAAATAAGCAATAGAGTCACATAAATAAATAAATCAAAGTCAGCAAAATGGCCCATGGGAGTCACATGCTCCAGACAAACTAGTGCCCAGGTGAGTCCGTGAGTCACATTCTCCACATAAAATTATTGCAAGGCCTCTTAGGTGCAACATTATAAGTGGAAAATTGTACATTGTGGTCTCATTTACAAATCTTTCGGGTAAGAACTACAAAGTTGAATCAGAGTTGATCATTATATTGTATCCTAGTGGAATTAACATGGGGTGGATAGATATATATTTAGAAGATTCTTTGCTCCTCAGCGTTAAGGACTGAAGTCTTATTTTTCTTCTCCACGTTTTCTGTATTGTATACAAAAATGAAAACAACTTGGCACGTTGAGTAAATTAAGATCTCAAGTAGTATGAATTAAATGAATAATTTGGTCAATGATTTTATCGTAGATGTGGTGCACGAGAAGGGTTTATTTTTATTGTTTAATTTTATTTTTGCCAATTCAATGCCTAGAAATGCTTTGCGGTGCATGTGTATAAGGAGACGATGTGATGCACGATTATTCATAGCTTAATCACAAATATTTACTCCATAGGTAGTATTTGTTCGACTGAAATCGGTTATGTTGAGCTGACTACGTGAGTTATTTAGTGAACTTGAATCAAGTCGGACGTAGTTCAAGTTTTTGATTGATTGATTGGATAGGAGATGGAGATAGATGATCGAGAAGATGGAGAATTGGCCTCCCCTGAGAATGGAGAAGACGTCTCTTTTTATAGAAGTAGATCCCCTTTTCTTATTTGTATTGATGATTGCTTTTACTCATTCCGTTACAAAATAATGATCTCTCATTAATGATGTTGTTGACTAGCTTTTCGTGATTCGTTTCCTAGGCGTTTGGATGACTCGACCTTAGGTCGTATGCATGCATGCTGCTAGTAGTCGAACATTAATTCCGCCACGAGTGGTTGAGAGTGGAGGTAATCTTGACATAGCCCCTTTCTTTATATCCTTTGTTTGTAGAATAGTCGTGTAAAGAAAGATAATAAAGGAGATCGCGTGTCTTACTTAGTTAAAAATGGAAATTGTTGCGTTTATTGCTTAGAGCTTTGTTGTGAGTTGATGTGGTAGGTCCTATGTCGTAGTGCACAAATCGTAGCTCGTAGTGCATAGATCGTAAATCTTGTAGCTCGTGGTGCATAGATCGTAGTTTGTAGATTGGATTTGATTGATAATTAGCTTTTGAGTAGTAATTACAGTTGAATCAAGCTTAACCATATCAGAGGCCTTAAGTTGATTTGTGGTCATTTTGGGGGTACCGTGGATTGGATTTGACTGATAATTAGCCTTTGAGTAGTAATTACAGTTGATTCAAACTTAACCCTCGCGTTGGTGTTAAGTTGATTTGTACGCCTTTTGAGGGCGTTTTTGTTGATAGTTAGCATTTTGGGGGCGTCACTATGGTTGATAGCTAACCTTTTAGGGGCGTCACTATGGTTATTAGTCTTGAATTGATGGTATGTTGCTAGGCCAGTTTTGGAGCTTTGAGTGTTAAAGTTGTTTATTTAGCCCCAGTGTTGGAGTTTGATTGACATGTTTAGATGGCAATAACTTGTCCTAGTTCTAGCCACCAACTTGATTGGCTTGCAATAAACTGCAAATGAGTGAGCTTCCATTTTGCAATTCAAGCGACTCACTGGCTTGTAGTATATGCGAACCGTCGAGGAGGGAATTGCGTGCTTTGAATTGTTATAGTTGATTTGGGAACACTTAGATACTTCTCGGTTTGGAATTGTTGATTTCTTGATTCGACAAAGTATTGCTTCTCCTTGATTTGTTATTTCAATTGATGATGGATATGCTGACAATCTTTTATGTGCGGTATAACTCCATGGCGAGCAAGCTTTTTAGATTGATTGACATCATCGACGCGAGCTCTGCAGTGTGGCCAGTCTGGAACGACCTGGAATATTGATGTTAGTTCAAGCTCTAGTGGTGATGACAACTGTGTACAACCGAATCGATGATGATTGTGTTCGAGTTGAACTGATAGTTGGAATATTGGTTGCTTCTTCCAGGTTGTATACCTGCTCTGACCTGACTTGAGGATGACTTGATCTGAGGACGACCTGACCTGAGGATGACTTGAGCTAAGGACGACTTGATAAGAGGATGAGCTGATCTGAGGATGACCTGACTTGAGGATGACCTGTCTTGAGGATGAGCGGATGATCTGAGGATGACCTGAGCTGAGGCCGACCTGAGCTGATGATGCGTTGATCTGATGGACGACCTAGTTGATGGAAGACGACATGATTGATGACGACCTGGCTGATGGAAGACTAATGGACGACTAGGCGGAGGTCTTTGCATGAGATCTGGCTGAGGTTTTGATATAGCTCTGTGATGAGTTGTGTTGGTGTGAGCTTCTCCTCATTGATATAGGTTCATAGATAGATTAGCATGTTCTGAAATTTCTGTTTGATATTGGTTGAACCAACACATTAGTTGACCTGGTAAGCTGGATTTCTGGATCTGTATTGTCATTGATTCACCGTAAAGGAACGTATGACATGGTGATAGTTGCAACCCTCGGGTCGGTACTGGATCGACTGCAAGTGATCTGTAAGTATGAAATATATTTTACAACATAGAAGTGTGCACAAATTATCCGAACTAATCCAAAGATTAAAAATTAGTATAAATGAAGGATAGTTGAATGTAGACTTATCTCTTAGAACGTTGACTTTTCGCTTGATGCCATTGATAATCCACACCAAGTTTTGAGCTGTTCTTTCATGGTGGTTTTACCAAATTTCGTGGGCTTGAGAAAATGGTTTGAATGCTTTTTCTTAAGAAGACGAACCGGCAGATGACGCCAATGTAGAGGTAGTATTTGCTCGATTGAATTCGGTTATCGAGTTCTTTAGTGAACTCGAATAAAGTCGGACGTAGTTCAAGCTTTTGATTGGTTGATTGGATAGGAGATGGAGATAGATGATCGAGAAGATGGAGAATTGGACTCCCATGAGAATAGAGAAGATACCTCATTTTATAGGCGTAGATCCCTCTTTTGCGCTGTCTTGATGATTGCTTTTACTCCTTCCGTTATGAAGTAATGATCTCTCATTAATGATGTTGTTGACTAGCTTGTAGCGGTTATGTTTCCTAGGTCGTTTGGACGACTTGACCTTAGGTCGTGCATAGACCTAAGGTCAAGTCGTCCAAACGAAATTTCCTTGTACAATCAGTTTAATTTCCTTGTCCTTCCCGGTTTCCTTCCGTAGCCTTTTGCACTACTGAAAGCGAGTACTCTTGGACATGGCAGCTGAAGCTTCGCAACTTCACGTCTTCTTCTTTCCACTCATGGCTCACGGTCGTATAATTCCATGCATAGATATAGCCAGACAATTTGCTGCTCGTGGTACTAAGTCTACAATAATCACCACACCTTTAAATGCGCTTCGCTTTGCGGATAGTATAGATGGAGACAAACAAGCTGGCCTAGATATTGAATTTCAAATGATCCCATTCCCTGCTGTAGAAGCCGGGTTACCTGAAGGATGCGAAAGCACGAGTTCTCTTACATCTCCTGCTATGCTCATGAACTTCTTCAAGGCTCTTGGCACGCTTCAACAACCATTTGAGCAGCTGCTTCAAGAACATCGTCCCGATTGTATTGTAAGTGATGCGTTCTTTCCTTGGACAACAAATGTTGCTGAGAAATACGGAATACAAAGGCTTTGTTTGCATGGAGCGAGCTACTTAACTCTCTGTCTAATTGAAAATATTGAACGTTATGCCCCTCACAAGAAGGTTACATCCAGTTCAGAAGTCTTTGTGGTGCCTGGACTTCCAGACCAAATAGAGCTGACAAAGTCACAGATGTTTAATGGCGGTGTCTCAGACAATATATCTCCATCAACCGACGACAAATTGGAAGAAGTAGATGGAAAGAGTTTTGGGGTTTTGATGAATAGCTTTCAAGAGTTGGAGCCTGATTATGCTGAATACTACCAGAAGGAGATGGGAAGAAGATCATGGCATATAGGTCCAGTTTCACTCTATGGTAGAAACAACATTTACAAGGCTGAAAGAGGGAATAAATCCTCCGTTGATGACCACCACTGTTTGAGTTGGCTCGACTCCAAGGAACCAAATTCAGTCCTTTATGTCTCATTTGGGAGCGTTTGTCGTTTCGGCACATCTCAACTGCTTGAGATTGCAATGGGCCTTGAAGCTTCTCATGTACCTTTTATCTGGGTTGTAAAAATGGACAAAAACAAGGCAAATGAACAATTCTTACCCGAAGGTTTTGAAAAGAGAATGGAGGGGAAGGGGTTGATAATTAGAGATTGGGCACCTCAAGTGCTCATACTTGACCATGTTGCTGTTGGCGGGTTCATGACTCATTGCGGGTGGAACTCAATACTTGAAGGCATTACCTCAGGGGTTCCCTTGATCACATGGCCAGTTTTTGCCGAGCAGTTTTACAATGAGAAGCTTGTCACTCAGGTACTGAAGACTGGAATCAGTGCAGGCAATAAAGTCTGGAGTCCTTGGGTACAAGTAGAATATGTGTCAGTGACAAAGGATAGGATAGAGGCAATTGTAACTCAACTCATGGGTAATGGAGAAGCAGCAGAAGGCATGAGAAGGCGAGCTACAGCGTTGGGAGAAAAGGCAAAGAAGTCTGTGGAAAACGGTGGATCATCTTACAATCAATTGACGGCTTTGATTGAGGAATTGAAAGTACATTCTCATCAAACCAATATAGACAAGCCGACACAATGAAACATTGTTCATCGTGGGACTTGGCTTTCCCTCTAGTATGTTATTTTAAATAAGTGTATAACAGTCTCTCTCCCTCTCTTTTATTTATTTGTTATTATCGTTTTTTTTTATGAAGTGAAAATTTTATTCATGACAAGGACAATAAATTATACAAAAGGTTTAAACAAGCGCCATACAAATTACGCTGCAAGTCCACTATCAACAGAAAACCCTACCATCATAAAAACAAATTAACCCATTAGAGCCTGCAATCATCACGTTCAGGGCCCTGTCACCATTACCTCCCTTTGGATCAATACCGGTACAGGGTTGTGTTGACGGTGCCATCAGTGGAAACCGCAGATGTAAATACTGGGTATTTACTGGGTTAGGAGCAAAGGGGTTGCTCTACCGTGGTTGGCTAGGAAAAGTCATGGCTTAAGCTGTACTATCAGCCTTATCAGGTAATGAAGATGCACTCCCTCCTGAATCAACCTCTTGGAGAAAGATTTTCCGTCTTTCTTTCAAAAGGCATTTTCCGTCTCTCTTTCAAAAGGCATTTTGTGCTCCAATGTAGTTGTTTGAAATCTACAGGCCATAAGAGCTTTCTGATATATATCTGCACTTCACAGCATCCAAGAGGTTGAGTTTCCGGATCGACTGAATAACGTACTCACAAGACACAATACTTCGTGTTGTTTGTGGAACTTTGACGACTTAACTACCATCGTTCTAAAACACATAGGTGCCTAATATATGGATCGAACTTCCAATGATTGTTATAAAGGATTTTCCTAAAACCTCTAGATAGTAGTATTCCAACAAAAAAAAAGACCGAAGTGTGAATGTCATGAATAATATGTCAAAAGTTGCAGTTCGCGCCAGTACTAGTGAGAGAAAAGGGAAAATGACCAAAAAAAAAAGGCTAAATCTACCGTGCGCGAGATGTACTGAAACTAATGGTGCGCGCGTTTTCTAGCCACACATTTGCGAGGGTAGAACCGGAACAAACCGGGTGAACAAGTCAATGCAACAAAAAAGTCACATAAACTACTATTCCGGGTCAACAAGTTAATCCAACCAAAATGTAACAAAAAGTACATAACATTCGAGTATGATATATATAGTGTCATATATGAGATAACATTATCAGTCATATAAAAAGTGAGATAACATTCGAGTAAGACATATATAGTGTCATATCTATCTGTGATTGTTGGTATCGAACGATAAAACTCTAATTAACACATATATTCTAAAAGTAACATAACATTCGAAAGTATGACATATATAGTGTCATATCTATCGCTGAGTATCTAAAATGATGTGACATAACTCCTAGGAGGTCGGAAGATCTAAAATTATTGTGTATAATTGCCTGGTTCCTCCTCATATGATGAGGACTTGCCACGATTAGTACTAATTACAGATAATGAGATTAAGAAACCAATTCTTGATTGTAATGCGTGGGGAGAAAGGGACTATGAACATCTCATTATTCATAGCTACCGAACTATGAACAATTCTACTTTCCGGTATGTTTTCAGATATCAGACGCATTACTTAACAATCAATGTTCATAGTCATGAGCTATGAATATTCTTTGTTCATACCACAATTCGACTATGAACAATGATTGTTCATAGTTCGGTAGCTATGAACACTCAATGCTATGAACAATGAGTGTTCATAGTCATGAGCTATGAACATTCTTTGTTCATACCACAATTGGACTATGAAGAACAATGAGTGTTCATACCACAATGGACTATGACAATGATTGTTCATAGTCATGAGCTATGAACATTCTTTGTTCATACCACAATTGGACTATGAACATAATGTAAGGTTGAGAGCTTTGCAGAGGAATATGTCATATGTTAACACATAACATTCTAGTATGACAACAAATATAGTGTTATATCTATCTGTGATTCTTATGATATACTACCAAATTAATATATTATAAAACTCACATAACATTCGAGTATGACATATATAGTGTCATATAAAACTCACATAATATATTAGCGATTCTAGCGCTAATAATACTACCAAAAGTATAAAACTCTTATTAGCATATATTATAAATAGTGACATAAAAATTGAGTATGATATATATAGTGTCATATCTATCATATAAAACTCTTACTAGCATATATTATAATTTCATATATTAGTAACATAATATTCGAGTATGACATATATAGTGTCATATCTATCGTGATTAGACCCAACATATAAAACTCTTATTGACGATCAAATAAAACTGAAATAAAACATTCGAAGTATGACATTTATGAGTATAGTCATCGCTGATTGATTGTAGCTTTTATGACATACTACCAAACGTAAAACTCTTATTGAATTAAACAATTGGACCACCCATAAAGTATGATATACTTTCTCGTTTATAGAATATGAGTATGATATACCATAAAGTATGCTATACTACATCCTATATGACATTTTTATAACATATATCCATGCTTTTACAATGCAATACCGTGTAGTAGGTCACGCACCCTATGTTACTCTTAACATGAGTAAAACTCGCCACACCCCGATTGTCTCTCTACACACGGCACGTTTATTCCAAAAAAAACTGGTGCTCTCTCCACACCCCATTTTTTTGTTAATATGACAATTATAACCTTAAATAACTCTCTCCACACCCCATTTTTATTAATATGACCATTATAACCTTAAAAACTCTCTCCACACCCCATTGTAATTCAAACGAGCTCTTCACCGTGCATTTCTTACTACTCCACTAACACTCCTACCACTCATGCTCTCAAAATTTCTCCCCTCCCTCTGTTGTTCTCGTTAGGTTAGTCTTGAGTCACCCACAAAATTGTTGTTATTCCCACCAAATTTTCACTTTAAGAATGGACTCATGTCTTTGGAAGCAACGCTCAAGATAAATTCTCCGCCAAAATCAAAATGATAACTTTGATTAGTGTTAAAAGTGACATGGAGTCACTTTTAACACTACCGCAATCAAATTATTATTCCGATGATGAACTTTACAACAATGTTGAAATTAGCTATCCCGATATGACCAATCATTTACAACAATTGAGGTAATAATGTAATTTGAAAGCTTGTATTTTTATTTATTTTATCAATAACTTAGCAAAACAATTTTCGCCAATAGTATCTAAGATCAAGGGTTTACGCAGGTCTTCAAGATCGCCACTCGTTGATCCGATGGTGTTCGACAGTTGGTATGACTGTTGGAGTTGTGGTTGTGATATCAAGGTCTGATAATTTAGGACTTGGGGCGAAGACCTAGAGTTTTCTTGAGTTGCGAAAAGGAGTGGAAAATTTAGACCATCCGTAAAGCCGAAAAAATATTGAACAAAAAACCAAAGAATATAGGCAATCCAGTTCCAAGAAATGTGGTCGTCCATTTGTGTTGAAAGGGGAATTACTTAAACGAAGGTGGATGGATACCGAAAGTGTTATGTGTGGAACTCATAATCATACTATTGGGGAGCATCTTATAGGTCGCGGCATTAAATAGGAAGGTTAAAAAGTGAAGAAAAATTGATTGTTCAGATTTGTCTTTGAGTGGTGTTAAACCGCGTGATATTTTACCCCTTGAAAGAGAGATGACAATAATTTGTCAAACAAAAGCACTTTATACAATTATCGTCACAAGAATCAGTTGGTTCGGTTGAGTGGAAGAAACCAAATGCAAGAATTTCTAAGAAATTTAGAAGAATTTGGGTACACAGAGTTTCATAGGGATAATCCAGTAACAGGTGAATGTAGAGATTTGTTGTTTGCACATCCCCAATCAATTCATTTGGCAAAGTGTTTTCCCGAGGTCATTGTCATGGATTGCACGTACAAGACGAATCTGTTCAAGATGCCATTGTTTGAAGTTGTTGGGTTCACATCCACGATGAAGACATTCTGTATTGCTTTTGGGTATTTGGAGAGTGAGAAAGAAGGTTCTTACCTATGGGTTTTGAAGAGGTTGCGTGATATTCTGGACTACAAAGCTACTTCTGTAAAGATAATTACGACTGATTGTGAGTTGGCACTTATGAATGCGATAGCTATAGTGTTTCCTGAAGCTGCACACTTCTTGTGTCGAAGTTCACATCGAGGAACATCGAGACAAAGGCCAAAAACATTTGAGAAATTTGTTGAGTATGAACAATTTATGTTTATTCAAAAACAGTTGATAACAAAATTTCGTCTTGAAGTTGAGTACTTGGAACACCTACGTTGTTTTAAACTTGAGTACGGAGATCATTATGGTGTTGTGGAATACATAGAAGACCAAATGGCTTTCAAGTACAAAGAAAGGTTTGTCTCGGCTTTGATAGATCTCCATATGCATTTTGGTACTTCGAAAGCAAGAATCGAATTGAAAGTATGCATTCCTCTTTGAAGAGGCATTTTGCGTTCTAGCAATAATGGTAACTTCGCGAAACTTTAATTTGATTAATAATCTCCCGACAAACCAAGTGACGTAAATTGAAAGTTCTTTTAATAGGAGCTTGAATCTCTGGGATCATCGTTACAAACAAAACACATATGTGCAACTTAGAGGGTACATTTCTAGAGATGCATTGGATTTGATAGCAAAAGAGCTAATAAGGTCTGTTAGAGTTGGGACAGATGAAATTCGTTGTCGTTGTGTTTACAAGAGTATGTATGGGCTTCCTCAGGCGCATGAGTTATGTGAAATTGTTCTAATTGGTAGGGGAAGCATCCCCTTATCTTTGATACACCCTAGGTGGAGACAGCTTAGTAGCACTCCGATTGATCTTCCTAATGGGTCCTTTGATATTCAGCCCGAGCTTGCACAGATTCAGAAGAAGTTTCAGTCGCTCTCAGATGAACAAAAGGTTTTGATGCTGAAAAAGTGTGTAGAACTAGGTGATCCAAAGGCAACTTTCAGGCGAGAGCCTCGGGTCAACACCAATGTGAGGGGTAGGCCACCTGGAATAAAAATTGGTGTGAAGACTTGTAAAGATAAAAGGGACACAAAGAGAGAGCCTTCAACTTTCGAGTGCACAACAAACAGTTGAGGAACAAATTGTAACTCAAGAAAGCAAGAATAGTAAAGCCAAGAAGTTGGTACCATGCAAAAGAAAACCAAGAAGAACTCATATTCAAGTGTTTGTAGATTTACCTGAAATTGAGTCTAAATGGGATGATGGGCTACGTGACTTAAATCCATTGATACGAGACTTCATTGTGGATTGGCAAGATGTTGAACCGAATGGACATTGTGGATTTAGCGATTGCACGATGCTTAGTGGTCTAATGGAGGTGATGCATGGATTACCGTGGAGGGCTCTTATGTTGACAGAGTTGATTTCCCATGAGGCAGATTATACTTCAATGATGGGTGGAGAAGAACGAAAAGAAGTTTATCAAGACAAATCTACGATGTACGTTCCATATCGATGAACCCCAAAGAATGGTTTGAACTTCCTTCAATGGGATTTTTAGCCGCTAATACTTTTCGGTGTGTCCTTGTCGTCATTGGGGAGAAAGAATGTATGTCATACTTTCCTTTGTGGATCGCTCCTGATCCAACTCGTGTCCAGATAGCGGCAATAGGCCACATTGGAGGAGGCACACATTTTGTGAAACTCGTGCTTGAAGATGATAGTCCTATTCCGCCACTTGCTCCAGGGTGGGAGTCATTTGCATGGACAGAAGCTTGGGATTGGGCAACTATAATGGAACCAAGGATCGCGGAAGTGGTATAAAAAGGGTTCCAAAAAATGTTATGGATTTAGACCTTTCGTGAACTATCCTTGTAATCGACGGGTTTTTGGCTTTAATATCTATTTTGTGTATGTGTATATACCGCCATAAATTGCAGAATGTATTAGAATATGTCAAAATGGTATTAACTAGTTTTTGTTAAGTGCTCAGTAAATAGCATTAAAATGCAAGAATATATATGGTAAGTGCTTTGTCGGTTTAAGGTAGGAACCAAAGGCGATCGAGCCGGGTGAGCTTTATCACTTGTGTTGTGACAAAAGAACACCAACTGCCTTTACAAAGACAAAGTGAACGAGGGACTGATGGGTTCTAGAACAAGCTATCTTAATTGTAATAAGAATTCGTGGATTTGCTTAACTAGCAAGGATATTCTGTCATCGCCATACCAATGCAAAGAGATTTTTTTTCTCTTGTAAATAAACATAAGTCGAGTATGTTTATGATGCTCGCAGATGTACTCTGAATCTCGCTTTTTATAGCTAATTTTGGCACTTGTTTGAACTTGCATTAATTTAGTGAATTGGCAATGGAACGAGCAACCCAGAGTCCAATACACATCTTAATCTCTGACAAATGTTTCTTAATCACGTTTTGCACAAACTTTTGTTTTTCAAACATTCTCTTACAACATTTTTTATAAAGAAAATGTAACGGTGCCACCAATTCCCATTGTTGACAACTCCTCCACTAGAAATTTCATTGCCAACCATCGTAGGCTTAGAGTAAGTTCATCTCTTTCATTTTGATTTAGTTATGACATTTTTCATGCTTGTCGAAGTGAGCGGAGTTTTAACGATCTTTGCGTAAGGGGTATGCGGACAAAACAAAGTTGGTTGGTTTCGCCTCGCCCTCAACTTCTCTCTCATTTTTTCTTCCCCAATACCCTTTCTCCTTCACCCACTCTCTCTCTCCAAGAGACTCTGGCCACTCCCCCACCGCCATGCAAGATACTACTTGAATGTTCTTAGAATTTGTTGTTTCTCGCCAAAATTTTATAACGGGTCTAAATATATTTTATACCCTTATCTTATCTTCTTTTAATGCTACTCTATTGTCCTCCATACTACATAGTGGACTTTAAGTGTTCATACTCCTAGTGGCTCAAACAGGGGGTATCTCAAATTGACCCATGAACATTCAGTGTTCATACTCCTAGTGGACTATGAACACCGAATGTTCATACTTTTGTTGGACTATGAACATTCAGTTGTTCATACCATTGAATTATGAACAGTGAATGTTCATACTCTTTGTCGGACTATGAACAATGAATGTTCATACTCTTGTCGGACTATGAACAACTAATGTTCATACTCTTGTTGGATGCCTTATACATTGTCGTGATGTAAACTTTCTTTGTTATATAGTGTTGTGCATAGCTTATTCGTCCGGCCCATATAATGTCGATATAAGCTCATGAAAGTAGATATGACACTATAACTGCGCCATACTTATATGTTATGTCACTTCTTACAAAACTTCGGTATGTCACTTACTTTAAGTGACATACTTTCGCAAGGTAAAACTCCAATCGTTGACATCATTAATCGCATATGTCGTGATGCTTCCACAATGCCATTTCTAGTTGCATATAATTTGGCATAAAGTATGATACTTTTCTGTTTATAAAACTATCCTTAATTCTTATGTACCGGTAGTAGACCACGACTCAGACTCTATCAAATTTTGCATAACATACTATACTATGTTAATTAAAAGCAGATTTACAATTATGTTTACATAATAATACATTCGCTGCGTTGGGTATGTACTTTGTTATGTATGACGGTATGCTATGATATTTTCCATGACATACTATACTATGTATGTTATTTATAATCACATACATCATTATTTTTACATAGTACCTTCAGAAGGTGTTACTTATGACATACTTTCTTGGCTATGGACTATTCGATGACATACTATCATCAACATAATGATATAGACAATTATTTGTTTATGGCTCTTTGTTTATACTAATTTTTTTAGTGAAGCGCTTTTAATGACATACTTTACTACGTATGAGCTAGGATTTTTGGTGAACACGGTTTTACCCGGCCGGGTAAAGTTGCTGCTGTTTTAGTGGGGAAGAAGTTAGCATTAGCATTAGGATTGCTGGAACCATCATTATGGTTTGACTAGAAAGATGCCTAAAGAAGGTGATGCAACCGCCCGCTTTAAATATTTTATGCGTAAGAGTGCCGAGAATCCCCAGTTTTACTACGCTTATTGATCTAGATCAAAATGGGACTGCAGTAAACTTTTTCTCGGGTTGATGGGAGGTCTCGAGTGCAAGATGAGTATTTCGGGATGTTGTCTCTTTTGATACCACATAACGCATTTAATGCATACTCTATGCCTTTTGCCCTTTTCCCGAGTCAATCAAAGATGCAGTCGATTCAGCTTATTTGGTTCGCTGTTACTGTTATTTGATGAGACGTAAGATACATTCATATGGTTGTTTAATTAAGGCCCGGCTTGCAGCCATGGGTGGTCAGGTCGCCAACCGCAAATCATCACTTACCGTGATAGAGCGATGATCGCAGCCATTGCAAAAGTGTTCCCCGATACTCGCCATCAAGCATCGCTCTTTGGCATATTATGCAGAAATTTCAAGAGAAGCTATCCTTTACTAAAATTGATCGAGACAACGGTAACCGACTGAATAACACTTTTTCTCTCCTCATATTTTTTTTGGCTTTTTTTTTCGGGAAGGGTAATTGTATTAGATAGCAAAGAAAAAAACAAGATACATTTTGTGAGGGCCCGGTAGACCACTCCAACATACATTTCCTAAATTTTAAGAAATAAATCTGAAATAAGTAGAGTGTTGATTCTCTAACCTATAAACAAAATTGGGTCTATTCTCCCACCATTGCTTCCGCCTTTTGCTAGTGGTCTCTCCTCGATAAGATTGCTGGTTTTGAAAGAAGATGGTGTACAATAATAGAGAAGAATGAGTTGTCCGCAAATCCTTGGTTGTCGAAATGTATAATATGCGGGAGAAATGGGTTCCTTGTTATCTCTCGCTGACACATTTTTGCCGGTATGCATAATGACCGGGAGGAGTGAATCGATGAATTCTCGCTATTTAACCAATTCGTGAAATTCGAAAGCACTATGCTGATGGAGTTTGTACATGGTAATGAGAGATCTTTGGCTTTGATTGCTAGGAATGAAAGAGATGCCGACACCGCGACCGAAAGCATAGTTCACTTAATTGTGGCTAAAGATGCTTTCCTCCTTATGCATGCCGCTAAGGTCTATAATGATTAATGCATTCAATATATTTAAGGAGCAATTAGAGAAGGCAAAGATGGAGTACAAAATTGATGGGGACGAGATTGTCAACAATGGAACCGAAGCTACTTGGTGAAATTCAGAGACCCCAGAAGAAGTCCGCTTGGAAAGTGAGTTTCAATAGAGGAACCTTAGAGGAGACCGGAATGTAAGTATTTTCAGTTTATCGGGTTACTTTGTGGTCACATGTTAAAGATTTTTCAGCTGCTATTTAAATCAAGAGATTCCAAGGCATTTTCTTTTGAAGCGGTGGATGCAAAAGGCACACACGATAGAGCGGAGTTTCATAATCGATTAGTGGTCGCCATGAAAACCATGAACTTTTGAGAGTGGCTCATTGTATCAAGGTTGCTTCTCAAGTGGCTTACGACGCGGGAGTAGTGTTGAGGCTTATTCATATTTTATAGAAAAGATGGATGAAATGGCTAAGCATGTCTCAACGTTGAATATAGCTTCGAACGAAGGAGACTAAGATAATGAAGTTGAAGAGTCTTTCTTTGATACCTCACAGGTTATGATTGTGATATTAATGTTTAATTTGATGGCATATAGGTTTAGTGTTTAATGTTATTTGATTTATTATAATGTTTAATTTGATAAAAATATATATATAATATATATTTTGACTTCCAAATCTTTATTTCAGATATTGATTTTGAATCCCAACATTTCTCAAACAAAAGGGAGGAAGAAGAAAGCAGAGAGATGGAAATCCCCCAGAGAAATAGCCCTAAACAATCCAGGAAGAATGTGTAGAAACTGTGGAAAATAAGACTCGAGAAATTGTCCAGAGAAAAATAAGACGTAATTTGTGAAATAATGTAAGTATTTTTGGTTGCTAGGTTGCTTGGTTTGTAGGTTAATACATAATCTATGATATGTTAGAAGGGTGCACATGCTTTGTGCATTTTGGTATTTTTCTGACCCTCTACTTGATATATGAAAGTGATTATGCTGTGGTTGTTCATACCTATTTGGGGTATGAACAATCACCGCTCAAACCCCAATATGAGCTATGAACACTCATTGTTCATATCTTAACATGACCTATGAACACTCATTGTTCATGTGAACAACCATTGATGATGCATTAGCCAATGCATATGTCATTGAACTTGGCATATGTGATGCAAGACAAGTTGCCAATGCATATGTCAATGAACTTGGCATATGTCAATGAACCGGAAAATCGGGCAACAAAGTCGGAAAGACATGGACGCCGCCATATTTGATCGTAAACGCCAAAATAAGCATAACCCATCGCTTTGTCGTGGGCACCACCCTCTCGGCCTTAAATCCATCGCTTAGGCATTCAAAATCACGCTTTTTTTGCCGCTTTTAGGAAAGTTTTGTTTTTGCTATATCTTTGATAGGAGAGTCCGCTTTTTATTTGGCCACTGTGTTAGTTATATTTTGATTAGTAGTTTCTTAATATGTGGTTATCCCAAAACTTTCCATTTTGAAAATTTTCAAGTTTTGTGGTAATCGGTATTTCGCCTATATAAAGGCCGGTAGTCTCAGATTAGAGTTTTCAGTTTTGGTTTTGAGTTAATCATATTAAGAGTTACCACAATTGGACCATGAACAGTTGATATTAAGAGTTAATCATATTATGAGCTATGAACATTCTTTGTTCATATCACAATTGGACTATGAACAAAGCTGATTGATCATAGTTCGAGTGTGACGAAAGTATTACTCTTATTTATAAGCCCATATAAACTACAGACAATTAAGATCTAACAATTAATTATCCTCTTAATTATCGCCTCCATTAATTATTTTTACATAATACATCTGCATCTGGCGTTGGGTATGTAGATACTATGTATGTTCTTTATAATCACATATAACGTTATGAAACATAGTACCTTCGAAAGGTGTTACTTATGACATACTTTCTTGATGACTATTCGATGACATACTATCATGTATGTCAAACAGTAATGATATATATACATTTGTCTATACTAATTTTTAGTGAATTTTAATCACATACTTTACTACGATAATGCTTTGTGAGTTTTGAGATTTTATGCCCCCTTGGAGCCTTGGAGGAATGAATGTTGCACGCCAATGAATGGTACGAAGTTAGGAAAATTTTCTAGTAGGGTGGAGTCCAATACAATAGCTAACACAATAGCATTTTGGATAGTGATGGATAAATATGATGATCTATTTTGGATGATACTTAGGCACCTAGCTTTTCGGATAAGTGTGTAACTTCTAACTTATAAATAACTATAAATAATTCCAAAATATAGTATTTGGTTGAATATGGATTTTGTTAGTTGGTTCAAATTTTCGCTTCATATGATTCTCTTAGGAAATTCAAGAAAAGAGTGGAACTGTAAAAAAAGAGAAGCAATGAAATCTCATGTAATGGCATCTAATTTAAGAGAGAGAGTGAAAAATGACTTTTTTCGCTGAGAGAGAGTTAGATATGGCATTTTCTTTCCTTTGTGAGAGAGAGTTAGAGAAAACTTTTAGATGGTTTCTTTTGAGGTTTTTTGAGAGAGAACATAACAACAAGAAGTACCAAATCCAAAATAAATTCTAACTTCATTAAGTCATGACCCAATAATTACATAGTCATAAAAACCAAAGCACCTAATGAGTAATCAAATCCTCATGAAATTATCCTTAACAAAATTGACATTTTCAAAAAATGGACAAAATGGATCATCTCTTGTCCCCACATTCTAAAATCTAAAGTATTTGTTATTTTAATTTTGTTTATTTTTGGCAGACTTCACAAAAAAAACTATTATTACAAGTGTGCCATTGGTCCAAAAAAAAAAAAAAAAAAAAAACAATTATTACAAGTATGCCATTGGTCCCAAAAAGTTGAATCAAAAACCCTTAAAACTTAAAACGATCCAAGGATAGGTCGTTTGGGACTTATTACAAAACGACTTGGCCACACCGCTTGGGACTTGGTCCAAACAAACCAAACGTGGCCATTTGTCGCTTGGGAAGAAGTCCAAAAAAGAACTTCAAAAAGTTTTTTCAAAGTTCAAAAAACTTTAAAACGACAATGGCGACATGGCCATATTCGGATCGAAGTCCAAAACGATGTGGCCATGTTGTTTGGGATTTGGACTTAGAAAAAATTCCCTTTAGAAAAACAATATGGCCACACCGCTTGGACTAAGTCTCCATCGATATGGCCACACCATTTGGACTTAGTCCAAAACGATGTGGCCATGTCATTTGGGATTTGAACTTTGAAAAAATATAAAGTTCTGTTTTTTTTTGGGCGCTTCTTCCCAAACGGTGTGGGTCGTTTGGGACTTAGTACCCAAACCACCTATCCGGTCGCTTAAGTTTGGGATTTCAATTCAATTTTTGGGGACCAATGGCATACTTGTAATAATGGTTTTTTTTTAGATTTTTGAAACCAATGGCACACTTGTAATAATTGTTTTTTGGGAGTCCGCCCAACACAAATTGGGGTCCCAGTCATCTAAATGGGACTCATAAACAACCAAAGCAACTAATGATCCAACAAAATATACATTTTCAAAGACCATATACAATGGATAATCACATTAGCATCCAAGATCCACATTCTAAATTTATAGGCAAAAACTAACTAAAGCAATCAATGACCCCCGAAAAAAGATATGCAGTTTCAAAGAACAAACACAAAATGGATCACCACTTTAGTTCCCACATTCCAAATCATTTTTGGCTAGATGATATAGCAACCATTCCCTACTCTCCAAATTTTAACACCATGAACACCCTTTGCTTTTTGTCATCATCAAGGAGCTCTAAAGCTTTAATGAAAGTAATGCTATCTAGGTCGCACATTTTCTAATTCAAAGAATGATCTTTGCTTCTTTCCTCAGATGTTCAACACTAGAACCGTAATTTGTTTCTTCATATTACTTAACCCTTTTCAGAAACCGCACAGTTTCCATGCCATGAATTGCCTCTTCCATACCCTCTCCGTTGATTTTTTCGCAGTTTCCTAGCATTGATTGATTGCTTGATCGCTGCGTTGATCGATTCCTCTTAGCATTAGTTGATGGGACTTGAACATTGTTCATCACCTTTTGCCTTCGCTCTAAATAAAAGACATATTTATTTTTAATCGATCGGTTGATAACCTTAATACCGACAAGAGTACGACATAGAAAATGACGCCAACAATACATGTTTACCAAGTTACCAACTAAGTCCAGTATAGTTCATTTATCCTATTCATAATCCATAAACCAAAATGACAACTGAAAAGGACTGACCATTTTGATCCCTACCATGGCCCAAAGCAGCCTAATTCTTCATCTACTAAGTTGTTTCATCACAGATTTGGGGAGGAGTCACAAGTTGCCTCCTCGCTTCAGCGGGCCGCTTTTGCTGCCTCTATCCGATATATTGATTCAAGAAGAAACCCGCTACTGCATACCTAGACTGCCTAGAACGACGATGATAACGCATGATACGCTGATTTCTTTCTTGAAAGTTCAGACCATTTCCACTTCGATTTGTCCGAGCCATATGAAACCTGAAATAAAAAGTTTTATAACTCTCTCGAGGTACCAATCAACCACCCTACTCTCTACTAAAGCCTCAGATAAGAATCGCTACCGCTTTGAAGAGCTTAGTAGTGAGTAGGTGTAATCGGTCGGGATTAATTGGATGATTTTTCATAACACTACATTTCTTTACAAATAATTATTAAATATATTTAACTTTGAAATACCAACATAATGAAGCCAATTAAGAACCCAATCAATCAATAAACAATTAAAACACTCAATCAACTAAAATAAATATGATTAAAGTGTAGAACTTTACATAATCGAGGGTTGGTCGAATCAGCAAAATGTTGAGTTCAATGTTTAACATTGAAATAGTGAACACAATTACCGGCTAATCGAGCCATTAGCCTAATCGGCCGAAAGTACTTGGGAGTTTTTTTGAGCCCGACAGATCGGGATTAAATTGTTAGTCGGGTCGGCTAAGCAGCGAGTTGCGAGTACTCACTGATTACTCGGGGAGTACTCAACGATTTAATAGCCCAGACTAAAGCTCTATAAAGATGTACAAATGCTCCAAAATAAAATGATTTCCAAAATGATATATTACTTAAGTTTGGTGACGGTGGAGACCGAGAGAGAGAGGAGGAAATTTCAGTGATTTCGTGGGAATGAAATTTTGCTAAATTATCACGCGGTCGAGGGGGGTGGGGAAATCAAGCGTTGGTTAATGGAAGAAAATTTACCCCGAATTTTTGATTATTGATTTAATCCCGTGAGTTCGAAGATCTAAAAATTATTGTGAATATACCGCCGGTTCCTCCTCGTAGGATGAGGACTTGCCCGATTAGTACCAATGGCAAAGACGATGAAGCCTCACCTCCACTACTTAACCCTAACATCTTCATCACTCAAAGTTCTCTCAATCCATCGATCAACATAAACTTCCCCACTCAAACTATCACCGGTCATTGACATTGCAAAATAAAAAGAAGAAGAAAGATCAATTTTTATTAAAAGCACGCGACTGATAGCAAAGGATGGAAAAAATTTCTTTCTTTCTAGCCTCGCCTTTCCTTTGATTGAAGAATGAAGGGACGAAAACCTTTCACAAACCGAAAAGGCAAAACCCTTACCCGCACAAACCCTCAAAACCGACAAAACCTTTCGTGATTCCCATGACAAAGAATGATAACTCGCCCACAAACCCGTCCAACACGTGTTCCAAAACTTTATTTTGGCTTTATTTTAGGCTAAATCTCGCAGGCGCTGAGATGTATCGTATAGCCATCACATCCGGGCCACTCACACACAAGGAGTGAGTGTATTGCATCAATGGCATCGTGATCTATGGTCTCTAAGATGTATCGTGCGCAGGATGTGGGGCCTTTGGATCAGTACTTCGTGATGCAATACACACACAACCCCTGTGGATGAGTGGCCCAGATGTGAGGGCGTACCATACATCTCGCGCACAGTAGATTTAGCCCAAAAATAAAGGGAGCTTTGTGTAAGTACTCCGCTCTACACCCAAGCACACACGGTCCACACATCGTCGTGGTTCCACCAGCCATATCAAGTCATCGTGTCGTTGTCCCCTAAACACCAAACCTCTACAATTGATTAGGCTATTTCATTATGAGTGCTATTTGATTAGGACTGCTACAAACAAACAAATTGATTATGTTCTCGCTTAATTGCAAAGATAACCGCATTACATTGGCGATAAACTAAACTACATTGTTTATTTAAAGAACAAGCATAAGAAACCGTAATCGATAATAAACTAGAAAGATTGATGTCCGACATGAATGGGAGAATGGAGTGATTGCCGATGGTTGGGATTCTTTTGACAAATAACAACTTCTCTTCATGAAATCGCATCCAAGGATACCGCCGCTGCATTCAAAAACTGCAATATTTTTCGTGGGAAGGTCAACTAAAAAACGGGTGACGGTAATGTAGTGAATAGTGAATACAATTTGTCCAACTAATACGCCCTCGGTTCACTCCACAACCCGTTGTCGAATCATGTAAAACCCTAAATTCTAATTTCTCAAGAGCATTGTTCCCTCACCCCTTAACCCGAACATAATAGCAATAGTACCATTAAACCTAAAACAGTTTGTAACGACTTTGGTGGGGATTTAGTCGCGGTAGCCCAATCCTCGCCCAAGATTCGAGGGCAATGTTAAATACCAATATGCCTTCCTCATAAAGAGACCAGTGAAGATATCCTTTTGCAGCCACCGCTGGTCGCTCCCCGACGCTGCTCATCATAAAATGCCAAGTCCAAGTCGCTCAACCTTCTCCATTCCAAACTGGGAATCAAACAATTCAACATACTTGATGTAGATAGTTTCATTTTTTTATCTGCTCGGGTAGGCCTTACAGAGTTGAATTTGGGATCCGACAAAATAAAACATAATGGTTCCATTGAATTCACCAACATTCCATGGGATTTTGCAAAGAATCTAACCCTAGGTGTATGATTTGATACTCTTGACATACTTTCTTGATATGACTATTCATATGACATACTATCATGTATGTCAAACATATTGATATAGACAATTATTTGTATATACTAATTTTAGTGAAGCCGCTTTTAATGGCATACTTTACTCACGATAATGCTTTGTGAGTTTTGAGTGTTAATGAAGTGAGCTAGGATTTTGCAGCTTCCATGGAGCCTTGGAGGAATGAATGTTGCACACAAAGACACATAATGAATGGTACGAAGTTAGGAAAAATTTTCTAGTAGGGTGGAGTCCAATAGCTACACAATAGCATTTTGATAGTGATGGACAAATATGATGATCTATTTTAGATGATACTTAGGCACCAAGCTTTTGGATAAGTGTGTAACTTCGAACATAAATAATTCCAAAATATAGTATTTGGTTGAATGTGGATTTTGTTAGTTGGTTCAAATTTTCGCTTCATATGATTCTTAGGAAATTCAAGAAAAGAGTGGAACTAAAAAAGAGAAGCAATGAAATCCCAAGTAATGGCATCTAATCTCGAGTCCAAGTAAACAATTAGTAGTTAATCTTACTTATCGATTTTGTTTACAATCATTATCTCAATCGCTTTTTTATTGCTCTACCTATCACTAGTCCGCAACGCTTTGCAACATATTAATTCTTGAACATGAACTAAGTAAAATACTTTACTCCATGTAACTAATTGAAGTCATAACCATGGAAATTCCTCGCTCAAGAGTCTTGAGCTAGACCTAATGCCCTAGTAGGTCTACGGTTTAGCTTAATCAACATTTAGAAGAACATATGAAATGTGCATGTTTAGAATCAATAGTAAGAGCTCACCAACACCGATGCAAAGACAATAGTGTTAAGGTATTACAAATCTAAAGGCTACATTCTATTGACTTGTTCAATAACCCTAGAAACCTAACACAAATATATACATACCCCAAATATATGCCCCGCAGCTTGATTACAATACCCTTACAGAATGACCTAAATATCCTTATTATCGTGAACAAAGGTAATGCAAGGAAAGATGCAAGCAATAAGCATTTCAAGTTTTTCTCGATTCCATAGAGATGGAGGTAATCAAGACAATGCTATGATGCAAAGAACACTCGTGCAAGCAATTAAATTACGTTGAGAGCGTAAATGGGAAAGGCTTAGTCAAAAATGCAGTGTTAAGAGATCCGACCTCTTATTTTCTTATAGTTAACTAAACTGCAAGAAATCTGAAAGCACCACAAAGAAGCTCCAAAGCTTGTTTAAGAAGTGTGAATGCAGTAAATGTAATGTTTTTGTTCTTTTTGTTATGAAAAGGTTAGGGTTCTGTATGCTTACCCAAACCCGCATTCAATGAGTTGTATCCCAAGACAGTCTTTTTCCACAATACACTGTAGGCTTTCATTCAGTGGAGAGTAGAGTACAAAATTGCATCCCCAGGCATACTCAAATACATTACAAATTGAAAAAGAGATGAACGATATGGAAGATAATATTTATAAGCAATATTGAGTATTTGATAGTTTAGTACGCATGACAATAGAGCATTAAAGCTTATTGTTTTTAATACCCATTTTCTACCAATGTAGAATCACTTGCCTTTAGTTAGAGCTATACCAAGCAAAAGCCCCGACCTAGCATTGTTCCCAAAACACTATCCTCCAATATCATCAATTTACCTTTTAAGTCCTGTTTTTGAAACCCTAACTACTCTAGTAAGTTAGCCACATATCCCAAATGATTGGTATGAGATACTAGGAACTGCCCAAGGATTAAAAAGAAAAGAAAAAGGTAACTTAAGTTAAAGAGAATGTACATCAAAATCAAGAAATTTAGATACAATTCAAACAAATGGGGATATTATATCCAACCATAATTGGGTCAACCATCCCGTGTGTCTCAATTGTCTGCCTCCCACATTCTTTTTTTTTCTCTCAAAAAGAGACAACTCACTAACAAGACAAGTAAACAAACCTAATCTCACCTTCACAAACTTGAGACGTGGCTATATGCAATGCAACACACATCCCCGCACCTAGTATAAAATGTTTGGTGCGAGAGTGGTATTGTATCCCCGACATGGATATAACACCATGACATAACCGATGTGTACCAACCGGGTCAACATATGGGGATTGGGTCACCTGTAGCAATGAAATCACATAACATGGAACAATCTATTTATTTTCCATGACTCTTAAGCCTAAGCAATTTATGCATCATTTATATAGAAAAAGTTATCGTGGTCCCTTTGGGGCATACCGGGTTGTGGAACGACCTGTGGTGACTCGATGACACGAGTCCTCCCGAACAAGCCAAGTTGCCACCCACAACACAAAAGAAAAGATAACACAAGTGCGAAAAGCTTTGTAACAAAACTAAACACCACCGCTTCATCGCGGTGGTGCCATTTACACAAGTTAATATATATAACAAACTTAAAGAAACTACAAATTGTCCAAAATACATGATGAACAACAACAAAATTATACACCCACTTAATATTTAATGTAGTCCTACTCTAATTACTTAAAGCTAGTATGGTCGGACACGAATGAACACCTAAGTGTAAACACACTAACAAACAAGATGACCAAGTGAAGTAGTCCTAGTCCAGATCGGACTCGGCCCCGCATATATATAGCGTTTTTTTTTAATTATTGGCTAAATATTGTAGATATTTTTGGTAGTACCCCTACGCTGGTTGCATATTTATTTTTGCTATGTATACTTTGGACAAATTTATCTAGTTTTCATGGAATTTAAACCTTTGTACCATATATGTAGAATGTATATGACATGATTTGGTCGATGGTGAATTTTAACTAACTTAAATACCGACACATTTTAATATGGCTAAATCCATCAGACATTTTCTTTACCATGGGTTGCAAGTGAATAAGTAAGTAGATGTATGGTACTACTCACATCTCGCCACTCATCTCAGGAGGTGTGTGTGTATTGCATCACAAAGTAATCGATCCAAAGGCCCTCTCACATCAAAGACGATACATCTCAGCAAGACTACTATTTTAATATATGGCTAAATCCCACATTTTCTTTACCATGGGTTGCAAGTGAATAAGTATTTGGTTCTACTATCTTGAGGCCTCGTTCTTGTGAGTGAATAGGTCCGCTCCAGCACCAATGCTCCAAAGTGGGTCGCTTTGAGGACGCATTTAAAACCAACCAAACTCCCCTTTTGTCCCCGTGAAAAAATTTAGATCGCTCTCGTCTCGGCCACTTGAAAATACGCCCAATTTACTCAAGAAACAAGACTTTTTTTTTTTCGCTCTATTATTTTTAGAGTTTATGAAATTGAAACACCCCCATAATTTCAAACTTAAATAAAATCATTGTGAAGTAAACACCCTTGAACCAACCAAAATTATAATAAAGATGAAGATACTAATTTCAAACAAATAAGATAAAAATAAAGTATCTTCAAACCAAGCAAAACCGAACAAGATCGATATATATTAAATTCACATCAATAACTAACAAAATATAAAACATCCTCGTAAAACATACCTTTGAAGCAAGAAAATCAAAGCAGAATCAATGCAAGCAAAATCTAAGCAACAGAAACGAAAAACCATAAATTAAGAATGAGATGAAAAACAAATTGTTAACAATTAATGGAGAGATGAGTGGAGTATTCTACTTACCCTAGCTAGTTTAGAATATCGCACAGCAGCAGTTAAAAAATAGTGTGTACTAGCCAGTGAGGGAGAGAGGAGAGAAAGGGAGGTTTTGTTTCCTCATATATGAGCGATTGCAGGTGCCGACTAGCAAAGTCGGTAAAACCTTTGGGTGATGAGAGGTCTGGGGAGAAAAGGGAGCCAAAGATCAAAGAGTTACCGATCTTTTGCTTACCAATCAAAAAAATATATATATATATATATATATATATATATATATATATATATATATATATATATATATGAGCGATTGAGCGGGGATATTGAGGTTTCCAAAAGGATTCAAAATAATGATAGAGCGGGATTTTTTGGTTTCCAAATTTCGCCAAATTTTCGGGTTGCTTTGGTTTCCCTCTTTCGCAAAATTTTGAAATTTGCATTGACCAAGAAGATGACCCTATGAAATTTGAGTATCAGAAGTCAGAACCGATGGAAATTTGACTAAATTTCGTCAACCTTACCCGATATGGGTCAAAGTCAGAACTGGTTTTTTGACCGGATCAGGTTAGACCACTAGTTCAAATAAAACCAGAGCGGTTCTTTGTTACTTAAGGTTTTTGAAAAAAAGGTTAGACCACTAGTTAGAGAAAAATCGCGCACCATTAGTTTTGGTACAGCCCGCACCCACAGGCACATCGTAGATTTAGCGATATGATTATAACCTGTAATTATAATGGCTCAATTATAATTGAGGCAACTAAAGGAAGTATTTGGTTGAATCAACACGGCCAGGTTAATTGAAAACTCCAAAGTTAAACACGTTTTTTAACATTTGAACAACCGAGTTGACCGGTTCACCAGTTCATAACTTGAATCGGGCAGTTCAAACTTCAAACCATAGTACAAAATATCAGGATATGAGTGTTTATCGATACTCAATTTCTTGATATGTATCGTGGATATATCCCCATCTTTGGGGACATTTTACATTGTTTGATGGGAGGGGTTCAAGGTACATATCTTATCTTAACACTTAAACAAACTCAAAATTGTTAGGGCATTTATAAGTTTTGGATTAGGCTAATTTTTTGTGGATATGATTTTCTAACTATTTTAAACATTGTCACAAATATTTTAAAAAATATATATATATTATAAACTTGCTAAATACAATATCAACAATGGTGAAAATGAACGGTCTACAATTAGCCAAATTTTGTAAATTGTTAACTACATTAAACAAGTTTTGAATTTTTGAATTTTTTTATTATTTGTGAGAATGTTTAGAATAGTTAGGAGATCATATCAACAAAAAATTAGCCTAATTCAAAACTTATAAATGCCCTAACGATTTTGAGTTTGTTTACGTGTTAAGCTAAAATATGTCCCTAGAACCCCTCCCTTGTTTGATATGCAAATATCGTAGATATATCTAAAGCAATCTACTATCTATATACTAAAGCAGAGACCTATTGTATTTTCTATCCTACAATCCCACGTACATGGGATCTCTTTGGAAGGTTTGAGTATATTTCCAATTCTTATATTTGGAGAGTTTGAGTGTATTTCCAATTTTTATCTATTTGATTAAATAAAAAAAAAATACTAGAAAATATGTGATTTGTAGAAGGTAATTTCCTATTACGAATCAAACACTTTTAGTGTTCCAATTCTTATATATTTGATCAAATAAAAAAAATACTATAAATTAGGTGATTTGTAGAAACTAATTCCCTATTACAAATCATACAATTTTAGTGTCTATGATAAAGCACCGACATATTTTGAATATATCCTTAACATGGCCTCAAAACATAGTTATTATACAAAAAATAACATCACAAAATAACAACAAAACAATAATGACAAATATTTTAAAATATGTATTCTAAATGAAACTAACGTCGAAAAACAATTAATGGGGAATCGAAAACTGGATGCAAATGTATCGAACTAACCTCAAATAATATTTAACAATAAATTGAAACCGGATGCAAGTGCAAACATTAAACTAATCTTAAAAAGTAATTAATATAAAACCGAATATGGATACAACTACATTAAACTAACCTCAAAGAATAATTAATGTGAAATCAAAACTTGGATGGAAATACATCAAACTAACATGAAAAAATAATTGTTGGAAAATCGAAAATTGGATGCAAATGCATTGAGCTAATCGCTAACCCTCAAGATTAAATTAACGGAAATTGGAAATTGGTTGCAACTGCATTGAACTAACCTCAAAGAAAATTAATTATAAATTGGAAACATATAATGCAAATGTGTGGAACTAATCTTATAAAATAAGAGTTAGTCTTCAAGGCGCATGTTTGTATGGTATGCATGCAAGATGGGCCTTTGGATCAAGATTTCTTTGATGAAATACACCCACCCTCGCGGTGTGATCGAGTGGCCCAGATGTATCTCACAAGACGATACATCTCGCGCACCATAGATTTAGCCATAAAATAATTAACGGGAAATCAGAAACCGGATGCAACTGCACTGAACTAATCTAAAAAAAATACACTAGATGCAAAACCTCAATAAGTAATTAATGGGAAATCGGGAACTGGTTGCAAATTAATTTAACTAACCTCAAACAATAACTAACCTCAAATAATAATTTACATTTATTGAATTTGGATTAATACAATAATTATTTGGATGCAAGTGCATGGAACTGACCTCGAAGAACAATTAACACAAAATTGAAAATTGGATGCAAATGTATTAAACTAACCGAAAAAAGAATATATAATTAACGATAAATCATAAATTTGATGCAAACCGCATTGAACCGCTTCTCAAAAAATAAATAACGGAATTGAAATTGGATGCAACCGCATTGAACTAACATCAAAATATAAATAACGGAAATCATAAACCTGGATGCAAATACATTGAACTAACCTCAAAACATAGTTGGGTTATATGTTGTGGGAATATCTCGATAAGTATACAGTTTGCATTTAAAATGGTGTTTATCTTATCTCTTTCCCAGATGTTTGGGATATCCTTGCTATTCAAGTAGCTTCAATATATATGAACTTCGCCTTATTAGGTAATCTCACAAAACTTCAATCAAACTTCTATTATTAAACAACAAAATGAAGTTGAGGGGTTTTATCAAAGGTGAGTTATTTTTTTTTAATGGAGAGTGAGATTTTTCACGTTATAAGAAATTTGGTCGAGTAATCAATATAATTTTAATATATAATAGTTATGCATATTTGCAAATATTTTTTAGAATAATTAATATAACAAACCCCCTTGTAGATAATATTTGAAGATTCCACATAGCGAGCCATGCATAATTTAAAGAATAATTAACGGAAAATCGGGAACTGGATAATCTTCGCTGATCCCACATAGTAAATTAAGCATAATTTATTTTTTATGTCATGTTTGCAAGGGCATGTACTACAAATGGATTAGTAGAAGTTGGTATTACACACCACATTGGATAATTATAAGAAAGTCGGAAACTCGATTCAAATACATAACTAAGCTCAAAGAGTAATTAACGGGAAATCGGAAACTTTATGCAAATGCAATAAACTAAACTCAAAAAGTAATTAACTAGAAATCGGAAACTGGATGCAATTGCATTAAACTAACGCCGAGAATAACTAACGGGAAATCATAAATTGGATGCAAATCCTTGAAAATATATTTAACGGGAAATCGGAAACGGTATGCAAATACATCAAACAAAGTTCAAATAATAATTAATGGGAAACCGGAAATTTGATACAAATGTATTAAACTTAACTCAAAAAATAATTAATATAAAATTAAAACCTGAATGCAACTGCATTGAACTAACCTCATAGAATAATTAGTGGGGAATCAGAAACTAAATGCAAATGCATTTAAATAACCTCAAAGAATAGTTAACGGGAAATAAAAAATCGGATATAATTGTATCGAACTAATCTCAAATCATAAATAATCAGAAACTAGATGCAGATCTATTGATCTAACCTTAAAAAGTTGAGCATGTCTTTAGTGCTAAAGGTCGATGGGCCTTTGGATCAAGATTTTGCATTGCAATACACACTCACCCCCGCCTGTGTATGAGTGGCTAGATGATGTGATGGCACACCATACATCACGCGCACCATAGATTTAGCCTAAAAAGTTATTAACGGAAATCGAAACCGGATCCAAATGCAATGAACTAATCTCAAAGACTAATTAACTAAAAATTGAAAAATGGATGAAACTGCATTGAACTAACCTAAATGAATAATTAACGGGAAATTATAAATTTGATGTAACTACATTGAACTAACCTCAAAAAATAATTAACGGGAAATCGGAAACTTGATGCAAATGCATTAAACTAACCTCAAAGAACAATTAACATTAAATCTGAAATTGGATGCAACTGCATTGAACTAGCCTCAAAGAATAATTAACAGAAAATAAAAAACTGGATGCAACTGTATTAAACTAAAATTAGAGATTAACTAACGGGAAATCAGAAATTGGATGCAAATGCATTGAAATAACCTCAAAAAATAATTAACTATAAATCGGAAGTCGGATGTAATTGCATCGCACTGACCTCAAAACATAAATGTATACTGTTTCGGCAGTAAACTGCTTCAACACAACGAGAGCAATGGTAAATAATGAACTAAGAAACAGAGGAATTTGATGTTGGGGGAGATGAAACTGAACCAAATAATGGTTGCCTACGTACCCAAGATCTATTATCTAGGGATCAAGTTTCAACGTAGTTCCTTATGAAAAATAATGTGGTATTTATATAGGTAGAGTAGAGAGTCCTTGTAGCTCAAGTAATCTTGTTGCTTGAGTAATTGTGATAGAATATAACTGTCAACTGATAATTATCTCTTTGATAAGAAATGAATCTGGACATAAATCAATGTACATTAGTGGCAAGCCATGTGGCTAAGGTTCAGCCTTAGACACATGAGTTAATGGGTCTGTATATTGATCCATGATATAGCTTAATCGGGCTTTAATTGATTAAACGAATAAAATGGAGACCCCTAATAATGGACGTTTGCCACGTATGTGGGGGTCGAAACATATACCTTTTTAGCCTTCTCACATGAGTAATTAGGAACCCAAAATGAAAGTGAGTTTATGTAACCCCGTGATTTAAAATGGCTAAATCCATCGTCGGGCGCCGATGTATGGTATTCACATCCGGGCCACTCACACACGAGGTGAGGGTGTATTGCATCAAAGAAGTATCGATCCAAAAAATATGTATTTATTTATTAATTAATTAATTTAATTATTTATTTAAAAATTCACCTGGATTGATTTGGGATATGTGGGCCCGATTTATGGGCCCGAAGTCGGTGGTTGGGCTTGGGTTTCAAACCCAAATATATATTCATACTTTTCCAGATAATAGGGTTCTTAGAAAAATAAAATAAAATAAAAAAGAGAAGGGAGATAAAAGCTTGTTGGCTAGAGCGTTGGAGCGCGACGATTCGGATTAGGAGGGATTCATCGAGCTTTTAATACAGGTGAGTGGTTATATTGATGGTGCGCAGGTAATGTGGGCCTTTGGATCACTATTTTTTGCCAAAAGTGACTCTTGGTATGAGTGGCCCAGATTTTTGTTACATTGATAATCGACTGGCGATGGTAGATTTAGCCTATTTTTAAGGCTAAATCTACCCTACGCAGGTCGTATGGTGCGCCATCACATCTCGGCCACTCATACCAAGGGGTGCGTGTGTATTGCGAGGTGAGTGGTTATATTTTTAAATTGGACTCGAGATCTCTACAACCGGTACGAGATCATCTCAGAAACCGTGTTATCTCGCCGTTGATCCGAACCGGAGATGTGTGTGTGCTCGAGATAAGAGATGTGTGTGTGGTACGCATCACGAGATCAATCTCGTACCGGTTATAGATTAAATCTGAAACTATGTTGTATTGATCGGTCGGGCTTTATGGGCGTTAATGGCGCTTAAAGCCCAACATAAAGAAATCGCATGTTTGTCCGTTTGAACTTTTTCTTTGCCGTGGTTTGGAATTTATTGATTGATGTCGGGGGGAGTAAGGGTTTTATGTTTGGTTATGGAGGTTTGAATGGGTGGGCTGTTGAAGCTTTAAAAAGGGCTGTAATGGCGTCGCAAGATCGAAACCGTCCGGATTATTGTTTGAACTCTCTTTTTTGTTGGGTATGGTTGGTTGTTGATGTATGATTGAAATGCGGATTGGGTGGGCTGTCAAGCCCGTGGAAGTCGTTAAATGGCGCGAATTCTAGATCTAGTTTTGATGAAGTATATGAATTGAATGATTTGAGGTTTTTGGTTTTGTTAAAGTTGTAGGGGTTTTTATGGGGGTTAAAATCGGTTGGTTGAAATGGGTGGGCGATTGGAACTTGATGGTGATCGATTTGGTGGCTGGTGGAGGGAGCTGGTGGTAGCTGATGGAGAAGATGACCGGCTGGGTCTTGGGCCGGTTTCAGTTTTTGGACTTTAGTTTTTAGTTGTTTGGGCCAACATTAGATTGTTTTGTTTGGGCCGGTCCACATTAGTTTAAGTTGTTGGGCCAGTTAGTTTAAGTGTTTGGGGCCAATTTATAATATTGTTTGGGGCCAGTCCATAGGACTTAATAGAGATCCAAATGGGTCTTTCAACCATAGTACAAAATATCCCGATATATCCCGATATTTGGGGATATCTATCCATATTCCAGAAAAAGATATATAAATATCACGATATGTTCAGAGATATATACGACTGCAAATATCGGTGATATTTCAACGATATTTGTAATATTTGCGATATTTGGGGATATTTGGATATATTTTGCGATATTTGGGGATATTTTGTGTATATAATAATTTTATTTAATATTTACCATTATATTTCAAATAAATATAAATAATGTATCATGATATATCAAGAAATATCCACAATATCCACGATATTTTTCGATATTGGATATAATACGATATTTGCATGTGAAACAATGTCAAATATCCCCAAAGAGGGGGATATATCCACGATACATATCCAGAAATTGAATATCGATAAATACCCATATCCTGATATTTTGTACTATGCTTTCAACATTTAGACTTTTGGGTTATAAGGTTTGGGGTTTGGGCTTGGCTAGTGGGTCCGAACCATGAATTTTAACTTATGACCTTAGCCATGAGCCCATGAACCATGCACTTTGCCCTTTGAACCATGGCTATGACCCTGAACCTGTTGAACATGGAAACGACAGTTTGACTTTGACAATGACGGGTTGACTTTGACCGTTGACTATGAAATGTTTACTTTTTATAGATTTTCACGTATTTAAGAATATGGACAAATGTAGTAATAAAATGTTGTTGAAATTGTATGGACTATGGACAAATCAAATGATAGAATGTTGTGGAAGCTTGTATAAACTTGGTTGTCATTATCTAAGATAGATGTGACGTTGATAGTTTGTATTTTTGACCTGTGACAAGAGTGAAATTTTAGGAGATATAATATTCCTAAAACGCTATAAAAATGTTATGCGGTATGTTTGGAGCTATTGTGATGTTATGGGGTATGTTGAAATTGTTGTTCTGGTAAAGGATATCATATGATAAGATATCGATTAATTGCAATATCTTTGAGAAATTTATATAAACGCTCTATTATTATGTATGTGAGATGCTACTATGAGGTAGTATAGTATTGGTGAATATTTTCCCACGGGATTGTGGCTTAGTGCAATAATATATTGGCACGTGAAATGATGAAAGGTGTTATGAGATATATTGAGATATTTCTAAATAGTGTGGCTTAGTGCAATAATTAATTGGCATGCACGTGATATAGTGAAATTATTATGAGTCATGAATGTATGACACTTGAATAAATTACGTAACGAAAATCATAAAACCTAGCTACCACAACTCATGTGATTTGGCCCGGCCTAGTGATGGGCATATGTGATATGATTGTCCCTTCCAGGCGTTTTCAGTTGAATCTGAATGGCCCTTCCGGGCGTAAGTAATGTGATTGGCCCTTCCGGGCGTTTCAGTGAATCTTAATGGCCCTTTTGGCGAATTTTAATAGTGGCTTGATTATTCCGTTCGCAAAATTAGAATCCAGACGACGCCGATAGTTTATGCCGAATAGTGGCAGTACTTACATAATGGCTTTCGTGTGAGGGTTACTTGGTGTGCGGCATCCCGCTCAGGGTAGTTACGCACGGAGTGGTTCATTATGTAAGGGGAGGCATGTGGATGTACATGTTCGACGTTGGGAAGTGATTGTGGTAGCCAAGGAAACTAGGTAAGACATAGATACGACGTGATTTTAGGGACACGCAAAGAAAGTCTTAATTAATATAATCATGGTAATATGTTGGTTAATGATATATCTTTAGATAGATTATTATATATGGTTTTGCAGAAGGGTGGGTCAAACTAATTACTTGTGCAGAGACGACCCACTCTGTAATTGAGCATGGAATGAGATAAGTATAGAATATGTTTGGCTGGTTATTAGTTCAGTTAGAACCTAAGGCGCCTCGGTGGAGGAACTAAATTCCTTTTATTATGTGTATGGTTTGTTGTGTGGTTATTGGGAAGCTAAGGTACCTCAGTGGAGGAACTACCTGCCTTAATTATGGTACTTAAGGATGTTGTATTATTCGTTGGAGGTTAAGGTGCCTCGGTGGAGGAACTACCTGCCTTATTTATTGTGTATATATATGTATAAGTCTAATTTGTATTTTAGAGCTACTCACACCAGTATTTTTATAATGCTGTCCCGATTTGCATGTTTGCTTATCGGATGTGTTCATTAAATGAACATAGTCGATAAGTCTTGACAGATTTAGTGTTGAAGAAGGTTGGTTGTTGGTTGTGGTTTGCGTTAGCATCACATTTCAAGATAGGTTTTGTTTTCCCTTGAGGTGATATAGATTTTCAGTTGAGACAATGTTATTTGTATTTTCATTTGTAATTTTAAATAAAGAGTTATTGAAAAGAGATTTGTAACCTAATCTTATTTGTGAATTTTTGTAATGAAGATGACTTTTGTTTAATTGAAAATTTTATTGGTTTTAATTATCCGCATATGTAAACTGTTTATGGGTTTTTGGAAGTGGAGAGTGTGTCACACCTCGGAAATCGAAGAGTCGAGAACAAATATTGTTTTTTGAATTCAATCGAAATTTGGGGTGTGACAGGTTTATAAAACATACTCTTACATGTATGCAAAGTGTATAGAAATTGTAAACTATCGAACTAACTTAGACAAACAATTAACGGGAAATATGAAACTAGATGCATATGTATTGAACTAACCTCAAAGAGTAATTAATGGGAGATTGGAACTTGGATGCAAATGCAATGAACTAATCTCAAAGACTAATTAACGAAGCATCGAAAACTGGATGCAAAATGTACTGAATTAATCTTAATGAATAACTAACGGGAAATCATAAAGTGAATGCAATTGAATTGAACCAACCTCAAATAATAATTAACGGGAAATCGGAAACTTATGCAACTACATTGAACTAACCTCAAAGAATAATTAATGAGAAATTGGAAACTGGATGCAACGTACTACATTAAACTATCCTCAAAGAATAATTAATGGAAAATTAGAAATTTTATGCAAATGCATTGAACTAATAACCCTAAAACATATTTGTATTATGGCTAAATCTATGGTGCGCCATTACATCTCGGCCACTCATACCAAGGGGTGCGTGTGTATTTAATGGCAAAAGTACTAATCCAAAGGCCCATATTACCCAAGCAAGACCAAGACATGCTATTGTATTATATGTGGGGAATAAATGTCTCGACAAATATAGTTTTGCATTTTAAATAGTGTTTATTATAAATTTTTAGGGCTAAATTCTAAGTGAGATGAATCGCGGCCCTCACAGAACACACACAGAGGTGTGGGTGTATTTCACCAAAGAAGTACTGATCCAAAGGCCCATACAATTTGTGCACCATACAACATGCGCACAATTGCGATTAAGAATGCCTTGCTATTCAAGTAGCTTCAATATTATCTTCGCCACATTGGGCATTCTCACAAAACTTCAATCAAACTTCTATTATTAAACCTAACAATAAAAAGAAGACGACGAGTTTTATCAAGGTTTGGTGCTTCCTTTTTATAGAGAGCGGTGTGAGAAATTTAAATGAGTAATTAATATAATTTTTATATATCGTAGCTATGCATAATTGTTAATATTTGTCAGAATAATTTAATATAATGGCACCCGTTTGTAGGACACGTTCGTGTGATAAATCTTTTCAAGTGGGAGTAGTGTAATCTTTGAGGATATGAAAACAATCAATCTGTTTTAGTGATTTGTACACATTAGTACGTAAGCCGAACGGTGATGATCTGATTTACCGCTAAATCACCATAAATCTAATAAAACTATTATACAATAAAAAACTATTATATCAAGCTAGACATGCTCTTAAGATAATTCTATTTGAAAATTACAGATTAATATCCTAAACCACAAAGTGATGATGCTATCTCAATTTGATCCCTTAGTTTACAAGTACTTATGCACCATAATCACTTGTCATTAACGTATTTCTGTTTATTTTCAATAAAAATATATTCTTATTCGAAAATTTGTGTGAGAATTTTATAAAGAGGAAAAGCCTTTTCAACACATAAAAACCATACGACCTGCGCAGGGTAGATTTAGCCTAAAATCTATATTAACAAGGCTAAATCTATGGTGCGCGAGATGTATGGTGCGCCATTACATCTCGGCCACTCATCCAAAGGGTGCGTGTGTATTTAGTGGCAGAAGTACTGAATCCAAAGGCCCATACGACCCACCATACCATGACGACTGCTTGTTGCTCTATTAAACATCTGAAGCTTGATGTAGGGCAGCAGGGCCCCCCATCCTAGGGCTACAAACTTCTTTTCTCGCTTATGACGTGGACAATCTAAGTGAGAAAGCCCCGTCTGTTGCTTTTTACGGCAACATCCGACAAGCGTTGGATTTAATCTAATCTAACTCTCAATAATCTCTCTCTCTTTGGCTCTCTTTTAGTTGCTACCACTCCTCACTCTCTCTGTTTTTAAAACAACCTTAAATAATCTCAGTGTGTAAAAAAAAAAACTTTATAGAGTTGTAGATCCAACAACAAATAATCTCTGTTTGTTTTTATAAAGTTTTTTTTTATAAAGTTGTAACGTGAGATCCGATCGGTCATTATCCGACTTTCTTCGTTTCTGAGCTGCTTATTTCTATTTAGTCTCGGCGGTTTCTCATTTTTCGAGGTGCATTTATTTTCCTTATTGTATTTCTATTTTCATATGGACTCAAAACTTCAATACACATTTCTATTAAAGCTACTCTTCTCATTTGAAAGTATAGATTTGTTTTGTTAGTAATGTACATGTACTAATGGGTTGAAATTTTGTTGAGTAATCGTGGCAATATCTTGTACGCTATCGATTGTGGAGCTAGCTGAGCTTGATGGCCAAATCACTATTTTTCCGAGCTTTATCGAAGAATTTTGTTTCCATTTGGCATAATTTAAACTGTTAACAACATGCAATGTAATAATCTTGTACTTATTACAAGTTGGTTGTAGAAATGTCAAATGTATCCATGTCATTAGTCTCAGTTTTCATGTAAGTCTTGGACTATGGGTTTTAATATTGGTTGTCCCATTTCCTGAAAAATAACAAATATTGTAACCAGTCCCATCCCATGCATTCATATTAGAGCCTTCATATTATCTATAGTTTCATTTTTGTGAAGTGGGTCCATGTTTTTCTAGGACTTTCTTAAAGCATTTTCAACTTTTGACAGAGCCAACCAAATAACTCTCCATCATTTATTCACCGAGGTATCATGTTTTCTCAATTCCTACTTTTTTTTTTTTCTTTGAATTTAAAATGATTGTTCTCGCTATCTTGTGCTTTATGATATTTTCGTGTCATCACATCTATGCACGATAATATTAAGGTACTTTCTCAATAATTTCAGTTTCGTCTTTTGTTTCATTATTAATTGCTATCTTGTGCTTTATGATATTTCGTGTCATCACATCTATGCACGATAATATTAAGGTACTTTCTCAATAATTTCAGTTTTGCGTCTTTTGTTTCATTATTGTGGTGGGTTTCCTTTCTCACGCAAAATGTGCAAAAGGGTATTATTCATTTTGTAAAATAAGTTTTTATTCTTATTTTAATTTGAATTTAAATTCTTCATATGGAGCAGAATGCGTAATTGACAAAAGAAAGCAAAGGGAGATTATCTTGGAAAAACAATACAAGTTAGTTCAAACGCTTTAATTGTCACCAACTCATTATGCTCTATGGATATCGGAGAAATTTTTTCTAATTTTCTTCTCAAGGACCGAATTTCGCGGCCATTGTCATGTGCTTCTAGGTAGTTATATGTTCATTGATTGTTCATACCCAAAACATATATGAACAATAAATGTTCATACCCAAAATGCACATGAACATTGATTGTTCGATCTAAAACATATATGAACAATAAATGTTCATACCAAAACATATATGAACATGATTGTTCATTTTTCGGTAGCTCCCCTTGGCCTGTTTGATATATAAATCATAGTCTTTGCGAAATATCAGCTAATTAACATTCAACTCATAAGTAAGTTGCATTTTCAACGTTTTGCCTTAGGCATTCCGTTTCAAAAGTAAGGCAGGCTTTGGTGTATTTACGAGAAATACAGATCGTAATTGAGATGTGTGGGCAATTTTAAACTTTTAGTCATTGGCAAAGCACGCCATACATATATCATCACCATCTATAATATTTGGCAAGATAATAAGATAATGGGAATCTTGAATCAATCTCATCGAATTCAGCGGTACAAATTAATAATACAAATGATCGAAAGAGAATACTTGGAAACCAAAATTAGTTATATATGTCAACCATTGTGTCAATAAGAAGAATAATACCCGGAGAAACAACCTCGATTATAGTCCATACTCCATAGAGTCTAGGAATTCAAACATAAGTGCACCTCAAAAACTAAAATAAATAAAAGCCTAAAGGATAACCGGATAACTAGATGTCTAGATGGGTATGTATAATGTGCAAAAGATAGGGATTTCATGAGAAACAAAAGAGATGTACACTTTCCTACACTATGTACTAAGCAAAGAGATAGATAGATCTAAGTTGACACCACGCTTTGGGAGAATGAGAGCAGTCTTTTGAATTGATCATGGAGGAAGACGAAAATGCTTCTTCACTAATCTCGCTAGTCGACGAGGCATTGCTCCTATGAGTAGAAAAGCAACGAGTGATAATGAAAGCACGAACCACCTACTTCTTCATCATCGATTGATGCTCAACTGTATTTGATCACCATTCTCCACGGTGCTTATTATGTTCTTCCTTCGGATGAAAACATTTTCTTCATCTTGCATAGGGCCTGTGGAATAAAACGATTTAGCATAAGACCGTTAAGCCCGCATTAATCAGTATTAATGAAGAGGGAGACAATTCATTTTCATGGAACAATACCAACAAGTACTAGTAGAGAAATTGAACTACAGTATAATAATGAGTACTTCTCTGTATAACATTTAAGTGCACCTTACTTTTGTATTGGGTTAAAGTGAAGCAGGTTCGATAACTTCTCTTTTCACAATTGTTCTGCAAGTCGTTGTTTTTTTAATCAAAATACACTTAAAACCCACAAAATCTAAAAACACACCATCCATTGAATAGCACAGAGGATCTACAGTCTCAACTAAAATGAAACAAATAAAGGGTAATAGTGCTTGTCGAACAAAACGATTATAGATTGATTGGTTGTTCTGCAAGTTGTTTGGCAGAGGCTTGCACTTCTTCCATGTCAGAATCAGGATCCGATATCTCACCGTGATCTTCTTCATCACTTTTGCCTCACCTGAATCTCCCTCGTCTTAATATGGACCATAGACGAAATTTCTTCAGCAGCAAAAGTCTTCTCTTCACCCTTGTAATTTGTCCATCATGATCCCTGCAAATCACAGCTTGAGTACCTGATTAGCCATAGTAGCAAAAATCCAAAAGAACTGCCTTAAACCAGACAAGTGCATTACATGTACCATAATAGCAAAAATCCAAAAGAAGTGCCTTAAGCCACTGGAAGGTTGTCCAAAAGCCACTCCTTCCTAAGATCTTCATCATCAAAACTCAAAAAGATTTCACCCATGTTTGGGCTATTTCCAAGGAAGGTCATTCCAAGCTTAAAATTTTCTTTAGACAACTCAAGACCTTTCAAGGCATCATGAACTTTTTGCATCATGCTAGGAGGTCGCCTCAACTTGTTGCAATGGGTGAGCCTACAATGATAATGTGACTCACGGTTAGTCCTCTAGGAAGCTAGCTTCTCTTCAATGACAAATATATTAAAATGAAATATATATAAAATGGCTAAATCAAGATCATTTACCTGAATATACCTCTCCCATACATCGGCATCAGCTTGAATGTACTTAGTTTGATGGTTAAAGGAGAAGCCACTCTGGCCTAGCAACTCTGCGAAAGAATCGTAGGCACCCCTTAATGACCTTAGCCTAGAGCAGCATGATTCCAATCCACTTTTTGAGAACCAGAATTGGTTACCACACTTGCAACTTGAACTAGAGTATCTTTCTTGGAAACGTTAGAATTCTGAGAACCCTTCCCTAGAACAGTAATGATGTCAAACAAAGTTCCGACAAGGATCTTGTCCATTCCATCGTTCCAACGTATTTGACGCTTCCCCTGAACAACTTCTGGAATTGGCGGAGGCGGGGGTGGAGGACGTGGTGCTTGGCTTCTAGCATTGTTATGTGACATTGTTCTGAATATAATAAACCAAAAGAGAATAATATAATAATCGGTGTTCTATATCGACCGCGAAACCAAAATGTGATAGTGAACTTCGTGAAGTGGTAGGACTTGAAACCAAAACAAGGTTTAGATATTCATACAAATCTAAATCTAAACAAAGAGTTACTAATATAAGGAAGGCTATAAGAAACCATATTGTCATATAGATTAACAAAAGTCATAAGCCATAATAATACAAGTATCCCGAGGCAAAACACATCATTCAACATTGCCAAAGCCAAGGACAACAAAAACATAAAATTAAACCACTATTGCCAACAAACACACACTAGTTATTCTTCTCCATTTCGTTCATCTCGACGCTCCCACATGTCCGCCATCAACCCATCTCTCCATCGCTGTCCAACCATCACTTTCGGAGTCATGGTTATCCCCACATCATCGCCTACTTCTCCATTTCCTTCCTCTTCAATAGTCTTTCTTCTTCCCATATATCATCATTATTATCGAGCAAAAAGTTATGCAACCCACAACATGCACAAATTATCTTTGCTTGTGTCTCAACATCATGGTGTGGAGCGTGCCTAAGATATCATAAAATCTTTTCTTCAACACACCAATTGTCCTTTCAACAACATTCCGCAAAGATGAATGACGGAAGTTATACATTTCTTTTGCATTACGGGCACCGTTGTATCTAGAGTTACGTTGTTGGTCACTAAGATGATATCTTCTGACCCGCGATATGGTGTAAGGAAGTGTGGAACTAGCGGAACCCAAAGATCGGCGAGATAATACTTACCTATGTGAAAAAAATTAATTAGAATGATTGATGAATTTTAATAATACTCCAAAACAGTTGGGATTTGAAATGTTTTAAGGATACGCACCATGTGGTACGCTTAGTTTGTGCCCCTGGCCGACTCATCGCGACATCTCAAAGAACGACCATCATGGGAGGAACCCTCCCAACCGGTAAATGCGTAGGTGAATCTCATACCAAATGTACATGCCACTAAGACATTCGAGTAACTCGCCCTTTCGATTCACGATACCTAACTTGATCTTGAGGTGGTACGTAAGCTTCAAAGTGGGTGCCATCAATTGCACCCACAAAGATCCTAATTAATATAGCATCATCAGTAAAAGAATTACTAATTAACATTATGTACATTAGATATATAGCTAACAAACCTGGAAAAAATGGTGCCAAGATTTAGGTGTTCCACCACAGTCGGCTGGAGAGTTTTCTATGGTGGCAGGTCGTACCTCGTCTCTATGTAGCCTAAGCGATTGCATTTAAGACTTCGGTGGAAGTACCGGTTAATTGTTTCTGTTGATCTAAAAAATTGAAGCTCAAAAGTCCGATTCCTTAAATCGTGCCCAACTGTGTGTAAGAAAATGGCTACTTGTTCTTCAACCTTAACGGACCGACTATCAACTAACCCATAACCCCTTGTCGAGTGCATAGACGCGTTCAAATGTAAATATCCTCATTCTCAACTGTTAAGTAGCATATCACGGTCACTACACCCTGAACATTCGCGTGAAAACAATGTTTCTCTGAGCATCCCAATTTCTAATGAGGGCCCTAGGAACTATAACCCTTCGCTTATTTCTCCTATACCATTGGTACCACATCATAGCCTTGCATGATTGTTAGCATCATGGTAACTGCAGCTAATTTACGTTCTTCTTCTTTAGTTGGCATTCTACCTAATTAAATGGACAATCATGCATGAGGCGAAATAAGACAAAACAAAACATAGAATGAGCAAAGAATGACAACAATTTAATTTACCATAAAGAAACCAAATTCATAACTCAATCAAAAGCATGTCAACTAGATTACTAACACACAAGACAAAAAATAGATTTATACCAAATGCAACTACAATGAATCCAAATCTGATGAATTATCCAATTACTTATTAAATTGAACAAAAAGGCAGAAAAATATTATTTGGGCATTCAATATTTGACTTTGTACATGAATTAATTATCAAAGTTATTAATTCCCATAGTTCGCAACCCTTCATCTTATTTCAGAAATCACAATTCATAGTGTTCAGTAGTTCACAGTAACATTGTATACAAAATAAATCCAAATATTTTTACGATCTATTTTTCATTTCCTTTTTGAATAAATAAAAACAGAGCCAAATACTCAACAATCATGCACTTGAATTAACAATCTAAATAAACAAAAAAAAAAAAAAATTGAAATCATTTTATATACTTGAACCCTAACCCTAACATAAAAGAATGAGAGAATGAAAATTAACATGCACACACATGAGAGAGATTGAGAGAGAGAAAGAGATGAACAAACCTCCTCCGTCAAGTTGTGCAAGTCGATGATTATATATGTTGCTTGTCTCCAAATCAATACACAACTCTCCAAATCAATACACAACTGTATGAGGAGAGAAATTAATGAGAGTGTGAGAGAAGAAGAAGTTAATGGCAAATAGGAGAGAAACTAATGAGAGTAGAAAGAGGGATTGAGAGAAAATGGGAAGAAGACGAACCTGGTTGAGCGCTCCAGTGAGAGTTTTTTTTTTTTTGGGGTCGGGCTCTTTTTTTTGGTGGCAAATCCACTTATTTTGGTGGCAAATTTGTGTACAAATTTGTCGTGGTAAAATTTACTCAGCTCCCCCCAGAGTAAATTTTGCCACCAAAATCATGGCAAATGACAACTTGATACACCCCACCCCCTGGTATGAGTGGCTGTGATTACACAGCGCACCATACGCCTTGCGCACAGATTTAAGATTTAGCCAAAAAAATTTGTCATGACACAAAAAACACATCAAACAGTGCCAAACAAGTGAATAGTGCCATTTATTTGCATTTGCCATGACAAATGGGGCTATCAAACACAAGTTTCCCTGGCTACCACAATGCTCCCAACGAACATGTACATCCACATGCCTCCCCTTACATAATGAACCACTCCGTGCGTAACTACCCCGAAATGGGGATGCCGCACACCAGGTAACCCTCACACGAAAGCCATTATGTAAGTACTGCCACTATTCGGCATAAACTATCGCGCGTCTCATTCTAATTTTGCGAACGGAATAATCAAGCCACTATTCGGCTACGCCAAAAGGGCCATTAAGATTCACTGAAACGCCAGAAGGGCCAATCACATTACTTACGCCAGAAGGGCCATTCAGATTCACTGAAACGCCCGAAGGGACAATCATATCACATATGCCCATCACTAGGCCGGGCCAAATCACATGAGTTGTGGTAGCTAGGTTTTATGATTTTCGTTACGTAATTTATTCAAGTGTCATACATTCATGACTCATAATAATTTCACTATATCACGTGCATGCCAATTAATTATTGCACTAAGCCACACTATTTAGAAATATCTCAATATATCTCATAACACCTTTCATCATTTCACGTGCCAATATATTATTGCACTAAGCCACAATCCCGTGGGAAAATATTCACCAATACTATACTACCTCATAGTAGCATCTCACATACATAATAATAGAGCGTTTATATAAATTTCTCAAAGATATTGCAATTAATCGATATCTTATCATATGATATCCTTTACCAGAACAACAATTTCAACATACCCCATAACATCACAATAGCTCCAAACATACCGCATAACATTTTTATAGCGTTTTAGGAATATTATATCTCCTAAAATTTCACTCTTGTCACAGTCAAAAATACAAACTATCAACGTCACATCTGTCTTAGATAATGACAACCAAGTTTATACAAGCTTCCACAACATTCTATCATTTGATTTGTCCATAGTCCATACAATTTCGACAACATTTTATTACTACATTTGTCCATATTCATTCTTAAATACGTGAAAATCTATAAAAAGTAAACATTTCATAGTCAACGGTCAAAGTCAACCCGTCATTGTCAAAGTCAAACTGTCGTTTCCATGTTCAACAGGTTCAGGGTCATAGCCATGGTTCATGGCTAAGGGCAAAGGTGCATGGTTCATGGGCTCATGGCTAAGGTCATGGTTCGGACCCACTAGCCAAGCCCAAACCCCAAACCTTATAACCCAAAAGTCTAAATGTTGAAACTTGAAAGACCCATTTGGATCTCTATTAAGTCCTATGGATATTTCCCAAACAATATTATAAATTGGCCCCAAACACTTAAACTAAATATCCCAACAACTTAAACTAATGTGGACCGCCCAAAACAAAACAATCTAATGTTGGCCCAAACAACTAAAAACTAAAGTCCAAAACTGAAACCGCCCAAGACCCAAAAGTCATCTTCTCCATCAACTAACCTACCACCTAATGGACTCCCAAACCACCAGCCACCAAATCGATCACCATCAAGTTCCAATCACCACCCACCCATTTCAACCAACCGATTTTAACCCCCATAAAACCCCTACAACTTTAACAAAACCAAAACCTCAAATCATTCAATTCATATACTTCATCAAAACTAGATCTAGAATTCGGCGCCATTAACGACTTCCACAGGTTTCGACACGTTTCCACACCCAATCCCGCATTTCAATCATACATCAACAACCAACCATACCACAACAAAAAGGAGAGTTCAAACAATAATCCGGACGGTTTCGATCTTGCGACGCCATTACAGCCCTTTTTAAAGCTTCAACAGCCCACCCATTCAAACCTCCATAACCAAACATAAAACCCTTACTCCCCGACATCAATCAATAAATTCCAAACCACAAAGAAAGAAAAGTTCAAACAGACAAACATGCCGATTTCTTTATGTTGGGCTTTAACTGCCATTAACGCCCATAAAGCTTCGACAGTCAATACAACATAGTTTCAGATTTAATCTATAACCGGGTACAGGAGATTGATCTCTCAGAGTCTGTACACACACACACACATCTCAGATCTCGAGCACACACACATCTCGGATTCGATCAATCGGCGGCGAGATAACACGGTTCTGAGATGATCTCGTACGGTTGTAGAGATCTCGAGTCCAATTTAAAAATATAACCACTCACCTCAGAATACACACGCACCCTTGGTATGAGTGGCGAGATGTGATGATGACCATACACCATCGACTGCGTGGGTAGATTTAGCCTTAAAAAATAGGCTAAATCTACCATGCGCAGTCGTATGGTGTGCTAACAAATCTGGGCCACTCATACCAAGGGTGCGGTGTATTGCATGGCAAGAGTAGTGATCCAAAGGCCCACATTACCTGCACCATCAATATAACCACTCACCTTTGTATTAAAAGCTCGATGAATCCCTCCTAATCCGAATCGTCGTCGGCCCAACGCCTAGCCAACAAGCTTTTATCTCCCTTCTCTTTTTATTTTATTTTATTTTTCTAAGAACCCTATTATCCGGAAAAGTATGAATATATATTTGGGTTTGAAACCCAAGCCCAACATGCACTTCGGGCCCATAAATCAGCCCACATATCCCAAATCCAATCCAGTTGAATTTTTAAATAAATAATTAAATTAATTAATTTAATAAATAAATACATATTTTTGGATCAAGATTTTTTTTGATGCAATACACCCTCACCTCTCAGTGTGTGGCCCCCATGTGAGGGCGCACCATACATCATCTCACAAGATGGATTTAGCCATTTTAAATACGTTACATAAACTCACTTTCATTTTGGGTTCCTAATTACTCAATGGAGAAGGCTAAAAGGTATATGTTTCACCCCCACATACATAAGGCAAACGCCCATTATTAGGGGTCTCCATTTTATTCGTTTAATCACCAACGGGGCTAAAGCCCAATTAAGCTATATCATGGATCAATATATGTATCCCATTAACTCATGTGTCTAAGGCTGAACCTTAGCCACATGGCTTGCCACTAATGTACATTGATTTATGTCCGATTCATTTCTTATCAAAGAGATAATTATCGGTTACAGCTATATTCTATCACAATTACTCAAGCAACAAGATTACTTGAGCTACAAGGACTCTCTACTCTACCTATATAAATACCACATTATTTTTCATAAGGAACTACGTTGAAACTTGATCCCTAGATAATAGATCTTGGGTACGTAGGCAACCATTATTTGGTTCAGTTTCATCTCCCCCAACATCAAATTCCTCTGTTTCTTAGTTCATTATTTACCATTGCTCTCGTTGTGTTGAAGCGGTTTCTTGCAAAAAACATAGATACATTTATGTTTTGAGGTCAGTGCGATGCAATTACATCCGACTTCCGATTTATAGTTAATTATTTTTTGAGGTTATTTCAATGCATTTGCATCCAATTTCTGATTTCCCGTTAGTTAATCTCTAATTTTAGTTTAATACAGTTGCATCCAGTTTTTTATTTTCTGTTAATTATTCTTTGAGGCTAGTTCAATGCAGTTGCATCCAATTTCAGATTTAATGTTAATTGTTCTTTGAGGTTAGTTTAATGCATTTGCATCAAGTTTCCGATTTCCCGTTAATTATTTTTTGAGGTTAGTTCAATGTAGTTACATCAAATTTATAATTTCCCGTTAATTATTCATTTAGGTTAGTTCAATGCAGTTTCATCCATTTTTCAATTTTCGTTAATTAGTCTTTGAGATTAGTTCATTGCATTTGGATCCAGTTTCCGATTTCCCGTTAATAACTTTTTAGGCTAAATCTATGGTGCGCGTGATGTATGGTGTGCCATCACATCTGGGCCACTCATACACAGGGCGGGGTGAGTGTGTATTGCAATGCAAAAGTACTGATCCAAAGGCCCATACGACCTACGCACTAAAGACATGCTCAACTTTTTAAGGTTAGATCAATAGATCTGCATCTAGTTTCTGATTATTTATGATTTGAGATTAGTTCGATACAATTATATCCGATTTTTTATTTCCCGTTAACTATTCTTTGAGGTTATTTAAATGCATTTGCATTTAGTTTCTGATTCCCCACTAATTATTCTATGAGGTTAGTTCAATGCAGTTGCATTCAGCTTTTAATTTTATATTAATTATTTTTTGAGTTAAGTTTAATACATTTGTATCAAATTTCCGGTTTCCCATTAATTATTATTTGAACTTTGTTTGATGTATTTGCATACCGTTTCCGATTTCCCGTTAAATATATTTTCAAGGATTTGCATCCAATTTATGATTTCCCGTTAGTTATTCTCTGACGTTAGTTTAATGCAATTGCATCCAGTTTCCGATTTCTAGTTAATTACTTTTTGAGTTTAGTTTATTGCATTTGCATAAAGTTTCCGATTTCCCGTTAATTACTCTTTGAGCTTAGTTATGTATTTGAATCGAGTTTCCGACTTTCTTATAATTATCCAATGTGGTGTGTAATACCAACTTCTACTAATCCATTTGTAGTACATGCCCTTGCAAACATGACATAAAAAATAAATTATGCTTAATTTACTATGTGGGATCAGCGAAGATTATCCAGTTCCCGATTTTCCGTTAATTATTCTTTAAATTATGCATGGCTCGCTATGTGGAATCTTCAAATATTATCTACAAACGGGTGTTGTTATATTAATTATTCTAAAAAATATTTGCAAATATGCATAACTATTATATATTAAAATTATATTGATTACTCGACCAAATTTCTTATAACGTGAAAAATCTCACTCTCCATTAAAAAAAAATAACTCACCTTTGATAAAACCCCTCAACTTCATTTTGTTGTTTAATAATAGAAGTTTGATTGAAGTTTTGTGAGATTACCTAATAAGGCGAAGTTCATATATATTGAAGCTACTTGAATAGCAAGGATATCCCAAACATACGGAAAGAGATAAGATAAACACCATTTTAAATGCAAAACTGTACTTATCGAGATATTCCCACAACATATAACCCAACTATGTTTTGAGGTTAGTTCAATGTATTTGCATCCAGTTTATGATTTCCCGTTATTTATATTTTGATGTTAGTTCAATGCAGTTGCATCCAATTTCCAATTCCCGTTATTTATTTTTTGAGAGCAGTTCAATGCAGTTGCATCAAATTTATGATTTATCGTTAATTATATATTCTTTTTTCGGTTAGTTTAATACATTTGCATCCAATTTTCAATTTTGTGTTAATTGTTCTTCGAGGTCAGTTCCATGCACTTGCATCCAAATAATTATTGTATTAATCCAAATTCAATAAATGTAAATTATTATTTGAGGTTAGTTATTGTTTGAGGTTAGTTAAATTAATTTGCAACCAGTTCCCGATTTCCCATTAATTACTTATTGAGGTTTTGCATCTAGTGTATTTTTTTTAGATTAGTTCAGTGCAGTTGCATCCGGTTTTCGATTTCCGTTAATTATTTTATGGCTAAATCTATGGTGCTTAGATGTATCGTCGTCTTGAGATACATCTGGGCCACTCGATCACACACGAGAGGGTGGGTGTATTTCATCAAAGAAGTATCTTGATCCAAAGGCCCATACTGCATGCATACCATACAGCATGCGCACTGAAGACTAACTCTTATTTTATAAGATTAGTTCCACACATTTGCATTATATGTTTCCAATTTATAATTAATTTTTCTTTGAGGTTAGTTCAATGCAGTTGCAACCAATTTCAATTTCCGTTAATTTAATCTTCGAGGGTTAGCAGTTAGCTCAATGCATTTGCATCCAATTTTCGATTTTTTCCAATTATTTTTTCATGTCAGTTTGATGTATTTCCATCCAAGTTTTGATTTCCTGTTAATTATTCTTTGAGGTTAGTTTAATGTAGTTGTATCCATATTCCGGTTTTATATTAATTACTTTTTAAGATTAGTTTAATGTTTGCACTTGCATCCAGTTTCCAATTTATTGTTAAATATTATTTGAGGTTAGTTCGATACATTTGCATCCAGTTTTCGATTCCCCATTAATTGTTTTTCGACGTTAGTTTCATTTAGAATACATATTTTAAAATATTTGTCATTATTGTTTTGTTGTTATTTTGTGATGTTATTTTTTGTATAATAACTATGTTTTGAGGCCATGTTAAGGATATATTCAAAATATGTCGGTGCTTTATCATAGACACTAAAATTGTATGATTTGTAATAGGGAATTAGTTTCTACAAATCACCTAATTTATAGTATTTTTTTTATTTGATCAAATATATAAGAATTGGAACACTAAAAGTGTTTGATTCGTAATAGGAAATTACCTTCTACAAATCACATATTTTCTAGTATTTTTTATTTTATTTAATCAAATAGATAAAAATTGGAAATACACTCAAACTCTCCAAATATAAGAATTGGAAATATACTCAAACCTTCCAAAGAGATCCCATGTACGTGGGATTGTAGGATAGAAAATACAATAGGTCTCTGCTTTAGTATATAGATAGTAGATTGCTTTAGATATATCTACGATATTTGCATATCAAACAAGGGAGGGGTTCTAGGGACATATTTTAGCTTAACACGTAAACAAACTCAAAATCGTTAGGGCATTTATAAGTTTTGAATTAGGCTAATTTTTTTTGTTGATATGATCTCCTAACTATTCTAAACATTCTCACAAATAATAAAAAATCAAAAAATTCAAAACTTGTTTAATGTAGTTAACAATTTACAAAATTTGGCTAATTGTAGACCGTTCATTTTCACCATTGTTGATACTGTATTTAGCAAGTTTATAATATATATATATATTTTTTTAAAATATTTGTGACAATGTTTAAAATAGTTAGAAAATCATATCCACAAAAATTAGCCTAATCCAAAACTTATAAATGCCCTAACAATTTTGAGTTTGTTTAAGTGTTAAGATAAGATATGTACCTTGAACCCCTCCCATCAAACAATGTAAAATGTCCCCAAAGATGGGGATATATCCACGATACATATCAAGAAATTGAGTATCGATAAACACTCATATCCTGATATTTTGTACTATGGTTTGAACTGCCCGATTCAAGTTATGAACCAGTGAACCGGTCAACTCGGTTGTTCAAATGTTAAAAAACGTGTTTAACTTTGGAGTTTTCAATTAACCTGGCCATGTTGATTCAACCAAATACTTCCTTTAGTTGCCTCAATTATAATTGAGCCATTATAATTACAGGTTATAATCATATCGCTAAATCTACGATGTGTCAAAGTGCGGCCGTACCAAAAACTAATGGCTAATTTTCTCTAACTAGTGGTCTAACCTTCCGTCAAAAACAGTTCTAACAAAGAACCGCCTCGGTTTTATTTGAACTAGTGGTCTAACCTCGATCCGTCAAAAACCAGTTCGACTTTGACCCATATCGGTAAGGTTGACGAAATTTAGTCAAATTTCCATCGGTTCTAACTTATGATACTCAAATTTCATAGGGTCATCGGGTCAATGCAAATTTCAAAATTTTTCTGAAAAGAAGGAAACCAAAGCAACCCGAAATTTGGGCTAAATTTGGAAACCAAAAAATCCGCTCTATCATTATTTTGAATCCTTTTGAAACCTCAAATCCTCAATATCCCCATATAATCGCTATATATATATATATATATATAATATATATATATATATATATAAAATTTTTTTTTTTTGGTAAGCCTGTTTTTTAAATGAGATCAGTAACTCTTTGATGTTGGCGGGGTTCGAGCCCCAGACCTCTGGTATCATCACCCAAAGGTTTTACCGACTTTGCTAGTCGGCACCTGCAATCGCTCATATATGAGGAAACAAAACCTCCCTTTCTCTCCTCTCTCCCTCACTGGCTAGTACACACTATTTTTTAACTGCTGCTGTGCGATATTCTAAACTAGCTAGGGTAAGTAGAATACTCCACTCATCTCTCCATTAATTGTTAACAATTTGTTTTTCATCTCATTCTTAATTTATGGTTTTTCGTTTCTGTTGCTTAGATTTTGCTTGCATTGATTCTGCTTTGATTTTCTTGCTTCAAAGGTATGTTTTACGAGGATGTTTTATATTTTGTTAGTTATTGATGTGAATTTAATATATCGATACTGTTCCGGTTTTGCTTGGTTTGAAGATACTTTATTTTTATCTTATTTGTTTGAAATTAGTATCTTCATACTGTATTATAATTTTGGTTGGTTCAAGGGTGTTTACTTCACAATGATTTTATTTCGCTTGAAATTATGGGGGTGTTTCAATTTCCGCATAAACTCTAAAAAATAATAGAGCGAAAAAAAAAGTCTTGTTTCTTGAGTAAATTGGACGTATTTTCAAGTGAGCGACGAACGATCTAGGCTGGGGGTGTTACGCGGGACAAAAGGGAGTTTGGTTGGTTTCTGTCAGTCCTCAAGCGACCCACTTTGGAGCATTGGTACTGGAACGGACCTATTCACTCACAAGAACGAGGCCTCAAGATAGTAGAACCAAATACTTATTCACTTGCAACCCATGGTAAAGAAAATGTACAATAGATTTAGCCATATATTAAGAAGTAGTCTTGAGATGTATCGTCGGCGATGATGGGGCCTTTGGATCAAGACTTTGTGATGCAATACACACGCACCTCCTCGTGATGAGTGGCGAGATGTGAGAGCGTACCATACATCTCGCAAGACAAGATACTTTATTCACTTGCAACCCATGGTAAAGAAAATGTACAAGATGGATTTAGCCATATTAAAATGTGTCAGGTATTTAAGTTAGTTAAAATTCACCATCTGACCAAATCATGTCATATACATTCTACATATATGGTACAAAGGTTTAAATTCCATGAAAACTAGATAAATTTGTCCAAAGTATACATAGCAAAAATAAATATGCAACCCGCATAGGGTACTACCAAAAATATCTACAATATTTAGCCAATAATTAAAAAACGCTATATATATGCAGGACGAGTCCGATGCACTAGGACTACTTCACTTGGTCATCTTGCTTAGTGTGTTTACACTTAGGTGTTCATTCTGTGTCCGACCATACTAGCTTTCGTAATTAGAGTAGGACTACATTAAATATTCTGGTCGTGTATAATTTTGTTGTTGTTCATCATGTATTTTGGACAATTTGTAGTTTCTTTAAGTTTGTTATATATATTAACTTGTGTAAATGGCACCACACGATGAAGCAGTGGTGTTTAGTTTTGTTACAAAGCTTTCGCACTTGTGTTATCTTTTGTGTTGTGGGTGGCAACTTGGCTTGTTCGGAGGACTCGTGTCATCGAGTCACCACAGGTGCGTTCCACAACCAGGATGCCCCAAAGGGGACCCTGATAACTTTTTCTATATAAATGATGCATAAATTGCTTAGGCTTAAGAGTCACGGAAAATAAATAGATTGTTCCATGTTATGTGATTTCATTGCTACAGCTGACCCAATCCCCATATGTTGACCGGACTGGTACACATCGGTTATGTCATGGTGTTATATCCATGTCAGGATACAATACCACTCTCGCACCAAACATTTTATACTAGGTGCACGGGATGTGTTGCATTGCATATAGCCACGTCTCAAGTTTGTGAAGGTGAGATTAGGTTTGTTTACTTGTCTTGTTAGTGAGTTGTCTCTTTTGAGAGAAAGAAAAGAATGTGGGAGACGGAGCAATTGAGACAGACCTGGGATGGTTGACCCAATTATGGTTGGATATAATATCCCCATTTGTTTGAATTGTATCTAAATTTCTTGATTTTGATGTACATTCTCTTTAACTTAAGTTACCTTTTTTCTTTTCTTTTTTAATCCTTGGGCAGTTCCTAGTATCTCATACCAATCATTTGGGATATGTGGCTAACTTACTAGAGTAGTTAGGGTTTCAAACAGACTTAAAAGGTAAATTGATGATATTGGAGGATAGTGTTTTGGGAACAATGCTAGGTCAGGGCTTTTGCTTGGTATAGCTCTAACTAAAGGCAAGTGATTCTACATTGGTAGAAAATGGGTATTAAAAACAATAAGCTTTAATGCTCTATTGTCATGCGTACTAAACTATCAAATACTCAATATTGCTTATAAATATTATCTTCCATATCGTTCATCTCTTTTTCAATTTGTAATGTATTTGAGTATGCCTGGGGATGCAATTTTGTACTCTACTCTCCACTGAATGAAAGCCTACAGTGTATTGTGGAAAAAGACTGTCTTGGGATACAACTCATTGAATGCAGGTTTGGGTCGCCCTGAACCCCTAACCTTTTCATAACAAAAAAGAACAAAAAACATTACATTTACTGCATTCACACTTCTTAAACAAGCTGTTGGAGCTTCTTTGTGGTGCTCATTTCTTCTTGCAGTTTAGTTAACTATAAGAAAATAAGAGGTCAGATCTCTTAACACTGCATTTGACTAAGCCTTTCCCATTTACCGCTTCCACGTAATTTAATTGCTTGCACGAAGTGTTCTTTGCATCATAGCATTGTACTGATTACCTCCATCTCTATGGAATCAGAAAAACTTGAAACGCTTATTGCTTGCATCTTTCCTTGCATTACCTTTGTTACGATAATAAGGATATTTAGGTCATTCTGTAAGGGTATTGTAATCAACTGCAGGGCATATATTTGGGGTATGTATATATTTGTGTTAGGTTTCTAGGGTTATTGAACAAGTCAATAGAATGTAGCCTTTAGATTTGTAATACCTTAACACTATTGTCTTTGCATCAGGTGTTGGTGAGCTCTTACTATTGATTCTAAACATGCACATTTCATATGTTCTTCTAAATGTTGATTCGCTAAACCGTAGACCTACTAGGGCATTAGGTCTAGCTCAAGACTCTTCGTATGTGAATTTCCATGGTTATGACTTCAATTAGTTACATGGAGTAAAGTATTTTACTTAGTTCATGTTCAAGAATTAATATGTTGCAAAACGCTATGCACTAGTGATAGGTAGAGCAATAAAAACAATTGAGATAATGATTGTAAACAAAATCGATAAGTAAGATTAACTACTAATTGTTTACTTGGACTCGATTAGATGCCATTAGGGATTTCATTGCTTCTCTTTTTAGATTTTTCATTGAATTTCCTAAGAATCATATGAAACTTTTTGAACCAACTAACAAAATCCACATTCAACCAAATATATTTTTGGAATTATTTATGTTCGAAGTTACACACTTATCCAAAAAGCTTGGTGCCTAAGTATCATCTAAAATAGATCATCATATTTGTCCATCACTATCCAAACTGCTATTGTGTAGCTATTGGACTCCACCCTACTAGAAAATTTTCCTAACTCGTACCATTCATTATGTGTGCTGTGTGCAACATTCATTCCTCCAAGGCTCCATGGAAGCTGCAAAATCCTAGCTCACTTCATTAACACTCAAAACTCACAAAGCATTATAATGTAGTAAAGTATGCCATTAAAAACGCTTCACTAAAAATTAGTATATACAAATAATTGTCTATATCAATATGTTTGACATACATGATAGTATGTCATATGAATAGTCATATCCAAGAAAGTATGTCAAGAGTATCAAATCATACACCTAGGGTTAGATTCTTTGCAAAATCCCATGGAATGTTGGTGAATTCAATGGAACCATTATGTTTCGATTTGTCCGATCCCAAATTCAACTCTGTAAAGGCCTACCCGAAAGCAGATAAAAACGGCTATCTCTCGCATCAAGTATGTTGAATTGTTTGATTCCCCAAGTTTGGAATGGAGAAGGTTGAACGACTTGACTTGGCATTTTATGATGAACGATCGCAGCTGGCTGCAAAAAAGGATATCTTCACGGGTCTCTTTATGAGGAAGGCATATTGGTATTTAACATTGCCCTTGAATCTTGGACGAGGATGGGCTACCGAGACTAAATCCCCACCAAAGTCGTACAAACCGTTTCAGGTTTAATGGTACTATTGCTATTATGTTCGTTCTCCGAGGTGAGGAGAACAATGCTACCGAGAAATTAGAATTTAGGGTTTTACATGATTACGACAACAGGTTGTGGAGTGAACCGAGGACGATTCGTTGGACAAATTGTATTCACTATTCACTACATTACCGTCACCCGTTTTCGTTGACCTTCCCACGTAAAAATATTGCAGTTTTTTTTGCAATGACGGCGGTATCCTCCTTACGCGATTTCAGTGAAGAGAAGTTGTTATTTGTCAAAAGAATCCCAACCATCGGCAATCACTCCATTCTCCCATTCATGTCGACATCAATCTTTCTAGTTTATTATCGATTCGGTTTCTTTATGCTTGTTCTTTAAATAAACAATGTAGTTTCGTTATATCGCCAATGTAGTACGGGTTATACCGCAATTAAACGAGAACATAATCAATTTGTTTGTTTGTAGCAGTCCTAATCAAATAGCACTCATAATGAAATAGCCTAATCAATTGTAGAGGTTTGGTGTTTAGGGACAACGACCGATGACTTGGTACGAACCGGTGGAACACGACTGATGTGTGGACACGTTATCGGGTGTAGAACGGAGAGTACTTACACAAGCTCCCTTTATTTTTGGGCTAAATCCATCGGCGCGAGATGTATGGTCGCCCTCACATCCGGGCCACTCATCCACCGGGGGTTGTGTGTGTATTGCATCACGGCATCGATCCAAAGGCCCCACATCCTGCACAAGACGATACATCTTAGAGACCCATAGATGCAAAGATTGCGATGCAATACACGCCACTCCTTGTGTGTGAGTGGCCCAGATGTGAGGGCGACGATACATCTCGCCGCGACAAGAGATTTAGCCTAAAACTAAAGCCAAAATAAAGTTTTGGAACCATCCTAAGTCGGGTTTGATTGGCGAGTGTATCATTGTTTGTCAGAGAGGAGATAGAGAGAGTTTAACTTGTTATTTTATTTCTACCAACCAATCACGGTTTTGCCTTTTCGGTTTTTGAAAGGTTTTCATCCCTTCATTCTATCCTAAAAATCCCCAAAGGAATGGCCACACCGTTTGGGAAAGAAATTTTTTCCATCCTTTGGCCATCACCATTTGGACTTAGTCCAAAAATTGATCCATGTCATTTTTTATTTGAACTTTGAAAAATATAAAGTTTGAGTTTGGGGAAGTTATCTTAGGTTGGGACTTAGGATTGAGGTCAACTTTGAGTAAGTCCCAAGATGTTATCCGGTCAGTTTAAGTTTGGGGTTTCAATTCAATTTTTTGGGGACCAATGGCATACTTGTAATAATGGTTTTTTAGATTTTTGAAACCAATGGCACACTTGTAATAATTGTTTTTGATCTTCCTAACACAAATTGGATTAAATGGGACTAATAAAAAACCAAAGCAACTAATGAACCAACAAAATATACATTTTCAGCACCATATACAATGGATAATCACATTAGCATCCAAGATCCACATTCTAAATTTATAGGCAAAAACTAACTAAAGCACCGAATGACCCCACGCCACCAAACTTAAAGAATAAACACAAAATGGATCACCATTTTAGTTCCTACATTCCAAATCATTTTTATAGAGATGATATAGCAACCATTCCCTACGCCTCTCTAGCCTTTTAACACCATGAACACCCTTGCTTTTTGTCATCATCAAGGAGCTCTAAAGCTTTAATGAAAGTAATGCTATCTAGGTCGCACATTTTCTAATTCAAAAATGATCTTTGCTTCTTCCGATTAGGGTTCAACACTAGAACCAGTAATTTGTTTCTTCATATTCAATGTTAAACATTTTCAGAAGTCAACATTTCATGCCATGAATTACCTCTTCCATACCCTCTCCACTTTTTCATATTTTCCTTTAGTTGATTGATTGTTTTAATTGTTTATTGATTGATCGATTCCTAATAGCATTAGTTGATGGGACTTGAACATTGTTCATCACCTTTTGCCTTTGTAAAGAAATAAAAAAAACATATTTAATTAATCGATCGATTGATAACCTTAATACTACTCGACTCTTCAAAGCGTACGACATAGAAAATGACGCCAACAATACATGTGTTTACCAAGTTACCAACTAAGTCTCAGATAGTTCATTTATCCTATTCATAATCCATAAACCAAAATGAAACTGAAAAGGGACTCGACCATTTTGATCCTACCATGGCCCAAAGCAGTCTAATTCTTCATCTACTAAGTTGATCAATCGCCGATTTTGGGGAGGAGTCACGAGAGTTCTCCTCTGCTTCAGAAGCGCTCTTGTTTCCCTATCCGATATATTGATTCAAGAAGAACCAAGCCTGCATCTAGACTAGAGGCTGCCTACGACCTCGAAAATCGATACGCTTGATTTCTTTCTTGAAAGTTGAAGATTTCCAGCTGATTTGTCCGGGCCATATATGAAACCTGAAATAAAAAGTTTTTAACTTCTCTCGAGGTACCAATCAACCACCCTAAATGAAAAGCACAGATTAGTTGGTAACTTGGTAAAGCACATGTATTGTGAGTAGGTGTAATTTCTATGTCGGGATTAATTGGATGATTTTTCATAACACTACATTTCTTTACAAATAATTATTTTAATATATTTAACTTTGAAATACCAACATAATGAACCAATTAAGAACCCAATCAATCAATAAACAATTAAAACACTCAATCAACTAAAATAAATATGATTAAAATGTAGAACTTTACAATCGGAGGGTTGGTCGGGCAATCATGGAAAATGTTGAGTTCAATGTTTAACATTGAAATAGTGAACAAATTACCGGGTTCTAGTGTTGAACATAGCCATTAGCCTAATCGGCCGAAAGTACTTCATTTTTGAATTAGAAAAATTGTTAGTCGGTCTAGATAGCATTACTTAGCATTACTCATTGATTACTCGGGAGGAGTACTTGATGATTTAAAAAGCCGGACTAAAAGCTCTATAAAGATGTACAAATGCTCCAAAAATAAAATGATTTCCAAAATGATATATTACTTAAGTTTGGTGGAATGTGGGAACTAAAGTGAGAGAGGAGAAAATTTGTGATTTCGGGGGAATGAAATTTTGCAAATTATCTTTTCGAGGGGTCATTGGGGAAATTAGTTGGTTAATGGAAGACCATTTTAGAATGAATTTTTGATTCTTGATTTAATCCATTGTAAGGTGCTAAAATTATTCTCAATATACCTTGTTGGATCCTCCTAGTTGGATGAGGACTTGCCCGATTAGTACCAATGGCAAAGACGATGAAGCCTCACCTCCACTAAACCCTAACATCTTCATCACTCAAAGTTCTCTCAATCCATCGGATCAACAAAACTTCCCCACTCAAACTATCATTGGTCATTGACATTGCAAAATAAAAAGAAGAAGAAAGATCAATTTTTATTAAAAGCACGCAAGTCCCATAGCAAAGGATGGAAAAAAAACTTTCTTTTATATTTTTTCCTTTGATTGAAAGAATGAAGGGACAAAACCTTTGACAAACCGAAAAAGGCAAAACCCTTACCCTTGGACTAAGTCCAAAACCGACAAAACCTTTCGTGATTCCCATGAGACAAAGAAATGATAACTCCAAACGGTGTCGTCTAACACGTGTTCCAAAACTTTATTTTGGCTTTCTAAGTCAAATCCCAAAACAACATGGCCACATCGTTTTGGACTCAAATCCGCATGGTATGGCCATGTCGTTTGGGATTTGAACTTTGAAAAAATTTAAAGTTCTGTTTTTGGGTTCTTGACCGGTGGGCGGGTCGTTGGACTAAGTCCCAAACGGTGTGGCCAAGTCGCTTGTAATAAGTCCCAAACGACCTATCCGGTCGCTTAAGTTTGGGGTTTTCGAATTCAACTTTTTGGGACCAATGGCATACTTGTAATAATTGTTTTTTTTTTTTGAGATTTTTTTGAGACCAATGGCACACTTGTAATAATAGTTTTTTTTGTGGGAGTCTGCCCAACACAAATTGGGGTCCGTAAGTAACAAATACTTTAGATTTTAGAATGTGGGGACAAGAGTGATGATCCATTTTGTCCATGTTGCTGAAAATGTCAATTTTGTTAAGGATAATTTCATGAGGATTTGATTACTCATTAGGTGCTTTGGTTTTTATGACTATGTAATTATTGGGTCATGACTTAATGAAGTTAGAATTTATTTTGGATTTGGTACTTCTTGTTGTTATGTTCTCTCTCAAAAAACCTCAAAGAAACCATCTAAAAGTTTTCTCTAACTCTCTCACAAAGGAAAGAAAATGTCATATCTAACTCTCTCACAACTAAAAGTCATTTTTTTCACTCTCTCTCTCTTAAATTAGATGCCATTACATGAGATTTCATTGCTTCTCTTTTTTGGATTCCACTCTTTTCTTCGAATTTCCTAAGAATCATATGAAACGAAAATTTGAACCAACTAACAAAATCCATATTCAACCAAATACTATATTTTGGAATTATTTATAGTTATTTATAAGTTCCAAGTTACACACTTATCCTAAAAGCTAGGTGCCTAAGTATCATCCAAAATAGATCATCATATTTATCCATCACTATCCAAAATGCTATTGTGTTAGCTATTGTATTGACTCCACCCTACTAGAAAATTTTCCTAACTTCGTACCATTCATTGACGCGTGCAACATTCATTCCTCCAAGGCTCCAAGGGAGCCGAAAATCTCAAAACTCACAAAGCATTATATCGTAGTAAAAGTATGTGATTAAAATTCACTAAAAATTAGTATAGACAAATGTATATATATCATTCTCGTTTGACATACATGATAGTATGTCATCCTAATAGAGTCATCCAAGAAAGTATGTCATAAGTAACACCTTTCAAGGTACTATGTTTCATAACGCTATATGTGATTATAAAGAACATACATAGTATCTACATACCCAACGCTGCACCTAATGTATTATGTAAAAATAATTAATGGAGCGATAATTAAGAGGATAATTAATTGTTAGATCTTAATTGTCTCAGTAGTTTATATGGGCCTATAAATAAGAGTAATACTCGTCACACTCCGAACTATGATCAATCATCGCTGATAGTCCAATTGTGATATGAACAAAGAATGTTCATAGCTCATAATATGATTAACTCTTAATATCACTGTTCATAGTCCAATTGTGGTAACTCTTAATATGATTAACTCAAAACCAAAACTGAAAACTCTAATACGACTACCAGCCTTTTATATAGGCGAAATACCCCCGATTACCACAAAACTTGAAAATTTTCAAAAATGGAAAGTTTTGGGATAACCACATATTAAGAAACTACTAATCAAAAATATAACTAACACAGTGGCCAAATAAAAACGGACTCTCCTATCAAAAGATATAGCAAAAACAAAACTTTCCTAAAATGGCAAAAAACGTGATTTATGAAATTTCCTAAACGATGGATTTAAGGCCCGAGGGTGGTGCCCACGCAAAGCAGTGGGTTATGCTTATTTTGACGTTTCTGATCAAATATGGCCGCGTCCATGTCTTTCCGACTTTGTTGCCCGCTTTTCCAGTTCATTGACATATGCCAAGTTCATTGACATATGCATTGGCAACCTGTACTGCATCACATATGCCAAGTTCAATGACATATGCATTGGCTAATGCATCATCAATGGTTGTTCACATGAACAATGAGTGTTCATAGGTCATGTTAAGATATGAACAATGAGTGTTCATAGCTCATATTGGGGTTTGAATAGTGATTGTTCATACCCCAAATAGGTATGAACAACCACAACGCATAATCACTTTCATATATCAAGTAGAGGGTCAGAAAAATACCAAAATGCACAAAGCATGTGCACCCTTCTAACACATATCATAGATTATGTATTAACCTACAAACCAAGCAACCTAGCAACCAAAAATACTTACATTTTTCACAAATTACGCCTTTATTTTTCTCTTGGACAATTTCTCGAGTCTTATTTTCCACAGCTTCTACACATTCTTCCCCGGATTGTTTAGGGCTATTTCTCCTCTGGGGATTTCCATCTCTCTGCTTTCTTCTTCCTCCCTTTTGTTTGAGAAATGTTGGGATTCAAAATCAATATCTGAAATAAAAAGATTTGGAAGTCAAAATATATATTATATATATATTTTTATCAAATTAAACATTATAATAAATCAAATAACATTAAACACTAAACCTATATCAAATTAAACATTAATATCACAATCATAACCTGTGGAGGGTATCAAAGAAAGACTCTTCAACTTCATTATCTTCGCCTCCTTCGCTCAAGCTATATTCAACGTTGAGACATGCTTAGCCATTTCATCCATCTTTTCTATAAAATATGAATAAGCCTCAACACTACTCCCCGCGATCGTAAGCCACTTGAGAAGCAACCTTGATACAATGAGCCACTCTCAAAAGTTCATGGTTTTCATGGCCGCCACTAATCCAAAGATGAAACTCCGCTCTATACGCGTGTGTGCCTTTTGCATCCACCGCTTCAAAAGAAAATGCCTTGGAATCTCTTCGATTTCGGAACGCTGAAAAATCTTTAACATGTGACCACAAAGTAACCCCATAAACTGAAAAATACTTACATTCACAGTCTCCCTCTAAGGTTCCTCTATTGAAACTCACTTTCCAAACGGACTTCTTCTGCGGGTTTCTGAATTTCACCATGTAGCTTCCGGTTCCATTGTTGACAATCTCGTCCCCATCAATTTTGTACTCCATCTTTGCCTTCTCTAATTGCTCCTTAAATATATTGAATGCATTAATCGTATAGACCTTCGCAGCATGCATAAGGAGGAAAGCATCTTTAGCCACAATTTGTGAACTATGCTCGGTCATGTAATCAAGATCTCTTTCATTCCTAGCAATCAAAGCCAAAGATCTCTCATTACCATGTACAAACTCCATCAAAGATAGTGCTCGAATTTACTTAATTGGTCGTGAACGAGAATTCATCGATTCACTCCTCCCAATCCAGATGCATACCAAAGAAAAAAATGTGTCACCGAGATAACAAGGAACCCATTTCTCCCGCATATTATACATTTCTGTCAACCAAGGATTTGCAGACAACTCATTCTTCTCTATTATTGTACACCGTCTTCTTTCAAAACCAGCAATCTTATACGAGGAGAGACCCTAGCAAAAGGCCAGAAGCAATGGTGGGAGAATAGACCCAATTTTGTTTATAGGTTAGAGAATCAACACTCTACTTATTTCAGATTTATTTCTTAAAAATTTAGGAAATGTATGTTGGAGTGGTCTACCCAGGGCCCTCACAAAATGTATACTGTTTTTTCTTTGCTATCTAATACATACAATTACCCTTTAGCAAAAAAAAAATACGAGGAGAGAAATAGTGTTATTCAGGTCAGTTACCAGTGTCTCAATTTTAGTAAAGGATAGCTTCTCTTGAAATTTCTGCATAATATGCCAAAGACAGTAACGATGACGAGTATCAGGGAACACTTTTGCAATGGCTGCAGTCATCGCTCTATCCTGGTAAGTGATGATTGATTGCAGTTGGCGACGACCACCCATGGCTGCAAGCCGGCCTTAAAAACAACCATATGAATGTATCTTCTCGTCTCATCAAGTAACGGTACAAGAACCAAATAACTGAATCGACCGCATGATGCCGATTGACTCCGGTAAAAGGGCAAAAGGCATAGAGTATGCATTCGTGACGCGTTATGTGGTATCAAAAGAGACAACATCCCCGAAATACTCATACTGCACTCGAGACCTCCCATCAACCCAGAAAAAGTTTACTGCAGTTCCATTTTGATCTAGATCAATAGCGTAGTAAAACTGGGGATTCTCGGCACTCTTTTGCATAAAATATTTAAGCACGGCAGTTGCATCACCTTCTTTAGGCATCTTTCTAGTCAAACCATAATGATGGTTCCAAAGAATCCTTATTTGTAATGCTAACCCAACTTCTTCCCCACTAAAAACAAATTTAACTTTTTACCGACAGTAAAACCGTGGTTCACCAAAAATCCTAGCTCATAATGTAGTAAAGTATGTCATTAAAAACGCTTCACTAAAAATTAGTATAAACAAATAATTGTCTATATCATTATGTTGATGATAGTATGTCATCCTCCTAATAGTCCATAGCCAAGAAAGTATGTCATAAGTAACACCTTACGGAAGGTACTATGTAAAAATAATGATGTATGTTATTATAAATAACATACATAGTATAGTATGTCATGGAAAATATCATAGCATACCGTCATACATAACAAAGTACATACCCAACGCGGTACGAATGTATTATGTAAAAATAATTGTAAATATGCTTTTAATTAACATACATAGTATAGTATGTTATGCAAAATTTCATAGAGTACAGAGTACGTGGTCTACTACCCGGTACATAAGAATTAAGGATAGTTTTATAAACAGAAAGTATATCATACTTTATGCCAAATATATGCAACTAGAAATGGCATTGTGGAAGCATGCGACATATGCAGTGAGATGTCAATGATTGGAGTTTTTACCTTGCGAAAGTATGTCACTTAAAGTAAGTGACATACCGAATTGGCCGCGATTTTTGTAAGAAGTGACATAACATATAAGTATGACAGCTTATAGTGTCATATCTACTCATGAGCTTATATACCGACATTATATGGACGACACTGAATAAGCTATGCACAACACTATATAACAAAGAAAGTTTATATCTACGACAATGTATAAGCTGTCCAACAAGAGTATGAACATTCGTTGTTCATAGTCCGACAAGAGTATGAACATTCATTGTTCATAGTCCAACAAGAGTATGAACATTCACTGTTCATAATTCAATGGTATGAACATTGAATGTTCATGGGTCAATTTGAGATACCCCCTGTTTGAGCCACTAGGAGTATGAACACTTAAAGTCCACTATGTAGTATGGAGGGACAATAGAGTAGCATTGAAGATAAGATAAGAGAGTGAAGATAAGATAAGGGTATAAAATATATTTCACCCGGTTATAAAATTTTGGCAGAGAACAACAAATTCTAAGAACATTCAACTAGTATACCGCATGGCAGTGGGGGAGTGAGCGGAGCCTTGGGGGAGAGAGAGAGTTGGGTGAAGGAGAAAGGGTATTGGGGCTTAAGAAAAAAATGAGAGAAGTTGAGGACGTGAGACGAAAACCAACCAACTTGGTTTTGTCCGCATACCCCCCCTTCGCTAAGATCGTTAAGCTCCGCTCACTTTCGACAAGCATGAAAAATGTCATAACTAAATCAAAATGAAAGAGAGATGAACCTACTCTAAGCCTACGATGGTTGGCAATGAAATTTCTAGTGGAGGAGTTGTCAACAATGGGAATTTGTGGCACTTCGTTACATTTTCTTTTTTTCGGTTTGGGTGCTTGATCCTCCTCGTTTCGTGGAGGCATGTTTAAAATGACGGTTTAGAACATTGATAGTTAGGGTTTAATGATAATTGTAATCTCCATGAAGTCATTGCTACATATGATATCCCAAACTTTATAAAAAATGTTTGAAAAACAAAAGTTTGTGCAAAACGTGATTAAGAAACATTTGTCAGAGATTAAGATGTGTATTGGACTCTGGGTTGCTCGTTCCATTGCCAATTCACTAAATTAATGCAAGTTCAAACAAGTGCCAAAATTAGTTATAAAAACAGGATTCAGAGTACACTGCAGAGCATCATAAACATACTCTGACTTGTGTTTACAAGAGAAAAAAAAAATCTCTTTGCATTTCTTCAGATGACAGAATATCCTTGCTAGTTCGCCGATCCACTGAATTCTTATTACTTAATTAAGATAGCTTGTTCTAGAACCCATCAGGTCCCTCGCTCACTTTGTCTTTAAAAAGCAACCGGTGTTCTTTTGTCACAACACAAGTGATAAAGCTCACCGGCCTGAAGCTCGATACGCCTTTGGTTCCTACCTTAAACCGACAAAGCACTTACCATATTCTTGCATTTTAATGCTATTTACAGAGCACTTAACAAAAACTAGTTAATACCATTTCTGACATATTCTAATACATTCTGCAATTTATGACAGTATATACTATATACACATACACAAAATAGATATTAATGCCAAAAAACCCTGTCAGTACAAGGATAGTTACGAAAGGTCTAAATCCATAACATTTTTTGGAACCCTTTTATACCACTTCACGATCCTTGGTTCCATTATAGTTGCCCAATCCCAAGCTTCTGTCCATGCAAATGACTCCCACCCTGGAGCAAGTGGCGGAATAGGACTATCATCTTCAAGCACGAGTTTCACAAAATGTGTGCCTCCTCCAATGTGGCCTATTGCCGCTTATCCGACACGAAGTTGGATCAGAGTCCACAAAGGAAAGGAAAGTATGACATACATTCTTTCTCCAAATGACGACAAGGACACACCGAAAAGTATTAGCGCTAAAAATCCCATTGAAGGAAGTTCAAACCATTCTTTGGGGTTCATCGTGATATGGAACTCAGTACATCGTCGTAGATTTGTCTTGATCGCTTCTTTTCGTTCTTCTCCACCCATCATTGAAGTATAATCTGCCTCATGGGAAATCAACTCTGTCAACATAAGAGCCCTCACAAGAATCCATGCATCACCTCCATTAGACCCTAAGCATCGTGGTAATCGCTAGCTTAAATCCACAATGTCCATTCGGTTCAACATCTTGCCAATCCACAATGAAGTCTCAGATCAATGGATTTAAGTCAATGAGCCCATCATCCCATTTAGACCCAATTTTAGGTAAATCTACAAACACTTGAAGATGAGTTCTTCTTGGTTTTCTTTTGCATGGTACCAACTTCTTGGCTTTACTATTCTTGCTTTCTTGAGTTACAATTTGTTCCTCAACTGTTTGTGTATACTTTCGAAGTCAAGGCTCTCTCTTTGTGTCCCTTTTATCTTTACAAGTCTTCACACCAATTTTTATTCCAGGTGGCCTACCCCTCACATTGGTGTTGACCCGAGGCTCTCGCCTGAAAGTTGCCTTTGGATCACCTAGTTCTACACACTTTTTCAGCATCAAAACCTTTTGTTCATCTGAGAGCGACTGAAACTTCTTCTGAATCTGAGCAATCTCGGGCTGAATATCAAAGTTAGGAAGATCAATCGGAGTGCTACTAAGCTGTCTCCACCTAGGGTGTATCAAAGATAAGGGGATGCTTCCCCTACCAATTAGAACAATTTCACATAACTCATGCGCAAGGAAGCCCATACATACTCTTGTAAACACAACGACAACGAATTTCATCTGTCCCAACTCTAACAGACCTTATTAGCTCTTTTGCTATCAAATCCAATGCATCTCTAGAAATGTACCCTCTAAGTTGCACATATGTGTTTTGTTTGTAACGATGATCCCAGAGATTCAAGCTCCTATTAAAAGAACTTTCAATTTCTGTCACTTGGTTTGTCAGGAGATTATTAATCAAATTAAAGTTTCGGCAGAAGTTACCATTATTGCTAGAACGCAAATGCCTCTTCAAAGAGGAATGCATACTTTCAATTCGGTTACTGCTCGAAGTACCAAAATGCATATGGAGATCTATCCAAGCCGAGACAAACCTTTCTTTGTACTTCGAAAGCCACTGGTCTTCTATGTATTCCACAACACCATAATGATCTCCGTACTCAAGTTTAAAACAACGTAGGTGTTCCAAGTACTTAACTTCAGTACGAGCTATTATCACTGTTTCGAACATAAACATAAATTGTTCATACTCAACAAATTTCTCAAATGTTTTTTTGGCCTTTGTCTCGATGTTCCTCCTGATGTGAACTCGACACAAGAAGTGTGCAGCTTTAGGAAACACTATAGCTATCGCATCCATAAGTGCCAACTCACAATCAGTCGTAATTATCTTTACAGAAGTAGCTTTGTAGTCCAGAATATCACGCAACCTCTTCAAAACCCATAGGTAAGAACCTTCTTTCTCACTCTCCAAATACCCAAAAGCAATACAGAATGTCTTCATCGTGGATGTGAACCCAACAACTTCAAACAATGGCATCTTGAAGACATTCGCCTTGTAATGCGTGCAATCCATGACAATGACCTCGGAAAACACTTTGCCAAATGAATTGATTGGGGATGTGCAAACAACAAATCTCTACATTCACCATTCTTTGGATTATCCCTATGAAACTCGTGGTACCCAAATTCTTCTAAATTTCTTAGAAATTCTTGCATTTGGTTTCTTCCACTCAACCGAACCAACCGATTCTTGTGACGATAATTGTATAAAGTGCTTTTGTTTGACAAATTATTGTCATCTCTCTGTTTCAAGAGGGGTAAAATTTCACGCGGTTTAACACCACTCAAAGACAAATCCTGAACAATCAATTTTTCTTCAGCTTTTAACCTTCCGACGAATGCACGACCAATAAGATGCTCCCCAATAGTATGATTATGAGTTCCACACATAACACTCAAGATCCATCCACCTTCGTTTAAGTAATTCCCCTTTCAACACAAATGGATGACCACATTTCTTCGAACCGATTGCCTATATTCTTTGGTTTTTTTGTTCAATATTTTCGGCTTTATGGATGGTCTAAATTTTCCACTCCTTTCGCAACTCAAGAAAACTCTAGGTCTTCGCCCAAGTCCCGAATTATCAGACCTTGATATCACAACCACAACTCCAACAGTCATACCAACTGTCGAACACCATCGGATCAACGAGTGACGATCTTCGAAGACCTGCGTAAACCCTTGATCTTAGATACTATTGACGAAAATTGTTTTTTGCTAAGTTATTGATAAAATAAATAAAAAATACAAGCTTTCAAATTACATTATTACCTCAATTGTTGTAAATGATTCGGTCATATCGGGATAGCTAATTTCAACATTGTTGTAAAGTTCATCATCGAATAATAATTTGATTGCAGTAGTGTTAAAGCTGACTCCATGTCACTTTTAACACTAATCAAAGTTATCATTTTGATTTTGGCGGGAGAATTTATCTTGAACGTTGCTTCCAGCACATGAGTCCATTCTTAAAGTGAAAATTTGGTGGGAATAACAACAATTTTGTGGGTGACTCAAGACTAACCTAAGAGAACAACAGAGGGAGGGGGAGAAATTTTAGAGAGCATGAGTGGTAGGAGTGTTCGTGGAGTAGTAAGTACGGTGAAGAGCTCGTTTGAATTACAATGGGGTGTGGAGAGAGTTTTTTAAGGTTATAATGGTCATATTAATAAAAATGGGGTGTGGAGAGAGTTATTTAAGGTTATAATTGTCATATTAACAATGGGGTGTGGAGAGAGCACCAGTTTTTTTTGGAATAAACGTCGTGTGTGTGTAGAGAGAAATCGGGGTGTGACGAGTTTTTACAAATGTTAAGAGTAACATAGGGTACGTGACCTACTACCCCGTATTGCATTGTAAAAAGCATGGATATATGTTATAAAAATGTCATATAGGATGTAGTATAGCATACTTTATGGTATATCATACTCATGTTCTATAAACAGAAAGTATATCATACTTTATGGGTGGTCCAATTGTTTAATTCAATATAAGAGTTTTACGCTTGGTAGTATGTCATAAGCTACAATCACTCGATATGACTATACTCATAAATGTCATACTTTTATACGAATGTTATTTCACTTTTATTTGATATGTCAATAAGAGTTTTATATGTTGGGTCTAATCACAGATAGATATGACACTATATATATCATACTCGAATATTATGTTACTAATATATGATATTATAATATATGCTACTAAGAGTTTTATATGATAGATATGACACTATATATGTATACAGAAACATACCGGAAAGTAGAATTGTTCATAGTTCGGTAGCTATGAATAATGAGATGTTCATAGTCCCTTTCTCCCCACGCATTACAATCAAGAATTGGTTTCTTAATCTCATTACTGTAATTAGTACTAATCAGGCAAGTCCTCATCATACGAGGAGGAGTATATTCACAATAATAATTTTAGATCTTCCGACCTCCTAGGAGTTATGTCAGATAATTTTAGATACTCACTGATAGATATGACACTATATATGTCATACTCAATTTTTATGTCACTATTTATAATATATGCTAATAAGAGTTTTATACTTTTGGTAGTATTAATAGCGCTAGAATCGCTGATAGATATGACACTATATATGTCATACTCGAATGTTATGTGAGTTTTTATAATATATTCGTTCGGTAGTATATCATAAGAATCACAGATAGATATAGCACTATATTTGTTGTCATACTAGAATGTTATGTGTTATTAACATATGACATATTCCTCTGCAAGCGCTCCAACCTTCTGTTATGTTCATAGTCCAATTGTGGTATGAACAAAGAATGTTCATAGCTCATGACTATGAACAATCATTGTCATAGTCAATTGTGGTATGAACACTCATTGTTCTTAGCTCAACACTCATTGTTCATAGCATTGAGTGTTCATAGCTACCGAACTATGAACAATCATTGTTCATAGTCGAATTGTGGTATGAACAAAGAATATTCATAGCTCATGACTTCCACATTGATTGTTCGTAGTACGTACAGTATACAGAAACATACCGGAAAGTAGAATTGTTCATAGTTCGGTAGCTATGAATAATGAGATGTTCATAGTCCCTTTCTCCCCACGCATTACAATCAAGAATTGGTTTCTTAATCTCATTACTGTAATTAGTACTAATCAGGCAAGTCCTCATCATACGAGGAGGAACCAGCAGGTATATTCACAATAATAATTTTAGATCTTCCGACCTCCTAGGAGTTATGTCATATAATTTTAGATACTCACTGATAGATATGACACTATATATGTCATACTCAAATGTTATGTTACTTTTTATAATATATGTCAATTAGAGTTTTATACGTTCAGTACCAACAACCACAGATAGATATGACACTATATATGTCTTACTCGAATGTTATCTCACTTTTTATATGACTGATAATGTTATCTCATATATGATACTATATATGTCATATTAGCACTCGAATCACTGATAGATATGACTCTATATATATCATACTCGAATGTTATGTACTTTTTGTTACTTTTTGGTTGGATTAACTTGTTGACCCGGAATAGTAGTTTATGTGATTTTTTTGTTGCATTGACTTGTTCACCCGGTTTGTTCCGGTTCTACCCTCACAAATGTGTGGCTAGAAAACGCGCGCACCATTAGTTTCAGTACATCTCGCGCACGGTAGATTTAGCCTTTTAATATATCGTGCGAAAACTTAATTTAAAATTTTCAAAGGAAACGCTTTAGATTAACTCTACTTACGTAAATCTGATGGGATGTTGGATATTAAGGGTGGTCGACCTCATGTATGTTATATATCCACATAGTATAATAATATAAGGTATTCGTTACTGCTAGACCCCATATTGTGTTGGGAAGACCCTAAAAACAAAAACAAGTATTACAAATGTGCCATTGGCCCCAAAAGTTGTTTTGTGTTGGGCACCCCCAAACCAATGTGAATTTGACTTGTTGCAACTTTTTCAGCCCTTCTCTTATATTCTATTCTCTTGCACCATCAAAAACCTTAAACCCCTAAAGAAAAACTATATCCTAACACTAACACTAAACACTAATGGAATAGCCCAACCCCATTTTAGAACATGAAGATGAAGAAGAAAATGTGATGCATCATGACCCCATTCAAGAAGAAAATGCAGAACAAGTTCCAAGTGATCCCATTCAAGAAGAAAATGTAGAACAAGTTCCAAGTGACCCCATTCAAAAAGAAAATGTAGAACAAGTTCAAAGTGAAGAAAATAGAGAAATGGATGATGATGCATTTAATAAGAATAAGGTAAATCTAAATTAAACGTAATTATGCATGTAGTAATTATGCATGTGTACAGTGATATATAGGACTGAAAGAGAAAATTTGAACACCTGAGGCTTAAATGACCCGGCTAGGTCGTTCGTATTGCACACCAAACGGTCTAGTCACACCGTCTGAACTGAGTCCAAAACGATGTGGCCATGTCGTTTGGGATTTGGACTTAGAAAAAAAAACTTACCGGTGTGGTCACACCGTTTGGACTAAGTCCCAAACAAAAAAAACTTACCGGTGTGGTCACACCGTTTGGGACTTATTCCAAATGGTGTGGCCATGTCATTTTAGGATTTGAACATAGAAAAACACAAACAGTGGTAAACGGTGTGTTTGTGGCATTTGGTACTTAAGCCAAACAGTGTGGCTATGTCTTTACAGGGTCCATAATACATCAATTAACAACTGTTCTTCATTTAGGATCCTTCGGTGTGTTTCAAGAACTCTGGAAACTTGAATGACGTGGATGACGATCAACCATTTTCAATGGATACAACATAAATATTTACTACGGAAGAGGTACATAATAGGCATTGTTTTCACTTGTTTTTATTTTCTAAATGAAATTATATTAGTTTATTGATTGCTGTTTTCTTTCATATCTTTAGGTATTTCATACACGTAATGACGTAATTGGTTGGGCAACTGCTCGGCGAAAACAATGTAATGTGGTTGTGGTAATTGGGAAGTCGCAGAATGTTAACGGGAACCGAGTACCAAGGTTGGATTTAGCTTGTGAGAGTTCGGGCGTGCATCATTCACACAAAAAGGTAGAGAAGGTTAATAAAAGAAATACGGGAACCAAGAAACGTGGATGTCCATTTAAGTTAAGATGTATTTTCCAACGTGGCACTGTCGATAGTTGGAAAATTGCCATTCTTAATGTTGTTCACAACCATCCATTGGCGAAGACCTTTGAAGGACATGCATTTGCTACTCGACTGATCGTTCCATAATTCGAGTTCTTGTCAGAGGTGACTCAAAATGGAGTTAAGCCTAAAGAGGTTTTCAAGTCCATCAGACATAGGTTTCCTGATGACCTATCTAGCATATGTCAAGTCTACAATACCAGGCACAAGGTGAGGACATTGGATATGAACGATCGCTCGCAAATGCAGAGATTGCGTGAGTTGTTAGCAGAAAACCATTATTTCGAGGAGGTGAGAGAGGATACGAATACGGATGAGATAACGGGATTGTTATGGGCCCATCCGGACAGTGTTAAAATGGCTTGGACTTTTCCAAAAAAATTCATCATAGACGCCACCTACAAAACCAATAAGTATCGGTGGCCTTTTGTACAGTTTGTGGGGGTGACTTCAACCTAGAAGTCTTTCACGGTCTGTCAAGTGTTGCTTCAGTCCGAAACAGCGATAGACTATGAGTGGGCTTTGCGTTAGTTTAATGGCTTGCTGGGTGAAGAAAGGCCATCTGTGATCGTGTCTGACAGGGACTTGGCCTTAATGAGTGCCGATGATATTGTGTTTCCTGACGCGCACAAGCATCTTTGTAGATGGCATATCTCTATGTGCGTCCTTCAGAAATGTAATGATTTTTTTCCCACCACAGAACTTGTAGATAAATTCCACTTCTCGTGGAACACTGTAGTGAAATCGAGGACTGAAGATATCTTCAACCGTAGAATTGCTGCTTTGGAAAAACATTATAGGGTTGAGTACTCCAATTTTGTTAGTTATCTGCGAGAGACTTGGTTGCCTTACAAGGATCGATTCGTATGTTGTTGGACAGATCAACACATTCACTTTGGGAGTACAACGACCAATAGATTCGAAGGGTCTCATGCTTAGGTGAAACGTGTTCTACGAAACACAAATAAACATGATTTTCTAAGTATGTTTTACTTGATCCACCTGATTTTAGAGATCCAGATGTCTGAGATTAGAGGTACGTTTGAGAAGAGTCTGATTGTAACCAGCACCACCACTGGATTCCTTTATTTCGTGAACTCAGAAACCTGGTCTCAAGAAAATGTTTGGACTTGCTTTATGAAGAACTAGATACTCGTGTAAGCCGTGCTGCTAAGGACTCTGAGTTTATTTGTGGGTGTTATTTGTGCACCACCATGGATTGCCATGTGCTCACCGCGAAATCATTGAACTTCAAAAGCAAGAACGTTCCATATCTTTGAGTGCTATCGATCCCTTTTGGAAAACTCTGTCTGCTTTTCCAAGTGTGTCGGTGGGTGTTGGTCCCGATTGTAGACCTTCGATGGATATGTTTATGAAAAGGTATGAAATGGCTTCTAAAGAAGAGTAGAGGGTTATGGTTAGGAAACTTATGGAGATTGTTGTGCTAGAAAGTACATGGCTAGAACCACCTCATGAGGAGGCAAAAACCAAAGGTCGGCCTAAGGGTAGCTGCAAGAGAAAGCTTCCAACTAAGGATGAGAACTCTTCAAAGCGAGATTCATTTGGTTTTGAACATTTCCAACGTGAGCATGAAGAGTGGGTCTCGTCGCAACAATCAGAATGTACGCCAAATTCCAAGCCTTCTCATAAAACACCCACACCATTGAAATACGCTACTCCAAACCCACATGCAGAGAAGTCTTCTCCGAAACCACCTTTGCCACCAAAAAAACACCACACCATGAAAGAACTCTTCTCAAAAATCACCTTTACCACCTAAACTAACCACACCACGGAATAACTCTTCTAAAAAATCACCTTTACCACCTAAAACAACCACACCATGGAATAACTCTTCTCAACAATCACCTCAAAAGTTAGACATTGGCATCCTGAGGGGGCTCGAAATATTATATTGCTCGACATCATCAAGAAAGCATATAAATCCCTCGAAAAATGCTATTTCATCCACCGGGCGTGTAGCTCGTACTTCAGCATAGGGATACCATTCAACTTTTCAAATAGCATATGATCGAGGAAATTAATCATTAACCACATACTAATAATATCAATTAATAAATAAAACTATTTACAAACAAAAATGCTTACATTGGTACAAGTCATATTATCAATCACCGCTCGGGTATGCTTCACTGCAGCTGTTGTGCTAGCATAAAAAGACTGAGTAACTGAGTACCTATGAGCATGCGACATACTCAACTGATAGTCCAAGTTTGGGAATGGCCTGAACACCGGGAAGTACTCATAAATTCATGCCTAGATTAATATAGACACCTAGTCAACATTGTAATAGATAGATAAAATTGACATTGAAAAAAAAACAAAAAAACTAATACCTGTAGGAGAGTGAAATAGCCTGAAACACCCTTCACCTTGGCACTTGTGGCAGTCCCAAGACCCCTGTACAAGTAAGCTAGTAAGGCTGCACCCCACGCGTAGTCTTTGATCTTAGTAAATTTCGAAAGCAGTCTCAGATAACAAATGGGAACTGCAGTTCCAGACGTGTCGGTGAAGGCGGTACATCCAAAGAAAAATAACAGATAAGCTCTCACAGCAAACTGCAATTCTTTTTGGGTTGACGCCTTCTTCATAACAACCCCATTTTCATCACATAAATCTTCATCCGTTACCTTCCCAGCAAACTGCTTCATCAAGAAATCCATCCTAACTTTGGAAGTGAACTTATTGGCTTTCATCTCCGCATCTATCTTGTCCATGGGTATGCCAAGACCTTTGTGGAGGAGTCTTTTTGTCTGTTCCAGGGTCATTCTGATCGGAACTCTTAAGAGTTGGGAAACATCGTCCAACGTGATTGTCATCTTGCCCCACGACATATGAAATGTGTTGGTCTCTGGATGCCACCTCTCCACAAACGCAGATACCAACACAGGATCCTGATGCCTGTATACACCTAAGACCAGAGCACATTAGCCGGTCCTTTGAAGCTCCATGTAAAAATTAGAATAGTCTGAACACTCTCCGACGATATCCCATTGTACCAACTTGTTTAGGTGCCCATGGCACTTCAACACCCCTCGCTCCGCCTAAAACAACAAAAACTCAGTATTAATGTATGCACAAGGTTTCGTAATGAAAAATTTAAATACTAATAGACACTATATGATAATATTACCTGCCCCTCCCAAATATTGCGAGCCACGTGCACCGCATAGTCATACAATAGATGTGGTACACAAGGGCCACCTCCATAAACACCTCTCTGGAACTCCAAGTCATTGTTGGACATTCTCACAATATTCACTAGGAGGTACAGGTACAGGGACTTCCTCGTCACCCTCTTCCTCCTCCTCCTCATCCTCTGCGTCCTCCTCCTCCTCGTCATTCTCCTCTTTGGCATCATCAACATCCTCTTCGTCATCTTCTTCACCATCACCATGACTTACAACTACACTCTTCCCACGATCCATATTTATGTCATCTACATCTACATCTACATCTACATCTAAATCTACATCTACATCTACATCTGCATCCCTCGGAATTGTCCCCTTTCTTCTCTTTTGTTTTCCTAAGTCTACACCACTTACAACTACATTACTAGGATCATCCGCTTCCCGATCCCCTTTACGGACTGATGCCGAGGTGGTTGTTCCCCTTCCTCTCTTTTTCTCAGGCGGGTCACCACGACCCGAACTACTACTCCCCCCCACCTAACAACTTCTTAGCACCCGTGAAAACACTTTTTGCTACATTCTTTGTTCGAGGCATTGCTACAAAATACCCAAATAAATGAATAATAAGTAAATTGGCAATGTTGTAAACGTAAAATCCACATTGGCACATGTACAATAGCTTCACAACAAACCTAAACAGGAAAGTAGTCAGAACTAAGGAAACTCAGTAAAAAACAAACAACAAAGAGAAGGCAATAAGAGCATAGAACTATAAGTATCAATTTTTCAAGTAGATAAAGCACTTTACTAGTTCACTGTAATATAGTTAAAAGGGCAGTAAAAAGGCATATGCATATTCACACTATGAGTTGTTCCTTGGAACGTAACTAGGTTCTAAGGTGTGACAAGAGGAGCGTCTGCATGAGCACCAAGTTGTACATGCAACATTGTTTTACTTGTGCAACAACGAAAGCAATGAGGTCGAGCAAAAAATTAAAATTCTGTTTCAAAATTATCCAAACTCTAAGCTTACAGAAAATATAACTTTCCAAAGACGATATGAACGTAAGGTAAAAATACTACTTCAAAAATTTCCAAACGTGTCCATGTTAGTTGGTTCTTTACTAACATACTGGATATCTCAGGGGGTGCACGTATAATCCATGTGACCATAATAAATATTGCATCTTTTTATCAACTTTTTTATGGACTTTCATTATTCATTGTCCATCTAGCAAGCACAAAGGTATTTTTTAGAAGGTAAATGCTACTTCCCTGAATTACTAAAATATCTAACAGTTGCTTAACTCAATCATTGACTTTTGGCAAGAAAAACTAAAACATAAGGCAAACATAACATCCAAATTTATGAATAGTCTCCAAGTTGTACCTCCTAAGCTACCAAATGTTGAAGAGGCAATGAAAGTTTCACATTAACTTGGAGACCTTACAATAAACATTACTTCTCAGGTTTGTTAAAAAAAAGGGGAATGAATAAGAGTTCTGCCTCAATCTCTCATGCTTCCACTTAGTTACCCGAGTGAGTTAACTAGTTCTAAAATGAATTTCAATACAGGTTCAAACACAGATATACACTGGAGCAATTACTAAGACTACAACACTCACTTTAGCTTTTGATCTGGCCAGCCTCTCAAATATTGATTTGTATCTCTGAACCAATATTTGTGGTAGGCAATTGTTAGAACAAATTGTGAAGAAGACGAGCGGTGATTAAAATAGGTTGCATTAAAGAAGATGAAATACAAGAGGCTTTGAAAGTATTTTTTAGGTTGCATTAAATTAATTAGCAAGTGAAGAAGAGGAGCGATTGATAATATGCTAGCAAAAATATAAAAAAACACTAATTTTTTAGAGAAAATACCTTTGAAAGTGCGAGAAGAAGCTTGTGGAGTTCACCTGGAAGATGGGGTCTGTCGAGAAGGAGAACACAAGCGCAATTTTTGGTTTTTGGTAGGTTTTTTTGTGAATTCGATGAGCACAATTTTTTGTTTTTGGTTTTGGTAGGTGTTTTTGTGAATTTGACGAAGGGTGGTAACTGGCTATTGCCGGTTTCTCGGTTTCTTGCGTGTTTTGGTTGGGGGTGTATGGTTCGAAGTTGCGCCCAACATAATGGGCAGACCCCGGCCCAACTCGTGGTCTGCCCAACACAAATCAAGGTCTGGTAGTAACAGGACTCTAATATAATTGGACGGTTCAAATTCAACTATATTTCATGAGACGTGTCAAATAGCTACATATTCATCCAAGGGGCAAAAATAAAGAACTTTTCTTTTCTTTTAAATGTATTATAAAAGGTTAACCAAAACTTTTCTCAGCAGTTATTTCTTTATATATTTTTTTTGTGTGGCAGACGGTTTCTCTTAGGTTGATAAGTTCAACAGAAATGGGTGGAGCTCCTATTCGAATATTTGTAGCACCGAAAGTATTTTAGACAACTTCATTTAAAACTTCATTTTTACAACTCTTTTGTTATTAAATTAGGTACAAATCTTAATTGAGCTAACAACTAGATAGAGTAAATCATTAAAGACGACATCATGATATGTATTAAAATCTTATCTTTGTTTTTTTTGGTTATTTTTTATCTAGATTTGCCAACTGTGTGAGCAAGAAGGCCACACAGCTCAAATTTGTCCTTACCTTAATTGAAGATGCAGGGAGGAAAACTGCAGAGGTGTTATGTATTTGGTTAAATGTTGGGATCGGTCACGTAAAGTTGTTGAAATGTGGGTTAAATGTGACTGGGTTGGATGTTTTAGTAAGGAGATGTAATTTAATGCTTTTAACCAACCAATGCTGTCAAATGAAAAGAAGATCACTTATGTTGTCAGTTGTGATGTTTGTGGTACTGAGTACTGTTGTCATATTGATTATCCTATGTGAGGTTTTTTTCGTGTAAGGTGTGATATCAGTGCTATATGTATTTTTTTAAAGACCATGTAAGTGTTAAATAAAAGTTTTTATTTGGTTCTGACATATTTATATATATTACACACAATATTCAAAGACATAAATGCACACTACGAAAATGAGGCATAACTTCAATATTACACAAGCAATAAGAATCTTAGAGAAAACAACTGGGGACTTTTACTCTGAGGTATAATTAGATTATGAAGGGCCAGGTGGACGATTATAACGGGGAGGATGTGGAAGAAAAGTTGTAACAATAGCGTGAAGTTGTTCTATATGTTGGAGAATTTGTTCCTGAAGGGCTCCTTGGTGCTCGAAAATTTGTCTTCGGCTCTCCAAAATTTGTGAGTGGTTCTCTAAGAATTGCGAGTAGTTCTCCAAAAAGTGTTCTTGTTCTTCATCAAACACTATGATACGTTGTTGTGAATTGGTTAATTGTTCATGCATAAATCCTTGCCAGGCATACATTGCTTTGATACACCCATGAAGAATATGGATCCCTTCCATGGGATCAACTATGTTTTACAGGACATCTTCAGCGAAGTAATCTATTTGGACCGGTGGTGAGATAGGAATTGTCTGCCTATTTGGAGCCATTGTGAAGTAAGGTTTGTTATGAGGAAGACGAATGAGACTGGATGAGGAATATAATTATTGTATGTAGAAAAATAAAAGGGTGCGTTTTTTATAGTGGCAAAGAAATGTTAAAAATATGAAAACATAATTAAAATGGTGGGGGCTCTGTAATTATTTTTAATGGATAGTTAGCATAGGTGGGTCTAAAGGAAAATTTGGCTTGTGAAGTAGATAGAAAAGGTTACTTCCATAATCTAGTTTTAAGCCACGTGAGATGCGTGTAAGTGTGTAACACACTCTAATTTTTTCAGTAGCTGTAAGTTATCTCAATCAAGCAATTTGCAAATTCTTTATTATTTCATTCTAATGTACGTATTTGCATGTACTAGATTAAGGAAATAACATGTACATTTCTGTATAAATAAAAAATAAATTTATAGAAAACTTTAAAAACCTAAGACAATGAGCTCAACTATTTTTCTTAAATTACAAAACAAATCCACAAATGGACAGAACAGTTTGAGCACTATCGATTTGAGTAATTGGCTGTTAATGCCATATATTCGAATAATAGACAGAACTTACTCTGCAAACTATACATTAAGGTAATGATAATCTATGCTTTCGAAGACATCAACGTCCATCATAGTAGTAACAACAGAAAGGAAATCTTACTAAGCATTTGTCATCAACAACGTAGGAATTATATATTGTGGAGTAGTCCCTAGCAGCAAGTTAATAACAACAAGTAAAACAAAAGGCAGCTCAAAAAATTCATAACTAGTTGTAAGTGTATTCTTCGTGCTATGAAAATATCATGCATCTAATATGTATCAATCAATTTGAGAGCACAATGAGTTACATGTTCGAAGTCGCAAAAAAACACAGGAAAGGGTATATCGACTAACCTTTTCGGTAAAGGAAGGTATTGTTATAGAAGAAACACTTGCAATAGTCTCATTGAGGTTGATTTCTTTGTTATCATTTCTACATTAAAATAAACATAACACATTATAAGTTATTGATACGTTATACAAAGATTAGATTAGTTTTAAGTAGTATACAATACATCATGAGAGTAAACTAACTTTAACTATAGTATATGACACGATATAAAATTTTAAAAATTATTAAAAATTAAAAATAAAAGTGAAACAAAAGTGAAGTTGTTAACTGTGATTGAATAAGCAAGAAAATGGATTTAAAAAAATATAACAATAAAACATAGAAAAAAGTAATTAAATCATGATAAGTTTGACAATACTAAGAAAGCAATTAAGTATTAAGTGCTTACATCAAGGTAATTAAAATTAATACGGCTGTTAAAATCCAATCATATATGATTATCCAATCACTTAATCATAAATGTTTTCTTAATCGGTAAACTTAAGAAAATAGAAACTTGTGGAGTCAACGGTTATGGTTGGGATTTTTTTCTGGTGTTAAATTAGATATCTAATAACTTTCAGTTGGAGCTGCAATATTTAATATGAAAAATTTTACAAAAAAAATATAAAACCAATTGGAAACAACAAACAGTTTTAGTTATTTTTTTGAGTAGAAGAGATCAACATAGTAGGTTTAATATTCATGTTGCAACTGCAATAAGAGGTGTAGGGTTAGCTGTTGGTTATGCTTCGCCTTTTGCTTTTGTTATTATATATCCACACTTTAAAAACATTTATCTCAACTACATTCTTCAAACAAAACTGGCTAATGGCAACAACATCATTTTTTTTTGTTTTCCAACCTAATATGTTAGCAAACTCTGTCATCTGCTTCTACTGAGCTTCTGTAAATTTTGTTTTAAATCTCTTACTCTTGACACTCTTAGAACCACCACTGATACAAATTTCTTTTCCCATATGATTATCAGGTGCATCTGACAATCGATCTTGATTAACTTTACCCAGACCAAAAAACTTCTGCTGATGAAAATTCCGATGACACCCTCAGGTGGCACATTTAAGTGATAAATCTTTATTCACAACAGTTACACTAAGTGAATTCATATGCATATATTGGCAATAACCATCATTAGCATATCCACCAATTGAAGAAGCATGATTTTTCATACACTCTCTATAACTCACACCAGTTTGCTTTGGATTTATGGAAGATTTATTTTTATTTGATTCATTTTTTGTTTGGATAAATGAAAGCACTCTTACATTTTCAAATCCTTCCTGCATCTTTTCTAAAGAAAAAAAGACTTTTTTTAGTACAACGAAAAGCTCTTATGATGATGAAATGATATCTACAAATTTTATAGTAGAGCTTGTATAGTATTTTAAAAGTAATGACATGTACATACTTGTATGTCTCAATATATGTTTTATGTTTTAAAAATAACAGTACAGTAGTATGTACGCTCAAAGTAATTGTTACTGAGTGGACCCATGCATAATGTTTTCATTTCTGATTAATGTAGTCATTTTTTCAACTATTTTGCGAATGGGATTAACTTTAACAATGATGTAGCCCTTGAGCCCATCGCAATGACTTTTGTATGTTTTTTATTTTTTTTAATGTGGCAGACAACATTGGAAATCGGGTTTGGAAATGTGTCAGAAGATATTATGGGTAACAGAACTGGGCCTTATCTCATCAATGTTTTGGAAGTTGGGCCTTACTAAGTAGTCATAGTAACTATAGCTCCTTTATTGCACACATTTAATTGGGTCAATTGGTTTGTAAAGGAGAACTGCTCAACTTAATCATATAAAATGGAGTATATATAGTTGTTTTCTAGATTTTCATTTTATTTATTTAAAAAATTGTGTTATTTTTTGCTTTTCTTTTACTTTAAAAACACACAAAGATTCTTTAAGAACCTTGCGGGTTTCCTTAAACATATAAATATTCCCTTCTTTGTCTTTAACAGTTGGTGATTGTTTTCATTGGTTTTTTTTAAATATATATATATATATATATATATATATATATATATATATATATATATATATATATATATATATTTCTTTGTTTTAACAATGCTCATAACTATATATGATGATATATTATTTCACAATGATGACTAAGAAGGAGTCAAATAAGAAGGGAAAAAGAAAAACATATAATGGGTCCAATGGTTGCGTTAAGGTACTGGAAGGGTATACACGAAAGATTAACTGTTAAGGAGTTCTTTAGGCGATCATAATATGAAAAAGAAAGAAAAGGTCTTAGTTGAAGGATGTGTAAGAGATTAAGAGAAGGAGATATGGAAAAAATTATAGCTCAAAGCGTTTTTTTCCCCCTTCCTTTAACCTTGTGCTTCATTTGCTCCTCAATAGGCTCCCCCTTGCCTTTCCCCATAAAAAAAAAATAAAAAAAACAAAGACATCAAAGAATTATAGAGCTGTTTTAGGTTTCTCTATCCATTTGTCTTTTGCAACTTTTTAAATTTTTTTTTTTCTACCGGGGGTAATTTCAATCATATTTTAATAAACATTATATAAAAAATTTCTACCATAACTCTTAAACTTTACAATTAACAGGCCTAACATAAAATAGCCTAATATAGCCTATATAAAAAAGTCGGGGGGCAAAAAAAACTACTCTTTGAACTATTGTCTTTTACGTAGCTGCTGCTACTAATCTGTCACAAACCCTTCAACTCAGACCCTTTCGCTCTTTTACATATTATGTTCACTAAGAACACTACTAAACAATTTATTTTTCATATACACTTTTCCATTACCTTAAAGCAAGCATCGGAGCCGCTATGAGTTTTTTCTTTTAGAATGTTTATTACACTACTTAATAGTTATAGTTATTACAACTGGGGATAATAATAATAATAAAAAAAAACAGTTGTTATAATTTAAGATTGATTTAGTTTGATTCATTTAATGGGATGTTTAAATACTTATAATATGTAACAATTTTTTCCATTTGCAAATTTTGATCGTCAATTGAAGAAGACCCATTCGACATTTGTGTTATATAGGTGAAACTAAACAATTTAATTTTAGCATATCCTTGTAACTGCAATAAGAGGTGTAGGGTTAGTTGTTGGTTCTACTCCACCTTTTGCTTTGGTTATTATATATCCATATTTTAAAAACATTTATCTCAACGCCCTTCTTCAAACAAAACTGGGTAATGGCAACAACATGACTTTTTCTTGTTTTCCAACCTAATCTGCTAGCAAACTCGGTCATCTGCTTTTGCTGAGATTCTGTAAATTTTGTTCTAAAGCTTGTACTTTTGACACTCTTAGAACCACCAGTGATACAAATTTCTTTGCCCATTTGATTATCAGGTGAATCTAACAATCGATCTTGATTAACTTTACCCAGACCAAAAAACTTCTGCTGATGAAAATTTCGATGCCACCTACAGGTGGCACATTTAAGTGATAAATGTTCATTTACAACAGTTGTACTAAGTGAAGTCATATGTATATATTGGCAACAAACATCATTAACATATCTACCAATTGAAGCAGCATGAATTTTCATACACTCTTTATAACTCACAGCTAGCTGTTTGCTTTGGATTTATGGACGATTTATTTTTGTTTGACTTGGTTTTTGTTTGCATAAATGGAAGAAGTCTAAAGTTATCAAATGCTTCCTGCATCTTTTATGAAGAAAAAAAAATACTTTTTGAGTACAATGAAAAGCTCTTATGATGATGAAATGATGTTTGTAAATTTTATAGTGGAGCTTGTATAGTCTTTTAAAAGTAATCACATGTCCATACTTGTATGTCTCAATACAGGTTTTATATTTTTTAAAATTATAGTATAGTAGTATGTATGTTAAAAGGAATTGTAATTGATGGGACCCATGTGTAATGTTTTCATTTATAATTAATGTAGGATCATTTTTGACTATTTTGCGAATAGTGTTCACTTTGACAATGATGTAATCCTCGAGCCCATCATAATGACTTCTGTATGTTTTTTATTTTTTTTAATATGGCAGACAACATTGGAACTCAGGTTTGAAAATGTGTCAGCAGATATTATGTGTAACAGAGGTGGGCCTTATCTCATTAAATGTTTTGGGAGTTGGGTGTTATTCAGTATTCTAAGTAACTGTAGTTCCTTTGTTGAACCCATTCGATTGGGTTAATTGGTTTGTAAAGGAGAACTGCTCAACTTAATCATATGCGATGGAGTATATATAGTTGTTTTGTAGATTTTCATTTAATTTATTTAAAAAATTATGTTTTTCTCTGCCTTGTGCTTTTATTTTAAAAACACACAGATTCTTTAAGAAACTTGTGAGTTTCCTTAGACATACAGTAGTGGTAGGATTAGGGACCATGGACATCAGCGGGTGGATGCGCCCGGGTAGGTTTAGGAAACTTAGCCGTCGTGTACAGGATCAGAGCCAAGGCACATGGTTACGGTACGGAAACCCTACACGTGGAGATAAGAAGACCGCGAGATGGAGGGACATGATGGATGAAGAGAAAGATATAAAGAGAAAGAGTGGGAGAGAGAGAGGAGGAGGCGGATTCATTAATCCAAAAAGAAAGACCTAAGAGAAAAGGGGAGCGACCAAGAGAGAGAAAGGGGAGTGAGCAGGGCTGAGAGGGAGAATAGTGCCTTAGAGCTAGTGAATAGTGTTTGTAATAGAAACAGGGTTGTAACATTTGGCACCGTCTGTGGGGAAGATACGAGCAACATAGAAATGGCACCAAAGAGAGCAGTGGGTAGACCAAAAAAAGTGAGAGTCCAAGACGCGATGCCGGAGGCAGTGATTGAGGAAGGGGAAGAACGAGAGGAGGGTCGAGCAGTGGAAGAGACATGGCTGATGCGGGAAGAGATCGAGAGGCTGAGAGAGGAGAATGAGGAGTTGAGAAGAGACAGAGAAAGGGTGGAGGAAGAGGTCAGGGAAGAGCCAAGTGAGGGGTCGGAGAGTGAGAGAGCTGAGGAAGGGGAGGAGCACGGGCCGAATCTGGTGGAGAACCCAGTCGCGGGGCTAACAATGGAGCACGTCCAAGAGATGATAAACAATGACCGAGAGGCGAATCTTCAATAGACGAAGAACCAAACAGGCGCGACCAGTTAGGTAGTAGCTGGATTGAACCGCAACCCACTAGCGGATGCGATATGGACGTCGGAGGTGCCAAAGAGGTTCAATCAACCAAGGTTTGAAAGGTACGATGGAACGGGATACCCAGTAGATCACATTCATCATTTTAGGCAACAGATGCCACTCTGGCAAGAGGCGCGATACGATTGGTTGCGGTGCATGATGTTCCCGTCCAGCTTGAAAGGGGGAGCCTCAGACTGGTATTATCGGTTGCCTTCCAAGAGTATAACTAATTTCCAAGGATTGGAGCAGGCGTTCATAGATCATTTTATACATCATAAAAAGCGGGTTGTGGACATCACAACCTTATTTAACGTGAGACAGAGATCGACGGAATCGGTCAGAGAGTATCTGTGCTGCTTCAAGGCCGAGACCTTGAAAGTGGAGAATTTGGATGAGAGGACAGCAGTGATAGCATTTGAAAGAGGTCTGCGGCCTGGAACAGGGGTCCATCAGTCTGTTGCCAAGAATGAGATCGCGACTTTGCACGAGTTATATCCGCAGGTAGAGAAGTATATTCGATATGAGGACGCAATGCAGAAGGAATCTAAGAGGGGGCGAAGGCAGTGTCATCAGTAGAGAAAGAAGGGGATCACAGAAGGACAGAGTCAGCGGACAGAGGTAGTGAACGATATCGCGGCCACACATCACGGCTGGAAAGGAATAAGATATAGTGCGAAGGGAACAGAGGGAGAGGAAGCCATACCGCAAGTTAGAATATACGCCTTTAAACAGGCCGTTGAGTGAGATATTACCATTGATCAAGAACGTGCAAGGATACGAGGGACCGCGAACCGTACCTGCCGAAATGCCAAGCAAGCTGTACTGTGCATGCCACCAGGTTCGCAATTATGAGACTAATGATTGTAATGTGCTAAAATGGTTGATCCAGAGGTTGATAGAGAAGGGAATGATGAGGGAATTTATAGCGGAGGCCCCAAATGTGGAGCCGGTGCCAGCTCCAGGGAGAATATTGGGAACCATCAATGTTATTTTCAGTGGAGAAGTTTTGAGCCACAACGCCCACAGAGACAAGGTAAGAAGGGAGACAAGTATTCAACAGGTCAATGAGTCGAACATAGGACCGTGGCATAGCTTAGGGGCATTGAATGGGGAAGATAAGATTATATTTTCCAGTGCGGATCTCCGAGCTGTTGACACTCCACATGAAGATGCGTTGGTCATTACGGTGGCAATGGGCAATTACATGGTCAAAAGGGTACTGATTGATTGTGGTAGTGCGGAGGACTTGCTGTTTAGGGGAGCGTTAGATGAAATGAGGATCAATCCAGGGCAACTGAGGCGCGGCGGTCCAGTTTGTATGGGTTTAATGGGAGTGTCACAGAGCCTATGGGAGAGCTTTTGTTGCCAGTGACGACAGGGCCTGTGACAGTGTTCTCAAGATTTATGGTAGTCAACTCCAACTCCCAGTACAACGCGATCCTAGGAAGGAGGTGGATCCACGAGATGAAAGCGGTGCCTTCAACCTATTACCAAGTTATTCGATTCCCCACCTCAATGGGAATGTATGAAGTCCGCAGCGATCAGGTGACATCGAAGAATAGTCATCAGGATACCGTTAAGAGGATGGTCAGCGGACCGGGGGGAGAATCATTGAACCCCCCAAGAAAAGACAAGCATAGCAATTACAGTGCGGGGCCGTGGAGGGGGAGGAGGAGGTTGTAATGGGTCCGAAGACGTTGGCTGAAGTGGAGGTAGTGAATTTGGGGGCAGGGGAAGAGGAGAGATTTACATCAATAGGGGCAAATCTATCAGAAGAATGGAAAAGTAAACTGGTACAATGTTTGTCAGAGAACAAGGATGTGTTTGCGTGGGGGATAGAGGACATCACAGGTTTGGACCGAGATTTTGCATGTCATCGGCTGCATATGAGGGAGGATGCGAAACCAGTAAGACTTAAGATGAGGAATGTGAGACCTAAGTACGCAAAATGAATTCGGGAGGAGGTTGCCAGGTTGAAGGGAGCGGGAATCATAAGGGAGGTGGAGTTCACGGACTGGTTATCTAATATAGTCGCGGTCCCAAAGAAAAATGGCAAGGTGCTGATGTGTGTTGACTTTACGGACGTAAACTTGGAGTGCCTCAAAGACAGCTACCCTATGCCGTGAGTAGATGAGTTGGTGGACAGAACTGTGGGGTTCAAAATGTTCTCATTTATGGATGCATCCATGGGATACAACCAGGTTGTGATGTATAGACCGAACCAGGAAAAGACGTCTTTCGTGGTTGAAGGGGGAACGTACTGCTATACTAGAATGCCATTTGGGTTGAAAACCGTAGGAGCTAATTTTCAGCGGTTGGGGGAGAAAATGTTCGAGAGCAAAATTCGAAAAAGTTTCGAGATATACATAGATGATATGGTGGAAAAAAGCATGTTAGAGGAAGAACACTTGGAGGGTTTGAAGGAGACCTTCGGTATACTGCGAAGGTACAATTTGAAACTCAACCCAGAGAAATGCACGTTCGGAGTCACCACGGGAAATTTTTTGGGGTATATCGTGACGCAGCGGGGAATAGAGGCTAACCCCGAACAGATAAGGTCATTGGTGGAAATGCCATCACCGCAAACGGTGAAAGAGGTGCAGCGATTGGCGGTGCGAGTCACGCCCCTAAACAGATTCATTTCAAAATCATCCGACAAATGCAGGCCGCTGTATAGATTGATGAGAAACTCTACAGACTTTACATGGACAGTAGAGTACGAGCAAGCGTTCCAAGAGCTAAAGAGATATCTAGGGGAGGCACCCCTGTTGTCGCGGCCTGAAATGGGAGAGAAGTTGTATTTGTACCTGGGGGTCACGGAGTATGCAATCAGCTCGGTCCTCATTCGTGTGGTGAATAAGATGGAAAAACTAGTGTATTTCCAGAGTAAGACTTTGTTAGATGCGGAGACTAGGTACAGCCGAGTGGAGAAGTACGCTTTTGCCTTGATATTCTTAGCCCTGAAGTTGAAACCATATTTCGAAGCTCATGCAGTGGTAGTGATTACGAACTTGCCCCTCAAGCAAGCTCTGAGGGCTGAGAAATTAGGAAGAATGCAGAAATGGGTCGTGATGCTGAGTTCTTATGAGATTCAATATCAGATCAGGATGGCGGAGAAAGCTTAGGCAGTGGCAGAGTTTCCTGCAGAAGATCCCACGTGGGGGGAAGAAATGGTCTTAGAGCCTGAACGAGAAGAGGGACAGGATCACTTGAACCCATGGGATGAGAGGAATGGTTGGAGGGTATTTGCGGATGGGTGGCCACAGATGCAGGCTGCGAAATAGGTGTGGTACTGGTTACGCTGGAAAACAATAGGCTAGAGCAAACAATGAAGTTGGGATTCGCTGCTTCAAATAATGAATCATAATATGAGGCTGTGATTGCGGGCTTGAGGATGGCGGAAGGTTTGGGGGTGAAGGAACTTACCATGTACTCAGACTCGAATCTGGTGGTATGTCAAGTGAATGGCGGGTTCGCGTCGAGGTGCCCCCGAATGGCGAGATATTTGCAAGTCGTGCAGAGGTGGGTGGCGAAGTTCACACAAATCCGGTTTGTACACTTAAACTGTGGGGAGAACCACCATGCAGATGCCTTGGCCTATGTAGCCGCAGCCATGCCAGGGTCAGAGGAGAGGATTATCAAAGTAAGAAAATTGGACAGACCGAGTACCGAGGAGCCTCCAGAGATATTGAGTGCCGCAGAAGAAGAGGAAGGATGGATGGAGCCTATCAAACAATTCTTATCGGGGCATGAGGTACTTGACAAGGGAGAGAAGAGGAGACTGGAATAGGCGTCCCAGAGGTATACATTAATGGGAGAGGAGTTATACCACAAGAACTTCAATGGACCATTACTAAAATGTTTGGGACCAAGGCTGGTGCAAGAAGTGCTCGCAGAGTTACACGGGGGAGATTGTAGGAGCCATTCAGCGGGCAGGACAACGACTCACCGGTTGCTAACAAAAGGATACTTTTGGCCTCACATGAAAAGGGATGCTGTAGACTTTGCCAAAAGATGTGAGAAATGTCAGAGGTTTTCGCAGTCTATATTTGCCCCAGCTGAGCCGCTACACAATGTGGCTAGTCCCTGGCCATTTATGATGTGGGCCCTCTATATAGTGGGGCCTCTGCCCATGGCTAGTGGCAAGAGGAGATTTCTGTTGGCCGCTACCGACTACTTTACCAAATTGATTGAGGCTGTGCCGCTGCAACATGTAAAAGAGGTGCAAGTTGTCAAATTCCTGTGGGAGAACATAATATGTCTGTTCGGGCTGCGCTACGCTATTATCACGGACAATGGAACCTAGTTCACGGGTTCTAAGGTGAAGAGATTTTTGCAAGCTTATCAGGTGAAACAGGGATTCTCTGCCCCTTACAATCCTGAGGGCAATAGACAAGCGGAGTCTTCCAACAAAACCATACTTAACAATTTCAAGAGAAAATTGGAGGATAAAAAAGGGGCTTGGGCCGACGAGTTAAACCATGTGTTGTGGCCTATCGAACTACACCGCGGACAACCACTCGGGAGACTCCTTTCTCACTGGCATATGGCATAGAGGCCGTGATACCGTAAAAAATGGTGGCGGCTACCACTTGAACACGGGCTGTTGAGAATGGGTCAAACTGGGGCATCCTGTCCAGGGACATGAACTTGGCCGAAGAAAGAAGGGACACCACGCGCATAAGGCTGGAAGAGTATCACCGCCGCCTCCAGAGGCAGTACAACAAGAGGGTGAGATTGAGGAGATTCAAAGTAGGAGACTTGGTGCTTCGCAGAGGCCAAATTGGGAAGGGCCCTATACCGTGGTGGACATTGGAGGGATGGGTACTTACAAATTGCAAACCATGGAGGGAAGAATGATGGAGAAACCTTGGAATGTGAGGTTATTAAAAAAGTTTCATGAGTAAATGTAATAGGAGAGGTCCTCATCTGCATGAGCTATTTGTAAATATATAAAACCATAACACTTTTGGGATGGACAATGTTGCATTAACTTTCACTTGCCCTTCAGAGTGAAGGCGGTGGAGGGGATGAGCCCTTCACGGACGAGAGGTTCAAACTAAAAGGGGGCAAAAATGAGCTACCCCACCAGGGATATGAGGTCCCAACCGCATTGGGGCAAAGTGAGCTGACCCGGTTGGCGGACATGAGATCCAAGGCAAGAGAGTTGTCACATGCCGCGGACCTGAGCGGGGAGAGAGGAGGTGCCTCGGCACCTCAGATGCAATCTAGCGGCTGAGCCAAAAAAGAGAAGGCAAATCGAGTTGCCTTCAATAATAATGTAAGAACACAAGCTGCATTACACAAGGTGCCTTACATTGTATTGGGCCCGCAAAGAGATAAAGAGTAGGCAAAACAGATTGTACAAGGCAAGTAATGCAACCACCAAAATTAAAAGGAGGCAATCAATCCTCAGTAACGACCATTAGAGAGAAGGAAAGAGAATAAAAGTATAAAGTAACAAGTGTAGCAAAAGACAACAGTAGTTACAACAAGACAAGGAACTAAGAACCTAGGATCATAACATAAAAAGCATCTACACATCTTCGCCGACCATAGCATCACTAGCCTCCTCAATAGCAGCATCCGCAGCCACATCAATGGCCCCAGCCACCATCTTTGCTACCTCAGGAGCGGTGACCGCCGTAGAGAAAGCAGGATCCGCGGGTACCACTGCAACCTCGGCTCCTGGGACCAATGTGGGGGCTTCTCGAAAGAGTCGGCCTTCCTTGATAAGCCGGTCATATTCCTCCTTGATCTTCTTGGCCACCCTCTTATCGGCCAGCGCACGAAAATGGTCCTGAAGTTCATCCATGTCAGATTCATGCTGTTTGAGAAGGGTCGTCGTGTCCTCTTGGTGCTTCTTGGAGAGAGTTGCGGTGGCTGCGTTATGCTGCGAGAGTAAGCTTTCATGCTGGTGACTCAGGCGGTCATTAATCTTATCCATGTAAGCCAAGTAGGAGGCCTCAACTGACTTGAGCTCGTCCTGGGCTCTAAGCTTGTCCAGTTCTGCGGCCCCATTCAACTGTTCCAGTCGGGCGACTTCCTTCTCTAGCAATTCAACTTTGGACCTAGCACTAAAGAGGCCACGGATCATGTAGGAGATATCCAAGCTCATCTGAAAGAGATAGTAAAGGTCAGGTTATCCAGAAAAGAGGAAGAAAGCTACTTAGAGAGAGAAAGAGGATACCTTCTCCCAGCTGGTGTAGAACGAGGTTCTGTGTTGGTCAAATGAGCCCCCTTATGCATAAGCAAGATCTTTGGGAAGGTGAGACCCATAAAAAAGGGAGGAGGCCACTGTAGGGTTCTCCAAGGCCGAATCATTGGCATTTGCAATGCGATTACGGACCTTGAAGGTGGGGCAGAAAGCCGGGACAGGATCAATGACCCCTTTGCCAGATCGGGAAGCCATCTCCTTACCAGACCGCGGGTCTGGACGGATGGTGGTAGTGGAAATTGAAGTATGCCGATTGGCGGGGGGCTCTTCAGATGCAGAGTGCCGCAGACGCTTTGAAGCCGGTCCAGGAGATGAGCGGGCGACAGTGGCGGGAGCAACCTCAGTAACGACATCCTCATCCGTATCGCTGTCAAATAGCTTCCTCTTGTTGGCGCCCATATCAGAATGGGGAGAAGTAGCCGATGGAGAATGGGGGGATAGATATTGATCTTCCCAATTGGTCAGGGATTGGTAAGAGGGACGAGCTGTGGACTGGGAAGGGCAGTTGGAGAAAGGAGGTGGGGGTTGGCGGGTAGTTACTGTATGATGCTGGGATTTCTTGGGGTGCTGTCTTTTCTTAGGAGGCGCTGAGCTCCGAGGTTTTTGTTCCTTGGGTGGAGGGGGGCGGAAAAAGGGGGCACTATACCCTCCAATGACCTTCAGTTGGGGGTCTGATAGTAGCGGAGTGGCGGTGGTGGGATCAATTCCAAGAACTGCGGATTGAGAGGGCCCAAGGTCGCGGAGCTTCTAGAAAATGGTGGAGGAGATATGGTTGTAGGGTCGCGACTTCGAGTCTGGTCGCCAGCCTATAGAAAAGAGTTGCAAGATTAGATGAAGAACCAAGGTACATACACATTGAATGGTAAATAAAAAGGGGACTCACCACTGGGAAGGAAAGCCATGATTAAGGTTCAGTTCAGGAGGAAGATCTGCAGACAGGAAGTTTCCTGAGATATACAGCGGATAATGGTGCCACATCTTGTCAAAAGAGGTGACACAGAGGACAAAATGTTATTTTCTAGGGAAGATGTAAAAGGAATGATATCCCACACTGACATCCTTTGTGCTCTTTTTTATGTAAAAGTGAGCGGTCATGTCACGAACCGTTATCTTGGGTATTCCAGACTCATTGTAGTGGTTCGCGACATACATGACCCTCAAAAAGTTGCCAATACCTTGGCAAGGGGATGTTAAAATGGTTGCATACCTCGATATCAAGGCGGGTGAGGGGTAAGCGGAGGCCGACAACGATTTGCCCTACCGTGGCCACAAGACACCCCGGTTTGTAAGGGACCAAATGGGGAAAGTAAGTTAGGTCAGGCACATGTTCTAGGGTGACGTTAACAGGAATGCTATAGGCAGCCTTGACCGCCTCTTGATTAGGTCTACAGCTGCGTGGTGAAGGTGGCGAAAGGGCAAAGGGTTGCTCGGAAGTGGATGGAGCCTCAGTGGGATCAAAAGGAGGGGGAGAGGCACAGCGAGAAGGGGAGGAGGAAGAGGCACAGGATCTGGAGTCCGACATTTGCGGAAGATTTTAGAGAGGAAGACGCTCGCGCACAACAGAACAGAGTGGGAAGAAAGAGAGAATCGTACTTTAAAAGAGTAATGCACAGTACAAAAGAAAAAGGAAGTAGAGAGGGAAGAAGACCAACCTATGGAAAGGAGAGAGTGGCGGTTACAGAAACTTTAGCGAAAGGAAAACGCAGGTGATGAACGCAAGCTGGATCAGAGTAATAAGAAAGGGAAGATGAGGGAGTGGTGGAGAAAATAAATCTAGAAGAAAGTAGAAGGCAAAATGAGAGAGAAAGAATAATCGAGCGGGCTTTTATAAGAGTAAAGGGCAAAACCATAATTTGAGGGGAACTGAAATCGAGGAGACACCAAAAGGGACCAGCCAGGGGATGACGCGTGGAGACACATAAATCGAAGGGATGCAGGAAGTAAACGCGTGGGGTGCACATGAATCCAGCAATGCAAGGGAGGTGGAAGGTCACGACAGAGAGATTGAATGAGTTGAACTCTCGAACCCCCAATCGCGGGAAGATCGCGGACTCGAGAGGGGGCATCTGTAGTGGTAGGATTAGGGACCATGGACATCAGCGGGTGGATGCGCCCTGGTCGGTTTAGGAAACTTAGCTGTGGTGTACAGGATCAGAGCAAAGGCACATGGTCACAGTACGGAAACCCTACACGTGGAGATAAGAAGACCGCGAGATGGAGGGACAGATGGAGGGCCATGATGGATGAAGAGAAAGATATAAAGAGAAAGAGTGGGAGAGAGAGAGAGGAGGAGGCGGATTCATTAATCCAAAAAGAAAGACCTAAGAAAAAAGGGGAGCGACCAAGAGAGAGAAAAGGGAGTGAGCAGGGATGAGAGGGAGAATAGGCCTAAGAGCTAGTGAATAGTGTTTGTAATAGAAACAGGGTTATAACACATACATATATTATCTTCTTGGTCTTTAACAGCTGGTGATTGTTTTCATTTTTTTTTCTAATATATATAAATTTTTTTTGTTTAAACATTTCTTATAACTATATATGATGAAATACTATTTCGCAATGATTACTAAGAAGGAGCCAAATAAGAAGGGCAAAAGAAAAACATATAATGGGCCCGATGGTTATGTTAAGGAAATGGAAGGGTATATACGAAAAATAAACTGTTAAAGAGTTTTTTAAGCGATCATAATATGAGAAAGAGAGAAAGGGCCTGAGTTGAAGGATGTGTAAGAGGTTAGGAGCAGGAGATATGGAAAAACTATAGTTCAAAGCATATTTTTTTTATTGCTTCTTCTTTAAATAGGCTATGTTGGGCTATTTTATGTTAGGCATGTTAATTGTCAAGTTTAAGAGTTATGCCAGGACTTTTATACATAAGATTTTTAAAATATGTTTAAAATAACCCTCAGTAGGAAAAAACGTTTAAAAAAAAGTCGGAAGAGACAAAGGGAGAAAGAGATGTAAAACTGCTATATAATTGTTTGATGCCTTTGCTTTTTGTTATGGGAAAAGGCAAGGGTGAAGCTGCCGAGGAGCATATGAAGCGCAAGGCTATGGAAGAGTCTTTAACACGCGTTAAACATGTCCATGCTACCGACCGGGATTGTCTAAGAAGTACAAGTGTCTCGGAACCAAACAGAAGTCATGAACGGGCGTCACTTAGTTCTTGAGATGGGGCTGTTCAGGAAGGGAACAATGATGATGTCATTTTGCGAATTACAAATGTTCAAAATGGATTAACTTCTATAAGGTTTTCTTTGCTTTTTTATTTAGTTATGTTTTTGTTACATTTATAAAGTCAAATGTTTTGTATAGGTTCAATTGCTTCTTGATAATGTGGCACGTCAGTATCAAGAATATTTAGACGTACAAAGTGGTCGGATTGTTAGTTTAGTAGCTGACGATGAAAGGCTGGATATTGGGACCCATGTTGTCAGCAGTGTTAAGAAAGAAACTGAGGGAGCAGCAACACAGAAGGGTGCAGTCACTGGTTTGGAAGAGACAAAGCGTCATATAGTTCAGATAGAGAGAGCTCTAACTCAGTATCATTTGCGTGTTGAGGAGCTAGAGGAAGATCAGATGACTCTGAAAGATCAGATAGAGGTCCAAGAGTTTGATCTCCGATGGTCCGATGGAAATCGCCAGCAAAGTGAAGAATAGATTGACATGTTGGAGACAACGATATGTAGTTTAGAAGAAAAAATAGTACGGCTACAGTTGAATAGGAAGGATATAGCGAAGGCTCCTTAAGGCTTTGCCCCACTAATCGCAGATGGAAAATATTGTTTAAAATTATGTTCATAGTTGGTATACATATATTGATATATTTTATAATATTGAAGTATGGTAGACATAATGTCAGTTGTTTCTGACTTTTTTTTTTATATGCCTTAATCGATAAGTTACCAATTCTGTTTTTTTCAAGTTGTTGATAAATGGACATTTTTTTTTCAATTGATATTTTCTATATTATGAATTCCACTTGTTAAATAAGCAAAATTAATATTTTTAATGCATGATTTTTTCTCACCACCAAATGGACCTCATCGATCCTAAACTATAATTTATTTATTTATTTATTTTTATTGGTTAAAATTTTGCATCCTTTTAAATTAAAAAAAATTAAAGTTTGCAATAATAAGATAGGAATTACCATCCAAGTAGTTTTCTTTAACTTAATCAAGCGGGAAAGTCAACTTTTAAAGTCGAAGGGATGATTGTTAGGAAGTTGAAGGGATGCTTGCGAGGAATTTATAAACGTCTCTATTAAAAAATATTGAAAAACAAAAAAAATACTTGTGCATTCTCAAAACATGATTTGTCATAATCCAGCTTTTAAACAGGTTTATCAGTATAGTATAACTATATATATGTTTATGTTGAGAAAATAAAATAGTGTATAGTGTTATAATCAGGAGAAGCAAGCAGACATGAAGATGATATCGCATAATATGTACACCCACAAAGTGTAATACTATTATAGGATAGTTACTATGCATTTTGGTAGGCGTAAGCGTAGTTGGTTATTTTGAGAAACTATTTGAAATGCCACCTAATATTTCTAGCTTTGCGAAATTCTTAATTACAGATGGTGTGTCGAATAAATCTAAATTTCAGAATGTTCTTGTAATATAATGGAATAAGTTTCGTAATTCTGTTTTTTGAAATTCGTAGAATCATGAAGATTTTGAAATATTGGAATATGGTTGTAAGTAAGAATTTGAATTGGAACAAAAAAAGGAGCAGATGGAGGCATAATATAGATAATCTATATTTTTTATAATATTTAGATAAGTATATTTTATTGATAGGAAGCTCAAGTAGAAAGGTTGCTAGATTTGCTTACAGTAGCAAATTATTTGAAAATAAACATATGTACATAAATATTATTATAACACTCCGAGCCACATGATTTGACCAAAGTCAAATCAGCAGCATTTATTAGATGGACCTAGCGTGGGATGGAGGTAGGCGTAGTAGCATCTCGTTCTCCATATTGCAGTCGACTTTTGAGGAATTAAAGATAGAGATGTAACACAGTTAACTCTTCATACATGGATGTCTCCTACATTGTAGACGAAAAATAGTTAACATTGTTATATTTCCTAGGTAGCAAATAAAGGAAATGAATATTTAAATAATGCCACACAAATGTGTGTGTTGTTCATTTACCTAGTATTATGTTCTTTTAATTTTTTTTTATGGATGGTTGTATTTCAGTGTTGTTCTTGTTGGCTGAAGCTTTCGAACCATTTCACCAGTTGCGAGTGATTACCCTATGTTAGTTAAAAATGTATAATTGTTAAAGCATTTACATAAATTTGTTTGGAAGGGAAAAAATAAATAAAATAAATAAAAGCATAACTTCACCTTATCAACCACTTGACTATCTAAGTCAGTTTCTTCAGGGTAAACTTTGTGGATGGTAAATGATTCAAAAGTTTCCTTGGCACTGAAGCCGTTGATTTGAACTTGGAAGATGAAAGATTTTCCTTCAATTTTCTGGAGTTCTTTGGAAACTGCATCCGGACCATTTTTCTGTATTTTGTATAAGAAATGTTTCAACTTATATTCAAAATATGTATTAATGAATTGTGAATTAACTTGCCTTTTGGATTATGGCCAACTCTTCGACCGACTCATAAGCAATGCTTCGGCATGCTTGTTGAAAGCGACAAAAGTGGTGATATAGGAGAAATCATTCACACACATTCGAAGTTTATACCTACTTTGAAATTAGAATGTGGTAAAGGATGTAGTTGAATACTTAAAGAAAAAACAGGTAAAATACGTTAGTTTAATTTTACCAACCTTTTTTCTGTGTCCACCTTACACTTGGTACAGGGTTTATCAGAGTCAATTTGTGGGATAGTTATCTTACAACGTCTGCAGCAATTGTAAAACCAATTAACACTGCATACATTGTCTACTATGACAGAGCAAGTATAGCTTGATCTGTTTTGTGCTTCATCTTAATTTTCCAAGCTCCTTTAATTTAGCTATGGTAATTCTTCTATTTCTAAGTAGTTCTTCTTCAGATAGATTTTTAGGGGGACCCTCAACTTCTACGGAAATGTATGTACCTCGGAAGCTAGTATGTACCCAAGAAATAAACACGTGGATCTTAATGGGAATAGGAAAAAATGTAAATGAATTGTAGTTGCATAAATATGCATAACAATTTAGTAAAAGAAAATTGAACCCCAATGTAGCAAATATATTTATAGTGCTAATGAATATAGTATATATATATATATATATATATATATATAGGGGTGCCAACGGGTCGGTTTTGGGTCAGGTCTTAGTGGTTTCGGTTTGTGTTTTACTATTTGCGGTTTTATCGGTTTCGGTTCTCAACGGTTTTAGTACGAGAATTATATAACCCAACCCAAAACCATAAAAACCCACGGATTTTTATCAGTTTCGGTTCTAATTCGGGTCTTTATTATTAATTATGATTATTAAGCAATTTCAATCATTTAAACACTAAAACTTATTTTTATTTTTATTTTTTTATTTTCCTACATGATAATATTTTATATATAACTAGTGATGTATGAACAATCATATTTACATCAATTTATGAATATGTATAAATCATATACGTTAAAACATTTACAATTCATGTGATAGTTTAAACCTTTGATATATAAATTAAAAGAATCAAATATCTAACCTTATAATTTTGATATTTTTTTACGTGCATACACATATATTTGTTTTCTTGTATTAACTTGATCGTGTACACATGCAATCACATATATTTGTTACATTGATATATTTTACGTGCATACACATATATTTGTACACGTGTATTAACTCGCATTTTAAATCGAACATGCGAATACATGCGTCTTACAATTATATCTCATCACTAACTTTTAACATGAACACTATATATTGATTTATAATAAGTGCATGTACCACAATATATCAAGCATGCATATCCTATTTAAATATACACGTGCATAAGTTAATAAATATAAAATATATTAGTTAATTCATAATATACACGTTGACATTATTATTAACATCTATGATACACTTGTTTAACGTATAGTTATAAAATATACATTTAACAATACATATTCACTATTATGCTATATATATTTAATAGACTTTTACACGTAAAAAATATATTTTATATTATAATGTATAAGTTTGATTATCTTAAATGTAATATAATACTAAATTTTAAATATCAAAATCATAATAATCGGTTCCGATTTCGATTCGGGTACCCACGGGTTTTTTACTATTCGGTTCAACGGTTTCGATTCTTTATCAGTTCGGTTTTTAATGACCCATTTTAAATGGGTATAACTTTTTAAGACCCAGAACTGGAACATTCGGTTTCGATTCGGTTCCGGGTAATCTGGTACCCATTGGCACCCCTATATATATATATAATTCACCTGTGCTTGTATTCAGTAACAACATCAATTTCTAGGTTGATATAGATTTTTGTCCCGCTAAGAGATGAAAGTGTAATTTTGCCTACAATAAAAACTGTATTAAAACCCTTTTTTAATGGATGGAATTCCAGGTGTAATATAAATTTGATATTAATTGATATTTGATACCAACATAAATTGTTAACGATATAAATGTATATGTACCTTAATAATCTTTTGCATTCAGTGAAGTGGCTATAATGATCACATTATGCTTTGTCATAATGTCTTCTGGAATTGATTTGCCGATATCACCCCACAAAGCAATTGTTATTTCGGCACTGCTAAAAGTTGGGTACACTTCATTAAGTTACAACAATATGTTTGATTTGTTAACTAAAGATATCAATGTTTAACTCACTTCTTATCCATGATTACGATCTCTTGTACATTTAATCCTGATTTTTCTTTTGGGTTGCCAACTCTTTTCAAGACACCAATAACATCTACGTGTTGACGTAAACGAAACATTAGAACTTCTATCATTTAGCTTTTCAAGTGAAAAAAATGATTAATCTAATGTGAAATTATAAATTAGAAGAAATATTTAAGTTTAAAGTTGTAATATATAACCTGATAAAAGAGCTTTCCGTTTAGACCTTTCTTGAAGGTTTTTGAAGTCAGTGAAATTGAACTTGTGCCTTGCTATTTTAGTCTCGTCTTCATCCACTGATTCTATTAATGTTTCTGGCTTCAAATGAATCACAAATGGATGAACTACCGGACGATAGGTTGTTGCTAACATCACATCAAATCTTTCAATGAGGTAGATTTTGCATTCTTTTATCACATTTCCTTTTGCAAATTTATCAAATTCTCTAAAGTTTTCCGATGCCAATTTTGCATGTACGTGAGTTCCCTGTGTATAAAGAAAAAAAAATTATCTAAAAACTAACGTGACTGATTACCTGGGAATCTAATAGTAAAAAGTCTCGGCTTATAACATCGTTGTTATTCCAATGACGTGACTCCCACATTCTTGTTACATGAACTTTAACTTTCCACTTGTATATACCTGTACGAAGATTAGAAAGGAATTGACATGTTTGTGATGCCATTTGATAATGGTAGGTTGTTGAATAAGTTTTCTGAAGTGGAATGGAATTTTTTTTTTCCCTCTAAGAGAAGGTATTACTTTAATGAACTCATAAGAACTTTAAAGAGAAAGTTGAGAGATTATTTAAGTTTTCTGCCACAACAAAGTAAGGTAATATAGTCTGGATGTCAACGTAATACAACTTAGCTGATTATTAATTCTAAAAAGACAAAGTAGATGTTTTTTTTTTTTTTTTAATGAATTTGTTGGTTAGTTACGTTAAGATTTAAATATGTGTTGCAGATATGTAAATTTAAGTCCCGCCCGTGATAATAATGTGTGGTCCAGAGCTGATCGATACCAACCTTAATATGCAACCAACCAATTTGTTTTTTTTCAGCTTTTGTTTTGTTCCTCTACAGTATTATTATTGGCTCTTACCTTGAATGAGTGGGGTTCTGTTGTGTCAATTGTACATCGTATATTTGATAAATAATAATTTTGTGTGGTACATGGAAACATTATTTAATGTGGGATGGACACTGATGGCTCTTTACATGGTGGCAACTTTTCAACACCCTTTTTGTTACCGACCGCAAAATATAGACACGTACTGCAGATATGTAAAGTTGAGTCCTGCCCGTGCTAAGAATGTGTGGCTCATACCTGCTCGGTCCTGTCCTTACGATGTAATCAACTAATTTTATATTTTTTAACTTTTTTTTGTTTCCCTAATTATTGACTCTAATCATGGTTGAGTGGGGTTGTGAGCTACTAAGTGTTGATATTTTTTTTATAATAAATTTATTCTCAAGTTACATCAACATCTAGATATGTGTTGTAGATATGTAAATTTAGGTCTTGCCCGTGATAACAATGTGTGGCTTAGAGTTATTCGACCCTACCATCACGATGCGACCGCCCAATTTGGTTTATTCAACTTTTTTCCCCTCCCATACCATCTTATCATTGTCTTTTGGCATGATTTAGTGGGGTTGGGTTGTATCAATTGTGGATGGTATATTTGGTCAACAATAATTTCGTTTGATATTGAAGAACATTATTTAATGTGTCACGAAAACTGGTGTTTGTTGATGTTGTGGCCACTTTTTTTTAAAATTTTTTTTGTGGTCGACCCCAAAAATACAAATATGTATTGTAGATATGTAGATTTAAGTCCCCCCCGTGATAACAATGTGTAGGTCAGAGCTGTACGACCCTGCCCTTACTATGTAACTGACTAATTTTATATTTTTAACTTTGTTTTGTGCCCCTTATCATTGCCTATAACCATAATTGAGGCGGGGTTGATCTATCAAGTTTTTATAATAAATATGGATGACGATAAATTCGTTTGACAAAGAGAACAATAGTTTCATGTGACACGGACACTGATGTGTCTTTACGATATGTTAACTTTTTAACAACGTTTTTTTGTCAGCGTCAAGGTTTAGATATATATTGCATATATGTAAACTTAAGTCCCGCCTGTGATAACAATGGGCGGGTCAGAGTTGTTCAATCTCAACCTAACTATGCAACTTATTAATTTAATATTTTAAACTTTTCTTCGCTCCCCTACAATGTTTTTACTGCCGCGTAGCATGATTGAGTGGGTTAGTGACGAAAATGATATTTCATTGTGAAAAAGAAGGTAAAATGAATATTTTTAATATAAAAGGTTGTTTCAGGAATAAGATTTTGGGTTATCAATTGAACATGTTCTTTTTTTAGCTTATTAATTTTTAAATTTTATGAAGAATTTAAAAGAATGAGTAAACAGGTTATATAAGTTTGTGCATTACCAGTGGTAGGTAAGCTACTCTATATATCTATTATGGATTACCTCGTTAATTATACCCTTAAAAAAGACATAGTCGATACTATCTTGAGATTAGGTTATCTAGTCTATATGTCTATTTTAGAAAATGTTGGTAATTATTATATTGACTATGACAAAATTCTTACTATTTAGGTAGTAATTATGTTCGTTTCCGCATTAGCCGAGCCGAACATCACTATGCAACCTATTGTTTTTTTTTTTTTTTCCATACTAAAATAATTTATCTACGATACTTAATGCCTTTTAGAATAGTTGAGTAAAATTCCCCCGTAATGAGTTTTAAATGTGAGGTAGAAGGTAAAACGAATGTTTTAAATATCAATGGTACTTTGAGGAATAAGCGTTGTTAAGTTAATTGAACATGTTTTGTTTACGCTAATAAATTTTTTGAATAGGTAAATATTTCTTAAGAAAGAACGAAAATATTATATAAAGTTGTGAATTAACAACATTAGGTCAGCTAGTCTTTATGTCTATTTTAGAGCACCTAGTTAATTATAACCTTAAGAAAGAGAGAAAACATATTTTTTTTAGATTAGTCTATGTAGTCTTTGTATCTAGTTTGGAAAATCTAACTACTTATTACCTTTAATAAGACAAAGTACATACCATATATTTTGAGATAATATAACTTAGTCCATATGTCTATGCTATACAACCTAGTAAATTATTAACTTGGATAAAATAGATCATATATACTATTTTAAAGTTACGTAAACTAATACATACGTTAATAGACAACCTAGTCAACTATTATCTTAAATAAGACAAAGTCCATACTATTTTTTGAATAAATATGTAGACAATATGCATGATTGTATCTCTGTAATTTAAGTCTAATCTAGTCTACCTATGAAGCGTAGACGAATTATCTTACTAATAGTAAACTATTAACTTGAATTAAAACAGACCATATATACTATTTTAAAGTTACCATACTAATACATACGTCAATTGACGACCTAGTCAATTATTATCTTAAATAAGACAAAGCCCATACTATTTTTTTGCATAAATATGTACGTAATATACATTATTGTATTTATTTAATTTAAGTCTAATTTAGTCAACCAATAAAGCACAAACACAAATTTAAGTCTAATTTAAGTCTGATTGTCTAACTAATAATTTTAACCGACACAAAAAACATATTAATAACTAACGGAGCTTCGTAGCTCTTCATGGCGTTTTCACTATTAGTAAATTCGAATTTGGTGATGATAAGATGTGCACAAGTACGAAAGAAACCTACATTTGAATCACGTTCACAATAATAAGATCCACCTAAGAGATATAATATACTCAACTGGTATTTTAAATAAGACAAAGCCCATAATATTTTTAAAATAAATATATGGTCAATATACATTATTGATTTTTTTTTAATTTAAGTCTAATCTAGTATACCTCTCAAGCGTAGATGAAATACCTCATTAAAAATTTAACCTTACACAAAAAAGACATTTAAATGTATAACGGATCTCTGTATTTCTGTACCTCGTTTTAACTATTACTCAATGCTCATTTGGTGATAACAAAATTTGAATATGTACGAAAGAAACCCAGATTTGCGTCCCGTTAGCAATAATAAGGTACGCTTAAGAATTATAATTCAACAGCCACTACGTGACCAACCGATTTTATATTTAAAAAAAAATAACCATCCCACAATTACTGTGTGGCATAATAGAAGTGTGGAGTAGGTTTGGGCTAAGATGATCGTATGTCACAATAATTGACATTTTACATGCTGACATTTACTTGCCCACATAGGCTTTAGTTAAGTTAAATACATCTACTTGCCGATATTTACATGCTCTAGTATGCTTGTAAATTATATTGAATAAGACAAATATTTTTTTTAAAAAAAATTAAACGCATTGCCAATGTATATTATTTTATAACTTTATTTTAAGTATAAGCGAGTCTACTCATCAAGTATGGGTAATCATTTTAACAGTCTCATCCCTCAATCAACTTAATTTAATTGATTAAGGCTTGTGCTGTTTATGAATGATGGGTCTCCGATAGCTAAACTTGAAATTTTAAAAATTGTGAAAGTTAAAAAATAGCTACATACCTTAGGAGATAAAGTTTTTACAATGTTCTTTTAGATTGTAGCTGGTTAATTACGCTAAGCTGTTCAGACATCAAGCACATCATATGTATTATACAAAGTATCCTTCTAGGCCATTTCCAATTGCTGAAAAGTGCTGAAAAGTCTCTTAGCTTTTTTTGAATCACTTTCATAATAAACTGCAAGGATAAAAGCATTGAGTTAAATAAAAACAATTTAAATCATATGAAGACCAGAAAAAAATATGTTTAAATTGTACACAACAATGAGTACACATCGTTAACCTTGTTTGTTGGGTTAAAGACTGCTCAACGTACACATGAAAAATTGAAGGGATGTTTGGAAATGGATTTTGGGTTTATTGTATAATAATGAGACTTGGTCGTCATATAAATGAAGCATTACACACAAAATAATATATATGTATTAAAATTAATATTTAAGTGAACAATAGTAAAACCCACCACTAAACACTGCAAGAAGCTAGAATGTCGCTGTAGACGACATTTCTAGTCTAAGTTCCAGGAAAACCCTTGATTGTTCCTTTTTTCACTTAAACTTTCGTTGTCGTCTGTGATACTCCTCTTGATAAAGCAACATAGAGTTGGCTATGCGAAAAAACATGATCGGACAAATAGACCCCAACATGTGGAATGGTTTAACCCTATGATTTGTTTATTGTAAAAGCAAAACTTAAATTGATAGGAAATTGTTTCCTGAGAGGGGCATAGTGGAATGCGTGGCAGGAAAACTCGATCACTTACGGAATTTCCAGTCACAATTTCTGCATCAATTACATGCATGTCAAATCCTCTACATATTAGTCTTGTTCCATTACATAGGCCATTTTTAGGATTCAAATTTCTCGTTAGTATAATGGGAGCCCCCAACTTTAGCTTCAATTTGTGAGGAGGTATACCACTGGGACAGATTGAATTCAAGTATTCTTGCTGGTATAGACCACGAGAGTCATTTTGAACTGAATCAAAAGAGTAATATGTGACTTCTTCACCGGGAAATCGGGGAATTATTTCATCATTCAACAGTTGTACAATATCATTCTTAGGAGTTATTATCGCCCTACTGATCATGTAGCCTTTGTTACCAACATTTCTATCTAATCCTAGAAAGATTTCATTTATAAGCTTAAGACGTGAATGCTCATTCTCCCACGAAATGACAATATCTTTGGGCAGTTCAATGATGTCATCCTCACAAATAATTGGCTGAATCCCATCGCCGATGGCCATGAGTAACTCTACAAAGGTGCGGTCATTTTTAGCTCGTATATTTTCCTGTAGACGTAACACATGAACTTTCTCCCAAAGTGGAGAACTTGTTATGCATGCATCAATAGTTTGCTCCCTTGTACCACGAGGAACAACTGGCAACACCTGACAAAAATCTCCACCCATTACAAAAACTTTCCCTCCAAATGGTAAATCACTATTTGTAATGTCTCTTAAAGTTTTCTCCAATGCTTCAAACGCATAACGATGTGTCATTGTAGCCTCATCCCATATCAGTATGCTCGCCTGCCGTAACAAACTGCCTAAACTGCCAACTTTGCTTATTTTGCAAGTGGAAGTGGATGTAATTAGAATTGGAATCTTGAATCTAGAGTGGGCTGTACGACCTCCAGGCATCATGATAGCAGCGATTCCCGATGTAGTTGTTGCAATAGCAATCTGGCCGTTGCTACGGAGTTCTGCTAAAATGGACTTATATAAGTATGTTTTACTTGTCCCGCGAGGCCCATCAACGAAGTATACACCACCATTCCTCTGTTGAACAGAACTAAGAATCTGGTTAAAAGCAATCTTCTATTCATGGTTAAGCTGACTGATAGAAGAAAGATCTTCTGAAGTAACGGGAATAGAAAGTTCCTCTGTGACCAAACTTGATATATCATCTTGGTCAACTTGGTCAACACTCATCTGAGGCAAATCATAATCTAAAATTGTCTGTCCATATTGTTCCAACAACAAATTAAGTTCGCTTAGTAAATGATTTGTCACATAGGTTGTGTTAAAACTCCCTAAGGCGTAATCTTCGGCCATACAACTATTAATTTCATTCCACAAATCACTTACTCTGATAGGATTACAATAAACCAGAATTGTAACAAATAATTTCCGTAGAGAACATGGCATCTGCATTCTTGATGCTTCAAGCAAACATGGGCGAACATCAATGTCTCTTTCGAGCAACCCCAACTTCTCAGCAGCTTCTTTGAATGTAGGGTATATATTAGATCCAATAGTTCGCATATGTTCATATGATATTGGGCCTTTAACATGGTTCAGCAGCAGCCTCAAGTAAAATCTCTCACCTTCCATAGGGGAAACTGCAAATAGTCTTCCAATGACCCGATTTTGTCCATTTCTTGGTTGCCAATGCTTAGTCGACTTATCCCACACATAATGCTCAGGAATTTCATGATAAAGATACTGTCTAGCAGCAACGTCAACGCTATTAAGATGGAAAAATTCTGTTAACATCATGCGAGAGTTCCTATCATCAGCCAAAACATCCTCAAGCAGTTGGTTACCTTGATAGGCTATTTCATGCATATTTTTCATGTGGACTTGCAAAGAATAAACTGACAAGTATATTTGACTTAGTGGAAATTCGAAGATTCTCCAAAGGGCTTCTTGCGGGCAAATCCAACGGCTGATACATACTGCTTTATTTCATCTTGTTCATCTTTATTTGTCGACGTTACTTCCATCGCTACTCGGTCTGACCTTGTAAATGTACTTGTACAAATACTTGACACTTTTAATACTCGAGCATATTTCAACATTGATATGGCAGTTGTACTTTTTCAATAACCATAGATTATAAGGAACAACCCAACGATTATCAACATGATAATGTCGACCATGATTCTTAACAGTAGCAAAAGCGTTGTTGTCCCGCCTCATATATGTAGTGTAAGAATCGCTTCCTTGATTAGTTGCTGGAATGAATTGTTTTGGGAAATTTTTTGTACACTTTTGATCTCGCATGCAGACACAATTAGGATTAACATTACCGCACAGACCATGAATCATGTGTTTAACTACAATCTCATATAGTTCTGGCTCAATGGTCAGATCTAAAATTTATGCTCTAACAATCTTGTTGTAAGCATCTGCAGTTGTTAACTTGTTGGCCTTATCAAGGATTAGAAAGATGTGTACATGAGGCAACCCTCTTTTTTGGAATTCGACTACATGAACATGTGCAGCCACTTTTCTAAGGATTCCTTTATCGAATATATCATTTTTCAACTCTTCGAGCTTGGCACGGAAAATCCTGACTATCAAATCGGGTCGATCATTTGGAACCTGGCCTTCTAACAACTCATCTTCGATCTCTTACCACGATGGATTGCACGTCATTGTGATAAACAAATCTGGTCTCCCATACTTTTGAACCAACGCCATAGCATTATGATATCGACGATGCATGTCACGGGGAAAGCCCACAAAAGTTGCAGGTAAAATTGTTTTGTGTCTCACATTGCCTTCAATTTAAAATAAAAATTGAATGTAAGGTTTTCCATTTGACTAAATTTTAATAAGTTTTTAAACTCAATGCTTACCTGAATGAACTTCCCCCGAACTTAAAGAGTCTTGCAATCCTTGATAAAGTTCAGCCCTTATTTCTTGTTGGTGATCATGTATCCACCTCAATCTTAAAGTTGATATTTTAACATAGTTGTCAACTATGTATTGTTGTAAAAGACGACCACTACGGAGCAAAAGGGATGGATCATCTGGGCAAATCTAATAAGGGAATTAGATATTAGTGGTTTTCAATTGGATTAAAAAATATGTATATATAACAAAATATTATAAAATGTTAGTCAGAAGCTTACTTGTAGCAAGTAACAATAAAATTGTTGATATGTAAGTCATGCCCTATTGGAACGAAACATATATAAATTCCATCTTGGACTACCATGTGAGAGTAGAAGAGGGTACTGAAGTGGATCATAATAGCCTGTAGTGTCTCGAACATTTTCAAATTCGCCAGAAATCCTTTGGGCTATGATGTCGCGTTCATTAAGGTTACTTAGATCTTCACTACCAAATAAAATCGCAGCTACTTGAGAAGACGTAGGAATGCTATATTGATGACTTCCTGTTGGGTTATCTTTAATAACCAGCCGAACATTTGGTGATGTTAATCGTTGCGACACTTGTCTAAAAATTTGGACGTATGGATTCTCCTTTAAAACATTATGGATGATAGCCAATACCCGTCGGTCTAGTACTCCATTTTCAGCCATCCAATATTCAAGTTCATGATCTGTGTCATATATATACATTTGTAGAAATCTGGGCCTGTGTCTTGGACTTGGTAGTAGGCCACCAATATGATGATAAATAGCACCCCGAGCTTTATATGTGTAAATTCCTTTCCTACCATCAGCGAGAGCATCATCAATGTCCACCCCTATAGAAGTGAAGGAAAAAACATGGTTGTTCGCACGTATGTTTTTCCTAAATTCAACACCAATTGTTGATTGACATGCATATAAATTAATCAAATCAGTAGACGCTACCATAGGGGGTAAACTAATTGTCCCATTTGAGCAATATAAACTGGGTGGTTTACGATTGAATAATTTTGCTTGACATTTAGGACAATTCCGAGGTGGTGGCAAACGATGTGGTTCTACATGCGAAGAGTCATCATAGCCTCGAGCGCAATTATGATTACGTCTTCTTCTAGTCACAAAGCATGTTTGTCGACTATTCTTAATGCCACCTAAGGCAACATACTTTGGATAGTTAATATACGCATTACATAAACCTAGTTACTTAATGCAATTAAATGGCTTATATAGATATTCTTAATTTAAGAAGTCAATCTAACCTTGCACAGAGACAAAATGTTCTCTTAAACATTCAGTGTCTCTTCCAATTCCATCAGCATCTATTACAGAATCAGTACTTCTTAATGAATCAGTTGTACGCATATTGACGTCTTCTTGGTCAGCATCTGTTTCTATAAATTAAATAAAAGTTATACGTGATAAGCAAAGAAAAAAATATTTGCTAATAATCAACGCAAGCATAAGTTTAGATGTATACCTACAAAAGGCTCGCCTTCATTGTCACTACTATTATTAATGATATTCCCATCTGGACTGATGGTATTGATATCATATTCGTCAGGAATTTCATCAGCATGGATTCCGAGAACTTAACAAAGTTCAATTTTATTTTGTCAGTATCATGGTATACATCGAATAAATGTTTTATCAAGACATGATTGAATTGAAATATCAGCGGAGTAGTTGGTAGAAGGGGGTTTAGCATTACCATCATTGCTTGCACTTGCTGATGCAGTAGACGTTGCATCGATCAAGCTGGAATATTCGTTTCCCAAGTTTCGAGCATATTGTCTTATATGAGTCAACCGTCTTCGTTGCGTAGTACGATCCATACAAAATAATTGGTTTGAAATATTTGTAGGTTGATGTGGCATTTGAGTTACCCTCTGAGTAAAGCAATTGTTAGAGGGTAATGATGCATTATAATTATTGCTTGCACTAACTGATGTAGTTGTTGTTGCTTCAATAAATTCTGAATCTTCATTTACCAAGTTGCGAGCATAACGCCTTATATGAGTTAAACGCCTTTGTTGTGTAGGACAACCATCCCAAACCAACTGGTTTGAAATATTTCTTTGTTGGTGTGGTACCTGAGTAACCCTCTGAGGTATTAAATTGTTGGAGTGTAATGATTCATCAGTGGGAATCAATCGAGGAGCTTCACACGTTGTACGCATGCGGGCTCTTTGAGCAGTTATTGCTTCATTTCTTTGCCGTCGGATTCATTGGTAATAATTTCTTTGTAAACGCTCTCTTCTCTGGGCTACCTGTGTTGAATCCATATTGGCTCGCCTCTCTCGTTCCCTAATTCGCCGATTTTGTTGTTGTTGTCGTTGAGCATTATCATAACTTCCGAGATCTAAATTCGAAGCACTTCCATGCAACTCCATATGTTAATGCTAAACAAACGGAAACACAAAGTAGAATGATTCAAATTTCGGCTTGTATTTAATTTTCTAATGTTTAAAAGTGGATTAAAATGAGAGATACTTATATATTTGAAGTTGCGTTGGAAAGAAACATCATAGATTTGTCATCCAAGTGTACGAGTTTAGTTGTTTCTCGCTTAAAACAACCTTGCTTTGATTATCCAGAAGACAGGGTAGGATACTAACTCTGTTAACAATAATTCCATAGTTAAAGGGCATCAAAAATACCATTAAGTACGATCTTAAATCAAATTTCCCACTTGTTAACGTAAAATAGTGATATCAAACTAATAAAGCATATCCAACTAATAAATAAGAGTCTAAATTATTAATGTGTCATGATGCATTTGATTAAAAAAAAAACATACTATAACCAGTATGTAGAGTCATTATGCTAAACATGTAATCTTTAGCTATTCATATTTTTTTTGCGTGCATTTTGTATCTGATGTAGTTACACAATTTAATAACATGACAATTTTAAGGTGCAACATAGTCAACAAAGCAAAAAAATTAAACAATATTGTCAACAAAACTATTATTGAAAAATCCTTGTAAACTATTGACTCAAATATTGTTACTGGCAAGTTAAAAAAAAATCTTAAAACATAAGCCAAGCTTCAAAGCAGCTAAGGTCGATATGCTAGTTCATCACTTAAAAGGCGCAAAATACAATTTATCAATGAGGCCATTCTAATTTTGACTCAGACCAAAAAAACACTATGGTCCTATAACATGTTACATAGTCCATTGTAACATACTAAACATTTTATTTTAACTGATTAATGAACTATGATCATATCCAACTATTTTTTTTTTTTTGTTTTGACAATATACTATAACGTTTTTTATGGCACCTTTGTATTGTTCGGTACAAAAATTTCGTTGACTCAATTCCATCAAAGGAACCTAAAATAACCTTCATACAACAATAGTTAGTAGTCAGTTAAAAAAAACAGTCTAAAAGATTTTAAAACAAGAAATGCAATGGATTGTGCTAAGTAATTCTCCATTTTAGTTTACCTATTTAAATGGGTTTCAAAGTTGCTGACTTAAATTTGGATAGTTCAAATAGAGGTCCGACTGTATCGAAATGGAGGGAAAAAGGGAACAAACCTGCAGAAATGAATTCATTAGAATTTAAGTAACAAAAGAGGAAAAAAAATAATTGCAAATTAGTGGATACCTGGAGTGTCTGACGATGACAAATAAACATTGTATAGCATCATTCCTTTCTTTTTCTCTGCATAAAGAAGTTTAATGCCTTTCCTATTAAACTATGGCTACGCATGTTGCGCTGAAGTGAGCCCGAGTCATGTATTTGAAGATGAAAGAAAATAATGTTGGGGATATTTAAAAAAAAAACTTAAAATGTAAAGCAGGTTTGTTTTTTAGTTATGGTGGGGTTGAACACATTATAATGACTCACGGGCGTCAAATTTGGGGAGGTAATGGGCAATATGATGGCTCTATATGTGTAGAAAGGGCCAAACAATGCGATGAGAAAATATGGCTGGTAGTAAAACTCTCTCTTTCCTCTACAGAAGCGTTGGTAACACCGATGCGTTCTAACGGGTCCCACACAACTTTTTTGAAAAGTTAGCAACTACTTATGGGAACAAAAAAATAGACTAAAAAGGTAAAGTAGGTAGGATTCATAATCATGCTTAATTTGAACTGTGTAGATGCGTTAAACATTGTGCGCCGACTAAAAAGGTAAAGTAGGTAGGATGCATTATCATGTTTAATTTGGACTGTGCAGATGCGTTAAACACTGTATAGCGGCGCCAGAAAGAAAAGGGGTGTACATTTAATAACATCTTCAAAAATACATAAAACACCTCTGTATATGCACTTTACTATTATTAAACTTCAGGCTATAAATGGAAAGGAAAAAAACAAATTACTATGTTGTCCATTTGTTCGCCCACTCATCTATTTTTTTCTCAACACTTGGTAAGGGCATCATGTGGTACTGAAAAGGCTGATTACTTTTAAGGTGCCAGGTTATTTATAGTAGTAGTGATTAAACTTGTCCTGTCTTATCCATTGCCCCATTGTTTATATAAGCTCGAAATTTGTTTTGGAAGCATCTTAAACGTCAATGCGCCACAGCGCCAGCTTGCAAGGTGACTGGTGTCTTCTAGGAGACTTCAACAATGTCTTAGCTGCGTGGGAAAATTTTGGCAAGGTTTTCAAACACTCAACCTCTTCCTAAGGCCTTACAAGAATTCACTAATACCGCCGCTCCGCCAGTCTCTCGATATAGGATTCCATGGAGTACGATACACTTGGACAAACTTCCAAAACATTTCCACCCTCACCAAAGAACGCCTTGACAAAGTTTTTCTCAATACTAATGCCTTATCTTCTTACCTGAGATGTTGCCCTATTTACTTTACCTATTATATACTCTGATCACAGTCTTGTATACCTTGACACAAACCCCACGTTTCACAAAACACGAACCCCATTTTTCTTCCAATCCGCTTGGACAACAAACTCATCTTACAGAGAGCTAATTGAATATAACTGGACACATAACAAAAATAATAACTCGCAAGATATCCACAACAACTTAAAACTCATGCAATCGCACCTATTAAAATGGAACAGAGACCACTTCAAAAAACTTGACTTCGAAATTTAATATATTTTACAAACTCTTGCCACAACTCAGCTTACTAACTTATGCTACCTTACAACTTGAAATTGAAATAAAAATGAAAATCAATGCTCTAGATGAAAGACAAGAATCGTTTTGGCGGGACACCAAGATTTCTCAAACTAACTCTAGGTGATAATAACACCAAGTTCTTTCATAAAACTGTACAAGCTAGAAGATGCACTGATAGAATTTTAACCCTCAAAGATAAAAACAACAAATGGTACAATGACAGAAAAGAAATTGGTAATCACATTATTTCTTTCTTTGAAACACTTTCCACTTCCTCCGAACCTGATATCCCTGATGCTTTGCCCTTATTTTTTCAAATACTGCCCAGATTAGATTATCCGACGTTGCATTCTAGAATGGGAACGGTCTGCGGTCCTCTCCTTTGGTCACGAGTAATCTTGTGGAGGACATTTTAGTGCAAATAAAATTTCTTCGAAAGTGTTACAATGTGGATTCTATTGGTCAATGTTCTTTCATGATACCTTTGTTCATTGCAAAGCATGCGTTCATTGCCAACATCTTAGTCGTATTTCTACACGTAACATGATGCCCTTAAATCCCATTCTCATAGTGGAGATTTTTAATATGTGGGGCATCGATTTCATGAGACCTTTCCCAACTTCTCATGGTTTCATCTACATCCTAGTCGCCGTAGACTATGTATCCAAATGGATCGAGGCCATACCATGTCGTAACAATGATAACAAAACTGTTGTGTGTTTCATAAAGAAAACATTTTTTTCTTGATTTGGTGTCCCAAAAGCCATCATCAGTGATGGTGGGTCACATTTTTGCAATCGAGTTTTTGAACATATCATGAAACAATATGGAGTAATCCACAGGGTTGTAACTCCATATCATTCTCAAATAAGTGGTCAAGTAGAAGTCTCCAATCGAGAGATTAAGTGTATCTTGGAGATTAAAAATAGTAAATCTAAATAGGAAAGACTGGTCGATCCATCTAAACGATGTTTTATGGGCATACAAAATCGCTTTTAAAACACCTATAAGGATGTCACCCTACAAACTTGTCTTTGGAAAACCTTGTCATCTGCTAGTTGAACTAGAGCATCGTTCCCTGTGGGTAATAAAAAGGTAATAAAGAACGCCTTGACAAAGTTTTTCTCAATACTAATGCCTTATCTTCTTACCTGAGATGTTGCCCTATTTACTTTACATATTATATACTTTGATCACAGTCTTGTATACCTTGACACAAACCCCACGTTTCACAAAACACGAACCCCGTTTTTCTTCCAATCCGCTTGGACAACAAACTCATCTTACAGAGAGCTAATTGAATATAACTGGACACATAACAAAAATAATAACTCGCAAGATATCCACAACAACTTAAAACTCATGCAATCGCACCTATTAAAATGGAACAGAGACCACTTCAAAAAACTTGACTTCGAAATTTAATATATTTTACAAACTCTTGCCACAACTCAAATTTACTAACTTATGCTACCTTACAACTTGAAATTGAAATAAAAATGAAAATCAATGCTCTAGATGAAAGACAAGAATCGTTTTGGCGGGACACCAAGATTTCTCAAACTAACTCTAGGTGATAATAACACCAAGTTCTTTCATAAAACTGTACAAGCTAGAAGATGCACTGATAGAATTTTAACCCTCAAAGATAAAAACAACAAATGGTACAATGACAGAAAAGAAATTGGTAATCACATTATTTCTTTCTTTGAAACACTTTCCACTTCCTCCGAACCTGATATCCCTGATGCTTTGCCCTTATTTTTTCAAATACTGCCCAGATTAGATTATCCGATGTTGCATTCCAGAATAGGAACGGTCTGCGGTCCTCTCCTTTGGTCACGAGTAATCTTGTGGAGGACATTTTAGTGCAAATAAAATTTCTTCGAAAGTGTTACAATGTGGATTCTACTGGTCAATGTTCTTTCATGATACCTTTGTTCATTGCAAAGCATGCGTTCATTGCCAACATCTTAGTCGTATTTCTACACGTAACATGATGCCCTTAAATCCCATTCTCATAGTGGAGATTTTTAATGTGTGGGGCATCGATTTCATGAGACCTTTCCCAACTTCTCATGGTTTCATCTACATCCTAGTCGCCGTAGACTATGTATCCAAATGGATCGAGGCCATACCATGTCGTAACAATGATAACAAAACTGTTGTGTGTTTCATAAAGAAAACATTTTTTTCTTGATTTGGTGTCCCAAAAGCCATCGTCAGTGATGGTGGGTCACATTTTTGCAATCGAGTTTTTGAACATATCATGAAACAATATGGAGTAATCCACAGGGTTGTAACTCCATATCATTCTCAAATAAGTGGTCAAGTAGAAGTCTCCAACCGAGAGATTAAGTGTATCTTGGAGATTAAAAATAGTAAATCTAAATAGGAAAGACTGGTCGATCCATCTAAACGATGTTTTATGGGCATACAAAATCGCTTTTAAAACACCTATAAGGATGTCACCCTACAGGCTTGTCTTTGGAAAACCTTGTCATCTGCTAGTTGAACTAGAGCATCGTTCCCTGTGGGTAATAAAAAGGGTTAACTAGTATTACCCCCCCACTAGATGAGCCAATTAGGATTCCCCCCCCCCCCCTCCACTAGATGGGAAATTAGGGTCTCCCCTTAAACACACGGTCAACTTAGTTTGACCGTTAACTTTCAAGTCAAACAATTGAAAATTACACAAATGCCCTCATTGTTTTCAAAAAGAAAATATTCAATTTTAATTAGGTGGGGCATTTATGTCATTTTTCAGTTGTTTGACTTGGAAGTTAACGGTCAAGTTGACCGTGTGTTTAGGGGGAAGACCCTAATTTCCCATCTAGTGGGGGGGAAATCCTAATTGGCTCATCTAGTGGGGGGGGGGGGGGGTAACACTAGTTCACCCTAATAAAAAACCTTAATTACAATCTCGATGTGACAGGTGAGAAGCGTAAACTACAAATAAATGAACTTGAGGAGATTTGTAATGATGCTTATGACCTTTCAAAAGATTGCAAAACCAACATGAAAAGAATTCATGACAAGCATATTTTACGAAAACATTTTAAAATTGGTCAAAAAGTTTTGCTTTATAACACAAGATGACACCTTTTTCCAGGAAAACTTAATATTCGATGGACTGATCATTTAAGGATAACTGTAGTCACCCCTTATAGGGCAATTACCTAAAGAAACCACAAGGATAACAACACATTCCAAGTAAATGGTCATCGCATAAAGCACTTTCATGAGTTATGGTCTACGAATGTAGAAAAAACCCCTCTCCAAGATCTTGTCTACGAGGATTAAATCCTCTTTTCCATGATGTATTATATTTCTTTCCCTTCCTTCTTTTTCCGCTATTTCTTAAAAGTAATACATCATTAAGGTAACCGGACCCTCCATTTAGAGTGTGTGGTTGTAAGTGTCGGAGCCTTAGTCATCGTATATCTCACATATTATTTGTAAAACACTTTTTACTTGTCGTTTAAGTAAGTGTGACCCTATGGAGCGAGTATATAATTTTTCTTTTGTTTATTTTATATTTCTTTTTCAAAATAGTTGTTTTCTCCATTCTCTTAATACAACATTCTCGATACATCAATAGTTATGTGATTTAAAAAAAAAACAAAACGGGCAATGGATTCTATACAGACCAACCCCTAGAAAAATGCAATCTAGGGCAGTTTGAGATTAGTTTTGCTTATTAAGGGTCGCCTATATCATCGAGCAATTCACATGAGTCACGACATTCCATGTCTTGTGCAGTAAATCCCCCAACTCGCATAGCTGAAGCTCTGTCTATCTAGATTTGGTTCGCCCTAAAGCCGACACGAAAGTTGCCTACGATCACCTGTTACAGTTTGTTTTCAAAATTTAGAGTTAAGAATCAAGGTTTTTGAGTACGAGTATCTTAAAACATCTCTACATAGTTTTCAAAACTAGAGGATATAAAAATAAAAATTATATGCCCTAGAGTAACCAAAATGATACCGGATTAACATATAATTTTATCTTATTGTCAAAACCTCTATATGGTTAGAGATATCTTTTGCTTGAGAAAACCAACTATTAAAAAAAAAAAAATAGCAATGAGGTCTCTTCAAATGCAAATTAAACAAATAGTCTAACCCAAAGTGATACTATTATCTGTTTAATTCTATCATTTGCCTCCACCTCTCTATATTTGTCTCGGGAATCTAACATTAAAAGACTCAAACTTTTACAAATTTTCTAAAATTCCTCAATCTTTTTAAAGTATTTCCCCTTCTTAACCTCTTTTTCAAAAATCTCATAATTTTCAAAAATAAAATAAAATGTCTTATGTTAAGAACAAAAACCCTTTACCTAGCTTCCTAGCAAGACTAGATGGATGAGTTTCAATGATCGTATCCAAGCACTTCCTAGAGAATTGCAAGTGAAGATATAGACCCATATACCAAAAACCATTCTTGGTTTGGGTAAGAGTTTATATGCACGTAAGAGACGCACTATGAGAGATAGCTGGTGCTCGAACTATTAAAAACCAACTTACCTCGGTCTTCAACCTCATAGTGAAAATTCAGTTTTTAAGGTTTTCATGTGTCATACACCTGCCTACCAAGCACAACTTAATAGAGTAATCCAACCATCTGGTTGGGATTGTCTCAAGTTTTCAAAAACTTCAACAAGTCTTGGGAATCTGACTAAAAATGGCCCACTCATTTTTTACAGTTTAAAAAAAACCAAAAAAAAAAAATTCATTCCCAAAAAAAATTAACTAATCTTTATCTTTCAGTTTGTAAATACACAATAAAGATCTTCCTTCCTTTGCCCTCGTAACATTCTTTTTGTCTGATCACGCCATTTGTACACGCTTGCTTTCGAGTTTGTCACACTCTATTTCTTTAGAGCTCCATCGTGTTTGAACTTATGTCATCTACGCACCTCAAGGCGTTCTCCATCATCCTTCATGTCCTATGACCTCGGATAGAAGCATGTGATATACCGTTGGATAGGATTTTTTATGCTGGTCGTTTAGATAGCTCGTTTGTCCAATTCCGACCGATAACGAAGCAGCGATTCGTGTTTTACGAGTTATAAGACAGGAAATGTCATCTTGGCTATTTCGGATATTCATTTGGGCTTGGGCCAAAAAAATTCAAAAACCTAAAATCCAACATCCGACGGTCCTACACGAGTATAAAAGCTAACCACACGACCGCCTGACTTACATCTTCTCTCTCCCCGAAAACCAACCGCCAAAAACCCGAACCAGGTGCGACCGCGCACACCAAACTCGCGCCTACCCCTTGATTTTCACCATACTTTAATTGCTTCCATCACCTTGCAGCAAATCTTCATCCCTTCTCAACCCAACCTTCAATTTAACAGAACCTCCACTCATGGATGCCGATCGAACTATTGTACTCGAGATGAACTTTTCCTCTATCTTCGATGCGGGAGTTTATAATGTGTTATACAATGTGTAGTGGCCCATTATATAACACTGGACTTAGTTAAAGACAAAGGGGGGAGGCAGTATAACAAGGAAGGCTGGGGAGTATGGGATCATGTCTGCGAAACCTTAGAGAGTGGACGTGGCACTGGTACGACTATAAGATGGGCAGAGGGATGGAGGGATGAGGGATGGTATGGATTGGGGCGTCTCAATAGAGGAGCGAAGACCAAGTCAGCGGGGCAAGGAAGGGAAGTAGCTTAATATGCTACCCTGGGGAGCAGGAGAATCGAGCTGCGGAACCCTAGGGGGCGAACGTGGCCGAGGTACGACAAACAGGAGAGCCGTCAGATGAGGGGACAGATGGGCGGTCCAGAAAGGAAGGGGAGGGGTATAAAAAGAAGAGGATGAAGACAAAAAGAGAGGTCGGACAGGGGATTGAAAGAAGGAGAAAAAGAACGAGAAAAAAGATGAGAAAGAGAGAAGAGTGAGGGGCTTTGTTCTAGGCATTCATAGGTCCCATTGCTTTAATCTTGTGGAGATTTTAGGTTCTTACATTTGGCGCCATTTATGGGGACACATAGAAGCAAGAAAGAGGTGGCACCTAAGAAACAAGTAGGGAGACTAAAGAGGGTGGCTGTGCAAGAAAGAGACGCGGCTTATGAGAGAAGAGATCGGGAGGCTAAGAGAGGAGAATGACGAATTGAGACGGGAGATGGAAAGGGAAGAGGAAGAGACAGGTGGAGAGGCAAGTGAGAATGCGGAAGATGAAGATAATGAGCCGAATCTCGTGGAAAATCCGGTAACCAGTTTGACAGTTGAACAGGTGCAAGAAATGATAAATAATGATAGGGAAGCTAATCGGCAGCAGACGAAGAGTCGTGAAGGAGCAGCTAGTCATGTGATGGCCGGGCTGAATCGCAACCCATTGGCGGATGGCATATGGGCTTCGGAAGTCCCAAAGCATTTCAACCAGCCTAGATTCGAAAGGTACGACGGAAAAGGAGATCCAATAGATCACGTTCTTCATTTCTGGCAGCAAATGCCACTCTGGCAAGAATCTCGATATGACAGATTGCGATATATGATGTTCCCGGCTAGCCTGAAAGGAGGGGTGTTGGACTGGTATTATCGATTACCAGCAGGAAGTATAAGAAACTTTCAAGAATTGGAACAGGCATTTATAGATCACTTCATTCATAAGAAAAAGCGGGTGGTGGATATCGCAACATTATTTAACATTCGACAAAGATCAGCGGAGTCAGTAAGGGAATACCTATGCCGATTCAAGGCCGAGACATTGAAGGTCAAAAATCTGGATGAAAGAACTGCCGTGATTGCATTTGAAAGAGGTCTGCGGCCAGGGACAGGAGTACACCAGTCGGTGGCGAAGAATGAGATTGCAACCTTGCATGAACTGTATCCACGGGTAGAAAAATATATCAGATATGAGGATAGTATGCAGAAGGAATCTAAGAGATCTAGGAAGGCAATGCTATCCTTGGAGAAAGACAGAGAACCAAGGAAGGCAGGTGCGGGCGAGAAAGAAAGGTGGATACCGCGGATACACACCACGGGCAGAAAGAAGCCGGGAAGGGATTAGAAGGGAGAACAGAGAGAGTAAACCATACTGTGAGGTAGAAGTTACACCACTGAATAGATCCTTGAGCGAAATATTACCGCTGATAAAGAACATGCAGGGATATGAAGGGCCGCGGAACACACCCGAAGAATTACCTGATAAACCTTTCGGCGCCTATCATTAGATATGCAATCATGAGACCGACGACTGCTATGCACTAAAGTGGATGGCTCAATGTTTGGTGGAAAAAGGACGGATGAGAGAGTTTATAAAGGGGAGGACAGAACGAGGAGGGTATGCCGTGACAAGATCGTATCTTAGGAACCATTAACGTGATCTTCAGTAGAAAAGTACTAAGCCATAATGCTCATAGAGACAGAGTGCGAAGAACTACGAGCATCCAGTAGATTAATGATGGGACAGATAGACCACGAGCAAGAGTGGGGAAAGTGGAGGACAGGGATAAGATCGTCTTTAGTAGCGCGGATTTGTGGGCGGTGGATTCTCCCCATGAAGACGCATTGGTCATCATAGTGGCAATGGGCAATTACATGGTGAAAAGGGTATTGATAGATTGCGACAGTGCAGTGGACTTGTTGTTTAAAGGAGCGCTGGAAGACATGGGGATTGATCATAGGCAATTGAGGCCGCCGTGGACTAACTTATATGGATTCAATGGGAGCATGAATAAGCCTATGGGAGAGCTCTTGCTACCAGTAACCACAGGTCTAGTGAGTGTATTTGCACGGTTCATGGTGGTTGATTCATCGTCCCAGTACAATGCAATTTTAGGAAGGCGGTAGACTCATGAGATGAAGGCTGTCCCGTCAACCTACTACCAAGTGATATGGTTTTCCACTCCCACTGGTATGTATGAAGTTTGTGGAGACCAAGTGACGGCTAAGAACAGTCATAGGGGTACAGTTAAATGGTTGATCTGTGGACCGGATGAGGAAAACTTGAACCCGAGGAAGAGGCAGGCACAACAATTACAGTGCGCCTCAGTGGAGGAGAAGGGGGAGGCAACAGCAGGTCCAAAGACGCTAGACGAGATTGAAGTAGTGAATATTGGAAGGGAGGATGAGAGGTTTACCGTGGTAGGGTCTAGCTTGCCTGAGAAATGGAAAAGGAAGTTAATTCAGTTTTTGTCAGAAAACCAAGACATGTTTGCGTGGACAATTGAGGAGGTTATAGGGTTGGACCCGGAGTTTGCATGTTATCGGTTATACATGAGAGAGGAGGCTAAGCCGGTGAGGCAAAAGATACGGAGTATTAGACCGAAGTATGCAGCGGGCATTCGCGAGGAGGTCACGCGGTTGAAAGGAGCCGGAATAATACGAGAAGTGGAGTTCACGGATTGGTTGTCCAATGTGGTTGCGGTACCAAAAAAGAATGGCAAGGTACGCATGTGCATTGATTTCACAGATGTGAATGCAGAGTGCCCGAAAGATAGCTACCCCATGCCGCGGGTGGATGATTTAGTGGATAGGACAACAGGATTCAAAATATTTTCATTCATGGATGCGTCTATGGGGTACAATTAGGTCGCAATGTACGGGCCAGATCAGGAGAAAACAATATTTTTTGTAGAAGGCGGCACATATTGCTACACAAGGATGCCTTCCGGGTTGAAAAATGTCGGAGCCACGTTTCAGCGGTTGGGGGAGAAAATGTTCGAGAGCAAGATCAGGAAGGGGATGGAAATATACATAGACGACATGGTGGAAAAAAGCATGTCGGAGATGGAACACTTAGATGGATTGAGGGAAACGTTCGAAATCCTGCAGAAATACAATCTGAAGCTGAATCTAGAGAAATGCACATTCGGGGTGACCACAGGGAAGTTCTTGGGCTACATTGTTACTCACAGGGGAATAAAAGCTAATCTAGAACAGATAAGAGCGTTGGTGGAGATGCCGTCACCATAGAATGTCACGGAGGTGCAGCGGCTCGCTGGGAGAGTCGCGGCATTGAATAGGTTCATTTCCAAGTCATCTGACAAGTGTAGACCGTTGTATCGGTTGTTGAGAAGTACCCCGAACTTCGTGTGGACATCAGAATGTGAGGAGGTGTTTCAAAAGTTGAAGAGGTATTTGGGCAAGGCTCCATTGCTGTCGCGGCCAGAGCAGGAGGAGAAGTTGCACCTGTATTTAGGGGCCACCGAGTATGCGGTCAGTTCAGTTCTTGTCAGGCTAGTGGATCGAGTGGAGAGGCCGGTGTATTTTCAAAGAAAAACACTGTTGGACGCCGAGACGCGGTATAGTAGAATGGAGAAGTATGCCCTTGCCTTGATCTTTTCCACCATGAAACTGAAACCTTACTTTGAGTCACATTCGATAGTGGTGGTGACGAACCTGCCGCTTAAACAAGCGTTAAGGACTGAGAAGTCGGGCCAAATGTTGAAATAGGCAGTGATGCTTAGTTCGTACGAGATACAATATCAAATAAGAACAACAGAGAAAGCACAGGCAGTCGCGGAATTTTTGGTAGAGTTCCTAGCGGAGGATCCGACGTGGGGAGAGGAGATGATCATGGAGCCAGAAAAGGACGTGGTGCCCGATCAATTAGACCCGTGGGATAAAAGGAATGGGTGGAGAGTGTTCGCGGATGGGTCGGCCACAGACGCATGCAGTGGCATAGGGGTGGTGTTGGTTACACCTGACAATAATAGAATAGAGTTGACCATGAAACTAGTATTTGCGGCATCTAGTAACGAAGTAGAGTACGAGGCCGTTATAGTAGGACTAAGAATGGCGGAGGACTTGGGAGTGAAAGACTTGATCGTGTACTCATATTCTAATCTGGTGGTATGTCAGGCAAATGGGGGGTTCGTAGCCATATGTCCAAGAATGGCCAAATTCTTGAAGGTGGTGCACCAAAGGGTCAGCAAGTTTACAAAGCTCCAGTTTGTTCACCTAGGGCGCGGGGAGAACAGGCACGCAGATGCTCTGGCGTACGTGGCTACAGCCATGCCGGGGTCAGAGGAAAGAATGATAAAGGTGGAAAGACTGGAGAGGCCAAGCACAGAGGAAGTAATGGAGGTATGCCAGGTTGCAGAGGAAGAAGGGGGATGGATGGATCCCATTAAGCACTTTCTAGAGGGAAGGGAGGTGAAGGATAGGAACGGAAAAAGGAGGTTGGAGCAGGTGTCTCAGAGATATGTACTGATGGAAGGAAAACTATATCGGAAGAACTTTAATGGACCATTGTTGAAATGCCTAAGGCCGCGATTATCTTTAGAAGTGCTTGCAGAATTGCACGAAGGGGGCTGTGGGAGCTACTCCGCAGGGAGTAGCGCATCGATTATTGACACAAGGCTATTTTTGGCCTCACATGAAACGGGATGTAGTAAAGTTTGCTAGGAGGTGTGACAAGTGTCAGAGATTTGCACAGCGAATATTTGCACCCACAGAGCCCCTGCATAACGTCTCAAGCCCTTGGCCTTTTGCCATGTGGGCACTGGATATCGTAGGGCCATTGCCCATGGCTAGCGGCAAAAGGAGATATATGTTGGCAGCCATAGACTACTTCACTAAATGGATAGAAGATGTCCCATTGTAGCAGATAAAGGAGGCTCAAGTGATTAAGTTTCTATATGAGAACATCATATGTCGGTTTGGGCTGCCATATGCCATCATTGCAGACAATGGGACACAGTTCACAAGAGCTAAGGTGGCGGCGTTCCTGTAAGTATACAAGGTGAAACAAGGGTTTTCGGCCCCTACAATCCTGAAGGTAACGGGCAGGCTGAATCTTCCAACAAGACGATATTAAACAATCTGAAAAGAAAATTGGAAGATAGGAAGGGCGCGTGGGCCGATGAGTTGAACCATGTTCTTTGGGCTTATATAACCACTCCACGGACCACCACCAAAGAGACCCCGTTTGCCTTAGCATACAGCGTTGAGTCCATGATTCCCTAAAAAATGGTGGTGACTACAATGAGAACCAAGGCTGTGTAGAAAGGATCGAATTGGCGCATTTTGGCAGGAGATTTGAATTTGGTAGAAGAGAGAAGAGATTTAACTCGCATTCGATTGGAAGAGTATCACTGGAGATTACAGAGACAATACAACAAGCAGGTCAGGCTGCGGAAGTTTAAGATAGGGGAATTGGTGCTCCGCCGGGTGACTCTAAGCACAAAGGAAGAAAGGGACGGGAAACTAGGTCCAAAGTGGGAAGGGCTGTACACCGTGATGGAGGAAGGGGCCTAGAACCTATAAGCTTTGAACAATGGAGGGAAAGCTAATAGAGAGGCCTTGGAATGTAAGAATGTTGAAAAAAAATTACAACTGAATGTACTGAAGTTTCAGAGCAATGTAAAGAGGGTCCCGAGCAGAGGACTAAAGTTGTTTGTAAATATATAAAACAACAACACTTTTATGAAAAGAAATATGTTTATTATGTGGAATTTTTGAATGGGAATGCGAACTGTAGACTAGAGATACAAGAGGCATGGGGGACAAAGAGAGTGGCCCAGCATACGGCTACGCGTGGCCGAGGGAGGGTAGCAGAGGGGATGAGCCCTTCACTGATACTAGAGAAGTGAGGAGCCGGGAACAAGGGTTTGTTCCAGCGAGATGAAGAGCCAAATTGAACTCGTGGAGTGGGATGAGCCCTCCACGGATCGTAGAAGCAAGAGACACATGGGGAAACGAGAAAGCCCCCATTGGGCTTGTACGCCCATCGGAAGGAGAAACAGCGGAGGGGATGAGCCCTTTGCTGACACCAGCATCAGAGGGAAATCCAGTGGAGGGGGTGAGCCCTTCACTAACACTAGCGTTGGAGGGGGCCTGGAACAAGATGAGTTATTCCAGCAGGTCAGGGCACGGTTGAGTCTGCAGAGCGGGATTAGCCCTCCGCAGATCAGTGATGCAAGAGACATATGGGGCAATGAGAGAGTCCTCATTGGGCTTCTATGCTCTTCAGAGGGAGAAACGGTAGAGGGGATGAGCCCTTCGCTGACACCAGTGTGGAGAACGTATGGAAGGAGATGAATTGATCCAACAGGGCATGGCATGTTCGGGTCCACGGAGTGGGAGGAGCGCTTCGCGGATCAGAGAGGCAAAAAGCACAAGGGGCAGTGAGAATGACCCTATGGAGCTTTAGCGTGTAGTGGAGGAGATAAACCCTTCACTGACACTAGCGTTGGAGGGGGCCTGGAACAAGATGAGTTGTTCCAGTAGGTCATGGCACGGTTGAATCTAAGGAGCGGGATTAGCCCTCCGCAGATCAGGGACGCAAGAGACACATGGGGCAATGAGAGAGTCCCCATTGGGCTTCTGTGCTCTTCAAGAGGGAGAAACAGCGGAGGGGAGGAGCCCTTCACTGACACTAGTGTGGAAATCGTATGGAAGGAGATTAATTGTTCTAGTAGGGCATGACATGCTTGGGTCCACGGAGCGGGAGGAGCACTCCGCAGATCAGAGAGGCAAAAAGCCCAAGGGGCAGTGAGAATGACCTTGTGGAGCTTTAGCATGCAGCAGAGAAAAAGCGGAGGGGATGAGCCCTTAGCTGACACCAGTGTTAGAGGGGGCCTGGAACAAGATGTGTTGTTCCCACAGGATATGGCACGGTTGAATCTGCGGAGCGGGATGAGCCCTCCGCGGATCAATGACACAAGAGACACCTGAGGCAACGAGAGAGGCCCCAGTGGGATGGTACGCCCCTCAGAGGGAGAAGTAGCAGGGGGGATGAGCCCTTCGCTGACCCCAGTGGGGGAGAAAGCCTGGAACAAGATGGTTTGTCCCAACAGGACAGGGCATGATTGGGTCCGCAAATCAGATATGCAAGAGACACGTGGGGCAAGGTTAGAAGCCTAGCAGGCTCCAATGCTTATTAGAGAGAGGGGCAGGGAAGAGGATGAGCCCGTCACTGACGCAAGACGGGACACGCTGCACATTGCAATAGAGCAGGCAGAGGGCTTTAATTAGATGAGGAAAGCGTAGGGGAGGAAAATTGCGGGAAGGCGTTCATGAGAAGGCAAGGGATTGACTAGGGACATGAGGTATGCTTTGCAAATCTAACAAACAGAAAAAGATCGAAGGGGAAAAGACAGCAGGCATATAAAACGTAATCATACAGCAAAATACATACACAGGGGGCGAATCAAGTCACAAGTTAATAACAAGGTTTTGATACAAAGAAAGGACTAGGGCATTCCCTAGGTGGATGAATCAACAATCATTTCTTCAGCAGCGTCTTCAACTGCGGCAGCGGGGGACTCTTCAATGACTGCAGTGGGAAAGGGGTCTTCGCACATCACAAGGTTCCCTGGAATGCCAGAAGGGTCCGCGACTTCAGTGGGTTCAGTCACTGGGATGGCCGGTCTATTGGGGAGAAGGTGGCCTCCCTGGGTGAGCCGGTCAAGTTCATCCTGGACCTTCCGGGCCACCCTCTTTTCAGCCAGGGCCTTGAAACGGTCACGAAAAGCCATCATGTCCGATTGGTGCTGCTCCTTCATCTTGGCGGTGTCATCCTTATGGCCCTGACTAAGGGCGTCCATGGCCTTCTGATGTTGTTGGGTGAGGGCGTTCAAGTTGAGCTGATAGTGTTGGAGAAACTCTTATCTTTGACAGCGCAGGCACTCATTGACGGAGTCTATCTACAGTTGATGGGAGGATTATTCCGACTTTGGCCAAATTGGCAACTGCCAGATCTGACTGAAGTCCGGCATAGGCCGCTCGCAAGCCAATGGGGCCTTTAAGCTCCTGTTCCTGGGCGGTCACCTTATTCTTGGCACGGTGTAGGCCGCGAATCATAAAGGAGATGTCCAGGCTCACCTGGGTCAAAAAGGGAGAGGGATAAAAAAAGAGAGAGAGAGAGAGAGAGAGAGTTGTACCCTTTCCCAGTTGGTGTACAGCGAAGTGAGATGTTGGTCAAATGAACCCCCATCCGCATAGGCAATGTCCTTAGGCAGATGAGCATTGAAGAACAAGGAGGAGGCTACGACGGCATTGTCCAGAGCAGAGTCTGCCGTATTCACTTTTCGGTTGCGCACATTGAATATGGGACAGATGTCCTCAACAGTTGCAAGAGTGGATGCCGGGGCGGTAGGCTGAGCGAATTCCTTGCCAAGTCGGTGAGTGCAAGGAGAGGATGCAGCTGGATGAGAGGGTGAAGAAGTAGGGGCTGGACCTTCAGGCACGGAGGCTTGGTAAGTTGTAGAGATAGGCTCATCAGAGGTGGACGTCTGCGACCTTTTGGCTAGTGGCTAGTCAACAAAGCGCGATGCATGTCCCCTGGACTTCCATCACATCATCATCCGAGTCGCTATCGAACAATTTCTGCTTGTGGACATCCATGTCTTCTGGAGGTGAGGGGGGAGAGGTGAACTGATCATCCCAGTGGGAGATAGAGCGGTAGGAAGGGACGTTGTTGGGAGTGGAGGAAGGGTGGAGATCTTGAGGGTCACGGGAGGTGGAAGAGTGTGAGGAAGTTCGAGGAGGGGGGCGATGAGAACTATGGGTGCGAGACCTCTTCTTTGAAGGAGGAGATGCGCGGGGCTTTCACTCTTTGGGAGGGGGAGGGCGAAAAAAAGGACCTGTTAAGCCGTGGAAGTTGTTGAGAGCGGGGATAAGGGAGTAGCGGTGGTGGGATGAATGCCTAAGAAGTTAGCCTGGGTAGAACCAAGGTCGCGGAGCTGGGCAAAGATAGGACTGGAGATGTTATCATAAATCCTAGATTTGGAATCTGGCCGCCAACCTATAAATAAGAGCAATTGTGAGTTAATAGATTAAATGGAAAACACTTCAAGGAACGAGAAAAGAACTACGATACTCACTGTGAAGTTGGAAGGCAAGATTATTAAGAGTTAGGGTGGAGGGAATGTCCGCGGACAGAAAGTTTCCTGATACATAGAGCGGATAGTGGTGCCAAACTTTATCTGAAGTGGTAAGCCGAAGGAGAAAAGATTGTTTCTTAGGATGAACACAGAAGGACTGGTATCCTATGCTGACATCCTTGGTACTGGTTTTGAGATAGTAGTGAGAGTAGATGTCGCGGCTGGTGATCTTGGGTTCTCGGGTCCTATTTTAAGAATTCGCGGCATACATTATCCGCCAGAAATTTCCTATGCCTTGGCAAGGGGAAATGTTAAAGTGGTTGCAAACTTCGACATCCAGAAGAGTACGGGGAAGCCGTGGACCGGCAACCATTTGGCCTACAATGATGACAAGAGAGCCCGGGTGGCGAGGAACCAAATGGGGATAGTGGGTGACAGAGGACATGTGTTCCAATATAACATCGGCTGGAACATCGTAGGTAGCTCTAATGGCATCTAAATTAGGTCTACAAGATCTAGGGGGGACGACAATAAAGTAGTGAGGCGGCTAGAGGTGGAGGGTACTGCAGTGGAAGCAGGAGGAGGGGGAGAGGATACCCCCATTGAACGGGAAGAGGACGAGTCGCCAGATTTGCGGTCCGACATCGGAAGGGAGATGAACAGATTCTAGAAATCAAACTATTTCAAAACAAAAAAGAGAAAGACAGTTCAACTAAAAGAGAGATGGCCAACAAAACGTACCGATCAATGGGAAGAGGGAGTTGGTGAGGTCGTGGAAGATAGCCGGAAGTAAAGAAAGGTACCGGAGAGACCACCACAGTGAAGTGCACGCGCACCGGCGAAGGATTGAAGGAGAAGAAAAGTGGGGAGTTGGAGCAAAGGGAGAGAAGAAGAAGAGACAAGGAAAAAGAAAGTTAGGGAAGAAGAAGAAGGAGGGGGTTTTAAATAGGCTGGGGTTAAAAAGGTAACTTTGGGGCAGCGAGGAAATCAAAGCATCGGTTGGGGCTCCAGCTAAAGGACGACACGTGGGAGCACAGGAAAGAAGGGGCCGCCAGAAAAAATGCGCGTGATGAGTATATTTCACATCACACGCTTCCCAAAATGGATAGATATTAGTTGGAGAGGAGAAACAGAGGTGGAAGTTCTCGACCTTGGGCCAATTATATGGCCGCGAAGTCGAGAAGGGGCATTTGTAGTAGCCCATTATATAACACTGGACTTAGTCAAAGACAAAGGGTGGAGGCAGTGTAACAAGGAAGGCTGGGGAGTATGGGATCATGTCTGCGAAACCCTACAGAGTGGACGTGGCACTTGTACGACTACAAGATGGGCAGAGGGATAGAGGGAAGAGGGACGGTCTGGATTGGGGCATCTCAATAGAGGAGTGAAGACCAAGTCAGGGGGGCAAGGAAGGGAAGCAGCTTAATATGCTACGTTGGGGAGCAGGAGAACCGAGCCGCGGAACCCTAGGGGGCGGATATGACCGAGGTACGGCAAACAGGAGAGCCGTCAGATAAGGGGACAGATGGGCAGTCCAAAAAGGAAAAGGAGGGGTATAAAAAGAAGAGGATGAAGATAGAAAGAGAGGCCGGACAAGGGATTGAAAGAAAGAGAAAAAGAAAGAGAAAAAAGAGGAGAAAGAGAGAAGAGTGAGGGGCTTTGTTCTAGCCATTCATAGGTCCCATTGCTTTAATCTTGTGGAGATTTTAGGTTCTTACACAAGGTGCAGATCATAAGGAGAGGTTGGAAACCTCTAATGCTAGACTCTACAACCCGTTACTCCTCCTCTCTTGTTCAAACTTTTTACTGTGGTTTAGCTTGCGATAACGAGGCTAGCGCGATAGTGATGGTTGGAAAAGGATTGTTTGAGCTCAACAGAGTAGTGGTTGGAAAAGCCTTGGGTATTCCTGCAAGGCATGAGATTTATGAAAGTCAAGAGTTCCATGGTTTGGTGCTTGAGTTGATGACTACTACGGTTATCGAGGGGCAATACTCCACTGGTTCTATATGTGCGAAGCAAATCTTTTTGAGGAAGAACCAACTAGTTGTAGCAACATGGATAGCCCATAACTTGGTGGGAACAATGAAGCCTTCTGATATAGGTAAGTCGATTCTCTACATTATTTGGTTATTACAGACTCGAAACAATGGGTTATGTATTGTTACGTTTCTTTGGGACCATCTCACACAATATAGACGAAGTACTGCTCCCCTGCCCACCCTTGTTACCAAAATTATGCTTACTTGGGGAGCAGCAGAACCTACATACTACATGGCAGTCCGGACTTCCACAGTCACATGATAACTGTGTGTTTGAGTGTCTACCTATGAAATGAACGATGAATTCAATCCGTAAGTAAACTAAAACTAATCTTTTACTATCTCAATTATCAAAGCTTCTACTCTCGATGCAAATTGCACTAAGTGGAGTAGGAAATTCGTTCCACTCCTAGTTCCCTAGCATGGATTGTCTTCTAAGTCTAAGAAATCAGTCTTAAGTCAATGAGAGCTTTACGAAATGTTATGCTAACAAGACGCGTTAATTTAAATAACAAGATATAATATAAACTAAAGTTAATCTATGAAAGCTACGGAATACGATTGTTTGACTCTAGATAAAGAAATAGAGGGGAATTAAATCCACCTCGAATCCAACTTAATAACCTAGTATAGATTGTCGTATCTCGATTCTTACGTTTTCACGGCAAGAATTTCGAGTCTAATCCCTAGTGTTCATGGCATTACTACCGGATACTAACTAGCATGTGAGGTCGTCCACCCATTCTCATGGCGAAACACGACCTTCTAGAGTGGAATAGATTCTACAACCAATTCTATACTAACCACTAAGTTTTCATCAAGGCTTCATCAACCCCTCTAATGGAGGTTTTAGCCTTGAGTCATCAAACTAACATTTTCCATTGAATCTAAACTAAACATAATGTAAGAAGTTAAGATTTACTTAATTAAACAATAATGAATCTAATTTAATGGCTGGAATGGAATAAGAACAAGAATTTAAATTAGATCTAGAATGCAAATGACAAGAACGAAATTGAATAATAGCTATTTTATTTATCTAATCAATCAAGAACAATCATTCAAAGATTTAATCTAAAACAAGAATTGTAATGGAACTAAAACTTAATTAATTAATAAAAACAGATCTAGAATTCTATATATTAATTTAGGTCTAACTAGCTACCATTAACAAAGAGCTAAGCTTTTGTTTTTATACATTCAGATCCAAAAATCGTGCATGGGCTTGGAGCCATGTTTTGGGCCAGAGAATCAGGCCCAAAACCCAATTCTTTCGGTCCAAAAAGGCCTCTTCAGCTGCAGTTCGCTTCAACAGACTTTTCGTCCACTTTTGCTCCTCTGATTGGGTCAAGGCTTGGACCATTGGAAAGCTCTTTCCGAGCCGGTCGTTTTGACATAAGGTAGGCCTCAATCTGAGGTTTGAGTCCAAAGATATGGCATTCGGAAGTTCTGCTGACTGTTGCTCCCTTATCTCGCTAAAGTGGCACATTTCTGCACATAATGGACTTTGAAGCCTGAAATGCATAAAAACACGTAATCAGTATTAACTCTTACTTATTATTCACATAATTGGTCTAACAGTATGATTATTAAGGGGTTAAAACTACAGTTTTGGGCTCTTATCAAACCACCCCCAAAACAAAGATTTTGCTTGTCCTCAAGCAAAGATGAGAAATTAGAATAAGTGACCAAAAACGGAGTTCTAACTACTCTCGTTTAGCTGAGTGCGATTGCATTGACCATATGCAACAAGGCCTTAAACCACTAGGAATTCCCTAGTGGACGAGTTATAGCCTCGTGAGAGTTTTCCAGTGAAGGTACTCACAAACTTCATCTATACTACAACGACTAAGAAATAAAACTATTGTTTTCTCATTCATGTCTCAACTATCTATACATCTCACTAGCAAATACATAAGAATAACCCAAAATGTAACCCTAAGCTAATATATGCATAATAATCAATCATCTAAAATAAACATATAACAATGAGTAATACTATGAAATGTAATAGCAGGTCCGTTTGAAAACTTCGAATAAGCGTCCTTAAGTAGGTCCTCACATAAATGTCAAGACAAAACCACTCTGATTTTTCCACTCAAGTTTATTTGCTCCAGGTAATGCAAGTGGGCACACTTTACCTTACAATCTCAATGACAACAAGGAAGCCGGAGTCGATCAAACACATCTGCCACTTACGATCACACTAACCTATTCCTAATTGAGCTAGAGGTCTTTATTAGGTGTTGCGGGGATTAGGAGATGGTTTAAGAAGGAAAGAAATGGATATTAAAAAAGGACAAGTCTGAGATAATAGAGTCTTCATATTATGTAACTAGAGAAACCTTGTTATTTACTTTTGCTTCTACACTTTGTTTCCATCCTTAGCCATATTTTTCTTTTTCTTTTCTTTGGCTTTTGACTCCCTTTATTCTATTTTTGGAGTTTTGATTTATTTCTATTTTTTTTCTTTTTCTTTGGATGGAAACTTCTTTTCTTTATTTCCTGAAGCAACTAACTAATTTTTGTTTACACAGGTTTTTCTCTTTTTCTTTCTTCCTCATTCTATTCTCAGACTTATTCTAAAATGGGTAGGTTGATTTATTCTCTTTTTTTTTTTTTTTGTTTTTGTTTTAACAAACAGGTAAAGGAATTGTGGTTTATGGAAGGCTAAAGGAAGGCTCGTGAGGGGCTTACTAGCGGAAAATAATTCATAGGTTTGAATTTCTGCTATATCGATCCAAAGAGGGCCTAAATTCTCGCTTAGGATATGGCATAGTGATCAAGCAAGTGGACGTGTGATTTCTCTATCCGGATTTTACTTCTCCCTTGTGTCATTTCTAATGTTTTAGCTTTCATATAAGGCTTTAGGCTATATTCTCACAGGATTTGTAGAATAAGTACTCTAGCCTAGATTTCGAAAACTTCATCGCTAACAATCATAGATACTCATGTAATAAATTTATAGATAGATGCAAGGATTATTACCTACATATTAACCTAAGTTTCTAACATTTATTCTGATGCAAAAGCTATGTGAGACTTCTAAATTGTTAAGAGCATAAAGAAAGAAAACAATACCAATATTCCTAAGTGTATAGCATACTTTTTTTATTTATATTTTTGAATTTTTGAAATTTTAACTAGAAAACAAGTGCATATTATACATATCTATATCCTAACAGATGCCTTAATTACACGTGTTTCTATGCCCCCCCCAAACAAGAAGCATGCTTTGTCCTCAAAGCATTTAAATAAAGAGGGTAGGAAAAATACCATTGAAGCGCGTGAAATTTAGGAACATCTGCAAAACAAGGTTAAAACATACAAATATAGTAATATAAAAAACTGACGCAACTCTATAAGAGTTCCACCCATTATGGGGTTAACAGAATGAAATTGCTTGGGACTTAAGCAGACACTAACTTAACTAAAAAAAAACTTACCTGCACCCCAGCATCTACTCGTCATCCTCCTCTTCTATATGAGGTTCTTTCGTGATCCCCGCCATGCCATAACAACTTGCCACGCCTTCCGTCATGTATCATCAACTAGTGCTAACCTCTCTAGTGTTATTTGGTCTGATGGGGTGTAAGGGGCAACCAAATGTGGTTGCACCTGCCATCCCGGCCAAGTCATGGCTCGAATGATCTTACCACGCGATTGGTGGGTCTCATGGTTTCGACCCTTTCCCAATCTGTGTACTGTGTACAGAATATGGGTAGGCAAGCGCGCATAATGCGGCAAACCAAGACAGGCATAAGAAGGTACTTATGCCTCAAGGTATGGCCTCGCTTCAGAGTAGCAACTAAAACTCGGGGAATGTCATACCGACGACGTCCCTCAGCTAAAGCAAGGAAAACGTCACCAGCGATATTATTGGCAGAAGTAAACTGCCGTTCCCCTAGAATGTTCATCATGATGAACAACATGGTTGTGCCTACATTCAGCGATAGGCTACTCAGGGCGATGTTATATTGGTCTTGGTCCATGATACGAAACACCCCTCCCCCATAATACTCATGGAAATAGGCATATTCATATAGGTATGAGTTATCTGTCATATATCCCCACGTGTGCATAGGGTCAGGTAATGGCAACCCCGAAACCAAAGCTATCAATTGCTTACTGAATTTCATAGTCGTGCCATCAATAGCAAGGGAAAATTTTTGTTCTCCTTCTTGGGTACAATAAAAAGTAATATTATTATAGAAGAATTCAGTTAGCTTAGGTGAAAAAGAATCGTCATCACTCACCAGAAGATGCCGCCATCCTAACTGCACGATCCACTCGCGGAATGATGCTCCATAGGTATCGGTTCCCATCAAGTCTTCAAATGACTGTTCAGGAATCACTATAGGAGGTGTCATCTCAAAACTACTCTGTAGAACAGCTGCGAAAACCTGGAAGAAACCTCGTAAAATCGAATTTCCCCGCGGTAAACGGGGAGGAGGCGGGCGCTTCAGATATAGAGCCTGAAGTCGCTCGTGGGTTTTGAATTACAGTGTTTGAGCGCGGGTCGCGCTCTGCTTGGCGCTTGCCGCGAGTTTGAGTTTTTGATTTACTGATGTTGTAGGAGGCGAGTCGTCGTTCTGCTTTGCGCTGGCCTCGACAAAAAATTTATGGCAAATGTATATGAGGCTGGCGCTCGTAAGTTCAGAAACAGAGTTTACAAGAAAAACAAGCTGAAAAAGCTTGGAGTGAAAGGTGAGAGATGATTGTGGGGTGTAGTGTGGGTTGTGAGTGTAGAATGATGGAAGTTTAAATAGGTTCTGGGTTTCCAAAACGAATCGGCAAGTTGCCAAATTGTTTTAAGGCAATTTCCGAAAATAGAAATCTGCCAAACCCGAAAACGGAAACTAACCATAGTTTTGATTTCCTAACAACCCTGGTATCTTTTAAACTTGGTTTAGAATAGTAACTTCTAAACTCTCCTACATATCATGCTACCACTACAAAAAATCATAGATATGCCGATATCGGCCTAATTTTCAACTTTGACTCCAAGACAACCTTACGAAAGATGATCAAAATAAATTATATTAAATTAATATGAAATCCAAGCAATCTAAAACAAACAACTTAATATTTAAATCTAACTTACTGAAATAAAATTCCACTAACAAAACAATAAAACAATGAAATAACAGACACAACCGTGATGGTGAACACCTAGGCGTGTGAAGAAGATGGTCCCCGAGATGGAGACCGGTTCTGCGTGGTGAAGAATGGCTTGAGCTATCGGCTGCGCGGCGACGATGCTCATGCCTCTCGACTCAGCCGAGACGGACTCATCCACGAGTGGGCATACGTCGTAGCATCTCTACCACCCTGAACAAGCGCCGCTTCCATCTCGATCTTGAGTCGCATCTTACCGGGCTTGGTGATTCTCGGTGGATAATCTCCAAGTTAGACAAGATATCTTCCCCGACCCCTTTCGAAAGCATTTCAACTCTCGCCTGAAAGTTCGCTTTGCTTATTTCGAATTACAATTTGTCTATGTCGGATATCTCTCACAGATATCGATAACGCATCGCGAAAACCAGTTTGCAGCATTATCATTCGTTCTAAATTAGAAGTATGACTATCGAAATTATCCTCAACCAACCATGTCATATCTTCGCCTTCATTATTCGACTCAACTTTATTCTCTGCAGACAACGGCCAAGTCTCTTGGATGCATTCCTTATAAATACTTGCATTAGAATGCAATTTGATCTTAATAGGAGCAGATTTAGCGACAGCTCTAAATGAGAGCATAATCTTAGTGATCAATACGGGAAGAGGCGCCATGCTCTTTCCCACTCCTCTAATCACATTCAAAATTACATCGAGGATGCATAAATTACACTCATTCGTTTGCAAAATCCAGAGAACGTGCAGACACTGAAGTCCGATGTCGCTCACTTTGTCTTTCCCGAGGACGTTCCTACCAATCCACTGAGCTACAACCAGTTGATTGGTTCTCAGGGTCGTCTGGCGAACGCAATGAGATATCGTATTGTATTCACCCTCTATGACCGTATCTTTCATCAAAGCAGGAACTGCAGTATACTGAGATTCCTGAATGGTCGTATCTAGGTTGGTTACGGGCGTGATTCCTAATAGCTCAGCCAACAACTGTCTCGTTACTTCCCTCCTCGTTCCTGCTATCCTAATGAAAATCCTATTTCCCTCCAATTCTCGTTTCTTATATAATTGTTCTACCAAATCATAGTGATAGAACTCCTCATCGAATACCACACTGTTTCAATCCCTCTTAATCATATTGGCGGCCGTGAAATGGTGCGAAATGGTCGGCCTCAAACGCTGCGTGCTCGCGCAACATTCTTCGTCGTAAGCGCCATTGAAGTTTCTTAGATAACTAATGGTTTTGTAGCTGTGGGGAGGCGAGTTTGATAAAACAACGAAAACAATGGTGGTGGCGGTGGTGGTTACGGTGACAGGTTTGAAAACTTGAATTGGTGGGTGTTTTCTTGGTGGAAACGCTTGGAGATTGTGTTGGTGTTTCACAAAGGGCGTGGGTGGTCTTTCTATTTTGATGTATTATATTTTTATTTTTATTATTATTATTTTTTTTATTTTGGTTGCTAGGGTTTGAATTTAAATTTGTGACAAGCGGTTGGAGAAGATGAACTCGCGATTGGGTTTTTGGAAAGGGAGGCGCGGGCGCGCTGTAGGTGAGCGCGAGTTGGGCCCAAGCCCAATTCGATTTTTCGACTTTCGTCGATTTTTAGCGCAACTTCAAACTAAATTTCCCGCTTCGTTATCGGTCCGATTTTCTCGAATGAGATATGGAAATGATCAGGAGAGAATTTCCAATCCATTGATCCATAAACTACTCTATTCCGACCATGGGTGACATATAAGTTAGTGGAAAACGCCTCCGAAGAAGTCGTGCATGGCGTAAGTTATCTTAACGAATGAACACTAAATTAGATGACATCAACCCCAATGAACTATACTAATGGACCTAAGCAACACAAATAGAAAGTTCGAGCAATCCGGATGGAAAGACTGAGTTTCCACCCCCAAACAAATTTTTAAACACAAAATTTGTTTTAACATGGGTCGTTTAAAGTCAGATTCCCAAGACTTGTTGGATTGCTAGTTCTATGGGTTTAGATATATATCTATATCTAAAAATGAAAACAATTATTATTATTATTTTATTTTATTTTATTTTTATTTTTTTTTATTTTTTTATTATTTTTTTTTAATAAGCAAAAACATTAAGCAAATAAAGACATAATTCACACCATAGAGAAACATGACTCAAAAATCCGAGAAAACATACAAGAGTGGAAAACGTGAAATATGTGAACCGTGGACTTAGGATCCGGTACTTACAGCCACACACTCCATAGGGAGGGCCCGGTTACCTTAATGGTGTACTTACCATTAAATGGAAGTGAAAGGAAGTACACCAATGACAAGGGTCATTCCTCATATATAGGGTCCCGTAAAAGGACTTCCTCTATATCGGGACGTTTCGTGAAAATGTTTTAATCGTTGACCGTTAACTTGAAAGGTACCGTTGTCCTTGGGATTTAAGGTAATTGTAATTGCCCCGTAAGGGGGTGACTTCAAGAACGAGAAAAGGACCGCACCAACGGGTTTTAGTTTCCACAGGGAAAATATGTAGACGGAGTTGTAAAGCAAAACCTTTTGTCCGACCACAAACTCTTTTTCGCAAAGATATGCTTATCATGAACACGCTTCATGTTAGCTTTATAATCCTTCATGAGATCGTAAGAATCGCCACGGATTTCTTCAAGCTCATTTAATTGTAACTTCGTTTTGACACCCGCCTTTATCAATATTGTAGTTAAGGCTTTTATAGCCCACGAGAGCACGGTGCTCTAATTCAACGGGCAAATGACATGGTTTCCCAAATACAAGTCTAAAGGGAGACATACCTATAGGAGTTTTGAAAGCAGTTCTATATGCCCATAAGGCATCCGATAGACGCCACCGACCGATCTTTCCTATCGGGGTTTCTTCGTTGTTTCTAAAATCTTTTGATTTCCCTATTAGAAACTTCTACTTGTCCGCTAGTTTGTGGATGATAAGGAGTTGCTACTTTGTGTGTAACTCCATACTTTTTTTTCACTAGGGATGCAACAACTCTGTTGCAAAATGTGTTCCACCATCACTAATGATGGCTTTAGGAATGCCAAACCCAGAAAAAATATATTCTTTAATAAAAATACCACGGTCTTCGGTCATTGCTTTCACGGCAAGCTAGGGCCTCTATCCATTTAGACCGCGTAGTCCACGGCAACTAGAATATAAATATAACCGTGGGAAACAGGGAAAGGGCCCATGAAATCAATACCCCAAACATCAAAAATTTCTACTATCAAGATTAGATTTAATGGCATCATATTACGCTTCGTGATTCGCCCAAGTTGTTGGCAACGAATACACGTCTTGCAATGCACTTGGGCATCCTTAAAAAGGGTAGGCCAATAAAATCCACATTGAAGAACTTTAGCGGCTGTTTTCATTCCGCTAAAACAGCCGCTAAAGTGGCCACCACACTCTTTGTCATGGCAGAACGATAGAACTTCATTATATTCCCACTGGGGAATGCAACGACGAATAATCTGATCCGCACAATACTTAAAAAGGTAGGGCTCATCCCAGTAGTATAACTTGACTCTGGCCAAGAACTTCTTACGTTCATTTCTTGTCCAATTATAAGGCATAACATCAGCCGCTAAATAATTTACGATGTCCGCATACCATGGTGATGAAAAAATAGCATACTGAGATGCTCATCGTGAAAGAGTCCCAGATGGACTCGAATCACTACTATCGTCATTTGTAAGTCTAGATAAGTGGTCGGCAACTTCACGCTGACCCCTCTTTTTTGTCCTTTTTATTTCTAATGTGAACTCTTGCGGAGAAGAATCCATCGGATTAATCTCGCTTAGCATCCTTCTTTGCAAGAAGGTACCTAAAATGCTGCATGGTCCGTGTAAACTAAAGTTTTAGAACCAACCAAATAAGGACTAAATTTATCTAAAGCATAAATGACAGCTAAGAATTCTTTTTCAGTAGTTGTATAATTCCGTTGAGCGCCGTTTAATGTTTTACTAGCATAATAAATAACAAATGGACTTATTATCTAGTTTCGTCCCAAGACAAACACCAACCGCATAGTCACTAGCATCACACATGAGTTCGAAAGGTTTAGACCAATCGGAGGTCAGATAATAGGTGCAGTGGTTAGGGCTTTTTAAGGTTTCAAAAGCCCTGTTTACGCTAAAATTAAAATCAAAGATTGCATCCTTCAAAAGCGAGGTTAGTTAAAGGCCTAGCTATTTTCAAAAAATCTTTAATGAAACGCCTATAAAACCCCTGCATGGCCTAGAAAGGCTCTAATCTCACCTGACAACCCGTGGTTTAGGTAGGTCGCTATCTTATCTAGTTTGGCTTTATCTACTTCGATGCCATCACTAGATAGAATATGACCTAGTACTATGCCCTTTTTGACCATGAAATGACACTTTTCCCAATTTAAAACGAGGCTCTTTTCTTCACACCGTGTCAAGACCTTAGACAGGTTAGACAAACATTCTGTAAAGGAGTCTCCATAGATAGAAAAATCATCCATGAACACTTCCATAAAGCGCTCTACCATGTAACTAAATATATGAAGCATACATCACCGAAGGTACCGGGGCATTACAAAGGCCAAAAGGCATTCGTTTATAGGCATATGTTCCGAAGGGACATGTGAAGGTTGTCTTTTCTTGGTCATCAATATCAATAATAATCTGAAAATAGCTAGAGTAGCCATCCAGAAAACAATAAAAGGCATGACCAGCTAGATGTTCTAGCATCTGATCTATAAATGGTAAGGAAAGTGATCCTTTCGTGTCATAGCATTTAAACGCGTCAGAATCAATACAGATTCTCCATTTCATAGGACCTTGAGTGACAACATAGTCACCCTTCCCGCTACGCACCATGGTAACTCCCCGATTTCTTAGGAACTACATGAATGGGACTTACCCATTCGCTATCGGAGATTGGGTATATAATACCCGCGATCGAAAGTAATCGCAAGACTTCTTCCCTAACCACCTCTTTCATGGCGGGGTTCAAGCGACGAGGTTCGCGAAAGTCTTGGCGTTATCCTCCAAATGGATACGATGAGTGCAAACATTAGGGTCAATTCCCTTAATGTCGGCTAGGGACCAACCAATCGCAGACCGATGTTCCCTAATCACCCTTATTAAACATGTCTCTTCATCCTTAGTTAACAGAGAAGATATAATTATCGGGTGACTATCATCCGGATCAAGTTGAATATATTTTAACTCCGGGGGAAGAGGTTTAAGCACTGGTGTGGACGGCATGTCCATTGATGTTTCATAAGTGTCCTTATCTTGCGTAATGAAGACTTGCTTAGGTAGCAAGTCTTCGTAATCGATATATGGAGCAACCGGGTCGGTCTACAATTGGTGTGGACTCGGGATGGTGTTGACTTCCTCTAAGTAGGAGTCATTTACAAAATCTGAAGTTCCAAAAGAAAGGAATTTGTACATATTGTTTTCAGGAAACGTGTTGTTAAAATAATCTTGAGCTAAACTCTCGATCATGCTAACCTCCCCATCTACAGACGAATTTGGTAACTGTTTCATCATTTTAAAAACATTTACCTAGACAAAAAGATGGCCAAAAGATAAGGACATCTTTCCATCGCGACAATTTATAAGCGCATTGGCGGTTGCCAAGAAGGGGCGCCCTAAAATGATCGGGTCAGAGTCATTAGCGACTTTCTCAGATCGAGGATAACAAAATCAGCGGGATAGTAGAAATCCCCGAACCTTAACAAGCACGCTTCCACTACACCTTTAGGATACTTAATTGACTGTCCGCTAATTGCAACGTTATTTTTGTAGGTTGCATTTCGGACCTATTTGTTTATACAAGTAATACGGGGAGTAAGTTAACACTCGCCCCCCCGAGTCTAATAAAGGCGGTCGTCGTGGGAATCTCCTAAGGTGCATTTTACAAGAGGGGGCGACCGAGTCCTTGTACTTAACAATTCCATTATTTTCGGATAAAGTTGGGAACCGCTCAGCTTAAAAAGGCGCCTTTAGGTATATTGGTCTTAGGCCTAGTAGTGCACAACTCTTTAAGAAACTTAGCGTGGTTAGGTAGCTTTTAATAGCTTCGAGAAAAGGAAGGTTTATCGTTAGATTCTTGAAAACGCGTTCCTAATTTCCTCAAAGTTTGTATCCCCGGTTAGCATGGCTAATTTTTGAGGAACGGTGGTTTAAGCTTCTATATTTCGTATATGGCTCTACTTGTGTAACCTTGGCTTTCGGTTTCTTTGGTTGTGATTTAACCGGTACCTCTACCGTGGTAGGCTCCTCGCTTTCTATTGCGGTATCTAGTTCGATATCCGGTGTAGGGATTACGGATGGGGTAACTATAGGCGTAGTTACTTTGTTATCAACCACTCTTCCGAATCGGAGAGTGGTGATGGCATTTAGGTCACCTACCATTGTAGTTTCCGTACTAGAATTACCGTTTACCTCAAAGGCTGTGTTTGTTTGTTTTAGGGTTTGGTATTGCTTGTCCCGAAACACGCTTTTGGTTGGGCTTTTCGCTTGGGCTAACCGTTGTATGCCCCGATTTATGGATTGTAAAATCTGTTGGTTTGATTGAGTCATTGTCCGAAAAGTTGTTGGGTAACTTGTATAAAGGCGTCGATACGATCCGGTTGTGTAGGTGTAGTAGTCACGGGTGGTGTGGATCGAACTATCTCTCGTTGATTATTTATGGGTGGGTTGTGATAGTTATTATTATTAACCGGAACGATACCTCTATTGGTATTATAATTATTATAATTATTCTGACCTTGTGCTTGACCTTGTCGTGGTTGCACTTGGTTGTTATAATTATTATAATTCCCTTGACCTTGTCCTTGTCCTTGTCCTTGCCTAGGTGGAGCTTGGTTATAATTGTTTGCTTGCCTAACATTTTGATTATTGTACCCTGGAGGTGTTACTTGTTGATTATTTCTCCAACTGAAGTTGGGATGTTGTCTCCAAGGGGCGTTAGGAATAGGATAGTTATTAATAGAGTAAACATTATCTTGTTCTGGTGGTTGTTGTTCATAAGCTAGAGGACAATAATCGCCGTGGTGCCTCGGACTCAAACAGAAATTACATGGGTTGGAGTTTACATTCATGACGGGATAGGCTTTTGTTGAGCGAAAAATAGCCTCTACTTTTTAGTTAGAGATTCGATTAGATTTTTAAGTTCGATCGGTTTTCGCCTCAAACATACCGGGCGCCCTTTAATGTTGAAGAAGAACTAGCCGAAAGGGGATATCATCACTACCCCCCAATTATTATTCCGTTTAGTTTGGTCTTCTAAAATTTGTAAGCCTCCGAGGCTCCTTTTACTTAGGAAACTACCCCCATTCATTATGTCAAGGACTTCTTTATGGTGGTGTAGAAGACCTTTGAAAAGGCACGAACTAACGGTCTTTAGCTAAGTTATGATGTGGACACTCTATAAGGAGATCGGTGAAATGATTCCATGCCTCGAAAATGATTCATGAGGATTCTCGCCGAAAAAATGAATCTTTGAAAGCATCTCATCCGTCTTTAAGGGTGGGTAAAAATGTTCCATAAACAAATTGAACAAGTTTAGCCCACGAAGTCCACGTAATTAGGCTTTGGGCAGTTAACCAAGACGCCTTTATCGGGCTAATGTGAAAGGGAATACCCTCGGTTTAATTTGTTCCGCACCTACCGTAGGGATGATGGAATGTTGTAAGGACTTGTTCAATCCTACGATGATAGCCGATAAGGTTTTTCATGGTCTAACCCATGAAAAACGGGTAACAAATTAAATATGTTTGGGGGATTCAAAATCCCCCACTAGGTCCGCTAGAACGATGCACGATTTAGGGCTATCGCCAAGGCTTTGTAAAAGTCGGAGAGAGGAGTCTCTCTTTCTTCACCATTATGTCGTATGGTGTGTGTGATAGTAGTTAGAGGTGTCGGTGGGTGGTGTACTAGATAGACTTGTTTGTTGTCGTGTAATTACATTTGTTGTGTTTGTTCGACTGCACCTTAATCTCATGCAAGACTAAGTTGAGCTTAACTAAACATGCAACACTCCAAACAATTCTGATATACTAGTAGAAAACCTCTAACTGGAAATGCGAGGTATGGAAGAAAGGAATACCTGATTGCGTCCTTGCTTCGCTTATGAATAGCGTCTTGTTTACGCTTGTTCAGTGTATATAGCAGGTTAGAACACTGAAAAATATGAAAGATCAAAGTTCGAATCAAACCTGTGGAAATCCGGAAATTTTAACATGGCGGCCAAGCTCAGATAGAAGGCCAAGGCCTCGAGTAATTTTCAGATTACAGTGTTTTAGGCGGTCGCTTCGGTGTGAAGTCGAAGTTCCAGTGTTTGAGCTGGTCGGTTTGGTATGGGCGCTTCGATTGGTAGACGAAATTCCAGTAACTTAGCGGGTCGCCTCGCCTCCTTGGCGGCGCCATTCGTATTTTCTCGCGGAATTTGTCACGCTAAAATGGGCAACCACAGTATGAAACAAACAAGGGTGGGTGGGTTTAATGGGACTTAAAAATGACTACTTCTACTATGAAAACAATGCTAAAGTGTAACTAAGATGGCAGCGGCGCCATTTCATAACTGTGTGTTTGAGTAGTCTACCTACGAAATGAACGATGAATTCAATCCGTAAGTAAACTAAAACTAATCTTTTACTATCTCAATTATCAAAGCTTCTACTCTCGATGCGAATTGCACTAAGTGGAGTAGGAAATTCGTTCCACTCCTAGTTCCCTAGCATGGATTGTCTTCTAAGTCTAAGAAATCAGTCTTAAGTCAATGAGAGCTTTTACTTAAATGTTATGCTAACAAGACGCCAAGTTAATTTAAATAACAAGATATAATATAAACTAAAGTTAATCTATGAAAGCTACGGAATACGATTGTTTGACTCTAGATAAAGAAATAGAGGGAATTAAATCCACCTCGAATCCAACTTAATAACCTAGTATAGATTGTCGTATCTCGATTCTTACGTTTTCCACGGCAAGAATTTCGAGTCTAATCCCTAGTGTTCATGGCATTCCTACCGGATACTAACTAGCATGTGAGGTCGCCCACCCATTCTCATGGCTTAAACACGACCTTCTAGAGTGGAATAGATTCTACAACCAATTCTATACTAACCACTAAGTTTTCATCAAGGCTTCATCAACCCCTCTAATGGAGGTTTTAGCCTTGAGTCATCAAACTAACATTTTCCATTGAATCTAAACTAAACATAATGTAAGAAGTTGAGATTTACTTAATTAAACAATAATGAATCTAATTTAATGGCTGGAATGGAATAAGAACAAGAATTTAAATTAGATCTAGAATGGAAATGACAAGAACGAAATTGAATAATAGCTATTTTATTTATCTAATCAATCAAGAACAATCATTTAAAGATTTAATCTAAAACAAGAATTGTAATGGAACTAAAACTTAATTAATTAATACAAACAGATCTAGAATTCTATATATTAATTTAGGTCTAACTAGCTACCATTAACAAAGAGCTAAGATTTTGTTTTTATACATTCAGATCCAAAAATCGTGCATGGGCTTGGAGCCATGTTTTGGGCCAGAATCAGGCCCAAAACCCAATTCTTTCGGTCCAAAAAGGCCTCTTCAGCTGCAGTTCGCTTCAACAGACTTTTCGTCCACTTTTGCTCCTCTGATTGGGTCAAGGCTTGGACCATTGGAAAGCTCTTTCCGAGCCGGTCATTTTGACATAAGGTAGGCCTCAATCCGAGGTCTGAGTCCAAAGATATGGCATTCGGAAGTTCTCACGATTTGTTGCCCTTTATCTCGCTAAAGTGGCACATTTCTGCACATAATGGACTTTGAAGCCTGAAATGCATAAAAACACGTAATCAGTATTAACTCTTACTTATTATTCACATAATTGGTCTAACAGTATGATTATTAAGGGGTTAAAACTACAGTTTTGGGCTCTTATCATCACACTTGTATACCGTCATTGTGTGGCGCTGGACTGGTCGCTAATAGAAGAACGTGCCGCAGAGGATCTCCCGCCACCACCTCCGGTTGATTGCTTCGCTCCTGGATTTGCAAACATCCATCCATCTCTGGTCTTCTAAGTTAAGGATTTGACTTTCAGCTCTCTAGTTTTGAGTCCTTGACCTTTGACCTTTGACTTTGACTTTTTCAGCAGTAGCAGCATCAAGTCTTCATAATAAGCGTAAATAAGGCTCATTTTGGTGCAAAGACGCAGATTTTATGATAAGTGGTCTGAATTGCTCTGTAACCTGAAAAAGATAATAAAAGCTATGAGTTGTATTTTAATTATGCATAAGAAAGGTTGTAATGCAGTAATGTAAAGGTAATAAAACACACATTTGGGAGCTGATCACCACCCCCAAATAGCATTTGCTCAAGCAAAGATGAGAGAAAAACAAAGATCACAAATGAGTGATTTATTATTTATTATACTAATCTTGTTTTGTGGAGCGCGATTGCATTGACTATATGCAATAAGACCTTAAACCACTAGGAATTCCCTAGTGGACGAGCTTTAAGTCTCGTGAGAGTTTTCCAGAGAAGGTACTCACAAACTTCTTCTATCTAGTGCGAAGAGTCTTCTCTCCTTATTTATTCTCAGAAGTCTATATATTAGTGGGGAATAAAGACAAGCTCCTCTGAACTTAGAATAACATATGTACAATAATTTAATCATCTAAAGATAAATGTGCAAGCATGAGCAGTGAAATGCAAAAGCTGAGTTATTTCTGAAACTTTTGGAGAGCGTCCTTAAAGTGGGTTCTCATAGGGATGTGTTAAAACACAAACTTTATGATAGATTCACTTAAGTTTCGTTCTCTCAAATGCAATAGGCATTTATATTCCTCACATACACGAATGACGTCCAAAGGAAACTGGGGTTGATCGATCACACTTACCACTTGATAAGTGCTCAAAAAGTGCAATTTAACACTCGATTATGCCTCTTGTTTAGGCATCTTAGTGGAGTAATAGTGTTTGTAAGTTATGTTTTATGATTCTGTAGGTGAAAAAGAGAGTTTTGTGGAATATTAGAGAAAAAGAGGTAAAACGGAGCAATTAAGAGCATTAAGGATCACATGGGAAGCCAGTGGACAATCATGGAGAAAGCCAAGGAATTGAAGCCATTAAAGATGCGACTTGGACCTATTTTAAAGCCTATTTGGAAGCCCAAGGCAAAATAATTCATTGCTTGGACCAAAGCCTGCAATAGAGGATAGAAGGATAGAGCAAAAGAGGGAAAATAGACTTCCGCGTCTGGGACGCATTTCTCGCGTCTGAGACGCATGGATCGTGCGTCCAGACGCATAAAACGGCACTGTAGCTACTTCCTTCTCAGTTTTGGAGATGAAGTTGGACTCTGAAAGAAGTTGATTTGTATTAGGAAACAAATGGCGATTTGGAATGCTTCTAGAACTCATTGTAACCTCTATAAATAGAGGACCTAAGTGCCTCATGTAATTGGCCAATTCACTTATACTTTTCTCTCCAGAACTTGAGGCAGAGAGAGATTAATAATAAAAGATTCGGTTTTAACTAGCCAAGTCTTAATAAGTTAGTCTTTCTAGTCTTATGTTCTTCGACTCTTCTTCTTCTCGTTCTTTGTGTTCTTCCTTCTTTATGGAATGTTAATCTTCTCCTTCAAGGGAGGAGATGAAGCCGATGCTTAAGGTTTAATGATTCTTTTGGTTCATGCTGTTCTTCAATCAAGTTAGTTCTTTATGTTTTTAGTTATTAGTTCCATTGCCCATACTAGGGGATGGAAGTATAGATTAAGGTTTTTATTTATTGCAATCGAATATCATGCTATTTAGGGTTTTATTTATTGCAATTGAATATTTGCTAGTGACATGTTTTTATTTATTGTAATTGAATATAATGCTAGAATAGGGTTTTATTTATTGTAATTGAATATTATAATATTATTCACTACTTTTCTTCTAGTTGTGTAGTGTTTTAGAGTAAGGGAAGTATTCATTGTGTTTGTCTTAGATGGTGATTCATTGAATAGCTGCCCAAGCTCACATAAAAAGAAAGAAGATATTAATAGCATAAACATAGGAACAACTTTAAGTAGAGTTAATTGGTAACGATATTTTGTCCAAGAGGGCATCGGCACTCGCTCGATTGCGTAATTATAGTCTACTTATGAGAACAACCATGAAGCAAAATGTCATTGAATCAAAAGTATTGGTGGATTCTAATCTCTTGAATTCTCTCTCTTATAAATTCTCAATAGTTTAGTTAGTTTAGTTTAGTTTAGCATTAGAATCTATAATATCTACAATCATAGTTTTTAATCCCTCAAACCCCCTTTCCAGTAATGTCCTTCATATAAACATACACTTAAAAGTGGAACGATACCCTACTCATCCTTTACTCGTTGAGGGATAATTAGGTTTAGATACGCTTCTATTTTGTTCAACGACCATCATCTATCTACATCATCCATATACAATCTAGTAAATACAAAAAGAAGCGAGTGTCATCACTTACTATCACACCATCCTATTCCTAATTGAGCTAGAGGTGTTTTATTAGGAGTTACGGGGATAGGGTGATGGTTCAGAAAGAACAGGAAGGGAAAAATAAAAATTTGATAAGTTAAGAAATTGGGTCTTCAAGATACTTGTAACTAAAGAAGATCCTCGTTTTGTTCTTTGCTTCCGAATTGTGATTCTTTAGCCCTTTGGCTTTGTGACTCCATATGATTTTGAATTTTTGGGAGTTCTAACTTTTCTTTTCTTTTGTTTTTTTTTCTTTTGTTTCTGGTATCGTCTCCTTTTGATTTTGAACTTTTGGGAGATTCAATTTTTGACTCCTTTGATTTTTTTGGAGTTTGGGTTTCTAATGGGTCTTTCTTTTCTTCTTCTTATTTTCTTTTCGAAGCAACTAACTGATCTATTTTTGTACAAGGTCTTCTCTTCTCTTTTTTTGATATCCATCCAATTCTCAACTCGTCAGTTGGGTAAGCTTTTTATTGTGTGTTGTAACAAGTCAGGGATTCATGGTGAAGAATAAAAAGGTTTTTAGAAATTGGTGAAGGCTCAAAAAGGGTAACTAGAGGAAAACTATTTTTTTTTTGGTTTTTAACATTTATTTGGCTATATCGATCCAAAAAGGGTATAAATTCTCTCCTAGGATATGGCGTGGTGATCAAGCAAGTGGGACGTGTGGTCTTTCTATCTGGACATCCTTTTTGTCATCCCTCATTAATCATTCAGATGAGGCTTTTTGCTAGATTCTCACAGGATATGAAACTTAATTGTTCTAACCTTGGTCTTGGAAACTCACTGTTATATACAATCAAATATTTATGCATGCTATTCATGAAAAGATACAGAAACTATTGTACATATATTAGTCTAAGTTCGAATAACGAATCCTTACTCTATTGCTATAATGAGACTTCTAAGCTTTTTATTCATCGTAAAAAAGGAAACAAGACTTTTAACACTAAACAGAAAAATATTTTTTATCTTTTTTTCTAAAAAAATTTTAGAAAAGAAGAAAGATACTATTATAGAAAATGTCTACTTTTTGCAAAATGTTACTATACCACCCCCAAATAGAAATATGTTTTATCCTCAAAGGATGAAGAGATAAGGAAAGATATTATAGAAAATGAGCAAAAACGGCGATACATTTGTATTATATTCTTCATGATGAAAATATACCACCCTCAAATAAGTTTGGGGCGTGGGTTGTTTGATATAGAATGAGAAATACATGGTTTATTGTACTAGGGATAATTATTCTACAATGAATTTTTTGGGTTTTTGTATTTTTGAAAACATGTGAAATGCAGAAAATAAAAAATAAATTTTTTTGGCATGATGTGTTTGTATTACCTTCTACTCATATACCAAATTCCATAAGAGAATCAAATAAAACAAGCAGACAATATTAAAATTACACTAGTAGCTATAATTATACATAAATGCTGAAAAAGAAAACAAACTGAAAATAAAACATAAACTATAAACTATCTATACAGACATTAGGGAGCTGCTGATAAGAGCCCAAAACTGTAGTTTTAACCCCTTTACAATATAGATATTAGACCAATTATGTGATTAATAATATAGGTTTATCACTAATTACGTGTTTTGAGTATTTCAGGCTTACGAGTTGAATAAATGTAAATTAGTTACTAATTAGGCGCCAAAAGGAGCTAAAGTGATTGCTATGAAAGTTCAATGAAGAAAGCCCAAGTTTCATGGAGAAAAAAGCCCTTAAAAAGCCCAAGTCAAGTTGTTAAGTGAAAGTCAAACCGGATTAGAAAGCTGAAGAAAAGTCAACAGAACTTCAAAAGGCTATATCTTTGGGCTCAGACCTCGGATTTGGGCCCATTTTATATCAAAATGACCGGCTTAGAAAGCTCTTTCCAATGGTCTAGACCTTGATTCGATCAGAGTAGTATAAGTTGGTGAAAATTCGTGCTACAGTAACATGACCCAAATGGGAAGTCCTGGATTCAACGAATTGGGTTTTAGGATCGATTTTTTGGCCCAAAACATGGCTCCTCAGCCCATGCACGAATTTGGGGATCTAACTCTTCTATATCAAGAGACAAAAGCTTAGCTCTTAAACTATCTAGATCTAAACCAAGTTCTAGTTCATAAAATTTACTTTGGTGATATATAATTAGTTTTAATTCATTAAATTAGTTTATATAGATTAATCTAGTTAGTTGTCAATTTTATTAGTTGTTAGAACTAGTTTTTAGTTAGCCATTAGCGAATATTTTTAGATCTAGTTTTAGACTCTATTAATTAGTTTCCATTACCTTGTTTTTAATTTAGTTATTGAATCATTGATAATTCTTCATTAGATTAATAAAAGTAGTTAGTTATTCATAAATTTAGTTTTGGTTTATTAAATTACTTAGATCCAAATTCAGTTATTAGTTGTTAATCATTTCTTAGTTGTTAATTTAGTTTTGAATCCTTGAGTAGTTCAAATTAGTAAATTTATAATCTTTATATCATGTCTTGCTTAAATTCATATAGAAATGATAGTTTTATAAATCAAGGCTAAACCTCCATTAGAGGGATTTGAGGAAGCCTTGATGAAAACTTGATTTTTGCTAGCTTAGAAATCGTCGTGATAATCTATTCAATTCTAGAAAGTAATTAGTTCACCATGAGAATGGGTTTGATTGCTTTACATGCTAGTTATTATTTGGTAGAGATTGCCATGAATAATTAGGGATTAGAAATACTATTTTGTTATGCGAAAGCATTGAAATTTGGATCACGACGAATCTTCGCTAGTTAATTAAGTCGAGTTAAGGTGGAATCAATCCCCCCTAATTTCTTATCATATAGTCAAATTAGAAATTCCGTAGTTTGAATTATCGTATCTTGTTAGTATAATTTCCATCGTAGTATAATTCCCACATTACTCTCATTAACTTTGGATAGACCGATAATCTTAGAAAACATTGAATTCTAAAGAACTATGAGTGGAACGAATCTTCTACTCCAACTCTATTGCGATAGCATCGAGAGTAGAAAACTTTAATAAACCCTTAGCGTAAAATAGTTCTAGTTTTACTTACATTTGAGTTTAATCGCTTATTCGTAGATAAAACTAGTGTTTTACATTCTATCAAATGGTGCCCCTGCCATCTTAGTTCTCTTTAGAATTGTTTTCGTTAGTATTGTTAGTCTTCCCAAAGTCCCATTAAACCCACCCACCCTTGTTTGTTTCTAACTGTGGCTGTTTGCTTCAGAACTGATTTTTTTTCGCAGGAATACACCGAAGCACTCCCCGCCCTTTGTAGGCAAAAGTGAGCGCACCCGTCTTTGAAGTGCACGGACATCGGGCCAAGGAACGAGCGCACCCCGCGCCCATCCTAGACAAAATCAAGGTGCACCACGCACTGAAGTGCCCTGACATCAACTAAGACACGAACGCACCCTGCGCCCTCCCAAGGCTTAACCAGAGCACACCCCGCGCCCAAAGTGCCTGGACCTCGAGTCAGACATAAGCGTACCCTGTGCCCTATCTAGGCTACTTCAGAGCTCACCCCGCGCCCTCTTCTGAACAGCCCGATTTCCATAGGTTAGTTCAAATTTTCATTTCTTCAAGTTATTCAGTGTTTCTAACTGGTTAAATACACTGAGCTTGCGTATACAAGAAGCTATTCATAAGCGAAGCAAGGAGGCATTCAGGTACTTCTTTCTTCCATTCCTCGCATCTCCTGTTAGAGGATTTATACTAGCATATCAGGATTGTTTTGACGGTTGTCGTATTTAGTTAAGATTGGTCTTAGCCTTGGATGAGATTAAGGTCAGGTCGAAGAAAAACGTCTAACGTAATCAATCGTCAACGTCAACACACACGCCTATCTAGTATACCACACGCCTATCTAGAAATTTATAATTAGAGTTTCGTTTGCATATTAATTGTCCTAGAATATATATATTAACAATTATGGCATATCAATATGTAGACGAGCAATCATGTGATTATTATGAAAACCCTTCACCATGTTCGTGTTATGGTAGTCCTAACTATTAACTAATGAGAGAGCAATTTATAATATGAAAACAGTAAATATAAGATTGAAAAACAATAGATTTAAAGGTAAGAAAGATAATTAGAGAAGACTTAATTCACCATGCAATTCGATTGACTATTAGTTAGTTATCGAATTGCCTTTCTTGATTCCTACCAAGCATCATACATCTCTATAGTCATTGCTTGACTAGTAAGAGAGATTAACACCCCCACAAATCTCTTTGATGGGGTTTCTAATCTCTAGCCCCTTGTTATGAGTTCTATCTCTAGAAACTCATAACAAAAGACTTGAAATTCTAATGCGAAAACAATAACAACTAATAACAAATCATCCTCATATGGCTTCATAAACCCCCTCTAATGGCGGTTTAGCCTTATTTTATTGGAATCATACTAACTAAATAATAAACGAAACACATAGTATAAAAGACAAGAATTTAATTGATACTAAAGCTTTTATTGATTGGGAATTAATGGATGCTACAATCTAAAACTAATTCTAACCTTAAACTAAACTACAACTACACTAAACTAATTAGAGACTAAGGGGAGGAAGGAAGGAATAAGTTTAGCCTTAACTCTCTTTATATAGGAGAAGGTTAGGGTTACATTTTCGTGTATGGGCCAAAAGGGAGATTTTGGGCCTCTAATGTGAGCTCAAAGTCTATTAGGTTAAGTCTAAAGAGGCCACAACTGCTCTGATTGGGGCAAGGCAGAGTCCATTGGAAATCGTATTCCGAGCAAGTCGTTTTGATATAAAGTAGGCCCAATTCTAAGGCCCGAATCCAAAGATACTCCCATTTGAAGTTCTATTAACTTTTCCCATTTGAAGTTCTGTTGACTTTTCTGTTCTTTTTCTATCTGAATTGACTTTGACTTTCCAGCTTTGACTAGGCTTTATCTTCTTGATTCTTGGGCTTTAAACCTAGAACTCTTCCAGCAAACATCTTGACTCATTTTCCATTCAAAATGACATCTTTAAACACATAAACAGCTTCAAGACCTGAAATACACAAAAACACGTAAACATTACTGTTTCTTATTTATTATAAACATAATTGGCCTAAATGGAATACTATTAAGGGGTTTAAACTACATTTTTGGGTGCTTATCACACCACCCCCAAACAACATTTTGCTTGTCCTCAAGCAAAGATGAGAAATAAAAACAGATAAGTGGCAAAAAATGTGGTCCTAACTAATCTCGTTTCGCAGAGTGTGATTGCATTGACCATATGCAATAAGGCCTTAAACCACTAGGAATTTCATAGTGGACGAGTTATAGCCTCGTGAGAGTTTTCTAGAGGAGATACTCACAAACTTCATTTATACTATAACGACTAAGAAATAAAAGTAATTGACCCCTAATTTTATCTCAGAATCTATACATCTTACTAGCAGTTAAACAAGGATCATCAATCTAAAACTTAAACTAATACATGCATAATAATCAAATCATCTTAAGATAAACAATTACACAATGAATTATGTTATGAAATGCAATGGCAGGTTCATTTCTGAAACATTTGGGTAGCGTGCCTAAGTAGGTTCTCACAAGGACTGTGTCAAGACACATAACACTCTAATTTTTCCACTCAAGTTTGCTAACTCCAGTGTGCAGTGGGCATACATTTCCGCACAATCTCAATGACAATCCAAGGAAGTTGAGGTCGATCAAATGCATCTACCACTTACTATCACACCAACCTATTCCAAATTGAGCTAGAGGTCTTTATTAGGTGATACGGAGTTGATGTAATGGTTTTAAGAAGGAAGGAAATGGATATTCAAAAAGACAAGTCTGAGATAATAGGGTCTTCAAAATATATAACTAAGGAAAATGTTGTTCTTACTTTGCTTCTACACTTAGTTTCCATCCTTAGCCTTTTTGTTTTGGCTTTTGACTCCCTTGATTCTGATTTTTTTTTAGAGTTTTTTTTTTTATTTTTATTTTTATTTTTATTTTTTGGATGGAAACTTTATTTTCGTTTCTTTTTCTATTTCTTTTTCTTTTGAAACAACTAACTAATTTTTGTTTACACAGGTTTTTCTCTTCTCTTTTCTTCACTCATTCTATTTCTCAAACTTATCCAGATAGGTAGGCTGATTTTATTTTATTTTTATTGGTTTTAAAGATGGGTAAAAGATTTGTGGTTGTGAAAAGGCTAATGAAAAAGCTCAGTAGGGTGACTAGCGGATAATTACTTATAGGTATGAATTTTTAGCTATATCGATCCAAAGAAGGCCTAAATTCTTACTTAGGATATGGTATGGTGATCAATCAAGTGGATGTGTGATTTCTCTACTAAGATTTTACTTCTCCCTTGTGTCATTACTCATATATTTCACTCATATGAGGCTTTTAGGCTAGATGCTCACAAGATATGTATTAAGTACTCTAACCTATATCTCAAAAAAATACTGCCAAGTACAATCATAGATGTTTATGCAAGTTGTTCATAAAAAGATGTAATGACTATTACCTACATATTAATCTAAGTTTCAAAAATTAAATCCTAATTCAAGTACTATGTGAAATTTCTAGACTAATATCATCATAGATAAGGGAATAATATCATTATCACTAAGTGTATATTATAAACTATTATTATGATTTTATACTTTTTATACTACAAATAATACATAATATACAACCTAATATATGCTTAACCATTTACAACGTGTTTCTATACCACCCCCAAACAGAATCATGCTTTGTCCCCAAAGTATGGAATGAAAATAAAAGATAGAGAGTATCACAGAAACGTGCTTGTAAATGGGAGCACCTGAAAAAGAAGGTTAATATATACTAATATAAAGAAATAAAAACGTACGCAACTTATATGTGAGTTACTTGAAATAATAAATAATATTTGGGACATAAACGGACTCTAACATAAATAAAAAAATAATATACGTTCACAATTCAAGCATGCGTATATCGTGGATCCTATAGAGCTTCCGAAATTCGGTGAAATAGTCAAATTTCACGAAATTAAGTAATTACATTATATTAAGGTTCTATATTTCGTTATTTATACATGCAATTTGAATACGTGAACCTACAATGTGCTAAAATTAAATATACCACCCCCAAACAATTTGGGAGAAGGGGGTTCATGAAATAATTCAATAATACAATTAAAATACGTAACTAACTAACCTAGAATTCAATAGCATAATTTAATAGACTCGACTGGAGTAAACATGAAAGCCAAAGGGTGGCAAAAAGTTTTGAAATGAAATACCAAAATATGCCACCCCCAAACAAAATTTGAAAATATTTTTTAAGTTTGAAAAATTTTGTGGCCTATACTCCAGGAAGGTATGTGGTATGTTACAAAAAATTATATGAGTATTTTAAAGTCAGATTCCCTAGACTTACTAATACATGTTTATATTTTTAAATTTTTTATAAGTTTTATTTTTGAAAAAAAACAAAATTACGACGAAATAAAATGAGAATGAAACTCACTCAATAGAGAAACACTACTCAAACAGCAAGAAAAAGTGCAAGAGATGAATGTGTGAGTTACATGAAAGGTGCATTCCCATAAAATATGAAATGAAATGGAGTACACCAGAGAATGCACTAAATCTTTTATAGTCAGAAGCTCGATATTTTATCTAAAATATATGTATTAACATGCAGTTTACCATATATCAATAACCGAAATAGTTGTGGGTCTTTCCATAAATAGTTAGCACAGAAAGCACCCCCAAACAGAATCAAGCACCAAGATTTTCTACGACGTGGCAGAATGAGAGTGAGATCTAATGGATTTAGAACCTAATCGAGCATGCAGTTTCTTCTTTTTCCTCCAACGAAAGGGTCTCCAAGTGAATGATCGTGAGAAAATGGATGGTTATGGAAAATATATGGGATATAGATAAGTGTTAGAAGGATGGGATGGAAAAAATGAGAAAGTGTTAGGTGGCTTGTCCTTGGGTATTACTTCTTCAACAGATGGGTTTATGATCAACTCCCAAATGTGTATTTTATTGCCCCTATATTGCTGCATTACAGTCCCTCTTACGCTTAACGAAAAGACAACTCATAGCTTTTATTGCCCTTTTCAGGTTAAAGAATATTTCAGACCACTTATCATAAAAGTTACGTCTTAGTACCAAAAGGAGTCTTAATCACGCTTATTATGAAAACTAGTAGCTGCTATGGAAAAGTGCTGAAAAAGTTAAAATCAACCGGTCAAAGTCAACGGTCAAGGTCAAAAATCAAAGCCCTCAAATGAGAAGACTAGAGATGGAGGCCCTTATCTCAAAATATGATGACTTTATCCCAAAACCTATTGATAAAGATAAAATTGAATAGTTTACCTACGAAATGAAGTGATGAAACTCAAAACGTAAGTAAACTAAAACTATTTATGATCCAATATGCTTATCAAAGATTTCTCTACTCTCAATCCAATGAGATATAGTGGAGTAGGAAGTTCGTTCCACTCCTAGGGCTCTAGCATGGAATTGTTTTCTAATCTAATTAGTTGTTTTTAAGTCTAATGAGAGCTTCACGAAGGTGTGTTATACTACAATACCTATATGAAATTGATTATGTTGAATCTAACTACGAATGCTATGGAAATATGATTGTTTTGAATCTAGATAAAGGATTAGAGGGGAATTGAATCCACCTCGAATCCAACTTAATAGCCTAGCATAGATTCTTGTATCTCGATTCTTACGTTCTTATGGCAAGAAATTCGAGTTCTAATCCCTAGTGTTCATGACATTTCTACCGAGTACTAACTAGCATGTGAGGTCGTCCACCCATTCTCATGGCGAATCACGACCTTCTAGATTGGAATAGATTCTACAATGCTTCTGCACTATACCACTAAGTTTTCATCAAGGCTTCATCAACCCCTCTAATGGAGGTTTTAGCCTTGAATCATTCCGCAATCATTCCCATATGAATCTAAACTAAACATATTATCAAGATTCGAAATTTACTAATCTAAACTAAACGATAATTAAATTCTAATTAACAACTAAGAAATGGTAACCAACAATAATTAAAACTAGATCTAATAGATTGAAATAACACAATTCAAAATTGATAAAATAACTATTTTATTTATCTAATCAATCAAGAACAATGATTCAAAGACTTAATCTAAAACAAGAATTATAAATGGAACTAAAACTTAATTTAATTAATTAAACTAGATCTAGAATTATCTATATTGTTTTAGGTCTAACTAGCTACCCTTAACAAAGAGCTAAGCTTTGGTTTTTATATGTCCAGATCCAAAAATCGTGCATGGGCTTGGAGCCATGTTTTGGGCCAGAGAATCAGGCCTAAAACCCAATATTTTCAGTCCAAAAAGGCCTCTTCAGCTGCAGTTGGCTTCAACAGACTTTTCATCCACTTTTGCTCCTCTAATTGGGTCAAGGCTTGGACCATTGGAAAGCTCTTTCCGAGCCAGTTGTTTTGACATAAGGTAGGCCCCATTCCGAGGTCTGAGTCCAAAGATACGGCCATCGGAAGTTCTGCTGACTTGTGTCTGTTTCTGCCCGTGTTGACTTTTCAGCTTTTGACTGGGCTTTAGGAAGGCTTTATCTTATTGAATCTAGGCCTTTAATCACGGAACTCCTTAGTAACCGACCTTTGCTCTTTTATCTCGCTAAAGTGGCACATTTCTGCACATAATGGACTTTGAAACCTGAAATGCATAAAACACACGTCGGTGTTAACTCTTAATTATTACTCACATAATTGGTCTAAAAGTATGACTGTTCTGAGGGTTAAAACTACAGTTTTGGGCTCTTATCAAACCACCCCAAACAGCATTTTGCTTGTCCTCAAGCAAAGATGAGAAATTAGAATAAGTGGCCAAAATGGAGTTCTATCTACTCTCGTTTATTTGAGTGCGATTGCATTGACCATATGCAACAAGGCCTTAAACCACTAGGAATTCCCTAGTGGGCGAGTTATAACCTCGTGAGAGTTTTCCAATGAAAGGTACTCACAAACTTCAACTATACTACAACGACTAAGAAATAAAACTATTGTTTCCTCATTCATGTCCCAACTATCTATACATCTCACTAGCAACTGAATAAGAATAACTAAGTCAAAACCCTAAGCTAATACATGCATAATAATCAATCATCTATGATACAAATATAAATACTATGAGTAATACTATGAAATGCCTAGCAGGTTCGTTTCTGAAACTTGGAATAGCGTCCTTAAGTAGGTCCTCACATAAATGTCAAGACAAAAACCACTCTGATTTTTCTGCTCAAGTTTCGCTACTCCAGTGTGTAGTGGGCACACTTTACCTTACAATCTCAATGACAAACAAGGAAGCCGGAGTCGATCAAACACATCTGCCACTTACTATCACACTAACCTAATCCTAATTGAGCTAGAAGTCTTTATTAGGTGTTGCGGGGATTAGGAAATGGTTTAAGAAGGAAGGAAATGGATATTCAAAAGGACAAGTCTGAGATAATAGAGTCTTCATATTATGTAACTTAGAGAAAACCTTGTTATTTTCTTTTGCTTCTATACTTTGTTTCCATCCTTAGCCATATTTTTCTTTTTCTTTTCTTTGGCTTTTGACTCCCTTTTATTCTATTTTTTTGGAGTTTTGATTTATTTCAATTTTTTTTTTCTTTTCCTTGGATGGAAACTTCTTTTCTTTTTCTGAAGCAACTACTAATTTATGTTTACACAGGTTTTTCTCTTCTTCTTTCTTCACTCATTCTATTCTCAGACTTATTCTATATTGGGTAAGTTGAATTTTTTATTTTGTTTTGTTTTGTAACAGGGTAAGGATTTGTGGGTTATGAAAGGCTAAAGAAAGGTTCGAGGGGGCTTACTAGCGGAAAATAATTCATAGGTTTGAATTTCGGCTATATCGATCCAAAGAGGGCCTAAATTCTCGCTTAGGATATGGCATAGTGATCAAGCAAGTGGGCGTGTGATTTCTCTATCCGGATTTTACTTCTCCCTTGTGTCATTTCTCAAATGTTTAAAAACTCATATAAGGCTTTAGGCTATATTCTTACAGGATTTGTAGAATAAGTACTCTAGCCTAGATTTCAGAAACTTACTGCTAACAATCATAGATACTCATGTAATATATTTATAGATAGCTGCAAAGATTATTACCTACATATTAACCTAAGTTTCTAACAATTATTCTGATGCAAAAGCTATGTGAGACTTCTAGATTGTTAAGAGCATAGAGAAAGAAAACAATACCAATATTCCTAAGTGTATAGCATAAACTTATTTATTTATATTTTTGAAATTTTTTGAAACTTTAACTAGAAAACAAATGCATATTATACATATCTATATCCTAACAGATGCCTTAATTACACGTGTTTCTATGCCCCCAAACAAGAATCATGCTTTGTCCTCAAAGTATTGTAAATAAAGAGGGTAGGAAAAATACCATTGAAACGTGTGAAATTCAGGAACATCTGCAAAACAAAGTTAGAACGTACTAATATAGGAAATAAAACGACGCAACTCTATAAGAGTTCCACCCATTATAGGGTTAACCGAATTAAATTGCTTGGGACATAAGCGCATTACTAACAAAACTAAAAACTTACCTTATCTCCCCGCTTTTAAGCATCCTCTTCCCTCGTTAGTGAGGCGAGGTTCCTTCGCATCCCCGCCACCATTGTAATTTGCCAAGCTTGCCGCCAGTTATCATCTACTAATGCTAACCTATTAAGTGTTATCATGTCTGATGGGATGTACGGGGCAACCAAATGAGGCTGCACCTGCCATCCCGGCCAAGTCATTTTTCGCAACGAGCGGACCACCCAATTGGTGGGTCTCATGACTTCAACCCTTTTCCAATCTGTGAATTGTGCACAGAATACAGGTAAACAACTCCGCATGATGCGACTTACTAACACAGGCATAAGAAGATATTTACGCCTCATGGTTTGGGCTCTCTTAAGACTAGCGACTAATACTCGGGGAATGTCATATCGGCGACGTCCCTCAGCTAAAGCGAGGAAAATGTCACCAGCCGATCTTGTTTGCGAAAATGAACGCCATTCCCCAAAATATTCATCGGGATGAATAACATGGTGGTGCCTACGTTTAGGGAAAGGCTACCAAGGGCAATGCTATATCGCCTCTGGTCCATTACTCGAAATACCCCTCCCCCATAATACTCATGGAAATATGTATAATCACAAAGATATGCATTATCGGTCATATATGCCCATGTGTGAATAGGATCAGGTATTGGTAATCCTGAAAGTAAAGCGACCACATTTTTACCGAATTGGTGTGCCGTGTCTTCGACTACGACGGAGAATTCTTGTTCTCCATCCTGATTACAATAGAATTTAACATGGTCATAGAAATAAGCAGTAAGCTGTGGTGAATATGAATCATCATCACTTACCAGTAGATGACGCCATCCTAACTGCAGGATCCTGTGTCAGAACCAATGTCCATAGGTCTCGGTGCCCAACACATCTTCGAAAGACTGTTCAGGTATGACTATAGGAGATGTCATCTTAACTACTCTTTGAACAGTTCAAAAATCCTGGGTGACCCTCCGAAAATTGGAATTTCCGTTAACGAAGGCGGTAGGCGGGGGGTAGAGCACATAGAGGCGGTCGGCTCGTGTGTTAATGCTTTTACAGTGTTTTGGGCGCGGGTCGCGCTCAAGGAGGGCGCGGGTCGCGCTCTGACAAAATTTCGTGAAAATGTAGAGGGCGCAGGCGCGCTCTGACGAGGCGCAGGCGCGCTCGTAAGTGCTGAAACCGGGGTTTAGAGCAAAAAGAAAGAAAAACTTGGAGTGAAAGGTGCGGGATGATGGTGGGGTGTAGTGTGGTTTGTTAGTGTAGAAAGAAAGGAGTTTAAATAGGTTCTGAGCTACCAAAATGAATCGGGAAGTTCCCAAATTGTTTGAAGGCAATTTCCGGAAATAGAAAAATTCCAAACCCGAAAACGGAAACAAACCATTTCCATGATTTTTTATAAATCCTGGTATCTTTCATACTTGATTTAGAATAGTAACTTCTAAACTCTCCTAGATTTCATGCTACCACCACACAAATCATAGATATGCCGATATCGACCAAATTATCAACTTTTCCTCCATTACAACTTTAGAGCAGATGATCATATAACGACTTATGCTCGGTATAAATATTTCCACCCCCAAACAAGTCGGGAAGGTGGGATTAATGATAAAACAAGCAGTACTAGAAAATAACCAATTATATTAAAAATAAAATTTAAATCCAAACAACATTAAATAAACACATTACTATTTAAATTTAACTACTGAATTAAAATCTAACTAATAAAACAAAATTATGAAATAACAGCGAACACAACTGATGGTGAACACCTAGTTCTGTGATGATGATGGGCCCTGGGATAGAGATTGGCTTGAACCATTTGTCCTTTGGCGACGGCCATGCTCATGCACGTCGGACTCGGCTGAAAACAGAGTCCTCCACGGGTGGCATCGTCGTAGCATCTCTATTCAAACAAGCTACTGGGCTTCCATCTCGATCGAAAGTCTTTATCATCTTGGGTTTGTTGATCTTTGGTGGATAGTCTCCATGTTAGACAAGATATCGTCCAGAATCCCTTCGAGCATTTCAAATCTCCTCTGAAGGTTCCCTTGCTTCTTTTGAACTACAATCTGTCTATCTCGGATATTTCCACAAATACCATAAACGCATCCAAGAGCGGTTTGCAACACTTGCATGCGTTCTAAATTAGAATTACAATTATCTAATGCATCTTCATCCGGACATGTCATATCTTCCCTTTCATCCTCGACTCAACCATTTTTCTTGGACAACGGCCAAGTCTCTTGGATGCAATCCAGATAGATACTTGCATTAGAATGCAATTTGATCTTAATAGGAGCAGATCTTGCGGCGACTCTAAAGGAGAGCATGATCTTAGTGATCAATACGGAAGAGGCGCCAAGCTCTTCCCCATTCTCCTCGAATCACATTAAACATTAAATCATGGATGCAGAAATTATACTTATTTGTTTGCAAAATCCAGAACGTCGCGGACATTGCGGGCCGATATCAGCGACTTTGTCTTTCCGGGCGTTCCTACCAATCCACCGAGCTCTGACCCGATTGATTGGTTCTCGAAGAATGGTGGCGGACGCAATGAGATGTCGGATTGTATTCACCCTCTAGGACAGTATCCTTCATCAAAGCAGGAACTCCAGTATACTGGGATTCCTGAATTGTCGTTACCACGTTGCTTTCAAGCGTAATTCCTAACAGTTCGGCCAACAACTGTCTCGTTACTTCCCTCCTCGTTCCTCCTAACTTTATGAAAATCCTATCCCCTTCCAATTCTCACTTTTTATAAAACTGTTCTACCAAATCATAGTGATAGAACTCCTCAGTCGAGTACCACAGTCCGTTCCAATGCCTCTTAATCATCTCTACGTCGTAAAATGGCGCGAAACTGTCGGAAGCAAATGCGTGCTCCGGCAAAATTATACGTCGTAGCGCCATTGAAGTTTCGTAGACAAGTAATAGTTTTGTAGACTGTGGGGGAGGCGAGTGTGAAGAAAAACTACTAAAAACACGGTGGTGGCGGTGGTTACTTGAACTGGTGGCTGTTTTTTCGGAGTTGGGGTGGTGGTGGTAATGGTTTAGAGAAGATTTAAGTTGGCTTTGATTATCTTGGTGTGGGTGTAGTTAGGTTTCCTTCTCTCTCTCTCTCTATTTTTTTTTTTATTTTGGTTTTCAAAGTTTGATTTAACTTGTAACCGGTGGGATTGAAAGGAACAATGCGTCGCGGTTTTGGGAAGGAAGGAGACGCGCGATCGTGCGTCGCGGTTTTGGGCCCCAAGCCTAATTTGAATTCGAAATTTTCCGATTTTTTAGCGAAGTTTCAAATTCAATTTGCTTTAGCCGTTCTTGGCCGATTTTGGCGAATGAGTTATGGAAATGATCAGTAGAGAATTTCCAATCCAATGATCCATAAAACACTCAATTCCAACCATGGGTGACGTATAAGAGGGTGGAAGAACGCCTCGAAGTGCATGTGTGACGTAAGTTATGCGAACGAAGGAATTCTAGGTTTAGATTACGTCAACCCAATTGAACTACAAGTAATGGGCCTAAGCAACACCAATGGAAAGTTCGAGCAATCCTGATGGAAAGATCGACTGCCCACCCCCAAACAAATTTTTAAACACAAAATTTGTTTAAAACGTGGGTCGTTTAAAGTCAGATTTCCAAGACTTGTTGGATTGCTATTTCTATGATTTTAGAATTTTTATTTTATTTTATTTTATTTTTATTTTTTATTAGTTTATTATAAGAAACACAAAAAACAATAAATACATAATTCACCCCATAGAGGAACATGACTCAAAAACCGAGAAAACATGCAAAAGTGGAAAACGTGAATTATGTTAACCGTGGACTTAGGATCCGTACTTACAGCCACACACACTCCATAGGGAGGGCCGGTTACCTGAATGGTGCACTTACCACTATATGGGAGGAGAAAGGAAGTACACCAAATGACAAGGTCGATCCTCATAGACGGGGTCCGTAAAAGGACTTCCTCTACATCGGGGGGCGAAGTTAGTGAAAATGTTTTAACTGTTGACCATTAACTTGAAAGGTACTGTTGTTATTTGGATTTACCAAGGTGATTGCCCGTAAGGGGTGACTTGATAACGAAAGGGGGCGGACCAACGGGTTTTAGTTTTCCGGGAAAATATGTAGACGGGAGTTGTAAAGCAAGACCTTTTGACCGACCACAAACTCTTTTGCGCAAAGATATGCTTATCATGAACACGTTTCATGTTAGCTTTATAATCCTTCACGAGATCGTCACGAATCGCTCACGGATTTCTTCAAGCTCATTCAATTGCAACTTGCGTTTGACACCTGCCTCATCAATATTGAAGTTAAGGCTTTTATAGCCCACGAGCACGTGCTCTAATTCAACGGGCAAATGACATGGTTTTCCAAATACAAGTCTAAAGGGGAGACATGCCTATAGGAGTTTTGAAAGCAGTTCTATCGCCCATAAGGCATCCGATAGACGCTTTGACCGATCTTTCCTATCGGGGTTTACAGTTGTTTCTAAAATCTTTTTTGATTTCCTATTAGAAACTTCTACTTGTCCGCTAGTTTGTGGATGATAAGGAGTTGCTACTTTGTGTGTAACTCCATACTTTTTTCACTAGGGATGCAACAACTCATTTGCAAAATGTGTTCCACCATCACTAATGATGGCTTTGAATACCAAACCGACAGAAAATATATTCTTTAATAAAAAATACAACGGTCTTATGGTCATTGCTCACGGCAAGCTAGGGCCTCTATCCATTTAGACACGTAGTCCACGGCAACTAGAATATAAATGAAACCGTGGGAAACCGGGAAAGGACCCATGAAATCAATGCCCCAAACGTCAAAAATTTCTACTATCAAGATTGGATTTAATGGCATCATATTACGCTTCGTGATTCGCCCAAGTTGTTGGCAACGAATACACGTCTTGCAATGCACTTGGGCATCCTTAAAAAGGGTAGGCCAATAAAATCCACGATGAAGAAGAACTTTAGCGGCTGTTTTATCCCACTAAAATGGCCACCACACTCTCTGTCATGGCGAGCGATAGAACTTCATTGTATTCCCACGGGAATACAACGGCGAATAATCGATCCGCCTGATACTTAAAAAGATAGGGCTCATCCCAAGGTATAACTTAACTCGGCCAAGAACTTCTTACGTTCATTTCTTGACCAATTATAAGGCATAACATCAGCCGCTAAATAATTTACAATGTCGGCATACCATGGTGCTTTGAAAAAATGGCATCTGATGATGCTCATCGGGAAAAGAGTCCGGTATGGACTCGAAATCGATCGATCGTCGTTTGTGAGTCTAGATAGGTGGTCGGCAACTTCGTTTTTGACCCTCTTTTGTCCTTTATTTCTAATATGAACTCTTGCGGGAGAAGGATCCATCGGATTAATCTCGCTTAGCATCCTTCTTCGCAAGAAGGTACTTAAGAACGCATGGTGCGTGTAAACTAAGGTTTTAGAACCAACCAAATAAGGACCTAAAACTTATCTAAAGAATAAATGACGGCTAAGAATTCTTTTTCGTAGTTGAATAATTCCGTTGAGCATCGTTTAATGTTTTACTAGCATAATAAATAACAGTGGACTTATTATCTAGTTTTTGTCCCAAGGCGCACCAACCTGCATAGTCACTAGCATCACACATGAGTTCGAAAGGTCTAGACCAATCGGGGAGGCTGTATAATTGGTGCAGAGGTTAGAGGCGGCTTTTAAAGTTTCAAAAGCCTGCTTACGGTTAAAATTAAAATCAAAGATTGCATCTTTCAAAAGCAGATTAGTTAAAGGCCTAGCTATTTTCGAAAGTCTTTAATAAATCGCCTATAAAACCTGCATGGCCTAGAAAGGCTCTAATATCATGGACAGTCCGTGGTTTTAGGTAAAGTCGCTATCTTATCTAGTTTGGCCTTATCTGCTTGATGCCATCACTAGATACAATGTGACCTAATACTATGCCCTTTTCACCATGAAATGACACTTTTCCCATTTTAAAAGCGAGGCTCTTTTCTTCACACCGTGTCAAAACCTTAGATATCTTAGACAAACAAATGCGTGAAGGAGTCTCCATAGATAGAAAAATCATCCATGAAAACTTTCATAAAGCTCTACCCATGTCACTAAATATATGAAGCATACACATTTGGAAGGTTCCAAGAGCATTACAAAGGCCAAAAGGCATTCGTTTATAGGCATACGTTCCAAAGGGACATGTGAAGGTAGTCTTTTCTTGGTCATCAATATCAATAATAATCTGAAAATAGCCTGAGTAGCCATCCAGAAAACAATAAAAAGCATCACCACTAGGCGTTCGAGCATTTGATCTATAAAAGGTAAGGGAAAGTGATCCTTTAGGTGTCATAGCATTTAACCGATCATAATCAATACTGGATCCTCCATTTCATAGGACCTTGTGTGACAACATAGTCACCCTTTCCATTTCGCACTCATGGTAACTCCCGATTTCTTAGGAACTACATGAATGGGGCTTACCCATTCGCTATCGAGATTGGGTATATGATACCCGCGATCGAGTAATAGTAAGACTTCTTCCCTAACCACCTCTTTCATGGCGGGGTTCAAAGCGGGCGAGGGTTCGCAAGAAGTCTTGGCGTTATCCTCAAATGGATCACGATGAGTGCAAACATTAGGGTCAATTCCCTTAATGTCGGCTAGGGACCAACTAATCGCAGACCGATGTTCCCTAATCACCCGGATTAAACATGTCTCTTCATTCTTAGATAATAGAGAAGATATAATTACCGGATGACTACCATCCGGATCAAGTTGAATATATTTTAACTCTGGTGGAAGGGGTTTAAGCACTGGGGTGGAAGGAAAATCAATAGATGTTTCGTTAGGGTCCTCATTTTGCATAATGAATACTTGCTTAGATAGCAAGTCTTCATACTCAATATGTGGAGCAACTGAAGTGTCTACAATTGGTGTGGACTCAAGGATGGTGTTGACTTCCTCTAAGTAGGAGTCATTTACAAAATCTGAAGTTCCAAAAGAAAGGAATTTGTACATATTGTTTTCAGGAAACGTGTTGTTAAAATAATCTTGAGTTAAGCTCTCGATCATGCTAACCTCCCCATCTATAGGCGAATCCGTAATTGTTTCATCATTTTAAAAACATTTACCTCAACCGTAAGATGGCCAAAAGATAAGGACATCTTACCATCGCGCAATTTATAAGTCGTTGGCGGTTGCTAAGAAGAAGGGGCCCTAAGATGATCGGCATGCAGTCGTTTGCGACTTACGTATCGAGGATAACAAAATCAGCGGGATAGTAAAAATCCTGAACCTTAACAAGCACGTTTTCCACTACACCCTTAGGATACTTAATTGACCTGTCTGCTAATTGCAACATTATTTTTGTAGGTTGCATTTCCTGTAGACCTATTTGTTTATACAAGTAATATGGGAGTAAGTTAACACTTTCGCCCTCCTAGGTCTAATAAAGCGGTGCGTCATGTGGGAATCTCCTAAGGTGCATTTCTGATGGGGCGACACGGGTCCTTGTATTAACGATTCTATTATTTTCGGATAAAGTTGGGAATTGTTCAGTTAAAAAGGTGTCTTTAGGTATGTTGGTCTTACGCCTAGTAGTGCACAACTCTTTAAGAAACTTAGCGTGGTTAGGGAGCTTTTTAATAGCTTCGAGAAAAGGAAGGTTTATCGTTAGATTCTTGAAAACGTTCCTAATCTCCTCAAAGTTTGTATCCCCTGGTTAGCATGGCTAACTTCGAGGAATGGTGGTTTTGCTCTATATTTAGCGTATGGCTCGACTTGATGTGTTACCTTGGCTTTACGTTTCTTAGTTTGTTGTTTAACCGGTACCTCTACGGTGGTAGGGTCTTCGGGTTTCTACCGGTATCTAGTTCGATATCCGGTGTAGAGTATCTTGATGGGGTAACTATAGGCATAGTTACTTTGTTATCAACAACTCTTCCAGAGCGGAGAGTGGTGATGGCATTTAGGTCACCTACTATTGTCGTTTCCGTATTAGTATTACCGTTTACCTCAAAGGCTGTGTTTGTTATTTTAGGGTTGGGTATGGCTTGTCCTGGAAACACGCCTTTTGGTTGGGCTTTCTCTTGGGCTAACTGTTGTATGCCCTGATTTATGGATTGTAAGATTTGTTAGTTTGATTGAGTCATTGATTGGAAAAGTTATTGGGTAACCTGTATAAAGGCGTCGATACGATCCGGTTGTGTAGGTGTAGTAGTCACAGGTGGTGCGACTGGAACTATCTCACGTTGATTATTAATGGGTGGGTTGTGATAGTTACTATTGTTAACCGGAACGATACCTCTATTGGTATTATAACTATTATAATTATTCTGACCTTCTGCTACACCTTGTTGTGGTTGCGCTTGGTTGTTATAATTATTATAATTTCCTTGACCTTGTCCCTGTCCTTGCCTAGGTGGAGCTTGATTATAGTTGTTTGCTTGCCTAATATTTTGGTTATTAAACCCTGGAGGTGTAACTTGTTGATTGTTTCACCAACTAAAGTTGGGATGTTGTCTCCATGGGGCATTAGGAATAGGATAGTTATTAACAGAGCAAACATTATATTGCTCTAATTGTTGTTGTTCATAGAGAGGGACAATAGGAGTCGGGTGCTTTCGGGGACTCAAACAGAAATTACATAGGTTGGAGTTTACATTCATGATGGGGATAGGCTTTTGTTGAATAGAAATAGCCTCTACCTTTTTAGTTAGAGATTCGATTAAATTTTTAAGTTCTGGATCGGGTTTCATCTCAAACATACCGGGCGGCCTTAATCTGTTGAAGAAGAACTAGCGAGGCGGGGATATCATCACTCCCCCAATTGTTATTAGTTTAGTTTGTTCTTCTAAAAATTTGTAAGCCTCCCGAGGTTCCTTTACTTAGGAAACTACCCCATTCATTATGTCAAGGACTTATTTATGGTGATGTTGAAGTCCTTTAAAAAGGCAATTTAACTAACGTGTCTTTTGCTAGATTATGGTGTGGACACTCTATAAGCGGTCGGTGAAACGATTCCAAGCCTCAGAAAATGATTCATGAGGGTTATGTTGGAAGAAATGAATCTTGGAAAGCATCTCATCCGTCTTTAGGGGTGGGTAAAAATGTTCCATAAATAGCTGAACAAGTTTAGCCCACGAGTCCACAGAGTTAGGCGCTTTGGCAGTTAACCAAGACGCTGCCTTATCGGCTAAGGTGAAGGGAAATACCCTCAGTTTAATTTGTTCCGCACCAACCGTAGGATGATGGAATGTTGTAAGGACTTGTTCAATCCTACGCATGTGTTGGTAAGGTTTTTCATGGCCTAAACCATGGAAAACGGGTAACAAATTAAATATGTTTGGGGATTCAAAAATCCCCAGGGTCTGCTAGAGCGATGCAAAGATTTAGGGCTATTGCTCAAGGCTTTGTAAAAGTCGGAGAGGAGAGTCTCTTTCTTCACCCATTGTGTCAGGTGTGGTTGGTGGAATAGTAGTTAGAGGTGTAGTGATTGGTATACTCAATAGATTTGTTTGTTGACGTTGATGGTTAATTACGTTCGGTGTTTTCCTCCAACCAGACCTTAATCTCATGCAAGTCTAAGTCTAAACACAAAATAATCCAAACAATCTTGATATATTAGTATGAACCTCTAACTGGAGATGCGAGGTATGGAAGAAAGGAATACCTGATAGCGTCCTTGCTTCGCTTATGAATAGCGTCTTGTTTACGCGTGTTCAGTGTAAATAACAAGTTAGAACACTGAAAAACTTAAAAATCGAAGTTTGAAAAAACACATTTGAAATCCGGGATTTTTTTTGGCTTAGAAGCGCGAAGTCTTCGCATAGAAGCGTGATCGCTCCCTTGTTCCAGTGACTTAGCGAATCGCTTCGGTCCGACGCCGGTCGCTCGTGTTTCCGGACTATAGAGCGCAGTGCGCTCCTTATAAGCGCCGTCGCGCTTCGGTGTAATTTTTGTCGCGAATTTTTTCGACACCAAACGGATAACCACGGTATGAATCAAACAAGGGTGGGTGGGTTTAATGGGACTTAAAAATGACTAATTCTATTATGAAAACAATGCTAAAGTGCAACTAAGATGGCAGCGGCGCCATTTGATAATGATAAAATTGAATAGTTTACCTACGAAATGAAGCGATGAAACTCAAAACGTAAGTAAACTAAAACTATTTATGATCCTATATGCTTATCAAAGATTTCTCAACTCTTAATCCAATGAGATATAGTGAGTGGAGTAGGAAGTTTGTTCCACTCCTAGTGCTCTAGCATGGAATTGTTTTCTAATCTAATTAGTCGTTTTTAAGTCTAATGAGAGCTTTACGAAGGTGTGTTATACTACGATACCTATATGAAATTGATTATGTTGAATCTAACTACGAATGCTATGGAAATATGATTGTTTTAAATATAGATAAAGGATTAGAGGGGAATTGAATCCACCTCGAATCCAACTTAATAGCCTAGCATAGATTCTTGTATCTCGATTCTTACGTTCTTACGGCAAGAAATTCGAGTTCTAATCCCTAGTGTTCATGGCATTTCTACCGAAAGTACTAACTAGCATGTGAGGTCGTCCACCCATTCTCATGGCGAATCACGACCTTCTAGATTGGAATAGATTCTACAATGCTTCTACACTATACCACTAAGTTTTCATCAAGGCTTCATCAACCCCTCTAATGGAGGTTTTAGCCTTGAATCATTCCGCAATCATTCCCATATGAATCTAAACTAAACATATTATCAAGATTCAAAATTTACTAATCTAAACTAAACGATAATTAAATTCTAATTAACAACTAAGAAATGGTAACCAACAATAATTAAAACTAGATCTAATAGATTGAAATAACACAATTCGAAATTGATAAAATAACTATTTTATTTATCTAATCAATCAAGAACAATGATTCAAAGACTTATTCTAAAACAAGAATTGTAAATGGAACTAAAACTTAATTTAATTAATTAAACTAGATCTAGAATTATCTATATTGTTTTAGGTCTAACTAGCTACCCTTAACAAAGAGCTAAGCTTTGGTTTTTATATGTCCAGATCCAAAAATCGTGCATGGGCTTGGAGCCATGTTTTGGGCCAGAGAATCAGGCCCAAAACCCAATATTTTCAGTCCAAAAAGGCCTCTTCAGCTGCAGTTGGCTTCAACAGACTTTTTGTCCTCTTCTGCTCCTCTGATTGGGTCAAGGCTTAGACCATTGGAAAGCTCTTTCCGAGCTGATTGTTTTGACATAAGGTAGGCCCCATTCCGAGGTTTGAGTCCAAAGATACGGCCATCGGAAGTTCTGCTGACTTGTGTGCTGTTTCTTCCCGTGTTGACTTTTCAGCTTTTGACAGGGCTTTAGGAAGGCTTTGTCTTCTTGAATCTAGGCCTTTAATCACGGAACTCCTTAGTAACCGACCTTTGCTCTTTTATCTCGCTAAAGTGGCACATTTCTGCACATAATGGACTTTGAAACCTGAAATGCATAAAAACACGTAATCAGTGTTAACTCTTAATTATTACTCACATAATTGGTCTAAAAGTATGACTGTTACAGGGTTAAAACTACAGTTTTGGGCTCTTATCACCTATCTTGGTCAAGAAGGCACCAAAAAGCAAAAGCAAAAGTCAAGTGTGAGGTGTCTAGTTTGTAATGGAGAAGGGCAAATATGTAAAAGGCAAAAATAGAGGTATATAATAAAAAAAAAACAAAGGAGAGAGAAACCATCCATTGTCTTAGGATCAAAACCATTTGGTTTGTTTAATTTCTTGTCTTGTTTTTCAATTCATGTTTTTACTTTAATGCTGTTTTATTTCCTTTCAATCAATCTTATTTATTTGTTCTTATTTCCTTTCAATCAATCTTGTTTGCTTGTTCTTATTTCAAGTTTTAATCAATCTTCCTTCCATGTTTTCAAGTCATTTCAATACAAACACTACTAAAATAAAGACTTTTTATATCGGTTCCAAAATTGCTTTATATCGGTTATTAATATAACCGTTATTTTATCCTCGGCCAAAATTTCTTATATCACTTTAAGTTTTCTTATATCGGTTGCTAAATTCTTATATTGGTTTTATTGTAAACGATATATAAATTTCAATATTTCATATCACAAAGTTCGCAGCGATCTAACTAATTCATTTTATATATATCGGTTCTGCTTTTGCGATATTAGAAAATTTCATTCAGAACCAAAAATTGAAACCAAAACGATATAATATTTCGTCTGATATCTCATATCGGTCTAACCAAAAGTCTCCAACTCTAACTCAGAATACTTTTGAGCAAAAATGAGTTTCAATTCAGCTCTCGATTTGCGAATTCAGGCTCAAAGTCGAGAAGAAGTCTCAAGTTCAATTCTTCGAATCCATTTAACAACAAGAAAAGAAAAACCCTCTTCTCGCAAATCCAATTTCGGCAGATTATTCACGTCTCTCTTCTCTCTTCAAGTTTTCTATAAATTTATTTCAATTCCATTTACTCTTTTGAACAGAAATCGAAAGCTCATCCACTCTGATCGTACGACCTAGGTCTTGTCGCGCCTTTAAAATTCCTTCGGTGAAAATGTTTTCTGGAAATTTTATTGTCTTGAGTGAATATAATATTATTGGCTTCAATTTGCCAATAATGATTGCCAATAATATTATTGGCTTCAACATTGCTCGAGACAGTTTGTACCCATGTTATTGTTCTTCATCTAGTTGTTTTCATATCTTTTTTCTATCAAGCACATTTTGTTCTTGAAGGTGTAAGGATAAGGTTAAGACATTCAGTGTCTGTACAAAGGAAGATTAGGGATTGGAGAACAACCATAGGCAGGTAAAGATCGACTATTTGGATTCTTTGTTTTAACACTGCTTGTTCATTATGGATCATAACTTATTCTATCTTTTTATTTGTTTCATGTCTGTAAATGATAGGTGAACCTGATGCAATGTAAGTGGTTTTGACAAATATTTTTAGTGAGCCTGCACTCAATTCAGAACATTCTTTGATCAACATAGTAGATACCAAGGGAAATACAACATTCCATATAGCAGATCTGCAGTGGAGGACTCAGTTGCAACTTTCATCCTCTTTAATTTTCTATAAGTTCATAGTGAAGTCCTTATACAAATTAAGGGAAATACACTTATGTATCATGAATTCACTACGAGAATTGATTATTTGTTTATCAATGAAACCAGATTGGTATACTTGTAGTACCAATCACTGGTTAGCTTTAGGTTGTTGACTAGTCTTTTGCATAATTTCCATGTTTGCAAATGTTCTCGAATGAGTAACTTTTCTTATAGTGAATTAAGATAGAACCTTGGGTAACATTTCATAAAAATAGTCAACATCTTGCATCTGAGCTTACACGAAACATTAGGATAGTCTCACCATTATGCATGGTTTCCAATTAGGCAACCAGACCTGTTCCATTTGAGTTCATATATTCGTATGCATTTATTTTCATAGTGCCTGTAGGTGGTTTGTTGCATGTACATTGCGTAAGGAGGTAGTAATGTTCCTTGTGATATTAAGGATTCTATCTTGTAAAACAGTTGAATTGGGGATTTAAACCTTCAAAACTTCTTTGTGTTGGTTGATTTATATGTCTTGTATTCTTTTGCTAATTCCTAGTGTTGGGTTTGCATGTGTAGGTGTTGTGTGAACATCTCCATTTACTGCTGTAAGTGTACTTGTAGTTGCATGTGGCTGCTGAGTAGGAGTTAAAGAAACCCTTTCAGTTGACGGTGTTCTAGGTTCAGCTAGTTATTAGGAAATTAGGCTTACTCTGCTGACCATTTCCTTATGCTTCACTTATTTCCTATATATCCTTTTTGTTCTCTTCTTGTATTTCAACAATTAGTGGGTGAAGCATAAGGAAATGGTAGAATTGATTTTCTTCACTTATTTTCTCTTCTTGAGTAGGAAGAGTGTCGATTGATTGTGTATTGTGTCCTGACTCCCCTCTCCCTATATCTGTACGTGGTGTTTTGACCACTATTTTAGATGCACACAACTCATTTGTGGCTTGGCCTGAAAAGTGGGTGATAGTAGGTGATAAGGTAAAGTATATTTTCCAAATTTTATTAGTTATGCTTTTAGAACTATAAGTAACTAACTTTAACATTTTTACTTGATTGTAGGATGTGGTTGATGATTCTTTTGCAGCTAATGGTGAAGTGGCAAGTCAGCTCCAAAAGTTTGGCAAGATTATAGAAAAGATGATGAAATCAAGTCAAATAAGTATTCCACTTGAGAACGGGGTGTTTGAAAAAGAGATAGCATTCAATTATTTCTTAAAATCTGATTTGTTAGATATTTGTAACATGAAGAAGCTTGAGGTTAACTCAATGACTGCATACCTAAGGTAAACTATTTGTCTCAAGAGGAATTTTTTATACATTGGGTGTTATTGCCATTTAATTTACTATACTTACTTTTTTAGTTTCTCTATTACCGATTTGAAAGTTCTCGAGCAAAATATGGATTCTTCCATCCTTCACATTTCAATGATTTTGGAGATAGAGAAGAGATGAAACACAACCTGATAAAGAGAATGAAAGTTGTGAGAAAGGATCAATTGATTTTTGTGCCATACTCCACCATGTAAGTGTGTACGTACTGCATATTCATGTGTGTTCAATGTATCTTACTAGTTATTTAATTTTAACCACTTGTATGTAATTAAATCTTACTTATCATTTAATCTGTCCACTTTTGTGGCTTTAGGGGTCGTTGGCTTTTGTTAATCATTGATATGACATTAATGGAAGTGTTTTGGTTGGACTCCATGGTACGGAAGGTTATTGACTTGGACGTAAAGTTCATAGTGAATGAGTGAGTAGTTCATTCTTCTTGTTTTTTTTTCACGGCTTCATTTTTAGAATACTAAGTCGTAATGGATACCGTTGTGTGAAGTGCAATGAAAGTGGCAGCTATGGAAATGGGAAAAAGAACTAAAGGAAATCCGACTTGGGAATTGGTGAAGGTGAGGAATGAATAGTTGTGCTGATGATATACCACATAGTTTAATCCTCTGTGTGTGACTTTTTTCGTCTCTATGTAGTGCCCTAAACAAACGGGGAATAAGGAATGCGGTGTTTATGGAATGAAATTTATGAAGCACCTTATGGAAGATCCTCTCATGTCGACAAAATATAAGTTGAAAGAACTTGGGGAAGCAGCGACATACGAAGATGAGGAGCTTAATGATATTCGTTTGGAGTTAGTTGAATACAATTTGGATTTTATCAACCAAGGAGAATAGGTATTTCCTATGCTTTATTTCTCTGATTAAAACATCAGTCTGAACTATTTATTACAAAAGATGAGTATATGGAGATGGGTGTTGACTCTCTTTTCTGCTCCCTCAAACACGGGAGACATCCATCTTTTGTTAGGCATGTCCCTTTTTTACCTTAAACAAGTTCAACATCCATCTTTTGTTAGATATCAATTCCTTGTCTTCAAGTTTGATTGAAACCTATTCCCTTTATGACCTAAAACAAGCAGACCTCCGCATTTAGTTGCATTGTATAAGTCGTGTATTAGGGTTTCTGGGATGTTTGTATATTTATAGTTTTTTTTTTTATTCGAAGATTGGTTACTTAATTTAACTGTCATTGGTTGAGATGGTTAAGTAGCTGGTTCTATGAATCAATATATCTTCTAGTAGTTGAATTTACGACTGAGGTATGAGATTTAATATTTGGTTTGGATGTATTTTTATTAAAATTTCAAGTTATGACAGGTTTTATATTTATGAAATGTTAAAAATACAGAGGAGACTTTGCCTAATTTTTTTCCAGAAAAGTCACGTATCATAGGTATATAATTGTTTGAGATTTGGGGCATTACAAGTACAGAAGCCAGGAAGGCACTCGTAGGTGAGCTTGAGTGAGTGCCTGGTAGGAACAATCAGTCTGTCCCTTACCTTCCCATTCAAGCCTTTCAATACCTCATTTGGTTAAGCAACTGATAGGAAGTTTAAGTAAACACTTACACTTACTCTACTACACTTATTTGCCATGTGTGAAATAGTGTAAAATAATATTCAATGTTAGGTTGGCAACTTCTCTTGGAGTTGAGTAGTTACATGTTTAATTTGCTTGGTGTACGTGTATGGTATTATTTTGTCAGCTCTTTGCAAAGTATTGATGAAGTGCTTTCGATTTATGTTGTGTATAGGTCAAGTTTTTATTGGAGAACTAATGGGGAAGCTTTATACATGGAGACATCATGTGCTACTTTTGGTTTTTGTTTAGTTTTAATTTTTTTGTACATGCATGGAATGGAAGTTAGAGAACTAATCGAGGAAGCTTTACATGGAGGCATCCCCCTGTTACTTTGGGTTTTGTTTAGTTTTAACTTTTTGTACATGAAAGTGTAACACATACTTTTTCAGTAGAAAATTGTCTATAGCAAGCTTTCTTATGCAAGTCTTCTTTTGTTACTGCAAGGATGTTGTTGGTATATTGTGAGATTGTAGGTTATTTTGTGGTGCTGCCATTGGTTTTAATATTAAAAAATAATAATAATAATATTATTTCGGTTACAGAACAACCGATATTAAACAATTTTACAAAAACCGGTATAACAGACAATATCAAAACTGATATAATAGACCATATCAAAATCTATATAACAACTCTTTTTTATATCGGTTTCTCTGTTAGTTATATCAATTTTTAATGAATTTATGTTATAAATGCATAAGATTATTACATCAGTTCATGTTTAACCGATCTAGAAAGGTTCACTTATTATATCGGTTACAGTTATCTGTTATATCGAGGGTACTTATATCGATTTGAATTTTTTTTAAAAACCGATATAATAAGTCTTTTATATCACTTTTTAGCCGATATAAAACCACTTTTTTTTAGTAGTGAAACAATCAAAGTTTTCAAGTTTTCATTAGCTTAGAACCATTCTAATCCATATAAGAGTATACCTTTCTTCTTCACATCTCGCTCACTCAAACTCTAAACAATTTAGGATGAACCTCACTTCTAAAAACTAACTCTTTTGAAGTTACTACCACTATCTAAAGCTTCAAATGGCGACGCTATCATGGATTGAAAGAGTGAGAGTGATTGGTTAAGAATCTAAGAAGGGAGCATCATTCTCATCTCTCCATTTCTATTTTTTTCATTTTTTTGTCATTTTATTTTATTGTTTCTTAGTACTGATCTACTATTTTACAAATCAGGTTGCGGGACAAACAACTTGAAGAGGAGCTGAAGACACAACCAAAAGACGACCAATGTTCATCGGTGTCAGCGGGCGACCGCGAGTGGGCTAGGGGGCAACCGCCCAGTCACATCCAGTGACGTGGGTCCAATTTTTTGGGAGCCTAGTTGATTTGTGACAAATAGTTGTACACCGAGCCCAGATTTTGTAATAGAGTAGGAGAAATCAGTGGAACTTGTTTGTAATAGTTAGAGATAAAAAGAAAAATGAAAAAAATTAGGAAAAATTGGTTTTTGATTGATTTCTTTTGATGAACATAAGTTAAACTTGGTTTAAGTTCTATATTTACCAAGAGATTAGGGTTTTAATTGCCTTGGGAAGTTCAAGTGTGTGAGGCAAGTTGTGGATCATAGCTCACACACTTTGAATTAACTTGGTAATCAACACTCTAAGTCCATTTGACTTTAGTTAATCTAAGTTATTAATCTAAAACTAGTTAATTAATTAGATTAGTATAGTATTAGTTTAGTTTTAAGTTTGGGCCCTTGAAGGTAAAAGTGTATAAATTGTCCAAAACCTAACTTGTGGGCTTTTTAAGTAGACCTTTATCTCTACACTATATGATAGCCGGATCTTTAGGAGGAAAATTTCTCAACCAAACTGTGTATTTGTAATCTCTCTATTTTATGATTTTAGAACCACCTCCCTTAATTATTCTAATCAGCTCTCTCCTTTTTAAACAATTTACCAAAAACTCTCTCACTTTATTGAAATTAGAATTAGCTTCATATTATTTAAAATAATTTAGAAAACCTAATTCACGTCACTCAAATTATATTCAACCCCTCCTAATATTTTTATATTATTTTTTAGATTATAACTAGAATTCAAAAAATCATACTATCATAGAGATGTTAGAGCGACAGGTTTAAAGATTTGAAAAAACACCAATGCGTAGCACGGTTCGCATACTCGTTGTAACTTAAAATAGGGTAAAGCTCGAAAGGTTGGGCCTAATTCTCAAATCACTCGCCAACCGACGTCGCCTTCTCCTCAAGCAGCATGTAAGCACGACTTGAGAGGTAAATTTTAAACCTCCTCAAAGCCCAAGTAAGAGGATACCTTGTGTGTTCAAGCATGCTTACGTGATTGTTTAAAATTTACTTTCCGCACTGCAATTTATATTCGCGCATAAGGTTAAACCCGAGCCACATAACAGCCATTGGGAAGTCATTACCCAATGTAGGTAAATTGGACGTTGCTTGATTCTTGGAAGCCCTAGACCAAAAAAATGAATTAAAATCAACCAACTAGAGCCCAAAGTAGTCACGCTCCTCAAGAAAAGGACAAAAATATAGCCATGAGGATTTAGAGTAATCAGTTACCAGATTCTGGTTGACCAACTACCTTCCTCACTCCCCTCTTTCAGATTCATCGTGAGTGAGATTCTTGGTAGCACACCACTTGGTGAAGTGACTGCCTACTTTTCTGAGACGTGTAAAGCCATCCTAGTCTCGCGCCCAATTGTTTCTATGAACAGGGCATTGTAAAATGGTACCTGAACTTTATTTCTCACCTATTCGTACCACGGACTTTCAATTTATTTCAATTTAGTACCTCATTATCTTTTCCATCCAATTTTACTAATAGTTTCGCTAACGGCGTTAGCACTATTCACGTGAACAATTTTTTTTTTGTAATAATCTTTAATCAATCTTAAAAAAATTTAAAAAAAAATACTATTCATGTGAACAGTGTGTTTTTTTTGTAATAATATTTAATCAATCTTAAAATATAAAAAACATTATTCACATTAGCAGTGTGTTTTTTTTGTAATAATCTTTAATAAATCTTAAAATATAAAAAAACACTATTCACGTGCACAGTGTGTGTGTGTGTGTGTTTTTTGTAATAATCTTTAATCAATCTTTAAAAAAAACACTATTCACATGAACAGTGTGTTTTTTTTGTTGTTGTAATAATCTTTAATCAATCTTAAAAATTAATTTTTTAATTAAAAAAAACATTGTTCACATGAATAGTGTTTTTTTTAATTAAAGAATTATTTTTAAGATTGATTAAAGTTATTACAAAAAAAAAAACTTGTTCATGTGAATAATGTTTTTTTATTTTTTAAGATTGATTAACGTTTACAAAAATAAAAAATACACTGTTCACGTGAATAGTGTTTTTTTATTTTATTTTTTAAGATTGATTAAATATTATTACAAAAAAAAAAAAAAAAAAAAAAAAAAAAAAAAAAAAAAAAAAAAAACTGTTCACGTGAATAGTGCTAACGCCGTTAGCGAAACTATTAGTGAAATTTGATGGAAAAGATACTGAGGTACTAAATTGAAACAAATTGAAAGTTCGTGGTACGAATAGGTAAGAAATAAAGTTTAGGTACCATTTAAGAAAAAAAATGAAAGTACGTGGTACTAAATAGTCATAAACTCAATTTCGAATTCTTGAGCGTACATTGCACCGTTTGCGTATGTTAGGATAGTTTTAGGGTTTTGCTAAAAGTGTATGATATTGCATTCAGACACTTCTAGTATTAGCAAGAATAAAACTTACTCACGTAGGAGAGCTCGTCACCCTAGACAATCTCCTGTTTCTAGTCCTCCATCTCATAAGATGGCTGACGAAGTAGTGCAAGTTGAAGAGCCTCTCTCCAACTTCTACACACCATTGGAAGATGGGCCTCCATCTTGTATAGGACTCACACCGCTTACGAGCGATTTTAGGATTCCACCAAACATGTTCAATCTTCTACCCATCTTCCACGGGTTAGAATACGAATTACCGTACGAGCATTTACGCCGGATACATGAAGTATGAATACTTTTCATCATTCGGGCGTCACCGACGATCAAGTGAAACTACGAGTGTTTCCTTTCACTCTAGCTGGTAAGAGTTACACTTGGCTTCTTTCACAGAAGGCCGACTTTTTCGATATATGGGAAAATGTTGTGTTCTCCTTCATGAAGAAGTACTTTCTGCCGAAGAAAATAGAAGTGATAAGAAGCAAGATACAGTTCTTCAGACAGAGTCCGAGCGAGACATTTTCTGAAGTATGGGATAGATTCTTTGACCTACTCCATTCATATCCTCCCCATAAACAAGAAAAATCTACTTTTGTCCAATGTTTCTTCAAAGGCCTTCTCCCAGAACACAAAGTAACCCTCGACATCATGAGTAATGGTAATTTTTTGGTTAGAGGTACAACTAAAGCCTTAACATTTCTTGATAACCAAGCTGAAAAGAGTACCCATTGGAGCGACATAAACAATTCTAGAGAAGCCCAACCTAGTACATCTAAGGCTAGTAGTATTTTTGAGGTGAAATCAGATCCAGAAAATCAAAACCCTAATTGAAACCCTCACGAGAAAGATAGATGCCCTCACAACCAAACAAAAAGACCAAAACCCTCATCCTGTTATAAACTTAAATACCTTACCATACAATTTCTATCTAAGCTTAAATCATATAGATACCACTTGTCCCTTGATCACAAACCTATCATCATTTCAGCCAGAAGAAGTATGTGCTTTCAATATACCAAATGTACTATGGAGACAACATCCAAACTTCGCATGGACCAACATTCCACAAAACCAAACACCATTAGGTTTCAACAAACCAACAAATACATTCAGACAGGCTAAGGGCGCCTATATCACTGAGCTATTCGCTCGAGTCAGGACATTCCATGTCTTGCGCAGTAAATCCCCCAACTCACGAAGCTGAAGCTCTGTCTGTCTAGATTGGGTTCACCACAGAGCCGACACGAAAGTTGCCTAAGATTATATGTCATGTTTTGTTTTCAAGTAGTAACATCTAGAATCACTGCTTTTGAGTACGAGTTTCTTAAAACATCTCTCCATAGTTTTCAAAACTAGAGGATATAAAAATGAAAATTATACGCCGGAGTAACCAAAATGATACCGGATTAACATATAATTTTATCTTCATGGGAAAAAATCTATATGGATAGAGATATACATTGAATGAGAAAACTAACTAAAAAAAAAACGAGGCGTCTTCAAACGAGAATTAAACAAATAGAGTAACCCAAAGTGATACTATTCTCTGTTTAATTCTATGTTTTGCCTCCACCTCTCCATTTTGTCTCGAGAATCTGACGTTAAAAGACTAAAAAAATTTCATTTTTTCAAAATTTTCCTTTCTTAAAAATCTTTCCCCTCTCATTTAAATCTTTTCCCTTTCTAAATCTCTCGTTTCTGAAAAACTTTTCAAAAATGTCTTCTATAGCAAACAAAAACCCTCCACCTAGCAAGACTAGATGGATCAATTTCAATGATCGTGTGCAAACACTTCTTAGAGAATTGTAGCTTAAGCTATAGACACATATACCGAAAATCATTCCTAGTTTAGGTAAAAGTTCATACACACGTAAGAGACGAGTTAAGAGAGAAGGCTGGTGCTTGAATTGTCAAACACCAATTTCCCCCGGTCTTCAGCCTCATAACATTTCTGTTTATAAAGTCTACATGTGTTACCCTCCAGTACATTAAGCTCGGTCTAAGAGAATAATCCAGCCATTTGGTTGGGATTGACTCAAGTTTTTAACAACTTCCAAGTCTTGGAGATCTGACTTAAAATGACCTACCTTTTTATTTTCTGCCAAACTTATTTAAAACCCAAAAAAATTAATTAAAAATTTCTTTCTGTTATCTGTACATATTTCCCTACAGTTCCTGTACAGTTATTTCCATCATCCATTTTTTATCCACTGTTGAATGTAAGTTTATCTTATACTATTACGTTGCATTTTCAATGCTGATCGTTTTGGTACCTCACGGGTCAAGATCGGACGAGTAATGAAGTGCGGATCGGCTCTTGAAGTTGGCCAAGCACTGAGGACAAGATCAGAATTTCCTAATTTCATTTGGGTTTGGGCCAAAATTTCAAATTCACTAAAGAGGCACATGCCATCATGATTTTTAACCCACACGACCGCCCACCTTCCCTTCTTCCTCCTTGCAAAATCCCCAACCTTAGTCGCCCAATTCGACTCGCGCTCGCCCCCATTCAACTCGCGACCGCAACCTCACCTCAACATATCGCCACCCAATTTTTTTACAGCCTGCCCCATTTTCAACCCCCCATACCAACAAGAAACCCCGATTTCATCAATTCCTTCTCCAAATGGCTCGAGTTCTTAAAATCGTGCTGGAGCAAATTTTCAAGACCTCTTCTATTCCGATCTGTTTGAAGTGCACTTCAGAGCTAAGATTAGAAGAAGAGGATGGGAACCCTTGGTTGTGTTGGAAGGTGCGACTTATTCTCCATCTCTTACTATTTCGTTTTATAACTGCATGCTTAGAGGGGAGGATGACTGCATCACGGTTGTCAAGGATGGACGCTTGCTAGAGCTCACCAAGGAGGTGGTGAGTGGTGTTATAGGGATTCCTCTGAAAGCTTATGTTCAGATGGAACAGTCCCCAGACGGTAAGACCATCAACGTGATGATGGTAGAGACACTTCTTGAGGGGGTTAAAAACCCCAAGTCTCACTGTGCGTTTCAGAGTTCGCTATGAAGGAACCAACTAGCAGTATCTCAGTGGACAGCCTACAACCTGCTAGGCTCGACCAAGCCTTCTGATATAGGTAAGGCGATGCTTCGTCTGTTATGGATTTTTCAAGAGCAGAAGAACAGCTTCTGCATCGTCTCCTTTATCTTCGAGCAACTCTACAAACCGAGAAAGTCAACCACCCCTCTACCAGTGCTGGTCACCAAGATCATGTAGCACTGGGGGTTCGAGGCCATAGATGCCCTAGTGGAGGTCAAGTACGCTACCACAGGACCTAGTTATGCCCACTGCGTTTAAAAGTTATGGTTTCCACCTACCGCCAGAGCTACTGAAGATGCCACTCGACAGTTCACTCAGTCCATGGATGGAATTCACTTCCTCCATGGCGGCCAGAGGATTCTGCATTCATATCTCCACCAGCTTCAGGGAAACTTAGGGTAACATTATAGCGGAACAGCAGACCCTCAGAGAGGAGCAGCCGTCAATCTAGCAGGAGCAGCGATGTTTTTAGCACAGTGTCACTAGAACACTGCTAGGTCCTGACGTTAACAAGGAGAAGGATTTTCTAAACATCGAGACGAGTCACGCACGGATTTTGACTAGGATTCCTAGTGTCTGTATAGTTGGATCTATTTATTTTTATGTTTTTTCTTCTTACATGTATGACGTAGTATAAGTTTAATTATATGCTTAATATGTTTGCTTGTTTTATTTTGTTTTTTATTGCGGAATTTGGTATATGAGTTGAAAGTAAAATACATACATCATGCCAAAATTTTCCATTTTTCTTTCATGCATTTCATATATGTTTTCAAAAATACAAAAACCCAAAAAGATTTTATAGTAGAATAAATATCCCTATTATACTAAAACTTGTATTTCTCGTTCTATATCAAACAACCCACGCCCCAAACTTATTTGGGGGTGGCGTATTTTCATCATGAAGTACAAAATACAGATGTATCACCATTTTTGCTCATGTTTCTATGGTAATCTCTTCCCTTATATCTTCATACTTTGAGGACAAAGTATAGTTCTATGTGGTATAATAACATTTTGCAAAAACTAGGCACATTCTATATAGTATATATAATAGTATATTTCTTCCTTTCTAAAAAAATTTCGAAAAACACCAAAAATATTTTTCTATGTAGCATTAAAAAATCTTGTTTCCTTTTTTTATGATGAATAAAAAGTTTAGAAGTTTCATTATAGCAATAGAGTAAAGACTTGTTCTTCATACTTATACTAATATACGTACAATAGTTTCAGCATCTTTTCATGAATGACATGCATCAGCATTTGTTTGTATATAGCAGTGAGTTTCTGAAGGCTAGGTTAGAACAATTATCCTATGAGAATCTAGCCAAAAGCCTCATTTGAATGATTATTGAGTGATGACACAAAGGATGTCCGGATAGAAAGACCACACGTCCATTTTCTTGATCACCACACCATATCCTAAAAGAGAATTTAGGCCATTTTTGGATCGATATAGCCAAATAAATGTTAAAAACCCAAAAAGATAGTTTTCCTATAGTTACCCCTCTTGAGCCTTCACCCTTTCTAAAAGCCTTTTAATTCTTCACCAAAAATTCCTAACCCGTTGCAACACACAATAAAAAGCTTACCCAGCGGACAAGTTGAAAACCGGATGGATATCAGAAAAAGAAAAGAGAAGACCTTTTACAAAAATAGAACAGTTATTTTCTTCAAAAAGAAAAGAAAAGAAAAGAAAAGAAAGACCCATCCAAACCCAATACTCCACAAAATCAAAGGAGTAAAAAAAATCGAATCTCCCAAAAGTTTAAAAATCAAAAGGAGACGATATCAAAAGCAAAAAAGAATCAAAAGCTAAGTTAGAACTCCCAAAATTCAAAATCATATGGAGTCACAAAGCCAAAGGGCTAAAAGAATGTATATCAATTTGGAAGCAAAAGAACAAAACGAGGTTATTCTCTGGTGACAAGTATCTTGAAGACCCAGTTTCTCGACTTATCAGATTTTGTTTTTCCCTTCCTTTTTCTTTCTAAACCATCACCCTAGCCCCGTAACTCTTAATAAAAGACCTCTAGCTCGAATAGGAATAGGATGGTGTGATAGTAAGTGGCAAGCGTGATCAATCAACCCCGGTTTCTTTGGACATCATTTGAGTATGTGAGGAATATAAGTGCCCGCTGCACTTAAGAGAACGAACCTTGAGTGAATCTATCAGAGAGTTGTGATTGCAACAAACCCCTGTGAGAACCTACCTTAAGGAAGCTCTCCAGAAGCGTCGGAAACAACTTTGCTTTTGCATTTCATTACTCATGTTTTGCACATTTATCTTTAGATGATTAAATTACTATATATATGTTATTCTAAGTTCAAAGGAGCATGTTCTTATTCACCGCTAATGAGATGTATGAATTTCTGAGAATAAATAAGGAAACAAGACCCTTTGTACTAAATAGGAGAAGTTTGTGAGTACCTTCACTGGAAAACTCTCACGAGGCTTAAAGCTTGTCCACTAGGGAATTCCTTGTGGTTTAAGGCCTTCTTGTAAATGGTCAATGCAATCGCACTCTGCGAAATGAGATTAGTATAACTTATAATAAATCACTCATTTGTGATCTTAGTTTTTCTCTCATCCTTGCTTGAAGACAAGCATGATACTGTTTGGGGGTGGTGATCAGCTCCTAAATGTGCGTTATATTACCCTTATATTGTTGCATTACAGTCCCTCTTACGCTTAACGAAAAGACAACTCATAGCTTTTACTGCCCTTTTTCGTTTAAGGAGTATTTCAGACCACTTATTATAAAAGCTGCATCTTAGTACCAAAAGGAGCCTTAATCACGCTTATTATGAAGACCAGTAGCTACTATGGAAAAGTGCTGAAAAATTCAAAGTCAACTGGTCAAAGTCAATGGTCAAGGTCAAAAGTCAAATCCCTCAAATGAGAAGACCAGAGATGGAGGCCCGTATCTCAAAATATGATGACTTTCTCCCTAAACCTATCTTGGTCAAGAAGGCACAAAAAAGCAAAAGCAAAAGTGAAGTGTGAGGTGTCTAGTTTGTAATGGAGAAGGGTAAATCTGTAAAAGGTAAAAGTAGGGGTATATAATCAAAAAGCAAGGGACAGAGAAACCATATATTGTCTTAGGATCCAAACCATTTGGTTTGTTTAATTTCTTTTCTTGTTTTTCAATTCATGTTTTTACTTTATTGTTATTTTTATATTTCTTCTCAATCAATCTTATTTACTTGTTTTTATTTCCTTTCAATCAATCTTATTTACTTGTTCTTATTTCCTTTCAATCAATCTTGTTTGCTTGTTCTTATTTCAAGTTTTAATCAATCTTCCTTCCATTTTGTCAAGTCATTTCAATACAAACAATCAAAGCTTTCAAGTTTTCATTAGCTTAGAACCATTCTAATCCATACAATAGTCTACCTTTCTTCTTCACATCTCCCTCACTCAAACTCTAAACAATTTAGGATGAACTTCACTTCTAAAAACTAACTCTTTTTAAGTTACTACCACTATCTAAACTTCAATTTAGAAAGTCATGACGCACAGGAGAAACAAGAAGGCTTAGTGCAAACTCAGGGTTCCATTGGAAAGGCGGAGGGAGGGGAACCGAGGTGGTGGTAAATGATTAGATTTTATGAGGGATTGGCTCAGGTGGATGATGGTTGAGTGGTTCTTTAGGTAGTTCTTGAGAGGGTAGATCATCACAGGCTCTTAGAAACTCGTCGAATTCCTCATCTAGGTTGTTCGCATCCACATAATTGTGGTATTCATCTGCATCTTTGAGGAATTCATCTATCTCTTCCATTGTGAGATTGACTACATCTCCCATAGGGTCGGAAGGAAGGGTGGAAAATTCTTCCTCTATTTTAGTTATGTGCAGGGAGTCAAAATTGTGATCTTTGTCTTCTTCCTTAAGATGGGTATCGACTAGTATGAGAAGGAAAGCGTCCGAAGCACTAATATGATATACAACACTCTCAATGGATTTCACTTCTCCTTCTACGGGTAAAACTAGTTGTCCATGCTTGAGTCTAAACATGTTAACTTACACAGAAAGATTTCCAAAGAAAAAAGTCATTGATCCATCTCGGCAATTTATTTGGGCATTGGCAGTTGCTAAGAAAGGGCGCCCTAAGATGATGGGAATAGAATCATGAGCAACTTCTGTGTCAAGAATAACGAAATCAACCGGGTAGTAAAAATCCTGAAGTTTAACTAGAATGTTTTCAACTACGCCTTTGGGATACTTAATAGAATGATTGGCTAACTGCAAAGTCATTTTGGTTAGCTTAAGTTGATGGAGACCTAATTGTTTATATAAATATAAGTGGAGTAAGTTAACACTCGCCCCTAGGTCTAATAGTGTAGTTGTTATGAAGTTATCGTCTAAGGTGTATTATACAGTAGGACGACCAGGGTCCTTGTACTTAACAATTCCGTTATGTTCAGATAAAGAGGGATATGGTTCAGTTAAGAAGGCTTCATTGGGTATGTTGGTTTTCCTCTTCATGGTGCACAACTCTTTTAGAAACTTAGCGTGTCTAGGTAGAGTTTTTATAGCATCTAGAAAAGGTAGGTTTATAGTCAGATTTTTAAACACTTCTCTAATCTCATCAAAATTCTCGTCCTTTTTAGACACAACTAGTCTCTGGGGAAACAGTGGTTTTTCTCTATACTTACCATATGGGTCAACATAAGTATTAACCTTGTTTTTATCTTTCCCGTTTTCCAACTAGGTTTCCATATTGGAACCTCTACAGGTGTAGGATCATCAACTTCTATTATGGTCTTGTAAGGTTTTCCTTTTTGGTTGTGGTTTAACTAGTACTTCTACAGTTGAAGGGTCTTCAGTTTCTATGACAATATTTGGTATGGTTTCATTATTAGTTTGCGGGTGATCTTTAGGCATAGTCACTTGGTTATCAACTACTTTACCTGAACGAAGGGTAGTGACTGCCTGTAGGTCCCCTTGCTTTATATTACTATTACATTGAATATTGGTGCGGTTGAGCATACGAGTACTGTACTGTACTCGTGAGGTAATATTGCAATTAATATAAAAAAATAAATCTATTCTACATTAAATAGGGTGTGGGCGCGCTAAAAAATAGTCTAAATTGGGCGCGGGTCACGCCTAGGGTGTAATGCGCGGGGCGTGCTGTGTAAAGGCAATTATAGGGCGAGCGCGCTCGTAAGTAAAAACAGTAGGTTGAAATTTTGAGGGTCAGGTCACGGGAGGGCAGTAAGTTGGTTGAGCAACTTGTATGCCCTCAAACAGTAGCAGAAAAATTCGAAGAAATTGCGAACATTGTTTTCAGAGTTGGTTTTGTGAATAGTAAAAATAGTTTTGATTATTCTGAACACGCAATACGTAACAAAGCAAGATGGCAACGACACCATTTGGCAAGTATATAATAATAGTTTAAAAACAGTAATTAAATAGTACTAAAATCATGCTATCAATCCATATATTATACTCTCAAATTCATAGAATATAGGGAGTAATTGTGTTCTCCACTCTTTCTTTCATTTACTTAAAACGTATTTAGACTAACTAACTATTAACTAATGAGAGGGCAATTTATAATATGAAAACAGTAAATATAAGATTGAAAAACAGTAGATTTAAAGGTGAGAAAGATAATTAGAGAAGACTTAATCCACAATGTAATTCGATTGACTATTAGTTAGTTATCGAATTGCCTTTCTTGATAGCAAACAACCTACATCTCTATAGTCATTGCTTGACTAGCAAGAGAGATTAGCACCCCCACAAATCTCTTTGATGGGGTTTCTAATGTTTAGCCACTTGTTATGAGTTCTATCTCTAGAAACTCACAACAAAAGACTTGAAATTCTAATGCGAAAACAATAACAAATAATAACTAATCATCTTCACATGGGTTCATAAACCCCATCTAATGGAAGTTTAGCCTTGTTTCATTGGAATCATACTAACTAAATAATAAACTAAACACATAATATAAAATACAAGAATTTAATTGATACTAAAGCTTTTATTGATTGGGAATTAATGGAGTCTACAATCTAAAATTAATTCTAAACCTAAACTAAACTACAACTACACTAAACTAATTAGATACTAAGGGGAGGAATGAAGGAATAAGTTTAGCCTTAACCCTCTTTATATAGGAGAGGGTTAGGGTTACAATTTTGTGCATGGGCCAAAAAGGGGGACTTTGGGCCTCTAATGTGAGCCCAAAGTCCATTAGGTTAAGTCTAAAGAGGCCACAACTGTTGAAAATTACTTCATTGTCTTTTTCATCCACTTTTGTAGCTCTGATTAGGGCAAGGTCAAATCCATTGGAAATTTTATTCCAAGTCAGTCGTTTTGACATAAAGTAGGTCTAATTCCAAGGCCCGAGTCCAAAGATACACCCATTTGAAGTTCTGTTAACTTTTCTGTTCTTTTTCTACCTGAATTGACTTTGACTTTCCAGCTTTGACTGGACTTGAAAATGCTTTTCTTCTTGATTCTTGGGCTTTAAATATAGAACTCTTCTATCAATCATCTTGACTCATTTTACATGCAAAATGACATCTTTCAATATATAAACAACTTCAAGACTTGAAATACACAAAAATATATAAACATTATTATCTCTTATTTATTATAAACATAATTGGCCTAAATGTAATACTATTAAGGGGTTCAAACTACACTTTTGAGTGCTTATCACTGTCCACAGAGATATGGGCAACTGATTCCTTCGAACAAGTTCTTAAACACGTTGTGTGACGTGGAGTTTTTCCTACCCTCGAGAAGTGTTTCTGCCATCATCACATCGATGGTCTTGTTGTCTGGGGACTGTTCCGTCTGAGTATAGACCTTCAGAGGAATCCCCAGAACCTCACTCACCACAACCTTAGTGAGCTTAAATGTGTGGCCATCCATGACAACTGTGATTCAGTCATCCTCCTCTCGTTGCATGCGTTTATAAAACGAAAGAGTGAGAGAGGGAGAATAACTCGCACCTTCCAACTACACCAAAGGTTCCCATGCTCTTCTTCTAATCTCAGCCTTGAAGTGCACTCCAAACATATTGGAATTGAAGAGGTTTTTAAAATTTTGCTTCAGCACGATATTTAGAACTCGAGCCATTTGGAGTAGGGATAGATGAAATTGGGGTTTTTAGTTGGAATGGGGTTGAAAATGGAGCTTGCGGTAAATATTTGGAGTGTTGGTGTGTATAGGTGACTGGGCGGTTGCGAGCTTATAAGGGGCGAACACGAGTGAAGTAGACTAGTTTAGAGTATCTCAAAATTTGTTTTTGATTTGGTTTATCCTAGATTGTTTAGAGTTTGAATTTTGGGAGTTTGAAGGAAGAAGGTAGACTCTTAGTTTAGAACTTGTTTAGTTTTTAGTTTATGAAGGAAGAACATTGAAAGTTTAAGTTGTTGAAGATTGAAATAACTTAAAACATTGTAAGAAAGTGATTGAAATGATAGATTGAAACAAAGAACAACAAAAGAAGGTTGATTGATTGATTGAAATAAAGCAAAATAATAAGATTGAAATGAAAAGAAATGAAGAACAATAAAGTAAAAGACTTGAAAAATGTAAAAGACTAGAAATTAAATCCTACATGACACTAGATTAAGTCTAGGTGCATTCTACTCCTACAAACCAAATGGTTTGGACCCTAAATGCAATGAATGCCTTCTCTCTCCCTAACTTTTAGTTTATATACCCCTACTTTATGCCTTTTAATGATTTTCCCTTCTCCATTACAATTGAGACACCTCACACTTCACTTTAAGTTTTTGCTTTTTCTTTTGCTTTCTGATTTCTTCTTGATCAAGATAGGTTTTGGAGAATACCATATTTTGAGATAAAGACCTCCATCTCTGGTCTTCTGAGTTGAAGGCTTTGACCTTTGACTTTTACTATTGACTTTGACTTTTTCAACACTTTTTCATAGCAGCTTCTAGCCTTCGTAATTATGGCTCCTTTTGGTGCTAAGACATAGGTTTTATGATAAGTGGTCTGAAATTCTCTGTAACCTGAAAAAGGCAATAAAAGCTATGAGTTGTCTTTTCATTAAACGTGATAAAATGGTAAAACGATAGTTTTATCTACGAATAAGCAACAAAACTCAACGTAAGTAAAACTAACACTAATTTTGGCTTTATATTATCAAAGTTCTCTACTCTCGATGCTATTGCAATATAGTTGGAATAGAAAGTTCGTTCCACTCCTAGTTCTTTAGAATTCACGTTAACTAAGATTATCAGTTCTATCAAAGTCAATGAGAGTACGGATTATATAATTATGCTAACAACGATGGAAATGACGTAATCAAAATGTTCTAAATACTAAGATGGCAATTCAAATACTAAGGTTCGAATCTAGATAAAGAATTAGGGGAATTTAATTCCACCTTAACTCAACTTAATTTACTAACGAAGAATTGTCATAATCCGAATTGCAATGCTTTCGCATAACAATTGGGTCTTTCTAATCCCTAATTGTTCATGGTAATCTCTACCAACTAACAACTAGCATGTGAAGCAATCAAACCCATTCTCATGGTGAACTAATTACTTTCTAGAATATAATAGAATATTACGATCTATTCTACGCTAATGAAAATCAAGTTTCATCAAGGCTTCCTCAAACCCTTCTAATGGAGGTTTTAGCCTTGAATTATTACACTATCATTTCTAACACAAGAACACATAGAACAATCCATTATTGAATAAATGATTAAACTCATAAATCTAATTGAACAATAATAATAATGATTCCAAATGAATTAAAACAAGATTTAAACCTAATCTAGAACTAAGATGATGATTAACTAATTATCAAATTAAGAAAACCTAATTATGAATTTAAGACAACTAAAACTAAATAAGGATTAAATCAATAAACTCAATCGAAATGAAAAACTAATAATTTATTATAAAACTAAATCTGATTCTAAATAATATTCATTCTTTGTTCTAACTAATCTATTAGAATGGAAAACTAATTCTATATAGCAAAAACTAGATCTAAAATAAGTTATTGGATCCTTGCTAAGTAAAAAAACTAGATGCTTAAGAGCTAAGTCTTTGTCTCCCATATGGAGGAGACAAGATCCACTTTTTCGTGCATGGGCTGAGGAGCCATGTTTTGGGCCAAAAAATCGAGCCCAAAACCCAATTCCTTCAGTCCACAGGGACCTTTTCAGCTAGATTTGACTTCAACAGTCTTTTTGTCCACTTCTGCTACTCTGATTGGGTCAAATCTTGGACCATTAGAAAGATCTTTCCAAGCCGGTCGTTTTGACATAAGGTAAGCCCAACTTCGAGATCTGAGTTCAAAGATACGGCCTTCGGAAGTTATTTTGACTTTTACGTGCTGTTTCTGCCCGCGTTGACTTTGGCTTTTTAGCTTTGACCGGCTTTAAATGGGCTTTTTCTCCTTGTATCTTGGCCTTTAATCATAAAACTTCTTAATAACCAACCCTTGCTCCATTATTTCGCAAAAGGGGCGCATTTCTACACATATCCGACTCCAATGCCTGAAATACATAAGAACACGATAAAAATACTAACTCTTACTTATTAATCACATAATTGGTCAAACAGCAATATTGTTAAGGGGTTAAAACTACAATTTTGGGCTCTTATCAAACTACTCCCAAACAACAGTTTGCTTGTCCTCAAACAAATATGAGAAATTAGAATAAATGACCAAAAATGGAGTTCTAACTAATCTCGTTTCGCCAAGTGCAATTGCATTGACCATATGTGACAAGGCACAAGGCCTTAAACCACTAGGAATTCCCTAGTGGAGGAGTTATAGCCTTGTGAGAGTTTTCCAGTGAAGGTACTCACAAACTTCATCTATACTACAACGACTAAGAAATAAAACTATTGGTTTCTTATTTACTCTCAATATCTATCCATCTCACTAGCAATGAATACAGAATAATCAAGTCAAAACCTAAGCTATTATATGTATAATAATCAATCATCTACGGATAAACATATATACAATGAGCAATGCTATGAAATGCACTAACAGGTCCGTTTCTAAAACTTTGGAATAATGTCCTTAAGTAGGTCCTCACATAGATGTCAAGACAAAAACACTTTGATTTTTCCGCTCAAGTTTCGCTACTCCAGTGTGCAGTGGGCACACTTTACTTTACAATCTCAATGACACACAAGGAAGCCGAAGTCGGTCAAACACATCTGCCACTTACTATCACACTAACCTATTCCTAATTGAGTTAGAGGTCTTTATTAGGTGTTGTAGGGATTATGTGATGGTTTAAGAATGAAGGAAATGGATATTCAAAAAGAACCAGTCTGAGATAATAGAGTCTTCATATTATGTAACTAGAGAAAACCTTGTTCATTACTTTGCTTCTACACTTTGTTTCCATCCTTTGACATTTTTTTTTCTTTGGATTTTGACTCATTTGATTGTGTTTTTGGAGTTCTAACTCTTTATTTTATATATATATTTATTTGGATGGAAACTTTCTTTTCTTATTTGAAGCAACTAACAAATTCTTGATTTCAGAGGTCTTTCTCTTTTCTATTCTTCATCTATATTCTCAGACTCATTCTCTTTTCTTATTTGAAGCAACTAACAAATTCTTGATTTCAGAGGTCTTTCTCTTTTCTATTCTTCATCTCTATTCTCAAACTCATTCAAAGAATGGGTAGGCTGATTTTTATTTTTATTTTGTTTTGTAAAAGGGTAAAGGATTTGCTGTTTATGAAAGGCTAAAGAAAGGCTCAAAAGGGCGACTGGCGGAAAATAATTTCATAAGGTTTGAATTTCTGGCTATATCGATCTAAAGAGGGTCTAAATTCTCGCTTAGGATATGGTATAGTGATCAACCAAGTGGACGTGTGATTTCTCTATTCGGAATTTCCTTCTCCCTTGTGTCATTCCTCAAATATTTCACTCATATAAGGCTTTAGACTATATTCTCACTGGATTTGTAGAATAAGTACTCTGGCCTAGATTTCAGAAACTTACTGCCAAACAATTATAGATACTCATGCAATATATTTATAGAAAGATGCAAAGATTATTATCTACATATTAACCTAAGTTTCTAAAAACTATTCTAATACAAAAGCTGGCGTGAGACTTCTAAATTATTAAGAGCATATGGAAATAAAACAATACCAATATTCCTAAGTGTATAACATAACTTTTTATTTATTTATTTTAATTTTTGAAATTTTTACTAGAAAACAAGTGCATGTTGTACATATCTATATCCTAACAGATGCCTTAATTACACGTGTTTCTATGCCACCCCCAAACAAGAAGCATGCTTTGTTCTCAAAGTATTGAAATAAAAAGGGTAGAAAAATACCATGGAAACGCGTGAAATTTTGGAACATCTGCAAAACAAGGTTAAAACATACTAATATAGATAAAGAAAAACAGACGCAACTCTATATGAGTTCCACCCGTTATGGGGTTACAAGAATTAAATTGCTTGGGACATAAACAGACACGAACTGAAACTAAAACTTACCGTAACTCCATCGTTTAAGCGTCATCCTCCTTCTCTTCATAGGACCACGGTTCTTTTGCATCCTGCCATGCTATGATAACTTGCCAAGCACTTTGCCATGTGTCGTCCACCCGTGCTAACCTATCTAGTGTTACTCGGTCTGATGGGGTGTAAGGAGCAACCAAATGAGGTTGCACCTGCCATCCTGGCCAAGTCATAACACGAAATAAACGAACCACGCAATTGGTGGGTCTCATGGTTTTAACCCTAACCCAATCCGTGAACTGAGTATAGAATATAGGTAAACAACCGCACATAATGCGGCAAACCAAAACAGGCATAAAAAGATACTTATGCCTCATGCTATGGGTTCTCTTTAGACTAGCCACTAAAACTCTGGGAATGTCATATAGGCGACGTCCCTCAGCTAAAGTAAGGAAAACGTCACCAACGGTACTATTTGCAAAAGTAAACTGTCACTCCCCTAAAATATTCATCAGGATGAATAACATGGTGGTGCTTACATTCAGGGATAGGCTACCAAGGGCTATGTTATATTGCCCTTAATCCATTACACGAAACAACCTACCCCCATAATACTCATGGAAATACATATAGTCATAGAGGTATGCATTATCGGTTATATATCCCCACGTGTGTAAAGGATCAGGCAAGGGCAATCCCGAAACTAACGCTACCAAAGACTTACTGAATTCTAGTGGCGTGTCATCAACTACGATGGAGAATATTTGTTCTCCATCTTGGTTACAATAGAAATTAACATTATTATAGAAATAAGCAGTACGCTGAGGTGAATGCGAGTCATCGTCACTTACCAGTAGATGCCGCCATCCTAACTGCAGGATCCTATCGCGGAACCATCCTCTGTAGGTTTCGCTTCCCAACAAGTCTTCGAAAGACTGCTCAGGTATGACTGTAGGAGATGTCATCATAATAACTACTCTCTAGAAGAGCTGCAAACGACCCTAGAACAACTCACAAAAAAACAGAATTTTTCGTGGCTACGAAGGTCAGGGCGCGGGTTGCACTCAGGTGTAAATCGAGTTATAGTGTTTTCAGCGCTAGGCGCGATCAGAATTGGTCTTGCTAGGGCGTGGGGCACGCTCCGTGTGTGAATAACAGGGTGCAATGAAAAATAAAAAGAAAAATTGGAGTTTTAAGGTGAGAGATGAAAGTGAGATGTGAGGGTTTTGAGTGTAGAATGAAGGAAGTTTATATAGAGTTTTAGTTTCTAAAACGAATTAACAAGTTGCCAAAAAATTTTGAGGCATTTGCTGGAAATAAAATATTTCCAAAACCTAAGACGGAAACAACCTTTATTCCTTATTCCAAAACAAACCTAATATCTTTTAGATTGAAATTAGAATAACAACTTCCTGACTCATTGAAATTTCATCCTACCATAATATCTGATCTTAGCCATGCCAATATCAGCAACATTCCCACAACTTATCGTAAAATTACTTCTAAAATGGTTAATCATATAAAAACAATGCTAAAAAAAAAATATTACCACCCCCAAACAATTCGGAAAGGTGGGATTAACGCAAAAATCATCGCATGTATTGAAAAGAGCCAAATTAAATTAAAATCGAAATTCAAATAACAATTAACTACCGAATTCAAATTTAACTACTGAATTTAACAACTGAACATCCAAACTAATAAAAATAATAAAAAAACAACATCAAAACAACAAATTTTTCTAAACTGCTAGCCACGAGATGAAGATAGACCCTGAGATGAAGATTAGGCCTGGGATGAAGATAGGCCCGAGCCATCCATTCTTCAGCGACGACGCTCATGTCTCTCAGACTCATTTGAAGCAGGACCCCTAGGGGTGGCATGTGTCGTAGAATTTCCACTCGGAACTGGCTCTGTGCCTCCATAAATGCCTTCATCCGCCCACTACAAAAAAAGTGATTTTTAGCATCGAGTTTTTTTGCCACAGCCAGGGTTTGGTTGCTAGAACATAGTTGTTGCCACGCCAAGTAGTATTGGTGGGAAGAAGTACCTTTTAGCCGCGCCTTTCACAACCCGTGCCCAAAAGTGCACTTTTTGCAAGCGGTTCAGTCTAACCGTGGCTTTAAAGTTACAGCTCTTGCAACAAGTTAGTTTTGGTCGCGGCTTTAAGCACTTGTTTTGCGACCACAGTGGAAAATTAAGTTTTAATATTTATTTTCTTAAAAAAAAATAGAAAAAATACGTCTTGGTTCCCGCTACTGTTTTCATTCTTTCCCTCCATTTGTTTTTGTAAAAATTGAATCTTGAAACCTCTCAAATAAGTGAATAACAAAAGAAAAAGAATAAAACTAAGATATCTTCACTGCTTCTACTTCTGCCGCCGGCTTCTGTCTTGTTCTTCACCGGCTTCTGCCTTGTTCTTCATCTCACAGCTTCATCGAACTTTATCACTCCTTATTTGTTGCACTTGTAGGTAACCAATCTCTTTCTTTGCTGCACTTGTAGAATTGTAATAAGATGCTTTTTTTGGTGATTTGCTAGAAATTGTTCATTAGTAGAAAAAATGGAGTAGCTTTCTTTTATCGATCCTTTTCTTAATTGTATATAGATGTGTAAGGACATTTGATCTGATCTTTCGGTAAATGATTTGAATTCTCTAGTGTTAGAATATTGAATATAGATGAGTTTCTAATCAAATCGATATTATTTTTGGGTAAAATGTTTGGCTTTAAGTTTAAAGCTTTAGCTTTCTTCTTATGTAAAGGTAAAGTTTAGAACTTGTGCATTAAAATTTTACATATAAACAATTTTAGTCAAAGGCCGTTGTCCAGGAATATGTCAAATCCTATTAAGATGTGGGTGCAGTTTCAAAGGTGCTACATTTTCAGTAGTTTCTGAATGATTGAGTTTTTGTTGCAACGAGGGCTTTTAGTCGGTGTCTTAGTTCTATAATTGAGAGTTGCGAATGCAATTTTTGAACCAAGTGCATCTATTTTTTATTATTTATAATTTTCTACTACCTGTGAGTTATAACTTGTCGTTTATGATTGGTTCAACTATTTGTTAATTGCTGAAAGTCGGGAAAAACACATACCAATTTTACTTACATCTGCTTTATGATTGAGCTTTATGATAATACAGTCAGCCATGCTTGGCTTAGGTTACTGTGAGTTGTACTGTGAGTTGTTCAAGGTGTTATAACTACCTCATCTCTTAGTCCTTTAGACAAATGAATTATGTTTAATTTCTTAGTTCATGCAGTGAGACCTCATCTCTGATGATTCATCTTCAGGAATACTTGGGAGCAATACCTTGAAGTGTTGCACTTCCAGTTCTAGCAGCAATGTTTCCAATTACTGACTGGACAAAGTCTTCCGACTCTTGTTCAGCTTAGCATTTTCATAAGTATGGATCAAGTTCTTTAGCATTCTTTTTATTTAAAGGTAAATTTTAGAACTTGTGCATGGAAACTTTATATATAAACAATTTCAGTCAAAGTATGAGATATCAAATAGGAGGATTGAGCCAACCAATGTTTGAGTGTTCATGAAACAGTAGCACTGAATATAATGTGTTTCAAGGGTTAAAACTAGTTATATCAAATTTAATTTCCTGAAATTTTATATGTTTTTTGCTTCAGTTTAATCTTATTTTGTTTTTATAGTTTGGTCTACATGTTTCTTCTTATATTTTGGCCTATAACTTTTGGATCTTGGTACTTTATCTCTTTTTGAGTTGGTTCAATCTCGTACAACAGTTGAATTTTTGCTGTATCTCTCAAGTTTGGCGTTAACATCGACGGGTCAAGAAAGTAATGGGATTTTGGCTGTATTTCATCTCTTCTCGGGTTGGTTCAATAAATGTTTCTTTCAGGGACTTATTCAAGTTCTACATTTCTTAAACGGAATGCAATCTTCTATTCCTTAGTTGAATGCCATCTTGTAATTCTTGGTTAGTCATTTTATAATTCTGACAATAATATCATGTTAAGTTTGTCAAAGATTATATATATATATATATATATATATGTTGGGTGTTAGATGTTTGTACATCTAAATGGTGTTACATATGTCTCTTTTTAAGTTAAATTGTTTATCTTGTCCAAGTTTAGTAACACAATATTTATTTTATCTTTTTTTTTTTTTTTTTTTTTTTTTTTTTTCCTTTGAAAGAAAGAAACTAGTGCGTATTAAATAGAATAGACATTGTGGCGTGCTTCTAATATGCTTGTGAAACTCAGTTATTGTTGGGGAATGTTTCAGTTTGGGTCAATCTTTAGGGTTCATTTAGTTCTCAGTTGCAAAATTGTTGTGTACTTGTGGGTATTAAGGGCTTTGTTGCTTGTGAGCATGGATAATTACTTTCGTTGATTAGGTACTTCAAAAAATCCTTTTTGTGTTCAAGTATTACCAATTCAGAATGGTGCTCAAGTATTTCCAATGCAGTCTAATCATTGATGGATTCTGTGTAGGCTCAGAAGATATATGGTAACAGATAGTTAATTTTAAAGGTGGTATGAAGCAAGTATGTAAACATGCTCATTTGTCTATGGATGTTCACAACTCTAATTCGCATAACTTTGTTTCATAAACCTTTTTGGAATGTAATTTTCTTCTTCCACACACGTGTCTTTTATTGGCTTTAGGATTCTCTTAGTGATGTTATTTATTGTGTTACTTTGAAGGCAGTAGATGAGTTCGGTAGTCAACCTTAGTTTGGGAGATGTTAGTATAAGTAAGATGTTAGTTTGATTTGTCATTAGTATAAGTGAGATGTTAGTGCTGGCCTGCCAAGATCCTTTTTTACTTGCTTGATAAACTTAGTTATCAAAGTGTCCAATAAGCCTATGAAGCATTTCAGTTGATTTCCATTTATTTGCATAGTAGCTTACCTCATTCCCCGGGTCCAAATCTCGCCTCTTATCGAGTAGAATAGCCTAATTTATTATTCTCGTCATATTTTACTTTCATATATTATTTCTTTACTTTGTTTGAAGCTCGAGCGATGTTAATTTTTGGACTGATGAATTAGCTTGTGTTTTTGCAGAAATTTAGTAGGTTGGCAACATGTATACTACGTACATGGTTGATTTTGAAGATAGATGGATTTTGCGATTTTGGGGCAAATGATGTGTTGAATATAGTATGGCTAGACTAAAACATTGTAAAGAATGTTAATGCATCATTCTAGACATGTTAATGTGCTGTAGGGAATGGTTGTTGGTTATCATTCTAAACATGTATTGGAATTTTGTTTATCTGCCTTGTGAAATGAAATTTCAATTTAGAATCTCTTCACTTCTTTGTGATGGTTTTAGTACACAAATTGTATCTCTCTAATAATAAAATTAAAAAATAAATATATATAAAAAATAAATAAATAAGAAAGATGGATACTTTTTGCCACGACCATTTCATGCAAAAAGAACCGAAACTAGGAAACATTTATTGCTACGATTGTGGCAAAATATTACTTTTGCCGCGGTTAAAGCCGTGACAAAAAGAAATTTATTTATTTAAAAAAAATAAAACTAATTCAAATAAAAAACAATGTCTTGCCACGACATGGTCGCGGCTAAATGTTCATTCTCTTGCAGCGGTGGCAAGAGTCGTGGCAATAAATTTCTTTCCACACCCTTTTTTGCTTCGAGCGAGGCTAAAAGTTTTTTCGTGGAAAAACACATGTTGCCACGAATTTTGGACTTTTTGCCACCACAATTGATCGCGGCAAAAAATCATACTTTTAGTAGTCTCATCCCAACACTCATCCTCGCGCTGGGCACGAGTCTAATATGATATATGAAAACGATCAGGAGAGAATTTCCAATCCAATGATCCATAAAACACTCTATTCTAACTATGGGTGGCATATAAAAAGTTGGAAAACGCCTCATAGTGCGTAAATGACATAAGTTATGCGAACAAATGAAATCTAAACTCATAAATAATGTCAACCCGAATCAAAATATGATTAAATGGCATAAGCAACAAAAATGGAAAGTTGAACAATAAAGGACGGAAAGACCAACACCCCACCCCTAAACAAATTTTGTATAACAGAGTTTAGAAAATTTGTTTTAAACGTGGGTCTTTTAAAGTTAGATTCCCGAGACTTCCAAGATTACTATTTTTATGGTTTTGATATATATATAATTATTTTCCTTTTATGAATAGATATTAATATAAGAAAAATGAAAAACAATAAAGACATAATTCACACCATAGAGGAACATGACTAAAAAACCGAGAAAACATGCAAGAGTGGAAAACGTGAATTATGTTAAACGTGGTCTTAGGATCCGGTACTTACAGCCACACACTCCATATGGAGGGCCCGATTACTTGAATGGTGTACTTACCAATATATGGAAGTGTAAGGAAGTACACCAAACAACAAAGGTCATTCCTCATAGACGGGGTCCTGTAAAAGGACTTTTTTCACATCAGGGGACATTAACTAGTGAAAATGTTTTAACCGTTGGCCATTGACTTGAAAGGTACTATTGTCCTTGGGATTTACCAATGTGATTGCCCCGTAAGGGGTGACTGCAGTAGCCAGAAAAGGACCAGACCAACGGGTTTTTAATTTCCTGGGAAAAATATGTAGATGGGAGTTGTAAATCAAGACCTTTTGACTGACCACAAACTCTTTGCGCAAGATTTGCTTATCATGAACACGTTTCATGTTAGCTTTATAATCCTTCGCGAGATTATAAGAATCGCTACGGATTTCTTCAAGCTCATTCAATTGTAACTTGCGCTTGACACCCGCCTCATCAGAATTGAAGTTAAGGCTTTTTATAGCCCACATAGCACGGTGCTCCAATTCAACGGGCAAATGACAAGGTTTCCCAAATACAAGTCTAAAGGGAGACATACCTATAGGAGTTTTGAAAGCAGTCCTATACGCCCATAAGGCATCAGTTAGACGCTTAGACCAATCTTTTCTATCAGGATTTACAGTTGTTTCTAAGATTTTTTTGATTTCCGTATTAGTAAACTTCTACTTGTCTGCTAGTTTGTGGATGATAAAGAGTTGCTACCTTATGTGTAACTCCATACTTTTTTTACTAGAAACGCAACAACTCTATTGCAAATATGTGTTCCACCATCACTAATGATGGCTTTAGGAATGCCAAACTGACAGAAAATGTATTCCTTAACAAAAAACACAACTGTCTTATGGTCATTACTACGACAAGCCATAGCCTCTATCCATTTAGACACGTAGTCCACGACAACTATATTATATATAAAACCGTGGGAAACAAGAAAAGGACCCATGAAATCAATGCCCCATACATCAAAAATTTCTACCACCATGATTGGATTTAATGGTATATTACGCTTTGTGATTCGCCCAAGTTGCTGGCAATGAACACACGTCTTGCAATGCACTTGGACATCTTTAAAAAGGGTAGCCCAATAAAACCCACATTGAAGAATTTTAGCAGCTATTTTCATACCACTAAAATGGCCACCACACTCTTTGTTATGGCAGAACGATAGAGCCTCATTATATTCCCACTGGGGAATACAACGACGAATAATCCGATTTGCACAATACTTAAAAAGGTAGGGCTCATCTTAGTAGTATAGCTTAACTCTGGCAAAGAACTTCTTACGTTCATTTCTTGACCAATCATCAGGAATAATATCAGAAGTTAAATAATTTACAATGTCAGCATACCATGGTGTAGAAAAAATAGCATACAGATACTCGTTAGGAAAAGAGTTAGGTATGGACTCAGAATCACTATCATCATCATTTGTTAGTCTAGATAAGTGGTCGGCAACTACATTTTTGACCCCTCTTTTGTCCTTTATTTCTAATGTGAACTCTTGCAGGAGACGAATCCATCAGATTAATCTCTTCTTAGCATCCTTCTTTACGAGAAGGTACCTAAGGGCTACATGGTCCGTGTAAACTAAAGTCTTAGAACCAACCAAATAAGGACGAAACTTATCTAAAGCATAAACAATAGCTAAGAATTCTTTTTCCGTAGTAGTATAATTCCTTTGAGCATCGTTTAGAGTTTTACTAGCATAATAAATAACAGTGGACTTATTATCTAGTTTCTGTCCCAAGACAACACCAACAACATAATCACTAGCATCACACATGAGTTCGAAAGGTTTAGACCAATCAGGAGGCTGTATAATGGGTGCAGAGGTTAAGGAGGCTTTTAATGTTTCAAAAGCCTGTTTACAAATAAAATTAAAATCAAAGATGGCATCCTTTAAAAGCAAATTAGTCAAAGGCCTAGCTATTTTTGAAAAATCCTTAATAAAACGCTTATAAAAACCTGCGTGGCCTAGAAAGGCTCTAATAGCACGGATAGTCCATGGTATAGGTAGAGACGTTATCTTATCTAGTTTGGCCTTATCTACTTCAATGCCATCACTAGATACAATGTGACCTAGCACAATTCCCTTTTTCACCATGAAATGACATTTTTCCCAATTTAAAACCAGACTCTTCTCTTCACACCGTGTTAAAACCTTAGACAGGTTAGATAGGCAGTCAGTGAAAGAATCTCCATAGATAGAAAAATCATCCATGAATACTTCCATGAAGCGCTCTACCATGTCACTAAATATATGAAGCATACACCGTTGGAAGGTACCGGGAGCATTACAAAGGCCAAAAGGCATTCGTTTATAGGCATATGTACCAAAAAGACATGTGATGGTAGTCTTTTCTTGGTCATCAATATGAATAATAATCTGAAAATAGCCAGAGTAGCCATCTAAAAAACAGTAAAAAGCTTTACCAGCTAGACGTTCGAGCATCTGATCTATAAAGGGTAAAGGAAAAGGATCCTTTCGTGTCATGGCATTTAAATGTCTGTAATCGATACAGATTCTCCATTTCATAGGACCATGCGTGGAAACATATTCACCCTTAGCATTACGTATCATGGCAATCCCTGATTTCTTAGGAACTACATGAATGGGACTTACTCATTCGCTATCGGAAATTGGGTATATGATACCCGCATCGAGTAACCTTAAAACTTTTTCCCTGACCACCTCTTTCATGGCAGGGTTCAAGCGACACTGAGGTTCGCGAGAAGTCTTTGCGTTATCCTCCAAATGTATACGATGAATGCAAACATTAGGGTCAATTCCCTTAATGTCGTCTAGGGACCAACCAATCGCAGAACGATGTTCCCTAATCACCCTAATCAAACGTGCCTCTTCCTCCTTAGATAATAGAGAAGATATAATTACCTGATGACTACCATCTGGATGAAGTTGAATATACTTTAACTCAGAAAGAAGAGGTTTAAGCACCGGGGTGGAAGGAATGTCGATAAATGCTTCTGGAGGGTCCTCATCTTGAGTAATGAGGACTTCTTTAGGTAGCAGGTTTTCAAATTCAGTAGATGGAACAACAGAAGGGTCTAATGTAGGTGTAGACTCGAAGATGGTGTTGACTTCCTCTAAGTAGGAGTCATGGGTGAAATATGAATTTCCAAAAGAGAGGAATTTATGCATCTGGTTTTCTGGAAATGTGTTATTAAAATAGTCTTGAGCTAAGCTCTCGATCATGCTAACCTCCCCATCTACAGACGAATCTGGTAACTGTTTCATCATTTGAAAAACATTTACCTCAACAGAAAGATGGCCAAAAGACAAGGACATCGAACCATCGCGGCAATTTATAAGCGCGTTGGCAGTCGCCAAGAAAGGACGCCCTAAGATGATCGGAACAGAGTCATTAGTGACTTCTGTATCAAGGATAACAAAATTAGCAGAATAGTAGAAATCCTGAACCTTAACAAGCACATTTTCAACCACACCCTTAGGATACTTAATAGACCGATCCGCTAATTGCAACGTTATTTTAGTAGGTTGTATCTCTTGTAGACCTATTTGTTTGTATAGATAATATGGGAGTAAGTTAACACTCGCCCCCAGGTCTAATAAAGCGGTCATCGTATGGGAATCTCCTAAGGTGCATTGTACAGTAGGACGACCAAGGTCCTTGTACTTAACGATTCCATTATGTTTTGATAAAGTTGGAAACTGTTCAGTTAAAAAGGCCTCTTTTGGAATATTTGTCTTACGCCTAGTAGTTCACAACTCTTTAAGAAACTTAGCATGGTGAGGTAACTTTTTAATTGCTTCAATAAAGGGTAGGTTTATCGTTAGATTTTTTAAAACTTCCCTAATCTCATCGAAATTTGTATCCTTGTTTAACATTGCTAATCTCTGGGGAAACAGTGGCTTCTTTCTATATTTAACGTATAGATCAACAGGATGTCTAACCTTGGCTTTATGTTTCTTAGGTTGTGGTTTAACTGGTACCTCTACAGGGGTAGGATCTTCAGTTTCTATTTCGGTATCTAGTTCAATATCCGGTGTAAGGACTACTGGTGGGGTAACTATAGGCATAGTTATGGCATTATCAACCACTCTGTCAGATTGGAGAGTGGTGATGGCATTTAGCTCACCTACGTTTGGATTGTCCTTACTAGTATTACCGTTTACCTCAAAGGCTGTGTTTGTTGTTTTAAGATTAGGTATCGCTTGACCTGGAAACACACCATTGAGCTGTACTTTCTCTTGTGCTAACTGCTGTAAGGAAAGTTGGATGGCTTGTAAAATCTGTTGTTGGGATTGCATAAAGGTGTCTGATAAGCACCCAAAACTGTAATATTAAACCCCAAAAGACATCGGATTTTGGTCAATTATCTGTTTAATAATCATGTAATAATTATATTTTCGTACTTTTGCAGGTTTCCGCAGTTAACATGAATATAATGATAAAACATTTATCGAAGTACGGGAATACTAGAATATTTGAAGTCTTCCCACTCAGCCCCAGTGAAGCCCAATAAAGCCTGACTAGAGTCAAAGTTTCCAAAGGAACAAAACCAGTGCAGAACGGGTCCACCTGTAAAGAAGCAACAAACTTCCGAAGCTCACATCTTATAAATTTAGACACCGACGATGGCTAGTGAACTGCTAGAGTGACTAGGGCGACGAACTTTACGCAAAAATAGAAAGTTGTAAAAATGCCAAAATCGATGCCGCCACTTGACACACTAAGTGGACCTACTCTGCGGGCCCAAAAGGCATGACGAGTCCGCATAACCAGGTGGCAAGTGATGGTCACAATTTTGTGCCACCTTGCAATATGAGAAGACACGTACCTGTTCAAAGTTTGAATTGAAATTGGCATAAGGACAAAAAACTGAAAACATAAGGTACAAAAGACAAAGGACCAATTTAATTCACATGAAGACAAAACTTTGTTATTCAAAGTTTTGAATGTCTCAATTTGAAGAAACGGACGAAACCCAATTAAAGGCTTCACGAGAGACCAGCCTATATATATGTAAGGGGGGTCTTCTATATTTCCCCTTCAGCATTTTATGTTTTAGCTTATACATTAGTTAGTTAGGTTTATATTCCGTGATTTTCTTTTCTAGCAGCTTCAATACTGTAAGTTATTTCTTCTTAATAAAAGTAATTTCTTTTCAAGTTTAATTCCTGTCCTGCATTTACTTTTTAATTGTATACAACAAGTTTAATTATTCCTTCAATGACCATGAGCTAATCCCCCCCCCCCCCTCAAGGGGTGGGTTATGCTGCTTGTGTGAGAATCCAGATTGACACTTAAATATTCTAGAATCACTACTTAGGAATTAGGTGTAGATTATACATCCGGTCCCAAAATGATTAAGAATGTACAAATTTGGAGTGCTGACGCTCCAGAACAGTCTCGCGAGAGACCAAAAATGTGTCGCACGCGACTCTATGGTGTCAGACAACTCTCCAATTTGTCCAGCTGATGTAGAATTGAACCAGGAGCTGAAATGATATTCCATATATAAAATATTAATTCAACTCCTTATGCTAGTGCGATGCGACTCAGAGATGTGGGCATTTCGCTAGGGATTAATATTCGACGTCGTCTGATAAGAGCCCAAAACTATAGTTTTAACCCCTTAACAATAATACTTTTTGACTAATTATACGAGTAATAAATAAGAGTTAATGCTGATTACGTGCTTTTATGTATTTCAGGCATTGAAGTCTACTATGTGCAGAAATGTGCCACTTTGGCGATATAAAGGAGCAAGGGTTGGTTGCTAAGAAGTTCTGTGATTAAAGGCCAAGATTCAAGGAGAAAAAGCATTTGTAAAGCCCGGTCAAAAGCTGAAAAGTCAGAGTTAACGCGGGCAGAAACATCACACAAAAGTCAGCAGAACTTTCGAAGATCGTATCTTTGGACTCAGGCCTCGGAATTGGGCCTACCTTATGTCCAAATGACCGGATCGGAAAGAGATTTCCAATGGTCCAAGCCTAGTCCCAATCAGAGGAGCAGAAGTAGACGAAAAGTCTACTAAAGTTAGATCTAGCTGAAAAGGGCCCTGTGGACTATAGAGATTGGGTTTTGGGCTCGATTTTTCGGCCCAAAACATGGATCCTCAGCCCATGCACAAAAATGTGGATTTGGTCTCCTCCATTTCCACACACAAGACTTAGCTCCTAAGTATCAATTAGCTTAGGATAGAAGGTAGCCATTAGATAATAATCTAGATCTAGTTTTGAGTTTTTGAATTAGTTAATTAATTAGTTTCATTCCTTGTTTTAGATTAGTTATTGGAATCATTGTTTATCATTCATTAGATTAATAAAAATAGTTAGTTCTTGATAATTTTGATTTTGTTATTTAAAATTGCTTAGATATAATTTCAATTCTTGTTTGTTAATGATTTCTTAGTTGTTAATTTAGATTTCAATTATTGTTTAGTTGAATTTAATAAAGTTAGAATCTTTATACTATATGTAATTCAATTTCATATGGAAATGATACCTCCATTAGAGGGGGTTGAAGAAGCCTTCATGAAGCTTGATCTTTGTTAACTTAGAAATTGTCGTGATAATCTATTCAATTCTAGAAAGTAATTAGTTCACCATGAGAATGGGTTTGGTTGCTTCACTTGCTAGTTATGAATTGGTAGAGATCCCATGTATAATTAGGGATTAAAATTACCATTTTGACATGCGAAGCATTGAAATTTGGATCACGACGAATCTTTGTTAGTTGATTAAGTCGACTTAAGGTGGATTCAATCCCTACAAATTATTTATCTAGATTCAAACCTTAGTATTCCGTAGCATTTCGTAGTTGAATCATTATAGTTAGTATCTTGTTATTTGAATTTGCATCGTAGTATAATCCTACCATTACTCTCATTAGACTTTGGATAGATTCGCAATATTAGAAAACATTGAATGCTAAAGAACTAGGAGTGGAACGAATCTTCTATTCCAACTCTATTTCAATAGTATCGAGAGTAGAAATCTTTGATAAGAACTGTCTTCGTATAAGTTTTAGTTTTACTTGTGTTTAGAAGTTTATCTTTTATTCATGAGTAAGGTTAATCAAAATTTTACGATTATCAAATGGCGCCGCTGCCATCTTAGTTCCCTTTAGTATTGTTTTCTTTGGAATTGTTAGTTTTCCAAAGTCCCATAACCCACCCACCCTTATTTGATTCTCACTGTGGTTGTCCATTTCAGCACTGAAAATTTTCCTCGTAGAATTACACGGAGTGCGACCTGCACCCTGGGCAAGCTAAATTGGAGCGCCACCCGCGCCCAAATTCTTGGAACTCCACTTTTTAGTTGAGCGCGACCCGCGCCTTGCCAAGGCAAAACACGAGCGCCCTCCGCACTAAAGCGCCTGGACCTTGAGTTTTTCCCTAACCGCGACCCGTGCCCTACCAAAGCTAAATTGGAGCGCCACCTGCCCCCAAACGCCTGGAACTCCAACTTGACTTGAGCGCCCCGTGCCCTACTTAGGCCTATTCTGAGCGCGACCTGCGCCCTCTACTAAAACTACTTGATTTCCATAGGTTTGTTTCATACTTCCATTTCTTTCAAGGTTTTCAGTGTTCTAACTTGTTATACACACTGAGCACGCGTAAACAAGATGCTATTCATAAGCGAAGCAAGGAGGCATTCAGGTACTCTTTTCTTCCACACCTCGCATCTCCTATTAGAGGTTCATACTAGCATATCAGGATTGTTTGGAGTGTTGTTGTGTTTTGTTAAGATTGGTCTTAGCCTTGCATGAGATTAAGGTCAGGCCGAAGAAAAATGCCTAACATAATCAATCGGCAACGTCAACAAACATGCCTTTCTAGTATACCACTCAATACACCTATAGCTAGCGTACCACACACACCACCTGAAATAATGGCCGAAGAAAGAAAGTCTCCTCTCTCGGACTTTTACAAAGCCTTGAACGATAGCCCTAAATCTTGCATCGTTCTATCAGACCCAGTTGGGGATTTTCGAATCCCCCCAAATATATTTAATTTGTTACCCGTTTTTCATGGGTTAGACCATGAAAAACCTTATCAGCACATGTGTAGGATTGACCAAGTCCTTAGTACATTCAACCATCCTACGGTTGGTGCGGAACAAATTAAACTGAGGGTGTTTCCTTTCACTTTAGCCGATAAGGCGGCGTCTTAGTTAACTGCCCAAGCGCCTAATTTTGTGGACTCGTGGGCCAAACTTGTTCAACTATTTATGGAACATTTTTACTGATAAGAGCCCAAAACTGTAGTTTTAACCCTTTAACAGTCATACTTTTGGACCAATTATGTGAGTAATAATTAAGAGTTAACACTGATTACGTATTTTTATGCATTTCAGGCTTCAAAGTCCATTATGTGCAGAAATGTGCCACTTTAGTGAGATAAAGGAGAAAAGGTCGGTTACTAAGGAGTTTCGTGATTAAAGGCCAAGATTCAAGAAGATAAAGCCTTCCTAAAGCCCGGTCAAAAGCTGAAAAGTCGACACGGTCAAAATAAAGACACCTGAGTCAAGCCAGAACTTCCGAAAGCCGTATCTTTGGACTCAGACCTCGGAATTGGGCCTACCTTATGTCAAAACGACCGACTCGGAAAGAGCTTTCCAATGGTCTAAGCCTTGACCCAATCAGAGGAGCAGAAGTGGACGAAAAGTCTCTGGAAGCCAACTACAGCTGAAGAGGCCTTTTTGACGAAAAGAATGGGTTTTGGGCCGATTCTCCCCCAAAATATGGCTCCAAGCCCATGCACGATTTTTGGATCTGAAAGTATAAAAACAAGAGCTTGACTCTTTGTTAATGGTAGATAGTTAGGTTAGAAAATAAATTAGGTTAGAATAAGAAAAGTAGCCATTAAACCTTAGTTCTAGATCTAGTTTTACATTAATTAATTAGTTTTATTCTTGCCTTAAATTCAATTATTAAATTATTGTTATTGCTATTCATTAGATAAATAAAGTTAATTAGTTCTCCATAATCTAGTTTCATTTTCATTTATTTATTAGCTTAAATTCTTAGATTTACTTATTTGTCATTATTAGTTTAATTCAATTATTGCATGAGTAGTTTCGAATTGAGTTTAAATAAGTAAAGTTCAAATCTTTATATTATGTCTTGTTTAGATTCCATGAGAAATGATAGTTTAATGACTCTAGGCTAACCCTCCATTAGAGGGGTTGAGGAAGCCTTGAAGAAAACTTGATTTTGTTAGCTTAGAATTCGTCCTGATAATCTATTCAATTCTAGAAGTAATTAGTTCACCATGAGAATGGGTTTAATGCTTCACATGCTAGTTATTACTTGGTAGATATTACCATGAATAGTTAGGGATTAGATTTACCAATTGTTATGCGATAGCATTTCAATTTGGAGTGCGACAGTTCTTGGTTAGTAGATTAAGTAGAGTTAAGGCGGAATCAATCCCCCTAATTCCTTATCATAGAGTCCAGTTAGTATTTTTGTAGTTGAATTATCGTATCTTGTTAGTATAAATTGAATCCGTAGTATAATCATAGAATAGATATTTCATATAACACATTACTCTCACCATTGTTCCTTGTGTTTGTTCAATTGAATTTGTTTAAGTCTTGAGAGTTAAGAGTGGAACGAATCCGTACTCTATATATTGCATGAATATATATGTGAGAGTAGGAAATAAATTATTGATACCGTAAGAATAAGGTTAGAGTAATCTAATTGAGTTTTTACGGGTTATCATTTACCCACCACTGAAGACCAATGAAATGCTTTCCAAGATTCATTTCTTTCGAAAGAATCCTCATGAATCATTTTCGGAGGCTTGGAATCATTTCACCGATCTTCTTATAGAGTGTCTACACCATAACCTAGCGAAAGACACGTTAGTTCGTTCCTTTTTCAAAGGACTTCTACACTACCATAAAGAAGTCCTTGACATAATGAATAGGGGTAGTTTCCTAAGTAAGGGAGCCTCAGAAGCTTATAAATTTTTAGAAGATCAAACTAAGTCTAATAATAACTAGGGGGGTAGTGATGATATCTCCTGCAACACTAGTTCTTCTAAAACAGTAAAGGCCGCCGGTATGTTTGAGATGAAACCCGATCCGGAACATAAAAATTTAATCAAATCTTTCACTAAAAAGGTAGAGGCTATTTCTGTTCAACAACAGCCTATTCCCATCATGAATGTCAACACCAATCCATGTAATTTTTGTTTGAGTCCAGAGCATCCCGACTTCTATTGTCCTCTCGTTTACGAACAACAAACATTACAACAAGATAATATTTGCTCAATTAATAGTTATCCTATTCCTAACGCCCCTTGGAGACAACACCCCCAACTTCAGTTGGAGAAATAATCAACAAGTAACACCTCCAGGGTTTAATAATCAAAATGTTAGGCAAGCAAACAATTATAACCAAGCTCCACCACGACAAGGACAAGGTCAGGGTAATTATAATAATTATAACAACCAAGCGCAACCACGACAAGGTCAAGCACAAGGTCAGGGTAATTATAATAATTATAACAATAATAATTATAATGCTAATAGAGGTATCATTCCGATAAATAACTATCAAAATCCACCCATTAATAATCAACGTGACAGAGTTCCTGTCACACAACCTATAGCTAACACTCTTCCACAACCGGATCATTTCGATACCTTTATGCAATCTCAACAATAGATTTTACAAGCCATCCAACTTTCCTTATATCAGTTAGCTCAAGAGAAAGTACAACCCAAAGGTGTGTTTCCAGGTCAAGCGATAGCTAATCCTAAAACAACAAACACAGCCTTTGAGGTGAATGGTAATACTAGTACGGAAAATGCAAATGTAGGTGAGCTAAATGTTATCACCACTCTCCGTTCTAGGAGAGTGGTTGATAACAAAGTAACTATGCCTATAGTTACCCCACCTGTTGTCCCTACACCGGAGATTGAACTAGATACCGTAATAGAAACTGAAGAGCCTACCCCTGTTGAGGTACCAGTTAAACCACAACCTAAGAAACAGAAAGCAAATGTTAGACATCAAGTTGATCCATATACTAAATATAGAGAGAAACCACCGTTTCCCCAGAAATTAGCTATGTTAACCAGAGATACAAACTTTGACGAGATTAGGGAAGTTTTCAAAAATCTAACGACTAACCTACCCTTTCTCAAAGCAATTAAAAAATTACCTCACCATGCTAAGTTTCTTAAAGAGTTTTGCACTAAAAGGCATAAGACTAATATTCCTAAAGACACCTTTCTAACTGAATAGTTTCCAACTTTATCAGAACATAATGGAATCATAAAGTACAAGGACCCAGGTCGTCCTACGGTACAATGCACTTTAGGGGATTCCCATATGACGACCGCTTTACTAGACCTGGTGGCGAGTGTTAACTTACTCCCGTATTACCTATACAAACAAATAGGTCAACAAGAGATGCAACCTACTAAAATGGCGTTGCAATTAGCGTATCAATCTATTAAGTACCCTACGGGTGTGGTTGAAAACGTGTTTGTTAAGGTCCAGGATTTCTACTATCTTGTTGATTTTGTTATCCTCGATACAGAAGTCGCTAACGATTATGTTCCAATCATTTTAAGGCGTCCTTTCTTGGCAACTGCCAACGCGCTTATAAACTGCCGCGATGGTTCAATGTCCTTGTCTTTTGGCCATATTTCTGTTGAGGTAAATGTTTTTAAAATGATAAAACAGTTTCCAGATTCGTCTGTAGATGGGGAGGTTAGCATAATCGAGAGCTTAGCTCAAGATTATTCTAATAACACATTTCCAGAAAATCATATGCATAAATTCCTGTCTTTTGGAAGTTCAGATTTCGCCAATGACTCCTACTTAGAGGAAGTCAACACCATCTTCGAGTCTACACCTATCGTAGACCCTTCTGTTGCTCAATCTATAGAGTTTGAAGACCTGCTGCCTAAGCAAGTATTCATTACTCAAGATGAGGACCCCCAGAAGCATTTATCGATATTCCTTCCACCCCTGTGCTTAAACCTCTTCCTCCTGAGTTAAAGTATATTCAACTTGATCCAGATGGTAGTCATCCGATAATAATATCTTCTCTGTTATCTAAGGAGGAAGAGACACGTTTGATCAGGGTGATTAGGGAACATCGTTCTGCGATTGGTTGGTCCCTAGTCGACATTAAGGGAATTGACCCGAATGTATGCACTTATCGTATCCATTTGGAGGATAACGCAAAGACTTCTCACGAACCTCAACGTCGCTTGAACCCTGCCATGAAAAAGGTGGTCAGGGAAGAGGTCTTACGGTTACTCGATGCGGGTATCATATACCCAATCTCTAATAGCGAATAGGTAAGTCCCATTCATATAGTTCCTAAGAAATCAGGGATTACCATGGTACGTAATGCCAGGGGTGAATATGTTGCCACGCATGGTCCTATGAAATGGAGGATCTGTATTGATTACAAACGTTTAAATGCCATGACACGAAAGGATCATTTTCCTTTACCCTTTATAAATCAGATGCTTGAACGTCTAGCTGGTCATACTTTTTATTGCTTTTTGGATGGCTACTCTGGCTATTTCCAAATTATTATTGATATAGATGACCAAGAAAAGGCTATCTTCACATGTCCTTTTGGAACATACGCCTATAAACGAATGCCTTTTGGCCTTTGTAATGCTCCTGGTACCTTCCAGCGGTGTATGCTTCATATATTTAGTGACATGGTAGAGCGTTTCATGGAAGTATTCATGGATGATTTTTCTATCTATGGAGACTCTTTCAATCGATTTGCCTATCTAACCCGGGTCTTCCCTTGTTTTGACATGGTGTGAAGAAAAGAGTCTGGTTTTAAATTGGGAAAAATGTCATTACATGGTAAAAAAAGGCATAGTACTAGGTCACATTGTATCTAGTGATGGCGTCGAAGTAGATAAGGCCAAACTGGATAGGATAGCGACTCTACCTATACTACGGACTGTCCGTGATATTAGAGTCTTTCTAGGCCACGCAGGTTTTTATAGGCGCTTTATCAAAGATTTTTCGAATATAGCTAGGTCGTTAACAAATCTGCTCTTAAAGGATGCCATCTTTGATTTTAATTTTAACTGTAAACAGGCTTTTGAAACTTTAAAAGCCGCCTTAACTTCTGCACCCATTATACAGCCTCCCGATTGGTCTAAACGTTTTGAACTCATATGTGATGCTAGTGATTATGCAGTTGGTGCTGTCTTGGGACAAAAACTAGATAATAAGTCCACTGTTATTTATTATGCTAGTAAAACTCTAAAAAATGCTCAAAGAAATTATACAACTACTGAAAAAGAATTCTTAGTTGTGGTTTATGTTTTAGATAAGTTTCTTCCTTATTTGGTTAGTTCTAAGACTCTAGTTTACACGGACCATGCAACCCTTAGGTACCTTCTTGCAAAGAAGGATGCTAAGCAGAGATTAATCCGATGGATTCTTCTCCTGCAAGAATTCACATTAGAAATAAAGAACAAACGAGGGTTAAAAACGTAGTTGCCGACCACTTATCTAGACTTACAAACGACGATGATAGTGATTCTGAGTCCATATCGGACTCTTTTCCTGATGAGCATCTGTATGCTATTTTTTCTACACCATGGTATGCTGACATTGTAAATTATTTAGCGTCTGATGTTAATCCTTATGATTGGGCAAGAAATGAACGTAAGAAGTTGTTGGCCAGGGTTAAGCTATACTACTAGGATGAGCCCTACCTTTTCAAGTATTGTGCGGATTAGATTATTCGTCGTTGTATTCCCCAATGGGAATATAATGAGGTTCTCTCATTCTGCCATGACAAAGAATGTGGTGGCCATTTTAGTGGTATGAAAATAGCTGCTAAAATTCTTTAATGTGGGTTTTATTGGCCTACTCTCTTTGAAAATGCCCAAGTGCATTGCAAGACGTGCATTCGTTGCCAACAACTTGGGCGAATCACAAAGTGTAATATGATGCCATTAAATCCAATCATGGTGGTAGAAATTTTTGACATATGGGGCATTAATTTCGTGGGTCCCTTTCCAGTTTCCCACGGTTTCATTTATATTCTAGTTGTCGTGGACTATGTGTCTAAATGGATAGAGGCCATGGCTTGCCGTAGCAATTTCCATAAGACAGTTGTGTTTTTTGTTAAAGAGTATATTTTCTGTCGATTTGGCATTCCCAAAGCCATCATTAGTGATGGTGGAACATATTTTTGCAACAGAGTTGCATCTCTCGTGAAAAAGTATGGAGTTACACATAAGGTAGCAACTCTATATCATCCACAAACTAGCAGACAAGTAGAAGTTTCTAATAGGGAAATAAAAAAGATATTAGAAACAACTGTAAATCATGATAGGAAAGACTGGTCAAAGCGTCTATCCGATACCTTATGGGCATATAGGACTGCTTTCAAAACTCCTATAGGTATGTCTCCCTTTAGACTTGTATTTGGAAAACCTTGTCCTTTTCTCGTTGAATTGGAGCACCGAGCTATGTGGGCTATAAAAAGTCTTAACTTCAATTTTGATAAGGCGGGTGTCAAGTGCAAGTTGCAATTGAAATAGCTTGAAGAAATCCGTAGCGATTCTTATGATCTCGGGAAGGATTATAAAGCTAACATGAAACGTGTTCACGATAAGCAAATCTTTACAACTCCCGTCTACATATTTTTCCAGAAAAATTAAAAACCTGTTGGTCTGGTCCTTTTTTGGTTACTGAAGTCACCCCTCATGGGGCAATCACCTTGGTAAATCCTAAGGACAACAATACCTTTCAAGTCAATGGCCAATGGTTGAAACATTTCCACGAGCTTTTGTCCATTGATGTAGAGGAAATCCTTTTACAGGACCCTATCTATGAAGACTGACCTTTTCGTGGTGTACTTCCTTTCATTTTTATATATTGGTAAGTGCACCACTAAGGTAACCGGGCCATAGAGTGTGTGGCTGTAAGTACCGGATCCTAAGTCCACGGTTAACATAATTCATGTTTTCCACTCTTACATGTTTTCTTGGATTTTGAGTTATGTTCCTCTATGGTGTGAATTATGATTTTATTGCTTTCTTGTTTTTCTTATATTAAATCTTATTCATAAAAAATAAAAATTGTTAAAATCGTAAAAATAGTAATTTAGGAAGTCTCGGGAATCTGACTTTAAAAGACCCACTTTTAAAAACAAATTTTCTAAATGCTGTTGTCTGAAATTTGTTTGGGGGTGGGGTGTTCATTTCCATCCTGGATTGTTCAACTTTCCAGTTGTGTTGTTTAGGCCGTTTAATTGTATTTCGATTCGGGTTGACATTATCTATGAAATTAGAGTCATTCGTTCACATAACTTACGTCATGCACACACTTTGAGGCGTTTTCCATCTTTTTATATGCCATCTACAATCAGAATAGAGTGTTTTATAGATCATTGGATTGGAAATTCTCTCATGATCATTTCCATATCTCATTCGCAAAAATCGGACCGCTAACGAAGCGGCAATTTCAGTTAGAAGTTGCGCTAAACATCAAAAAAATTTGGGAATCGAATTGGGCTTGGGCCCAAGCCCACAGTACAACCCAAGAACGCATCACGTTCTTCTTCTTCATCTTCCTACTTCTGCCATTAACAACTTTCAAACCCTAACATAAAAAAAAAAAACCTCAATACACCCACGCCCACAATACAATCCCAACTTCAAATCTTCTACAAAACATTCCTCCACCAATCCCAAAAATTTCCACCACCGAAAACCACCAAAACTCAAAGAATTTGGAACTGTCGCGCCACCACCGCACCACCACCATTGTTTTGTTAGTGAGGGAGTCTCAAACTCCATCCTCACATTCAATTTAAACCCCCAAATCGTCCCAAATCTCAATGGCTCAAAGACGGAAGATTTTGCCGGAGCACGCGTTTACTGCCGACCACTTCGCACCGTTTTACGATGACGAGATGGTTAGGAGATATTGGAGTGGTTTGTGGTGCTCGATAGATGATTTTTACCACGAAGATTTGGTCCGACAGTTTTATAGGACGAGGGAGTTGGATGGGAATATAATTTTTGTTAAGGTGGTCGGGAGGAGGAGAGAAGTATCTATTGGGTTGTCGGCTGAGATTTTAGGCATTCCGCCTAGACGCCATCTCGATGCCACATTACAGGAATCCCAATTTACTGGGATCGAGCTTTTGATGAACGCGATTGTTTTGGAAGTGACTACAATGCGAGCTCGCACTGTGTTCGCCAGTCGTCTCTGAGAACCAACCAGCTGGCTGTAGCTCAGTGGATTGGTAGAAATCTCATAGGGAAGGAGAAGGTCAGTGACATCAGTCTGAACTGTCTTCACATTCTATGGATACTCGAAGAGCAGAAGTATGAATTCTATATTTTGGAGTTTTTGAGTAACATGATTAGGGGAGTTAGGAAGAGTATTACACCTCTCCCTATTTTGATAACGAAGATCATGATGACCTTGAGAGCGACTCCGACGTCTGATAGGATTTGGCTGAAAGAGCACAGAAATCCTCATATTTATACAGAGTGTATCCAAAAAAATTGGAGGTTGCCTGAAGAGAGGGTAGTTGAAGAGGATGAGGAGGACACAACATGTTTTGATGTCGATGCCTTGGAGAGGTGTAGGTCGGATACAGAACGCATGACTATGATTCATCGTGGCATATGTTCTCTCAATACTATTTGCAAAGACCTTCAGACTCGGTATGCTACCATGCATCATAACTTCGAGACTCGTGCCCAGCACGAGGATGAGCGTTGGGAACAGATGAGGGCCGAGATGGAAGCTCAGTGCAAGTTCCGAGATGATATGCTTGCACGCTTTCCACCCCAGGTGGGTTCTTCTTCTGAGGAGGTTTCTATGAGGCACGAGCATCGTCGCCGCAGGACGGATGGCTCTGGCCCATCAGGAGCTCAGGAACAATCTCCTTCTCAGGTGCCTTCCACTACCAGCAGCTAGTGGTTTAGGAATATTATGAGTTGATGTTGTTTTGTATTTGCTTTTTATTTAGTTCGGATGTTAATTATGAATTTCGTAGTTAAATTTGAATTTGGTTGTTAAATGTTGTTTGAATTTCAATTTTAATATAATATGGTTCTTTTCAAATTATGCATTGTTTTTATCGTTAATCCCACCTTCCTGAATTGTTTTGGGGGTGGTATTATTTACTCTAGCATGATTTGTTATATGATCCTCCAGTTTAGAATTTGTTTTGGAGTGAGGGTTGAGAATATTGCCGATATGAGCATACCTATAATTAGATGTTGTGGTAGGATGAAATCTAAAAGAATTTAGAAGTTACTATTCTAAATTCCATCTAAAAGATATTAGGGTTGTTTTAGAATCAAGAATATGAGTTGTTTCCGTTTTCGGTTTTGGATTTTTTTTGTTTTCGGCAATTGCCTTAAAGCTTTTTGGCAACTTATCGATTCGTTTTAGCAACTTAAAACCTATAAAAACTTCATTCATTCTACACTCACAACCCACACTACACCTCACTTTCATCTCTCACCTTTCACTCCAACGTTTCCCATTTTTTTCTCCATTTTAGCAACTCAGCAGCTCGGAGCGCGCCTGCGCCCCAGTGGAACACCACCTGCGCCCTAGGCACTATCAGATAGAATTTCATCAGAGCGCGACCCACGCCCTACTAAGCCCAGAGATGAGCGTGACCTGCGCCCAAAATACTGGAATTCCAGTTTTCATCCTGAGCGCGACCCACGCCCATCCCAGCCAAAAAGTGAGCGCGCCCTGCACCCAAGTTCCTGGAACTCGAAATTCACCAAAGTGCGACTCGCGACCATCCCAGGCATAGGTTGAGCGCACCACGCGGAAAAACTCCAATTTTTTGTGGGTTGTTCCAGGATCGTTGTAGCTGTTCTAGAGAGTAGTTTTGTGATGACTTCTCTTATAGTAATACCGGAGAAGTCTTTCGAACACTTATTGGGGAGCGAGACTTATGGACATTGGTTCTGCGAAAGGATCATGCAGTTCGGATGGAGGCATCTTCTGGTAAGTGAAGACGACTCGTATTCACCTAAGCTTACTGAATTTTTTTTACAATAATGTTAAGTTCTATTGTAACCAGGATGGAGAACAAGAATTCTCCGTCACGGTTGATGACAAACCACTAGAATTCAATAACTATGTGGTAACGTTAGTTTCGGGAATACCAATACCTGATCCTATTCACACGTGGGGATATATGACCGATAATGCATACCTCTATGACTATACATATTTCGATGAGTATTATGGGGGAGGGGTATTTCGTATAATGGACCAAGGGCATTACAACATAGCCCTTGGTAGCCTGTCCCTAAATGTAGGCACCATAATATTATTCATCCTGATGAATATTTTAGGGGATTAACAGTTTACCTCTGCAAATAGTTCCGCTGGTGAGGTTTTTCTTGCTTTAGCTGAGGGACGTCGCTAATATAACATTCCCCGAGTATTAGTGGCTAGTCTTAAGAGAGCCCAAAGCATGCGGCATAAGTATCTTCTTATGCTTGTTTTGGTTTGCCGCATCATGCTCAGTTGTCTACCTGAATTCGTACCCAGTTCACTGATTGGGAAAGGGTTGAAGTCATGAGACCCACCAATTGGGTGGTTCGCTCATTTCGAGTAATGACTTGGCCGGGATGGCAGGTGCAACCTCATTTGGTTGCTCCTTACACCCCATCAGACATAGTAACACTAGATAGGTTAGCACAAGTTGACGACACAAGGCGGCGGGCTTGACAAGTTATCATGGCATGGCAGGATGCGAAGGAACCTCTTCTCTTTGGAGAGGGAAATGAGGAAAATGATTATATGGGAGTTAAGGTTAGTTTTTATTTCAGTTAGTGTCTGCTTATGTCCCAAGCAATTTGTTTCTTGTTAACCCCATAACGGGTGGAACTCATATCGAGTTGCGTCAGTTTTTATTTTCTATATTAGTATGTTTTAACCTTGTTTTGCAGATGTCCCAGAATTTCACGCATTTCCATAGTATTTCTCTACCCTATTTATTTAAATACTTTGAGGACAAAGCATGCTTCTTGTTTTGTTGGGGGGGGGGGCATAGAAACACGTGTAAATAAGGCATCTGTTAGGATATAAGTATGTATAATATGCACTTGTTTTCTAGTTAAAAAATTTTAAAATTTTTAAAAATATAAATAAAAAGTATGCTATACACTTAAGAATATTGGTATTGATTTCCTTCTTTAGGCCCTTGATAATCTAGAAATCTCACGTAGCTTTTGCATTAGAATAGTTTTTAGAAACTTAGGTTAATATGTAGGTAATAATCCTTACATCTATCTATAAATATGTTATATGAGTGTCTATGATTGTTGGCAGTAAGTTTCTGAAATCAAGGCTAGAGTACTTATATGAGTGAAACATTTGAGAATTGACACAAGGGAGAAGTAAAATCCGGATAGAGAAATCACATGTCCACTTGCTTAATCACTATACCATATCCTAAGAGAGAATTTAGGCCCTCTTTGGATCGATATAGCCAGAAATTCAAACCTATGAATTATTTTCCGCTAGTCGCCCCTCTGAGCCTTTCTTTAGCCTTTCATAACCGCAAATCCTTTACCCTGTTACAAAACAAACAAAATAAAAAAAAAAAAAAAAAATCAATCAACCTACCCATTCTTTGAATGTGTCCGAGAATAGAGATGAAGAATAGAAAAGAGAAAGACCTTTGAAATCAAGAATTTGTTAGTCACTTCAAATAAGAAAAGAAAGTTTCCATCCAAATAAAAAAAATATATAAAAGAAAATAAAAAGTTAGAACTCCAAAAATAGAATCAAAGGACTCAAAAGCCAAAGAAAAAAATAATATATATATATATGGCTAAGGATGGAAACAAAGTGTAGAAGCAAAAGTAAATAACAAGGTTTTCTCTAGTTACTTAATATGAAGACTCTATTATCTCAGACTTGTCTGTTTTGAATATCCATTTCCTTCTTTCTCAAACCATCTCCTAATCCCCGCAACACCTAATAAAGACCTCTAGCTCAATTACGAATAGGGTAGTGTGATAGTAAATGGCAGATGTGTTTGATCGACTCCGACTTCCTTGTGTGTCATTGAGATTGTAAGGTAAAGTGTGCCCACCGCACACTGGAGTAGCGAAACTTGAACGGAAAAATCAGAGTAGTTTTTGTCTTGACATTTATGTGAGGACCTTCTTAAGGACCCTCTTCCGAGTTTTCAGAAACGGACCTGCTAGTGCATTTCATAGTATTACTCATTGTATACATGTTTATTTGTAGATGATTGATTATTATGCATATATTAGCTTAGGTTTCGACTTGATTATTCTTTATTCACTGCTAGTGAGATATATAGATAATTGGGAGCATAAATAAGGAAACAATAGTTTTATTTCTTAGTCGTTGTAGTATAGATGAAGTTTGTGAGTAACTTCACTGGAAAACTCTCATGAGGCTATAACTCGTCCACTAGGGAATTCCTAGTGGTTTAAGGCCCTGTTGTATATGGTCAATGCAATCGCACTCGGCGAAACGAGATTGGTTAGAACTCCATTTTTGGTCACTTATGCTAATTTCTCATATTTGCTTAAGGACAAGCAAAATGCTGTTTGAGGGTGGTTTGATAAAAGCCCAAAACTGTAGTTTTAACCCCCTTAACAATAATACTTTTTGACCAATTATGCGAGTAATAAATAAGAGTTAATGCTAATTACGTGCTTTTATGTATTTCAGGCATTGAAGTCTACTATGTGCAGAAATATGTCACTTTGGCGATATAAAGGAGCAAGGGTTGGTTGCTAAGAAGTTTTGTGATTAAAGGCCAAGATTCATGGAGAAAAAGCTTTTGTAAAGGCCGATCAGAAGCTGAAAAGTCAGAGTCAACACGGGCAGAAACAACACACAAAAGTCAGTAGAAATTCCGTAGACCGTATCTTTTGACTCAAGCCTTGGAATTGGGCCTACCTTATGTCAAAATGATCGGCTTGGAAAGAGCTTTCCAATGGTCCAAGCCTTGTCCCAATCAGAAGAGTAGAAGTAGACGAAAAGTCTATTGAAGTCAGATCTAGCTGAAAAAGGCCCTGTGGTCTGAAGAGATTGGGTTTTGGGCTCGATTTTTCGGGCTAAAACATGGATCCTCAGCCAATGCACGAAAATGTGGATATGGTCTCCTCCATTTCCACACACAAGACTGATCTCTTGAGTATCAATTAGCTTAGGATAGAAGGTAGCCATTAGAGAATAATCTAGATCTAGTTTTGAGTTTTTGAATTAGTTAATTAATTAGTTTCATTCCTTGTTTTAGATTAGTTATTGGAATCATTGTTTATCATTCATTAGATTAATAAAAATAGTTAGTTCTTGATAATTTCAATTCTTGTTTATTAATGATTTCTTAGTTGTTAATTTAGATTTCAATTATTGTTTAGTTGAATTTAATAAAGTTAGAATCTTTATACTATGTGTAATTCAATTTCATATGGAAATGATAGCATAAGGATTCTAAGCTAAACCTCCATTAGAGGGGGTTAAAGAAGCCTTGATGTAGCTTGATCTTTGTTAACTTAGAAATCGTCGTGATAATCTATTCAATTCTAGAAAGTAATTAGTTCACCATGAGAATGGGTTTGGTTGCTTCACATGTTAGTTATGAATTGGTAGAGATGTCATGTATAATTAAGGATTAGAATTACCATTTTGACATGTGAAGCATTGAAATTTGGATCACGACGAATCTTTTTTAGTTAATTAAGTCGAGTTAAGGTGGATTCAATCCCCCCTAATTCTTTATATAGATTCAAACCTTAGTATTCCGTAGCATTTCGTAGTTGAATCATTATAGTTAGTATCTTGTTATTTGAATTTGCATCATAGTATAATCCCACCATTACTCTCATTAAGCTTTGGATAGATTCGCAATATTAGAAAACATTGAATGCTAAAGAACTAGGAGTGGAACGAATTTTCTATTCCAACTCTATTTCAATAGTATCGAGAGTAGAAATCTTTGATAAGAACTGTTTTTGTATAAGTTTTAGTTTTACTTGCGTTTAGAAGTTTATCTTTTATTTGTGAGTAGAGTTAATCAAAATTTTACAGTTATCATCGTCTCGGGTTTGTCTATGAACTCAAGACGAATTAGACCTGTAGTGATGTGATAATATAAACTGCTGAAAAATGATTCTTGCATGAGTATGATTAACCCTCTCCCTGTTTCTCTATCTTTGTTTATTTACATCGAAATCACTGTTAGTAATTTACATTAAATGCATTACCGTTAATATTAAGCCAACTAAAAAACCTAAAATCCTACTCACAAAAGTTGTAATTCCAGTTATGAACCTTGCTGAGCCCTAAGGTTTTGACGATCCCTTACTTGACTTATCCTACCCACGTGAGTAAGGTAACTTGACTAAACAGATGACTATACGGACTTTGGACTTTGGGATTTGGTCTTCAGACTTCGGACTGTGGACCTTGGACTTAAGTATAAAACCAAAAACATGGATTTAATGTTTTATCAAATGGCGTCGCAGCTGGGGAAGGACTCTGGACATTTAACGTAATAACTGGAATACATCAAACATAAACCCCCTCCCCTACCCCCTCATCTTTTTTATTTCCATTTCTTTTGCAATACTAACGTGTTACATACCTGTTTGCCCCAACTTTTTCTATTAACAGATACCTGTGAACCAGATCTTGTTTATTTCTATTAGCACAATCTAAGTATTCCCTAGGAACTTGAAGTACTGAACTGATAAAAGAGTCTCGGACGAGACTAAATTAGTAGCGCGCGAGACTAACCTGGAGTATCAACACTCCGATTTTCAGGTATAGGCCACTTTCCTTTTCAGTACTATTTTGGACTCTCTAGTCCTGTTTATCCCCCATCCAGTAAGTTCACGAGCTCAGGAGTTAATTCGATCGTTGTACGAGGAATCGCAGGATGCCAGGTTTCGAATTCTTAAACTCTTCAAACTTTGTCGAGGATATTATTTAGTTGTTTGCTATAACTTGTTTTACCTCGTATGTTTGTGTGTTGGCATGAGAACTCTTTGCATGTAATTGTGGTTCGTTATTACATCTTCACGTTAATACGATTAATATGATTCGAATATATTTGGATGTATGCGTAATTTCAAACCACCTGCTTAGAATATTTTTGTATGTGTATGTTACATCAATTCACGTACGCAGTATTCATTTGCATGAGTTCGTTCTCGACATTCCCCTAGCTCACATATAGTTGCACGTATCGGTAGCTATTGATTATTCCATGCGTAGGACATAATTCTATTCACGTATAAGTAATATAAAGTTGCATGTGTAGACTTCCTGTGTAAAACTAGCATGTGTTAATTGTATGTTTAGTTTCTATTTTGGCATCTATCGTTTTTAATTGCATGTTCCGTAATCACGTCTCCATAATACATTAATTACGTAAACTAAAAATAAAAAATAAATAAAAATAAAATAAAATAATAATAATAATAAAAATAAAAAAATCTTAAAATTTCATCATAATCATCTTAATAATACCTTGTATAATACACCATCATAAATCATCATCCTATTCCATCAGTGTCTAGGAAACTTGAAAAATTGAGGTTGTCTAATTAAGGAACGTGCTAGCACGAACAACCTCCCTCAATTCTCTCAGGTGACTTGGCTGCTGGAATATTCACACGTTATCCTAGCTTACCTTTCGAGTTAAGTTAGCAATTTCGGGGAAGACGTGCTTCACCTCCCTCTTTCCGAAATTCTAAAGCCTCCTGTCATAATTTGTTCCTTATGAGCCTAGAATTAAAACTTGTATTTGTATGAGACTACGGTTTGGTACTAATAAGGAATTAAAACTTATATATCGTTGTCGGAAATACAATAAACAACTGCTTATGCTATCTCCTAGACATAGTTCCTCCACCGTAAACCAACCTCGTCAAATATCTCCGTTGCCATTATCTCCCTTAATTATGGCCCAGGAAAATCCCACAGTCGAGAAACCCCTTTCGGATTTCTATACTGCCTTACAGGAAGGACCTGTTTCCTGCATTAAACTCGATGCAATTGCAGGTGAATTTCGCATTCTGCCAAACATTTTTGGTTTGTTATCTGTTTACCATGGTCTAGACCATGAAAAACCGTACAATCACCTTTGTCGGATGCAGCAAGTAGTCACCACTTTCCGCCATCCGACCGTTACTAACGAACAAGTTTTGCTTAGGTTGTTTCCCTTTACCTTAGCTGATAAAGCTTCAGCTTGGCTCGCAGGCGAAGCGCCGCAATCCCTTGACATATGGGCTAAGCTCGTACAAGCATTCATGATAAAATTCTATACTCAGAAGAAAATTACAAAAATGCTTCAGAAGATTCAATTCTTTCGCCAACATCCCCAAGAATCATTTTCGGAAGCATGGAGCAGATTTACTGATATGCTTCTCGAATGTCCCCATCATCAACTCGACACCGCTGTATTAGCCCGTTCATTCTTTAATGGTCTCTCTGACCATAAAAAGGAAACATTAGATATTATGAACGCCAGTTGTTTCATGGACAAAGGCGCTACTGAAGCATACACTTTCCTTGAGAAACAGGCTTCACGAAGCACAGATTGGGGAAACATTGATTCTTACAGATCTTCTAAAGACACTCCTACTAAAGTTACGTCTATGTTCGAGGTCAAACCCGATCCGGAATTTAAAACTCTGATCGAGTCCCTAAATAAAAAGGTCGATGCTCTTTCGGTTCAAGTAAATGATCAGAAACCCAGACAGGTCATGGCTGCCAACGCTTCCCCATCTCCTCTTTGCTTAAGTCCCGAGCACGCCGATTCTTATTGTCCTTTAGTATACGAGTGCCTTCCCCAATCTTCTGAAGAGGCTTATGCTTTTAACATCCCTAATGCACCTTGGCAACAACATCCGAATTTGGCTTGGGCACCCTCTACCCAACAATAAGCTCCTCCGGGTGTCAATAGCGCTCCTGTACGACCACCCGCAAACTACAATTCCTACTATCAAGGAAATCCTCCGCAATTCCAGCAAGGGCAAAGTAATTTTCCCAACAACGCAAATATAGGGTACCAAAACAGCCGCAACCTTGTTCCCGCTAATCAAGGATATGGCTACCAAAATCAACCCGTAAACAATAACCGTGAACTTGTTCCAACTGCTCCACTGGTACAATCCGCTGCCGATAAAACAGATGAAACTTTTCTGACTTACATGAATCAACAGAATCAAATCTTAGCATCTATCCAACAATCACTTCAGCTGTTAGCACAGGATAAAAGTCAAAAGGGTGTGTTCCCTGGCCAAGCAGTTCCAAACCCTAAGCATACAAACACTGCCCTTGAACTCAACAATACACTAGGATCTAGTAATCTAAGCCAGGGTGAGGTAAATGCCATTACCACTCTTCGTTCTGGTCAAACCATAGACAATCACATATGTATGCTAGAAGTCGAATCCACGGAAGCCACGGCTGATGTCCTTCTAACTCCTACCTCGCAACTTATAGCAGACGAAGTTGTTCCTTCCAAATCTACACCCATGTCCCTAGGGAAAGACGCCACTGATCCTTATGCGCGATTCCGCCCAAAAGCTCCATTCCCTACCCGTTTGGCAAAGAACAAACCGGTCGAACATTTCGATGAGATCCGTGAAACCTTTAAAAATTTGACTATAAACCTACCTTTTCTAGATACGCTTAAGCATTTGCCCAAGCATGCCAAGTTTTTGAAGAACATGTGTACCACCAAATGACGTACTAATGTTCCTCAACAAGCATTCCTCACTGAGCAGTTTCCCTCGATTACTACTACCAATGGTGTGGTTAAATACAAAGACCCAGGTCGACCAACTGTACCATGCACGTTGGGCGACAAGTATACCGCTACCGCACTTTTAGACATAGGAGCCAGTGTTAACCTACTTCCCTACTATTTATTTAAGTAGTTAGGTCATCATGAATTAAAACCTACCAATGTGACTCTACAACTCGCGGATCGCTCCATCAAGTACCTAAAGGGCATAATAGAAAACGTCATAGTCAAGGTCCAAGACTTTTACTACCCAGTTGATTTTGTCATTCTAGATACCGAAGTAGCCTATGACTCCATTCCTATCATTTTGGGACGACCATTTCTTGCAACTGCTAACGCTCTCATAAATTGTCGGGACGGTTCAATGACATTTTTTTTCGGGAACCTTTATGTCGAAGTTAACGTGTTCAAATTAATGAAATAATTTCCCGATCCTATAATGGAGGGTGAGATTAGCTTGGTTGATAGTCTGGCACAGGATTATTTCACAAACTCTTTTCCTAAAGACAAGGTACACCAATTTCTTTCTTTTGATAATCCTGAGTTTGACGATGACTCGTACATTAAGGATGTCCACACATTATTAGAGTCAGTACCACTATTTGACCCTACTACTACGTTGCCATCTGATTCAGAATAACCAGACTTGCTCTTTTCCATTGAAGAGACGACCCCTCAGGAATCCTTGATCCCCACTCCTCCAACTCCAGATTTAAAACCTTTACCCTTTGATTTGAAATAAGTGCATCTCGATCCCGATGGTAGTCACCCTATAATAATTTCTTCTCACTTAACTACCGACGAAGAAGCACGTTTGATTCGTGTCATTTGTGAACACCGCTCTACTATCGGATGGTCCTTAGATGATATCAAAGGAATAGACCCTAGTGTATGCACGCATCACATACATCTGGATGACGGCTCAAAGACATCGCGAGAACCGCAATGTCGCCTTAACCCCGCCATGAAAGAAATGGTGAGGGAGGAAGTTTTATGTTTACTTGATGTGGGTATCATATACCCTATCTCTGATAGTGATTGGGTTAGTCCTATCCACGTTGTTCCCAAAAAGTACGACATTCAAGTTATACAAAATGAAAATGGTGAATGCATCTCTACTCGCATTCCATTAAAATGGAGAATTTGCATTGACTATTGCAAACTTAATGGCAGAACACGTAAAGATCACTTCACTCTCCCATTCATTGACCAGATGCTAGAACGTTTAGCCGGTCATGCTTACTACTGTTTTCTTGATGGCTATTTCGACTACTTCCAAATTGTCATCGATCCCACCGATCAAGAAAATACAACTTTCACATGTCCCTTTGGAACCTTTGCATACAGACGAATGCCTTTTGGTCTTTGCAATGCCCCAGGCACCTTCCAACGCTGCATGCTTCACATATTCAATGATATGGTGGAACGTTGTATGGAAGTCTTCATGGACGACTTTTCTATTTATGGAAATTCCTTTGACGACTTCCTATCCAACCTTTCTAAACTGTTAACGCATTGCGAAGAGAAAAATCTGGTATTTAATTGGGAGAAGTGTCATTTCATGGTGACCAAAGGAATTGTTCTAGGTCATATTGTTTCGAAAGACAGGATAGAGGTTGATAAAGCTAAAATTGTTAAAATTTCTTCGCTATCTTTCCCACGAACATTTTGTGATATCCGTGCCTTTTTAGGCGACGATGGGTTTTACAGGTGATTTATTCAAGATTTTTCTAAAGTTGCTTGACCCTTAACCAATCTCCTGCACAAGGATGCGGTATTTGACTTCAATTTCGATTGCAAACAAGCTTTTGATAAGCCAAAAACCGCTCTGACTACTGCTCCTATCATTCAACCCCCTGATTGGTCTCAACCATTCGGACTAATGTGCGACGCTAGCAACTTTGCCATTGGCGCCGTACTAGGCCAATGATGTGATGACAAACCTATTGTCATTTACTACGCTAGTAAAAGTCTTAATTATGCTCAATATAATTACACAACCACTGAGAAAAAGTTCCTAACTGTTGTCTATGCTTTGGATAAGTTTCGCCCTTACCTAGTTGGATCATCCACCATTGTATATACTGACCATGTCGCACTTCGGTACTTACTCGTGAAAAAGGATGCGAAACAGCAATTGTTCCGCTGGATCCTTCTCTTGCAAGAATTCACCCTGGAAATCAAAGACAAGAAAGGAACCGAAAATATCGTGGCCAACCATTTATCAAGGCTGGTTGGTGACATTGATAGTGATTCTGAATTCATCTATGATTCCTTCCCAGATGAATATTTATACTCCATTTTCTCATCTCCATGGTACACGGATATCGTTAACTACATAGTTACTGAGGAAGTTCCTTCCTCTTGGTCACGTCCCGATCGTAAAAAGTTCTTATCCACTGTACAATATTATTTCTGGGATGACCCCTACCTCTTTAAATATTTTTCCGACCAACTCATTCGTCGCTGCATTCCCGACTGGGAGCACACCGACGTATTATCCTTTTGCCATGAACAATCTTGCGGAGGTCATTTCAGTGGAAAGAAAACTGCGGCCAAGGTGTTACAATGTGGTTTTTACTGGCCTACCCTTTTTCGCGATGCACACGAACATGACAAAGGCTGCATTCGTTGTCAGCACCTAGGTCGAATTACAAAATGCAATATCCCTAAATCCTTTTTGATTGTGGAAATTTTTTATATTTGGGGCATTGATTTTATGGGACCCTTCCCTATTTCTTAAGGTTTTCTTTACATTCTAGTAGCTGTGGACTATGTGTCCAAATGGATTGAAGCACTCGCATGTCACTCAAATGACCATAAGACTGTCGTGAAATTTGTAAAAGAAAACATTTTCTCTCGTTTTGGTGTCCCCAAAGCTATCATTAGTGATGGGGGTACACATTTTTGTAATAAATTTTTTGGGTTTTTAATGAAGAAATATAGAGTTACTCACAAGGTTGCTACTCCATATCACCCACAAACGAGTGGCCAAGTGGAAGTCTCCAACAGAGAGATAAAGTCCATTCTAGAGAAAACTGTCAATCCATCAAGAAAGGACTGGTCTCTCAGCTTATCGGATGCCTTGTGGGCATACCAAACAGCATTTAAGACACCTATAGGGATGTCTCCTTACCGCATTGTTTTTGGAAAATCTTGTCATCTGCTAGTTGAACTTGAGCATCGTGCCCTTTGGGCCATCAAAAGCCTTAATTACAATATCAACGAGGCCGAGAAGCGAAAATTGCAATTAAATGAGCTTGAGGAGATTCGGAGTGATGCTTATGATCTCTCGAAAGCCTACAAAGCTAATATGGAAAGAGTGCATGACAAGCACATTTTGCGTAAGGATTTCAAAATTGGCCAAAAAGTTTTACTGTACAACTCCAGATTACACATTTTTCCTGGTAAATTAAAAACACGATTGTCTGGTCCTTTCATTGTGTCAGCTGTGACACATTATGTGGCAATCTCTTTACTTAATCCAGAAGATAACAGCGAATTTCAAGTCAATGTACAACGCCTCAAACATTACCACGAATTATGCTCCCCAGATGTTGAACAAACTCTTCTTCAGGATCTGGTCTACATAGAGTAGATGTTTTTTTTGGTGTACTCAATCTTGTTTCTATAAAGGGTACGCCATTTTGGTAGCCGGGCCATCTTCTATTTTATGATCTCAAAAGTTCTTTGAAGTGTGTGGTTGTAAGCGCTGGAACCTTAGTCCACGAAAACTCTATTTCAAAACTGAGTATAAATGTCTTCTGCAACACGAGCAAATGTGCCTATCAGTAAACGATGGGTACCTAAAATTTCCCTCCTTCCTTCTTTTCCTTTTTCTACTATTTGCCACGCGAACTTCAGCTAATCATTTGGTGTAAGTCTCACCCATCACGAATAGGGAATGGTCGTAGTACTTTTGCTCAAAAATGACATGCATAAATGATGGGGTGGTGTATGCATTGTCAAACACCCTTCTGTCCAGGTCTTGACTTCCTATCCGATACTAGCCAGTTTAAGGTATACTTTTGTCTGACACCAGTTGCGCAGAATAATCTTTGTCGCCTCACCGTTTCTCCCACGGGTTGGGAATCGTCTTGAGAATCTGATGTTAAAAGACTCACAAACGTCTTGAGAATCTGACATTAAAAGACTCGATTCGTCTTGAGAATTTGACGTTAAAAGAGTCACCTTGTAGATATGTATATATTGTTGCCTTTTATAAAAAAAAAAATTCCCCGTGCATTAAGTTGTGCACATAGAGATTCGTGTTCAACCTCGGATGTTCCATACTTGGAACACAAACGGGCAATGGATTCCACCAGACCAACCCCTAGAATTGGTTACTTTGAATTCCCTTTGGGGCAGTTTGAGGATAGCCGTATGTAATAAGGGCAATATTATTAGACCATAGCGCGCACAGTCCAGGATGGTACCGTCCTGCCCCTAACCCCATAATACATAAAGGTAAAGTCACAGTCTGGCTGGATTGGGTTCGCTCCAGAGCCGACATAACAGTTGCTTATGAATTTAGATGGTGACTTTTCTGGACATCCAGTGTTTTTCACGTAAATCTCCTTTGTATATAAATAAAAACTTTGTTTATAAATAAAACACCATCCTTCTTTTCAAAAACTCTTGTGACCTTGAGAATGACTCATATAATTGGATAGCATTTTTCGTGTCGATCATTTTGATAGCTCATTCATCCAATTCGGAGTCCGAACGAGTTATGGGAGAGCGTTTAGATTTTTTTTTAAGGCATAAATCTGGCTTTATGCTTGATTTGGGCTTGGGAATTTTTTTGGGCCCAACCAAATCTCGAATTCTCGGTTCATTTAAACCCAAAAAACCCCCACCACACGCGTCACCCTTACACCCTTCGTCTTCCCCAAAATCTGAATCTTGTCCCCTCTAGATTCAGTCTAGCACGAGACAGGCCCACGTTAAAACCAAGTCTCACGCACGACCCCTACAACTCCGAATCCAATTCCCTTCCGTCAGCAACTCCCATTTCTCCCCCTCAGCTCAAATTAATAACCAGCCTCTTCCTACGAGCACTAATGGTCGAAAACAAGCGAATTTCGCTGGAGAAAATTTTTGGAGCTCTATTCGAAAATGGGATGTTTGCTCCATTCTTTGATACGGAAATACACTCTAGAGGATGGGAGTACTTGTTGTATGCTAATGGAAGGTTATATTCTAAGGATTTGGTGATGAAATTTTACGACAATGGGAGCTTTAATGGTGACCATTTTTGGGTTACCGTCGACGGTGTGCGCCACGATGTCACACCCGTTTTGATCTCTGGGATCACTGGCATTCCTCTGGTCGACCACATGCTGACTCAACAGCAGTTCGTGTACCCACGAACTTACGACCTAATGCTAGACACGCTAATTGAGGGCGAGTACAATATAGATAGGAAATGCGCGTATCAGCGCTCGGTGCGACGGAACCAGCTGGCTGTGACTTAATGGCTGGGACAGAACGTCATTGGCACCTCAAAGCCCTCGGACATCAACAAGACTTTCCTCCACCTTCTCTGGATCCTCTAGGAGCACAAGGGTAACTTCTGCAGAGTTACCTTTCTTTTTGATATTGTTACGCATGCCACTCTCAGGTCAGCCCCTCTTGCCATTCTTGTAACGCAAGTTATGGTTAATTTGGGTTTCCTGTCTGCCACCCCGTTACTCCCTATAACTCTATATGAGAATATGCTTGTTTTCAATAAATGCATACTGGCCCCTTGGGAACCCACAGCACCAATGGCAGCTGAGCACGCTAACGTAGGCCCATCTCATCCACCCTTCTTCGATGAGACTGCTATGAGTAAGATTAGCCACCCTATGGATTCCTTACACGCTATGAACAGTGGCATGAAAGACATGTATACTCGCCAGGTATTAATGAAACATGCCTTGGGCGAGTTAAGGACCGATATGACCACTCGCCATGACTCGCTGACAGACAGCATGGGTGAATTTCAGCAGGAAATGCGAGCTTCCATGAATGCATTTCAGGACCAGATGACTACTCGCCAGAACAAGTTCCAACGAATGCTCATGGCGAACCAGCATCAGTTTCAAGCTCAGGTGATGGATACTCTAGGTGATATCCGGGAGCGGTTAGCCTCCACACCACGAAGCTTCGTCGCAGGACTCCTGGTTCTTCTTCTGCAGCCCCTGAGGATTCTCCTACAGCCCCCGAGGATTCTCAGTAGACAGTTTATTTTTCCATTCTTGTATATTATTTATGTCGGATATTTTATTCACGTGTTTGCATTTTAATTTTCCAACCTAGGATGTTTGTTATTTCCTACATTTTCCAAAATTTCTGCCTTGTCAAATAGTATATTAGTTATCTCCAATATTATATTATATAGGTAGAAACATATATAATAATATTAGTAATAATAATTTATATAGATATACATAAAAATATATACACATATATATTTTTAACGTCACACTTAATGGCAAATTTTACCATAAACTAACGCTTTACAAAACGATCATGAAATCGCATCTAAAAACGGTCAGAAAACTGCTCAATTTTCTTCTATAAATAAGTTCAACACATTCTTCACATTTCACTCCTTTCATCTTCTCCCCTCTACACTTCTTATTCTAAAAATCGTTTTTAGATCGCTCAAAGTTTCAAGATTCATGGATGCACTAGAAAAGTTTGAGCAGCAGCAGATTGAATATGCTACTAAAGTCTTCATGCTCGGTTGTTTTATTATAGTAATGTTGTTAATGTGGCATATAGTTCTATCTAATATTTAAGTTTGTATTTTATTTCCTGTGTCATTATGGTGTGTTTTCACATCTCTGTACGTTGTTACATCTTATTGTGATATATATCTACATCTTACTTGTCCTTCTACTTACACTATTTATGTCAAAAAAAAAAAAAAAAAGGGGGCACTCCTTGTCACATGCCCCATTCTTCTCATCCACACTACATTAACGTTTGCGCCATATTTTAGAAGATACACGTGGTCTAACTACCCTGTGACACCTCGATCTGTATTTTCTACATCTTCAAATTGGTGCCTATTTATAACAAGGATAGACACCTCTAAACACCAACTTCCTTTTTTTTTTCCGCTGAATTTTCTTCACCACTCCATCTTTAATGGCCCTCACTCGAATTTTCGTGCCCGAGCAAAATTTTATGGAAATTTTCCAAAACGGTCTTTTTCATCCATTTTTTGACACAGAAATTTTACGTCAAGGATGGTACCATCTTTTACATCATAAGCAGGCATTTTTTTCCAGAGAATTGGTCCTGTTGTTCTACAAACACGGTTATTTCCAAAATGGGCAATTCTTTGTCCATGCAAACGGATGCGAGCGTGAATTGACTATGGAAATTATCTCCGAGGTACTTCAAATTCCCATTACAAACCAAGGGGTACACCTTCAGGATTAACCATTCGACAATATCAGGCATATGATGTTTGAAACTATCATTCATGGCGAATACAACCGGAAAAACCGTGTTATTTATCAGCGATCCTTGCAAAGAAACCAATTATCTGTGATCCAATGGCTAGCTCATAATGTGCTCGGCACATCTAAAACTTCCGAAATAACAAAACCCCTCCTCCATCTACTCTGGGTCTTGCAGACTAACTGCAATTATTTTTGCATTATTAAATTTCCTTAGAACGCTATCGCACGTGCCAGGAAAAGGGCAGCTCCTTTGCCAACCATTGTGACACTTATCATGATACGTTAGGGTTTTTCTAGTACTTCTCCTAATACACCTCTCAGAACAGCTAACATTCTTACCATTCACTCAGTTTATAGGAACGGTTTCTGGAATCCCGACGTTGCAAAGAACCATGTCAGTATAGAAACCGAAGAAGCTGGTTCCGCTGACAACATCTCCACTGGAAATGCATTATGCAATGTATTTAATCCTATGGAAGGCCTTCGTTTAATTCAACAAGGACTGATGACATTATACAAACGTCAGAACATTATCATCACCAGTCTCCTTGAATTTCACGACCTGCGGACAATAAAAGAAGAGGAACAAGCACAATTCTTGCCGCACCCATAACTTTGTTCTCGGCAAATCACACTCTCATAATGGAGAACCACCGCGAGAGATTTACCGGATACTGAGTGAAATGTTGCAATGAGTCATTTGCCGCGGATTGATGGCATCGAAAATCTTATAAATGGATTCCTCTCACAAAGGGATCCTCGCCGATACTTGGGCCCATGACACAATTTAAATTTTGCAATTTTATATTCTTTGTCATTTTCTTTTTAGTTTTTAAATATAGTGCAATTTTCCTATGATAAATAAATGTAATTTGTTTTAATTTTTCATTTCCATCGTATTCTCATTTTTGTTTATCTTTGTCTATAGGTGGTATCTTTCTCCACACATTTTCTAAGATGGCATCTCCAAAGATGATTCCAGAACAATCTTTCTATTCGTTGTTGAATTCTCTTGCATATGGACATCTTTTTAGAGACTTCATCACTCGAGTTGGTTGGAACTCCTTCGTACTACACCCTGAGCAGACATACTCTCCAGGTTTAGCAACTTACTTTTACAATCATATGGAGAACCTACCTGTTGTTGGTTTAGTGTCGAACGGATTTGCAATCCATATTGGTAACACCCGCCACCCTTTTTACGAGCCAGCAGTTGCTATGGCTCTGGACCTTCCTCCTTTTCAGCCAGACATCCCCATTCAATACATGATAGAAAACAACTTTAACGACTATTCTTGGCAAAAATTTGCCGCCCGTTATGGCGATGGCCTTGCCCAGGTCATTGAACGTGCAGAAGCTGGCCGATGGCTAGACATCACTATTCCATTAGCCAGTATGACCATGAATGTTGGAACTTCCATGTTATTTATTCTTCTAAACATCATGGGGGATTGACATTTTTCCACTGCCTCAAAATCAGCTTGTAAGACGTTCCATGCACTAGCCCAGCAACATACCACCTTCGACATCACAGACCTAGTAATTGAGAACATTAAGAGGGCTCGGTCCTTTCGACAACACTATATCACTTTTTCAGTCACAACATGCAGGATAATGAGGATGAACTTCCCATAGTTTGCGGCAACGTTTCATGACTGGGTAAAGGTAGACTTTATGTGTCCAACAAACAAGATAATTGCGATTTCGGACATGGCGGCGCCCGTCAATGTATCTAAGGAAAGTTCGTTGTTTCCCTGATGACGATAAAATGATAGCTCATCTGGACACTTCAAGGAAGAGGAAGTGGAGCGAAGTCTGGAAGGCTATGATAGATTGGCGTGACGCAAAGGAATGACATTTCTACAGAGATGAAGCAAGGATGCATCATCCCCCAGTTCGTAACTGGGGCAATGTGAGTTGATGTACATATTTGTTTTACGTTTTGATATGAAAAAAATAAATAACCCAACAGTGTGCTTTCACTTTTATGATGTATAATATATATAGTGTTTTACAATAAATTTTTGTGGAAGATGTCAGCTATATTTTTGCTCAAAGCCTCTCAAGTATATTCTTTTTTCCTCTTAACACTTTGAGGACACAGCGTCCGACTGTTTGGGGGTGGCGAGAACCTTTCGCAAAAATTAAGCATTCATAGTTGTATATAGTTTTATTTTATGTCTAAATAAACGTATTTAGTGACAAATTCTCGTTTCCTTTTCTATAATGAAAAATATTTAGAAATCTCACCCTAGCATTTGAATTAGGACTTGTTCTTAGAAACTGGAGTTAATTCGTATGCAGTAGTTGTTACATCTTTTCATGAGCATTCATGCACTGACTATCATTAAATGTACACAGCAGTAAGTTTCTGGGACCCACGGTTAGACAACTTAGTTTCCATATCCTATAAGAATCTAACCAAAAAGCCTCAAAATATATGATATGTGAGTAATGACACAGAGGAGTAGTTTTTCCGAATAGAGAAGTTCATACGTGTACTTACTTGATCACTACCCAAATCCTAGGCGAGAATTTAAGCCTTCTTTGGATCGATATAGCCAAAAATTCACACCTGTAAAAAAAAATTATCACTAGTCGCCCCATTGAACCTTTCATTAACCCTTTCTATTTCACCAAAAAATCATTACCCATCTATTAACCATAAATAAATAAGCCTACCTAGATGATGGGTATGAGAAATAGGATGAAGTGTGGAAAAATGAAGAGAAAAACTTGTCACAAATCAAAATCAGTTACCTATTTCAGAAGAAAAGAAAAAGAAAAATAGAAATATATTTCCAAAGATCAAAAGAAATATCAAAGGTAGAATTTCCCCCAAATCAAATCAAAAGGGAATACAAAAGCTTAAAAAAGCCAAGTATGGAAAACCATGTTAGAAGCAAGAAAGAAAATAAGGATTTCTCTAGTATAAATATCTCGAAGACCTTATTATCTCATACTTATCATTCTTGAATTTTCCATTCCAATTTCTTTTACACTACCACTTAAGCCCCATAAAACCTAATAAAGACCTCTAGCTCAATTAGGAGTAGGATAGTGTGATAATAAGTAGTAGATGTGAATTCTTGACCTCGACTCCTTTGACTGTCATTGAGTATGTGAGAAAACGTGTGCCCACTGCACACTGGAGTTAACAAAACTTGAGTGGAAAAATAAGAAAGAAATTGTGTTTCAACACATAGCTGTGAGAACCTACTTAAGGACGCTATCCAAAGGATCCAGAAACGGCCTTGCTCGTACATTTCATTGTAAAAGATCACTGCATGCATGCTCATATGTAGATGTTTTGATTATTGTATGTATATTAACTTGAATTTCGAAAGAATTAATTCTTGTTTCCCCCACTAGTGAGATGTATAGATATCTGAGATTAATTAAGGAAACGGGACTTTGTTACTGAGTCGTTGTAGTATAAATGAAGTTTGTGAGTATCTTCTCCGGAAAACTCTCATGAGGCTATAACTCGTCCACTAGGGAATTCCTAGTGGTTCAAGGCCTTGTTGCATACGGTCAATGCAACCGCACTCTACGAAATGAGACTTAGCTTAGGACAACACATTTTTTGACCACTTATCATTTTAATGTCTCTTCTTTGTTTGAGGACAAGCAAAGTGTTGTTTGGGGGGTGGTGTGATAAGCACCCAAAACTGTAATATTAAACCCCGAGAGACATAGCATTTTGGTTGATTATGTGTTTAATAATCATGTAATAATTATATTTTCGTACTTTTGTAGGTTTCCGCAGTTAACATGAATATAATGATAAAACATGTATCGAAGTACAGGAATACTGGAATATTTGAAGTCTTCCCACTCAGCCCCAGTGAAGCCCAATAAAGCCTAACTAGAGCTAAAGTTTCCAAAGGAACGAAACCAGTGCGGAACGGGTCCACCTGTAAAGAAGCAACAAACTTTCGAAGCTCACATCTTATAAATCTAGACACCGACGTTGGTTAGTGAACTGCCAGAGCGACTAGGGCGATGAACTCTATGCAAAGACAGAAAGTTGTAAAAATGCCAAAATCGGCGCCGCCACTGGACACAATAAGTGGACCCACTCTGCGAGCCCAAAAGGCATGACGAGTCAGCATTGGTAGGTGGCAAGTGATGGCCACAATTTTGTGCCACATTGCAATATGAGAAGACACGTACCTGTTCAGAGTTTGAATTGAAATTGGCATAAGGACAAAAAACTGAAAACATAAGGTACAAAAGACCAATTTAATTCACATGAAGACAAAACTTTGTTATTCAAAGTTTTGAATGTCTCAATTTGAAGAAACGGACGAAACCCAATTAAAGGCTTCACGAGAGACCAGCCTATATATATGTAAGGGGGTGGGTCTCCAATATTTCCCCTTCAGCATTTTATGATTTAGCTTATGCATTAGTTAGTTAGCTAGCTTTACATTCTGTCATTTTCTCTTCCAGCAACTTCAATACTGTAAGTTATTTCTTCTTAGTAAAAGTCATTTCTTTTCAAGTTTAATTCTTGTCCTGTATTTACTTATTTATTGTATATAGCAAGTTTAATTATTCCTTCAATGACCATGAGCTAATGTGAGAATCCGGATTGACACTTCAATATTCTAGAATCACTACTTAGGAATTAGGTGTATATTATACATCCGGTCCCAAAATGATTGAGACTGTACAAATTTGGAGTGCTGATACTCCATAACAGTCTCCCGATACACCTAAAATGTCTCGCGCACGACTCTATGGTGTCAGACAATTCTCCAATTTGTCCAGCTGATGTAGAATCGAACTAGGAGCTGAAATGATATTCCAGAGATGAAATATTAGTTCAACTCCTTATGCTAGTGCGATGCGACTCAGAGATGTGGGCATTTCGCTAGGGATCAATAGTCGACGTCGTCTCGGGTTTGTCTATGAACTCGAGACGAATTAGAGCTATAGTGATGTGATAATATAAACTGTTAAAAAATGATTCTTGCATGAGTATGATTAACCCTATCCCTGTTTCTCTATCTTTGTTTATTTACATCGAAATCACCGTTAGTAATTTACATTAATTGCATTACCGTTAATATTAAACCAACTAAAAAACCTAAAATCCTACTCACCAAAAGTTGTAATTCCAGTTGTGAACCTTGTCGAGCCCTAAGGTTTGGACGATCCCTTACTCGACCTATTCTACCCACAAGAGTAAGGTAACTTGACTAAACGGACGACTATACGGACTTTGGACTTTGGGCTTTGGTCTTCAGACTTCGGACTGTGGACCTCGGACTTAAGTATAAAACCAAAAACATGGATTTAACGTTTTGTCAGTGCCAAAATGATCTGGTTGTGGAGGAGTGTTTGCTATAGGTTGTGTGACAGGAACTATGTCAAGTTGATTATTAACAGGTTGGTTGTGATAGTTATTATTAACCGGAACGATATCTCTATTAGCATTATATTTATTATTGTTATAATTATTATAATTACCCTGACCTTGTCCTTGTCGTGGTGGAGCTTGGTTGTAATTGTTTGCTGGCCTAACATTTTGATTATTATACCCTAGAGGTGTAACTTGTTGATTATTTCTCCAACTGAAGTTGGGATGTTGTCTCCAAGGGGCGTTAGGAATAGGATAACTATTAATTGAGCAAACATTATCTGGTTGTGATGTTTGTTGTTCATAGGCGAGAGGACAATAGGAGTCAGGATGCTCAGGACTCAAACAGAAATTACATGGATTAGAGTTGACATTCATGAGGGGGATAGGCTTTTGTTGAACAGAAATAGCTTCTACCTTTTTAGTTAGAGATTCGATTAAAGTTTTAAGCTTAGGATCGGGTTTAATCTCAAACATACCGGCGGCCTTAACTGTTGAAGAAGAACTAGCGGAGCGAGAGATATTGTCACTACCCCCCAGTTATTAATACGCTTTGTCTGATCTTCTAAAAATTTATAAGCCTCTGAGGCTCCTTTATTGAGGAAGCTACCCCCATTCATTATATCAAGGACCTCTTTATGGTGGTGTAAAAGTCCCTTGAAAAAGGCACGAACTAACGTGTCTTTGGCGAGGTTATGATGTGGACACTCTATAAGAAGGTCAGTGAAATGATTCCAAGCATCTGAAAAGGATTCATGAGGATTCTGTCTTCATCGGTGGGTAAAAATGTTCCATAAATAGTTGAACAAGTTTGGCCCATAAGTCCATAGAATTAGGCACTTGGGCAGTTAACCAAGACGCCATCTTATCGGCTAGGGTGAAAGGAAACACCCTCAGTTTAATTTGTTTAGCACCAACTGTAGGATGATGGAATGTGGTAAGGACTTGTTCAATCCTACGCATATGCTGATAAGGTTTTTCATGGTCTAACCCATGAAAAACGGGTAACAAATTAAATATATTTGGGGAATTCGAAATCCCCATCTGTCCAGTAAGAAACGATGCAAGATTTTAGGCTATCGTTCAAGGCTTTGTAAAAGTCAGAGAGAGGAGACTCTCTTTCTTTAGCCATTATATCAGGTGTAGTGTGTGGTACACTAGCTAGAGGTGTAGTGACTGGTATACTAGAAAGGCGTGTTTGTTGACGTTGACGATTGATTACGTTAGGCGTTTTTCTTCTACCTGACCTTAATCTCATGCAAGGCTAAAACCAACCTTAACTAAACACGACAACCATCAAAACAATCATGATATGCTAGTATAAACCTCTAACAGGAGATGCGAGGAGTAGAAGAAAGAAGTACCTTAATGCCTCCTTGCTTCGCTTATGAATAACATCTTTTATACGCGAGCTCAATGTATTTAACAAGTTAGAAACACTGAAAAACTTGAAGAAATGGAATTTTGTACTAACTAGTGAAAATCGGGATTTTTCAGAAGAGGGCGCGGGTCGCGCTCAGGTCCAACTTGAGTTCTAGGAGCTTCAGCACAGGGGGCGCTCGAAATTTGCCTTGATAGGGCACGGGTCGCGTTCAGGTGCAACTCGAGTTCTAGGCGCTTCAGGGTAGGGGGCGCTCGAAATTTGCTTTGATAGGGCGCAGGTCACGCTCAGGTGCAACTCGAGTTCCAAACGCTTCAGCGCAGGGCTCGCTCAAACTCAGCCTTGTATGGGCGCGGGGGGCGCTCAGGTTTTTCCTAGGAAATTTTTTTTAGTTTCTTAACTAGACAATCACTGTTAGAACCAAACAAGGGTGGGTGGGTTTAATGGGACTTTGGGAAGACTAACAATATTAATGAAAATAATTTTAAACAGAACTAAGATGGCAGCGGCGCCATTTGATAAAATGGTAAAACGATAGTTTTATCTACGAATAAGCAACGAAACTCAACATAAGTAAAACTAAAACTAATTTCAGCTTTATATTATCAAAGTTCTCTACTCTTGATGCTATTGCAATATAGTTGGAATAGAAAGTTCGTTCCACTCCCAGTTCGTTATAATTCACGTTAACTAAGATTATCAGTTCTATCAAAGTCAATCAGAGTACGGATTATACAATTATGCTAACAACGATGGAAATGACGTAATTGAAATGTTCTAAATACTAAGATGGAAATTCAAATACTAAGGTTCGAATCTAGATAAAGAATTAGGGGAATTTGATTCCACTTTAACTCGACTTAATTTATTAACGAAGAATTGTCGTAATCCGAATTGCAATGCTTTCGCATAACAATTGGGTCTTTCTAATCCCTAATTGTTCATGGTAATCTTTACCAACTAACAACTACCATGTGAAGTAATCAAATCCATTCTCATGGTGAACTAATTACTTTCTAGAATGGAATAGAATATTACGATCTATTCTATGCTAATCGAAATCAAGTTTTATCAAGGTTTCCTCAAACCCCTCTAATAGAGGTCTTAGTCTTGAATCATTACACTATTATTTCTAACACAAGAACACATAGAACAACCCATTATTGAATAAATGATTAAACTCATAAATCTAATTGAACAATAATAATAATGATTCCAAATGAATTAAAACAAGATTTAAACCTAATCTAGAACTAAGATGATGATTAACTAATTATCAAATTAAGACAACCTAATTATGAATTTAAGACAACTAAACTAAATAAGGATTGAATCAATAAACTCAATTGAAATGAAAAACTAATAATTTATTATAAAACTAAATCTGATTCTAAATAATATTCATTCTTTGTTCTAACTAATCTATTGGAATGGAAAACTAATTCTATATAGTAAAAACTAGATCTAAAACAAGTTATTGGATCCTCTCTAAGTAAAAAAACTAGATGCTTAAGAGCTAAGTCTTTGTCTCCCATATGGAGGAGACAAGATCCACTTTTTCATGCATGGGGTGAGAAGTCATGTTTTGGACCGAAAAATCGAGCCCAAAACCCAATTCCTTCAGTCCACAAGGGCCTTTTCAGCTAGATTTGACTTCAACAGATTGGGTCAAGGCTTGGACCATTAGAAAGCTCTTTCCAAGATGGTCGTTTTGACATAAGGTAGGCCTAATTCCGATGTCTGAGTCCAAAGATACGGCCTTTGGAAGTTCTGCTGACTTTTGCGCGCTATTTCTGCTCGAGTTGACTTTGACTTTTTAGCTTTGACCGACTTTAAATGGGCTTTTTCTCCTTGGATCTTGGCCTTTAATCATAGAACTTCTTAACAACCAACCCTTGCTTCATTATCTCGCAAAAGGGGTGCATTTCTACACATATCCAACTGCAATGTCTGAAATACATAAGAACACGATAAAAATACTAACTCTTACTTATTAATCACATAATTGGTCAAAAAGCAATATTGTTAAGGGGTTAAAACTAAAGTTTTGGGCTCTTATCAAAATGTAAGAAGGGCTGTAATATAGTAATGTAAGGGTAATAAAACGTACATTTAGGAGCTGATCATGACTCCCCAAATAGCATCTTGCTTGTCCTCAAGCAAGGATGAGAGAAAAACTAAGATCACAAATGAGTGATTTATTATAAGTTATGCTAATCTCGTTTTGCGGAGTACGATTGCATTGACCATATGCAACAAGGCCTTAAACCATTAAGAATTCCCTAGTGGATGGGCCTTAAGCCTCGTGAGAGTTTTCCAGTGAAGGTACACACAAACTTCTTCTATTTAGTACAAATGGTCTTGTTTCCTTATTTATTCTCAGAAGTCCATACATCTTATTAGTGGGGAATAAGGACACGCTCCTTTGAACTTAGAATAACATATGTACAGTAATTTAATCATCTAAAGATAAATATGCAAAACATGAGCAATAAAATGCAAAACCAAAGTTGTTTCCAAGACTTTTGGAAATAGTCCTTAAGGTGGGTTCTCACAGGGGTGTGTTGCAATCACAACTCTCTGATAGATTCACTCAAGGTTTGTTCTCTCAAGTGTAGCAGGCACTTATATTCTTTACATACTCAAATGACGTCCAAAGAAATTGGGGTCGATTGATCACGCTTGCCAATTACTATCATACCATCCTACTCCTAATTGAGCTAGATGTCTTTTATTAGGAGTTACGGGGCTAGGGTGATGATTTAGAAAGAAAAAGGAATGGAAAACAAAATCTGATAAGTTAAAAAACTGGGTCTTCAAGATACTTGTAACCAGAGAAGAACCTCATTTTGTTCTTTGCTTCCGAATTGTGATACATTCTTTTAGCCTTTTAGCTTTGTGACTACATATGATTTTGAATTTTTGGGAGTTCTAACTTTGCTTTTGTTTCTTTTTGTTTTTGATATCGTCTCCTTTTGATTTTGAACTTGGGATATTCGATTTCTTTGACTCCTTTGATTTTTTTTTAGTTTTGGTTTTTGATGGGTCTTCCTTTTTCTTCTCTTTCTTTTTCTTTTCTTTTCGAAGCAAACAACTATTCTGTTTTTGTACAAGGTCTTCTTTTCTCTTTTTCTTATATCCATCCAGTTTTCAACTTGTCAGCTAAGTAAGCATTTTGTTGTGTACTGTAACGGGTTAGGAATTTTTGGTGAAGAATAAAAAGGCTTTAAGAAAATGGTGAAGGCTCAAGAGGGGTAACTAGAGGAAAAATTATCTTTTTGGGTTTTTAACATTTATTTGGCTATATCGATCTAAAAAGGGCCTAAATTCTCTCTTAGGATATGGCGTGGTGATGAAGCAAGTGGTCGTGTGGTCTTTCTATCTAGACATCCTTTGTGTCATCACTCAATAATCATTCAAATGAAGCTTTTGGCTAGATTCTCACAGGATATGGAACTTAATTGTTCTAACCTTGGCTTCAGAAAATCACTGCTATATACAAATAAATGTTGATCTATGTCATTCATGAAAAGATGCAGAAACTATTGTACGTTTATTAGTCTAAGTACGAAGAACGAATCCTTACTCTATTGCTAAAATAAGACTTCTAGACTTTTTATTCATCCTAGAAAAAGGAAACAAAACTTTTTAATACTAAACAGAAAAATATTTTTGGTCTTTTTTGATATATATATATATATATATACTATTATATCTACTATATAGAAAATACATAGTTTTTGCAAAATGTTACTATAACCCCAAATCCTTACACGGCTTCATAAACCTCTTCTAATGGAGGTTTAACCTTGTTTCATTAGATGAACAATATCAAAACAGTAAATAAAAGATATTTAAACAATAAATTGAATAAAACTAAGCTTTATTAATGGAGGTGGAGGCTACAAGAATAAACCCTAATTATTTAAACCTAAACTAAACTAACCTACTTTACACAAAAGAAATGGGTGCTAGAAGAGGAGTATTAAGTTTAGTTTTAACCCTCTTTATATAGGAGAGGGTTAGGGTCACCTTTTCGTGCATGGGCCAAAAAGGGGGACTTTGGGCCTCTAATGTGAGCCCAAAGTCCATTCGGTTAAGTCTAAAGAGGCCATAGCTGCTGGAAATTATGTCAGTGCCCTTTTTGTGTAGTTTTACAGCTCTGATTGGGGCAAGGTCAAGTACATTGGAAATCTTATTCCGAACCGGTCATTTTGATATAAAGTAGGCCCATTTCCGAGGCCCGAGTCCAAAGATACACCCATTTGAAGTTCTGTTGACTTTTCTGTTATTTTGCTACCCAAATTAACTTTGACTGGGCTTGAAAAAGCCTTTTCTTCATGTTTCTTGGGCTTTAAACATTGAACTTCCTCTACAATCATCTTGACTTGTTTTCTATTTAAAATGACATCTTTAAGCATATAAACAACTTCAAGACCTGAAATACACAAAAACACGTAAACAATACTAACTCTTATTTATTATAAATATAATTTGGCCTAAATATAATACTATTTAGGGGTTGAAACTACACTTTTGGGTGCTTATTAACCACCCCCAAACATCATTTTGCTTGTCCTCAAGCAAAGATGAGAAATAAAAATAGATAAATGGCAAAAAATGTGGTCATAACTAATCTCGTTTCGCAGAGTACGATTGCATTTACCATATGCAATAAGGTCTTAAACTACTGGGAATTCCCTAGTGGACAAATTATAGCATCATGAGAGTTTTCCAGAGAAGATATTCACAAACTTCATTTATACTACAATGACAAAGAAATAAAGGTAATTGTCCCCTAATTTTATCTCAGAATCTATACATCTCACTAGCATTTAAATAAGGATCATCAATCTAACTCCTAAATTAATACATGAATAATAATCAAATCATCTTAAGAGAAGCAACTATATAATGAATTATGCTATGAAATGCAATGGCAGGTTCATTTCTGAAACTTTTGGGTAGTGTGCCTAAGTAGGTTCTCACAAGGAATGTGTCAAGGCACAACACTCTGATTTTTTCACTCAAGTTTGCTAACTCCAGTGTGTAGTGATAGGGTTATATACTAAAAGCATTACTTTTATATTAACTCTAATTCTTCATTTTTTGAATGAGAATCATATGGGCAAATGTTATGCATATTATATATGTTATTAGTTATATGCATGTGTCTAATACTTTATGTTGTAGATGATATGGTGTGGACACACAAAAGATCATATCATCAGTACCTTATAAAGTATAAGTAATCGTTCACAACCTAGATGGATTTGGACAAACCATTGGTACGATTGTAGTATAATCTGGTATTAGTCTATCTTAACTATAGGATTACACTAGTACACTTTGTGTGTATTGAACAGGACCAAGTGAGGTTGTTTCTCCTTATACTGACTATATAAGAGAACACACGCCTATGTTATTATGGATGCTTGTCCTCTTAATCCGGATATAATAACAGGCACTTACGTGCATTATACATTGCTTTAAATCATCAATGAGTGAGATTCATTTGTGAATCAACAAACTCGATGGATTGGGTAATGACATTATATGTAAGGTGTGTTGTTGATTATAGAAAGAATTCGTGACCCGCATGAAGTCGGGTTGATGATGTCCCCTAGAGGAGCTCAAAAAGATTGTCATGTAAGCCCTACAGGTGGATTTATTCTGACATGACAATGAGGTTGAGTGGTACTACTCAAGGACATAAGAAGTTGATTAATGTAGTTGTCAGTAACTTGACTTAATCAACGGACATTCGATATCTTAACCACGGGGAGATTAACGAGCATATAATATGGAGCCCATAAACGCTAACACGTAATTTGGGATTAGGGCGATAGTGCAACAATGACCTTTAGTGGAATAAGCCATTTGTTGACGGACTTGGGCCGTGTGTTCTGGGCGAACATGGGAAGCCCAAGCCCGTCAGGAGGCCCAACCCTAATTTCTCTTCATGGTCCCTGTTGTAGCCTATAAATAGAATACTCTCTTTCTGGCCGAAATTCACTATTCACTAGATTAGAAAAAGAGGCAAGGAAAGATAGATCCAAAATTGGATCTAGCTTTGTGAGAAAGAAGGGGATTGGTAGATCGTTGCCCACACAACGTCCAATCTGTTCTAAAGGAATACATCAGAAGATCAAGGGGTTGATTTCGGATTTGATAAAGCTTTGATTCTCAGAGATTACATTTTAGCCGATTCTAAAAGGTATGATTTCTATCCAAAATCGTGAGAACCCCATTAATTCCGCTGCGCGTGGTTCTCACGGTTTGTAGAAATATTTGCATTCTGAATAACAGTTCCTACAGTGGGGACACGTTTCCTCACAATCTCAATGACAATCCAAGGAAGCCGAGGTCGATCAAACACATCTACCACTTACTATCACACCAAATTAATCCTAATTAAGCTAGAGGTTTTTATTAGGTGATACGGGGCTGAGGTGATGGTTTTAAGAAGAAACGGAATGGATATTCAAATAAACAAGTCTGAGATAATAGGGTCTTCAAGTACATGTAACTTGAGAAAACCTTGTTCTTACTTTGCTTCAACACTTAGTTTCCATTCCTAGCCTTTTTATTTTGGCTTTTTGACACATTTTATTCTATATTTTTTTTTTGAGTTTTCAATTTATTTCTTACTTTATTTTTCTGTTCTTTTCTTTGGATGGAAACTTTTTTTTTTTTTTTTTTTTTTTTTTTTTTTTTTCTGAAGCAACTAACTAATTTTTGGTTTTCCACAGGTCTTTATCTTTGTTCTCTTGACTCATTTTACTTCTCAGACTCATTCAAGATGGGTAGGGTTATTTTTATTTTTATTGGTTTTAAAGATGGGTAAAGGACTTGTGGTTGTAAAAAGGCTAATATAACATCCCGTATTTTTATTGTTGCTATAAAAATAATAAGTATTATTCATAGGGTTATAATAGTAATATTTAAAAAAGAGATGATAAAGATTATATAGAAATAGGAGAAAATCGTATAGAATAAAAAACGCACGTATCTATCTCTTCTTTCTCTCCCACATTTCTGAAAAGGGAGAGAGAAAAACCCTACTGCCAAAAGAAGAAGAAAGGATTAAAAAGAGAAGAAGAATAGGAAAAAGAGAAAAGAAGAACATGTTGGCTCGTCGTAACTACCTCTATTTTCGGTTGTCTTCATTCTTGCTTTAAAATGGTGAGTAAGAATTTATGTTCTTAGAATAAACATGATATGTTGTGCTTTTGTGCTATTTATATGATGATAAGTAGAGACTAGATGTTAAAGACATTTGATTTACAATGATTCATGCGTAGGTTTATGTACTAAGTTATTAGATTATGTTAACATATATATATATATTTTTTGATGATTTGGTGATGGTAGATGTTTTAAAACATGTGTAACTATTTTGATATGAAAAACTATGACTATGAAGTCATTATCAGTTGTGGAGAATCATTAGAGAAGAAGGTGAATAGTAAAAGGGTAAATAGAAAACTGCACTGCGCAGTCAAACGTTTCGTATTAGATGGAGGTTGATCCATTATTGGATGGATCTAAAACTTAATGTGAAGTTGTATAAGACTATGGAGATTGCATATTAGAATTATAGACAGATCAAATGGTTGGTTTCTGTAGAGGCATGCATAAGAGTGACCGGTCGAAGTATAACCTATGCTAGAAAACGGCATTGCGCAGTCTTACGTTTAGGCGTAGATGGAGGACGACCCAGACTTGGATTTTCCTAAAATTAAATATGTAGATATATAACTTGTAGTATAATAACACATTAAAATTTAAGACAGATCCTCCGGTCGGATATCTGTCGAGACTTTCATTAGCCAGACTAGTTGTAGTTGGAACTACAATAGAACACTGTAGTGTGCAGTCGTACTATTTTGCTTAGATGGAGTTTTATCTATTACCGGATTGACTTGAAATTTAATATGTAACGTTATCATATATAGTGGTATGACATATTTGAATGGTAGACCAATCCAATGGTTGGTTATCTGTCGATGTAGTATAGAAACACGAGCCTATTGATATTTGTTAAGTTGTAATAGAGACTGTTAGGTGTTTAACTTAAGGGTTTTATATAGTATTTGTAGCCTACTTATAGAATGTGGTTTTATTTGGAACCGACATGGTTCATAAGATTGTTTTTGGATAATCAAAAGTAAAGAAATATCCATTTTTGAGTTTTTGGATTTAAAGGTTCATAATATATTTCTGGGTATGAAACTTTACATATATGATTGTGAGAATATTTGAAACTAATTGTATGTGATTCTATATAGTATATATTGATATTTTCTTTAAAGGTACATACAAGGATATTGATATTTATTGGTTAAGAGTTACATTAATCTTGAAAGATTGGATACATAGGTAGCCTTATGTAAAAGTGCAACCACCATATTATATATTAGTTTTAGTGATAACTATATGTGTACAATGTTAGTATTAAATTGAGTATGTGATAGTGGTTGTTTAAAAAAAATGTATACATTGCATGTGCTATGAATAACCGTTGGTGTTATGATAGGTATTCCTTGAATGTGGCGGGAATGACCCAAGATATTCATGAAATGTGCTATGAATGACCTGTTGGGATAAGGATAAGTGGTATTCCCTAATATGCAGGACGAACCATGTGGTATAAATTAGGATTCAATATATTAAATGATGTTTTGATTATGAAAGGAAATTTGACTGGTTGAGATAAATCTTTTTATTGTGATGTCTAACTCTGCTTTTGTAGGAGGGTAGGATCCATTAATCTTGTATGCAAGGACGTAAATATCCTACCCTAAGACGACGTGCTGGCATGTAAAGGTAAAGTGTATCAAACTCATATTTAAATAAGTTATCATATGTGTATTTTAATAAGTAGAAGGTAAGTGGTATTTATATTGTGAGTTAATTTGGAAAATGGGAATGATGAGCACTGTTATATGAGTTTCTTGGAAAAATATATTGGGATTGAAATCTTACTTGGGAAGAAACTACATGCCGTTTTGAGAAAACGGAACTAACTCGTCTTCCAAGTTGAAATGATTGTAATATATTTTATTTGTGAATGAAGAGTTGTTCCTTTTGGTTCATTTGATTTCGTTTTTTTTATAATGTGTTTGATAACTATAGGGTATTAGGTTTTTCCTTTCATCCTGGGTTTCCAGATTATTGAATATCATTGTTTTTTTTTTTTGGAAATTAGGGGTGTGAAAGTTTGGTATCAAAGCCTAGGTTAGCCTAGATTTGGAAGGTCTAGGTGATCCTCGGAATGTGGTGATTAGGTGTGTTTGAGTTTAAGATGTTTGGAGTTCTAATAGATGTCTGTCTTATTTTAAGGTGATGGCTGGAGATGACAATGACATTACTGGTGCGGGAAGCAATACCATATTTGTTGATTTGGGAACAATATTAACTCAATTAGTGCAAACTATTCATAGTGGTCTACATGCTAATCTAAGGGATCCTTTTGCTAGGAGAAACAAGGATTTTGCAACTTTAGGAGGGCATAAATTCATATCTAGTGGATACCCAAGTAAAGAAGAACCAGAAGTTCATCTGTGGACTAGAGCCATATCTATCGAGTTATTTGATACCCTTTGATTCAAAAACTTTCGATCGCGTGTTAGATTTGGCATTAAAATACGAACATCTGGATAATGAATCCCATGAAAAGGTCTTTAAAGAGAATGAGAATGCCCCAAAACAAGCTAGTTTGCATCTTATTTTTAGTCAACCACGTCAAGGGTAGAGACAAAATCGACATCACCTTTATAATAGGCAAACATTTAAGCATGTGAAGAAGGACGCTAGTACTTCCCTAAAGAAATTTGATGGTAATTGTCTGAACTGCGGGGAAGTTGGACATATTGTTCGAAGGTGTCCTAAACCTAATGAACTAGTAGGCAAGTGTTATAAATGTGGACAGTTGGGACACCATATTAAGAACTGCACTGGTTAATGTTAGGGGTATTTGAGCTTATTATTTACTAGTTTCATTATTGGTACTTAGCATGTATGAATTTATCGTTTGATTTTATGATTTTAGAAAAAAATTAATAATAAACAAATAAAATGCTTGTTATTTTACTGGTTATCTTCTTATGAAATTTATACTCGAAATTGTTCAACATGTTATAGTGTTGTTTTCCTAACAGAGTTTTCTATTTAAAGTAAGTATTGGCTAAAGAAGAAAATATTATTATAAAATTTCATATTTTAGTGATTTAGAATTATTCAAGGAATAAAGAAACCCTTTTGGTAAAGGCTGGATTTGTAATTGTTGATATTGTCCAAGTTATGTATATGGTTGGTGTGTGATCCAATATACATAACACATCTCTGTATTCATCGTTGGTGTTTGATCTAGTGTATACATGTACATCGTTGGAGTGTGATCCAATGTGCATACCACACATCGTTGGTGTTTGAACCTATGTGATGGTAGAGGACTTGTCTGCATCGTTGGTGTGTGAACTAGTGTATACTTGCACATCGTTGGTGTGTGAGCCAATGTGCATGCATCACATTGTAGGTGTTTGATCTTATCTGATAGTGGACATAGTGTAGGTCATTGATGATATGAATCAGCCTATACGATTATATTTTTCTTTTCGAACATGTGGTGTTCGTGAGACACTGAGAGAAATGTTGACATATTTGTAAACACCAAGATGGTGGATGAACTTGTGAGTTTTGAAACGAACTTTTTGACCGAGAAGATTAATGAGAAATGATATTATTAGAAGTATATTAAATGTGGAACGTCTTGGACTAGTGGGGAAATACAAAAAAAAAAAAAAAAAAAATTGGAACTAACTGCCTCGGTGTGAGAGGAACTATTTTGCCTTCTTAGTATGATTTATGTTGAAAAGTATGAGTTTTGTTATATTGATCGAGAAATAATTATTCTAATTTAGTGTTGGTAATTGAAGAAAACTAATTACGTTTATTCTTTTGAGTTGTGTATACTAGCGTATACACGTGCTTCTTGGGTTTTATACGTTTATGGACACACTTTCAAGGTTAGTATATACACGCATTTGATGTTAGATATGTTACACTAATAGAGCAGGTATGTCAGTTACATTTCTTTTTGTCATTTCTATTATACAACTAAGTTGCTATGATATTACTAATTGTTTGCTTGCTTCTATCTATTTCAAATCTCGGGACGAGATTCCTTTTGAGTTGTGTATATTATAACATCCCGTAGAATAAAAATAATAAGTATTATTCATAGGGTTATAAAAGTAATATTTAAAAAAGAGAGGATAAATATTAAATAGAAATAGGAGAAAATCGTGTAGAATAAAAAATGCACGTATCTCTCTCTCCTTTCTCTCCCATGTTTCTGAAAAGGGAGAGAAAAACCCTACTGCCAAAAGAAGAATAAAGGATTAAAAAGAGAAGAAGAATAGGAAGAGGAGAAAAGAACACGTTGGCTCGCCGTAACTACCTCTATTTTTGGTTGTCCTCATTCTTGCTTTAAAAAGGAGAGTTAGAATTTATGTTCTTAGTATAAACATGATATGTTGTGCTTTTGTGCTGTTCATATCATGATAAGTAGAGACTAGATGTTAAAGACATTTAAATTACGACGATTCATGCGTAGGTTTATGTACTAAGTTATTAGATTATGTTAACATGATTTTTTTGATGATTTGGTGATGGTAGATGTTTTAAATCATGTGTAACTGTTTTGATATGAAAAACTATGACTAGGAAGTCATTATCAATTGTGGAGAATCATTAGAGAAGAAGGTGAACAGTAAAAGGGTAAATAGAAAACTGCACTGCGTAGTTAAACGTTTCGTATTTGATGGAGATTGATCCTTTAATGGATGGATCTAAACTTTAATTTGAAGTTGTATAAGACTATGTAGTTTGACCTATTATAATTATAGATAGATCCAACGGTTGGATATCTGTCGAGGCATGTATAAGCGTGGCCGGTCGAAGTATAAACTACGCAAGAAAATTGCACTGCACAGTCATATGTTTAGGCGTAGATGAAGGATGACCCAGACATGGATTTTCCTCAAATTAAATATGTAGATATATAATTCGTAGCACAATAACCATTTAGAATTTAAGACAGATCCACCAGTCGTATATTTGTCGAGGCTTTCACTAGCCAGACTAGTTGTAGTTGAAACTACAATAGAACACTGCAATGTGCAGTAGTACTATTTTGCTTAGATGGAGTTTTATCCATTACCGGATAGACTTGAAATTTAATATGTAAAGTTATCATATATAGTGGTATGACATATTTGAATGGTAGATCGATCCAACGGTTGGTTATCTGTCGATGCAGCATAGAAACACAAGCCTATTAATATTTGTTAAGTTGTAATAGAAACTGTTAGGTGTTTAACTTAAGTTTATATATTATTTGTAGCCTACTTTTAGAATGTGGCTTTATTTGGAACCGACATGGTTCAGAAGATCGTTTTTGGATAATCAAAAGTAGAGAAATATCCATTTTTGGGTTTTTGGATTTAAAGGTTCGTAGTATATCTTTGGGTATGAAACTTTACTTATATGATTGTGAGAGTATTTGAAACTGATTGTATGTGATTATATACAGTATAAACTATTGTTTTCGTTAAAGGTACATACAAGGATATTGATATTTATTGGTTAAGAGCTACGTAAGGCTTGATTCTAATCTTGAACAATTGGATACGTAGGCTGCCTTATGTAAATGTGCAGCCACCATATTATATATATATTAGTTTTAGTGATAACTATTTGTGAACAATGTTAGTATTAAATTGAGTACGTGATAGCGGTTGTTTAAAAAAATAATGTTTTCATTGAATGTGTTATGAATAACCTGTTGGTGTGATGATGGGTATTCCTTGAATGCAGCGGGAATGACCCAAGGTATTCATGAAATGTGCTATGAATGACCTGTTGGGATAAGGATAAGTGGTATTCCCTAATATGCAGGACGAACCATGTGGTATAAATTAGGATTCAATATATTAAATGATGTTTTGATTATGAATGGAAATTTGACTGGTTGAGATAAATCTTTTTATTGTGATATCTAACTCTGTTTTTGCAGGAGGGTAGGATTCATTAATCTTATATGTAGGGATGTAAATATCCTAATCTAAGACGACATGCTGGCATGTAAATGTAAACTGTATCAAACTCATATTTAAATAAGTTATCATATGTGCATTTAATAAGTGGAAGGTAAGTGATATTTATATTTTGAGTTAATTTGGAAAATGGGAATGATGAGCACTGTTATATGAGTTTCTTGGAAATGTATATTGAGATTGAAATCTTACTTGGAAAGAAACTACAAGCCGTTTTGAAAAAATAGAACTAACTCATCTTCCAAGTTGAAATGATTGTAATATTTTTATTTGTGAATGAAGAGTTGTTCCTTTTGGTTCATTTGATTTCGTGTTTTTTTTTTATATCGTGTTTGATAACTACAAGGTATTAGGTTTCACTTCATCTTGGGTTTCCAGATTATTAAATTTCATTGTTTTTTTTTTGTCTGGAAATGAGTGACAGCTAATGAAAAAGGCTCAGTGGGGCCACTAGCGGATAATTACTTATATGTATGAATTTTTAGCTATATCTATCCAAAGAGGGCCTAAATTCTCACTTAAGATATGATATGGTGATCAAGCAATTGGATGTGTGATTTCTCTACTCGGATTTTACTTCTCCCTTGTGTCATCACTCAGATATTTCACTCTTATGAGGTTTTTTAGGCTAGATGCTCACAGGATATGTATTAGGTACTCTAACCTAGGTCTTAGAAAAATACTGCCAAGTAAAATCAAAGATATTCATGCAAGTTGTTCATTAAAAGATGTAATGACTATTACCTACATATTAATCTAAATTTCAAAAATTAAATCCTAATTCAAGTACTACGTTCGATTTCTAAACTAATATTATCATGGAGAAGGGAACAATACCATTATCACTAAGTGTATGGTATAAACTATTTTTATGATTTTATACTTTTTATACGACAAATAATACATAATATACAACCTAATATGTGCTAAAACATTTACAACATGTTTATATACCACCCCCAAACAGAATTATGCTTTGTCCCCAAAGTATTGAATGAAAATAAAGGATAGAGAGTACCATAGAAACATGCTTGTAAATGGGAGCACCTAAAAAAGAAGGTTAATCTATACTAATATTAAGAAATGAAAACATACGCAACTCCTATATGAGTTCCATGAAATAAGAAATATAGCTTAGGACATAAGCGAACTCTAACATAAATGGGCAACAGTGATTAGAGACAGCTTGGAGGAAGTTGTAGCAGCAGCGCATGGTATTTCTGATTACAATACTATAACACTAGTGGAATTGCAAGGCCTTGAGCAAGGAATCAAGTTGGCTGGATGGCATGGCATGAGTAGGATTGAGGCACAGACGAATTTAGAGAATGTGGTGAATTTTTTTAGCAAGGACAAGTACCCATGGCGCGCAAAGAAACTGATAAAGTGATAGGGTTATATACTAAAAGCATTACTTTTGTATTAATACTAATTCTTTATATTTTGAATGAGAATCATATGTGCAAATGTTATGCATATTATATATGTTATTAGTTATATGCATGCGTCTAATACTTTATGTTGTAGATGATATGGTGTGTGGTGACACACAGAAGATCATATCATCATTACCTAGATGGATTTGGACAAACCATTGGTACGGTTGTAGTATAATCTGGTATTAGTCTATCTTGACTACAGGATTACACTAGTACATTTTGTATGTATTGAACAGGACCAAGTGAGGTTGTTTCTCTTTATACTGACTATATAAGAGAACAAACAACTCTATTATTATGGATGCTTGTCCTCTTAATCCGGATATAATAACGGGCACTTACGTACGTGCATTGTATATTGCTTTAAATCATCAATGAGTGAGATTCATTTGTGAATCAACAAACTCGATGGATTGGGTAATGACATTGTATGTAAGGTGTGCTGTTAATTATAGAAGGAATCTGTGACCCGCAGGAAGTCGGGTTGATTATGTCCCCTTGAGGAGCTCATAAGGATTGTCATGTAAACCCTGCATGTGGATTTAATTCGACATGACAATGAGGTTGAGTGGTACTACTCAAGGACATAAGAAGTTGATTAATGTAGATGTCAGTAACTTGACTTAATCAACTGGCATTCGATATCTTAAACACAGGGAGATCAACAAGCATATAATATGTAGCCCATAAACGTAACACGTAATTTGGCATTAGGGCGGTAGTGCAACAATGGCCTTTAGTGGAATAAGCCATTTGTTGACCGACTTGGGCCGTGTGTTCAGGGCAAACATGGGAAGCCTAAGCCCGTCAGGAGGCCCAACCCTAATTTCTCCTCATGGTCCCTGTTGTAGCCTATAAATAGAAACCTCTTTCTCTGGCCGTTTTTACCAAGGTTTTTGCTCAAGAAAAGTAGATCCAAAATCGGTTCCAAATTTTGTGACTGAGAAAGGCCAAGAGAGAAAGAAGAGGGTGGTAGATCGTTGCCCACACAACGTCCATTATAAGGATAGGAATACAACAGAAGATCAAGAGGTTACTGATTCATAGATCTTGGATTCTCAGAGTTATCTTAGATGATCTAAAGGTATGAATTCCTAAACCAAACTGTGAACACCTTTATTCCGCTGCGCATGGTGTTTCGCGGTTCGTAAATCATTCGGTGAAACCATAATGGTTCCTACATAAAGAACATACAAGTTATGAAAGTAGGATTTGATTATTTTTCTTTAGTACATGTGTATAGGGAAACAAATGAACTAGCAGATGCACTAGCTACTAACGTACCTAATGCAAGCTTCTTTGAAATGATACCTAGTTTATTTGCAAAGGATGTAAGGAAAATTGCATATGATGATGCAATGGGAAAAGAATATGTACGAATGTAATCACAAGTTTTTTATTAATAAAAATGGGTAGGGGACCTCTCTAAAAACCTAAACTTCGATAAAAAAACAAGGGTTAGTTAGACTTACTGATTGCAAGATCCAACGACTACGAGATAATTATTTTTTTTTAGAAGAAGAAATCTAATCGTTGGATCTTGCAATTGGGGGGGGGGTATCACTAATATTTTTGAAAATGGGGGTAAGTCTAACTAACCCAAATAAAAAACATAAATAAAATAATACCATACGTTCACAAATCAACCATGCGCATATCGTGGCTCCTGTAGGATTAGCTTTCGAAATTCCGCGAAATAGTGAAAGTTAACGAAATTATGGTACCTAATTACATTATGCATGCCAATTAAATCAATAAGGCCCATGGGCTCTATATTTTGAAATTTGTATATGTTGTTTTAATACGTGAACGTACAATGTGCTAAAATTAAATATACCACCCCCAAACAATTTGGGAGAACGGGGTTCATGAAATAATTCAATAACACAATTAAATTACGTAACTAACTAACCTATAATTTAATAGCATAATTTAATAGACTTAACTGGATTAAACATGAAAGGCAAAGGGTGACAAATTTTTTTGAAATGAAGGACCAAAATACGCCACCCCCAAACAAAATTTGAAACTCTTTTTTAAGTTTGAAAATTTTTGTGACCTATACTCTACTAAGGTGGTATGTTACAAAAAATTATATAGGTATTTTAAAGTCAGATTCTCTAGACTTACTAATATTTGTTTATGTTTTTAAATTTTTTTAAATTTTTATATGTTTTATTTTTGGAAAAACAAAATTACGATGAAAAAATAAAAATGGAACTCATGGTGTACTCCCATAATATAATATTGGAATGGAGTACACCGAAGAGTACTATGAGTCTTTTATACTCAGATACTCGAGACTTTATGTGGGGTCGTTTTAAGTCAAATTCCCCAAGACTGTGCACAGCCCCAAACAAGCAAGAAACTGGGGTGGCACAAGATGGATTATGTGTGGTCAACTATAAACTTATAGTCAATAGAGTTGGGGATCTAGCCATAAAAACATGATATTAAATGCACCCCCAAACAGAATGAATTGAAGTGGTATAATTGGAAGTAATCATATAAAAGAATGAATGAAAACTTATGCAACCTATCAAAGAACATATGCAAACCATCATGTTGTAGCTGTTTTAAAAAGTTAGAATGACCCAAAAGATGAACTAGTAATACTTTAGGTGAGAAAGGAATGATGTATGGATCATGATGTCTTTTATGAGGCTCAGATGATGAAAAATAAGACAAACTAGGTTTCTCACTACACTCAGTCAAAGCTTGGCTCTTAACTACCGGAATGGTGTACTCATGGGTTTGTGGTCTAGGCAAAATCTTTTCATTATGAGGGTTGAAAAAATTATAGAGAATCTTTGAGGCAAAAGGTTCCAGTACAAATTTGAGGTTTTGTTGAAATGGACGATGAAGTGGAGCAATGGTGGTGGTAGATGGTTGGATTTTGGGAGGTGGTAACTCAGGTGGATGGTGGTGGGTTGGTGGTTCATCAGTTGGTGGATCGTCACATGCTCTTAGAAACTCGTCGAATTTCTCATCTCGGTTGTTCACATCCACATAATACAATTGTGGTATTCATCTGCATCTTTGAGGAATTCATCTATCTCATCCATTGTGAGATTGAATCCATCTGCCAAACTTAATTGAGATTCACATTGCACGAAAGAAGTTACTTCCTTTAATTCTTGCACATTAACTTGTTCATGCCTTAGATTATAATTGTTAATTTCTATTTCGTCACTCTCATCTTCTAAAATAATATAAGGTTCCTCAATGGCATAGTTCGAATTTATTGAGTGGTCATCCAAAATATGTCCTAAAGAGTCATCTTCAAGAATTTCCTCATCCAGGTAGGGTGTGGAGTCAATACAATGGTTAATGGGAGGGTCATATGAAGGTAATGGGAATAGGGAGGGTAATGGTAATGGTAATGGGAGGGTCATGTTAATATGAGGGTCATGTGAAGGTAATGGGAGGTTCATGAAATTTAGGGTAGGTCTTAACTAGGTCGAATGGTTTGGTTATGGGAATAGGTTATTCTATTTGGGTGTCGATCTCTGGCAAAGTTGAAAGTTTTGTGTTAGGTGAGGGGGTCATGTAAATCATCTGGGCTAGATTTTGAAGCATAGTTTGTGTAAGGGAGATTTCCCATCATTGGATAGATAGATGACACGTGTATAGGAAATAACTCAGGACTATAGATATCCAGAATGAGACGAGGACCATCGGATCAGTTTTGCGGATAAGTGATCTCGTGTTTAGCACGAGTGTTTAGTAGGCATGTGCCAGGTACGTGACTGACCGCCTCTAAGCATAACAATTCTCCAAGTTGTTAGGAACTGATATAGACATTGTTAGGAACTGATATGGATAGTTCCTGAACTGAAGGAAACTAAAGAGGGCGATCTTTGATGATAAGGAAGGAATCGTAATGACATATCTTAAGAGTTACCTTTTAGATATAATCTTCCCATATACGATGGGACATTATGATCAACAAGGAAACCTACCTCTAACAAGATATGGTCTAGATTCATACTTTCATAAGAAGAGGATTCCTAATAGGAAGGCAGAGTCCAAAGATGGAAGGGAACTCACAAGCGGTGAGGTTCGCCCTAACCCTAGGACTCTCAAAGATCTTCCTATATAAACCATAGGAATTCGCTCTTAGGAACTATGCAAAATAGGGTTTGATTCTCCTAAATAAACAAAGAGATATGTAGACGGTTCAACCCTGAACTCACAATCATCTCATCCCTTCTCTACTCAATAAAAGCTTCTATCTAGATCACAAGGCACAGAGGAAGATCAGGGGATACTCGGAAACTCCCCTACATCTTGTGGCGCCATCTGTGGGGACGAAAGTAGGTAAACATTTGTTCCAAATGATTGATTTAGTTTAAAAACTCTTACCATTGTGATGGCAGGAGCAAAGAAAACAAAGGGTGGCGCTACCACGGGCAATGTTGCTGTGAGAGAAGAAGAGCACGAGATACCTGAAGGGGGGGGGGAGAATGTCGGTCACCATGATGTGAATATTCCCCTCCAAAGACTTATGAGCAGCACCGATGGACTAGCTGCTCCAGGTGCAGGCCTCAGGAATAACGCTCAAGAGGAGCGTCAAGATGGTGAGAATGCTGTCCTTACTAACCCAGAGTCTATTCAGGCAAGCCAGGCAGTACAGGCTCTGGAATATCAAAGAAGTAATCTTGAATGTGGATTACAAATGCTAAGGCATTTGTATCAATCTGACACAGGGAAGGAGCCACTCATCAATCTCGGTGATGACGACCTTCCAGAAGGTGGTCGTGTAAGGAACCCAAGGTGTGGGGGGCCAGTTCGTCGCGAGACATCTAAGTCGGAATATAGTAACTCAGATGAGCCCCTCGGATACAACATCTGAACCAGAGTTAACTGACCAAAATCGTGATGTTGACCCTCGACACCGAAAAAGAGCTCATATCAAGAAGCATTCTACTAAAGAAACTGCATGGGAAACTGAGAAGAATGACCTAATCCATCAGATGCATCGGATGACAGCATGGGAAACTGAGAAGAATGACCTAATCCATCAGATGCATCGGATGACAGGCAAGGAAAGAAAAATGCAAGACTCCCTTGTTCAATCCACCATAATGGGGGCATGCAGATCTCCTTTTGCATCTCGGATAATGAGAAAGCCTTACCCCTGCGGTTACTGACAACGGAATTTTAGTGTCTTCAATAGCAAGTCAGATCCGGTGGATCACGTATTCAGATATCGAGCAACTATGGGACAATATGAAAGGTATGACCACGTCATGTGTCAAGAGTTCAAAGCTTCCCTATCTGGATCTACACTCCAGTGGTACCACATGTTACCTGAGCGGCAGATCAGGTCCTCAGAAGAAATGTTTAGGACCTTCATAGACAGGTACTCATGCAACAAGCACCAACCAAAGCGGATTGACGTATTGTTCAACATCAAGAAAAAATAGGGAGATCAGGAAATTTCAATCCAGATAGAAACATTGAGGTCCTACATGCAACGATTCGTGGAAATTTCAATCCAGATAGAGTCTTGCGACGAATAGACCGCCGTAATAGCTTTCAAACAAGGGTTGGATGAAAACAATGCCTTATTCGGATCCCTCTCTAGGAAACCACCCCGTGATTTGGAGGAACTCCTAGATAAGGTTGAGACTCATGCGGGGTGGGAGGAGGATGTCCTGAACAGACGTCAGGAAGCAAAGAAAGTTAATCGGACAGCTCCTGTGGCCCCTCGAGAAGGGAACTCTTCCTCTCAAAAACTAAAGAGCTGAATCCCCATCAAAGGGACAAATGCCCAGAGGACAGTACCAGAATGTAGCCAATAGTGCAGATGGAAAACCACAAAAGAAGCCACGTGTGGAAGGAGCTAAAGAAGCTATTCCCTCGATGGACAGAAACTTCGCCCCTCTGAACAAAATGCCAGATGAGGTTCTAGCTCGATCAAGAATCAGAGTTAGCTAAAATGGCCAGCTCCGCTTATGCCAGGCTCCCTGGGTACCAGAGACCAAAGGACCTACTACAAGTTCCATAAGAGTAAGGGTCACAGTACCAGAGCCTGCAGGACCCTAAAAAATGAACTACATAATCTAATTGAAAGGGGGTATTTGAAGTAGTTTGTAGCACACAAATAAGCGAACGCAATACAGATTGAGGATATCAGCACGTCAATTCAGGATCCCCTAGGTACTAGACTGTTCAAAGGTCGACTCCAGATAAATATGATTTTAGGAAAGGCAAGCAAACGAAGTGGGTAGGTCACTGAAAAGGGTGTGTGATATCAAATGCGCATCGCCAAGCAAATGAGGATCATGAATAGCGAATTGACTACGACTGTTAAAGTCAATGTGGTACCCCACAAAGATCCATTTATCTTTTTCATTGAGGCTGACTATTTTAGCATCCAGAGCCCACATGAGGATGCACTTGTTCTGACACTCCCTTTTGGATATTATGATTTGCATCGCATATTGGTTGATCCAGGCAGCTCAGCAGATGTGTTATACTACGACGCATTCAAAAAACTACAGATTCTTGATTCTGAGATGGTCACCACCAAGTCCAACCTATATGGATTCAGCGGGGACAAAGCTCTAACAGTTGGGGAGATCCAACTATCCGTAGCTACTGGTCCGGTAACTCTCATTATAAATTTTGTTGTGGTAAAAGCTAACACACCCTACCATATGATCTTGGACAGGACCTGGCTGCACAGACTCCGCGCTGTTCCCATCACCTATCACCAATGTCAGAAGTTCCCGCATAATGGGAAAATTGAGACAATCAGAGGAGATTAGGTGGCTGCCAAAGCATGCTACGCTATGGTGACAAAGTAGTCCCCACTCCCTTTTGAACCAATGAAGGTAGGGCAACCCGCCAAATAGCAATTATAGTTGGATTCACCTCTCCTGGACCTGGTCCCAAGAGATAGGGAGGATCCCCCCTCACTGGAGCCGTTAGAGGAAGTGGAAATTGTGGGAGGCAGCTCGCCAAAAACCACTTTCATCAGCACCTTGTTAAGTTCTGAAGAGTGTCAGGCTTTAATACACTTCGAGAACACAAAGACGTGTTTGCTTGGTCATTCGAAGAAATGCCAGGAATTGACCCCCATGTGGCATGCTAATGGCTCAATGTCCGTATTGATACAGTAGTAGGCAAGCTGAAACCGAGAAAGGTAGGTGCTGACAGACCCAAAGTGGTAAAAGCCGAAGTTGAAACAAATAAAGGCAGCTAATTTTGTCAGGGAAATCAATTTCCCCACCTGGATTTTTAATATTGTCCCTGTACGTAAGAAGAATGGGTCATGGAGAATATGTATCGACTTCACGGATCTAAACCGCATGAGTCTAAAAGACAGTTACCTTCTACCGCGAATTGACAAATTGGTAGATGCAACGGCTGGACATGAACTATTATTTTTCACAGATGGGTCATCTGGTTACAACCAAATCCCATTGCATGAGGAATACCACAAGCATGCAAGTTTCACAACCAAGGATGGCCTGTACTGTTATCCGGTCATGCCATTCGGACTGAAAAATAAGGGAGCCACGTACCAATGTTTGGTAAACAAAATGTTTAAAGGATTGATAGGCGACATTGTGGAGGTGTATGTAGATGATCTCTTGATCAAGAGCCTGATACAGGGAGATAATCTCTCCCACTTGAAACGTGCATTTGACATTCTCCGAGAGTATCACATGAAACTCAACCTTGCGAAATGTGCTTTTGCTGTCTCATCAGGGAAGCTTTTAGGGTATCTAGTTACTAAGCGAGGAATCGAGGCAAACCTAGATCAGATCTAGGCCCTCATAGAAATGCCTTCACCTAAAAATATGAAAGAGGTTTAAAAAGTTACAGGCAGGTTAGCAGTTCTGAACAGGTTCATCTCCAAGAATTCAGATAAGTGCAAATCTCTATTTTAGTTACTGCGAAAGAATACCTCATTTTCATGGACGGAAGAATGCCAAAAAGCATTCGATCAGCTCAAACCGTACCTGGGGGCACCACCAATCCTTTCCAAACCATTTGAGGGAGAAGTTTTTGGTCTTTATCTCTGTTCATCTGACTATGGTATCGGTTTTCTATTGATACGTGTGGATGAAAAGAAGGTTGAAAAATCTATCTATTTCTTGAGTCGAACGCTCCTACCAGCAGAAACAAGATATCCTAAACTCGAAAGAGTCGCTTTAGCCCTTGTTTTTTCAGTAGAGAAATTACGACCGTACTTCTAGTCCCACACTATCAAGGTAATCATAGAATACCAGTTACGATCAGTTCTGGAAAGGCTGAACAGGTCAAGGGGGTTAGCTAAATTGTTCGTGCAACTGTCAGAGTATGATATTATCTACGTCCTATGAATCTTAGATAAGGGTTAGGCACTAGCAGAATTCTTAGGAGATTTCCCAATGACCTACACTGGGTACGACTCAACAACCCCCAGTTCAGATGATGGCATCTTGTCTGAATCTCCAAACACCGGTCCAGACCTATGGGAGTCGAGTTCCGGATGGTGACTGTTTGTGGATGGGTCATCAAATGACAGAGGTGCAGGAGTGGGAGCTGTGTTAGTTACTCCTGACAACATGCGACTGGAGAAATCCATCCGGCTAGGTTGGAACTCCTCTAACAATGAGGCAGAGTATGAGGCAACACTTGTTGGCTGATAAGAGCCCAAAACTGTAGTTTTAACCCTGTAACAGTCATACTTTTAGACCAATTATGTGAGTAATAATTAAGAGTTAATCTCGATTCACGTGTTTTATGCGTTTTCAGGGCTTCAAAGTCAATTATGTGCAGAAATGTGCCACTTTGATGAGATAAAGGAGAAATGGTTGGTTGCTAAGGAGTTCTGTGATTAAAGGCCAAGATTCAAGAAGACAAAGCCTTTCTAAAGCCCGGTCAAAGCTGAAAAATCAAAGTCAACGCGGCGTAAACAAGATTACACAAAAGTCGTGAGAACTTCCCGGGCGTATCTTTGGACTCAGACCTTGGAATTGGGTCTACCTTATGTCAAAACGACCAGCTCGAAAAGAACTTTCTAATGGTCCGAGCCTTGGCCCAATCAGAGGAGCAAAAGTGGACGAAAAGTCTATTGAAGCCAACTGTAGCTGAAAAGGCCTTTTTGGACTAAAACAATTGGGTTTTGGGCCTGATTCTCTGGCCCAAAACATGGCTCCAAGCCCATGCACGATTTTTGGATCTGAAACATATAAAAACAAAAGATTAGCTCTTGGTTAATAGTAGCTAGTTGGACCTAAAACTATAGATAATTCTAGATCTAGTTTTCATTAAATAAAATTAAGTTTAGTTCATTTCAATTCTTGTTTTAGATTAATCTTTAGAATCATTGTTCTTCATTAGTTTGATAAATAAAATAGCTAGTTTGTCAATTTCGATTTTTGTCATTTCAATTTATAGATCTAATTTTAATTCTTGTTGAGTATCATTTATGAGTGGTTAAATTAGATTGAAATATTGTTAGTTAAATTAGCCAAGTTAGAATTTTGGTATGATGTTTAGTTATAATTCAATGAGAAATAATGGTTTGATGAATCAAGGCTAAAACCTCCATTAGAGGGGTTGATGAAGCCTTGATGAAAACTTAGTTGTATAGTGTAGAGTCGTTGTAGAGTCTATTTCATTCTAGAAGGTCGTGTTTCACCATGAGAATGGGTGGACGACCTCACATGCTAGTTATAATTGGCAGAAATGCCATGCTAATTAGGGATTAGAACGAGCAATTCTTACCGTAAGAACGTAAGAATTGGATTACAACAGTCTATGCTAGGTGATTAAGTTGGATTCGAGGTGGATTCACTTCCCCTCTAATTCTTTATCTAGATTCACATTTCAGTATTCTGTAGTATTCCGTTATTCGTAACTTGTCAATTGAATCCACCCCGTAGTATAGAATTCCCCTCGTAAAACTCTCACTAGACTTATGATTGATTAGTTGACACGAAACCATCGCGCTAAAAGAACTAGGAGTGGAACGAATTTGTTACTCCACTCTATTTCGATAGAATTGAGAGTAGAAAACTTGATAGCAATTAGTAAAAATAAAGTTTTAGTTTACTTACGTTTTGAGTTTCATCGTTCATTACGTAGGTAAACTATATATCTTTTTATGTTTATCAAATGGCACCGCTGCCGGGGATCGAACCCGAGTCACCCGCGTGACAGGCGGGAATACTCACCACTATATATCTTTTTATTAAGTTTACCTAAAACTATATATCCATTGTGCTGGCCTCACAATGGCTCTCGACCTGGGCCTAACACACCTCACAGTTTTTAGTGACTCACAGCTAGTTCTGTTTCAAGTTGATGGAGGATATGAAGTCAGAGACGAACGAATGGCCAAATACCTAGAACTGGTTAGGGGTCTTCAGAGCAAGTTTGAGAATATTCAGTTTTATCAGCTGCCTCGATCAGAAAATTGACACACAGATGCTTTGGCATATGTTGCCTCGATGTTGGGCAACAACGAGTCTCGTTCCATCCCTATAGAGTCCCAAGAGAAATCCAGCATCCAAACACTCACAGTTACAATAGTTTGTGTTATTCCAGCCATCACTCCAAATTAGATGGATCCATAAAAATCCTACCTCAAAGACGGGACACTGCCTGAGGATAAGAATGTAGCAAGGCGTCTTCTTGCAAAGATACAAAGATTCACCCTCATTGAAGATGATTTGTACAAAAAGTCCTTTCTGGGACCTCATCTTAGATGTCTCTCCCCAGACCTCGCTGAACAGGTTATGCGAGAGGTTCATGAAAGAATTTGTGGCAACCACACTGGGGGCATAACACTAGCTCTCAAGATCCTAAGGCAAGGTGACTTTTGGCTTTATATGCAAAAAGATGCACAGGTTTTTGCCTGCAAATGTGAAAAGTGTTAACAATATGCTCTGCTTATCCATTCTCCAGCAACAGAACTGAACCCATTGGCCAGCCCATGGCCATTTGCACAGTGGGGAACTGACATTGTAGGACCTGTACCGCCTGCTCCCTACAATGTCAGATTCTTACTGGTCGCAATGGATTAATTTACTAAGTGGATAGAAGCAGTTCTCCTTGTGTTCATTCGAGAACAGGACGTTAGAAAGTTCATTTAGAACAACATTATCTACAAGTTTGGCATACCCAAAGTTATCATCTCAGATAATGGGCAACAGTTCGCTGGAAGATTGGTCGATGAACTATATGAGGAGTTTCACATTACCTATCTGTTCTCAACTCCAAGGTATCCACAAGGCAATGGCCAGGCTAAAGCCTATAATAGGGTTATTTTGGATAACATGAAGCGTAAATTAGATGACACAAAATGTTTATGGGTCGAGGAAGTACCTAAGGTCCTATGGGCATACCGAACTTCTGAGTGGGAGCTAACTAGGAAGGACCATACATCATCAACAAGGTTAGTCAAACTGGTTTTTACTACCTACGTACTATTAAAGGTGACGTTCTTGTCAAACCATGGAACGCACAACACCTTCGCAAGTACTATCAGTAAATTGTTATTTCATGCTTTGTTATGCATTGTTTATTCTCTCTAGTCATCAATAAAGTTCTTCACCTTGCAATCAAATTTATTCCTTGCACGTTCTTTATTTGTTATCCACAATGGACTAAGCCTTTAGGGAATCGTTCTCTCACTATCTGTTCAAGAATATTGTATGCCAATTTGCTTTAGAACCAGTGATACTGAGTATAGGGAAGTTGAACTATATGCCATTTCCTTTCTCATCCCAATGCAGTTGGAACTGTACACCAGTTCTTTCAAACTGTGATTATCCTCGATTGGTTAAGCCTTTAGGGAATCTGACCACACTAACTATTTAGTAAACTATACGCCAGTTTGACTTGAAACAAGAGATAGTGTTCTTGAGAGCATGAACTGTATGCCAGTTCCTAGAGCTCTTAAAACATCAAACATAGGGGTTGCTGGGAAGATTTGGGTTGGATCCAGATCATAGCACGCAATCATTGGCCTGGAACTATATCAGCATGATAGCACTGAGGAAGTTTCCCCCACTGCTGTTTTGGTGATACCTTATTTATTTTTTAAATAAATAGGACCTGTCGTTATTAAACAAAATGTTGTGCTCATGGCACCAAGTTACTTTCGCAAAGACATATGTGTCTATTGCGATCGAACTTTCAGTTACAGTTAACTTGAATGGCTTCCATGATATCCCGATCAGATTCTGGTTATGCCTTATTTTAATCTGTTTAGCCTACTATGGTCACCTATTGTTGTTCCAAATGAACTTTGGGGGCATCAGGGGTAGAGTATGCATAGTAGTACATGTCATATAACATAAAATGCTTTTAATGTATGCACAAACTAGAAGAGCTGCAGATGAGCTCAGTAAGTAAATAGTATGCATGCATAAAATAGAAGAGTTGTAAAGATCAGTAAGTAAATAGTATGTGAGCTAGATAGCTCAATATTACGGACTCATACAATAATTATTTAAAAATAATTGTTTTCTAAATCATCAACTGAAAGGCTAAGTCTTTACTTAACCTATTAAGCAGGGCTAGAATCAAACTTTGGTTCACCATCAGTGCTTGCTACTGCACCATCGTCAAGAACTCCTGGTTCACTCTCAAAAACAGACTGTGTGGTTGGATTAGCTCGAACGTTTGAAGGTTGGATAGAACATTTACCTAAAGCTGGCACTAGCAAAAAAGGAAGCTGAACGGGAAGCATGTCATCATCAGTGTCTTCTTCAGAAGATGAGGAGGCATCAGGCATAAGTTCATTCTGAATAGCTGTGATACTGGTGCTTAGATCAAGAAATAAGATGAAAGGGTTGGTCACCCGCCCCTGATCATCCAACTGAGAAACATACCCAGTAGCCTCAATAGCCTCCTCAAACTTAACTTGTTTGGCTGCATTGAAGGACTCTTCCGAAACATCAAACACTCTCAAAGCAAAACGAATGGCATTTTCAGTTGACCTCTTCTTCACCTCCTTCACCACTTGGGAATAAAACTAAGAGGTCTTCGCCAAGAGGTCACCAACCTTCTTATCAGAGCGAAGACACTTCTCTTTTAGAGCCCTCTCATAGCCTGACATGACGTCATTTGAATGGGCAATGGCTTGGCCAACCATCTCGGTGTTCCTACAGTGAAGTTCCCCTTGGACTTAGTCATGCTTTGCTTGCAGGGTGGTGAAGTGGGAGCGCAGTTCCAAGAACTTCACTTTCCAAGAGACAGCATCAGCAGCTCCTTTTTGGGCTTTTTCCAGAGAGCTCCGGAGGTTGGAGATAGTGTCTCTCATATTCTTAAAGCCAGTATCAGACTTTTTCTCTTTCGCCAAGAGCTAGTCAACCTGGATCTGCAGCTCTTCAATTCTTTTCTCAGTAGCCTTTTTCGCCCAGACCAGCTCACCAGTAACCATGTCGCCAGTGGCTGTACTGACTGAGGCCGCAAAGATTGGTTCTTTTATGGTCAAAAAGTTATTCACTAACTAGAAAAGGACTAGCATTTCACCCGGCCATGCTGGGATTGTTTCATTGTACGCTTTAAATGTTTGGGTTTACCTGTATTTTGGGCTTAATTTTTATAAAATTATTAGAGTCAACTATACTTAATTGGCTTAGTCCATTTTGGCGACATGGGATGTAAAAAATGGGAAGAAAAATAGTGAGATGGAATAACTCAAAGCTGAATCAAAATTGAAAATTTCTAAATAAAATAGAATGCAACAGACAAAGAATTCGCCCAAACAAAATTTTGGTGTGTACGTATGAAAATGAGAATCATGTATGCATGAAAATCATATGGTCTGTAGCCTAACCTGACGTCCATAGAATGGACCCCATTTGATAACATAAAGAAAGAATGGTTAATAAAGCAAAAAAGTACATACATGATTTTAAGAACACTATAGATTGCTGTCACTTGACTAAAGAAAATATATATGCGAATGAATAAATAGTTTGCTCTCATTACACTTGATACCATGGCATCAGGATCTCCCCATATCCAAAGAAAAGCATCTAATCAACTTCAAATATTTCTAAGTGAGGCTAGCTAGCAGCTACTAACCATATACCCCAGCCATCCGACCTCAAACATGGAGAAAGAAAATGGTGTCTCCACTTCAGTTGTTGCCAACGTCTTGCTTACATTTGTAATCACCTTTTTCATAGGTATGTGAACCAAGTCATTATATTACAGCTATATTTAGTTACAAATTTTGTCTGTGCCCCTAATATAATTGGCTTCTTTACTGCCTTAGGCGTGCAAGGAACCATTGGTGTGAACTATGGTACAGTAGTAAACGATCTTCCTCCAGTAGAAGAAGTTGCACACTTTCTCCTCCAAAAAACCATTATAAATTGTGTTAGGCTATTCGATGCCAACCCCTCAACGTTAAGAGCATTTGCACACAATGGCATTGAAGTAACCATCATTGTACCTAATGAACAAATACCTGACCTTGCCAAGCTCTCCTTTGCTCAGCAGTAGATTAGTACTCGTGTGCTTCCTTACACTCCAGCAATAAATATTGTTCGCATCTTAGTAGGTAATGAGGTCTTATCAACGGCGAACAGATTACTACTAGTAAGCCTTCTTCCAGCTATGCGAAACCTCCACACTGCCCTTGTTGGCATGTCTCTTGACCGTCAAATCAAAGTGTCCACACCACATTCATTTGGCATATTATCCTCCTCTAGTACCCCTTCAACTGGAAAGTTCCGAAAAGGCTATGATACTATTGTGTTAAAGCCATTGCTTAGCTTCCTAAGAGCCACCAGTTCTCCTTTCATCATAAATCCATATCCATTCTTTGGTTGCTCAGCTGACACACATGATTATGCTCTATTTAGACCCAATACAGCATTGAAGCTCCTTGGCTTCTCGGATTTGGCGATTGTTATTGTTGAAACTGGTAAGAATAACTCAAAATTTAAAGTGCAGCACACACAAAATTCTCTTTTCAATGGAAAATGATTCACATCCATTACCCAAAACAATTCATACAAAAAGAAATCTCTAACCAAAAAATACAATAAGAATAACTCAAAATTTAATATAGATCTCAATATATTCCTTGAAAAAAATAGTGAAAAATAGATTACTAAAAAAAACTTACGAATCAATGGACTGGCGAATTGCTTCCTCTTCCTTCGTCAATAAGAGAACTCTTCATTTTGTTGAGGTTGAGAACTCGTGGGTTTTGGATTTTGGGTGTTTTTATTTATTTGGTTAATAGTAGTCCAAGGTATTTTGGGTTTTTAGGATTCCTAGTTGAAGTCGAAGAGGTTTTTTTTTAAGATTAAAATTTTGTGTTTGAATGATTCGTAGTTATTGCAAATTGGTTTAGAGATTAGGCGTGTGATTGTTTTGTTCTTATAATATGTATCTCGAGAACATCTAGAGAATCTCGAGCAAATCCAACGACAGATGTAATTTGTATCTAATCCCTTGATATGGTCATGTGTTCGGGCAAAGCTAAACTCATAATGCATAACAGTCCAATTGCAGATTGTATCTTAATCCCTTACTATGGATGAATATATGATAATAGCAAGTACAATATTCAAACCATAAAAACCATGAACATTGGGATTGTATTTCTAATTATAACGAAGAAAAATATAAATGATTTTCAGTTGATCCCTAAAAGCCTTGAAGAACTTGAAACACTGAACAACAGACATTCATGCTGCCATATTTCAATGTCTGGAAAAAGCTTGAGGAAGTCAAGAGGAACGTAGGTAACTAGTTAATAAAGTGTACCTTTTACTGCATCAAAGTTTTTCCACAGTGATACGTTTGTTGCGATATGGGAAACAGTTGGTACAAACAGTAGTGTTTTCACTTTGTATTTTGGTGGTTTTTGTGTAGCAGTCTGTGAACTCTTAGTAGTGGTTAAAAAAGTGAAAGGGCAACTTCAAAAATCGGACCCCCAGTTAGCAAACAAACATACCAAAATCGGTACTCACATGTTTTATTCCACAATCAGACGTCGGACCCACTTTTGGGGCTCACATAAATTCTCATATTTGACCTTTAGTGATTATGTAAATTGTCTATGTAGTCCCTTAAATTAAAAACCAAAAAATATTTGAAAATTAAAGTGAAATCACCCATTTAACCTATAGGAACTGAAATTCCCATTGTACCCCTACATGACACCTCACTTCCATGCATTAAATGCATGTGAGAGATTCCCTAGTTCTGACTTTGGATTTAACCTAGTATTTGAAAATTCAACCTAGTATCTGGTTTGTTCTTCTCTAGTTCTTCTCAATTACTATTTGCACGCGTCCCAATGGCAACTTATCTTCTTCCTCAAAAGTTCAAAAAGTTTTCCTCCAACTAGATCTTTTGGATTTGAAGCTTGTTCACAAGGTGTGCTTTAAATTCTGAAATTCTAAATCTATTATTCTTTATTCTTTGTGATTCATAGCCTCATTAATGAGGTATTGGGTCATTAATGTGGGTCATTAATCTCAAGGTATAACTACATGTCCTCCACTTTACTCATTCTCTCTCTAGCATTATAAGCTTATGTTAGTCATTCATGGCACAAACTGTGTTAGTCATTCATGGCATGAACTTATACTCTGAAGACACTTTAGTGGTTCCACTTTAGAGTAACCTATTGCTTATTTAATTTTTGAGTGTTTTAGAAGTAAAGATCCAAACTTTAACTCAAGTTTCCATATTAGAGTTGTTTTAACTTTAAAAGTTTACATCAGCTCTATATAACCCTCTGAAGACACTGATGCTCTAGTTCTGTACAGATGATGCTCTAGGGCTCAACATTTCTCCTAAAGTTGTGCTCGTCATGAGTATTGCACTCAATCAGTAATGGTAGTGAACTACTACTGTGGATTTTCTAAATATCTAGTTTAGTTCTGACGTTGTAACAAACAGTAGCATCTGCTACTAGGGATTGCGATTAGGTAGGAAGGCACATTCAGTTTGGATACAACCATCTCAATGTATACCTAAGTAGATGGTTTATGTCCATGCCATTCCACACATCTCCGTTGATTTTTGCTGTTCTACTCGGACCTACTATTAGGACTCGTCTCTATATAACAGTTAGACAACATTATACTAAACTTCGAGAAACATTATCTCTGTGTTGAACAATAAGATAAATCATGTTTGATTGGCTTTAGTAGTGACTAAAATGGGAGCAGACGAGAAAGGGCTTTTCATATGTAAGTTTGGGGGCAAAGTCAAAACTCTTGAAAGTAGGGTCGTGACTTACTTATGATAGGGTTATATACTAAAAGCATTACTTTTTTAATAACTATAATTCTTTATATTTTGAATGAGAATCATATGTGCAAATGTTATGCATATTATATATGTTATTAGTTATATGCATCTGTCTAATACTTTATGTTGTAGATGATATGGTGTGTGGTGACACACAGAAGATCATATCATCAATACCTTATAAAGTATAAGTAAACGTTCACAACCTAGATGGATTTGGAGAAACCATTGGTACGGTTGTAGTATAATCTGGTATTAGTCTATCTTGACTATAGGATTACACTAGTACACTTTGTGTGTATTGAACAGGACCAAGTGAGGTTGTTTCTCTTTATACTGACTATATAAGAGAACAAATGTCTCTGTTATTTATGGAAGTTTGTCCTCTTAATCCAAATATAATAGCGGGCACTTACATGCATTGTACATTGCTTTAAATCATCAATGAGTAAGATTCATTTGTGAATCAACAAACTCGATGGATTAGGTAATAACATTGTATGTAAGGTGTGCTGTTGATTATAGAAGGAATCCATATCCTGCAAGAAGTCAGGCTGATGATGTCCCCTTGAGGAGTTCATAAGGATTGTCATGTAAACCTTACAGGTGGATTTGATCCGACATGACAATGAGGTTGAGTGGTACTACTCAAGGACATAGAAGTTGATTAATGTAGTTGTCAGTAACTTGACTTAATCAACGGGCATTCGATATCTTAAACACAGGGAGATCAACGAGCATATAATATGGAGCCCATAAACGCTGACACGTAATTTGGGATTAGGGCGGTAGTGCAACAATGGCCTTTAGTGGAATAAGCCATTTGTTGACAGACTTCAGTTGTGTGTTCTGGGCGAACATGGTAATCCCAAGCCCGTCAGGAGGCCCAACCCTAATTTCTCCTCATGGTCCCTATTGTAGCCTATAAAAGGAAACCTCTTTCTCTGGCCATTTTCTTATCAGACATCACTCAAGCAAAAACAGATCCAATTCGGTTCTAAACTTGTGAAGAAAAGGAGGGCAATAGAGAAAGAAGAGGTTGGAAGATCGTTGCCAACAAAATGTCCACTCGGTGCATAGGAATACAACAGAAGATCAAGAGGTTGCTGATTCTGGATTCTCAGAGTTATCACAGCTGATCTACAGGTATGCTTTCCAATCAAAATCGTGAACACCATTAATTCCGCTGCGCGTGGGTGTCACGGTTTGTAGAAATTTACATTCTGAAATAACGGTTCCTACAACTTAGGTGGATCAACAAAACTTAGGTGTTGTTGTATGAAGTCAAGTTTTTGAGAATTCATTGGCTTTCTGGAAAAAGTAACGAAGATAAAGCCACTACGATTTAGCTACCTACTCTCTAGACACGTTTGCACAATTGATGAGGAGGAAGATTACAAGGAGATGATGGATGCACATAGAATGAAAACCTGTGGAGAAGATAGTGTCTTGATTTTCAGAAAGGAGAATGAAGATTTGATGGAGGAGGATGTCCCACTATCATGCTCATCACCTGTTTATGATAATCGGTTAAAAGAAGGTAAGCTTGCAATTTCATTGCGCGTTATTGAACGGATAATTTCCAAACTAATAATGTCGATTGAGTAAATCACTTTGCAGATATTCTTGAACCATCTGAACTACCTGAAGCCCAATTGGACAAACCATCTCAAGTGTCGGACACTGATTTAGGTGAGTCATCCCACTTACCCGTTACGAAAGAAGTTGATGGTAAGTAAGCTTTGGTTGTTATTGGTACTGAAGTATATCTTATTGAGCTCCCATGCTTTCTCTTAAACGGACTATCCGTTAACAAACATGGTGTCGTTGACAGCTTATTTAGTGTTTTGAACAACTTGTTCATTTACGCATAGTACATGGTCATGGGAAAGACACTAAATAAGCTATACACAACAGTATATAGCTGCATCACGACACTATATAACAAGTCCGTAAATGGTTAATCCATTTAAGAGAATTAACAAGTCCGTCAAGACACTAAATAGTTTGCGGTATACTATTGACACGTTTAGGAAACGAACTTGTGCAATGACTAAGTTGTTGTGTAGTTAGCATTGTGGGAAATGATAGGCTTCAAACTCAGTTTAGAGAAACGTCCCGTGTACCATATACATATGGGGATAAGTGCGTTATTGTGACTGTAAAAAAGTATGTAAAATGGCAATAAACTCACTGACTGTGATGCTCCCAGATGTTACCGAAGTTTCTAGAGTGCCCAAAACCTTCTTTGCCGAAGCCACCCAGTACGTGGCTGACAATTGTACTAGAGTAGACGTTGAACCTTCTCCGCACGTGGCCGAAATCAACAAATCTGAACTTCCCAGAAGGTGTTATACAACAACGTTGAGAAGTTATGGCTATGGTGGTAAGTGCGTTATTCTGGTTTCTGGCAGTTTTTTTTACCTGTAGAAGAGGAGACTAGAGAGGAACTTTAAAGCATGGCAGGATAGTATCTTAGGTTTCCTGAATCAGTATACATGTTCTGTCAGAAGTACAATATAAGTGTTACACAACACTATGTAAGAGTTATTAAACACTAGTTTATAGTACACTATTGACACATTTAGGAACTAACTTATGCAATGAATAAATTGTTGTGCAGTTAGCATTGTTGGAGGTGAGAAGCTTCAAACTCAGTTTGGAAAAGCATCCTGTGTAGCAAATACTTATGGGGGTAAGTGAGTTATTGAGGACTGCGGCTTTATTTTGACTGTAAAACAGGTGTGTAAAATGGCACTAAACTCGCTGATTGTGATGCTTCCAGATGGTACTGAAGTTTCAAGAGTGCCCGAAATGTTCCTTGCAGAGTCTACCCAGTACGGGCCTGACAATTGTACTGTAGTAGATGTTGAACCTTCTTATCACTTGCCTGAAACAAACTTATCTAAACTTCCCAGACGATGCCATACAACGACCTTCACACCTGACCAAGTTCCGAGTAGTCTGAGGCTAATTATCCTCGATATCCCAACAGACAGAGTTACTTTAACTGGTTTCGGTAGCCAGTGTGCTCCCTTAGAACTGCACAATGAGTCTGAAGTGGAAGGTCATGTGTCGGGAGGTCTAGGAGAAAGGAGAATGACTCGTGTCAGCTTTACTTCCCTTTTAGAGGAAGTGGAGAGTTGTAAGGATAGAGATCTGGGTGGAAATATTAGGATGATAATATTGACACGTCTAGTATGTGTGAAGACAGTGCTCCTTTGTTTGGGGGTGATAGTCCAAGTGATAACCCAATTGATGAGTCTAGTGGGGCTGACCTTGAAAATTATGTTCAAATGACATGTGGAGATAGAAGTAGAGTTACTGGTGGAGCAGCGGGTGCACAAAATAGTAGTTATGGTGCTGTGAGATGTTCGTACAATTACTGTGGAATATTATACCAACACGACCTCAGAACTCCACACACCGGTCCTGGAATGTGCCCATTTGGTCCAATATTTCGTCCACTGTCAAGACAAAAATTATAATAGTGGAGGTAATACTTACAATGACATATCTTATAGATCAAGTGGTGTTTTACCAACATCTGGAAGTGGTGGTGGTGGTGGTGATAGGGAAGACAGCAAGGGACATAGTAAGCAAGGCTCCCAATGGTACAAAAAGCCTGCGGTCGAGGACGGGCATGTTGGCGATGATGGTCCAAGTGATAATGAGTTCAGAGATAGTGATGATGAGTTTAGTGATAGTGATGGCCTAATTGATGAGTCAGGTGGTTTTTCCCTTAATAACAAGTCTGTTGATAATAATTTTCAAATGACAGGTGGTTTTGACCTTAATAATAATAGGTCTATTGATAATAATGTTCAAATGGCAGGTGTAGATGGCAGCGGAGTAACTGGTGACTCGATGGGTGCAGAAAATAGTGGTCATCGGGCGGCGAGATGTTCAACGAATTATGGTACAATATTATATGAACATGACCTCGGAACTCCGCACACCGGTCCTGGAATGTGCCCGTTTCTTCCAGTATTTCCTCCACTCTGTGGTGCGCAGCATTATAATGCTGACTGTAGTACTGAAAATCACACCCCTGATGCACCACCGGGTGTTGCACCAGCATTTGGAAGTGCAGCTGCTGACAGGGTAGGATCCCAATGCATGCAAAATAACAGGAGCAGTACTGAACGACTTTCCCTCTTAAAGAAAAGAAAGGAGAAATCCCAACGCTACAAAAAGTCTGTGGTAGAGGATGGGTGTCTTGAAGATGCGATTCTAACAGAATTGGAGGCTCTCAAAATAAATACACTCACTTTGGGGATGGTGCTTCCTGAAAGGTGGTTGTTTACATCCCACATGAAGACTTACGCTATTAAAAACAACTTTGAACTAGCAAAAATAAGGACGGACCATGAAAGGGCACAATATGGATGCAAGGGGTCTGAATTAAAGAGTCAGGGGTCCAATTGTTCGTTTCACGTGTATTGCAGCATTAATGGTTCGTATATATGGATTGTGAAAATTGTTTACAATGTTCACACATGTGGCTACTGAACAGCTGGAGAGTTTAACCGTGAGGTGTCAATTGGTTATATCGCCTTGTGCTGCAAACGAATTCTGCAGGATGACAAAACCTTAAAGGCAAGTCATCTGTTGGCGATGGTGAAAGAGTGGACTTCAGTAGATATCAAGTACAAAATTGCGTGGCGGGGAAGGGAAAAGGGTATGGAAGAGGTTCGTTAATTTCTGGCTTTCACAAGACAGCTTATATAGTGTGGTGAACAACTATTTAATTTAGGATTATATATCCAACCATATATCACACACACAACAGGCCTTCTCTTAAACGGATTATCCAGTTAACGTAGATGGTGTCTTTGACAGCTTCTGTAGTCTCTTTAACATCTTATATAGTGTCTTGAACAACTTTTTCATTTACGCGTATTACATGGTCGTTAGAAAGACACTTCATAAGCTATTCGAGACATTATACAACATGTCCGTAAATAGATAATCCGTTTAAGAGAATTACTGTCCAATAATATAAGCCGTGTAAGTTACCATGTAAGCTTAGGCTGACACGATATTACATGATCGTAAACGATAGTTGGTTTAAGAGAAAGCCTGCATTTCCCATACTTTTGTACAAAGACTGCACTGACGATTAATATTTGAACTAATATAGACCCACCCCATAGTGTAATTGAAGTTGACACGTTATGATGTAGTCTAATTTTACACATGTCTGCAGATTCAAGGAAGTTTCGGGCAGTCGTATCAGCTACTGAGTAGTTACAGTCAACAACTGAGGAAGGTTGATCCCTTCAGTTTTACTGAGTTGAGAAGAGTGCGAAATAGTGACCGCTTCAAGTGTTACTTCTGGAGCTATGGGATTACAGTCAGGAGTTTCTGTAACACATGTAGGCCGCACATAGAAATTGATGGAACGCATTTGAAGGGTAGATCAAGCGGATGTTTTCTTTCAGCTATTGCCGTTGACGGAGACAATTATGTTTTCCCAGTTGCATTTGGTATCATTAGCGATGAGGACAATGAAAACTATGATTGGTTTCTGCGTTGCCTTGGAGACCAAGTAGTAGGGTATGAGACGCCCTTGGTTATCATATCTGATAGGCATCCTAGTCTGATTATCAAAGTGGGCGAGGTGTTTCCACAAGCGAAAAATATTTTCTACATGAACCATATATGTAAGGACCTGCACAATCCATCAGTCAGACTTATGGCAAAGATTAAGATCACAGCTAAGACTACTAAATAATGGTATTTCCGTTATGTTATGAGAGATATAGAGAAAATGAGCTCAGCAGCCCATGATTTGCTTAATGGTATTCCTTTTCATTAATGGGCATGCCACGCATAGGTAGTTAAGAGATACGGCATTGCTTACACCAACCATGTTGAGTGTTGGAACAACATGATTAAGGCGACAGGTCTCTTCCAGTTGCTTTGCTTTAGTGGAAGCAATCAGGCAGAACATTAGTGACCACTACTTCAAGTACAGAAACATGCGAATGAGTGGGCTTCCAGGGGTGAGATGTTAACACCGCATGCTACTGGGCTGGTTAGAACCAAAATCGACAAGTCGATGAAATTTACGGAGTCACGGGCTGGGAAATGGGAATATATAGTCAAGACTGACCGTTTACAAGCATACCATGTAAATCTAGCTGCGAGGCAATGCTCGTGTGGCTATTTCCAACACATGGGAATCCCATGTGTGCATGCCTGTAAGGCAATCAGTGTCACCCAACAAGGTAGTCATATGACATATGTTGATCCATACTCCCTTACTGCTAACTGGCAAAGGACGAACTGTGCGGTGTGGGTTGGAATTCCTAGTAAGGAGCAGTGGGACATTGATGAAACGGATGAGCATGTTATGCCCCCGGAAGTGAGGCGCAGACCGGGCAGGCCACCAACCGAGAGAATACGGACAAGACCAGAGCATAAGGGACCAAAGCAGAGAAGAAGTTCCATTTTGTGCAACATGGAAGGGCACAACAGGCGTACATGCAAAAATTTCGTTGATGATAAAGGAGCTGAGCACCGTCCTATAAACCCCGAAGCTGTCGACAAACGACGTTGACTCTGAGTGGTAGTAATGTGATATTTAATTTATTTTTTAATTTTGGTTATTATATCAGGCTTTCTCTTAACAGACATGTTTGTTGGGCAACTTGGATAGTGTCCTGAACAGGCTATATACTTTCACATGAATCATGAATGAAGAATATCAAGTTGTTGCTTCAAGGTAACAACAACATTTTGTACAATTAAGGTGGATTCTGCCTTCCTCCTACTAGAATAAAACCATTAAGGGAATTACAGAGTCCATAGGAGCACTCAGGTAGTGGTCCTATTACATAATTCAGCAAAAAATAAACTTAGAGTTTGCAGATTTAACAAAAGTAGATTTAAACAAAACACAGCTATTAACAATTGAATCATTACCTAAGTACCATATTCATCTCCTGTTACCATATTCATCAGATACTTGCTATCTCCTAAAACAAGAACTTGGTGATGCTTGAGAATCTTTCATCATACACCTCCTCAGAAGATCCATCAGATCCATCAAAGCTGTTCCTAGCATCACTTGCAGTTTCTTCAGATTCAGTGCTAGGATTCCCATGGGAGAAGACACTTGGGTTACTAGTTGAGTAGGCTCTCCAGCCTATAGACTTCCACCACCACTTCCACTTGAATCAGATCCGGAGCCATATCTACTACTCATATCACTACTTAAATCACTATCAGCCTCTACTGTTCCACCTTTTTTGTTTGCCTTTGATTCATTTGCATCTTGGTATGAGACCCTCATCCTCTCCCATTTCTCACCTCCTCTCTTTCTTCATAGCCTTTAATTTTCATCCTCTCTCTCTGCACCATTGTGTTAATCTTTGATTCCTCCTTTCTATCCAATCCCTCTTCCTAGCGCCTCTACCACTTCCACTTTTTTCGCCTGTTTCTTTGGACTTGACAACAAAAATTTCTTCCCCTTCACCATTTTTTTTTTATCTCGCTTTATAGTTTCTCTCAATTCCTACAACATTTTAGTTTATAATGGCTCTCTTAAATACTTGACTCTTCACTTCAGATTTTCTCTTTTTCCCAAAAAATCTCCATTTCTCTTTCGTAGGGTATAGGGTGTAGATAGCTCATGCTGCATGGGAAATTAAAAAAGAAAATCTCAGTAGTGGACCGTTGGATGATAAAGGGATACGCGTTGAGTGATGTGGCAAGCGTGGGCTTCAATGGCATATGGGCCCAAATTGGATTTTCAATGCTGATTTTTGCGGCGTGCAGACGAAGGTTGGGGTAGAAAGTTGAGACAAAGTTCATGTACAGTGTCGGGAAGTGTAGTTTTAATGACATCCTTTATGTAACTCGATGAACGGTGGACATTAAGAACTTGATATTGGACGGCTCAGATGAGCCCCTTGAAAATGTTTGCTTTTAAGATATTGTAACCCCAAAATTATTGACTCTAGCCGTTCTCAATGTCAAATTCATCACTATCGTCTCCTTCCCCAAATTCGTTGGTTGACTTACTAAAAGACATACTAACTATGATCAAAAGACTAAAGAAAGATGTGAATCCATCAGGAAGAAAGGAGTTGGACATTCTCTATGGGAAGATGGATAATTTTATTATGGAAACTGATCTATTGATGAAAAGGAGGGAAGCAAAATTAGAGAGAACAATTTCATCGTTGCGGGTCTCTAACAGTAACAAGAAGCGTAAGCTGGAAGTCATCTAATCTGTTTTGTCGAATGTGTCCGATTTCGATTCATCAGATAGCAGTTCTTGAAGGACTCCGATTTCATCAACGGGGGCCTTTCATCAAAATCATTCTCGAGGGAGTTGCTTTGATTTCATTGTAGTCATTTGGGCATGTATTACTTTGTTCTGTTTCCATGAATTTGATGTGTTTGACGAAATGCTTCTATGAATTTGATGTGTTTAATAAAATAAAATGAGCCTTTTATTATTTATTTGTTTGCTCTAAATAATAGGGCATAATAACTGACTACAACTGATGCGTCCAATTTGTTTGTTAAAGAAGTCCAAAAATGTTTTAAATGATGCGTCCAAATGTCCAATTAACTGAAAACTGAATTGGTTTTAAGTAAAGAAAAAGAATTTTTTTTTTGGTAACTAAAAGAAAAGGGAAATTTGTTTCGAAGTGATGCATCATTTGGTTGTTGAATTGCGGAAGTGATATATGTTGTGTCCTTAAAACTGTCGTATATAAGAACTGTTGAAGGTTACGGTTTCACAAAACAAAATGGTGAAAATCAAATTTGTGCTGAGAGATTCTTCTGCGTGCTCCATTCCCATTGTTTAGACTGTTTAGACAAATCAAAGTTGGTTTATCGTGAGTGGGAAAATCTGAGGTTTAAACCATCATTCGTAACCGATTACCTTTTGAAGACAAGAACTATTCTCAGTTACATGATTCAGACTGAACATTGTTTTGAAATGCATCTTACAAAAAAATTGGAGCTTCACATTTTACTTTATAATTTTTGGAGTAAATCTGAAAGGTTTGACTTGGAAAATTTGTATTATATGTCGAGGTGGTGTGATACAATTTGACTACAAATAAGGTTTTGGCTGTCAAACCAATCCCAAAGATAGTTATAACTTTGTAGGAATTACACGATTGCAGCCTTAAATTGCCACCACTACAAAATGTAATTAGACCTTCTCCTATATGGACATGTTCTTAGAACGTTTACAATAGTTAGTTTTGTTGTTGCGTCAAATTGGGATTGTAAGACACTACAATAAATACGCACCAACATTACAATTAAAAAGAACAAGTCTCCCAAAAAACGAAAGTACTCCCAGTGTATAAAAGCTACAAAACTTAAGTGAACTATTTACCTCTGTTTTTTATATTAGTCTCCATGTCGAGGAACTCGTGTTCAGTAAAACCACATTCTATAAGGTCCTACGCCACGGTATTTCGGATGCAATCTCCAAGTCTTCCGAAGTCGAGGTGTTCACCATTGATTAATTGGTTTGCATATGCAAGTACAAAGGCTCCATAATTCCACTCATCATTTTGTTGAGCACAATCAACACGTTCGATTTTCCATTTGCGCTACAAGAATGCACGCTCTATTCCATTTTTGTCGTGCAATAGGAGTCCGTACGGGAGCAAAGTACAAAGCTTATTGATAGTCAGCATAGGGTCAATTACACTGGATTCCAAGGAATCGTAAACATAACATGTCCATATTTTAAAGTTGAAGACAACAATAATCTAGTGTTAGTTGTTTCCCACATTCAAAGCCATCATCAATCCCTTGGATTTTGTTGCATGCGGGATGTGACTGTCATCTTGAACCAAATCTTTTAAGGTCATGCTTAGGCCCCACGGGATTACCGAACTAGTTTTTGAAATCTTTTCTTCTATTGTTAAACTCCAATCATTCAGGCTGCACTCCAGTGTCCCATATAACGCCTCAATCGAAACCTGGATTAATTGAGACATAAGTAAGTGGCACCACAGAGATTCTCTTAAATGGATTATCCATTTACGGACATGTTATATAGTGTCTGAACATAGTGATTGCGCGTCTTGAAATGCTTATTTAATGTTTTTCCCACGACCATGTAATAAGCGTAAATGAAAAAGTATTTCAAGGTACTATATAAGTGGTTCAATACACTACATAAGTTGTCCAAGACACCATGTCCGTTAATGGATAATCCGTTTAAGAGAAGGCCTAATGCACATGGAAATGTGTTACAAATTACCGCGACGAGCGTGTCAGCGAGGATAGTGTATCTGCCATAAGGTGTCGATAGGAAATCTGGATCTGCAGTTTCATTATTATTCCACCTGTTCAATACATAAACAACCTGCGATAAAAAAGACCAGAAAAAAAAAAAAAAAAAATGTGTCTGAGCGGGTTAACGGATTAGTACAGGAATTTTCTTAAATGGATTATCCGTTTACATGAATTCTCTTGACACAACTTATTTAGTGTCTTGAACAGTGTATTTAGTGTCTTGCCCACGACCATGTTAATAAGCGTAAATAAAAATTATTCAAGACACAATATAAGCTGTTCAAGCCACTAAATAAGTTGTTCAAGATACCATGTCCGTTAACGGATTATCCATTTAAGAGAAGGCATGCGGATTAGTAAATTGTCTTAATGTGTTTTCAAACCTCATCATTCAGCCATTGTTTGCCACAAAGCAAGTAGAAGCTCCTTAGATTAATGTCTAAGCCCCGGCCATAGCATCTGACTTTTATATTGTGTGCAACAACTTTCACATTCGGCTGATCATGCTCCCACCAGTAATGTGCAATGAGGTAGGCAGAATTGGTCCATTTTGCAGGATCATAAGCAAGGGTTTCTAGATTCCATATTGTAGAGCTTCTCCTTATTAAGGGATTACTTTGAAAAGTCTGGCAAATCTTGTGATTGCATTTTTTTTGCCACTTCTTCTTCTCGTACACTAAATTTCTTCCACTAGGCCTCCTTCAGTGCTTTCCTTTTGTCAACTGGTAGTCGGTTGTATCGAATGAGCACAATACGTTCGACTGCATTCTGATAAGTTTAGTTTAGTTAAGTTAAGTTAAGTTAAGTTATTCAATACACTAAATAAGTTGTCTAGGACACCATGTACGTTAACGGATAATCTATTTAAGAAAAGGCCTGTAGGTAGTATACTAGTTGGCCCACGAACATGTCCATTTAAGAGAAAGCCTGATGGTTTGAGGTAACATAAAATAGTGCACATACATTTTTAGTTAAATTCAGAGCACCTATAGGATCTTCAATCTTCTCAGCTTCACTATACCAAAACAAGATATCCTTAACGGTTTCTGGCTGTTACTAAAAAATTTTGTAACGCTTTTTATGCGTAACTGTTTGGGCATTATTAATGTGTTAATTTACTTAGTTACGGTTTTTCACCGTTACAAATTATTTATAGTAACGGTTATTTAGCGTAACTGAAATTAATTACTAACGGTTTTTCACCAGCACGTGTGTTACTTATTTCTAACAATACTAACGGTTTCCTTTAGATTCTAACAGTTATAAAATGTAGGTTCCTTTAGCTATTAGTAACGGTTTGTATAAGTTGGTAACGTTTGTTAAACGTAGAATATGTGTTACTAATTGAAGCATTTACTAACGGTTTTTTCACCCATTGCTAACGCTTTTACTTCCACGCAAGTGTTACTCAATTAAGATATTAGTAACGGTTTCTTGCCGTTACTAAACAATTTTGTATTTAAAAAAAAAATTATTTTCGCCGTGCCACGCATTTACCGCATTTACCTGCATAACATGCCTCCCTTTTATTTTTAATGAATTCCACAAAAGCTATCAATAAACATAAAACCTCACAAGTATATCTGATCAAATACTAATTTTTATTACTACCAAAAAGTCATACATAATGAATGAGTATGCGGATTTTGAAATTTACAACTTATCCGTAGACTTATCCAAAAATTTATTGATTGACCTGCCTTCAGTACTTCATTATGGCCAGTTAACAAAACCTCGTGACAGAATTTGCTGCAAAGAATGCCGGTAACACCTAGTAACCACGGTAACAATAAAGAATCAACTCCCAAGTATAGAAGACCAAAATGATAAGAGAATATAAGTTCTAGATCATACATTCACACCAAAATGATATTATATTGATATCATATGCAAGAAAACACAAGTGCAAACTCACCTTTAACACACCCATGACATTAGCTAAGGAAGACTTCATCTCATTCATTTCCCACTTCAACTAATGTGTAGTCTGTGGAGATCTTTAAGTGCACAAGATACTTACGAATATAACGGAAAAAAATAAGAAAGTAGTGATATCATAGTTTCTACTTCACTTTGTCATAAATTTCTACCCATAAAAGACCTGAATAGACTCTCCCGAGGGTGTACCACATAGGATAAAAAAAGTTGAACTAAACATATAAATTAGATGTGAATGTCTTTCGTCAATAGGTAGGTAAGATATGCTCAAACTAACCTTTACAGCAGTAAGACAAGTTATCTCATTACCCATCCGGTCAACGAGTACAGGGAGGCATGTAGGCAATTCTGTTTGAAGATTATCACCAAAGGTTGAGATGACAAGGCCCACGCAAGAAATAGCACACTATTTAACTTCCTGAAATTAGAGCTCCCAAAAGTTATGTCACAAAAATTCAGAAATAATGCATGCTTCTTCCATTCCCCCAGAAAAGAATCTAAAAAAACAAAATAGACAAAAGAACATCTATTGATATTTATCAAACCTAATCTTGATCTTAGTTTGCTAGATGTTTCAAGATGGCATTATAAATTGGATGGACATAAGGTTTAGAGTCAAAATCACAAGCCTGCAAAACATATATATCTTTACTTATCAAATATATATTATAATAACAATCGTTATTATTATTATTATTATTATTATTGCAAGAAATATATCATTTGAAAATTTTTGTCACCATCAACTGCAACTACAATCACCTGAAAATTTAGGCGTACAACTCGGACAAGCTCCCCACATACTATTAAGGCCTCAGTAGTAACTTTGTAATACCGCTCACTAACAGCATACAATATAGGACTAGATAGGACTTGAGTGAAAAGTGCATCAGTGAAAATACTCAAATAATGTATCACATCATCATACACCTATGAAGTATTCCATCACTTTGAATTGGAATACTAAATTGAGGCCGTACATAACTACATACATGTTACAAATGAGAGATCTACCTGCAACAAATAACACTTAGAGTCTAGGATGAGACTATTCAAAGGAAACTCTTAGAAGCTAAAAGATTTGAAACTGCTGCTCATTTCCAAACAATCAAAAATAATGAAAAACGTTTGATGGCAGTATGACATAATTTCTATTGGTACCTTTATGTAAGGGTGGAAAACCGAAGGTGAGTATGAAGCCATAACCAATCTCGTAAAAATAAGAGCCTCAATCTTTAGATTTGAGGTAGAAGATTTGTCCTAGAAAAGAAAGGTGAATGCACGGATGAGTAAAAAAGCTCAGTAAACGAGCCAATCACTTAAAAATAGAACAAAAGGTGATACTTACATTTAAGGCTTTTTCAATACCAGAAACAACTGAACCAATATGGTCAGCAAGACAGTCTGGCAACACCACAACGAGTTAAAGATGGAAAAACAGTTCAAGGCTCCACCCTCCGGGACCGGCAGTGCAAACCAATTATATTGATTTGCACAGGCGGAGTTAAAAATGGGTTAGTACTTTCTTCAACCTACTAAGCAAACAAGCATGCATATACTGGAATCAAATTGAATTTTTCATTGAAGGAACACAAGATATCAAAATAAAAATCGCACCTTTGGTTACAATTGAAGCAACTAACACCAAAGTTTAGTTGTGAACTAAACACAAACCCAAAAAAAAGGAAGGCAAAATGGTCGGTGTTGATGAAGGGTGGTCCGGCGGTGTTGATGAAGGGTGGTGGCGGTTGTTGTAAAAGGTGGTCGTGGCTAGAGAGAGAGAGAGGGGAAGAACAAAGATAGAGGCGATGAAAACTATAAAAAAAAAAAGAGAATTAGTTTAAGAGGGAGAAGAGAAACGAGCGCGATGTTTCAATTGTTTTTAATTCCCCCTCACTGAAACTTTTAATTTATTTATTTATTTTCTAATATTATTTTAACCTTTACGGTTTTTAGTCGAAGCAAAACTTTCAAAATACGTTACCAATTAATTCTCAAATAAGATAAAATTAAAGCAACACTTTCTGAACCATTTAAACGCCCAAAAACCGTTAGGAACCTAGTTACGTTGGGAAAACGTTAGGAACTAAAATATCTGGGTGTTAGTAATATACTATTTTGGTGTAGTGCTTCCTAATAAAATATGGCCAGTGTCAATAAAATAGACTCAAAATAAGACATACAGTAAACATAAATATATATGCTTCTGACGAAACTATATGATCTGTCCATCTAATAGCAAGCCAACAACAACACATGTACAAGAATCTATCAGGGCTGACCAGACGCCTTTCCAGTACCGTCCTCATTGTCATTGAAGTCCAGTTCTCAACCACTGGAACCTATAAGAATGTACTCTGCAAGCATAATTCCACACTCCAAGAAATCCTTTGCAATTCTTCGTCGGATGTATAGTTTATGCTTGGGGTAAAAAACTGGTGGCATATTCCTCAGAAGACAGTCAGGAAAGGCCAACACAAATTCCCCACAACTGTTGTCATCAGTTTGTTTTGTGCAATCAACAAACACAACCTTCCACTTTGTAGACAATTTCGACTGATCGATTATGGCTCTGTTGAAAGCCAACACACCGTAAGGCAATATGGATAGCAGCTTCTCCTAAGTCGGTCTCGGGTCAAGCTCTCCCTGCTCAACATTATCAACAATAGAATCAAAAATCTCAACAGACCAGTCTCTAAAGTTGAGTTCAACAAGAATCCAGTGCATGTTCGCGACGTTAACCGTCATCATCAGCCTCTGGGTCTGGGCTATCTCCTTAACGAACGAAAGGAAAACCCTTGTCATGTTGCCCGCCATCAAGGAGCCTCCCAATAGAGTGTCTTTGACATTTTTTATTTTGTCCTCCAAATTGATTGCCTCATCATTGAGTGTGGCTGCCAAAAGGTCGTGACAATTACATAAACAACGTTGTAGTAACAATAATTGATTAATGGAGGACCTCATAATTGGTGAGAGGAAGAAGTACCAATAATAAAGTTATGTACATTACAGAAAAGAATGACGCAGATACAATGTTGTACTTTGGTTCATGTCCGCCCAGACCATCTTTATCGATGTACCAATGGCATAACAATTCCATGTACATATCCACAGTCTTCAAACCAGCAAACAAAACAATTAAGCAAAAAATTTAGGTAAGATATTAGCAAATAAACAGGTGAAAGATCAGTGAGAGAGACATATGAGATCATTGAGCCACCCATTGTTATACAAGGTGTAGAAGGTACCAAGATTTATGTCATCTCGGTTGCCGTACCGTCTAACAGTCTGTACAGGGCTCATTTCATCTTGATCATGCAGTCTCCAGTAATATGTCACCCTTTGCGCAGTTGTAGTCAACTTCAAATAGTCATTGGGTAGTTTTTTCCTACTCGCAATCCCAGATTGTCTCTCTAGTAATCCTAAGCCTTGGTTGAAAACCATGAGAATCTTTTGTTGCCAAATACAGGCGACATCCTTTTCAAGTTGTGGTATGTTGGATTTGTCAAATGTTCCAGCTGACCTTCTCACCGTATCTTCCTGCCCTGTAGAAGCAGACACTGAGTTTCCTCCCACACCCTCATCGTCAGTCAAGTAACAATCTTCGTCTTCCCGTTCAATCACCGTCACCTGAATGACAATATGTTCAATCAAACAACTAAAAAGATAAACAAAGGAAAAATAGTAAAATAATTTTGAACAATTATATACATACTTAAAGTGATATAGGCCGCCTAAATCCTCAACATCATCTAGCACAACCGTAGAAGATTCAGCATCTAGCATAATATCCTTCCCATGAGCAGACTGGAAAAGAAAAAAAAAACAAAACAAAACAAAAAGCTTCACTTAAATTGGACCTGCAGATGCTAAAATTTCACAGTTCAAATGCTAGAGACATTAAAAAGACCACCGGAGACATTATATAAGTTCAAACTGGAGATTGACTATTGTAAACAAATTTCACCTTTGGAGAAATTTCTTTCATAATCCCACCATTTGTATTCCCGGCATCATCATCTACATCAAGCTGAACATCATCCTCTACTGTCTTCCCTACATCATCATCCATTGGCTTCCCCACATTCTCATTAATAGAATGTCGAACCACATCATCCTCAACCATCTCGTCTCGTTCCCCACTCACCATCACCTTTGGAGAAATTTCTTTCAGAATCCCATTATTTGTATTCCCGGCGTCATCATCCACATCAAGCTGAACATCATCATCCATTGGCTTCCCTGCATCCTCGTTAACAGAATGCCGAACAAAGTCATCCTCAACCATCTCGTCTCGTTCTCCACTCACCGTCACCTGTATAACAATATGTTAAAAGTTCACAGTTCAAATGCTATAGACACTAAAAAGGCCACAGAGAAGACATTCTATAAGTTTAAGTACCATGTTTGGAATGTTCAGAGCATCTTCACCAATAATGTCCATGTCCTTAAAAGCTTCATTTTTTTTTGCTTCCCTCTGTCTGGAGTGGTTTTTGTTCAAGAAGTCCTTGCGCATGTGACTATTAGATATGCCTTTGGTTAAATGATCGCCTACTCTTCTCTGCAGCTCGGGCTGACTCTGATTGATATGGCAATCTAGGTATTCGGAATTGGCTAACTGAGGCACCAAGTCCTCAGTTGGTTACCATTGACTATGTCATCGTTCACATAATTAGTAGCTGCGCTGCATAGAGATCTCGGCTTCAACCCAAAGGTGGTGTTAATTTCATGAATAGTGTCCATAACATTTTTTCTAGCTTCCACTTCATTTTCCTCACGCGTCTGAAATTAAACAATTGAACAATGCGAGGGGTAGTTGTTACTTTAAGTGTCTGCGCATATCAATCAAACCAACTAAGCCCAAATATAAAAATATGGAAAACATACAAGTCCTTCCATGATCCCATCATCTAGAAGAGGTAACAAATGTCTTTGGCCCCAATGAAGATCAGCATCCCCTTCAGAAAACTCACTCAAAAAAGCATAAGGAGTTGTTAAAGACTCTAGTTCCATCCCCACGGCCCGTGAAAAACTGGTTAAATCTCTTGAATTTGAATTTCTATAAAAAACCATTTCAGTTACAACTTTTTAAAAAGCTGATCAAATAACTGAAAAACGAATCTGTAAATCCTATTTGAAAATATGCGTCCTTTCCATTCAAAAGTAAGCAAACACATGCATTACACAATGGCTTCATAGCTAGAAACTTTTTTCTCACACAATGGCACTACTTCCTGAAGAAGAAGACGCCAACCAGAGCCTCTACATCCCCCTTGAATTATGCCAAAAGATACTTGCACATGGTTCACTCCAATTGCTTCAGAAATCCAAATTTGTATCCAATGATTGGGAGTCGCTCGGTTATGAGAGTTCATTCATAACCGATTTTGTTCTGAAGAACAAAGCATTTTTGAGCTACATGATTCAAACCAACCACTTTTTCGAACTCTATACTTCCTTCATTTCAAACATTTCTCACATTCCACCAATTCCTACTCCAAATTTGGATTTCTGCCCAAATGGTGTTCGGATCATGGCATCTTCTAGTCAGGGTATTATTTTTCTATGTGAAGAGCATTTTAGAGACACCAAATGTTATGTATGCAAACCCACAACTCATCAATTGCGCATGTCAGTGCATTCAATTGAAACTTTACCATAGTCCGATTGTCTAAACCAAACCACCATACTGTAGTTCGAAGCCGAGACAATAAAAACAAGAGTGTCATTGTCCATTTCGTTAAAGTTTTCAACTCCAACATTTTGAACTGGAGAAGGTTGGAAAACCTATATTTGTCCTTCAACACTGAACACATTCAAATGCAGCCTGAAGTTTTAGCAAAGGGACATCTACGCTAGTCTCTTTGGGACGCTGGAATTTTGGCATTCCATATTGGTGCTGAAGACTGGACAAAGGTGGCACTTCCCCTTACGACCTCCACCCCAAACGGTTACGAACTCTTTCAATTCCAGGGCACTATTGCTATCACGTACACCTTCTGGAATTGTCCAATTTGTGATAGACAAATCGAACTCCACATATTGCAAGACTACAATGCTAGGGTGTGGAGTTGACCACTGGAGTTTCTCTTGAATCACTTGTATCAGACATGTCCTCGCCCAGAATTTGTTGACCTTTTCTCCATCGATGTTGTGCTCTTCAAGTGTGACTCCTAGCTAGTGTGGTACAACTTACGTACTAATAAAGTTGTGTCGGTCGAAAAAATCAAAAAATCAAGCAGTAGTACAATCCTACCCATAATGTCAGACTTCATTGCGTATGGAGGAATTTTCAACTAACCAGGGATGGAAACTTGTTAGAAGTCTACAACCAGTACTACAAAATTACTATATATTTTATTTTGTTCTCAGTCTTTATCTAATTATGTATTTATATTGAACATTCCAGACTTATTGAAGGTTCTCAGTCTTTATGTTATCAATCATGTCCACATATAGTGTCTTTATGTTTTCATTTACGCTTATTACATGGCCTTGCGCAAGACATTTTATAAGTTGTGCAAATCACTATATAGCTTCGTAAAGACACTATATAACATATCTTCATCTGTATTACATATCTTCATGGTACGTGTTATATCTTCATGTTTTTTTTTATAAGCGTGTCATATCTTCATGTTACGTGTCTAAAAATGGTTATATTGTCAAACTAAGCCTTGATACGCTTTAATTTTCAATTTGATAGATGCCTTGAACAGCTTATATAGTGTCTTGAACAACTTTATTATTTACGCTTATTAGGTTGTTTGTGGCCAACTTATATATATGACACTACATAAGCTGTGTAAGACACTTTATAACATGTCCGTAAACTGAAAGTCAGTTTAAGAGAAAGCTTGTTTTTTAGCCCATATCTTCTGTTGCAGTGCAGTTAGAGAAAGGTGTCAGCAAAATAACCAAGTACATAGCGCAACATGCAAATCAACCTAGTACATATATACATGGCGAATAAGAACAACCTAACCATATACATAAGCAAAAATATTCATATACAATAAGAACAACATAAGAAAAATATCCATGTACATCGTTTTTGCACCTACAACAGGAAAATCAACCTAACCACTAGAGCAATAAGAACAACAAGTAGGCCAATAATGACGAGAGCCATGTTCCTAAGTAAAACTGATTGGCTATTGTGCTCGGTATGAGAGCCATGCAAGTCTCCCCTGTAGTAATGATGACCGTGGGTATGGGTTGTACGGTTGCGGCTCGTACGATTGTCTGTTCTAATGTCTGATTGAACTCATTGTAGTAATTGTTTATTCCTTTCTTTCTAAGCAGGAACTCCGCCTCTTCGATAGAATTACATCCAATGTAGTCTTGGCCAAGAAATTTATGTACCTGTTCACGAATTATGAGAGTAAACGGAATTATGAGAATCCGGTTTGAAAAACATTAAAGGGAGAGAATTTTAGTTACCTGGTCCCTGCAGCTACTCCAGTGCTTGTATATACCTGGTTGCCACCCTCTAACGACCGCGTAGTAGAACTTTGCCATGAGATTTAGAGAAACGAAATGTAATGCTACTGAAAAAGTAGTGCAGAATGAAATTCGAGTATGAAGGATTTTATTTAGTTGGGTGACAGTGACGCGTCATAGGACATTCACTCACTGTTCTAATAATAATAATAATTAAACAAAATAATATTGAAAAGTACAAATATGAATCAACAATACATTCACTCACTGGTTTGTTGTCTGTCATTGCAATGTTATAAACCAGCGTTGTAAGAAAAATGTGCAACGGTGTCATATCATTCTTGTGCCATGTGGATAACAATATGAATCAACAATACATTATACAAGCCTAGTAAATCACTATATAAGTATATGCCAGTAACCACGTCAAGAACATCAATTGTGTCATATACATTCCATTATATGTATCGTACTTTGTTTTCTGCATTTCTTGAACGGGGATGTTAGTTATTAAGTTAAACTTTCAACAAAATGTGGACAATCACTTCAAATATTATTTACAAAATCTTTTGGACTAAATTTATGGCTACAAAATTGGTAATACGTATGGAAAAGTGGTAAGAAATCAATAAAATTTAGCTTGCCATAAAAAACAAAATTTTTACCGAAATAATGAGATATCTGGACACGTTGTTCTCCTAAATAGCCGCTGCCTTAATCAGTAGCAACCTCTTATTCTCTTACTTCAGGACCAAAGCTTTGTTTTTACCGAATTCTTCTCACCCTCTCTCCCTACTGTATGAATCTAGTCAGAAATTTAGTAAATGAGATTTGAGGTTGTGAGGGGAAGGCAATGTTAGGTCTAAGGTTGGTTTTATATGGTCTAAGATCGGCTTAAAAACAACGGAGCCCTAAGAACTATAGGATGGCCCATTTACATAGGGAAGGCCCATTCTCAATCCAAACTTATATTAGTTTAATATCCCGGCTCTTAAACGGACGTCCGTTTATGAACATGTTCTATAGTGTCTTTCTTAGCATATATTTAGGGCTGGCAATGGGTCGGGTAAGAACCGATACCCGATCCGGTCAGAACCAATAAAAGCGGGTCTGGGACAGGTAGTTAGCATATTGGACTGGTTCTGGGTCTTGAAAATCAGAACCGGACTCTTATTGGATTGGTTCTGGATTAAGTATGTACCGAACCGTTATGGGACTAATCCAATTAAAATTTTTAGTCTTATTCTTTCTAATTTTCCTCCACCATATATTTCTATTACCTTATACAACATTGCAATATTTAAAGTTCCAAAATAAGATATGCAAAATACATATGTAATATTACGATATTTTTTTACATAATAAAAAGATGGTTTCTATTACAAATTTGGATTTCAAATCATTCATTATGCCTTTTTTTATTTGTATATCTTGTTTTTGTGTTTAGCAAAAAAAAAAATTATTTAATATTTATATAACGAAAATTAGGATCCAATTATTAAAAACTCGGTTCACCGGGTTGAAATTGAGCTTATTGGTTCGGAACGGATCGGATTCGGAATCAAAAAAAAGTTTTCGGTTCGGTTCTGGTTCTCTAACTCAAATATCCGTTCGGGTCAGGTCCGGTTCTAGGTCTATATTAATGAAAAGCGGATCGGTTTTGGATTTGCCTATATCCGGACCGATCCAACCCATTGCCAGCCCTACATATATTATGTTGTTCAAAGCTTACATAGTGTCATATATAAGCATAAATTATAAATTTAATAAGCGTAAATTACAGAAGGTTGTAAAGACAATATATAAGTTGTTACCGACACTGTATAAGCTGTTCAAGACTCATGTCCGTAAACGGACTAGTCCGTTTAAGAGTCGGGTCCATTTAAAAGGGGGCTGGTACCGGTACCGGTTAGGGGTGTACTACGGGGCGGGTCGGGTCAACTGCGGGTCAAATAGTAATGGGGTGGGGCGGGGCGGGTTGAAGTGTCATGTCTTAGTACCATCACCCGACCTGTTGGGTCAGCTTATGGGGCGGGTTTTGGGCGGGTCATCCGGGTCGGGTGGAAATTATCATTTTATCCCAATTTCACCTAAAAAAAACTTTCTAATTCTGCAAGTAATATATTTCCAATTCACAATATAGAGAAAAAAATGGAATCAATCAATAAAAAAATAAACAAAAATAAAAAAAAACTTAAACTTGAATTCAAAACCATATCTGCAAATTTGAATCTTCTTTCTCGTGATTTATTTGTAAATTGATTATTTTCCATAGCATGATAAAATGAAGATGAGAGCGAGGATCTATGGTACAAAATAATAAAATATAAACTAAAATAATTCGAAATTAATACAAGGATGAATGATTCATCTTCTCCAAAATTCAAAAGTTGAATTTGAACTTTTGATATTTGCCCAATGTTCAAACTTGAATATTTGAAATTGATGTTGAACTCATAAGTTTGTATTCATATCTCCCAAATTTCTACAAAAGTTAAAAGAAAATATAAACAAAATACAAAAATATTAGAGTTAGAGTTTTGAAATTATGCGGGTTAACGGGGTTGGGTCAACGGCTTTTGACACGGTGCGGGTTGGGCGGTTTGACGGGTCGGGTTTGAGCATAGAACCTACACCCATAGCCCGACCGCGTAAAAACTGGTGGCGGGGCAGGGCGGATCTATTTTTGGGTCGCTGCGGGTTTGGGTGGCAGGTGAAGACCGGGTACCCTACCGGATGATGGGTTAACGGTTTTTTTTTACACTCCTAGTACCGGTATATACCTACAAAAGAAACAAATGAAAATTCGTTTGGGGTGTCTTGTGTACAAACCATCCAACACATGGACCTCGAGCTCTTCGGTTCGAATGCTATTCCCCCAATACGAGTACATAACTGCAATCTTTCCTGCAATCCGAATTTTGGCTTCTATTTGTTTGTTTCACCAGAATCGACATACTCTGATTCACTCCATGAGGGTGACAGTGACAATTGTTGTTGTTTTGGCGTGACAGTGGCAGTGACGATGAGTTTATTCAAAAAAGTTCACTCAATTCAGCTGAGGAAATCGAAGATTATCGAACCTCTTCTACATCAACTCATTAAAGTTTCATTAAAGGTATAGATTGATTGTTTGTTTTTCATTTTCCCTTTTAAAATTGCTACCTAGTAATTTGCGGTTCCTGTTTCTTCTTTCTTCAATGGAACAATATCCTCGATATGTACTAATTTGAAAATTTAAAAATTGGAGTACAAAACAAAAAACAACAAGCAGTGCTTTCAACATTAAATTGTTGTTTAAACATGAACGCTCTTATCAAAATTGGTCCTTTCAACAACACAAAACTAGGTTGTCATATGCACATAATTCAACAATGGTTACTAGGATGACATTAAATAGATAACTCACGATACTATACTAGCATTCTGAATATATAATGACAGTAATTACATTACGACATGCGGATTACCAAAACATTAAGCTTAAACTTCGCTTACGACGTTAATCATCTTTTTAAACTTCAAACTCGTCGTACAACTCCACTTCCACTATTCCACAGGGGTTCATAACTTATGCACGTCTCCTTTGGCTTCGCAGCATACCAAACGCCTTGCACACTTCCTAGTCTTGGTCTTTTCGAAAGCAAAAAAGTATCAAATTCAATCTCCTCAGCAATACTCATCCTTGAATCAGTCTCACAATATTTTCTTTTCATCGACTACAAGAATTAACAATAAATTATAACAATCACAGCCAAGTGCAAATTACAACAACACATAATATTGAACCTATACGATGCGACTCTGTAATGTCACAAGGGCATAGAAATTACCATCGTTCCAGCAGGGGGTGGTAGGAGATATGGTTGTGGTATACACTCTGGACGGGGTGTAGAGAATGAAATTCTTCTGGACTATCGAAATCACCAAGAAAGTCAAACGCCGAAACAAAATATGGGGAACGAAGAAACTCCATTGTCAATGCCATTCTGACATTTCAGGCCACACAAGATAACTCAAATCTAACAGAATCTGCTTCTGATCCAAAACGATCGACAGGACATTTATCCAACAGACACTCTGTTAAAACTTGTAGGCACCGCAACTTCTCTAATATCAGAGACTTGTGCTTACTTTCAATCTTGCCAGACCAAACAACAAACTTAAAAGAAGGTACATTTAGGCTCTGAAGGTTCCTCTCTATACAAAAAATGTACCCATCAAAAAATTCCTCACAATCGCATATCATTTCCCATAAATATTTCTCCATGAAATTCACGTCAAATCCCCAGGACCTCAACAAATCTATGTCCACAACCAGCTTGTAGAATTCTTTAGTAACCACCGCCTTCATATCTAGCTTGAAGTTGTACAGCTTATTCACCGTCACAATGAAAATCTCCCACAAATGAGCCAAAGTATCTATATCTCGGCACTTTGGTGACTAGGGATGCCATTTCAAGAAATGCTTAAAACTATGACTATTCACATAAGCCACTAGCGCCACAGAACTCTTGCCTACCAGCCAGTATTCATCAAAAGTTCCACACTCTACATTCCATCTCCACCACTTGTTTGCCTTCTCCCTTTTATAAAAGTCCCTCACAGAACTCTTCTCTTTGCGAAAATCACCAAATTCTGCACACAAATCCGAGATAAATCAAATCGTTGGTACCGAATAAAAAGAAACAATTGTTCGATCAGTACTACACTATACTTCCATTATTAGATACCACATAAGTCATACAACGAAACTGAATTGAACAGTCTCATGAACACTGACAATAAATCTATATCTAAAACATGTACTAGGGGCCAAACATGATAATCAAAACCAAAAACATTATTTACTCAAACTTCATTATCAAATTGAAAACTTAAAACTTGTTATCAACACCTTCAAATGATTGAAAATTACCAGGAACACAAAGAAATTGTTTCTCCTTCAAATGATTCTCTTTACCCTACTCCAACAACATTTTTGTGGGAAAGAAACAGAAGACACTGTAGGGAATTGGCGGGGAAAAGATAGGGTAACTGTTTTGATTCACCAAGAACAGATGTGTGGGAAAATAATTAGAGATAAGGGAGATAAATATAGAGACAATTTGGCGCGAACTATAGGGAAAAGAGAGGGGACTGAAATAAACTTCATTAGATTGGAATGCGTGGAAGAGAGAGATAAAGATGAAGTCCTCTTTTCTAACCAAGTACAGAAGATGATGGCTAGAGAGAGAAGAAGACGAAGTCTTAATAAGAAAAGGTTCAACAAGTAATTATACCTGTTGGTAAAAAGGGTAAAACGGTATTATCAACAAAAAGGCAAAAGGGCATCACAGTAAATTTAATTTTTTGGCTGACATCAGCAAGTGGGTCAAATGTCTTACAGTGGAATAAATTAGTGGTCAACATTTTCAACGCCCAAAACTGGTATGTTCGCTAATTTGACGTCCGATTCTGGTATTCCCCGAAAGTGAAAACTTACGTTCCACCAACTCCTCCAATAACTTCTGAACTGATTGGATGAAATGGAAGCTCACACATGGCAACCTTGCAACACATATAAGGATTGATTTAAAACAACAACACAATCAAACAGCATAACTAATAGCCTTAATAAGGATTACTTTAGCTCCAAGTGCTGCAGAAGTTCTAGAAACACGAACACCACCACTACCAGCACCAATAACAAACAAATCATAATCATATACTTGTTCTTCTACATTAACAGCCACCGAGTTATTCACTTCACTGTCAATTAACATCTTTCTCGACATGATGATTACTCCTCAAATCTGCAACCGAACAAACAAATAAAATTAATAAAACCAATCAAATGATTATAAGAAAATCACGAAAGAAAGTTAGAAAGAAAGAAAAAAAGAGTACATGGAAATAAGTGACTTCTAGCAATCAATGTAACAGTAATTTACAAAGGTAACTATTGGAGATTTTAAGCTAATACCAATGTGTACTGCGGATTGGAGTTTGCTGAAGTTCAACAAACAATTACCACTATAACCAGCAAAAATGGATCATCAAGTTGAGAAACAGCGTCTGCAAGAGTGAGACCTCATCCATTTGCCATATAAGACGAATATTTACCTTTCCAGTCTCAAGTACACATACAACTAAAGAATACCAGCGGATTTCAAAGTGTTTCTGATTACCTTCACATAAAGAAAACAGTGTGTGCCCTCTCAACCATTTTGACGCGATTGGGAACAAAACTTAAGAATTAGAAGAAAAAGTTTTGGGGTTTCGACGAACGGTTTTCTATTTTTAATTGAAGGTTTTTTGTTTTATGAGGATTCATAGTTTGAGGCGATGGGAACAATTTTCTATTTCAGCTGAAGGTTTTTCGTTTTTTGAGGATTCGTAGTTTAAGGCGATGGGGGGTTTTTTTTTTGAATCATTTTTTGTGTTTTAATGTTCCGTAAGTATATCACGAATCATAACTTTGATTGGCATGCAATTGTTTTCTCATTATTTTATGGATCTCGAAAACATATAACCAATCTCGAGCAAATCCAACATTTGGTGTACTTTTTAGTAGGGACTGACTCACAAATAATCAAAATATTGTCTTGGCTTTTAATTAACT